>NC_091437.1:12056926-13256926 GCF_964237555.1 Oryctolagus cuniculus
TATAGTGGGGTCATGGGTTTTTATCCATTGAGCCAACCTACACCTTTGATTCTTGAATTTAATCCATCTACATGCAAGGTTACTATTGATAGATAAGGACTCTGGCCTGTCATTTTGCTGACTGGATAATGATTCTACCTGCTCTGTTGGTGAATTTGGTGGTGTCATGTGTTTTCATGATGTTTACTTATAATGTAGAACACCCTTCAGAATTTCTTGGAAGACTGATCTGGTGGCAGTGAATTCTATCAGCTTTTACTTACCTGGAAAATAGTTTATTTCTCCTTTACTTTTAAAGAATGGCTTCACTGGATATAATATTCTTGGTTGAAATTTTTTTCTTTTAAGTCCTGGAATATATATCATCTCCTTCTCTTCTGGCCTGTAGGGTTTCCGCTGAGAAGTCTGATGTTAATCTAATTGGTTTTCCTTTATATGCAACTTGACATTTTTCTCTTACTGTCTTTAGGATTCTCTCCATATCTTTAAATTTTGACAATTTGATGACACTGCGCCTTGGAAAACACCTTTTTTGGTTGAGTGTGTTTGGGTTTCTTTGAGCTGCTTGTATCTGGATATTCATGTCTCTTTCAAGACCTGGGACTTTTTCAACTACTATTTCAAGTAGCAGGTTCTCAAATCCTTTTTCCTTGTCTTCTCCTTCAGGAATGCCTATAATATGGATATTTGGTCATACAATGGTATTCCATATTTTGTGTAGACTTTATTCATTCTTTTTCATTTTTTTGTCTTTATATTTGTCTGACTGGGTTATTTCAAAATTCTTGTCCTCGAGTTCAGAAATTCTTTCCTCTGCTTGGTCTATTCTGCTGTTAGAGCTCTCAGTTGTATTTCTTATTTCACTGATTGAAGATTTCATTTCCATTTGGCTCTTCTTATTGAGTGCTGTCATCTTAGTAATATTTTCATTCATGCCACTCATTGATTTCCTCATTTCCTTAATCTGTCTGTATACTCTTGGATCTCTTTGAATTTCCTTACAGCTGTTATTTTGAATTCTGTATCTGTCATTTCACAGATTCCCTTCAGTTCAGGATCTCATTCGAGAGGAGTATTTTGTTCTTTGGAGGCATCATGCTACCTTGCTTCTTCATGTCTCCGGTGTCCTTGTGTTGACATCTGCCCTTCTCATGGACCCATCCCTTCTTTGTGGAGTAGGTTTTATTGGAAGGGTTAATGGGCTGGCTGGAACACAGGGTATCACTTGGCTTGTTGCTTTGGCTTTAGTTCTAGGTGAGCCCAGGAATGTGGTCTCTGGGTAATTTCTTTTTTCTTAGTGTCAGCTGTGTCTGTAGGTGACAGAGTAGACTAGTCTGCTGCAGTTTGTAGGGAGAGAAGTGTGGCTTTGAGATGAATAAGGGTTTCCTCGGGTGTGTATCTTTGGTTCACAGAGAGTTCAGTGTCAGTCTCCCTGGTGAATGTGATAGCCAGCGCTTGTTCTTGGTGCTCAGGGGGACAATGGAGGCTTCCCCCTTGTGCTGTGGCAGGTCTGAGTGATGCCGAGGCTACTGGAGCCAATCTCTGTGACTCTAGGACTGTGTGGTACAGATGGACCCTTCTTCAGGTCCTGCTAGGTGAGTCCAACTGGTGCTGTGGCTTAGAACCCCAACATCTCTAGTCCCAGGGTTCTAGTCAGCTCCCCGAGGCTGAAGTAAAAATCAGTGGGTGACTGGAATTCCCAGTGGTTTCTTCCTACCATGATGTGGTGAGATGGTGGCTCGCAGCTGGCAGCTGGCTGCAGAGGTGTCTCTGTCTTCTGTCCTCTTGTCCCTTGGAGTCTTCATTATTTTATTTATTTTTTTCACTTCGCTGAAAGTTTCTTTCAGTCAGACCCCTGGAAACGTGGTGCTTTGTTCTTTTCATATCGCAGAGCAGCTCAAGGTGGTGTGGCTGCACCCTGTTCAGCCATCTTGGATCTCTTCCAGTATTCTGGAACTTCTTTACATTTTTACCTTACATAATGCATTCGACACAGTACCTTGGGCTGATGATCACCTTATTTAAACAGTGTTTCATAGAATGCGGTGGAAAGAAGTGTTTTGTATTATTTTTTCACCTAAACTATAACCATAGAGTTCTTCAAAAGGGAGCAAAGTTCAATTTGGGAAAGATTGATCCTGATCATTTCCTCAGATGACATTTTCTTTTAAAAAAAAATGGAAATTAGCGTGTTTCCCTTTTTTTAAAAAAAAATTTATTTATCTGAGAGGTAGAGTTACAGGGAGAGGGAGAGAGAGAGAGAGAGAAAGGTCTTCCATCTGCTGTTTCACTCCCCAGACAATCCCAGTGGCTAGAGCTGAGCCCATCTGAAGCCAGGAGTTGGGAGCTTCTTCCAGATCTCCCATGCGGGTGCAGGGCCCAAGCACTTGAGCCATCTTCCACTGCTTTCCCAGGCCATAGCAGAGAGCTGGATCAGAAGAGGAGCAGCTGGAACTTGAACCAGTACCCGTATGAGGTGTCGGCACTACAGGCAGAGGCTTAGACTACTGTACCACAGTGCCAGCCTCCATTTTTCCATTTCTACTTCTCGTTTTTCCCTCCAGCTGCTGAACATTCACCATTACCAACATGATAAGAACAAACCATGGTATTGATATTTCATTTTTACTTCTTAAGTCAGTAGTAGTTTCCAATGTGTAGAAAATACTGCAGATATTGATTTTATTTAAATCTTCCTGAAATTACTGGAATGCCCCCTCATCATTTCAGATTTCAGGACACTTATGACATTTATCTTTCATTCAAAATACTTTAACAGTAGAGATACAAGTCAGCAGGTTTTAATTCCCAAGTGTTTTCTTATGATATCTTTGCTCACTAAGGGGAAAAAAGATTTGTAGGCTGGCTTTCACTTTCTGGAATGTTATGGGCTAGGCAGTTTCTATTGCTTGTTAATTTCATGTCCTGAGTAAGTAATGTGGTAACAGGCACCCTGCTTATCACCTGGGTCCCCTTGGTTGAGTTAGACCACATCGTCATCAGAGGAACGTGTTCACGGAAGGAACGAAGTCCAGCAACCCTATCAAGTCAGTGTTTCTCATTGGAACTCATTATAAGATGCTTATAATTATTTAATGGGAAAAAATAGAATGTTAAAAATAGAGTGCATGTACAATCCCTATAATAAAGCAAAATGATTGCAAGAATTGTTTAATTCAATGAAATTATTATTGAAAAGTTTCCTGAATCACATACAAATTATGAGGAGCCAGCTGATTTAGACCTTTGTGTAACTGACAATGAGAAAACAAAAATGTAAGAGGGTATAAGTAGATGCTTCCTATGAGAATTATTAAGACTCAAAGGATAATAGAAGATCCCGGGGAAAATCAGTGACATTATGAGTATTTTTTCAATAATTGCTCTAGTTTAGGTTGAATTATTCTATAACATTGTACCAAAAATACACTCATGTCTTTTCTTTTTTTAAAGATTTATTTACTTATTTTAAAGTCAGTTACACAGAAAGAGAAGGAGAGGCAGAGAGGGAAAGAGGTCTTCCATCCGTTGATTCACTCCCCAGTTGGCCACAATGACCAGAGCTATGCCGATCCGAAGCCAGGAGCCAGGAGCTTCTTCTGGGTCTTCCCATGTGGGTGTAGGGGCCCAAGCACCTGGGCCATCCTCTACTGCTTTCCCAGGCCATAGCAGAGAGCTGGATTGGAGGAGGAACAGCCAGGTCTCGAACCAGTGCCCATGTGGGATGCCGGTACTGCAGGCAGCAGCTTTATCACCACAGCGCCGGCCCCCCCTAAGTCAGTCGACTCCAGTCTTGACTGCAGTTAAATGTAAACTTTATTTTTTGTGATACAGTTTTTTTTTTAACTTTTATTTAATGCATATAAATTTCCAAAGTACGACTTATGGATTACAATGGCTTCCCCCCCAGAAGACGTCTGGAGTAAAGCCATCATTCTGAGTTTTCTGTCGCCACTGGTCATGAGTAGAATGTGCCTCAGTTCATCCCTCTGTGTAAACCCCAGGGGCAGGCATTTGGCTTCACAGTTCAGACACCCACATCCCACGCTGGGGAGCCTGGATTTGATACCTGGCTCCAACTCCTGATTCCAGCCTTCTAATGCAGACCTAATACAGACCCTGGAGGCAATGGTGATGGCCCAAATGGGAGACCCAGACTGAGTTCCTGGCTCCTAGCTTTGGCCTGGCTCAGCCCTGATTTGGGGGAGGGTCCCAGCATGTGCTTTCTCTATCACTGTACACACACACTCTCTCTCTGAGTCTCAAAATGAATAAATAAATAAAGCCATACTATTTATCGGTCTTTTTTCAGAATATTTATTTTCCCTGTTGATTCTCAACTCTAACCATGGATGAAAATTACCTAAGGAGTATTTAAAAATGTTGATGTCCAGACCCCACCCCTCAGAACAATTAATTCAGAATCTCTAGGAAGATAGATCTTGAAGTAAACGGTTTTAAAAATACTTCATTGAAATGCAGCTGTATGTACAAAGAATTGCACATAAGTGTATAGATTAATGAATTGTCTGTCATCCAATCACACTCACAACCAACACCCAAATGAAGAACACAATACTGCCAGTACCCTGGGAGTCCTTGCTGTTTTCTCCTTTCTATTTGTTTATGTGTTAGCATGGGAAAGTAGAGGATATTATTATTGAAATGGTATGATTCAATGAAGCAATATTTATAACTATATACCAAATAAAATGATATCCACATAAATCTTTTAAGATTTGTTTATTTTTTGAAAGAGTTATGAGAGCGGGGGAGATGGAGGGAGGGAAGAGGGATGGAGAGGGAGAGAGAGAGAGATCTTCTATCCTCTGGTTTATTCCCTAGATGGCTGTAGCAATCCACACTGAGCTAGGCCAAAGCCAGGAACCAGGAGCTTCATCTGGGTCTCTCATGCGGGTAGCAGTGGTCCAAACACTTGGGCCATCTTCCTCTGCTTTTCTTGGGCCATTGGCAGGAAGCTGGATCAGAAGTGGAGCATCTGGGTCTTGAATTGGTACCTATATGGGATGCCAGCAATGCAAGCCATCAGCTTTACCTACTATGCCACAATACCAGCACTAACAATTTTTATACTTTATATACTTAACTTATATGTTAACTACCACAAATAAGAGTGAACATGTGATATTTGTCTTTTAGGGTTTACTTATTTCACTTAGCATAATCTCTAGTTGCATCCATTTTGTTGTAGCTATCAGGATTTCTTTTTTATGGCTAATATTTGTGTGTGTGTGTGTACACATTTTACTTATCCAGTCATAGTTGATGGACATCTAGGTTGATTCCATATCTTTGTATTGTGGGTTGAACTGCTATAAATACAGGAGTACACAGGTAAGCCTCCATATGCTGATTTCATTTCCTTTGGATATATTCCCAGGAGTAGGGTTTCTGGGTTGTATGGTAGATCTGTTTTTAGTTTTCTGAGGAATCTCCATACTTTTTTCCATAATGGCTATACCAGTTTGTGTTCCTACCAGCAGTGAATTAGGGTACCTGTTTCTCCACGTTACCAACATTCCTTATTTTCTGGTTTTTGGATAATAGCCATTCTCACTGGGGTGAAATGATACCTCATTACAGTTTTTATTTGTATTTCCCTGATGACTAGTGATCCTGAGCATCTTTTCACGTCTGTTGGCCATTTGTATTTCATCCTTTGAAAAATGCTTATTCATACCCTTCATTCCTTTCTTACCTGGATTGCTTGTTGTAGAGCTTCTTGAGCCCCTTCTGTAGTCTGGATATTAATCTTTTATTAAGTGCATAGTTGGGAATACTGTCTCCCATTCTGTCAGCTACCTCTTCACTTTGCTGATTGTTTGCTTTGTGGTTCAGGAGCTTCTCAGCTTGATGTAATCTCATTTCTATATGTTTTCTTGCCTGTGCTTCTGCAGTCCTATCCAAGAAGGCTTTGCCTAGGTCAATGTCTTACAGTGTTTCCCTTGTTCTGCAGTAATTTGATGGCTTCAGGTCTTCAGTTTAGCTCCTTGACCCACTATGAGTTGATTTTTTAGAGGGTGTGTGGTAGGGGTTTTGTGGAATTTTACGTGTGGAAATCCAGTTTTTTCCAACACTGTTGAAGAGACTGTCCTTTCTCCAAGGAATGATTTTAGCTCATTTGTCAAAAAATAGCTACTTGTGGATCAATGGGTTAATTTCTGGGGCTTTTATGCTGTTTCTTTGGTCTGCATGTCTATTTTTGTGACAGTATCAGGCTGTTCTGATTATAAAAGCCTTGTAGTATGTCTTGAAATCTGAAATTGTGGCGCCTTCAGCTTTGTTTTTATTGTTTAAGATTGTTTTGGTATTCAAGGTCTTCTGTATTTCCATATGAATTTTAGGATTGTTTTTTCCAGATATGAGAAGAATGCCCTTGATATTTTGATTAGGTTATCTGTGAATTGCTGTGGACATTTTGATGATTTTAATTCTTCGAATCTGTGAACATGGAAGATTTTTTCCTTTTTTGGTGTCTTCTTTTGATAATTCTTTAAAAGATTTATTTATTTAATTGAGAAGCAGAGTTACAGATAGAGACAGACAGAGAGAGAGGTCTTCCATCTGCTGGTTCACTCCCCAATGGCCACAATGGCTGGAGCTAGGCTGATCCAAAGCCAGAAGCCAGGAGCTTCTTCCACAGTCACCGACATGGATGCAAGGGCCCAACCACTTGGACCACCTTCCACTGTTTTCCAGACCATTAGCAGGGAGCTGGATGGGAAATGGAGCAGCCAGGATTCAAATCAACACCCATATGAGATGCAGGAGCCCCAGGTGGAGGCTTAACCTACTACACCACAGTGCCAGCTCTCTCGCTAATGTTTTATAATTTTCACTGCAGAGGTCTTTCTTATCCTTGTATATGTTCATCAAAAAGTATTTGGGGGGGTTGCAGCTATTGTGAATGGGACTGATCTTCTAAGTTCTTTCTCATCCACAGCATTGGCTACTGATAGAATGCTACTGATTTTTAGGTGTTGATTTTATATCCTGCAAGTTTGCTGAATTCTCTGATGAGTAAAGGATTACATCATCTGAACAGAGAGATAATTTGGCTTCCTGTTTTCCACTTTGTATCCGTTTCATTTCTTTTTCATTTTTTAAAGATTTATTTATTTGAAAGTGAGGACAAGAGAGAGAGAAAAAAAGAGAGAGAGAGAGAGAGAGATTCCATCCATTGGTTCACCCCCCCCACCCCCAGATGGCTATAACAGCCAGGAGTGAACCAAGCCAAGCCAGGAGCCAGCAGCTTCATCAGGTCTCGCACGTGGGTAGCAGGGGCGCAGACACTTGGGCCATCCTGTGCTGTATTTCCCAGACCATTAGCAGGGAGCTGGATTGGAAGTGGAGGAGCCACGATGCGAACTGATTACCCATAAGGGCTGCCAGTGTCGCAGGTGGAGGCTTTACCAGCTGCACCACAATGCCAGCCCCTGATTTCTTTCTCTTGCCTCAAGGCTTTGGGTAAAACATCTAGAACTGTGCTGAATAATATCAGTGAGGGTAGATATCTTTGTCTGGTTCTAGATCTTAGTGGAAGGGCTAGCTGTGGCTTTTCATATATTGCCTTTGTTGTGTTAGGGTATGTTTCTTCTAAACTCAGTTTCTTTAAGGTTTTTTTTTTCTCAAGAAACAATGTTGTATTTTTTCAGATGCTTTCTGTACATCTATTAAGGTAGTCATATGGTTTTTATTCTTCATTTTTTTGATGTGATGTATCACATTTATAGATTTGCATATGTTGAACTATGTCTGCATCTCTGGAATAAATTTCACTTGGCCTGGATAGATGATCTTTTTGATGTGTTGTTAGATTCAATTTGCTAGTATTTTGTTGAGGATTTTTGTGTCTGTGTTAGTCAGGGAGATTGGTCTATAGTTCTCTTTTTTGTTGTTGTTGTATCTTTCCCTGGTTTGGGAATAAAGGTAATGATGACCTCATTGAGTTTGGAAGAGTTCTCTCTGTTGTGAATGTTTTGAATAGTTTTTTTAAGAATTGCAATTGGTTTTTCCTTGAAAATTTGGTAAAATTCAACATTGAAGCCATCTAGCCCTGGGCTTTTATTTGTTGGGAAGTTCTTTATTAATGATTCAGTCTCATTCCTGGTTATTGGTCTGTTTGAGCTTTCTGTGTCTTTGTGCCTCAATTTTGGTAAATTATACATATCTAGAAATCTGTCTATTCTAAATTTTCCAATTTGTTGACATAATACCATTTGTAATAATTCCTAATAATTTGTATTGCTGTGGTAGCAGTTGTAACATCTCCTTTTTTTTTCTGACCTATGGGGTCGTCTCCTTTTGTTTTGGTTAGTTGGGCTAATTATTTATCAATTTTGTTTAGTTTTTTAAAAATCCAGCTTGACATTTCACTGATCTTTTGTATAATTTTTAAATCTTTGCTTCTTTGATTCGTATTATTTCTTTCCTTCTGCTAATTTCGGTTTTGGTTTGTTCTTGTTTTTCTAGCTTCCTGAGATGTATTCTCAGATCATTTATTTATATAGATAATTCATTGCTATCAACTTTCCTCTTAACACTGGTTTTCCTTTATCCCATACATTTTTATGTATATGTTTTCATTTTCATTCATTTCAAGGAAGTTTATAATTTTCCTTTGTTTCTTCAATGACCTTGTTCATTGAGGAGCATGTTTTTCAATTACCATGTGTTTGTATATTTTCTAAAGGTTCTTTTGTTGTTAATTTCCAGCTTCATTCCATTGTGGTCAGAAAAGATGCATGATATGATTTAAATTTTATTTGAATTTGTTGAGACTGGTTTTATGGCCTTTGTATGGTCTATCCTAGAGAATGTTCCTCTCACTGATGAAAAGAATATATATCCTCTAGCTTTGGGATAAAATGTTCTGTAGATATCTCTGAGGTTCACTTAATCTGTAGTGTAGATTAGCTCTGTTTCTTTCTTGATTTTTTTTGTCTGGTTTATCTGTCCATTGATGAAAGTAGGGTGTTGAAATCCTCCATTGTTACTGTGTTTGAGCCTGTGTCTCCCTTTGTATCCATTAACATTTCTTTTACAAAACTGGGTGCCCTAGCACTGGTCTTTTTAAACATTTATTGTAATCACATTTTCTTACTGATCTCTGAATCATTGCATAGAGATCTTCTTTGTATCTTTTAGCAGTTTCTGTGTTAAATTCTATCTTCTCTGACATGACAGTAGCAATTCCTGGTTGTTTCTGATTTCCGTTTGCATGGAATGTTATTTTATTCATTCAGCCAGTCTGTATCTTTTAATTGGAGAATTTAGTCCATTTACATTCATGGTTATTATTGATATATAATGAATTGCTCCTGCTATTTTTCCATAAATTTTCCTGTTGTTTGTTTTGAATCTCTTTGGTTCTTTTACCAGGTTTTCTGCTTTCACATTCTTTCATGATACTGAATGTCTTTCTCTATTTTTGTGTATTATACATCCTTAAGTATCTTTTTTTTTTTTTTTTTGACAGGCAGAGTGGACAGTGAGAGAGAGAGAGACAGAGAGAAAGGTCTTCCTTTGCCATTGGTTCACCCTCCAATGGCCGCTGCGGCCAGTGCACCGCGCTGATTCGAGGCCAGGAGCCAGGTGCTTCTCCTGGTCTCCCATGAGGGTGCAGGGCCCAAGCACCTGGGCCATCCTCCACTGCACTCCCGGGCCACAGCAGAGAGCTGGCCTGGAAGAGGGGCAACCGGGACAGAATCCGGTGCCCCAACCGGGACTGGAACCTGGGGTGCTGGGGCTGCAGGCAGAGGATTAGCCTATTGAGCTGCGGCACTGGCCATTAAGTATCATTTATAAGCTGGCCAGGTGGTGATGAATTCTTTCAGTTTTTACTTGTCTTGTAAGGTCGTTATTTTCATATGTAAATACGGGCTTCTCTGGATAAAATATTCTGGTCTTGGGAGCTTTTTTTGTTGAGAATTTGCACTGTATCTTTTCATTCTCTCCTGACCTGTGGGTTTCTATTAAGAAATTTGCTGTCAGTCTAATGGGAGATCCTTTAATTTGAGATTTTTCTTGCAGTTTTTTTAACTTTTATTTAGTAAATATAAATTTCCAAAGTACAGTTTATTATTTTCTTTAGGTTTTACATTTGAAAGTTTGACTATAGTGTTTTGTGGTGAAGATCTTTTCAGAGCATTCCTACTGTGTGCTTCCTGTTTTTGGATATCCATATCTTTGTATGTATTGGGGAAGTCTACGATTATTTCACGGAGAGTTTTCTTTTCTTTTCTTTCTTTTTTTTTTTTTTACACAGAAGAGTTTTCTAAGCTATTCTCTTTTCCCACATCTTCAAGGACTCATAAGGGGCAAGTATTTGGTGATTTGATGGCATCCCTTAGATCCAGAATACTGTTTTTGGTCTTACTGATTTGTTCTTCTTCTTCTTTTTCATCTTCTTTTTGTCTGAGATATTTCAAAAGACTTGTCTTCTAGATCACAGATTCTTTTTTCTCACTAATTCAGGTAATTCTTTCTACTGTTTTTTAATTTGACTTATTAAATATTTAATTTCTAATGTTTCTTTTTTTAAAAAAAATATCTCTCATGTCATTGCAGAATCTCTTATCCATGGCAGGTACTGACATTATTATTTCATTTTTTAAGATCTTTTTTTTTTTAAAGAATTAGTTATTTATTTGAAAGGCAAAGTTTAGATAGAGAAAGAGAAAGACAGAGAAAGAGAAGAGAGAATCTTCCATCCTCTAATTCACTCCCTAAATGGCCCCAGTGGCTGGAGTTCAGCCAGGCCAAACCCGGGAGCCTGGGTGCAGGGGCCCAAATACTTGGGCCATCCTCTGCTACTTTGCCCAAGCACGTTAGCAGAGAGCTGGATGGAAAGAGTGGAGCAGCTGTGACCCAAGTCAGAGCCCATATGGGATGCTTGTATCACAGGTGGCAGCTTTGTGCACTATGCCAAAACACTGCCCCCCACATTACATTGAATTTTTTCTCTGTGTTTTTGAATTATAGTCATCCTTTTGATTTCATTTTCAGGCATTTGATCAATCTTTCTTCACAGTTCAGTATTAACATATTAATTGTGTTTCTTTTGACATCATATTGCCTTTCTTGTTCACTTTTCTTGTTTTTCTATATTGATTTTTGCTCATCTGGGGAACGTCTTGTTACTGATGTTACTGTCTCCTCTAGAAGATAAGTCTTTTGTTTATTTGTTTTGAAGCCTTAATTCTTGGGAATGTGTTTCTCCATCTGGGTGGAGTGGCTGAACCTTATACTTGGGTACCAGGAATGTGTGCTGGGTGGGGCCAGGGTGCCCAGAGTGTGGCCACAGTTCGTAGGTGGGGCAGAGCCCAGAGTGACATGCAGGTTGGGCATGGTGAGACCTCTGGCCAGTCAGTGCAGGGAGAGGATGTTGGAGTTGGCTGGTGTGTTCACAGTCCCAGCCCTTCTCTGTGCCAGGGTGAGCCGGCTGATTCACAGCGTACAGTGAGCTCACGGTTCCAGCACACCCCTCCCCTCACCCCCCCCCCAGGCACATGCACCACACGAAACCCCTACCCACTCTGCAGTCTGTCCCCCCCACCCCGCCGTGAGATCCCTTGGCAGCTCCTTGGCTTATTCCCGGAACTCCCACAGTCACAGAGTGCAGGGGGTCCACTGTCCCAGCTGTAAGCTGCCCTGGCTTCCACCCTGGTGGCCTCCAGCGATATGAGAACTGCCCACTGTTCCCTGGGACAGAACAGGTATCAGCTGTGACTGCACCACGGCAAATCAAGACTGGTGCTTTGGAGGTGGGGGAGGGAGCCAACATAGCCTCCCTTCTTGGAGCAAAGTTGTTGCATGGACCCTTGCTAGCTCCGCAGGCCAGACTCGACGCTAGTGAGGATGATGGAATTCTTCCCCAGTCAGAGCCGCCAGTGGTGGTGGCCAGAGCAGACTCTCACCTTGTCCTGGGAAGATGAGGCTTCCCAGCCCAGAGCCAGCTGTTTAGATGAGATGCAGCAGTGGCCAGTGGCAGCGTGTCTGTCCTCTCCTCACTGTTCCAGGGAGTCTCCGTTCTGTTCTCTCTGTTCTCCACTGAAAATTTCAACTAGTCCTCTGGAAAGGTGGCCCTTCCCTGTTTTTTTCTGGTATCTTCATGTGTCTGAGATCAGTGCAGTATCTCGCTACTCAGCCATCTTGGATCTCCCAGAATACACTTGTTCCAGTCTTCCCTGAGATGCTGATGGGTGCCACTGTAAATGTACCAGCCAGCCTTAAAACTTCCAATGATTAGTTTTCTAACTAAAGGGATGAATGTAATTTGTTTCCTGTCCACACTATTATGCTGAAACCTTTTAAGGGTTCCACTTACAGAAATCAACTTCTAAAAAATAGCAACAGCATATTAGAAAGAGAAGACTTCTAAGCAAAATTACTGATTTTTTTTTTATTTCAAACTAGGCATTTTTTTTTCCTGTTGCAATCATTAGAGAATGCAAGGGTAGCTCAAAAAGTTCAATGAAAATAGAATTAAAAGGTGTTTAATGCAAAAGAAACGGAAATTCATACTTACTGCTTTCATAATATGAATTTTCCACTAGTTTCAGAAGCCCCCTTGCCTGTCACTGTGCTCTGTGTGTCTGAGCGCTGAGGACCACTCACACGCACCAGACACGTGCCCTTCATTCCTAAACCCGGGTGCTTCATCAGGCCATCACGCTTTTGATGGGGCTCTTCCTGCCCCTGGTGCCCTACACGGCAACATCCCAGGTGGTGTGAAGGACGCTTCTGGACCTCACTGCCCTGTGCTACCCCCATCAGTCAGGTGCTCTTTGGAGAGGGCAGTTGCATTGGCTTCCTCCCCACGTGGGGATTAGAATGCCCACCCTGACGAATGACACTGCGTTCTTACCAAGCCAGGGGATGATGGCAAATGGCAGGATGGTGAGGAAGATCTCAGAGTTTGATTTACCTGTAACAAAGGTTACGGAGGGTTATTCCAAGAAAGACGCTTTCTTGTCACCTTTCTATATTTGCACCAAGTTAAGTGTGGTACTCTCTGAATTTGGAGGTCCATCCTGGCTAGAAAGACGTATAAATACAGAAATATGCTTTCTGATCTTCTGTTCAAAGGAGAGGGACATCAGAGGTGATTTTTAAATCTCCACCCCCATACAGAAGATCATTTCTTCTTCTTTTCTAGAATTCGTTTTGGCTAATGGACATTTTTTAAAAATTGGAATGACGTGGCTTTTATTATTTTATCTCAGTACATACCAAGTAGCTTCTGTTTGTGTATTTTTTGTACACATAATGCCTCACGAAGTCCTTATAAGGAGGAGAGCGCTGTACATAAAAACAGTGTTGCGGACCAGCGAAGTCTCGCCAGTCACTTTGCTGTCTCGGGGCTCAGACTCTCTCAGCCCACTACTGACCATCTCACTTGTATGCGTTTGGGGGCAACAATGATGTTTGTTTTTTGGGGGGCTTGTGTGCAAGACAAGGCCTGGAAATCACAGGGTGAAATGGTGGGATCACAAGCCAGGTCTCCAAGCCTCCCTCAGCTTTCTTCCCAGCAAAACCTGACAAGCAGGTGAGCCTCAGGTGGGAGCGTAGTGTGAAGAGAAGGTGTGAGCAGAGACCAGCGTGTTTGTGATGGAGTGAGAACAGACGGGTGTGATACTAACAGATCCTTTAGAAGGAGACATAATGGAAGCCAGGACACCAAAGTCCATAAAGAGCGAAGACATTCACTGTTTATTCTTCCCGACAGTGTGAACTGCTAGAGACTTGCTTTCATCCTAAGGGCCATTGTAGGAAACTTTAAATAATGTGTCTAGCACATCACTTCCCATCTGCCAGACTTCACGGTACACTGTCAGTCACTACTGTGCCTCCAACACTTTTCTGTTGCCCCTGCGTATTTAGTTTATTTTCTCCTGCATATAAGAGGTGCCTTTTTTCAGGGTTTTCTACCCTGTTTAAATTCTGTGGAATCTTCTCGTTTTATGTCCTTTTTTTTCCCTGTTAGTAGATATGCATGTTTGAATGCAGAAGAAGAGTTAAGAATGTGAGCTGCTGAAATCCACGCTGCTCTGTGGTGTTTGCGGGCTGAGCCTGGCCAGTGAGCAGCTTTTTGGGTTTGTGCTTGATGTCGTTAGGACCCAGACAAGCCTCCGCAGAGGGTTCTCGTCAGCAGCTTGTAGCATCTTTGGTCTGTGTTTGGCCCCAGCTGTGACTTGGATGTTTGTGCTGACCTCATCGGGGGAAGCTGGCTGCTTAGCAGATTTGGTCAACTCTAACCCAAACCAAATGAGTTTGTGTACAGAATGTGGGCTGCAACCCAGAAGACCAGATGATGGCCTTGCAGAGGGAGTGGCTGGAAGCCGTGATGACCTCTTTCCTCTGACCCAGCGACAGCCTCTAGGAGGCAGGCGCGGCTGATGATGCGTCAGTGGTTCTCATGAAAGATGCAAGGCTTACTTGGGATCAGCATAGTGCAGTTTTCAAGATTTCGGTGCTCAGTGCTTGTGAGCGAGACTTTCCACGGATGAATGAAGTTGGTAGTGTGATACTTTCAAGGAAAGTCACTTACCAGATTTCGGGCAGATCCTTCCAGAAAAAAGGAGCTTATTTCATTGTGAGTTCTACGTGGTCTTCAAAGATTACACCACTACTTGCATGCAAATCTCAAAGGTCTTTACAGTTTCCCATGACTGTCAAAGCTGTATGTTTTTATTAAGGCTTCTTTTAAAAAATGTCCGTGGATGTAACAGCTTCACTAGTATTATTGGAGTTTCCGTATGGCTCTCACCTGTAGTGACAGTTCATTTCTTTGGCTGAATGATCTTCGCTGATTGCTTAGTCTTCTGCCTCTCTTGCTGAAGATGAACTGTGCATAGGGGATTCCGGTGACTTTTTTATTTGCATGATTCTGTTGTATCAGAAATCTTCCATAGAGGGCTGGCGCTGCGGCTCACTAGGCTAATCCTCCGCCATGCGGCGCCGGCACACCGGGTTCTAGTCCCGGTCGGGGTGCCGGATTCTGTCCCGGTTGCCCCTCTTCCAGGCCAGCTCTCTGCTGTGGCCCGGGAGTGCAGTGGAGGATGGCCCAAGTGCTTGGGCCCTGCACCCCATGGGAGACCAGGAGAAGCACCTGGCTCCTGCCATCGGATCAGCACAGTGCGCCGGCTACAGCGCGCCGGCCGCGGCAGCCATTGGAGGGTGAACCAATGGCAAAGGAAGACTTTTCTCTCTGTCTCTCTCTCTCACTGTCCACTTTGCCTGTCAAAAAAAAAAAAAAAATCTTCCATAGAAACCCTTTTGTCATGGTTTTATATAGAGATGGGAAAATAGTTCCCCACTATAGAAAAGGATCTTTACTTGTTATTGTTTGTTTGCGTTTCTTTAAACTTCTTTAAACTTTC
Source organism: Oryctolagus cuniculus (assembly GCF_964237555.1). Taxonomy (NCBI): domain Eukaryota; kingdom Metazoa; phylum Chordata; class Mammalia; order Lagomorpha; family Leporidae; genus Oryctolagus; species Oryctolagus cuniculus. The sequence continues at coordinate 12,072,331 of NC_091437.1, forward strand.
AGAAATTTCTTGCCTGCTATGCATCTTGTAAAAAGGGTCATGCTTTTTAATCCTCAGAGTTATATCCCAGGAAACAAACAACCTTGAACATGGGCAAATGACAAAGCATCAGAAGAAGGCATTAGGTTTCTGATGTTAGTCCATTAATTCACATAATTGTGTCATCTTCATACAAGTGGGCTACAAGCTACTTGAAGCCATCTCGTTGTTCCATGTGAATCTGTAGTTATCCGTAGTTGCTATGCCATGATCCTGACCGAGCTGTTCTTTAGACCCGTGGCCTTTTGGGAGCTTCAGCTGGAAGAGCTGTGGCATCATCACAGCTTACAGCCACTCGTCCCCAGGTGACGGGAGCCCCTCTGCATGGGAATCCTTGAGTGCTGCACCAAGGCAGCATTGCCCAGCTCTCCTGCTTGCAGTTCTGTTTACAACTGTGACCAAGCTTGTTGCATTGAATGCTTTCAAACGCATTTTTTTCTCATGTATTGAGTTAGCACTTAGTTTCAGTAGCATTTTAGGCTGGAAAGAATCAATGGTTACACACAGCAACATGGCTAAGCCTTCCGGCCATTATTTTGAGCAAAAGAAGGACCCAAGAGTATATATACATAGTGTGTGATCCCAGTTACAGAAAGGTGACAAAGCAAAGCCAACTATTACGCTGGAATGCAGGAGCCCAGTCTCCCACAGCTGGGTAGGGGACAGGGAAACTGAGCAGAAGGAGATGGCCTCAATTTGTGCACATTCATTAGGCTATATGATTCTGATTTGTACACTTTTCAACAAAGGCTTAAAGTAACAACATTTATGAGATAATTAGGGACAAAAGGCAGCTGTGTAGTGAAAACACAAGTGGTAGGGAGGGCCAGGCTGGGGATGGAGTGGGTAAGCCAGTGTGAAAACTGCGGCTCTAACCACTCCACCTCATTTCAGAACTGAGAAAAGCGAGCTCCTCCAGAGAATGTGATGTGCACAGACTTACACAACCTCTTGCTGCAAGCGTTTGTTAGCTTAGTTAATACACGTGTACTCAGGCCACGCCTGTCCTGTGTCCCAGACTTGGTAAAGGGTGCCGAGTATGGTTGGACCTGACCCTGACCTCACTAAGTGTAGAATTCAGGTCTTCCAAGCTGACTCATTTGCAAACAAGACCCACCTGGCCCTCATAGGTGTCTGGGTTTGTACTTGCCTGGTGCAGGTTGGTTTTCCTCTTTTAGAAAACCAGTTGTCTCCTCTTGTTAGGGCACAGACTGGACTTCGCTCCCTACCTCTACTTGTTGCGTGTTTTGCCGTGTCTAAGGAGGAGTGTGTGGGGACCTGAGGGCAGTTCAGTATTCTCCACGAGAAGCGTGGGCTTCCAGAGGGGCTGCAGTGAGGACAGAGAGGGTCCAGCACTCCTCTGGCTGGCAGGCTGATGTCCGGCACCTCTGTGCTGATGGACCCCTTCACAGCCTTTGGGTCCCAGGCTGGTCATTTGATCAGGCTCTCATCTGCATGTCAATGAGGCTTAAAGCCCATGGAAAGAATTAAGTGGCCTGGGATGTTTACGCAACTTTGCAGTGAGGGCAATTGAGAGGAAAGTTGCTCTGACTGAGCTGATTGTCTTGGAGCAGCGTGGCAGTGAAGTAATCATGCTAATATTATGTGACTCAGGTTATGCGATATTTTCGACCATCAGCCTAGCAGGAGTTCAAACATGAGCAAAAACACAAACTAATCAAAAACAGTAAATGAAACAATCCTTTTAAAGCAGATCAACTGGCTTTTTATTTGTTTTCATACTTTTTATTCAGATTAAAGCATGGAATGAATTCAGATCTGCTTCGGAGAATATGAACCATGTTTTCTGTTGCATTTTTAAACCAACAATATTAATTTCAGTTGTTATTTCTTTTCCTTTAGGACTAATTAAAGAAAACATGTTTGTTTCTCTAGGCATCATCCCAAATCTGCAAATGGCAGGATATAAATTCTGGTTTTATGTTCCAGAAGAATGTTTAGGTTTTGAGATCACATAATGTTAAGTAGCAAGAAGTCCCTGTGTGAGAGGATACATGTGCGCTTTGTTTGAGTCTAGCCTCCTACCATGGATGTGTCCAGAGAGGTCAGCAGATGGCACGTGAGGATGGTTCTGTTTCTGGTCCACAGTTACATAAACAAACACAAGACGAATTCAGCTTCAATTGAATGCTTGTCAGAGGACATGCCTTTAACAGGCCCCACCCCTTAGAAAGTGCATATTGTGTCTCCTTTATATTAGGATCCCTCATGTTATAGGATGACTCCCCCCAGAACAATCTACAAGAACTCAGTTTTCAAGTTCTTTCAGACTGAAACCCAGTAACAGTAAGATCCTTATGGAGTTCCTTCTGTGTAAAGTTGAAGCTGCCCTTCTGCTAATATGGTACTCAGTGAATCCCCAGGTTATAAGACAATTAGGATATAAACTCAGTATAGGAGGCAAAATTATGTCTACTCAAAACGACCTTGAAAGCCTTTTAAAATGACCATAAGACCCACCTCTATGAACCCAACATTGCCAGCGTTTTACCTAGCATTCACTTGGCCTTTCAGTATCCAATGAGCTAGGGCCATGTTGTAGGAAAAAGTACATTTCTTTAAACACTGAGAAACAACCACCCAGTAAGATCCCAGCACCGGGAAGTAAGTGGGAACCAAGTCAACAGAGGGAACAGGTCATCCTCATGTTCACTATGAAGCCTAGACTCAAAGGGAATAGTGAGCAGGATTTCCTGACCCATGCCCTCCTCCTGTCCCTGTGCTGTTGAACTAAGATTCATGGGTACGTGTGCGACACCTTGTGTCTGTAAAGCTGCTGAAGGGCTTTTCTGTGTATAGTGCACCAGTGGCCCGTTCCAGCAACCAGCACTCCCCTGGAGAAAGGGAATTGAGCGGTCTCTACTCCACTCTCCTATGGAGAAATTCTGATTATGGTTTAGAATAACTTTGTCAAGGTGTCACGTAAGCCTGTTTAAATATATGCAGGTTGTGTTCAATACTGTGCCGAAGTGTAGCTTAGCAACAGGTAATGCTACAAAAGGAAACCTCTTCTTAAAAGGATCATTACACAGTTTGTATCCCTGAAGTTAGAGACATTCTTTTTGATCAGACTGAAATAATAGGGCAGATTTTACTTAAAAATTTGTACATATGCACACACACACACACACACACACTGCACAAGCTTCCGATCATATCCATAAGGGCTTTTCTGGTTTAGCTGTTCCTGGGAATTGGAGTATCTTTCTCTTGGTTCAAGGTCATTCCCTCCCCTGTGTATGGTGGTCTTGTTGTTAGAATAAGCTCCACAACTCACCTTGGACTCATTCTCTAACCCTCTCTTTTCTCTCTCACGTATTCACACATGCCCCCCACGTGTCGCCCATCACCTAGGCCGGTTGGCTGTACCCTCAGTATGGATTCTGAGTCTGACCACAGATCATTGCTCCAGATAGCAGCAGGAGCGCCATACCTGGATGCCTGCAGTACCTTACTAACCAGCTGCTGTTGCCACTCCTCCAGGCTTGCCTCCGCCTCACCACTCTCTAATCTCATTCAGCGTCAGTCAGCTTCACACTCGTCCACTTGAAACCTTTCAGCGGCTCCCCTGCACATCAGAGTGAACTCTCAGCTTCTCCCCATGGGCATAGCCCCTGCTCATATCTTACCTTTAAACATGATCCACCAAGAAAAGCCTCTTTAAAAGGGGTTATTCTGGAGCCTAACACGTGGGACCAGACCCAGGGCTTCCTGTCCTCGCAGGCCCGTGCTGGCCTTCCAGCTGGACACATGTTCATCAGATTAGGAAGACAGAGCTGGAAGAAAAGGCCACAGTGGGAAGAAGCACCTGCACAAGATGGATGTCCTGCACTAGCTGGGCACATACGATGCAACCCAGAATTTCACAGCCATCTATATTTCTCCTGTTAAAAATATTTATTTATTTGAAAGGAGAGTGATATAGGGAAAGGGAGAGACAGAAAGAGAATGAGATCTTCCAGCTGCTGTTTTGCTGTCCAAATGGCCGCAACAGCCCAGTCTCAGCCAGGCGAAACCCAGAAGCCAGGAGCTCTTTCCTGATCTGCCACTGGGGTAGCAGGGGCCCAAGTATCTGGGCTGTCTTCTGCTGCCTTCCTTGGCATCTTAGCAGGAAGCTGGATCGCAAGTGGCATGGCCAGGACTCTAATCAGCACTCTAATATTGGATGCTGGCCTTAGAAGCAGCAACGTAACGTGCTGTGCTACAATGCCAGCGCTAACGCTTTATAGTCTTAAGTCAGCTCCAGACCCCAAAGATTTATTTATCCCAAGTACTTAATGGTCATTCTAGTCTTTTTTTTTTAAAAAAAGATTTATTTATTCATTTGAAAGAGTTTCACAGAGAGAGAAGGAGAGGCAGAGAGAGAGGTCTTCCCTCCGATGGTTCACTCCCCAGTTGGCCGCAAAGGCTGGAGCTGCACCAATCTGAAGCCAGGAGCCTCTTCCGGGTCTCCCACGTGGGTACAGGGGCCCAAGGACTTGAGCCATATTCTACTGCTTTCCCAGGCCATAGCAGAGAGCTGGATTGGAAGTGGAGCAGCTGGGATGCAAAGTGATGCCCATATTGGATTGCTTGTGCTTTAGACCAGGGTGTGAACCCACTGCGCCACAGCGCTGGCCCCCGTCATTCTAGTCTTAAAAGCTTCTGTAAAGAGGTGACAGATTGACATTTCTGCCTACATCTCTGCCTGTGTCCTGATGCTCCCTCTTAGGTACTCTGGCCTTTGTGGTGAGCCCTTGTGTTAAGCTCACGCCCACTTTTTAACCCTTGCAGTACCCTCTACCTAGGGTCTCTGTTCCCATGTTTTTTGCATGGCCTGGTCTCTTTGTCAACTTACAGAATTTACAGAAGCCTTTGTTTTCTTCTTTACGAATAGAATGATCACTTACACACCTGGGATGATACATTTTAGGGGCTGAGGCCGACTTGAGAATATAGTGTTCAAATTCTGTGCCCCATCGTGCGTGCTCATCTTGTGGTGCAGCTGCCTCCGTTGCAGGTGCTCCTCCCACCATGCTCTTGTCTCCAACCACGTCCTCCTGCTGTAGTCTGGATGTTGTATTCATCTGAAACATGGGCCTGGAGCGGATGGGAGCTGCTAGAGTCTGGTCCTGCGTGTTGGTTTCCAGAATAACCCCTTCCAAAGAGGCCTCTCTCCACTCACCACATTTAAAAGAACCCAACTTTACCCAATTCTGCTTTTTCCCTCTTTGTTTCACTTCTCCAAGCCTGAGTAGATTGTATATACTTACTTGTTTGTCATCACATTAATCCATGAGACGTGTGCTGTCCAACACGGTAACCACTTCGCACATGGGGCTAGTTAAATCTAAATGTAATCAATTAAAATGAAACAGGATGGAAAACCAGGTCCTTGGTTGCACCAGCTCCATTTCCAGTGCCCAGTGCCAGGTGTGCTACTGTAGATGTGCAACATCTCATCAGTCAGAGGGTTCCATTAGACGGTGCTGCCTTAGGCTGTGAACCCCTGAGGGCAGAAGGCCTGTTTGCCTAGCTCATTGCTGAAGGCTCAGTGTCTCCAACACTGATACTCAGTGTGAACGAATGAGCGGGAGTCCCCTGCTTCTCAGGAGGAAACACCCTCCTTGCTTTCATATTTGTCTTATGTCCTTCCATACTCTAAGCTGACTTTGGTTTCTGATTAAAGAACTCAAGTAGTTGTTTCTTAGTGTGGAAGGGCGACTTGGGGGATATTTCGTCACTGTAACGCGGTCTCCCCTAATGTCCCTGAATTGGCCATTCTTCACCTCGTCTCCTTGGCACAAGCCCTACTTTGGGGACTCCCTCCTTCAGGTGAAGTCTTTGCCTGACTTCAAGCAGGAAGGGGCATTTTCCTCTGGGCTCAGTTTAGCAGGATAAGCTGTTTTGCTCCTTTCTCTGCACTAAATAGGAGCCCGTTTTTCCCTGATGTTCAGACTGTGCCATGTGGCGCCCACGAGATCTGCGCAGCCCTGGGCCCAGAGCTGAGTGCTGAGAGTGCGGGTTGAAAGCAGCACCTTGCCTCTGGTTTGCCCTTATACACAGCTCCAGTGACCTTGTGAACTCAGAGGAACTTCTGCATAGATGTGAGAGAGGAAGTCAGCAACCCAGGCCTGAGAATTTGTGTCACATACCCTTGATTCTTGGCTTTTTCTTGCTTTCTACAACTTAGTGTTTTAAAAAGGATCTGATACTTTTAAATACATTGCATATAAGGTTTTCAGGGAATAGTTCTTCTTTAAAAAAATTTATTCATTTATTTGTAAGGCAGAGTTACAGGAGGAGAAGGAAAGACAGAGCGAGAGATCTTCCATCTGCTGGTTCACTCCCCAAGTGAATCTCAAGTGCGGGCCTGGGCCAGGCAAAGCCAGGAGTCAGGAGCTTCTTCTGGTTCTCCCACATGGGTGGCAGGGGCACATGCACTTGGGCCGTCTCCCCTTAGCAGGGAGCTGGATCAGAAGTGGAACACTGGGACATGAACCGGCAGCCCTATGGGATTCTAGCATCATAGGCGGCAGCTTAACACGCTGTGCTACAACACAAGCCCAGAGTAATCCTTAATATATGGTTGTCGAGATAAGACATCATTACATAAAGTAGCTATAAAAATTATTTTCAATAGAGAATGATTTCAAAAACAGTAATTTGTCATTTTGAAGATAGACAAATCATTTAAGCCCAAAATAAGTTACTGAATCATGTTCAGAAGTCTAGATTCTAGAAATTTATTAGTAGAATGTCACTACTAAAATAATGTCAAAACATGTAAAATGTTTCATAGGTTCCGTGTCCAAAGGGTTATTGCCCTGAATAAAAACAACATGAGATTTTTAGACCCTGAATAAAAAAAATGTAGTTGGCAGATCCAGAGAACTTAATGAGTTAGAGAACACTTTTATTTATAATGACATTGTGAGAGGAATAGAATGGCTATCAGGGGAAAATCACGTTGATCTTATTTTTCTTGGTAACAGTAAAGGGTATCTCGTCTTTCAGAGCTGGGTGAGAAGCATCCCACAAATCTGAGGCGTTGAGCAGCAGTTCTGGCTGCAGACTGTTGTGCTTCTAGCCTCTCAAGGGATCTCACACTGCGAGGACTCCTATGTGGCAAGCGTGCTGCAGTCCAGAGAGCCCGCGGGACTGCAGGAACCTCTCTCTGTCTGATGGTTGCTGATCTGCACTGGTGGGTGGGGCTGTTTCACGCAGAAGTGAGAGCTCCTGAAACCACTTTCCCACCCTTCTTTTTTGTATCCTGTTAGCATTCTGGTGTCACAATTGCTTTTGGCCCGTTGAGACCTAAATGTGTTGCAATATGACTGGAAGACTGTCCCATCATAAGCACGTACCTACAGATGCTTGGAAGTGCTTCCGATGTCTGCAGCAGCCCCAGCTGGACAGGAGGCCTGGAACCATGGGTCCATGCTGGGGAGGGTGTCTTCTGCCTCCTGGCAGCTGCACAGCCTGTCCCCGAGTCTGCGTTTCAGTTTCTTTCTTGAGGATCCTGGGCATGACCAGGGCTTATTAACAACTGAGCTGAAAACGATAGATTTCCATCAAGTCCAGCGTCCAGCACCACATGTTCTGCACCCTTATTGGGCTGTTACCCAACCTGGATTGCAACCCTTTCTCCGCCAGTTACTTGCCCTGTGAATGAATGCAATAGACGCTAACCTTTCTCTGTGTTTTCCTGTCATGTGACGTAACAGAACTGCCTTTGCAGAGTTGGAAGTTTCAGAATGAGGCGTGGAAACCACCTGACACAGAAGAGTTGCTCGAGACGCACTGGTGTCTCTAGCATCAAGAAGCTGGTTAGTTGGAGCTCCCCCTGGAGAAGAGCACAGCTCTGGCATTTCGGGCTTCATTCACTTAACGTTTACGTTGTATTTTGTATTAATGAAATTCCCACAAGTATTCTTTGTGAAGAAAAGTATGATTACGTGTGCCAGAACTCTTCATTCTTTGTGCATAATCAGGAAAGGGAGAAAACGGGCCATCTGTGGAGTAAAGGCACTGAAAGCTGGAGCCATATTTTCATAGTAAGTGATTTTTTAAAAAAAGTAAAACTTGTCTTGAAAAATTCAACAGGTGTAGTGAACATAAGTCCAGTAATGTCTGTCTTTAATGCTGGCAATTAATTCTTTCTACAGAATCATACATTGGCATTACTTGGCCTGCTTGGTTTTGTGTTTGGTTTTAGAGTTGTGTAATGTGAGTCATATTTAAAAAAAAAAAAAAAGTGCCCTTGGGCTTCATCACCTTACCCAGAGTCCGTTGTTTATCTTTTGAACATGATATCTTTATTTTGGGATGTGTCTGGCACACCCCTATCTCGGTTGCTGTCTTTCTGAAAGCAAATCATCGCTCCACCTTTTCTGGTGGCCAGGTGTGGCTTTCAGCTGCTCCCTATCACTTTCTCGGACTTCACGGATCCTGCAGCTTTTGCAGACTTTGCAATTCCACTTCCAACCCACTTACATTGCGTCTGCCCTGCGTGGAAGAAGGATTTGAAACCTCCCACACCAGTGAGGTTCCAAAGATGATTTAATGGATACAGAAAGATGCTGTTGTCAGCAGGGAAATTAGAAGGCTTTTTTTTTTTTATTTTAAAGAGCCAGTTCATGAATATTTTCATGTTATGGCGACTTTTATGACCCTGTGCAACCTTGAAACTGTGGGAAGTTGGATAAGCACGGCTCCCTGTGTGGAATTATTGTCGGCCCCTGGTGAGGGCTACGTCATGTCCTAAAGGTCCCCGGCAGGATCTTTTTCAGTGTGTTTGTTCATCCTGTCCCCTGGGCCTCCCGGAATAACTTTTCCATCGGCATCCTGATCCCTGCTTCCACATTGTCAGTTCCTAATGACAGACTGGAGACAGCAAAGGGCAGCAATCTGTCATGTATCCCCACAATCAACTGTTAACCATCTGTGGAACCGGCCAGTAATGGCTGTGAAAGAATGACACTTCTAATTTTCTACTCCTGGGGGTTGGATGCAGTTTGGGGACAACAGAAAGGGAAGATAATATGTAAGAAAGTTTGGGGTTCCAGCTACAGAGTCTTGATGTCCGCCCTGGGTGCACTAAGTAGTTTTGCTTATCTAGTCAAAGGGACTAGTGTAATTGATCTGTAATTAGAATAATAATAAAAACAAGAATCATGAACAGCCACGGAGTACTTGCTTTGTTCCAGTAGCTTTTCTAAGGATTTTGCATATATTATCTCATGTAATCATCACAGCACCATCGAAGTATGGCACACAGTATCTGTTCTATAGGTGAGGGGGCTGTCTCTACCGCTGTGAACCTTGGGGGAAGGAGAAGCAATCTGGCAAGAATGCTAGATGGACATCGTCGTAGCTGCACCCTGAGGTACACAGAGCTGGAGAGAGTGTCAGGATGGCTCACTGCCGGAGTATGCTGCAGTTTTAGGAAACAGTTTTCTGACCAGAGGAATAGAGCAAATGGAAAGAATAATGGGAAAGTGCCACGTTTTTCCCGTTAGGCTCAGAGCTTATTCGAAGGAACTGCAGTATTGACTAGAAGAGAGCTGTAGCGGATTGGAACAGGAGAAATTAAGTCTTATCAGTGGAAATGGAATGTTTGAAGTCAGAGAACTCAAAGCGATTTGTGCTGGTTACCAAGTGCAGGATCAGCTTAACTGGGGGAGGAGGGAACCACAGAATGTCTACGATTCACTGGATAACGAGGAGAAGTGAGCCGGGAAGTCAGCTGGAGTTGATGGAACAAAGCAGAGGGTCCACCTAAGGCTGAACCGAGCGTGAACACAGGCAGTGGCCCCATGCGAAAGATAGCAAACACCTGCGAATGAATTAAATAATAGAGCAACATGGGCTCCGGGTGGCTTCACCTTGGGAGATGTTGTGTTTGAGAAGCTCCATGAAACGCCCATGGCAGGACCACCCTGAATGTGCCCAGCGCGAAGCTGAGCAAGGCTTTGAGCCCCCTACCAAAGATGTGGTCAAAAAGGAAAGGATCTTTGTTTCAAACACGTCCGTTGTTCCCCGTGCGTCAGGACCGTCTGGCAAGGGTGGAGTGATGGTGCAGCTGCCTCCTGGAAGCTGGTGACACCTGGAAGACCCTGCCTGTGGCGCAGCAGGTGTGTGTGCAGGGGGTGTGGGAAGGGAAGAGCAGTGCAGAAGGGAGAGGAGGGAGAGAGAGAGTAAGTCCCTTGTCCATGACCTTCAGTCTTTGCTTGAGCCTCTCAATGGCCAGGCCCACCTGGCAGCCAGACAGCTGACAGAGGAGTTTCCTGGGAAGATAGTTCTGGGCATAAATGAGCAGATGGAAAGCTGGAGGTGAGGGGTTGGAGGACCTGGTGTGCTCCGGAGAGGAGGGGGTGGAGGAAGTCTGCAGAGGTGCATCAGCCAACACCAGAACAGGGTGGCATTGACACAGGAGCTGACACAGTGCGGTCAGAGTTTCCAGTCTGAGTCAGAGACTGGTAGGAGCAGATAGGCGGGCACCCAACACAAGAGGCCTGGGTGGCTTATGGGGCAGGTGGCCGCCTGCCTGTAGGCAGTAGAAAAGTATCAAAGTTTTCAGCGGGTAACGACCATCTTTGCATGTTAGGGTACTTTGAGAGCTGTGTAGGCTGAGAATGATTTTGAGCAAATGAAAATCTGACGTCCTTACCTTTAGTCTTGTTCTTAGATTCTTTGAAGCAGGAAATAACGAGAAGCGGCAGTAAGGACAGGATAACAACTGGGCAGCGTGGTGGGATGTGCACATGTAAGAGAGGGAGTGGCTGGGGCTAGCACCCAGGTCTCTAACTTCTGCTGAGCAGCAAATGGTGGTGTTGCCCAGCAAGGTCCAGCCTGTGTTGGGGAGCCCAGGGGGCAGCGGGTGCCCATATACCGGAGCCAATGGCATCTGCACACAGAGGGGTCAGTGGTTGAGTGAGAAGATAACCAAGGCTTTTGACCATAGGGTGAATAAAAAGAACCCTAAAAGGGGAAAAAAAAAGCAAGAATACCAGACAGATCCAAGCGGCGTTGGATAGAGTGAAGGAGACAGTCTTATTCTGGGTCGTTATCAGAGGGAAAGGCAGTAGGAGCCAAGTTGTGCTGGGTTAGTGTAAAGGAGACCAGAACATAGCAGTGGTGATGATGGATGCCTCTTGTGAGAGTACACATGAGAGCAGAGCAAAGATGGGTGGAATCCAAAGTGGAGTGCGGTCTCATTTGTGGGGTTGGTGAGACTTGAGGATGTACGTTACAGCCGGCGCCGCGGCTCACTAGGCTAATCCTCCACCTAGCGGCGCTGGCACACCGGGTTCTAGTCCCGGTCGGGGCGCCGGATTCTGTCCCGGTTGCCCCTCTTCCAGGCCAGCCCTCTGCTGTGGCCAGGGAGTGCAGTGGAGGATGGCCCAGGTGCTTGGGCCCTGCACCCCATGGGAGACCAGGAAAAGCACCTGGCTCCTGGCTCCTGCCATCGGATCAGCGTGGTGCGCCAGCCGCGGCGGCCATTGGAGGGTGAACCAACGGCAAAGGAAGACCTTTCTCTCTGTCTCTCTCTCTCACTGTCCACTCTGCCTGTCAAAAAAAAAAAAAAAAAAAATGAGAGGATGTACGTGGTCAGGCATGAGTTTAGTCTTTAGAATTGGAGTAGAGACCAAGGGGCTCAGGGCTGAAGTCAGGCCTGGAGAAGTTTGGGCAAATTTTCTATAACTGCCTGCCAAGGAGCTGAGCTTATGCTCTAGAGACAGTGCTTGGAATTCCAGTCTTTGGTAAAAGCCCAGTAGTGCCTCCTGGTTACATGCACGAAACACCTCTATTCCTGTGTGCATGCTTTTAGGAGGTAAGCAGCAGCCCAAGGCCATCATCATATGACGCTATGCAGCCTTCAAACTGGGTTTAGTTTCATTTGTACTTTGTGACTTGTCACTCTGTGTATGTCAGCAGATGCATATGCAGACAGATACACATACACACACACACACACCCACATACACACAACTGTATCTTCCCCATTGTCTCCAGGCAATTTCTGATTACGAGACACGGAACAGACAGGAGATGCCAAACCTGTCACATGCTGTGCTTGTCTTACCGCATCCGCTGGCTTTGGATTCTTGGGGTGTGGTGCACAGATTTTGTTGGTCTGGTAGATTGGCCTAGAGTGTCAGGTGCATAGGCACTGCCCCCTGCACTTTGCTTCCTGGTTCCCCAGGCCTTTTGCTGCCAACCACGAGGGGGCCTCTTCCCAGGCACCGCGGTGTTGGAGGTGGTCAGTAGGTCCCTTGGGCACTGTGGAGTCGGTGTTCTCCTGGGGGATGCCCCTCTCTTGGCCTTCTGCAGTCTGACCAGAGGCTTCCCTAGGTTCTGCCTACAGCTTCCTCTCTGGGGCTTTTCCTTCCCACACACCACAAGGAGAGGTGTCCCTGGGATCCTCATCCTCCCAGACTTTCCCATCATGGCCCCGTGCTCAGGTTCTCTCAGCTTCCCCTGGGACCAGGAGTCTTGCAGCTTTTGAATCCTGTGTGTCCAGAAGTCACACTGCGTGACACGCACTGCCTTGTGGAGTCCCTCAAAGCTGGTGGGGCTCCTTGCTAGGTCCTGAACCAGCTGGAACTGGACCAGAGACTTGGCCTTCTTAACTCTTGAGGTGCCCCAGAGAGAGGGGTCACTCTAAGGATTTCCACACATGGAGGCTCCAGCTCAGAGTCAGGCTTAGTAAACCTCTGCTCCTTTCTCTCCAGAGCGGCCTGGAGCTCTTGTCTGCGTCTCCCAGCTCTTGGCACAGCAGTGTAATTAGCAACATTATTGTATCTGGAAGGCAGTTGGCGTTTAGTTGCTCTGGCCCCAGCCAGCCTGTCGTTCCCTTCCACTCCCTTCTCATTTGGGGTTCGAGGGTTTGAGTCTTTACCCTGCTGGTCACAAAATCACTGCATCAGAGAGAATTAAAAATAACTTGAGGCAGCCTGACTCCAGCATAGGAGATTGGGTAATTCCTTCCATTTTGTTCTGTGTAGAAAGGCAGATCCGGGCTCCCGTGGCAGGGAACAGATCATTTCACGCGTCTGTGAGTCAGCGAGTGACCCTGTTCCACCACACCAGCTCTGCACTCAGGAACGCGGGCTCCTCCTGACCCCCACTCAGCTGAGTCAGTGCCCTGTAGAGATGCAGACTTAGAATCAAGCTTCAGGCATCTCTTCCTAGAAGACATTTATTTCTGTCATATCCTCAGTTTAAAGCAGTAAATGCCCTCCCCTCAGCCCATGTAGCTGGTTTGTCCTCCTGCTACTCTGAGAGCGTGATGCCCAGGTGAAGGCAGTGCGTTTCCCGCCTGCTCTGACTGGCAGTCTGCAGTCGAGGGGAGCCTGGGGCACGCTCAGAAATGCACGTGGGCATGGGTGCAAGCCCAGCTTACTTTCAGCTACAGGGAAAGCAGTTGCATCCGAGCCCCTTCACTCGTGATTGTGAATTCAGATAGATGCTAAATAACGCCGAGCAGTGTGGATTTGGAAATCGGCCTTTGCCATGTAAATTCCCCCTCAGTTCCCTCTCCTGTCACATCTTATGCCAAAGTAAATGGAAGCTGTAGAGGACCTCTGGCTCCTCGCTTCTCAGATGACCTCAGCGAGCTTGGATTGGCAGGGCTGGTGTTTGGCTTGCACAGGCCCGTTTGTTCGTCCTCCCCTCCCCCTGAAATGTCCACATCACACTTACCTTGCCTGGCCAGGATGCCGTATGGCTTCCTGGGCCTGCCCCTAACAGGTGGGCTTTCTGCTGTAAGGAGTTCATCCAGGCAGCTCAGGAACCCGGGACTAAGCCTGCAGGTTCCCCAGCACCTCTTCCTCCAGCCCCGTCTGCGCTGCTTCCTCTTCCCTTCCCTTTCCAGAAAAGCCCTGTGCAGCAGGGGCCTGGCGTTTAGTGCAAGTAGGGCGAGTGATTCACTTTTCTAAGCTCGGATTTCTTTGACTATGAGCTGCAGATTGAAAACAGTGTTGCCCACACAGATCCTGCTCTTTTCTGAACGTTATACTCAACAATCATGTGGTTTACTGCACTGGATTATTCATTTGTATTATTATCATGTATTTTTATTAAATTATAAATGTAGGGGCTGGTGCTGTGCCATAGTGGGTAAAACTGCTACCTTCAGTGCCAACATCCCATATGGGTGCCAGTTCAAGACCCAGCTGCTCTACTTCCTATACAGCTCTATGCTATGGCCTGGGGAAGCAGTGGAAGATGGCCCAAGTGCTTGGGCCCCTGCACCCATGTGGGAGACCTGGAAGAAGCTCCTTGCTCCTGGCTTTGGATCAGCTCATCTCTGGCCATTGCAGCTGTTTGGGGAGTGAATCACAGATGGAAGACCTCTCTCTCTCTCTCTCTCTCTCTCTCTCTCTCTGCCTCTCTATAACTGCCTTTCAAATAAATAAACTATAAATGTTGTCTGTTATATGTGTATAGGCATAATATGTATACCAATACACTGTGCACTTACATGTCCTGATGATGAGACTGTGTACCTGTTTATGTCAGAGAACAACGTCTCCCATGGCTGTGTCCCGTCCTGACAGCCTAGCCATGCCAGGCATCCAGTAGGTAGTTGGTAAACAGCTAAGTAAATATTCACAAAAATTAAATCTATTCCCCTCTATCTAATTTTAAAGAAAGCTTATTCCCTTTATATTTAATGTTTGCTGTTTCTCTACTATAGAAACAATACTGAAGGAAACAAATGGCACAAACTTCACTCATCCTAACAAAAAAGGACATAATACGTGTTTGCCAGCCCTTTAAAAAACAAATGCTGATGCTGGCGTTGGGGCACAGTGGGTTAATCCACTAATGCCAGCATCCCAGCTGCTCTACTTCCCATCCATCTCCCTGCTATGGCCTGGGAAAGCAGTGGAAGATGGCCCAACTGCCTGGGCCCCTACACCCACATGGGAGACCTGGATGAAGCTCCTGGCCACTTGAGGGATGAACCAGGGGATGGAAGATCTCTCTCTGTCCCTCCCTCTCTCTCTGTAACTCTGCCTTTGAAATAAATAAATCCTTTTTTATTAAGAGAAAAATGTTTATATAAGCTTTTTTTGTGTTTTACAAAATATTTTTCATAATTAGCCCTCAAGTTCTATGTCTGAAAAGCCAGTATTATGTACTGTAAATTACTCTGGACAGTTTGAGACATAGCATCACAGAGCTGTTTTCTTAATCCAGTAGCCCAGAGTGAAGTCCCCAGTGAAGGTGGGCTGTGTGGTGCCTGCCATTTGTGGTTGTCATTCACTGTTGGCAGACTGAGTCCAGCAGTCACCATGCCTCTGTGTAATCCTGCCAAGGCTGGAAACGGCCTTTTTCCATTTCCAATTGTGCTTCTTGAACCCACATACAGAACGCTTGGAGATTATTATAGCATGAATTGTTCTCATTGAAAGACAGAAGAGACTAAGGGCCATTCAGAAATCCACATGACTTGCATCTGATAAATTCAAGAAAGCCCTGGGTCTTGGGTGTACCGATCGTAAATCGTTGGGTCTGACAGTGTGTGGCACAGCAGTGGTGCAGAGCTCCTGAGGCCTGGCTTGGATTCCTGTCCTCAGCAGGCAGTAGCTCTGGGTAATTGGCTTTACTCTCTGGTCTGCCATTCCCTCATCTGTAAGAGTGACATTAAGGATTAAATCAGATTAAATTGATACAGCAAAATGCCAACCCAGGGCCTGGTGCAAGCTGCTGTTAAATAAATGGTCAGTGCATTGTCACTGTGGTATTACTGTTTATTATCGTCCTCGTTATTATTAGAAACACGGTGGTGCCTCAGTGACTGATTGTAACTGACGCTGAGATGGTAGATGCTTCTAAGGAAAGAAGAACATGTTGTGTGGAGACTCCGAGATGGCTAACTCTGGGAAGCCCATGAGAGAAAAGGGGGTTAATGGGACGTGTCTGTCCCCAGCCCCCGCCTCCTCCGCAGTGGGGTTGCACGGCCCACTTTCCTGCCTGCTTAACCGTCCTGAGCCTTTTACACGTGTAGCCCTAGGAGTTTCCCATTACTTGACTTCGCAGCTTGATGGATAACAAATACTGACATTATCTTTATGTAGATTAAATATCACCTATTTTCCTATTATTCTTCCTTGTATTTTTTGGCCAGATCAACGTCGTACTCGTAAAACACAAAGAAGTCCTGATTTGTGGCTTTTGCCAGTTTCTGTGGCATAAATACTCCCAGTATGGCCAATTGCAAGGTGTCAGTGTGAAGTCATCGAGCACAGAGCTGGCATGAGTTGTGCCAGTTGCCCAAGTCCATATAAGCTGGCTGCATCCCACCACTGGGGCAGGCCATTCCCAGTTGTGCTTCAGCAGAATGGGACGGAGGCAGGGTGAGGGGATGACAACAAGACTTAGGAGACAATGCTGTAGAGGAAAGCACAACATGAGCCAGACAACATCGTCCTAGGGAACCATGTTCTAGGGAACCTCTACTGTGGACTCGTAAGATTGCATTAGCTCGCAAGGTGGCAGGCTTCTGAATTAGTGTAGCTCACTCTGTGGGGTCTGCACCAAGACGACATCCCCTGTTTCTCAGCCTGTGCCCGCACCCTTAGCCCATGCGTTACTGCAGTTTGTCTCCACGGTGGATCATTAGAATACGCTAGGCAAACAGGATTCAACAGGATTCATCCAGAGTGAGTACACGCCAGACTACTTGACAGTCTGTTTCCGTGCCTGTTCTCTGTGCTCTGCTCATACTGAGTGCAAAGGCCTCTCCTAGCCCCTTGTGCTTGGGTGGGAGCGTCTCCCCAGCCACCTCCTTGTTGCCGAGTTTTCCTGTAACCGGTGCTTTCGAGGCTTGGTGTGGATACAGTGCCCATGCTTGTGAAGGGGTCTCTTCCTCTCTTTCCCCTTCTTCGCTCCCCCACTTTCCTGCTCCCGTCTGTTCCCTCCCCTGCTTCTTTCGAGGGCGTTTTCTATCATCTTCCTTTGCATTCCTCACAAGCCCTTGAGATCATCTGAACAGGAAGCAGTGTCCCAGCTCAGTCTCATCATTTTGGGATCTTTGCTGTTATTCAGGAACCTGCTACTTTAATTTTTCCCCATGAGTGGAATGGGACGATTTCTCTGGTCACCTTTCCTTTGCTGGCAAAAATTTAACCTCATCCTCTTCCTCTTGAAAGCCGTATTGTGCTGTATCTAGGAAATTGTATCACTGTACTGTAAACACCTTTCTGAGAACCTTTAATTAAAAGCTGATACCCAGAGCTTCATCGTCATGGTTAAGTTAAGCACACAGAATCCTCTAGGGAAAGCTCTGTTTCCAGCAGCACACGCTGGAGCCAGCAGGATTCTGTTCTAGACCGTCTCAGCCATCGTCCTTACCACTTGATGGTGTTGTCGACACGGTGGGTTTCTTTTTTTTAATCCAGGTCTTTTCACTTAAGACCTCCTAGAAGTCCACCAAAGGCTGTATGACTTAAGCTAAAGAGGACAGGGTGTTTGGTCTGGCGTTGACCATGAAGCCCTCTGCAGATGTGCTCGAACTCATCGCCTGTGCTGTTCTGGTCCTGGTGAGCTGTGTGGGAAACACGTGTTTGTTTTACACCACCAGGAAGTGCATCACTGGACGTGTACAGACATCCTTTCTTCTCATTTTCAGTCTTGCATCCGTCCACCTTATTAAAAACTTGGTGGTGAATGTCATAAAGATTGTTTACTCTTCTGGGATTGTGCCGGATTCAGCTGGCTGCAAGGTTCTGCACTTCACAGCGGCCCTGACAACCTCTCTGGCCATCTGGTTCATGTTACACTTGGCGCTGCTGTACCACCGGAAGCTTTACCAAATCGTCCACCCCTCGAGAGAGGCTGCAAGCCTGGAGCAGCAGCAGCATTCCGTGAGGCTGGTGTCTGCACTTTGGGTGGCTGGTGTGGCTGTGTACACCCCACTGGCGGTTTACACCAGAAAGGCAGAGAACCCGAGCGCAGGAAATGGTACAGACCCCTTGTCCACCAACAGGATGTACGTGGATTGCCTGATAGACTTTGGAAATGAGCAGGTAGAACTTTACTATGGGAAAATATTTTTAGTTCTGATTGATGTTCTGCCTTTAGCCTTCTTAGTCTTCGTCTGTTTCTGGATGTCTTTCCTCCTTTCCAAGAGAAAGAAGATGACATATGGTGACATCTGGATCAGAGATGATGATTCAGAAGTTGAAATCCTTAGAGGAGCCAAGTTTAGTATTTTATTAATGTTGCTGATCACTCCACTTTGGATTTCGCACTTTATCTTAGTCTGTTTCTTGAAAGACTTGGCCGCGTGTGTCTTGATTCCAGCTGTTCTCTCGGCTCTCTCTTCAGGCTTCTCTGCTCTCAGTCCCTTCCTGCTTATGCTGGTTAATTACAAAATGAAGTTGGTGTCCTTCTGCGGTGCCAAAGAGGTAAAGCCCACCCCACCGCCTGCAAATGTTGTTCTTTCTCCATATGCTTGATGGCGGAGAGCTGCTTGTTAATCACTGGCAAACGGGCCTCGTCTTGGGAGGGTGCAGCTAGGTTTTTGTGACCCTCATCAACAGACTGTTTCTGAAAGGGCCTCTAGAAAATTGACTCCTCTCCAAAAACAGACTGCAGAGGGAAACCGTGCACGGAAAAGATATATGAACACTAAGTTCTTGGAAGTGGAAGAAAAATAGCCATCGTGACCTGTGTGATTTAGGACGATGCCAAGATTTGTTAGTGTAGCCAGTCGCAAGCGGCTCAGCAGTGATCGCAGCCTGGAAATGAACTGAGCATAAACAAGATATTAAGTATTTACTCTGTGCAAGGCTCAAAAACGACGTGGGTCTGAGGATAACGTTTCCTAGCTGAATCCCTGAAGGTACTCACGGAACCGTCGTCCCTCACGTTTCTCTTGAAATGCTCCCACCCTTGTTGGAAGCGTGTTGGGTGGATGTGCAGTGTCCCGTTTTGCACCTTGCATGATAGTATCTCCTCCTCTAAACTGGAAGCGTATTATTTGTGTTCCCTTTACCTTCAGCGTCTTTAGTAAGTTGGGATTAGGGAGAAGCACTGGATCAGTGAGTTAGTACTTGCTAAGTCATACTGTGCATGTGTGTATAGTTGTGCAAATATTGGTTGCTACAGACATTTAGCCTCTATCCTTGTTTGTTCCTCTAACTATATTTCAAACCATAGTATTTTTAAAAAGTACACTCATTTTTGGTCGTTAACTTGGTACATTTACATATCAGAAGAATTTATAAAATCCTCATAATTGATTTCTGGGTTTGGATTCAATAAAAATATCCAGATTATAATTCTAATTAAAAATACATGGCCAAGTTTTGATGTTTCATTGTTAGCCAATACAGCCATTTGGAGTGCTTCAGATGCAATGAGTAATTATTGTAAATGTTGATGCATATATTTGTGTAAGCATTGAATTTCCAGCTTATTCTTATTAGAGACTTTCCCCCCATTTTCCTTCTGTTTTAACAGAGCCAGGATTTATTTTACTGTAGTTCTGGTGAATGGATGCCCACCAGTTGTGATTTCTGCTCTAAAAAGGCTGCACTCAGCATTATAAATCTGGACCTCATTAGTGGAGGGGACTTAAGACATTTGTGTTGCCGTTAGGGGCTACAGAGAAAGAAAATTGTAAAGTAACCAAGGCCCCAGTTCTTGCATGGGCCATTGTCTGTCCCGTGGACAGTGCAGGGAATCCAGAAAGTGCACAGAGATGGACTTGCAGCCTTCTGAGATTTCTGGGTGGTCTTCATGGGAAATGCTTGGCCGAGTCCACGGAGGTAGTTTAATCAGAAGGGCACTAGGCATGGATCCTGTGTAATGAAGCTAACATCTGGGGAGATGGAGGATGTGGGGAAGAGGCCACCATGTTTTAATTAGGTGCAGATGTAGTCAGAGCTGGGAACAGCCACTGATCTTAGGTAGTGGTTCTGTAACATGGTTTCTGAGACCAGCACAATCAGTGTCACCTTGAAACCTTGTTAGAAATACAAATTCTTGGGACCCATGCCAGGCTGTTCGGTCAAAAACTCTGGGAGTTGAACCCAGCAATCTACTTAGTAAGCCTTCTGCATAATTCCCATGCATGCTAAAGTTTGGAAACCCTAGTCTAGGGTTGCTCCAAAGCTTAATCCTCACACACGCCTGCCATGACACCAAGATCTCTGGCTCAGGATGTGGTCTTCAGCACTCCCCAGGCGTCCTGCTGTCATGTCTGCTCCTCTCTAAAATGGCAGTCGGGATTCTCATCTGTGTTCCATACGTCCTCAACACTAGCTGCTAAACAGATCCGTCACAGAAGTTAAGCAGTCTTTGCAAAGTCAAGCATACGCCATCGCCGCTCCAGGTGCTCCCTCGGTCTGGAACTTGGGTTAGGTTTGGGTAGTTTCCTGTACATGACAGAGTGCAAGTCCAGTTCCCAGATTATTCCACAGCTCCTTTCCAGAAGCCAGTGAGAGACACAGTTGGCTTAAGCTCATGCTGACCTTCCCAGGACTAGAAATGTTTCCTTTTTCTTCCCCGATACTTTGTTTTATTTGTTTGGACCTCATTAGGTCATAGTTTCGTCCTTGTGGAATTGATAGATTTTAATCTGCAGCAGAGAATAAATCATATGCTTGCTGAATGAACAAGAGTCCTGTTCTCTCTTTAAACTTATTTCCAGTCTGACTCCCTCGTTCGCTTTTCTCTCCCTTAGCTGCCATATTTCATCCGCGTTGTTGGCGGGAGCAGGGGAGGAGGTGAAAGAGAATAAAGCAGGTTCAGCAAAAATGGCCCGGTAGCGCCCCACAGGGGGACCCAGGTGGGACTGGGCTGTCGGAGGCCCTGCGCTGGTTTCAGGGGTGTTCCCCAAGGTCCCGCCTCAGCCCACACAGGGTCCCTAAGTTAGGTCCTCTGTCCCCTCCCAGTGCAGGATTCTGACTTTCCTCTGTCGGGGCCCCTCCTAACTTCCCTGGGGACCATTTCTTGCTGGGATGGTTGTGATCTCACTTGGCAACCCAGTAAAGCCCATTCCGGTGTCATGATTAGAAAGTCTTTACTGAAACCCACTTCCCAGAAAGTCCCTCCGAGACCTGCCCTTGGAGTCAAATCCTCTTCCACCTGCTGTGTCTTTTAGAGTTCTCATCTTGGAGAGAAACTTTCTCTTTTCCTAGTTCGGTGTTTGCTTAGCTGCGCTGCCTCCTTTTCCCTGCCGCTGGCTGTCTTCGCTTTGGCACTCTGTCTCACTATCTTCCGCTCACCCTGAGGCCCTGTTCAAAGGTGGGACCCAGAACTAAGCGCAGCGTGTGTCTTCCTTGTATGTGTGTTTCTTGTGAGTCTGCTTGTGTTTTCCTTGTGTGTTTGTGTCTTCCCTATGGTTCCTTCTTTGGCTTCTCATGCACAGCTCTTGTGAGGGTGGGTTCTTTTCTTCTTCCAGAAAGAATTTTGAATGTTAAATGCATTCTAAATTCCACATATACACAGAGAGATTCAAAGCTATAAAAAAAAATGGGTACATCTTGTTTAGGCTAAAAAAATTGAGATCCTTCCAGACTCTGAGGTCCTAGTGCAAGATAGTTGATTCTCAGCATTCGGATTTCCGAAATTGAAATTACCCCCAAATCTTTTAGAAGAATTTAAAATATAAATTATGCCTCAGAACTGCCAAAGACGGGAATGATCCTGGCCTCTCACATCAAGTTCCCTGGTGCAGTGCTAACTTACTGCCTTGTAAGATAAGGCATAAGGAAGCGTAGTTTTAATCCACTTTCCTTTGAAGATGAATTAAAGTGTTGAATCGACCACCTGTGGAAAGTGGCATTTTATAGACTAGTTCAGGAGTACCTGTGGGTAAGGTATGTAAAGTATACAAACGTCTGTATATTTTAATGGTGATGATCTTGCCTGATCATTGTATTTGAAAGGCAGAGAGAGAGAGAGAGAGAAGGAGAAATCTTCCATCTGCTGATTCACTCTCCAAATGCCTACAGCAGCTGGGGCTGGGTCAGGCCAAAGCCAGGAGCATAGAAACTCCACCCAGGTCTCCCACGGGGCAGCAGGAACTCAGGATCTTGAGCCATCAGCTCCTGCCTTCCAAGAGCATTATTAGCAGGAAGCTGGATAGGAAGTGGAGTAGCCAGGACTCAAGTCAGACCCTGCGACATGGGATGTGCATGTCCCAAGCACCAACTTAAGCCACTGTGCCCCATACCTACCCCCTCACCCCGCTTCTGTGTAGACTCTGTTGAAAGAAGAATTTGGAATAATGGTTCGTGGACACTCATCACAGTACAACTCAGGGATAAGGATATCCATGGCATTCTGAGATCAGTGGTTCAATGTCACTCCCAGGACTTGGAGCAGTGTGGGTGAACCGGGAGGGCTCTGGCCCATTTAGCAGGAAGCGATTTGTTAGCTGGCTTTCTCTCTGAGTAGGACCTAACATTGGCCAGAATTCTGAATGTTTTCCATCTGTCAAGTAGGAAGGGTATGAGTGCAAGTTGTAAATCACGCTGCATACCCCCCTCTCCTTCACAGAATTATAACGGACAGTCTTATAGAAAGTATTGAAGATGAGTAGGAAACGTGACATGTATGACACAGTTGCAGTGTTGCTTAACACTGCGGTTTTGACAAGTAAGAAAGAAAGAACTAGACTTCAATTAGAAGCTTGGCTGTGTGTAGATGAGGCAGTTACAGAACCTCTCTGAGCCTTAGTTTCCTGATCTCTGAGATTTTTTTTTAAAGATTTATTTGTCTATTTGAAAGGCAGAGTTATAGAGGGAGTTGGGGAAGAAATAGATAGATCTTCCATCTGCAGGTTCACTCCCCAGATGGCCAGGTGTGTAGCAGGAACCCAAGGACTTGGGCCGGCATCCACTGCCTTCCCAGGTGTATGACCAGGAGGTGGATCTGATGCAGAGCAGTGCTCACACAGGATGCAAGCATCCCAGGCAGGGGCTTAACCCACCACACCACAGCACTGCCCCCCATCGCCCCCCAACCCCAACCCACACACAGGAGAATCCAGGAAGTTCATGTCCCAGGGTCTTTGTGAGGCAAAGGGAGCCATCAAGTCTCATTGGGAGCCCCCAGCCCCCAGCCTGCGCAGAGATTGCTGGAGGTTTTCCTGTGGGGGCCCCCTCAGCACAGGCAGGGAGCTCAGCAGTGTGTCCTCCTCTCTGGGAGCTGGGGCTGCCCCAGGTTACCACGTCCAAGCGTCCAAGCCTGCCGTGTGATACCAAACACTCCCTTGTATGTTACCAAGCATGCCAGACACGCGGATATTCCAAGAAGTTGTGCTCTATTTACTCTTCGGCTTTGGAAGTACCCTTTTGTGTCTCCCCATACCCTGGCCCTCAACCTTCAGGAAGCAGAAGTACCGCGTTTGGTGCTGTATCACTGTTACCATCTTCCTGGAAGTCCCAGTGCAGAACTCTCGCCAGCAAGCCTTCGTGCGTGCTGTACCCGCTGCTGGGGCGCTTCCCCTGACCCTCCAGTCTCCTGCTTCAGCTCCCAGCCTCAGCTCCCGCCTCTCCCAGGCAGACTTCCCTGTCTCCAAGGTCCAGATTAAGCGTCTGGGGCCCTGTGTGTGCATTTCGTTTGGCAGGCACCTCCTTCTGTCGCAGCGACTGTGGTCTGGCTTGTCTCCTCTCGTGTTGTGTGCCCCATCCTGGTGTGCAGAGTGCCCAGCTCAGACACCCAGAATATTCCATAAAGAGAGAAGTGGCAAAAATCCATAGTCCCTATGCTTCCCTGCTTTCTCTCTCACAGATGCTGGCTGGCTCTCCTTCAGTCTCCTGAAACGCCTTGCCTGTATCGTTTTTCTGCCACAAGACGGCATTTAGCAACTGCCATGCTCTGGCCACCGTTGAATCAAAGAGGGAAAGAAACTGAATCCGGCATTTGGTATGAGTTGCTTCCTTGCCAGGCAAGCTACTGAGCCAGCTGGGGACAGCATTTCCACCCAGGCCTTCCAGTGCAGACAGACAGAGTTGGTGAATTTTTTTTCTTTTTTTTTTTGAGCTGTTGCATTGGAGGAAGCAAGGTCAAGGTCTATAGGCAAGGCTTTGAGATGGGAAATTTATCCCGATGCAAAATCTGGCAGGCTTGTGTGCGCGCACACACGTGTGTTCAGGGAGTGGCTGTTGTGCTGAGTGTTGGTGGGTACAGAGTGAAGATATGGTGGTGTGGCCGGATTGCCCTGACCTCATCACGGAGTGCACACCGCTCATCTACTTTGACAAGACCGGCTTATTTTTAATTATCGGGCCTGTGGTAAATGGTAACCGTAGCAGCGGTGACTCTGGCAGCCGAGGAGAAGTCTGTGTAACGTGAGCCTTCAGAACGAGCCCTTGCTGACTCCCTGTAAAACCGAGTGAGGCAATACATTTTAACAAGAATTTCAGTGGAGCAATTTATGTGATATGTGACTGGAGTCACAAATCAGGGAGCCTTTTATGAGCCAAGCACACCAGAAAGCGTACATTAAGATGAGTGTCGTTTTTTGACCTGTTGTGGGCCACTCCACGCTCTTGCCAGCAATGCTGCTGTTACGCAACAGATTTTTTTTGGAAGTCTCCGTTTGGGATGATTTTCTGACATCAGTGTTCAAGTCATAGCCAAAAAGCAATAGCATCAAACAGGAGATCATCGTCTGGAAGTCGGGGGAGAGGCCACCTTTTCACTTGGGTGCGCTGTCTTTGTTCCCCAGCTCTGCTCTGACTCGGCTGTCTTTCTAATCCCTTGAAGGAGGCAGCTGGGCCGAGACCGAGGTCTCCCGGGAGAAGGTGTCTTGGTGGTGATGGACCCTGAGGGGCTGGATCTCTACACCTGCTCTTTTGTAGGCACTGGGAGACTGTGAGCGGCAGAGTGCTGCCGGGCTCCCGTATGTGGATGCTCTCTGTGTCACTCCTCAGCTGCCCAAACAGCTGGGGTCAGGCTTCTCCCTGCGCCTGGGGCACATCCACGGGGACCAAGGAGTCAACCCCAACATCCGCCCGGCACACAGGCCCCAGCCCTCGCCACGTCCTGACACTTTACTCATCACCCTTCTGTCAGTGTTCCTACGCACACTGAGCGAGCTGCAGCATTGAGAAATAGTCCCTTGACCTCTGTCTACTCTCCCTCTCCCAGGCCAGTCTGCATCTTCACTCTGCCCCCTTTGAAAAATTGTTTATGTGCACACAGCACACCTGCCTCAGTGAGTGATCAGTTAAACACCAGTGAAGAGAAATTCAGGTGGCTTGCAGTAGGAAGGGTCCGATCAGCCAGCAGTCAGTCCTCAAGGAGAACAGACCTGGGGAGAAGGATTTAGGGGGAGAGGGACTCCTCTACAAAACAAAGTCCCCGTAGACACCCGGGAACCAGGCCAAGTGACTGTAGCGTCCAGGGTCAGGGCTGCCGGTGTGAGGGTGCAGCACGCACACCTGACCGGGAGCGGAGGCCGGCTGCGGTGCACAGCAGGAAAACTCTGTCATGCAGAACGTTGGGCTGGGTCGTCCTTGCTGGGGAGCCTGAAGCCTGTCTCCCCCTTGGGCGCTGCCCACTCCTGCCGGCCCCAGGAGGTGAGCCCACTGGCCTCCCTGCCGCTGCCCCGGCCAGATTGATGATGGGTGTGGGCGGTTCCCGAGCTTGCGCTTGGCACGGCTTCCTCCCGTCCCCTCTGGTCATAGCCGTGGAGTGGCACCACGTAAATCTACACTAGTCACGACAAGGCAAGGGCCCTTCCTTCCTCCAGTTGTAAAGCGGAGGAAACATAAGCCCTGCCTCGTAACATTTTACTGCGTTGGCAAAGGTTTTCTTTCTCTCTTAGGAAGAGGAGCACAAAGCAGTGCCGCGTGGGTAGTTCATGTGCAGGGAGTTTTGTTTTGTTGCTCGTGTAGATGTGAAACGCTCCTTAAATACGAATTCAATCTGAGAATACAGATGAAGTCAGTGTTTTGGCAAGAGGCACCAGTAGAGATGGGGGTAGTAGCCCTGGTCCTTAGAGCTCAGCACTGAATTCCTCTCGAGGGTCAGACTCTCAGATGCTTTCTTGTCCCGAGATGGGTGCAGCAGCCTGGGCCCAGCCATGAGCCAGGTGGGAGGCCCAGCTGTTCAGCTCCAGCTGGTGTTGCCGTGGGTGGGAGAGGAGGGCGTGTGTTGCCAGAGCTTTGGATATTTTGTAAATGAAACCGGAAATCCATATTTTTATATGAAATCCTCCAAAGCCTACAGGATGGCAACCGACTTGATGTTTTCAGCCCAGAGCTAGGGCCAGACTGGCCTCGTGGGCCTCCTGTGGGTGCCCCCTGGAGCTGCCGGGCAGCCTTGTTCTGCAGCGGCTCCTAGGTTCCCTGGGTGGCTTGGCGGGAGGGGCAGAAGAGCCGGTGAGAAAAGCTTGGGCTCCATCTTTCTGATTGTTCCTCGTGGCAGCTGCCCTGGTCGGGCTTGTCCCTTCCTGGGTGCGTGCTCAGGGATGCCCGGAGCTCCAGGGCAAGGCAGGTAAGGAAGGAGAGAGGGGCATTGGCCATTGTACGCTTTCCTGGGAAGGACGCTGGGGTTAGTGGATCCTGGGGGGTTTGCAGGCACCAGCAAGAAATGAACTCTGTGCAAGTGCACCTTGGGAGGGGAGCACTGAAGTCAGACAGAGGAACTGGGTCTAGGCTGTGAGCCAGGACTGAGTCTGGAAGCCTCCGAAGGAGGGAAGGGAAGCCGCGGATGCCCTGCTTCTGGGCAGGGTCGTCCAGCCCACTAGGACGGACAGGAGCTGTGCCTGGGCCTCCCAGCAGTGGCTGCGACGGTCCTGGCCCCCCTGACCTGGCCTGGAGAGAGCCCCACCTCTCGTCTGAGTGCACATGCAAGGCCTGCCTGCTTCACCGTCATGTGTGTCATCTGTGAGCCATGTTCCCTGGGGTGCCCGTTGGATGCTGAGCGCTCTGTCGCCGCGGCAGCTCAGCCAGGTTCAGTGATCTTCTGTTCATTTGCTCAGTTGAGCTGTGTCCATCTGCATTTGCTAGGAGGAGTCTTCAGAAAGCTCACAGAAAATGTGCCTTGTCTCATAATTCCACTTTCCCACAAGCTCACTGAAATAACCTCATGCTTCGTTTTGTATTTCCACTTATTTAGAGACCAGCTGGGACAGCAGCTTATGCATGCTTTCTGCTTGGTTTCTTTGTATTTCCGTGTTCAAGTGCTGCACCCCAGCCGGACACCCAGCGTCCTGTGTGTCGGGCATCAAGGCCGTGGGGACGGGGTCTGGAGATGAGCAGCCCACAGTGGGGGACAGATGGGGGAAAGAAGTTGGGCTGGAAAAGTCTGATCGCAGACAACCTGGAAGCGAGAGGGTTGGGTTGTCCCAGAATCCAGCAGAAAGGACAAGAAAGTTCTTGAAAATAACTTGCAAGTATGAGTGCCTGTGTTTTCCTCTGAAACACTCTTTGAGGATTTGAGGAAAATAAATCAATTCTTGTACACAAAAATTTGCTTGAACTCATTTTTAGATTTCTGTAATTGGTGTAAATCCCAGTTTTAAATATTTTTTACAAGTCACATTGATTTTTTTTTCTTTTTAAACTTTACTGTGATTTTAGAAGAACTTTCTAATTTATTCTGTTTCATTTTACTTGAAAGACAGGGACAGTCATAGAAAGATTTCCCATATTCCGGTTCACAACCTAAACACCTCCAATAGGCAGGACTCGGCCAGGCTGAAGCCAGGAGCCAGGAGCCAGGAATTCAATCCACATCTCCCTTGTGGGTGGCCAAGACCCAAGTCCTTGAGCCATCACCTGTTGCCTCCAGGGTGCACGTCAGCAGGAAGCTGGAACTGTAAGCAGAACCGAGATTTTTATCCAGCACTCCAGTGTGGGATGTAGGTGTCCCAGGTGACGTCTTAACCACTGGGCCAAATGTCTGTCCCTCAGCACTTCTGCTTATTCCAACTGGGTCGTCTCACTTAAGCATGGAGTAACATCCTAATCCTTCCTGGGTGGCTTCTGTACCCTCTGTAGTTAAAACTGTAAACATGGTGTATGCATGTGGAAAGGGAAGGCGAGGAAACATGGAGGATTAAGTCAGATGGGTCTCAGGTATGAGGACTTTTTCATTATTTGTTTTCTATAATATATAAAAGTGATATCTCAGAATAAGAATTTCCTTGTAAAAGACAGGATCTTCCATACTCCTGATCTTTCATTGGGAAGCCCATTTTTCTCAGCCTCGATGAACTTTGACTTTTCATTAATAAGCTCCTTAGAGTTCTGCAAGCACACTGTGGTTATAGAACCAGAAGAGAGGGCAAAGTGAATTATTTCTGATACTCATGTCTGGGTGTTTAAGACAACTCTTACAGAAAAGACAAGTGGCGGGAGATGGAATGGTCTATCGACGTCTGAGCGTTGGCTCAGTGGAAGATATCTGCACATTGGGGTGCTGCCAGGAGTTGTGTTTCTGTTCTTGACATCTATGGGTGTCCCTGGCAGTGGGGGTGATGATCAGTGACAGGAAAACGTGGTGGGTCTTACCTCGAAGAATGCACAGGACATTCTGGGGCACAGTCAGGCAAAGCTGTCTGAGGCAGAGGACACTTGGATAACTCCGTGGCTTAGATCTAGACTTAGATCCTTTTTCTTTCTTTGCTTGGAGGGTGGGATGGAGGTTACAGTGCGAATTCTAAAATGTTCTTTATTCTGGGTTCGTTGGTGTCTGTTTTGTGCTTGTGTTATGACTGTGGAGTCCCAGTACTCATTGCGCCATGCACAGCCTCCAACAGTGTTCCTGCAGGAAGTATGTGAATAGGGTTTTTCTGGGGTGGCCGGGCTGGCTGCCCATCTCCGAAGCCCCTGCTTTTTCCCAGGGTGGCGCGAAGGCTGGGTATGGACTGGGATGAGTCCCCGCAGTCACCGCGGGGGGAAATTCTGACCAAGCTACTGTCTGGCAGGGACAAGGGTGAACAGATCAAGTAGGGGCTGTGGTGCTCACTGGGGAGCAAGCAGGTGGGGGCAGTGACGAGGGGAAGCGGGCTGCAAGGCAGCACCTGCACCTGGTGCCCCTCCCCCTTGGTCTGTTTAGACATAAATGTTACCGTGGGTTATGAGACAGCTGACCTTCTTGCCTTTTCTGCTTTTGTTTTGTCCAGGAGTTTGTAAGTATTTGACCGTACTCAAAATGTGCAAAGAAGAATAATGGAAGCCCCTGAATACCTTGATTTGGATGAAATAGACTTCAGCGATGACATATCTGTAAGTAGTACTGCTTGCAAACTGTTCTGTCTTCAACTTCATGGCTACTTTCACTACGGCAGTCTGTGTGTCTTCAACACTTCCCGCCATGTAAGAAGCTGACAGCATGGCAGGCGTTTGGCATCGTGGTTAAGATACTGGTTGAGATCAGAATGCCTGGGTTGGATGCCCAGTGCTGGCTCCTGACTCCAGCTTCTGGCTAATGCAGACCTCAGGGGGTGGCAGTGGTGGCCACCCATGTGGGAGGCCTATATTGAGTTCCCAGTTCCCAGCACCCAGCTCAGCCCTGGGACATTTGGGGAGTGAACCAGTGGAAAAAATAGCGCTCTCTTTATCTGTCTGGTGCTCTCTGCATTTCAGATAAATACATTTTAAAATAAAACAAATTGACAGCAGAAATCCTGTGATTTTGGGTGTCTCCTAGACCAAGAAGTGAGTCTTCCTTAAGTGGATGAGTTTGGGAAGGCAAAGCACTTGACCTTACCTTGCCTGCCATTCTTAATCTGTTCAAGTATTGTCAAAATTATTGAGTCCATTTATAATGTGCCTTTATGTGGTAGGTACTTTGATAAGGTTAATTATGGGTATAATTATTAGAATGATAATTTCCAGTCCTCTTAGATGGCTGGCTGTTCCAAAGGCTGCATTCTGAAATTCATGAGGACAGACAGAAGGACAGCCCTGTTGGCAGTTGTTAGTAAGGCCCTCCTCGTCAGCGTGGGTAGCAGAGCACAGACTGGACACTGTCAGGATAGCTGAGGAAGGATCTGGTGTTGACCAGGTGAAATCCTGTAAAACTGTGGGCTGGTGAGTGTGAGTTCAGGACGCCCAGAACATGCTGCTGCCTCCAGGCTAGCGCAGGGCTGCTCTCAGTGGTTGTCTGCCAGCCCCTCCCTCAGAGCCTCCTGTGACCCCCGCTGGGCCACGTGGCCACTTCTGCCATACGGCAGCCTTGAGAGCCCCCACAGCACGAGGTGGATGCCTGTGCCTGAGCTCACCAGGACCTC
Source organism: Oryctolagus cuniculus (assembly GCF_964237555.1). Lineage (NCBI taxonomy): Eukaryota > Metazoa > Chordata > Mammalia > Lagomorpha > Leporidae > Oryctolagus > Oryctolagus cuniculus. The sequence continues at coordinate 12,102,587 of NC_091437.1, forward strand.
CAAGCTCACCGTCCGGACCTTCTCTCATTTGTGTCTCGCGGCCCGGAGGTTGGGGTCACCAGTGGAAACAGCCTCTGGAGGCAGCTTCATTCCTCTGCTCCTACTCGAATTAAAATAGGATGATCATCACACCCGAAAACGTCACATGCTCTTTTGGATGAGGTTTCAGCACCACCTTTTCCTATTTCAGTTTCCAGACAATTTTTTCAGTTCTTCTTAGAACCAGTGTGAGGAGATCTTCCATCCTGCAGTGTCTGTCTCTTGCTCTCTCATTCAGTGAGCTTGACTTTAGTGTGCCCAGAGCCAGAGTGTGGTTTTTATGTGCATTTTTCACAGGGTGTTTTGACCTGACTGGGGAAAAGCAAGGAAAGTGATAGCATGGAGGACGTAGGTAGGAAGGAAGGGATATGGAAAGGAAAATTTGTGTTAAGATTGCAAGTTGTGTGGTTGCTCTCTGACTTTTATAATGAAGTCGTGTTTCAAGAGCAAAGACCTTAAAGGCAGCCAACTTGGGCCCCTGTTTTGCTCTGGTCTTTACCTGGCAAGTGTTTTGGGAACATGAACTTCACCTCTCCCAGATACCCACATCATTGTTTTGAGGCCTGAGTGAAATCAGCCACATGAAACACTTAGCTTGGCACACAGCAAGTTGCTCTTAAAAATGGTAGCTTCTGTTATTATTTCAACGAATAATACAATAATATTTATATGACCAATGGTGAAGAAAGACCTCGAGGGAAAAGACCAGGCATGGTGTCAAGCTTTCTTTTTTCAGACACAGCAGAGCAGTTGTATTTACAGAAGAATCATCTGGCAGAAGCCCATAATTTTGATGAATTAGGAATCTCCACTTGAAAGATAATAAAATATGCGAAGCAATAACTGAGGCTGTTTAGCAAAGTAGCCTACAGGATTATGCAATAGTTGAAGCTCTATAACTTGACCACTTTGAAATATAAATAAAGATATCCATCTGTAACTGTAACTGTACCCAAACTTCCCCCTTAAATATGCTTCTACTCTTTGTATCTTTAGCCTGCGTTTAAGTTTAAGTCGGGTTTTGAAATTGTATGGGACTGATAACACATATAATAATGGCCGACAGTTACTGGGATAGGTGTTACCTTCTTTAATGCTCACAATAGTCCCATGGAGAGGGCGCCATTATCGTCTTCACTTTACAGATGAGGAGTCTGAGGAATGAAGACCTTAGATAGTGTCCAGAGTCAGCCAATGGATCAGGAGCACTCTGTGTGCAGGAGTAATCACTTTTAGGGGAGGGCGTTATGGTGCAGTAGGGTCAGCCACTGCTTGGGACCCCTGCATTCCATATCAGAGTGCCCTGGTTTAAGTCCTGCCCCTACTTCTGATCTACTTTCCTGCTAATGCATACTCTGGGAGGCAGCAGATGATGGCCCAAGTACTTGAGTCCCCATCACCCACATGGCATACCCAGAGTTCCTGCCCCTGGTTCCTGGATTCAGTGTAGTCCAGCCCCAGCTGTTGCAAGCAGTTGAAGAGTGAACCAATGGGTGGAAGATCTGTGTAGGTCTCGGTCTCTCTCTCTCTCTCTCTCTCTTGCTCTGCCTTTCAGATGAATAAAAATAAACTTGAAAAAAAAAGAGTATCCATCTTTAGCTACCATACACTGCTGCCTCTCTAAGGGAGATCTGGTTTGTTGCAGTGGTGCATGTCAGGGACGGTAGCCCCTCTCTGTCTTCTCCAGGAACTACGGCCAGTAGCAGGTGACAGTTTTAATTGTCATACTTGGGCAAGTGCTACTGGCATCTCATGGGTGGAGATGGGGGATGCTTGTCAGTGTCACACAGTGCACTGGACAGCCTCCTATGAAAGGAATTACCTGACCTCACATGTCAGCAGTTTTGAGAGTGAGAAGCCCTGATTCACTGGAGACTAAAGACTCTACCTTTTAAGTTTATTTTTACTCATCTACAGCACAGTAGATTATTTTCTCAGAGCTCTGTTTGCTCTGGGTTTAGTACCTTAAACATGCCAGAACTGTGTTGTTCTCATTTAATATTTTCACGGAGAAAGAATCAGAGATCACCTCTTACATACTGAACTGACGATACTCTGGCTGTTTAGGAACAATGAATGTTAGCGGCTTCTTTGAGGAGTGAGTGGAGATTATACTAAATGCTAAAGCTGCAAAGTGAAGACGTTTTCCTTGTGATCCTTCACTGACGTATAAAGAAATGTAGTTTCCCAAGACGGTGCTTGCATTTTTTAGGATTCTGTGAAGCTCTTCCCCTGGCAGCCCGTAAGCCTCATCCCTGGTTCATCAGCAGGTGGGGTGGGAAGAGCACCCGCGTTCGCAGAAGCTGCTTGCAGGCCGGGTGCCCATGTCAGAGCCCCCTCCTGCTCGGCCTCAGCAGTGCTGTTCTGTCACCCGGGCTTTTTGCTCCCCGGTTTTCCCCTCTGTTCACAGCCTGCTTCTTGTTTTGATTAAAACACACGCTGTATGTTGGCCCAGAGAAAGAACTGGAACTTTTTCGCCTCTACCTAACGAGACAAAACACAGAAGGCAATCGAAGTAGTTTGAAGTTTCCCAGACTCAAAACTAATGTGCATCCTTAGCGAAATGCAGGGCTTAAACCATGCATTCTTGTACGCGTGCCATGTGAGAGTTCAGTGCACTGTGCACTCACTGCAGATCTTGGAGGCAGAGATGGTGATGCATGCGTACACACACGCACACAGCCTCAGAGTGGGCCCTCACTGTCCCTGCAGAGGGTTCACGGGTTCCTCTCTGCTCCTGTGGGAGCCAAGCCCCACTGTCTGAAAGCAAAGGCCCTCTGGAGTTTTTAGGAGCCCTGGTGCCTTTATTTTATTAATAGAGGCCAGTTTGCTGTTCTCAGAAGCCGTGTGCTATGCAGACCTGAACACAGCTGGAGCTGACGCGTGAGTGTGCGGAGGAGCTGTGCTCTCATCCACTGTTGGCCACGGCTCGCCCAGCCCTGCCAGGCAGCCTCAGTTGTCTGCCCATTTGGCAGATGAGAGAGCTGAGGTGTAGAGAGCATTATGACTGGCACACGAGGTCATAGGTGGATGATTGGCAGGGCAGGACCCAAGACTGTAGGGGTGACCGTGTTACCCTTGCCACATAATTGAGTAGAAGTGTCCCTGGACCAGCCAGCACCCCCCATCCCCAGCTGGTGCTGACATGCTGTAACCACTTTTTGTAAATTAGAGGGGTTGATACGTATTATAAAACTGTAGAACCAGCTGAAGAGAACTGAAGCAGATATTGATTTTATTCTATGAGGGTTCTTCAAAAAGTTGGTGGGAATGGTATTAAAAGATGATTTTTTGGTGCAGAAACATTTTAAGATCCATACATAAGAGGAGGTCTTTAAAAATTCAGGAGAAATGCATATTACTAACGATGTGTGGATTTTAATTCTTTTGGCACCAAAATATGTCTTGATTCAATTTTCCATGACCTTTTTGAGGTTTCCTCATGCATCAGCTTTCTCATCTGTACAGCGATATCAATCATCTGTACTTATTGCCATGGACTGTATGGAGAAAACCTGAGCATTTGTGTATCTTAATTATGGAAACACACACATGCATCAACATATGTGTGTATGTGCGTGCCGTGATATGCACAGGGACATGCACACACACGCACAGAAGTCAGCAGTGCCCTTCTGCTCTGTCTGGGAATCTCTGTTCCTTTCTGTCCCACTCTGCAGCTCTACTGAAAGCTGACATCTGTTGGCAGATGTGCAGCCGCTTTCTGTGCAGGTCCCATGAGATCACCATAACTAAATGTCCTGCTTCACTGTCCACCAGCGGCCTAGAGCGATAGCACCGCATTATGTGGGTTCACTTTCCTAAGATGCTTGACCCACTGTCTGGGAGAAAAATAAATGCTCCCGGCAAACGCCCATCAGTTCGAGTGACCTCTCACCCTTTCCAGCCCTCAGCCAGCCGTCACTTTCACCACAGTCCCTGCTCCCCCTCGCCTTTGTGGGCATCGCCTCTATTCAGTCCAGTCTGCAGGCACTTCCTGGACAAAGGCCCATTCACAGCAGTGGTTGATCTTTTTTTTTTTTTTTTAAAGGTGTGTCTATTTATTTGAGAGGTAGAGTTACAGACAGAGAGGGAGAGACAGTGAGAGAGGTCTTCCATCCACTGGTTCACTCCCCAAATGGCTGCAACTGCCAGAGCTGGACCAACCCAAAGCCAGGAGCCAGGAAGTTCTTCCAGGTCTCCCACATGGATGCAGGGGCCCAAGCACTTGGGTCATCATCCACTGCCCTCCCAGGCCATTAGCATAGATCTGGATTGGAAGTGGAGCAGCTGAGACACGAACTGGCACCCATATGGGATGCTGGTGCCACAGGTGGAGGTTAAACCTACTATACCACAGGGCTGGCCCCAGTGGGAGATTTTGAAAAAGGAGGTGGTGAGCCTATCAAGTGGACCCAGGCAGTGGTTGGGGATGGGAGAACACAGCTTTGCCCTCATTTTAGGTGGGAAACAGAGTAGGCTTGAGGTATTTAAGGTACCAGGAGCCTGGAGAAAGAATTCCAGGTGTATTTCCATTGTGGGTGATGGGAACCCAACTGCTTGAGCTACATCCCAGGGTCTGCTTTCGTAGGAAGCTGCAGTGAGGAGCCAGAGTGGGAATCCAGCCCAGGCACTCAGATGTAGCAGGTGGGCATCCTAAGGATGGCTAGACACCTGCTCCCAGTGTAGCGTTTTTAACACTCATCCACATTGTTGCTCCGATCAGTAATTCATTCTTTTATTGGTGAGTATTGTTTCATTTTGTGAAGATGGAATACATTGTTTATTCTTTCTGTTGTTGGTGGGAGTTTGTGTTGTTGCACTTGTTGCCTTTTCTTGCACCCAAGAAAAAGGGAGTGATTGACAGTGACAGCTCATTTTGTAAAGATGCGGGTTGGAAACTGCCCCCCTGGGGGGTTCCAGTACAGCCACCCCAGGGACTGTAACATACTGTGGGGTGTTGGGGAGGACCCTGCTGGGCCACGGCATGGGGAGGAGGCAGACCCAGTGGTCAGGAAGCAGAAGTGCTTTTTGAAATAAGATGGCCATTGAACGTGAGAACAAGGAGGCCCTGTTTAATCCGGGAGACCAAGTGTCCTAGGGTGGCCAGGTCCTTGTCTATTTGTACCTGACCGTGGGGGATAGCCAGTGTTTAGAGAATGACTGAGGAGGAGGAGAGATGATGCCACAGGAAGAGGACACCCGAGCACAGCAGAGGCTGTGGCCAGGAGTGGACTCTTAGTACCACTTGCTCTGAGCAGGGGCAGTGGGGCACCATGTGCTGTACAGGGCGTGGCACTGAGACAGCTGTGGGGTCAGCCGTGGGAAAGCAGGACGAAATTCCAGAAAAATACCATATTCTGCAAACCTCGCTTCAGCGGCGTGTCTTTGCTCGTACAGATTACTGTCAGTGTTTTTGTTGTGTGCCTATTAAGATGCCTGCCTGAATTTTGGAAGGCTCTGTGAGAACTTTTTGAGTTTCACCATCGCTGTTTGGATGACTGACTGCGTCTCTAGCTTGAAAAAGTGATTGGGCCGCTGGTTCTTTGATTTTCTGTGGCTCATTACCATTTGAGTACTGTCTGCTGCTTCGCCCGGCTGGCTCCGATTTTCAGGAATAAAGACCAAAGCTTTTCAGTCTTGCACGAGATCTAGGGTGGTCAGTGTAGCAGTCACACACCGTCTTCAGGAATCCCGTGGGTGGAATGGGCAGGCATGTGTGGGGTGCTCTTGCGTGACATCAGCTCTGTGTGGTGGCTGACGCTAAGTTGACAGTGTCAGCCCTTGGCCACAAACTCTCTCAGGTGAAGAAGGGCAGAGAAAGGTTGAGTAACTGCTGAGCTGGGCTGGGCTGAGCTTCCCTCCGAGCCTTCCTTTTCTCTCCAGCTCAGTCCCTCTGCTCTGCTTCTGCACTGTCCTCACATCTTGACCTGCTGAGCTTAATGTTACAGGAATGAAATGCGGAGGGGAGGGCTGTGGTCACACCTGGAGAGCAGGTTAGAGAGGAGGCACACGCCCTTCACAGCACTGTACACGTTGCACATGAGTTCATTTGCGTTGTGTTACGTCCTTGTCTGTGTGCTACAAGCTGAGCCCCCAGGCGTGGAAGGATCCGTCGTATAGAAACAGAGTGAAATGTCAGCGCTGTGACTTGAATCCAGGTCTCCTGGCTCCACGTCCTTTTTCCTTTATACAAAAGGCTAGGATATCAGCTGGCATTTGTGCCATCAATGTATTAAGATTATTTTTAAAGAATATCCTATGATTACATTGCTAAACTTGTAATAGTGGATTTTTCTAAGAAAGTTAATGCCAAATATTAATTGCTGTCAGTATTATTACTGCCACTAACATGGTGGGCTTCCTAGAGGGAATTCATTTGATTCTGTTTAATAAGTGCTTCCAATCTTGGGGAAAGAAAAAGTTACCCACGTCCTGGGGAAACAGAGAAAGCAGTTATGTCAACATGTGGGTGACGCACTTGTGATGGACACCCGCCTAGGCTAGAGAAATAATGTGGAGTGGTGGGTCTCAGACCCCACGGAGCAGCAGAGCCACCTGCGTGGCTGTGGCAGACATCACTAGGCTTCTGATCTGATAGGTGGATGCATGGATCCTGTGTGTGTGAATTCCTGCGGAGTGCCTGGGGAACGGTTGACCCACTGGTCCACAGACCACACTTTGGAAGCAGGTGCTGCTTCACTGGGACAGTAGGAGAAGATCCTGTGGAAATTACTGCCATGCAAAGCTCCATCAGTTCAAAGAGGTTTGCCTAGTGAGATGGACAGAGTGACATTCCAGGAAGATGGAATCATGTGCATTACAGTGGAGACAGGCAGCACTGTAGGTAGGAGAACCATAAGAACTGTGATAATTCCACAGTCCAAGAAGAAGTGGACAGTGGTGAAGGATGAGGCTTTGAGGGCCACGCTAAGCTGCAAAGTCTTTGTGGGGCCGCTGAAGGATTTGAAGCAGAGGCACACCGTGGTCACCTTTGCATTTAGGACGATGTTAATCTGTCTCCAGCACGAAGGCTTGGGGGAAATCCCCACTTAGCAGCTCAACTTGAAGGAGCTTCTTTGAACATGTATAACATTATGCCTGGGGATTAGTAAAATGTATGCATTTCTTGGTATTACTTTCAAACACTTAACCAGGCCCTGTGTGCAAGGCACAAGTACAAGTAGGAGATAGCATCTTTTCCCTCAAGAGCCTGTGGAAGCCAACACTTACAGAAAGGAAGCAGCAACGCACAAAGCAGGGCAGGGATTTACCAAGGGCCGAAAAGGGAAGGAGGACACGAGCTGGCCTTGTGCGGCTGTGGCATTTGCACAGCTTGAAGAAGGTGTTGTGGGCCAGGGGCCCCGGACTGAAGGAACAGAAGGTGAACTGGACTTCAGGTGCACAGAGACCTGAAGAAGCAGGAGCAGCCCCTTTGGCAGACTTTTCTTCAGACACGGAGGAGAGGTAGAGGAGAAATCGGGAACATCAGGTTGTTTGTACAGAGCATAACCTCTGGAAGGATTCTAGAAAAGGTGTAAAAGTAAGGCGAGCGTGGTAGGAAACACAGTGCTTGTCACCTACGTGCAAGCCACGTCTGCGCTCTCCCCGCCCAGGGATAACAGGAATCAAGGGAACCAGCTGCAAAAGCTTGGGCCGGGGGTCAAGAGGCAGGAGGGTGCGTTGGAGTTTCTGACGGTGACCAGTGACCGTAGTTACTGCCTTGGGAGCTGGCCATTGTCCTGAGTGAGGCGGGTTGGCGACGTGACAGCCCCTCATAAAAGGCCATCTGTCCTACGAGCTGGGGTGCCGGCCGGGGAAGTCTCGCGTCCAGCTCCCAGCTGGTGGACAGTGCAGTCTTCAAGGGGAGAGGTCCTGGGCTGCTTCCTCCTTCCTGCATTTGCAAACAGGAAAGTATTTTTTCACGTCGGTTGTGTGAACTGTGTTTCCTGTGCGGTTCTTCGCATCTCAGCTTAACCGTCTTTGCAGCGCCCCTTTAAACATGCTGTTCCCCTAAACAGCCACGTTTGCTCTGCAGCAAACGCACAGCCTGACTGCCTCAGCGTCCTGATGGATTTGTTCACCGTGTAGATTGGAGTCACTTCTCCATCTAGCATTCTGTACACCCCTAAAGTTACTCCCACTTTTTTCAAAGATTTATTTATTTGAAAGACGGAGTTACAGAGAGAGAGAAGCAGAGACAGACAGAGAAAGACAGAGAGAGGGAGGAAGGAAACACACACATACACAGAGAGGGAGGTCTTCCATCTGCTGGTTCATCTTCCAAATGGCTGCATCAGCCAAGACGGGGCCAGCCTGAAGCCTGCAGCCAAGCGCTTCATCCAGGTCTCTCACATAGGTGACAGGAGCCCAAGCACTTGGGCTATCTTCCATGGCTTTTCCCATGCCCATTAGCAGGGAACTGGATTGGAGGTGGAGCAGCTGGGAGTTGAACTGCTGCCCATATGGGATGCCGGTGCTGTAGGCTTTGACTTAATGCACTGCACCACAGCACCAGCCCAGTTATTGCTGTTTTTCAGTTGCTGGCCAACACATCATCCTCTTCTGAGATTGCTGTACTTTTTATTTTTGTTCCCAGGAGCAGCATATGGCCATTTTTCAACATTATTATTCCTGAAGAATTAAAGGGTAGGACTTGCTGCAGTGCTGGGTAGAGAGGCAGAGCTACTGTGCTTGATTTCAGGTGGAGCGGTGGGTGATGCTTACCTAGGCTAGTCTCTCCCTGTGCCTCAGCTCCCACACTGGCCAGGCAGCCTGTGCTGTGCAGACTTGAACCTCATCAAAGTAAAACTTGCTGCACACAACAGGCCTTGGAAATCAAAAGGGAAGATTGAAGCCGTGGCTAATAAATGTGAGATTCTGATGTGTGTGACTTTGGGGTGGGAGTAAAGATGCATGCCTGGGAATGCAGACAGCCGCTTCTCTCACTGTAATGATGAATACTATTTATGGCTGAGATCAAACTTCACTGAACTTCTCTATTACATTAATACACAGTGCCAGGACTGGTGCTGTGGCCTAGTGGGTAGAGCTGCTGCCTACAGTGCTGGCATCCAACATGGGTGCCGGTTCAAGTCCCAGGTGCCTCTCTTCTGATCTAGCTCCCTGCTATAGTCTGAGAAAGCAGTAGAAGATGGCCCAAGTGCTTGGTCCCCTGCAACCATGTGGGAGACCTGGAAGAAGCTCCTGGCTCCTGGCTTTGGATCAGCACAGCTCTGGCCATTGTACCCATTTGGGGAATGAACCAGAAGATGGAAGACTCTTCTCTCTTTCTCTGCCTCTGTAACTCCACCTTTCAAATAAATGAATAAATCTTTAAAAGTAATAATAGTCATAAACATAATTATAAAAACACAATGCCTTAAATTTCCACATTTTGAAATTTTGCTTTGGTTGGGGAAAAAAAAAGGAGAGAGGGTGAGACTTGCTGAAGGGTATTTCATAGGTGCTTGGCAACCAAAACGCAAGGCCCGCTTTTAATTGAATTATATTCGGTATAATTATTTAACCTGTACCAGCTGGTCCCAAGAAGCTACTGATTCCTTGGAGAGCTGATACTTGGCCAGACGCATAAGCTACCTGATTAATACCAAGAAAGATGCCTTCTGTCCCTGTGTGACCTGTCACCCAAAGAACATACTGTAGAAAGAGAAGTGCCTTGAGGCTTACTTCTCGCTAAAGCACCTGCAGTCTCAGGAGACGGCCCACATAAACAGGGTGGGATTGCATCAGACAGGTAAGCCCCGTGTCTGTAATTAGTCATCTGAGATTTCATTTTTCACTTGGAGGTACTGGAGATTTAATTTGTGTGTGACATGCACTTGGCACACTGACAGTAGCTACAACAGCCCCTCCCTGGGCTTTGCTTCCTGTGAGCGTGTGGAAAGCACTTGGGCCGCGATGTAGTTTTGCTTCATCCGTCAACAACAGGCTCCCCAAAGTAGCTTCTTACTGAAAGCTGAGTTCTGATTACGCATCCCTCACCTGCAGTATAGAACAAACCTAGTAAGTTGTTCATGACCAGGTTTCCCATTAGATTAGCTGATTTTTTTCCTTCTCAATTCCTCGAAATTTTGCAGTAGAGAACTGATGCATGCTACACGCTCATTACATAAGAGCATCATTCCTAGAGTTATAGAGCAAGAGATATATCTAGGAAGTAGCATTTCAGGGATTAAAGTAGACGTGTGGTTGGAGACAGTTTCTGGCTCAGCCTTTGATGAAAGAGTTCATCGTATTTATTTTGTTTAAAATATACTTCTCTATAGAAAGATTGATTGGCATCCAACACAGTCCCCATGAATCATAGCTATTGATTTTGCATTTGCTTTAGCTCCCCCGAATTCATTCTCCCTTAGGTCATAATTTGTTATCCTGATGGGCGGCTCAGATTGGTACTTGGCTGAGCCTCGAAGGTGAAGTCTTTTGAGCTCGTCTCTATGTCAGACAGATGAGCTTGCAAACACAGCATTGCACTTTTCTCGCCTTTTATGATGTAACCCTGGTTTTCCCATGAGGATTACGTAAAACTGGGGACAGGTGGCGATCGGAGGGTCTTCTGCATAGTTCACTCTGCGTCTGTCTGCAGGCGGCCGTGGGTGATGCCGGAAGCTGGGTGTCCCTGTGCTCCTCTGTCACTTTTCACACATGAGCTGACCCCTGGGATTCAGAGTGCAAACCTGAGGGCTGTCTGCTGGAAACTCCCAAGGTCAGGCGTTGTCTCGCCTTCCACGGTGGCAGAAGTGCTGGAGCACGGAGGATCTGCCGGCCTCAACCCACCGTAATGGTCAAGGAAGGGCTGCCCAGCGCTCTTCTCACTCTGCATCTGCTGGGGCACCTGTGGGTGGAGCTGGGGGGGCCGCCAGGTCTCCTCGCAGCCCATCCAGGGCAGATCCAGCAGAGTTGCTGAATATGACGCGCCCTCGTATCCTCTCTCGTGCTTTGTTTCTCCGGCCGATTTGAATGAGTGCTGTCATTGTGAACTGCCGTTTTACACCCTTTCTCCTCTGGCTTCCCATCCAGTATTCAGTCACGTCGCTCAAGACCATCCCAGAACTGTGCCGAAGATGCGATTCACAAAACGAAGACAGATCAGGTAAGTTCCATGGCTCAGCTCTCCCCTCCTCCGCCCCACTCTCCGCGCAGGGCTCCGCGCAGGGCTCCTGAACAGGGGAGCGGCCTGCCCCGCCCGCTGCTCCTGCTGCCCGACCTCTGTTCCCCTCTGGCCCTCTCGGCTCACACCTCACCTTCAACTGACAGGTCACTCGAGAGGGGACGAGTGGACAGTGAGGCCTTAACGAGGACTCGCTGTGTACAATAAACATGGGAGATCATCGCGGCATCTCCAGACTACACATATGCAGCAGTGGGGGCAGAAGCCATGGGTGAGAAAGCGTGATGATGCAGGTGTCAGTGGGAAAAAAAATTCTGGCTGCGTGGTGGCCCATACAGCAAGGACCAGCGCGGCGGGTGGGGCTTCACCAGGGCCTGAAACCCTATCAGGGATGGGCACGGTCAAATCCGCAATAAGGCCGACTGTAGCAGTGAAGATGAAAGCCAAGCTTTGGAGTTTAATAGTGTAAACTAAACAGAGAATTATGGCGCATAGATGGAAACCAGCTGGCCGGCCTCTCCTCCATGCACCCCCCTCCTCCCAACCCAAAAGAAAAAATACAGTCGGGTTTCTTTTAACTCCTCTCTAAATCAAAGTAAATCTCTGCCTTTCTCTCTGTGACAGGCAGAATTGAAAAAAAAAAAAAAAAGATATTGATGGAAATGATACCGATCCCCCCGGTCATCACTCTGACCTTTAGCCTTGCCTGTTGGAGCGGGGCCTTCTCTGATAGGAACCAGAATCCTGAGACCTGCAGGTGAAGAGGCTTAACTTGAGCTCCCGTTAGGTGAAATGCGTCAGCCCCACCTGTGCAGTCGCTCCCCGCCTGGCCAGTGCAGAGAACTCTGTGGAGCTCAGTTCCTTTGCCCTGGGATGTTTGTTTTCTGGCGACAGCTTGCTCAGAGGAGAAAGGGGTGCTTCGCTCTGTGTTTTTTTGTTTTGTTTTTGTTTTTGTTTTGAAGGAGGGAAAGTACTGCTTTTATGCGTGGGTTAGAAACATCCCAGGCCGGAGCCGCGGCTCACTAGGCTAATCCTCCGCCTAGCGGCACCAGCACACTGGGTTCTAGTCCCGGTCGGGGCGCCAGATTCTGTCCCGGTTGCCCCTCTTCCAGGCCAGCTCTCTGCTGTGGCCTGGGAGTGCAGTGGAGGATGGCCCAAGTGCTTGGGCCCTGCACCCCATGGGAGACCAGGAGAAGCACCTGGCTCCTGCCTTTGGGTCCACGTGGTGCGCCGGCTGCAGCGCGCCGGCTGCAGCGCGCCAGCCACGGCGGCCATTGGAGGGTGAACCAACGGCAAAAGGAAGACCTTTCTCTCTGTCTCTCTGTCTCTCTCTCTCACTGTCCGCTCTGCCTGAAAAAAAAAAAAAAAAAAAAAAAAAAAAAAAAAGAAAGAAACATCCCAGAAAATAGTTTCAAATTCAGACAAAAGATTTCACTTGCCTTCAGTTTTTTTTTTTTCCCCTGCTTTTCATTTCAAAACCAGTCCTGTTTCTGGTAGGGCTGAAAGAGGGTTGTAGCTATCTATCTTGTAGGGCTGTATCTCCCTAAATGGCATTGGAACCGGGGAGTGTGTCAGGGACACAGCAGCAGCCTGGGGTCTAGGCACAGCCTCAGGATCCATGGACCTGCATGCAGGTTAGAGTCCAGCCACTTAGCAGCTACACGGCCTTGAGCTGTGACCAATGACCGTGAAAATTCAAGATGAACCTTGTTCCACTGTCACCAGGCTAGCATGAGGATCAAAGTTAGATGGTGCATTTGATGGTGCTTTTCAGAAATACGATTTTATTTTTCTTTGTTTGAAGGTCTGGGCAAGACAGAAAAAGTCAGTAGCACCTATTTCAGTGGAGCTTAATGTGCTTGTCACGCCTATAAGCCCTGGAAATACGTTGCCTGAGTCAGACAGGAATTAAATCACAGAGCAGAGCTTCAGACCCCAGGATACCTGTCTCTGGATTCTGTCCCCTCCTCTGTGACTTCTGCTTCTCAGATGGCCGTACCTAGTGGCAATAAATTAATGTTAGGATAGTATCTTTTTAAAACTTTGAAAGTCAGCACTTTCTCTCTTTAAATAGTCAATTTCTCTTCTCTATGAAATAGCAACTCTTACTTACCAAGTTCAGTGAATCAGTTCATTCCATCATACTCAGGTCTTCTGACTTCTGTGCACTTCTGCAGGAAGTGGGGTTAGATTCTGTAGTTTGTCACTGAGTTTCAAGTCCAGAAGCTTTCAGACTTGACCCAGAGCAGAGCCCGGCGACCATCCGACCCCACGGGAAAGACCGACTCTGGGCGGCACCACGTGCGCGGGCCACAGGGAGTCAGAGAACTGCATTCTGTGGATTGAGAGTGATGCTGGAGAAAAGAGGGCTAGGAAGCACCCCCGTGGGTGGCAGGGTTGTAGAGTGGCTTCTTAGGAAAGAAACCTGGGCATGGTGCAGGTTTGGGAGAAGGGAGGCGTTCTCCTTCAGTTCCGTGGGCGTCCGGATGGAGAAATAGCTCCCTGATGCTGTCACGGGAGTTGGCTTCAGGCATGCTGAAAAATTCCCGTGCTTTTGCAGATGGGAGCAGGAGGCACTGGGACCTCTGAGCAGAGTCCACGACCCCTTTGGCATGGGCACCTTCCTGGGAGCCGCCTCCTGGGTCTCCCGTCACGCAGCAGGCACTCCCGTTGAGCTCTGTAGGGGACATTGCGCTCAGGTTGGCCAGTGTCAGCGTCCATGCTTGTGTCCCCAAGTCTTTGACCAGATGTTCTCATCCATTCTCTTCATTTGTTAAGTCAGCAAATACTTAGTGTTTCTCTGACCCGGGCCCTGAGTACGAGGTAGAGACATGTCAGACAGGGCCCCTGTTCTCTGGGACTCTGTTGTATGTTAATGGGGGTGGCAGTCCAGAGGCAGGCAGACTCAGCAGTGCACAGTCGCAGGGAGCGATCAGGGGTGGCGGCGGCCAGTGTGATCCGGTAAGCCAAGGGAGGTGGGCAAGGAGAGAGACTCAGGGCTTGGGGAAGGTTAGAAGGACTCAGCCACGTGAAACCTGGCGAAGTCGACCAAAGGCAGAGGAAATAGCAGAGTCCCTGAGCCAGGAATGAGTGTAGCAAGCATGAGGGAGAAAAGCAAGTCAGTGCAGCCACATCAAGGCAAGCAAAACCAGAGCGTAGGAGGCGAGGCTGGGGAGACGGTCGCGTCAGCCTCCACACACCCTCCAGGGAGTGGCTCCGTCCCCAGCTGTCTGGTCTTCCTGAAATCCTGGTGCAGGTTGATTATCCCTTATCCAAAATGCTTGGGACGCCAGAGTGTTCCAGGTTTCCGAGGTTTGGACTGTTTGTGCATAGACTTTGCCGGTTGAGCATCTCTAACTGGAAATCCCGAATGTTCCCAAATCTGAAACTTCTTACGCACCAAGCTGAGGCACTTGGGGTTTCAGGCTTTCAGATGACAGATACTCAACTAGCACCCGGCCGGAAGCCTCACCCTGCAGAGTCCTAACTCTCTGGTAGAGAAGGGGCCTGAAAAGTCATCTGGCCTGAGAGAAATAGCAGGTGCAGAGTGCAAGTGATAAGGCCTTGTGGAAAACATTCACGACCAATGAATGTGGGTAATGAGAGTATGTCTATTCCCATACTTTAAAAAATTTTTTTGCTGTTACTATATAAATTTATTTGTAGAAGAAAACAGTTTGTTATTTACAAATAGAACATTCTCCGTGAGGCAAAAATCCATGTGGTCTAAAGGCGACCCATTCTGTGAGGATGTTTCTTACCCAACCGAGAGGCCATCAGCCTGAACCTCACCACCCCCGTGTTGCGGAGGACACAGTCTCATGACGCAGCCCATCCAGGGAGGCTCATTTTTTCCTTTGGCCCAAATCTGTGTCCCAGGAATGTCCACTCATGGATCCTGTTCTTCCTTTGGAACCCTAGAAGGGCAGTCTTGCCGGACGTGAGGCCGCCCTCTATTTTGGGGGCAGTATCCACCCCTGGGGCGGCCTTCTGAGTTAGCATCTCCATCCCAGCTACCCGTGTCGGCCCTGCTTATCGGGCTGGCTGTGGTGGTCGTGGTGCCGCTCACCAGCGCCCACCTCGAGTGGAGCGCCCACCACCAGGACCCAAGGCTGAGCCACGTCTGCTCTGGCCGGAAGCTGCCAGCACCATGAACAGCCCCAGGGGGCACCCCAAGCCCTTCCTGCCTTTCTGTGCCTGCTTTCCACCTCTCCTGGAGGGGCAGGAGAAGCCACTCCTGCTACCCAGAGAGCCCAGGATGCCCCTCGTGCAGCCCTGCTCCCTGGCCACTTCCACGGTGGGCTCTGGCAGGGGCAGAAGGCACGGTGCTGTCCTCAGAGGCCCAGGAGCCTTCTCCATGCGTCTTTCTCCACTTCCCCAGTGCCCATGCACAGGCCCTGTCCCCGGCCAAAGAGCTGATTCCCTAGTCACTATTTTCCTCCAAAAAGAATAACAGCTTAAACTAGTGTCCATCAGCTACACCACACTGTGACTTAGAGTCAAATTTTTGTGAGAAAAGGGGTTCTGAACAGAAGCAAACATGAGAGAATGGGATCTACTGGTTGTGAGGTGGGAGGGGGTGAGAGGTACCCGTGGGAGGCCCGCAGTGAATGGAGCTGTGCAGCACCAAGGCTGCAGAGCCGCTGCTCGGGGCCAGTGGGCCAGGCGTGTGTCCGGTCCTCTGCGAGCAGCTCACTCGTCCTCGGATTCACCCCCCGGGGAAGGACCCTGGATGAGGAAAGGGAGGCTCCCAGCAGTCCCCTCAGAGTCCTGCAGCCAGCAGCCTGCTCTGTAAACTTGAGGCCACTCCTGAGTTGATCCCGGGAGCCACACGCGGCAGTCGTGCGGGGCGAGGATTAGCAGCAAAGGAAGTGAGGCGTGAAAAACTTGCACTTACAAGTTAAAGGTTTGCAGGCATTCCCTGCTACCCGTGTAGGGAAAAAGGACAGCTCAACACATGACCGTTAACCTTGCTCTGTGTTTTTCTCCAAATGCAGATAAAAATACATGATGGTGACATATGGTATTCAAATCAAAACATATTCAATTTCATTGACTTACAGTTTTTTTAATTAATTGGACATTGAGATACACATTTATTTCAATTCATGGTTCTTTACATGTCTTGTGAATCTCTCAAAATGTGTGTCTGCTAAGCTCATTGTCTAATTTTCTCACGAAAGGAGACAAATAAATATTAATGCAGCTTTGCATCTGGGAGCTGAGATGTGCTGAGGATAGGAAATTCAGTTCTGTCACTGTAATAAATGGCCCTGTGATGTATTTGCCAACAGATTCTGGAAGAGTTTAATACCAGAGTAATAGAAAATGATACTTACGTAACAATGAGTAAAGGAAATGATGTTTTTAAGACACGGTAGCTGGTAAAAGTGATTTGGAGTGTATGTTTAAAAATTGCAAATTTGCTCTACCTCTAGACCCTATGCATGCAAATTTCGTAACAAATCTTAACCCATGAAAATAAAACATACGGCGTTCTAAGATTTTCATGGATTTCAGTCGTCACCTGAAATAATAAATAGGCATTGAATTTGTCCTCTAGATATGCCTGACATCATTGCTGATGATGGTAAATATTATAAACCTCCTGTTTTCAATTTGTACCGAGGATTAATGCTAACAGCATGAAAATGGCAGTCTAAATGGAAAGGCCTGTGGACTAACCCACTCCACATGATGTCGGATACACTGGGCTCCAAGGGACACGGAAACCCATCCTCTGCGATCCCAATCAAGAAAACAAACGCCTCAGGACAGACGTTGTAGCCTGGGGTTGACACTCACGTCCCACACTGAAGCCCCCGGGTGCAATACCCAGCTCCTGACTCCTGACTCCTGCTAACGCTGGCCCTGGGAGTCTGCAGATCATAGCTCTAGTAGTTGGCTTCCTGTCCCTCACACAGGAGACCGGGACTGAGTTCCAAGCCCCAGGTTTCAGCTCAGCCCCAACTATTGCAAGCATTCGGGGAGTGCACCAGTGGCTAGGAGCTCTGCCTCCTCTCTTTGACTCTCAATTAAAGGGGGGAAAAAGCAAAGAAGATAAAAATGAACAGTTCAACAGAATAACATTTATGACAAAAATCTCAGTTTAACTGCAGTAAACATTTACAAATGGTAAAACTCATGGATGGTAGCATTCCTCAAATGAAAGTCATTTTTTGTCTGTCTTTGACAAAATCATAAAGGTGATCTAAGCCATCTTAACAATTGGAAAGTTAAAAGCAGTTAGCCCTACCACTAGAAACAGAGGCAGTGTATCTCACCATTGTCCCCCGAGGCGTGATGCTGCGTGAGGACAGCTGTGTGGCCTGCCGCTCTCTCTTGCCACAGAGTGTGTGTGGCCACCATGGTGCATGGACCACGGGGCCCACCCCTGAAAGCAGAGCCGGCCCGCTGCCCAGAGCGTGAGACGTCTTTGTCTCGATGCCGCTAGCGCGTGGTTCATGTTTCTGAGCTAGAGGGGGTCAGTTTGTGGGAGCAGAGATGAGGGCAGGGGTGATAGGACGGCTGGAATCCAGCTTGGATTGCGTCCAGAGTCAGGAAAGGTCATGGGAGCGCCCGCCTCTGTCCTGGAGCAGTCCTCCTCTTCCTCCACAGACGTGAGTGCCGTGGACCCTGGTTTCCTAAAGGTTAGCAGCAGTGGAATTGAGAAAGTCTGCCATGAGACAGGGTTTGCGGGGGAAAACCCTCAGGGAGGGCATCGCCGTCTCCTGTCCTGTGCTTTAGTTTATTTTTATTGGATGCTAAGGCACATGGATATCTCCCCCAGATCCTCTTGTTGGTGGACATGAGTACAGAGAAAGCTACAGCAAGGAAGACAAAGTGAAGACAGAGAGGGACGTCACTGAGGCAGGGCAGGGAGGCGCGGAACACGGGGCCAAGAGTCCATTGCCTTGTGTGGCCCAGTCACCTCCTCCTGCCCTAGGCTTCCTCCTGCTGTCTTCCCAGCACCGGGCAGAAGTGCGAGTGCGTGCAAGAGTCCAGGCCCTCCCGGCGCAGCTGCTCGCCCAGGCCCTTGCTTCTCCACGGCGTGGTCCAGGGCCAGCACTGGCTCAGCGGCATCACCGGGGAGCTTGGGAGAGATGGGCATGTACAGGCCTCGCCGCAGGCCCCAGTCAGACCCTGCGTGTTGCTGAGCCCCCCCTGCGGGTGGTCCTCTGTGCAGCTCAGGCTTGAGGGACACCGAGCAAGGCCACTGTCCCTGAGGAGCACAGGTGTCTCTTCAGGAATGCAGGGCCGATCAGCCACTTCCTGCTCAAAACAGGCGGTGGTTTCCCACGATGGGGCAAGTTTCCTCGTTTCGTAATTGCACACAGAGGCGGCTGGGTTTTGCTTCTCTTTGTCGGTTTGACACCGTGGTCCTTCCATTATTCTTGGTTCATCTGTACCACCAGTCTGTCTTCTAGCTGGGGCCGTTACCCTCGTCCTATGAACACTCTCTCCCTCCCATCTTTTTTTTTTTTTTTTTTTTTTTTTCTGACAGGCAGAGTGGACAGTGAGAGAGAGAGACAGAGAGAAAGGTCTTCCTTTTGCCGTTGGTTCACCCTCCAATGGCCGCCGTGGCCGGCACACTACAGCTGGCGCACCGCGCTGATCGGAAGGCAGGAGCCAGGTGCTTATCCTGGTCTCCCTTGGGGTGCAGGGCCCAAGCACTTGGGCCATCCTCCACTGCACTCCCGGGCCACAGCAGAGAGCTGGCCTGGAAGAGGGGCAACTGGGACAGAATCCGGCGCCCCAACCAGGACTAGAACCTGGTGTGCCAGCGCCGCAAGGAGGAGGATTAGCCTAGTGAGCCGCGGCGCCGGCCTCCCTCCCATCTTAAAAGACAAATAAGACCCCTCCGAATGCCCCACTCTTTCCCTGCTCCTCCCCGCCCCGTTTAGAGCCAGTGTGCATCAGAGAGTTACGGGGAGCCCGCCACCAGTCCTGCTCCTCCTGCTCCCCTGCGCATGTCCAGGACAACTTCTGCCTCTGGGGAAGACCACAGCTGCCCTGTAGTCAAACCCATTCTTCCTTGGCCCTCAGCATCCCATGAGACCACAGCTGCCCCTTTCTGGAAACCGACTCCTTTTCCTGGCTTGGTGAGCCCAGCTGTCTCCTCATTTTTCTCCTGACACTCTGCTGTCTCTTTAGTCTCCTATGCAAGCCTTCCTCCTCCTCACCATGACCTTTGAACAGTCCAGCGGCACTAACCATTCAGCAGGACCCCACCTCCCTCCCGCCGGTCTCTCTATATCTGTTGGTTGAAATCTTAGCCCTGTTCAGGCAGCTGCTCATCTCGCCACACTCCAGCTCTTCTTGAATGGCCCATTATGTCCACTCATCCGTGAGATGCCTCCTGGAATTCTGAAGAGGGATGTTGGGAACCCCCTCCCTCCCCTGTATGTTTCTGCTCGCTTCTCCCCCCACACCTGCACACCCCAGTAAACAGCACTCCACTTACCGCGACCTCCGCTCAGTCGCTAAACCAGGCATTCCCCCTCTTCCTGCTCATGTCAGTCCCTCCAAACCCCAGGTCAGCGAGTCTTCTGTGCCCATAGCAGAGCCTCGTGCTGCTCACTTGACAGCATTCACAGGTTGAAACCCATTCCCCCACTCCCTCCCCAGGCAGGGGCGCCCCGGCATTAGGTCCTTGGTGGAGCCTTGATGCGTGGGGTTCATGCTCTCCTAGAAGCAGCCCACCTGAGGACTCTCAGTTCCCCGTGATGCCCGATTTGTTGTGACCAGAAAGCTCCCGACCTGGGCTAGGCCCTGACAACCTCCCCCTGCTCCTTCTGGGATCCCCCTCACCTGGCGCTCCCTGCTGTAGTGCTGAGAGCCCAGGAACCTGGCAGATTCTCTCCTGCTTTGGGCATTCCCCGTGTGCCTCCTTCTCCTGTCTCCACCAGCTTCCCTTCTCACATATCCCCCGTCAACCCTCACCCACCTGGCTTCTCATCCCCCCAGCCTTAGCTGAAACCTCATCTCCTCGAGGCAGCTTCTCTCTCTCTCTCCTAGCACTGCGCTTGTCTCCTTTGGAGCTCGGTGCATCTTTGTATTTTTGTTTACCTGCACTTCCATGATTGGGTGGGGTTATGCCTGCTTCATTTGCCTCTGCACCCCATGAGCCCTATGCATCGAAAGACATCCAGCATGCGTTTGCTGCATGAATGAACCCTCTAAGAGTACTTAGCATTCTCCGGGTTAACGATGTCTGTGACACATGCCTGTGTGCCTTATTTTATTCCTGCATCTTTTGCTTGCATGTGGAAGAGAATGGCGTGTAACCCGTTGAAGGAATTGTTGGCTGGAACAGCAGATCTTCAGTGCTGAGGAGACTCGAACGCAGTGCTACAGAAGCTAGGCAGAATAGGGAAATTCTATTACTGAATTGTTTTTAAGAAAGGTTATTAGCAAAAACCATTTTCTTGCAAACAGAAGCTTCATGCTAAATGGCTACTAAAAGGTAGGCAGAGAGCACAGTGGGGGATGTAGACTCAAGTGAACCTACAATTAGCCTGAAGAGTTTGTGTCACTGTTTCTGGGATTCTGTCGCCTGTGCATGACCCAAATAGGGAAAATGTGAGTTGCATGGACACGGAATCATTTAGGTTTGATGAAGTGGTCCTCTGGCGTTCCAGGTGGAGAGCTGGGGTCTGGGAACTTGAGTTCTCTGTGAGCAGTCGGCGTGCTGTGTCACTGGCCACGTGACACTGAAGATTCCCTGAGTCCTCGTTTATTTTCCAGTGAGAACGTTTGAGAACTTCCCATCTGCCCTGCAGAGTTATTGGGAAAATCTCTTAATAAAATCATATGCCTGCCTTGTGTTTGGAAATACAAACTTAAATATACGAGGGGCTTCAAAAAGTTCACTGAAGATGGAACTAAGATATATATTTAGGGGCACGCTTTTGACCTTGGGGTGAAGACGTAGCCTGAGACGCCCACATCCCATATCAGAGTGCCTGGGTCCCAGCTGCAGCTCTGCTCCCAATTCCAGCTTCCTCACAACATTCAGGCTGCCAGGCAGCAGTGGTCGCTCAAGTGGCTGTTCCCCTCCTGTTGACTTAGAAGACCTGGATTGAGTTGCTGGCTCCCTGCTTTGGCCTGGCCCAGCCCTAGGCACTTGGGGAGTAACATAGCATATGGGAGATATCTCTCTCTGTCTCTCTCTCCCTGTCAAATAAATAAGAGATAAGCTTGTTTTGGTCCAAAAGATTTTAAAAACCATCCAAGTCTTTTCATAGTACACCTTTTCCATGAGCTGTTTGAAAACCCCTCATATTAGCAATTTTAAAGCGTCAGGTGGAAGGAATTTTAGGAGAACGCCAGTTAGGAGATACCACTTTTGGGTGTGCATTGGGTACAGCAGTTAAGGTACTGCTTGGGATGCCCACACCAGAGTGTCTAGGTTCAAGTCTCAGCTCCACATCCAGTTCCAGCTTCCTGCTTAATACAGACCTTGGGAGGCAGCAGGTGACAGCTTAAGTGGTTGGGTCCCTGCCAGCCACCTGGAGGCCTGAATTGAGTTCCTGACTCCTGGCTCGCACCTTGCCCACCCAGCTGTTTAGCGGACGGGTCCATTCTTTCTCTCTCTCTTTCTCTTAAACTGCACCCCCCCCCCCCGTCTCTAAAACAAAAATCAATAAATACCAAAGTGCTGAAAGAAGAGAAGTTGAAGAGAAACCAAGAATGGCTAGCATTTAAAGAGAGAGCGCGTACACTTTGCAGACTTCTGGAAATGCATTTGGTCTCTGTCCGTGTTCCTGATGAGGCCAGTGAGGAGTGTGCCCACCTGCACTTGAAAGCAGAGGCGCAGCAGCTCTGTCTGCCCTGGCCCTGGAAAGAGGCCCTGTGTGCTGCTCCCCTGCATAGCTTTGTTCCGCTGCACCTGCCCGTCTTCTCTCCAGCCAGGACAGAGCTCAGCCAGGGCAGGAACCTGCAGGGGCAGACACAGCTGCCAAGAGGAAGCCACGGCCACAGGCCAGCGCCTTTGCTTCCAGCTCCGCTCCCTCGAGAGCTTCCAGTGCAGCCCTCAAGAGCAGACCAGGTTTCACAGTATCCCCACTCTGCTTCTTATACAAAAGAAAATTCATTTAACCATTAGCAAAAAAGACAGAAGTACTGAGCATTCTTGTACCCTAAAGACACCCCCCTTTCCTCTTTGTCCTTTCTAACATGGACCCACACTCCATATTTAGAAACAGAATAAACAGGCACGTCAGGGGCCGTGAATTGGAGGGAGCCGGGGAGCAGAAGTGGGGATCATCCAGCTTCCCACGCCTTGTTCCTTGAGCCTCCAGCTTTCTCTCACCGCGGAGCCAGGCTCCCGGGTCTTTGTCCTTGCCAGGAGTCTACACTGTAAAACAGCGCCACCTGCAGGAGAACTGGAAAGTCGTGCCTGCAGCACCAGAGCAAGGGGGCCCTGCTGCTGCATGGCTCTGCCGCTGAGCCCCTGCACTGGCCCTGGCTGTGTCTCTCAGTGCAGCTCCACACAGAGCGAGAAAGAAGGAAAGGGTGCCCAGTGAACGGGCCTGGAATGAACACGAAGTTTAATCCGCGTGCGAGGTTTTGCCGGTGTCAGATTGAAGGTCAGCCTACTTTGGAAATGACAGAGTAATTCTGAAACCGTGTACTTCCCTCAGGCTCACCAGTTTCTACCCCATGGAAACTGTACTTCTGAAGCCCGAAGGTTTAAAGCTGTCAAAATATTGAGTCTGATTTCGTGATAGAATACTCCTCTTTGGTGTAGAAGTATCTTCTCTATGCAGGGTAATAGGGCTTGAGGATCTCACCATAGAACAAAGGAATGGGTGCACATAGGGTGCTGGGTCAGATGGGCGGGTCTTGACAACTGCAGGCAGTGCTGGGGGTAATAAAACATTGTACTATCATATTATTGTGTATTATTACTTATAATAACAGTGTTATGTCAGAATGATTTGACGTGTTCAAAATGGGCTGCTAGGCATCAGTAGCCACTTAGAGAGGTTTCTAATGCAAATCGATGAATCTTGTCCACAGTGTTTTGACATCCTTAATGTGAATGGACTATTGGCTGTCATTTTTATATGAATAAAGACCTCTGTAGTTCCCTGTTGGCCTCACAGTTCCCTCCGTACAGGGTCTGTGGCACTGATAAGAGGGGTGAGCAAGCCAGCCTGTGGGAGCACTCCAGAAACATGGATTCCTCTCACGTCCCTTTGCTGGTCCCAACACAGCGCCCTGACACAGCCCTGCAAGTGCAGAGCTCACCTCGCCCTGTCTTGGTGCAGGTTGCAGTCTGATCTCTAAGGGGAGCACAGAGGACCAAAGTGGTCCTCACATGGACCCCGTTCCCTCCTTGCTGCTGTCGTAAGACGGCAGTGCCCGGTTACATAGACCTCAGATGATTGTAGCTGAAGCTGACTGCGTGTTCCTCATGGAAAATGGAGTTCCCCTAGCTTTGACAACACCAGGGAAGCACTGTCTGGCTGTTCAGACATTTCTGCTTTTAGTTTTCTAATAAGAAAACATTAACTCCATATTTAGAAGTAAAATAAGTAGGCATTTTAGGAGCCAGCACTGATGTTTAGCCTTAAAAACTGTGTCCTCCATGGCAACAGCAAACTGTCCATTATCTCCCCCAAGAAAATACTAATTTATCAGGCCCCAGAGCTGGAATTGCTCAAGTCAGCATTCAGCGTGGCCTCATGATAAGTTGTGAGGAATTACAGAGTCTCATAGTGAGTCACTTGGAGAGAGAGCCCTGCTCTTTGTAGAGGTTCCATTCAGCCAGAGAAGTTGAGGGGTGGGTCAGGTCTAGGCCTTTGGATTTTGTAACCCCTTCGTTGTACAGATTGGGAAACTGAGGCTTAGAACTTGCTGTAGGAAATCGATGGGCGTGCTTCGGTATGGAGGCTGTCTTCATGACCTTACTAAGGCCGTCTTTATGAAATACTCAGTGCCCAAAGTGAGGCAGGAATGACTCATCATGGCAAGGCTTGCGTTTACTCACTGTACTCTGCGTCTCTGGTCTGGTGGACCCCTTCCTTTCTCCCATGTCCCCTCCTTTCCACTCGATTCATTTGCTCACTGAAAGGTGCAGCCACCGAGCCCCCATGTCTTTGAGCTGCTGGTTAGAGGGCTGGCTGTCAACACAAGTAGGGTTTGGACAACGTTTGCCCTTGAGGAACTCCCAGAAGAGAAGGTGAGACAGATGCATGAGAGAATTGTTAGCACAGAACTTGCAGGTCGCCCAGCTGTAGCCAGGCGCAGCTGTTGCCCGGGTACTGACAAGCCAGGAGCAGCTGCTCTCTGGGACATCAAAGGTGTACCAGGAAGTGACACCCCAGTGCATTCCTCTATGCAGGATGCCTGCAGGGGCATTGCAGGGACAGGAGAGCCAGCCAAGGGCGGGAGCAGCAGAAGGAAGAATATAGCGTCTACGGTTAACTTAGCAGTGCCAGTGCAAGGGGAAATGAGCGATTCTGGAATGACAGATACCGACATGAGAAGATGAATAAGACTGCTGCACACCATGCTAAGTAACTTAACTCTTATTCTAAAAGCCAGGGCTTCCTAAAGCTGAGCGATTTAGATACCGTTTCTACAGCACATGTTCTGCCCAAGATCTACCTATGGTATTTTTGCTTTACTTGTGGACCACTTACACAAGGAGTCTCCAAAAAAGTTCATGGAAAATGTGTATTGTGAAAAAGCTTTACATGGATCTTAAGACTTTTCTCACCAAAATAGCTTTTCATCCCATTTTCCATGAACTTTTTGAAGTATCCTTGTATTGTTAGTTAGCCGTATTTTTCTGAAACATCTTTCAAACATGTTTGTTTTTAAAAGAAGCTTTGTGGTACATAGAAAACGAGTGTCACTTGCGAAAAGTTCAGGGAGAGGGAACTCAGGAGAAGCAGGGAGACTCCTGCAAGGCTGTGGGAGAGGGTCCAGTGTGGCTCAGTCAGTGCAGTGAGGCCCAGGGTTTAAGAGGACATAGTTGATAAAGATGCAGGATGGCTTAGTACTTGAGGGGTATGGGGCAGAGGTCAGGGAAAGAGAGCAGTTAGTGATGCCTTGGAGATAAATTGCTTGGGAGGGCGTGTAAATGGCCATGCATGATCGAGGCCAGGAGCACTGGACGGTGTCTAGAGAAGAGGGGTGGAGAGGGGGGAGGGAGGGAGGGACAAGGATGTGAATGTGTGTGTGTGTGTGTGTGTGTGTGTGTGTGTGTGTGTTGGCTGAGGAGGAGGAGACAGGAGGACCAGGCAAAGGTGGAGAGAGAGAGAAAGCCTCTGGACTGGAACAGGATGCCTGTCTCAAGTCCTTGCCCATCCCAGGCCTACAGTAAGCGGTTGTTGAATAAATCAGTGCCTGGATGCGCTTGGTCAGCAGGCCATTGGAAATAGTTTACTGAAGCTCAGAGACATTCTGAGTGCCCACCTGATGTGGAGAGACCCTTCTGGCCCATTAATCAGCATCAAAGTCATGCCCTTTTAGCTGCTGACCATTTTAGACAAATTTGTGACACAATCAGGTAGGCAGGTTTAAGGCACATTAACCATGTTTATTTTTGTATCATGTTAAAAATAAAGCTATTCAACCAAAAAGTCGTTAAGAATCTACTTCTATAAAGCAATTTTCTGGCTACTTTGAGGGAAAGATAAATGACATAAAAACCTCCATTTTCATGGAGATTGTGAAAGTCT
Source organism: Oryctolagus cuniculus (assembly GCF_964237555.1). Taxonomy (NCBI): domain Eukaryota; kingdom Metazoa; phylum Chordata; class Mammalia; order Lagomorpha; family Leporidae; genus Oryctolagus; species Oryctolagus cuniculus. The sequence goes on from NC_091437.1 coordinate 12,128,456, forward strand.
AAAAGAGATGAAACTTTTCAATTATTTATATTTTGATTTACATGTGAGGAATTTATTTGCAGTTTCCAGAAAATAAATTAACCTTAAAGTTGTCTTTTTTTCTTTAAAGATTTTTGTTTATTTTTATTTATTTGAGAGGTAGAGTTACAGACAGTGAAAGGGAGAGACAGAGAGAAAGGTCTTCCTTCCATTGGTTCACTCCCCAGATAGCTACAACGGCCGGAGCTGTGCTGATCTGAAGCCAGGAGCTTCTTCCAGGTCTCCCATGCGGGTGCAGAGGCCCAAGGGCTTGGGCATTTTCTACTGCTTCCCCAGGCCATTAGCAGAGAGCTGGATTAGAAGACTAGAACTGGTGCCCATATGGGATGCCAGTGCTACAGATGGAGGATTGACCTACTGCACCATGGCACCAACCCCTTAAAGTTGTCTTAGCAACTGTACTTAGTCTGAACTTGTTTCCACATGGGATAAGAAAGTGATTATGGCATTGGGGTGAGCAGTATTGTGGGTGAAATTTTGAATAGATGTACAGAATTGGAAGTGAAAATTGGGTGAGTCTGTCTCTTTTTTGATGTTGTGCTTAAAATATCTTTTTGTTGGCCAGCGCCACGGCTCACTAGGCTAATCCTCCGCCTGCGGCGCCAGCACCCTGGGTTCTAGTCCTGGTTGGGGCGCCATTGCTTTCCTGGTTACTCCTCTTCCAGTCCAGCTCTCTGCTGTGGCCCAGGAAGGCAGTGGAGGATGGCCCAAGTGCTTGGACCCTGCACCTGCATGGGAGACCAGGAAAAGCACCTGGCTCCTGGCTTTGGATTGGCGCAGCGTGCCGGCCGTAGCGGCCATTTGGGGGGTGAACCAATGGAAAAAGGAAGACCTTTCTCTCTGTCTCTCTCTCTCTCTCACTAACTCTGCCTGTCAAATATATATATATCTTTTTGTCCAGCTTAAGAGAAATAAACTAATCAAATGATGTCTTTTGTGTTTGGCGTAAAATTGCCCTTCTTCTCATCCAAGTATATGATAGAGCAATAAGTTGGAGCAGTCCCACGAACGCCCATTAAATAACCCATTTTTCATGACTGGGATTTTTGTCTTGGCAGTTAAGACACAGACTAGAAAGCCCAGATTTCACCCTTAGCCTGAAAAAAAAAGTCATGGGTTTGAGTAAGGGAAGGGCAGCAAGCCTAAAAGTTGATGCTCCCTCTTCAGTCTCTAGGCCCTTCTGTGCAGAGAAGTGTTTTGCTAAGACTCAGACAGAATTCATCTCCATAGAACGTTCTTAATGGCTCCTGTCAGAACAGAACAGCTGGGAAACATATGGTATCCATTTCCCTGTATCACTTGGAAAAAATTTCACATGTAAATAAAGCCAACATGAAAGGGTAGCCCTTTGAACCCATGACCTGATACAATACATAAATACATGGGTACAATGCTCTCATTGTATTGACCCACTAAGTTATGTGGCCTTAAATTTTTTATTACATTCCGAGATGCACATTTTCTAGAAGTTCCAAAGAAATCAAGGTAATTGGCAAGATATTAGCAAATACCAGACCTAATAAATACGTTCTTCAAACATCCGTGAATATAAAATGTTTTCCTCACTATAAAGTTTTGCAGAAAGCTGATGAATACAGTTGAAGCATATTTGTGCCTTATAAACTCTGTGTCCACTATCTCTCTGGTGTTCTAAGTAAGTAATCATGTGTTCTTAAAAGGCAGGGAAAAAAGCTTGGCAGAACTTACTGGCAGACGTTAATTTTTCATAGTTTCACATCTTAGATAGAAAAAAGGACATAGAAAAGTTAGGACACTTCTGAATCTCTAAGGGGACAACTGGAATTAGTTGTTTTTGCCTTTGCATGTTTAGACTTTATGAAAAACCTCAGAAATGTTTGCTCTTACTAGCGGTTCTCACTCCTCTGAGTTTGCTAGCAGGACTTCCATCCCCTGTGAAATTAGGATGAGGATCCCCCAGAAGGATGTTCTTTGTGATTTTTCAAAGATTGAAAGTGCGGGGCCGGTGCTGTGTCACACCAGGTTAACGCCCTGGCCTGAAACACCGGCATCCCATATGGGCACTGGTTTGAGACCTGGCTGCTCCACTTCTGATCCAGATCTCTGCTGTGGCCTGGGGAAGCAGTAGAAAATGCCCCAAGTCCTTGGGCCCCTGCACCTTCATAGGAGTCCTGGAAGAAGCCCTTGGCTCCTGGCTTTGGATCGGCACAGCTCCAGCCGTTGCGGCCATCTGGGGAGTGAACCAGCGGATGGAAGACCTCTCTCTCTCTCTCTCTCTCTCTGCCTGTCCTCTCTCTGTGTAACTCTGACTTTCAAATAAATAAATAAATCTTTAAAAAAAAAAAAAAAAGATTGAAAGTGCCATGCTAAGTGAGATTGAAACTCGCATTCTAGCATTTGTTGATTGCTCTGTGCCAGGCACTGTGTGAATCAGAGTCGACAGGAGGGAAGAGGAGTGTGACCTGCCACCATCCACATGCCTGCTACCTTCCGAAGCATTCCCGTACACGTTGCTTACTGGAGGGAACGAGCCCTCACTGCACAGGTCACAGTAGCCCCTTTCTAAACTCTGAAAGGCCTTGGTGGTGGCCCCCATAGTGCAGACCCTCTGGAACCCCAGGCCAAAGTTAGTCCCTCTGGGAGAAAGAACTCATTGAGAATTACATAGCATTCAGGTCCACAGCCGACGACCCCAGCTTGATTCCAGAACGTCTCTGAATCCCAAGCACACATCCTAGCAGGAAGGAGAGTGACCAGCCGCCTAAATTTAGGGGACTTTAATAAGGTGCACTTTCAACCCAAGAGTCACTCGTGGCCTGGGCCTGTTGCAGAAGTTGTAGACCTGAGTACATACATACCCTTGGTGTGTTCTCTTCTTTCTGTGAGCCCCCATAGCAAAGAACACACAAGTACACGTGTGTTGGTGAACATGTCCCACCTGCTGCTGCACCACAGAGGGGAGAGGGACCAGAGGGCCCACTGGAGGCCATGCTCTGAAATCCAGCCCGGTGGTGGGGAATGGAGCAAAGGAAGTAGCAGGGAGTAGAAGCCCATAAAGTAGGGTCCTGGGTCAGAGGAGTGGCCCAGAGAGGCAGTGCTGTCATCGTGGCTGTGGGGGCTGCGTCTGCCGGCCCGGAGGAGGTGCCGGGGCTGGGGGCCCTCTCCTGTGACACCAACTGGGAGAGTGGTGATTCTTTCTCTTCCACGTGTGTCTGACTGTCTCACTTCCCTCTCCATCTCAAGCAAACAACACTTGATCTTTATCTAAACTTTGCAGAGAAAGAAGCAGCACACAATGCTGCCTGCCCCATCCCCCCTTCCCCAGTGTGTTCTCCTGGTGTTTCCGGCTTTCCCAGCAGTGCAGGGCAGCATTAAATCTTAAAGAGGATGCCTTTAGTGCATTGTGTTGCTGAGCCATGCGCCGAAACGAAATGAAACAAAAACCCCTGCGTGGTGGCTGACCAGGGTGCCTAGACAAGGATGGCTGTGTGGATGAGTGTGCAACCTCTCTTTTCTCCCTAAATCAGTGTGGATTAATACAGAGAATCCTACCTCTACTCCTGTTTTCCAAAGTGGTAGCACATGATGAAATCCTGCCCGAAATATAGATCCTAAATGTATGTCTGCTTTTACCGTTATTACTACTACTAATTAAATTTTTTAAGATTTATTTATTTTGCTGGCACTGCAGCTCAATAGGCTAATCCTCTGCCTGTGGCTCCAGCACACCGGATTCTATTCCTGGTCAGGGCGCCGGATTCTGTCCCGGTTGCCCCTCTTCCAGGCCAGCTCTCTGCTGTGGCCAGGGAGTGCAGTGGAGGATGGCCCAAGTGCTTGGGCCGTGTACCCCATGGGAGACCAGGATAAGCACCTGGCTCCTGGCTTCGGATCAGCGTGGTGCGCCGGCCGCAGCGCGCCAGCTGCAGTGGCCATTGGAGGGTGAACCAATGGTAAAGGAAGACCTTTCTCTCTGTCTCTCTCTCTCACTGTCCACTCTGCCTGTCAAAGAAAAAAAAATTTATTTTAATTGAAAGTCAGGGTTACACAGAAAGAGGAGAGGCAGAGAGGCAGGAGTGGGGGGAGGTCTTCCATTAAATGGTTCACTCCCCAATTGGCCGCAGTGGCCGGAGCTGTGCTGATCCATAGCCAGGAGCCAGGAGTCTCCTCCCGGTCTCCCACGTGGGTGCAGGGGCCCAAGGACTTGGGCCATCTTCTACTGCTTTCCCAGGCCATAGCAGAGAGCTGGATCAAAAGTGGAGCAGCCAGGTCTTGAACCAGCGCCCATATGGGATGCCGTCACTTCAGGCTAGGGCGTTAATCCGCTGCGCCACAGCGCCAGCCCCACTACTAATTAAATTTTAAAGATTAATTTGTTTGAAAAGCAGAACGATAGAGAAATCTTCCATCTGCTGTTTGCTCCCCAAATGCCCGCAACTGCCAAGGCTGGACCAAAGCTGCCATTCAAGAACTCCATCCAGGTCACCTGTGTGAGCCACAGGGACTCCCATACTTGAACCATTATCTACTGTCCCTCAGGCCTCCCAGCAGGACCCTGGATCAGAAGCAGAGAGGCTGGGGGCGGAACCAGGCATCCAATATGGGGTGCAGGCATCCTGAGCAGCGGCTGAAGCTGCCGTGCCACACGTGCCCACTCCTACTTTGAGTCACCAATGTCAGAACTTTCTCCTGCCTTTAGCAGTCATCCAGTGCCAAGGATGAATTGTTGGAAGTATGTGCTCTCAAAGCCAGGCCCCTACACAGGGGCTGAACTTGAACCTCCCTTGAGTAGAGGTTCTGCATGCATGGTCAAGGTGTGTTTGGCATTCCAGTTTAATGGTGTCCCCTTTTAACCTTTCCATGAACAGTTTCCGGCTCTGGCTGGAATTGTGGCGTCTCAACTCTTATTACCAACACACAGAAGCCCACGGGGATCGCCGATGTATATAGCAAGTTCCGCCCGGTGAAACGGGTTTCCCCACTGAAACACCAGCCGGAGACCCTGGACAGCAATGAAAGCGATGATCAAAAGAACCAGAAGGGGGACCTCCAGAAAGGGGGTGATTCTGATGCAGGCCCCCAGCCTGAGGAGCTGGGCCCCGAAGAGGGAGTCGGGGGCCTGCCTGGGAAGGGCTCGGAGCCCAGCCCGGCGCTGGGCGAGCTGGAGCACTATGACCTCGACATGGATGAGATCCTGGATGTGCCTTACATCAAGTCCAACCAACAGCTTGCCTGTTTCAGCAAGGTGGCTTCAGACAAAAGGATTTTGGGTTTATGCACGACCATCAACGGCCTCGCCACCGGCAAAGCCTGCTGTGCAGGAGGTGCCGAGAACCCACCACCCACCACAACGCCCTTCTGTGTCCTGTCTCCCGTGAAAAGCCCTCACCTGAGAAAAGCATCCACCGCCATCCGCGATCAGCACAAGCTGGGCCCGGAAGAATCCGAGAGCGCGCCCGCTCTGGTTTCTTGTGTCTCCGCGTATGAGCCTGAGACCCAGAGCAGAGACTTCCCAAACAAGGCCTTCGCAGAACCACATGGCGGAAAGGTCGAGAAGGCACTGCCCGACTGCCAGCTCCGGGCCTTCCGCCTGCCGTGCTCGGCCGCAGAAGCCACGCTGGAGGAGCAGGTCAACAGCGTGAGCTGGCCCACCTGCCAGGGCCCCGAGGAGAAGACTGAGCACCAGAAGAAAGTCAAGAGCATCCTGAACATTGTCAGAGAAGGGCAGATCTCGCTCCTGGTGAGTAGCCGCTTGCGTGGCAAGCGCCTTCCTGATCTCAAGACTGTCTTTATCAGCTCCGCTTGTTAGGAACGGACTGATGATGCAGCTGTTTGGCTTCTTGCTTAATCTTGTGGCTTGCTTTGGGTGAGAGATGTGTCCCATTGCATTTTTAAATAAGAAGTCTGGAGGTTAATAGGGGAAAGCAATTAGTTACAGAGGAGTGTTGTTTCATCTCAACTTTGCATGAATTCTGCCGGAGTAAAGGCTCTTAATCTAAGACAAAAACAACCCAGAGCCAGCACGATCTTGTTTCTCAGGTGGTCCTGAATGCTCTCACTGTTTGGGGGATGTCAGTTCCTCGCTGGTGGTGGACCTGCCAGATACGTGAACAGAGCCTCTTCTGTTTGATCCTGGCCACTGTGCAGAAGAGGTGGACCGGGGTGTTTGAGGAGTGTCTGGAGATAGAGGCTCACCCCACAGCTGGCATGCCTGCTGACCCCCGGGGATTTGTCACTCAGTTCCAGGTCTCCTCTTCTAGAGAGGCTCCCCCAAGGATTCTAGACGTTGGTGTCCAAAAAAATCTTTTCTGCTTAGGCTCCCAGACTGAGACAGCATTGATGTACCTACATTGTCCCTTAGCTGCTTCCAGACTTGGATCAAACAGCAGCGAGCCTGGGCACACACTGGGATGCTAATCAGAGTCTCATTCAGGAGAATCATGGCACCTTGGCAGTGGGATTCTGCTGAGTGTAAGCCGTACAGAGATTAAGTACAGCGTGCTTGGTCTATAAAAACAAGTGGTCTTGTAATAGGGCAATATGACTGAACAACTTTACCAAATCATTTTTCTTTCTCCTGAAAAAGTCTTTTTCCATTGTCCCCTCTCACTCTCTTTGGTCCTTGCCCTGTTTCCCTGTTTCCTGAGTGTTAACCCCTCCATTCACACCCCATTGCTGTCCACCCATCACACCCATGGGACCTGACTTCACTAGAGGTGAGAAAACCAAAGGCCAGGGAGCCTCCAGTTGCCTCAGAGTTGCGGGGAGGGGCTGTGTCCCAGGTGCCCACCACAGCGCAAGTAGAAGCAGGCGTTTTGTAGTCTGCAGTCCAGCCAGCTCTGCAGTTCCTGGCCAGCTTAACACCTGCAGTGGGGAATGAAACCCAGCCCCTAGGCCAGCGCCGCGGCTCAATAGGCTAATCCTCCACCTTGCGGCGCCGGCACACCGGGTTCTAGTCCCGGTCGGGGCGCTGGATTCTGTCCCGGTTGCCCCTCTTCCAGGCCAGCTCTCTGCTGTGGCCCGGGAAGGCAGTGGAGGATGGCCCAAGTACTTGGTCCCTGCACCCCATGGGAGACCAGGAGAAGCACCTGGCTCCTGCCATCGGATCAGCGCAATGCGCTGGCCACAGTGCGCCAGCCGTGGCGGCCATTGGAGGGTGAACCAACGGCAAAGGAAGACCTTTCTCTCTGTCTCTCTCTCTCTCTCTCACTGTCCACTCTGCCTGTTAAAAAAAAAAAAAAAAAAAAGAAAGAAAGAAACCCAGCCCTGTCGCTCCCCCTCTTCATGGAGGAACGACACAGGACCCTGCGCTGTTCTTTCGTCTGCTCGGCCCTCCCCGGGTTTGCTGCTGGTTCTTCCCGGGTTGGCTACTATCCCTTCCACCTCCGTGGAAGGGCAGTTCCCCCTGGCCACATTCCCCACTTCCGCAGGGGAGCGGCACACCGCCGGCCGGCTTTCTCGGGGGCTGCTCAGGTGTTCCTTCAGATGTTCCCCCTAGATGTTCCTGGTGCATGCCGTCTCTCTCCTCCTTTATAGTCCTCCTCCGCCAATCCCAACTCGGCTGCCCACACGCCGAGTACGCTGCTCTCCTCCAATCAGGAGCAAGTCCTACAGTTTATTGGTTGAACTGGAGGCAGCTGTGCGGAAGCTGTTTACTTCTCTCCCAGCGCCATATTGTGGGAGAGCAGATGCATAGAATAAGTCTTAATTCCAGTAACTCAGTCTAGTCCGGTTTGCTCCCCACAGATCCCCCTTTCTTTTTATTTTTTGGCGTTGATACGCGCCTGTCTTCGGTGTCCCATGGCACACACTCTGCTCTGCTTGCTAGAGTTGCCACAGGTTCTTACAAGTCCTATCAATCAGGCAAACCGAATCCGGGTCCTCTCTTCGCCATGTTGTGAGGAGGTTTTTAGGCGCTGATGCGTGCCTGTGTTCGGTGACCTGCGGCTCATACTCTGATCGAGCCGCCTGCTGGCGCTTACCGCCTTAATCAGGCAGACCGAATCCAAGCTTTCTCATTGCCGTATTGTGGGGGAGACTTATTAGTGTTGGTTCGTGCCTATCTTCGGTGACCTGCAGCTCATACTCTGGTCGAGCTGCTTGCTGGTGCTTACCGCCTTAATCAGGCAGACCGAATCCAAGCCTTCTAATTGTTGTATTGTGGGGAGGCCTTACTGATGTTAATTCGTGCCTGTCTTCGGTGGCCTGCGGCGCATAAGCTGCTAGCCGCCGCAGGTGCTCATCGCCTCACTTAATCAGGCAGACCGAATCCAAGCTCTCTCATTGCCATGCTGTGGGGAGGCCTTACTTCTCTATTTCTCTATCTCCGGGCATTCCTATTTCTCCCATTCCACTTCTATCTTCCAGCATTCCTGTTTCTCTCCTTTTACTTCTAAACTTCTGTTTCTCTTATCCCTGCAGCTTCCCGGCGCCTCGCCCTGCCGGCAGCTTCACGGCTCCGCGCGGCTTCCCGGGCGCCTCGCCCCGCCAGCGGGCTCCGCCCCGAGGCTGCTTCTCGGCGCCTCGCCGGCTCTGAGCCGCTTCAGCCCGCGCCTCTCTCATCTGCGCGGCTCGGCTTCGCGCGCACACTCCGCGGTCTCTACGCCCTTCGCGTCTGCACCACGGCCTCGCGCCAGCCCCGTTCCCTATCTATTCACGCCCCGTGCTCTCTCTGCACGCGGCGGCTTCCGCGAGTCACACAGCGTAGCTTGCGTCTCCACCACTAGCATTCAATCCAAGTTCCCCGGGCTAGCCTGGCGAATTCAACCCAGCTTACGTCTCCGCCCCACGGTTTGGCTTCCCATCCTTTGCTCCCCGGGCTAATCAGACGGATCCCAATCTGGCTTACGTTTCAGCTTCTGGTTTCAACTTTTCGCCCCCCATTCCCGGGCTAACTTGAGAACCCCAAAGTGGCTTTCGTTTCCGCCTCGGCCTGCCCCCCGCGGCTTCAATTTCCCTAACATTTTTCTCTACCCGGTATGTTTCCCCAAGCTTTCCTCCAACAATACTCCTCCCTCATTTCTCCTGGCCTCTCCCCACAGTCCGCATCTGAATCTGTTTGTTCTAGCTTTCACTTTCGCTTTCGACCTTAGAGATTTCTCCCAACTTCCCCCCGTAGTCCGTATCCGAGTCTATGCCTAGGCTTTCAATAGCTTCTTCCGGCACCTTTTTCGTCCGGCTTTTCCCTAGGCTGTTTGCTAGTCTCTCTCTCCGATATTTTCCCAGTTCTTCCCGTTTCTTCCCTCCTAAGTTTGCTATCCGTTCTAAGTTTCCTATCCGAGTCACGGCACCATTATGTCGCTCCCCCTCTTCATGGAGGAACGACACAGGACCCTGCGCTGTTCTTTCGTCTGCTCGGCCCTCCCCAGGTTTGCTGCTGGTTCTTCCCGGGTTGGCTACTATCCCTTCCACCTCCGTGGAAGGGCAGTTCCCCCTGGCCACATTCCCCACTTCCGCAGGGGAGCGGCACACCGCCGGCCGGCTTTCTCGGGGGCTGCTCAGGTGTTCCTTCAGATGTTCCCCCTAGATGTTCCTGGTGCATGCCGTCTCTCTCCTCCTTTATAGTCCTCCTCCGCCAATCCCAACTCGGCTGCCCACACGCCGAGTACGCTGCTCTCCTCCAATCAGGAGCAAGTCCTACAGTTTATTGGTTGAACTGGAGGCAGCTGTGCGGAAGCTGTTTACTTCTCTCCCAGCGCCATATTGTGGGAGAGCAGATGCATAGAATAAGTCTTAATTCCAGTAACTCAGTCTAGTCCGGTTTGCTCCCCACACAGCCCCAGCCCTCAAGGACTTTGTCCAGACGTAGAGGAGACAGACAAGAAGCCTGCCAATTAATGTCATTGCCCTTGGTTGCAAAGCCAGCCAGCTCATCGGGCCTGCCCTGGTGCTGGGTCTGACGTGAGGAGCAGTCTCACGGGAACTCATGACCTAAAACATGTCCTACCAGCAAACAGCAGGCAACTCTGACTTGCCAGGTACCCGTGCCGCCCGCACGGCCCATGTCTTCTGCCCGGTGCCCGCGGCATCTGGTCCTCAGTTTTCTCATCTCGCTCTTCGCCAGCCACACCTCGCCGCAGACAACCTGGACAAGATTCACGACGAGAACGGGAACAACCTGCTGCACATCGCCGCCTCGCAGGGCCACGCCGAGTGCCTGCAGCACCTCACCTCCCTCATGGGGGAAGACGGCCTCAATGAGCGCAACGCGGGCAAGCTGACCCCCGCGGGCCTGGCCATCAAGGTGAGCATGGGGACTGGGCACTCTGCCGCCGAGAGCTGCTTCCCAGGAGTCCTCGGGGGCTTCAGGGTAGGAAGGGGGCGGGGGGCACTGTATCACACATACAGCAAGTGAGCGTGGGTCTCCCGCGTCACTGGCGCTTTGAGGTTTGGAGACTGCACTCCAGTTTACTGTCCAACGAGGGTCAGATCTAAATCGGCCAAGAAAGAGGCGGGAGAGTGGTCAGGGGGGTTCTCGTCCTCAGCATGGCTATCATTTGGATTCTCACCCACACCTGGTTCTGTTTGGTCTTTTCCCTGATATGAGAAGACTGAGCGAGGGAAAGGCGCACTGGAAGGGTTATAGGCACTGCGGCTTTTGAGCTGATAAAGCGGGCTTTTGACAGATCCCATTCCAAGCTGTAACGTCCTCAGTATCACTTGCGCGAAGTTTGAGTGTCGCTTTTGAGTTTAGCTCTCAGAGAACACGGTTTGCTGTCAACAACTGCACACATCAGTGCTAACCTCTGGTTAAAACCTAAAACCTGCACGCACACGGACGTGGCAGTGCGGCTCATGGTCCTGGAGGGAGTGCCTCTAACATCTAGCACATCACGGGGAGGTTAGCTGTTAAACCAAGATTACTTTTAAGATCTTTGGCAAATAAATGCAGAATTCAGTCATCTTTATTAAAAAGCCAGAAGTGACGTTCAGGGAAATAGAATACATCTGGTGCTTCTACATTGCTGTTTTGCTTGACATAAAAGGTGTGCCTTCTACAAGCTGTGTGATCATAATTTTTATAGATGGGATTATGTTGAAACTGGGGAAACTTGCTGGTTAAAGAACTCTGCTTGTGAATTTGTGAAAAAACATGTCACATCTGAAAAGCAATCAGTTGCTATCTGAACCCTAATATATCTTGTATGCGCGGCTGAATTTTATATCTTTAATTTGTTCACCAGTCAGTAAAGTTCTATACGTTTAAAAAGTTTCCTCTTTTAAATCTTGGCTCAGTGGCAAGGTAGAGCTTCCACAATGGTGCAGAAGCTAATCATTTTATAAAACAGGAAAGTGATGATGTTGGTGGGCATTGTTTTCCTCTGCTTGTGAATCTTACATCAAGTTTAGAGCTACAGTGCAGGCAGCCATCCTGAAGAACGAGGAATCAAATGTGAGGTCAAAATTCAGTGTGACTGAGCTCAACTGTGTGTCCAGCACCAGCTATTGTGTAGGGGACAGCATGCGGATGTGAGTAGGACATAGTCCCCCCCCCCTTTTTTTTTTTTTTGACAGGCAGAGTGGACAGTGACAGAGAGAGAGACACACAGAGAGAAAGGTCTTCCTTTGCCGTTGGTTCACCCTCTAATGGCCACCGCGGCTGGTGCGCTGCGACCGGCGCACCGCGCTGCTCCGATGGTAGGAACCAGGTGCTTCTCCTGGTCTCCCATGGGGTGCAGGGCCCAAGTACTTGGGCCATCCTCCACTGCACTCCCTGGCCACAGCAGAGAGCTGGACTGGAAGAGGGGCAACCGGGACAGAATCCGGTGCCCTGACCGGGACTAGAAGCCGGTGTGCCGGCACCGCAAGGCAGAGGATTAGCCTAGTGAGCCGGGGCGCCGGCCGACATAGTCCCTTTTGTACAGGAGCTCGTAGCCTGGTGGCTAAGACAGTTATCAGTAATGCAGACTCAGGACGGCAGTCCTGTGGTAGGACAAGGTTGGGTGTGGCCATCAGTGGCCTTGCAACAGTGATGAATGGGATTTTTCTGACATCAGTGAACACTGACATTGACCTGGATGCCTTAGTGTTTATAAAATACAGTTCTTGCTTTTCATGACCAGCGATGAATTGTGTATCTCCTAACTATCTAGTTGGATAAAAACTTTTTAAAAATGCGTGTGCCCTAGTGCTTGTTTTGATAGATTAATCATCTCTGCGTAGGAAGGTACAAAAGAGACAGCGGTCACATAGCCAGCCCTCGGAATCGGCAGCTTCTGCAGTATCTGTGCATATTAAGCCTTAATTCATCCCGAAGCTCCCCCAGTCAACACAGGATCACCACCACACAGTCAGTATGCAAGCTGACATAGAAATTAATTTTTATATCTGAATGAAAAAACATATATCAAACCTGTAAGACTCAAACGCTCTTACAGATTTGGGGTCTCAGATTTTTATGTTTTATTTCCGAGCAATGAATGGGGAAATGGACATGTTCTTCTATTCCTTTATTTAATGTAGAATTTGTAAAAGCAGTAAATACCATTATGTTACAACAAGTACCACCCTCTGTCCTGATGCGTTTCCTGCGTCAGTCCGTTCAGCATGTGTGATGGACGTTGATGAACCTGAGCGAGTCCTAAGGAGTCGTCATTGTTCTGTTGGAGGACCTGGTTTTGAACACCAGGAGCCTACTGGTGCTGTTTCACCTCATAAAACACTGTGCCAAGAGCCCTGCTGCCACTGCAGACGCGCACTTGGTCCAGAAGGGCAGGAGCTGCTTGCACCCTAGGCCTGGCTGATGGGAAGCAGAGTCAGAGAGAGGCTCTCAGATGAACGGATTCCCCGGGAAAGGGTGTTCTGAAGTCCAACCAGGGCTTAGGAACCTCTCCCCGACTCCTGCAGATTGCATCGTGTGCTTTCTGGGAACCCAGGATTAGGTGCTGTGGGAGTTCAGGGCTTTATTGAGTGCCCTTTGGAAACGATTAAGCAAAGTAATTGGAAGGAGACGTTTCTGCAGGGTGAGGGTAGTGTGTTTCCTAAAACGGGATCAGCAGGAGAAATTATGTGGGGAGCCAAACAGACTTGGATTGAAATAGCCTTAATTCTCGTTTCGTTTCTCATTCGGTCCTCCTAATGAAGCCCAAAGGCCCAGGCCGCTGCTGGTGATGACATGACTGCAGACACAGACCCTCACTGACATTCTTCTGTAACACGCATTCAGTGACCCCGGCTAGAGATTTGGCAGGCAAAGATCTCCTGCTAAAAGGCAGTAACTGGGTTGGTTTTCCTGGTGTGCGTATTTGGAGCAGGTGATGCTGATTTCAAGCTCCTGGTGGTGATCCAGTTTCCTCCTCTCTTTGTCACAGCATGTTGTTTGTTTTAACTGTTGCCTCCCTGACTAACTCAGCCTAATACATCTCGCAGAACACTCTGCCCAAAGACAGCACACTACACAACTTTGTCAAGTGCACATGCTATAAAACCAAGTCTCAAATTTAAAAGGATTGAAATACAGTTAGGTCCTTCATCTGTAATAGAAAGCAATCAAGGCCGGCGCCGCGGCTCAACAGGCTAATCCTCCTCCGCCTTGCAGCGCCGGCACACAGGGTTCTAGTCCCGGTCGGGGTGCCAGATTCTGTCCTGGTTGCCCCTCTTCCAGGCCAGCTCTCTGCTTTGGCCTGGGAGTGCAGTGGAGGATGGCACAAGTGCTTGGGTCCTGCACCTGCATGGGAGACCAGGGTAAGTATCTGGCTCCTGCCTTCGGATTAGTGCGGTGCGCCGGCCGCAGCGCGCCAGCCATGGCGGCCATTGGAGGGTGAACCAATGGCAAAGGAAGACTTTTCTCTCTGTCTCTCTCTCTCTCACTGTCCACTCTGCCTGTAAAAAAAAAAAAAAAAAAAAAAAAAAGCAATCAAAAGTTAGTAACAGGAGGAAATTTGGGATAGTCACAAATATGCAAGATTAACACACTCCAAAATTATCTATGTGTCAAAGAAGAAATCACAAGGGAAATTAGAGAACATTTGGAGATGAATCATAGGTGACAACCAAAGCAGTGCTTAGTGGACTACTTCCAGCTGTAAACGCCTGTGTTAAAAAGGAGGAAGGCAAAGAGGAGGAAGAAGAAAGCTCTCAGATCACCTAACTGTGCACCTGAGGAATGAGGGAAATAGTAAAATTTGAATCGAAATAAATCTGATAGAGAATAGAAAAATAAAGAAAACAACAAAACCAAATTTGGTTCTCTGAAAAGATGTAAAAAAGATGAACCTTTAAAGACTGACAGAAAAGAAGGCTGAAGTAACTATAATCAGAAATGAGTTCTGTGTAAATAATCAATTATATAAACCATCTCGCCTCACAGACGATCAGTATGGTCCCCCTTCCTTTCCTTATTTGGAAGAAATGGAGGACATGGTATAGTGATTTTGTTTTTGCTTGTTTGTTTTTTTAATTCTGTTAGGAAATGCTTGGCCTGCTTGAACTGTGAAGGTTGCAGAGTCTGTACTGAAGGCATTAGGCATAAGAGTGGGTAGAGTGGAGAGAGTCCACTAAGGAAAATGTGACACCCTGGGGTCAGTCACAGCCAGGACACCATTCCCACCCCCCGAGCCTCAGGAGACCCGGGAGAGAGCAGCTGTAGGAGCCTGAGATAGAGAGGGCTTGGCTGGGAGCAGGCTTCGTAGTGCAGCGGGTTAAGCCGCCACTTAGGACGCCCACATCCCGTATCAGAGTGCTTGAGGTTGCTTTGCTTCCAATCCAGCTTCCTGCTAGTGACCACCCTGTGAGGCAGCAGGAGATGTGAGCATTTGTGGGGTAAACCAGGAGGTGGAGGTTCTCTCTCTCTCTCTTCCCTTCCCCCTCTCCTCTCCCCTTCTGCTTTTCAAATAAATAAACTTTTTTTAAAAAAGGACTGACTGGTTTTTGACCTTGACTGATGGAAGGACTGATCTCCCATGGTATCCACCAGCCAAACCAGGCCAGGAGCCAAGCAGCCAGGAGCCAGCCCGTGCAGACCAGCCTCCCCCATGGCACAGAAAGGGAGTGTCGAAAGGGGACTGGGGCATCGGAAGCTGTTTCAGCAAATAGTTCCAGCAAAACATTTGTATGGGAACAGTTGTGAGTTCCCACTTGAAATCCCATTGTCAGGGCTGGTGTTGTAGCACACTGGGTTAAGCTAATGCCTACAGTGGCAGCATCACATCTGGGCTCTGGTTTGTGTTCCAGCTGCTTCACTTCCAATCCAGCTCCCTGTTAATGGCCTGGGAAAAGTAGCAGAAGATGGCCTAAGTGTTTGGGCCCCTGCCACCCATGTGGGAGACCTGGGTGAAGCTCCTGGCTCCTGGCGTCAGCCTGGCTCAGCTCTGGCCATTGCAGCTATCTGGAGAGTGAACCAGTGGATGGAAGTCCTGTATCTCTGTCTCCCCCCCCCCCCCAACTGCCTTTCAAGTAAATAATTAAGTCTTGAAAAGAAAAGAAATCCCATTGTCCACATAGGAGAAGAGAAAGAGTGGGCAGATTGCCCCCTCTGTCTTGCTTTTAGAATAGACTTTTTCCCTTGAGAACATGGTTAAGTGTTAGGATTCTAAAAATAGAGAACAGATCCCATTGTGCTAGCACAGTGCTACCCGTAAGGAAACCTTCGCTGGCTGCAAGCCCACGCTAGCTGTTTTCTCCCGTACTGGAAGCCATGCTGAGCACAGCAGGTCGGCACCTCCGTGTCTCCATTGTCTGCGGGAGGTGCTGGGAGAAGCTCCGTGTGCCCGGATCAGTAGAAGGAGGCTCTGTTGCGTGTGTGCTAAGTGTACGTGCTTTATCTCATTGAACCTTCACATAGCGTCATGAGGTTTCACTGTCTCCCCCTGCTGTTTCACACATGAGAAATTATCAGAGAGGAAGAGGCATCATCCGCATCTTTTAAGCGATAAAGATTTCGTTCTGCTTCAGAGGCTGTGTCTGGGTGTTAATCCTTAGGTTATACGTACGCACTAGTCAGTGAGTGGGAGGGAAGCCCCCCACAGCGTGTGTGGACTCTGCTGTGTCTGCTCACCTGTCTTCATCACTTTTTGAAACGCTCACCGTGCCAGAGAGTACATACTTAGTAATGGTTTACAGATGGAGGAGAAGTTTAGTTTTTTTTAAAATTCATACTTATTTTTCAAAAGACAGAGGAAGAGATCTTCCATCCGCTGGCTCATTCTCCAAATGCCCACAGCTGCCAGGGCTGTGCCATGCCAATGTTAGGAGCCCAGAACCCGTGGATCTCTCATGTGGGTGGCAGGGGCCCAAGTACTTGGACCATCACCCCCCCTGTACATCAGCAGGAAGCTGGAATTGGAAGTAGAGCCAGGACTCAGATCCAGGCACTCTGTTGTGGGATGCAGGTGTCCCGAGCAGTGTCTGAGGGAACGACCGCCAGTGAACACTACAGGATCTTCTGGGCTGATGGAAATGGCCTGTGTCTTAATTGAAATTGTAGCGGCCGGCGCCGCGGCTCACTAGGCTAATCCTCTGCCTTGCGGCGCCAGCACACCGGGTTCTAGTCCCGGTTGGGGCGCCGGATTCTGTCCCGGTTGCCCCTCTTCCAGGCCAGCTCTCTGCTGTGGCCTGGGAGTGCAGTGGAGGATGGCCCAAGTACTTGGGCCCTGCACCCCATGGGAGACCAGGAGAAGCACCTGGCTCCTGCCATCGGATCAGTGCGGTGCGCCAGCTACAGCGCGCCGGCCACGGTGGCCATTGGAGGGTGAACCAATGGCAAAGGAAGACCTTTCTCTCTGTCTCTCTCTTTCACTGTCCACTCTGCCTGTCAAAAATAAATAAATAAATAAATAAATAAATAGAAATTGTAGCTACTAGAATACATGTATTTGTCAAAATTCATCAGATTATACACTTAAAAGGAGTACATTTATAGGGTGCAAATTATGCCTCAATAAAGTTACTTTAACATTAAAATTATGAAAACCTGCTGAGGAGGTTCTGATGTAAAAAAAAAGAAAAGAGAAATTAGGAACTTGTGTTTAAGTAAAAGTTTTGCAGTTGATTTAGAGATAGGACCAGAAATCATGATTACAATATGTGATGTCTTCCCTTGGTGAAGTTGCCATCTCTGAGGTGTTTTTCAAACTTGAATTACCTTGACTTCTCTCTCCCTTTCTTTCTGCGCATCTAGAACGGCCAGCTGGAGTGTGTGCGCTGGATGGTGAGTGAGACGGAAGCCATCGCAGAGCTGAGTTGTTCCAGGGACTTCCCCAGCCTCATTCATTACGCGGGCTGCTATGGCCAGGTACGCGGGCGGAGCCCTGTGTCGTTGCTTCCCTGTAACACACCTCTTTTGATTATTGGTCCGCCAGAATCCATAAGAAACTCTCAAAAGTAGGTCTAAGAATTCATAATCAGTGATTTTTTTGTGGCTTTTTTTTTTGTCATGACGAAACGTTTTGAACAAACTAAATATCCAAAGATGGGATAATGAGTAAATAATGAAGCTGGATGTGTATGATAAAATCTTATGAGAACTGTCAGTTACGTGATATGAAATTCAAACTGTTCCTCGAACATAGTATTAACTTTGGATTTTCTAGAGAAATAGAACATAAGAGCAGAGAAAACTATTGGCAGAACACGTTTATGGTAATCTTCACTCAAGGTGGAATTACTAGTGGCTTTTCTTTGTTTTATACTTTTCAGTACTTTTAAGTTCTCCACAGTAAACACAATTCATGTTTATCAAGAGGGAAAGTAATGTATTTCATTTAAGCCAAAGTTAAAAAGAACATCTGTGTAAGACATTAATCAAAGACATCTGACTCTAAGATGAGCTACCTTGCAAACTAGCTGACTCGGGTCACAGCTTCTCCTTCAGGACCCCCGAGTGTTCGTCATTGGTATGCACAGATCACAGCGTGGTGGATGGGGTGAGGAAACATCGGGGATGCGTGTAAGTTACCCTTAAAATAAAACTGGAACATGGAGTGCCGATCTCGGCCTCTAAAAATAATCAAGTCAGCACTGTATTAAAATAGATTTAATCATATTTGTGGCAAAGAAAACTGCTTCTCATGCATATAACCATATCCACTTTGGCTTCGTAAATGTTCCCAGTGGCAGTAAATTGTGGTATGGTCAACAAGAGATGGCCCCTTCTCGAGTTTGACAACCTCAAGGCCAAAGAATAATGTGCAGTGTGGCTTCCATGCGACTCATGGCAGCTCGTAGAGTCGTTCATTGACCCTCTATGAGATCTTGTTTTCGTCCTCGTCTGTAGAGGAAGAAACAGAAGGAAGTGTAGCAGGAGCAGGAGACTTGGTTGCAACTCAGATGGTCCGACTTCAGGGCCAGGTTCTGTTCTGCGTCCTCCCCTGCTTCCCTGTGTAGATAATTTGCACAGAAAACAGCAAGGAGAGCATTTGAAATGTGCAATGCTGTTCAGTGGGAATCATTAGAAGGTCTCTGTTTTCTTTGTGGGTCGTACTGCAAGTCTCCATCGACGGTGTTCTAAACGCATTCAGCAGTAGTGAGCACAGAACGTCACCAAGGATGACTTTATTTTGCTTAAACCGTCAGAGAAGTGGAGAACAGCGTTTCCAAAGGCCAGAAGAATTTGATCAGGGCTAATCTTCGTAATTCCTTTCTGGTACAAAAATGGAATTTTCCTCTCAAGTCATCTGAATAATCATTCCGTGTCCCCAATTCCTTGTGCTTGTGTGCAGCTTCTTGAGGAATTCCAGCCCTCAGCGGAAAGGCTGCCAGCACTTTGGGTAGAGCTGCCCCAGGACGACAGGGCAGTAGACAGTCGGGCTCACGCTTGCTTTCTCTCCGCAAACGAATGCCACGTGTCTGCGCCTGTCTCCTTATTCAGCTCTCACAGTGGGTTTCTCATAACTCTGGAGCTGTGAGAGAGAACAAAAGAAATCACTTTTTTAGGGGGCACTGGCAGGGGCATAGTGCAGCTCCCTTGGCTGGAGTGGAGGAAGATACGGAAATTGCTGACCTGTTGGAAGACCGTATCAGGCATTTGCTTCATGCTGGTATCAGCCCTGCAGATGGTATTTCAGGCTGAGGTGTGTTGGTAACGATTGCAAATACAGCCTGGAGGGAGGGGTCCTCCCGGCCCCAGGAGAGAGCAGCCCACCACTCTGGGGCAGAACGGGGAAGCCCCTCGGAGCAGCGGAGCCTGCCCGGCACCCTCTGCACGGCCGCTCCTGCAGCAGATCACCTGCTGAGAGGCTGGACTTGGAGCCGCGACAAGGCTAATATTTTCAGAAGGAAGACTGTTATTGAAGGGGTTCCTAATGGATTCAGCACATGCCTGCACCATGCGGGCACTTGAGCAGATTCTGGTTTGTTTCCTCAGTCAACAGCTCTGAGAAGAGGAGCACGGAGGAAAACACCTCCCTGGGTGTATTTTAGCTGCCCTTTGCCCTGCCTATAGATTCTTTCAGAATGGGCTCCACGGCACTCCCAATTTGTGTCCTTTTTCCTGTAAAAATTGCCTTTAAAGACTGCGGTACCGCAGGGTCGCTAGCAGTTTTTAGTGACCTCCTGCAGTGACAGATCTTTGCGTGATGGGAATTGATTTTCCCCATCTTGACACGCAGCGTCTCAGAGGGTGCAATTATTTCATTGCCTGATTGTACCCTGCAGAACCAGCCACACGGAGCGGGAAGGTGAGCGCCTCGGGGAGACTCTGGACCAAGCAGGGGTGTCTTGGCAAAGCCTGTTTTACTGTCCCAGTGGAGGAATGTCGTGGCAGAGTCCTCTCCATTCCAGGCTGCTATCTGTGTCTCCGGGGCTGCTTTATTCCAGAATGAAGGTTCGGATGCTGTCAGCCTGGCTCTCCCAGCGAAGCTTCCCACCCTGAGCAGCTCGGGGCATCAGTCCGAGCGCTGACCCAGTGGGCTCCGTGTGACTTTCAACATCAGGCCTGTGATCCCCTTCATTTCCGATGTGTTCACGTGACTTTTGGTCAAGGACGTCGTGTGCAGAAATGACTCGTGTTGTAGTGCTGAGCATTTGCCAAAAGCACCTTTGGCTGCACTGTGTGCGTTCCGCCTTGATGCAGACTCTTTAAAGCACCTTCGAAGGAAGAGGTGTAGTGGTTGGCAAAAGGTCATGAGCAGCAGCTGGTGTGCTTCCATGGGCCGTGCTGTTGCTGTTTTTCCACGGTTTACTCTCAGAGGAAGAAAGATGCCCTGATTTTTTGTTTCCCTCTGAAGGGGCAGAAATAAATAAGCAGTGTGATAGTGCTGTGATCATGGATGAAAGCAAAATAGAAAGATGTTTGAATCGCATGAGCACCCTCTGCTCTGTGAGTGCTGCTCTTGGAAAAGCATAACCAACGTGAGCTCAGCAACCCGCGGAAGGACAGGCGGTTGGCTGTGAGTTCCTTTCCCCAGGGGCACACGGGCAGTGTGTCCTTCAGTGAGTCAGGGCTCCAGGGGGATGAGCAGTTGCGGGATCCATGCTCGGAAGACACCAAACAAAAGTCATGAAGAGTGTTGGTTCCCAACTCAAGCTGTCTGGGTTTTAGTCCTAGCTCTACCATTTATACCAGCTCGGTGGCCTTGGATACATCCATTTTAACAAAGAAGAAAACAGCCAGTGCTGTGGCATAGTAGGCTAAGCCTCTACCTGCGGCACTAGCATCCCGTATGGGCACTGGTTCCTGTCCTGGCTGCTCCTCTTCCGATCCAGCTCTTTGCTTCTGGCCTGGGAAAGAAAGCAGTGGAAGATGGCCCAAGTGCTTGGGCCCCTGAACCCACGTGGAGATCCAGAGGAAGCTCCTGGGTCCTGACTTGGGATAGGCCCAGCTCCGGCTGTTGCGGCCATTTGGGGAGTGAACCAGCAGATGGAAGACCTTTCTCTCTGTCTCTCCCCTCTCTCTGCCTGTAGCTCTGCCTCTCAAATGAATAAATATTTTTTTAAAAAAGGAAATAAATGGAATTTTCCCTTGCTCAGTTTCCTCATCTGTAAAATGGAAGCCACAGAGGCTTCCTCAGACTGAGTGAGGGAAACAGCATTGGTGGTCGGCACTGGGTAAGTGCTGGTTGCTATGACTGTTGAGTCCCTTGCATTGTTTGCTTTTGTTGTTACCATTATTATTTACTTTTTTTCACCATAAGAAAAAGTTTTCCAAAGAATTATGTAGGCCTTAACCTACTTAATTCTTAGTGTACTTTCCCCCATATCTTACCATATCTGGATTCAATGTTTATCTTTCAATAAATGCCTTTATGAAATTGTTGCCCATCTTTTTTTTAGCATTTTTTATTTTTTTAAATTTATTTATTTTATTTTTTTGACAGGCAGAGTGGACAGTGAGAGAGAGAGACAGAGAGAAAGGTCTTCCTTTGCCGTTGGTTCACCCGCCAATGGCCGCCGCAGCCGGTGCGCTGCGGCCAGCGCATCTCGCTGATCCGATGGCAGGAGCCAGGTGCTTCTCCTGGTCTCCCATGCAGGTGCAGGGCCCAAGCACCTGGGCCATCCTCCACTGCACTCCCTGGCCACAGCAGAGAGCTGGCCTGGAAGAGGGGCAACCGGGACAGAATCCGGTGCCCCGACCGGGACTAGAACCGGGTGTGCCAGCGCCACAAGGCGGAGGATTAGCCTAGTGAGCCGCAGCGCCGGCTTTTTTAGCATTTTAACGTATCAGAAACGGGAATCAATCTTACAATGGATGGTATATTACATTTGGTGATCTGTGTTCATAAACAATGCTGACTCCTTCAGAACTTACAATTGTACCTTAAACTACAGTGATCGTAATGATACCAGAAATAAAACTGTGACATGCTTTTTTAATTAACTTTTTCATTAGACTTTGTCCAGCAAAGCTCATAAATTATGTGTGTTAATTGTTTCTTTAAACAACTATTGTTGGTTTTAGGAACACATAAAATGTAACCTTAAAACAGGTTGCAAAAGATCAAAAAAAATCCCCAGAAAAGAAAAGTAGTACATTAAGGAACTTTGCAGTCGGTAGATGAAAGCTGAATGGGTAGATGATGGAATGTGAGTTGGAGACGCGTTCTGTGAAGCGGAGAAGGCCTTCTACTCCATGGGCTGTGCTGGATGTTGCTGAAAGCAGTGTTTACAGGGAAATGAGTGTCTGAAGTTACAGTCCTCCTTAACAGTGCGTCTCTGTAGACACGTGTGTGTGTGTGTAAGAGGGAGGGAGGGAGGGAGGGAAGGAGGACTCTAAAGGGCTAAGAAGGAAGGGGCCACCATTGCAAGTATCTCCAGTCATTAATGAAGACTCTTTAGTTGCAGGAAACAGCCATTCTGTCCTCCTCGCAAGGTATTTGTCAGCCAAGCCACTGTTAAGTTGTGCGACTCCACGGCACAGGCATGTTCTCCGTGGATTCTGGACATCTATGGCTGTCTCAGGAATCCTAGATGTTGGTCTTCTAATCAAGACTAGCTGCATAGCCAGCCAATCCCTGTGGATAGGACTTCTCTGGTCAGTAGGATAGGGAAGATTTGGGTTTTCATAAAGTATCTCAGGGAACAGGCCAACTACAAATCTCTTTGTTCAAGTAAATTGTCCTTCGCAGGGCACAGAAGTGAACTTGAGGTCCTGGCGAGCCCTCGAGCTCTGGCAACTCCTGGCTCACACGGGCCTCACATGTCTTGTTCTCCCAGGTTGCTCAGCCCCTGCAAAGACCAGGGCCCAAGGCTTTCCTTGGATATTCACAACAAGAACATTCCTGCTCTTAAGAAATGCTGGGTCCCATTGCCTACCAGCCTACCACCAAAGGTCCAAATGCTGAGTTTTAGTAAAAGCCATTTTTGTTTTGTACAGGAGAGAGAGACATATCTACCGTAATATTTAGTTGCCTCTGAAAGAGGAAAATTTGCACGGCAAGAAGGTACAGGTAAAATACTTCTGAGTCTTGTGAACTCCCCTGAGCTCTGCTTACTAACAAAAGAAGTTGCTAGAGTATCGGGCTAGAATACGCAGTTGTCTGCTCAGTTTTCTGATTTATAAAGTAAGGGGCTGTCTGCATTGGATGACTTCCTGAAACCTCTCCAGCTCTGCAGCTTTAGGAGTTCATGACTTAAGATCATAGAGCAAACCAAGTCACCGCAAGCGTGGAAACGACCCACGGAAGAGAATCTGCCGTGCAGATGGTGCCATTGTTCTCCACAGAGGCTCAGCACCCTGGCCCCGTGCAGGCACGGCCGATCTGAGCCATTGGCTCCAAACCAGTTGGTTTTGTCTTGTGTCCTCGGACACCTCCACTCATCCAGATTTTTAAGGAGTTCAGATCACATCATGCAACCATCTGTTCCCATAAAGTAATCCAGTTATTTTTCCTCTGCCTAATTAGGAAAAATAAAGGAAACGGTTTTACTTCATGCACTGTGAAAAAGCCACCTGCTGTGGCCCCAGACACCAGCTCCAACTTTCTGAGAAGCGTGTCTGTGTTTGCTCAGCCAGCTCTGAACTCAGCTCCAGGCCCTGCCCCGCCTGTTCCTCTAGTGCCCTTTGAGGAGTTCACCTTCCGCCAGCCTGTCTGCTTGTGCAGCCAACACCCGCCCTG
Organism: Oryctolagus cuniculus; assembly: GCF_964237555.1. Lineage (NCBI taxonomy): Eukaryota > Metazoa > Chordata > Mammalia > Lagomorpha > Leporidae > Oryctolagus > Oryctolagus cuniculus. The sequence goes on from NC_091437.1 coordinate 12,151,960, forward strand.
TTTCCCGGGTGCATTCTTGGTAGACTGTAGACATGGATTACATTTTTTCTCTCCTTGCTCTTTAAGGGTCTTACTCATCTGGAAGAAAAGCGTGGTGCAAATGTGCAGTCCGCCCATGATGTCTCGGATGCCTTCATAAACAGTGTCCTGTGTCCCGGCATCAGGGGGAAACTTGAAAGGAGCTGGCTGTTTTCATCCAACATTCCTTTGGCAGAGTAGTTGGCATGTTCAGAAGATGAAGGCAAATTTAATCCAGAAAAGTATAAAAGTTCATGACCAGTCCGAGCAAATAACTGGGAAAGAAATCCTTTAAAAGGCTAAGAAGAAAGAAGTTCAAGGCTATTTCAAACACATGATCATCCTTTTAAATGTCACATTCCACCCACTAAACTTCATGCTGTTGTTTTTACCACTCTCATATTTTTTTTTAACTTTTATTTAATTCTTCTATTTTAAAACAGTGAAATCCCATCCCCCTGCTTTCTGCAAAGGCCAAGCATAACAGGAAAATGCCACAAAACACTCAGTGGATAGAATAAAAACAGATTATGACAAACATACTGCTGTATGACTTTGCTCTCAAACGGTTTATGTTCAGAGCTTTTGGTGCCCTCGCTTTAACACGGAAGAACAAAAAACGTCACCTTTAAAGCCCCACCAACAGTTGGTCGGAACAATCACGAGGGTCCTGGTTTCATTGCAGTGTGGTTGTCCTGACAAGCTGAGATGCTGTCTCTTGTTGTAAGCTTGTTGACTGCGGGATGTAAGGGTTCAGGAGGGCATGTTTTCAGAATTATCCTTGAAACTAGAAGCTAGTCATCCCAGTAGCCCAAGGTTGTGTGATAAAACTTGTCGCTCCCCCATTCGCGGAGGAACGACACAGGACCCTGCGTTGTTCTTTCGTCTGCTCGGCCCTTCCTGGGTTTGCTGCTGGTCCTTCCCGGGTTGGCTGCCGACCCCTCCACCTCCGTGGAGGGGTGGCTCCCCCTGCCACTTTCCTCACTTCCGCGGGGGAGCAGCACACCGCCGGCCGGCTCTCTTGGGGGCTGCACAGGTGTTCCTTCAGATGTTCCCTGGTGCATGTTGTCTCTCTCCTCCTTTATAGTCCTCTTCCACCAATCCTGACTCTGCTACCCACACGCCAAGTACGCTGCTCTCCTCCAATCAGGAGCAGGATCAGCTCCTGCAGCTCATCAGTCAAGTTGGTGAGAGACAGCTGCGTAGAAGTTGTTTGGTCCTTTCTCAGCGCCATATTGTGGGAGAGCAGATGCATAGAATAAGTCTTAATTCCAGTAACTTAGTCTAGTCCGAGTTGCTCCCCACAAAAACTCTTGAAGCCTACAGGCTGTGTAACATGGTAGCTGAAACGTGGCCTTGGGAGCCTTTGAATTCAAATACCTGGGTTCTGGTTCCCACTTGGGCTCGGTCTAGCTGCGTGGCTTTGAGGAAGAGATATTCAAACTTGGTGCGAATCTGCTTTCCCATCTGTAGGATCGCTAAGTAAAACATGGGTGTTTCCAAGGTAACTGCTCTGAACATCCCACGGGGTCCCTCGGTGGTTTCCGTTAGAGAGCCCCGCGTCTTCAGTTCCTTCCGAAGGGGACGTTTCTCTCCGTCTGGGAAGCGTGGTTTTAGCCCAGCTCCACAAGCTGCAGCGTTGTTTCCCTCTGTGTCTACGTAAGGTCTGACTTCCCTGAGAGATACTCTGTTAATTCAGCTGTCTCTCTGTTTGTAGGAAAAGATTCTGCTCTGGCTCCTCCAGTTTATGCAAGAGCAGGGCATCTCACTGGACGAAGTGGACCAGGACGGCAACAGTGCTGTTCACGTGGCCTCGCAGCACGGCTTCCTGGGCTGCATACAGGTACACAGCCCTGCTGCTTTGCAGAAAGGAGCGTATCAGACACTAAAACCAAAAATGGAGGTTTTGTTCACTAGGAGAATGTCTGGAATCGGTCACCTTTTGTATGACAGCGGACAGTGAGGATCTGTGTTGACCTCTTTGTATTTCCAGCAATCCACACAAATACTGCCATAAATACCCCTAAGAGTTGCTGCTTGCATGCCCAGGGCTGTTGAAAGGACTTGCCATGCCCTGTCAACGCAGCTCTAACGCTCTGACACTGAGGGCCGCACACATTAAGGACCTCCTGTTCTCAAGATGGCAAGGAAACCACGGCCACAGTGATAGCCCCTATCTCTCCAGTGACCCTCGTCCAGCAACTCTCCAGTGACCCTCGTCCCTGCCCGTGGCAGCAGCCTCTCCTTCCCAGGCATATGAGAAATGGGTTGGTGTCTGCACAGTGGTTCAGCTTGGATGTGGGACGCCCACCTCCCATGATGGGGTCCCAGCTGACTTCTCACCCAGCTTCCTGCTGCTGCTCACCAGGGTGGGCAGCACTCATGGCTCTAGTACTTGGGTCCTCAACATCCAAGGGGGAGACCCAGCTTGAATTCCCAGCATCAGCCTGGGCCGGGCCAGGCCAGGCATTGCAGACACTTGGAAAGTGAGCCAGTGGACGGAAGCTTTCTCTCTCTTGCTCAGTATCTGTCTGATTCTCTCTGTGCCTCTCCACCTCTCAGGTTGAAAAATAAGGTGCCAAAAAAAATTAATGAAAAAAGAAAAGAGCAGGACAGATTTTTCAGGACTGGGTTAGAAGACTCCTTCATAGTGGGGAGCTGTCGACTGGCAAGGGAGTGCTGTGGCTTCCCTCTTTCTCTAGAGTAGGCGTGAGCCCCATAAATGCATTCAGAACCCCAGAACTGGGGGAGATGCCTTGGATCCTGATCCTCTTGTGCCTTGGACAGGTGAGGCAGGGCCATGATTGACTCTTCCACCCAGTGGCAGCAAGTGGCCTCATCGTCCAGCCTCCCACACAGGGTGACGTCCCACCTGTGCAGAAGGGACAGAGGCTGCTACCCCTCCTCAAGCCCCTGAGGGGGCACTGCAAGGGCACAAGGTCCCTGCAGGGGAGGGAGACAGCATCTCATCCCCTAGCTGAGTGCAGAGCTGCCTGACGCTGGGCCAGCCCCGTGCCCCCTTCAGACAGCCCATGGCAGGGGTCCCCGGGGCTTCCCAGAAGCCTGGTGGTGTGAGTGCCGAAACCAGATAGACCTCTCTTGGTCTTGCAGATGTTGACAGCCCTCAGTGACGGAGTTCATGCAGAGGAAAGAGAGGAGGGGGAGGGAACTGTGGGGAGAGGAAAGGCTATGCGTTGCAGTCAGAGTCATAGTTGTGTGGATTTGGCCTGGCATTCTACTTACTGACATAAATCGTGACCGACAGAGCCAGACCATCCTCGCCATTCAAAACAGCCCAACTTGTGTGGATGGCGAGAGGGAACATTGACCATACAGGGTTGACATCTGTTTTGAAGAAAATACATTTGCTTCAAGTTCATACTGTTAAACAGATGTTACACGCATTGCCCCATAACTTCATTACTTGGTGTTAATTAAAAGGACAAATTAAAAATACTTGCCCATGACATATAATACATTTCCCACCTCTGGGGAAGGTGCACTCTGGCTTACAGATGCGTTGTTTCCTTTGCTGTGTGCTCCTATGTTAGTAGGTGTTCATGGAGGCCCACTGCGTGCAGGTAGACTGTCTCCAGAACAGAAAATACGAAGCAGTGAGACCCGGTCGCCCAGGAAGGCAGGGGGGAAATGACGGGAGTCCGAGTATGCAGGGTGAAGCTGTAGATGGACAAGGCCAGGGATGAGCTGAAGCCGGCACAGGGGTTGCCACAGAAAACTCCCACGAAATCGCCCTTTGGAGTGCTGGCTTGATAGGAAGGATCCAAGTATCTGAAAGGTTTCTCATCATTGCTGGCAAAACATGCATCTGCTAATTTAAGGCACCACGTTCAAAACAGTGATAAAGAAATTGGAGAGTTAGAAGGGGCAGAAATTCAGGTTCTTCCTAGGATCTGCAGAACGATGAAAGGCATAGCGTTGTCTTTTTGTGGAGGGAAGGTAGCTGAGTAAACGCTGAAAACTGTACTTTCCCACTTCAGAAGGTACTGCAGTGTCTGTCTCGGCTGTTCATCAGCTGCTTAATGACCGAAAGCCAGAGGAGCCGGCTACCCCTAATTCTGTTTAAGATTTGAGTTTCTTTTCTCTGTAACGTGTGAGCAGAGGGGCTCCGCCCTTTCAGCACGGTCATCCCTCCACACCCAGGATGCTCTTGGCACAGTTCCAGGGGTGTAGAAGCTTGGGTAATCCTGGAAGAGGGTCCATGGGCCGGTGTGAGAGTAAGAAGAGACAAAAAGAGGCTGAGAGGGAGGGAGGGGCCCAGGAGGTGAGGAGGGGACTGAGGCAAGGAAACAGTGGGGAGAAACCTGAGCCAGGGGGTGCCGCAGTGCCCATCTCTGGAGAGCCCTGTGACCGCCCCGGGAGGCAGCGTGGCAGACTGACGTTTCATGGCAAGGGACCCTAAGCCAAGAGGGAAATCCGAGTCTAACGATTTAATGCTACAGTTTTGTTTGTGGGAAAAAATAGTTACCTGACACCCACATCATCGGGGTGGTTTCGTGGGAGGACCCTGTCCTTTTGTAGAGGAGGTGACAAGTTGACACCAAGCTCCCTTCTATAGCATCTGCTCAGCCCAGGGACACACCGCGGCCATGGCAGGTGGGGGGAGCGTGGGCACCTCCCTGCCTGCCTGCTCTCTGCTCTGCTGCTTCTCCGCAGTTCTTTTTATCCTGGACCAGGTGGGCTCAGCAGCACCTCAGCAGGTGTCGCTCTAGAACAGGTTCCCAGAGCCACGCAGATGGGGACAGGTGCACACCACTCCACTGTCCCCTCCCTCCTGGCGTGCGCAACTTCATGGATGGTCGTTTTGGAGCCCAGCCGTGGAGAGAGACAAAGCCCCTCCCACAAACACTGCACCTGCTCATCTCACCAACGACAGGCCACTGCGGATGCTACACCCACCTCCCCGACCTGGTCCTCCCCTCTGTCCACTATAGGTGGGGCTTCCTACTGTGGGATGGGTACTGCTCCATTTCACAGCCCCGAAGAGAAGGACCTAGGTTCCACTGCTGGTGCCCAGCACCCTGCCTCAGGTAACAGGTGCTGGAACAACAGGAGAAGTTGTGTTCCGCATTCTGTTACAGTCATTAGACATCAGGGTTGACAGGGAGTCCGGATGCAATGACTGACGCGTCTCTGCCTTTGCTGACAGACCCTGGTGGAATATGGAGCAAACGTCACCATGCAGAACCATGCGGGGGAGAAGCCATCCCAGAGCGCCGAGCGGCATGGCCACACCCTGTGCTCCCGGTACCTGGTGGTGGTCGAGACCTGCATGTCACTGGCCTCACAAGTGGTGAAGCTGACCAAGCAGCTCAAGGAGTAAGTGGCCTGTGGGTTCCCGGGCGACTGTCTGGCTCGTCCTTGGCTTGCTAAGCCAGGGGTTCAGCCACATGCAAGGGTGACGCACTTGGCTCCTGTTACTAAGGGAATTCCGGCATTCGCCTCAGCTGCTTTTCTTCCTCCATCTCAAGTCCACACGGGCAGTGTCCTTGCAGAGATGGCGTCTCTGCAGGGGCAAAATGGTGTTTAGCCAGCCGTGGCGTGGGCAGAGTGAGCTCCCTAGACTGAAGTTCACACTGTCACAGATGACAGCACATCCCTAGGTCTGTCCCCATCTCTGGCGCAGGTACGCACCAGGATGCTGACAGCACAGTCAGGTGCCGTCTGTCCTTAATATCCCAGGAAACCATCAAGAGCGCAGGAGAGATAAGGAGGGTCTCAGGCTTCTCAAAAAGAGAGATGTGTGCTTGGGAAGCTACAGGTGAATCACTTGGGAGCCGTCCCTCGCACGTTTACTGTCAAAGTTAAATAGCTGATTCGTGAGTCTTCAGGACAGAAAGACGCGGAGTTCGGTCAGCAGGAAGTCACTTAAAACACTGTGACTCGTTGAAGCTGGCTCTTTCCTTGGGAAGATCGTTAAACAGGTGTACCCTGAACATCTCAGTGTGAGGGAAGCATTCTGGGGATTGCTCTGATCTGCTTTAAAGGGGTGGGGAGCAGATGAGGACCCATCAGGTAGGTCTCCAGCAAGTTGAAGAACCAAGGAGGGACCACGAGATGTCACAGTGACCAAAGCACAGTCACCATGCTGGAGATAGTTCCCTGAAAGTCCAAGTCAGTAGGCAAGATGGTGTTGACAGATGGCAGGGAAAACTTTAAACATTAAATTTCAGAGAGAAACTATCTAGTCTTTTAAGTTACAGAAATATGCACACAAATGGTTTTCAAAAAGTTTATGGGAAAACACATGTTAAGAAACCGCATGTACTTCAAAAATTTTTGCACCAAAATAAACATTTTAATTCCATTTCGCATGAAGCTTTTGAAGTACCCTGGATATGTTTGTATATATGTGTGTATATGCATGGACACACACATGTGTGTACACATGTGTATTGCTGAATACTATGTATTAAGAAAAAGGCCTAGAGTGGGTGTAAGGTCTTAATTGATTGTATGTATAAGTCATACCACGTATGACAAGGCTTTGACTCTCTGTCCCTCTCTCAACTTGGGGAAGCCTCCCGTATTGCTCTTGACTTAAAGGTACATATCTCTGTCCCTCAACTCCTTCCCCTGCCAGTACCTAGAATGAGCTCTTTAATGAGTTTAGACTTTTGCTAGAAAATAAGGTTAGAAAATTTTTAAGTAAGGGTTTGTCTTCAAGTGTCCTCTGCAAGTAACAGAACTTCCCCAGGAAATTCCCAAGACAGGTGAGCTTCCCCAGGACAGGGGAGCCGGGTGAGCTTGAAGGTCTCAGTGGAATTAAAGGGACAATGCAAACAACCAGTAACTCGGTCTCCTTCCACAGTGAACGTACTTGTGCATATGTCATTGGATGTGGGTAGGTATTTCCAAAAGTAAGTTGCCAGGAAATAAGTTACTGGAACAAAAGGTATCTATATTTAAATGTGAATAAACATTGCCTGATACCTTACCAAAAATGCTGTCCAGGAGTCCACTGGCTCTATAGTGTATTGACCTAGCGGTGAAGGGGAACTTTACAATGATCCCATACTATGTATTTCTAAGCATTCATACTCAGAGAAAAAATCAGAAAACATTTCCCCCGTCTTGGCAACATAGAATCTGCAAAGCTTCAGGCTACAGCAGCTGTTTCATTGGCTAACTGTTCAAGCATGGGGTCTTGGCCACTCTCTGGTGATGATCCTGGGATAAAATATGCAGTCGCAGATGGATAGCAGTCTTTCTGTTGCCTCCAGACTGGAATGCTATAAAGCATTGCAGTTAGGCCAGTGACACAGTATAATACGGAAAGTTACGTTGTCAACTTTCCTCTTCTATTAACTTGTGCCTCAGTGAGGCTAGCGAAACTGGAAATCAGTGGGGGAATCCACTGCTGAGTACCACAGTGCACTTCTGTGCAGGTCCCGGCACTGATAACACTAACACGTCCAGGAGGAGGGGAGGCAAACACTGGCCCTTCCAGTCCCAGACTCTGGGTGCAGACCTTCTTGGGTGCCTTTTCCAGCCTCTGCCACCTCTTTACAGTTAGGAGACATAGTTACCATTTAGCAAGGGCAAGCATCCGCCTCATCAGCAAGCGTGGATGTCGGAGGCTGAGTTCTGCTCCCCTCCCTGCTCCCCACAACATGTGCATTGGCGTCCTAACCACCAGCACCTCCGAATGTGGCCTGGTTTAGAAATGGGGCCACGAGGTGGGGCCTGTTCCACAGAGCCTGGTGTCCTTACAAAAGGAGAAAATGGCGACACCAAGACAGACACATGTGCAGGGGGAGCACGATGGACACACACTGGCCGCAGGTGTGGTGATGTGTCCGTGGCCCTGGAGCACCACGGGTCGGCAGACAGCTGCCGGAGCCTGTCCCGTGCCTCTCCAACAGCCCTCAGTAGGAACCACCTGGCCAGCGCCTTAACCTTGGACGTCTTGGCCTCCGGAGCTGTGATGAGATGACGCTGGCCTTGTGGTACTTTGTCGTGGCAGCCCTGGAGCACTAACACAGTAGACCCCTGCTCCTGCCTTTCCTCTCTGGACAAGGCTGGTTAGTGTTTTCTGAGGGTTCTTTGGACCTAGAAAGGTGACTCAGTCACCCCAGTGTTCCCACATTCTTATTTTGACAATGTCGTAATTTAAGATTCCTAATAAACCCTTTTAAGCTGGACTATAATCTTTCTTTGTTTTACCTTTGCTAAGTATTTTTTTTTCCTCAAGAACTCAGCATGCAGCACCAACAAGCAATGTGGCAAAGTAGATGCCCGGTATCTTTTCAGTTGTTATTATCTCATTAAACCAGGGCCTGAGGTCTATAGACTGTGGCCCGAATCCAGTTTGCCCCCTGTTTTTGTAAATAAAGCTTTATTGAAACACAGCCACGCAGTCATTTATGTGTTGTGTAGGGCTGGTATCGTGCTATAAAGGCAGATGGAACCCATATGGCTCGAGGCCTAAAATATTTACTCTCTAGCCTTTAAGGAAAAGCTTGCTTGCTTTAGACAGTTAAGTTTTCATAGGTGAGTCTGGCAGGGTCAGTGAGATAAAATGAGATCATAGGCGTCGTTCTTAGGGATGAAAGGTTAGGACTAAACATGACTGCTTCCAAGAAAAACAAAGAGAGTGCTTGGGACTAGGGAGGGTGTTAGCGAGTCTGATCTGCAGAGTGAGACTCAGGCAGGCAGTGGTCGTTGAGTAGTAACACCAGTGAACACAACCAGGAGAACGTTAGAATTCCCCCAGCCAGTACCTGAGATCCAGCATCATTTTAACAACCCTGATCATGTATTTAGTTCTGTGTCCCAGCTTATGAGACCTGCTACCCCTTTTGATGCTCATTTTCTTTAGTTTTCTAGTGCTGGGGCTGGCACTGTGACGTAGTGAGTAAAGCTGCTGCCTGCAGTGCCGCCATCCCATATGGGCACCAATTTGAGTCCCAGCCGCTCCACTTCCAATCCAGCTCCCTGTTAGTGTGCCTGGGAGAGTAGTGGAGGATGGCCAGAGTCCCTGGGCCCCTGCACCCAGGTGGGAGACTCAGAAGAAGCTCCAGGATCCTGGCTTCAGGTCGGCCCAGCTCGGCCATTTGGGGAGTGACCCAGTGGATGGAAGCCCGCTCTCTCTCTCTCTCTCTCCGCCTCTGCCTCTCAGTAACTCTGCCTTTCAAATAAATAATAAACATTTTAAAAAATATTTTACTTAGTTACTTATCACAAAATCAGTGGCTAAAGACAGCGAAAGTGTATCATGGTTCTGTAGGTGGGGAGGCCAGGAGGGGCCTCTCCCGACTAAAGTGAAGCTGTTCACAGGCAGGCTGCGCTCCTTTCTGGAGGTTCTTCTGTCGGCAGAATCGGTTCCTGCAACTGCAGCGCGGGGGCCGAGCCCTGAGAGACCGCTGTGGCCTGTGGCTGTGGTCCCCTTCTTCCATCTTCTGTGCAGCGAATGCAGGTTGAGTCCTTCTCACCTCTGATCCCTCTTCCTGCTGTCCTTCCTCCTCCTCCACTGGTAAAGACGGAGGTGACCAGATTGCAGAGTAACCTCCGATGAGCCACCCTGACTCGCCATGGCCGGGTAAGGTGAGCTTGTCCCACCTTCCTGAGGCCCGAGTGTGCAGGGACATCTCTGGGGACACCGCACTTGTAGTACAGAGCTCAGTAAAAACAAAGTAAGTTTGATTGACTTATTTCAACATCAGCAGTGGTAGCTGAGTAGCCTGTGGAACCAAAAGCGTTTCAGGTTTTTCAGGTTTTGGATTTTGGAATGCAGGGCATTTCAGAAAGCTCCTGAGGGCTGGCCTTGTGGAGCGGAGCATGGAGCTGCCGCCTGCAATGCTGGCGTCCCGTATTGGCACCAGCTGCGTTCCAGCTGTGCCACTTCCAATTCAGCTCAGCAGAGGATGGCCCAGGTGTGTGGGCTCCTACACCCATGCAGGAGACCCAGAAGAAACTCCTGACTCCTGGCTTCTGACCAGCCAAGCTGTGGCTGTTGTGGCCATTTGGGGAGTGAACCAGAAGATGGAAGACCAACCTCTCGCTCGCTCTCCCTCTCTGTAATTCTGCCTTTCAAATAAATAAATCTTTTTTTTTTTTAAGTTTTTTTTTATTTGACAGGTAGAGTTTCAGAGAGAAAGAGACAGAGAGAAAGGTCTTCCTTTTTCCTTTGGTTCACCCCCCAAATGGCCGCTACAGCTGGCGTGCTGCGCCGATTTGGAGCCAGGAGCCAGGTGCTTCCTCCTGGTCTCCCATGCGGTGCAGGGCCCAAGCACCTGGGCCATCCTCCACTGCCCTCCCGGGCCACAGCAGAGAGCTGGCCTGGAAGAGGAGCAACCGGGACTAGAACCCGGAGCCCATATGGGATTCCGGCACCACAGGCGGAGGACTAGCCAAGTGAGCCACGGCGCCGGCCCCTCAAATAAAATCTTTTTAAAAAATGTTAAAGTTCATGGAAGAATGGAATTACAAGTTTATTTTGGTGCAAAAAAAGATTGTGAAATCCTTTGTCTTTTATTTTGGATACACATTTTCCAATAGTTTATTGAATATCAGTAGTACCTGGACAAACTTTACTGGATGATTATCCCAAATCTGAAAAATCCAAAATGTTCTGAGGATTTTACCATTAAGGATACTTATCCTATAATGAGTGTCTTCTAAATTGATTTTACTTTCTACAACTTATGACTTTTAAATTTAAAAGATATTCTAGGGGCTGGTGCTGTGGCGCAGTGGGTTAAAGCCCTGGTCTGAAGTGCCGGCATCCCATATGGGTGGCGGTTCGAGTTCTGGCTGCTCCTCTTCCGATCCAGCTCTCTGCTGTGGCCTGGGAAAGCAGTAGAAGATGACCCAAGTCCTTGGGCCCCTGCACCCGCGTGGGAGACCTGGAAGAAGCTCCTGGCTTCGGATCACCACAGCTCTAGCTATTGTGGCCATCTGGGGAGTGAACCAGCAGATGGAAGATCTCTCTCTTTCTCTGCCTCTCTCTGTAACTCTGTCTTTAAAATAAATAAAAATAAATCTTTAAAAAAATAAAAAAGACATTCTGATGCACGTGCTGTTATATACCGAGGAAACAGAATATTGCCTCCATAGAAAAAAATTATCATTGTTTTTACCCAGAATGGAAATAGTTTGCTTGTTTCATTGTTTAGTTGAGTTTCTTTTATGATAAGTAAATTAATATAATTATAGTAAAAATTTAAACAACTTAATATTTTCTTCTAGTGTTTCTTTTGAAATCATATGTATATATATTGAAACAGAGAGCAAATATAGTATCATTTTAATAGCTCTCATTATAGCAGTAATTTATTTACTCAGTCTTATTAATGAGCATTTTAGATTACTTGGAGTTTTTCACTAACCTCAACAATAAGTACACGTTTGAGTACTTTTGATTTAAGATTTATGTATTTGTTTGAAAAAGAGAGAGGGAAAGAGAGAGTTCTTCCATCCGCTGGTTTACTCCCCAGATGGCTGCAATGACCAGCAGTGGGCCAGGCTGACGCCAGGAGCCAGGAGCTTCATCAGGGTCTCTCATGTGAGTGACAGGGGCCCACACCCTTGAGCCATCTTTCACTGCTTTCTCAGGTCATTAGCAGGAAGCTGGATCAGAAGTGGAGCAGCAAAACTGATCTTCTGTATATAAAGAGAATCGAAAATGAATCATGATGTGAATGGAAGGGGAGAGGGAGTGGGAAAAGGGAGGGTTGCGGGTGGGAGGGACGTTATGGGGAGGAAGCCATTGTAATCCATAAGCTGTACTTTGGAAATTTATATTCATTAAATAAAAGTTAAAAAAAAATAAAAAATAAAAAAGAAGTGGAGCAGCAAGGACTCGAACCGGCACCCATATGGTTACTGCTATGCCACAAAGCATAGGAAGATTTCTAAACTGTAAGGATGATGACCAAGCACACTTTCAAGGCCGTTGAATTGATTGCAGCTTGCTGCGGATTATCCTGGCAGGCTGTAGACCTGCTCACCTGCTCACTGGGGCAGAGGCGGCCGGCAGAGGCTTACCACCTTGGTTGTTTCCACAGACAGACGGTGGAGCGCGTCACCCTCCAGACCCAGCTCCAGCAGCTTCTGGAAGCCCAGAAGACAGAGGGCAAGTCACTCCCCTCCTCGCCCAGGTAATGCCCGGCACGCTGTGGTTTAGAAAAATCTTAGAGCCGTCTTCTGGACTTCCTTTACTGTCCTCTGAGACAACAGAGAACATTTTATTCCATAAAGAGGAATAGAAATGAGTTGCCACAGTGAAAAAGGCAGTGGACTGGGAGTGCAGAGACCCGGGCTGACCTCTGAGCCTACTGTTGGCTGTTCCGTGACTCTTAACAAGGGACCTCTCATCGCTTCATCTATAAAGTGAAAATAAGAAAGGATAGGCTGATAAAGTTGTTGAAAATGGGACCGAGGAAGCTTATGCAAAGTTGACGCGTAAGCAGTAAACCCACAGACGTGTTTAGTGGTCACCATGGTCCCTGCACGCGGTGTGAGGCACGCTGTGCCGTGGTGATGGTTGTCACTCTGGGGTATCTGCACACTACTTTTACAGAGACAGTAAGTGATTATTGTTAATTCCATCCTTACTGGTTTCAAATGAGGAGTAGCAGTGAAGGCCTTGGGAGTGGAGTGCCTTGTGGTGGGGTCGTTGCAGTCGCAGCAGGAAACCGTCTCTTACTTCCTTCCTCTTCTTCACAGCTCGCCATCCTCACCGGCTTCCAAAACGGCACAGTGGAAGGCCCCAGACACAGATGAGGAGTCCGCGGCCAGGACCAAGCCGGGGATCCAAGAAGGGATTCAGGTGCTCGGCAGCCTGTCCGCGGCCAGCCGCGCCAGGGCCAAAGCCAAAGACGAAGATTCCGATAAAATCCTGCGTCAGTTACTGGGGAAAGAAATCTCAGAAAATGTCTGCACCCAGGAGAAGCTGTCCTTGGAATTCCAGGATGCTCAGACTTCTTCTAGAAATCCAAAGAAGATCCCGGCGGAGAAGAGGGAGCTGAAGTTGGCCAGGCTGAGACAGCTGATGCAGAGGTCTCTGAGTGAGTCCGACACAGACCCCACCAACCCTGAGGACCCCAAAGGCACCCCAGTGAGGAAGCCCGACAGGCCCAGGCCACAGCCCATCGTGGAGAGCGTGGAGGGCGCGGAGGGCACCGAGAGCTTGCACCTGATGATAAAGAAACACAGCTTGGCCTCGGGACGCAGGTTTCCTTTTGGTATCAAGGCCTCCAGATCCCTGGATGGCCACAGCCCTTCTCCCACCTCAGAGAGCTGCGAAGCGGACCTGGAATCCCAGTACCCAGGCCCCGGGAGCGCTCCTCCAAGCCAGGCCCCTGGAGACCCCACTCAGCCCAGCCCCGACAGCCCTGCAGCCCAGAAAGTGGCCACCAGTCCCAAGAGCGCCCTCAAGTCTCCATCTTCCAAGCGCCGGACATCTCAGAACTTGAAACTCAGAGTGACTTTTGAGGAGCCCGTGGTGCAGATGGAGCAAACGAGCCCTGACCCAAGTGGGGAGAGAGACAAAGACAGGGGCAGGACCCTCCCTCGGACCTCCCCGGGGAGCGAGTCCGGGGATCAGCTGAAAAGGCCTTTTGGGACCTTCCGGTCCATCATGGAGACACTAAGTGGCAACCAGAACAACAGTAATAACTACCAGGTGGCCAGCCAGCTGAAGACCTCAACCTTGCCCTTAACCTCGCTCGGAAGGAAGACGACAGATGCCAAGGGAAGCCCTGTGAGCTCTGCCGGCAAAGGAAAGAACAAGGCAGTGAGTGCAGGAGGGAAATCCCCTCCCTTCCCCCTTTGATGCTGATTGTGTCATCCCCAACACTGCAGATGGGGGGGGTGCCACCATGAAAGAACATCCCCCGCCCCCAAACTCCCCAAGGGTGTATGGAACATCAAATTCATAGGTCTCTTTCAAGACATGGCACGTTGGCATGCACACCCTTTGCTCTTCCTTTGGAAAACTCTGGAAGAGAGCAGAGGTAACTGAATCACAGATGATTTGTCTCTGGCCCTAAATTTCCCATAAGTGGCTTGATCCCTGGGGGTCGGGGCTCCTAGACTGGGAGGCACTTCTTCAAGGTGAAACCACTCACGTGCAGAGTCAGGTCTTTCCTTGGCACAGATTCTGCCCCCAGGAGGAGTTTGTTCTCTTCGTGGGACTACATGGTTTATTCTCAAGGGCAACAAAAAAGAGCATAAATAGAAACTCCCTTGTTAAAGACCTTTAAGTACTCAACTTTGGAACACACCACAGGGACCTCAACGTTGGCATTTTACAGCTCAGACCCCTAAGTGTTTGTTAGAGGCCACAGGAGTGAGGAGTGCATGCCAGGACGTGGGGGAAGGCAGAGTGTGCCATGAGCTACATTTTGCAATTGCTTTTATTGGGAGACCACGCTGTAGAGGCCAAGACTTACATCCTGTGAACATCTTTTTAAGCAGTGTTTCCTGCATGCCCTGTGCTTGCCACATGGAGGAACAGTGTAGCAGTCCTAGGGAGCAGATGACTCAGGCCATCCACCCAGCAATTCAGATGAACCACCAGGGCAGTGTCACAATCTTCATAATTTAGAATTTGCTGTCACGTGAAAGTATTGTTACAGAGAGAGCTAAGAACTCTCCAGTCGTTTTCCACCATATCCAAATCAAGTTTTAGTTAGTGTCTCTCGAATTAATTGAATAGCGAAATTATCAATTTGCCCTTGCTGTAAAAGACTATAGCATGTATTTTTTTTCAGCTAGAAAAAGCACACTTGTGCCCCAAGACACCATACCTTTGAGGTTAAATAGATCCACCCTAAATCACTCGAATAAAACTTTCCAAGTGACTCAGTGGGTTCTGTCGCCCGGCAGTGGTAGAAGAATCATCTCCGCTGTGCTGTACGCTCCCTGCAGTGTGTGCTAAGCGGCTGCGCTCTCGTCTGTCTCGTGCATGTTCCATTTCTGTTGGGCCTGCGCATGTGCCGTCTGTTGCATGTTCTCAGATGATCTTTAATTGCACCTCTCTAGGGGCTGTTCGGCAGCTGCGTCAGTCTGTCCTCTAACACGCTGACCGAAGAGCACCTGCGTGGCTGTGCACGGTACGTGGTGCGGGAGGTGCCGTGTGCAGCGCTGTCACTGTGCTTTTGCTGTGAGTTGCATGAGCTGGTCCACGATGGACCTGGAGCACCTTTCGGCTGGGGAGGACACCCAGGAGGAGGAAAACGGTGCCGGTTGCCCCAGTAGCAGCAGGCGCAGGCTGGTGGCCAGGTCTTAGAGAAAGAGCTAGCTAGCTCTCTGTCGGCGGAATCGGCTCAGTTCTCAAGCTTGCCGTGTCTCCTGATTGCCTTTGGCTCTCAGACTTTGTGTTTTAGTGGAGTCAAGTACCAAGTAAGTATTGAAATTCAATTTCCTGCCCTGCGTGGAGTGAGTCACTCTCTGATCGGAATCAGAACTTTGAAACCGAGCTGGAGTTGTGTTTCAGTGCTGATTATAGCCTGAAAGTGCCTTCCGTCACCGTTCTGCTGACCTCAGGGGAAGCGGGGCCTTGACATTCTGAAATTGCCCGAGCTTGCTGTTAAGAGCCACAGTTTCAGTCCGTGAGCCGGTCTGAAAAGCGCTCACCAGTCACAGACTGGTTTTTCAGAGAGGAGGTTTGCAGTGCATGGACTGAGCCCCTGAGGGCGAGAGGTCAGGTCCTCCATGATCAACAGGCACCTCCTTGGGCAAAGTCCTGTGGCAGCACTTGCAGCCCTGCTGTGCAGGTGCACAACTTCCCAGCAGGCAGGAAAGGGAGGAGGAGGAAGGAGCAGCTCTAGGGAGTTCACACAGCCACGGTCTCTGATTTTAGCACTGAAACCCCCAGGCCCATCTGAAAGCAAGACTGATTTTTCAAAGATTTATTTTGTTTATTTGAAAGGCTGAGTTAGAGAAGGGGAGAGACAGAGACAGAGATCTCACAGCTGTTGATTCACTCCCAAAATGGCCGCAACAACTACAGCTGATCCAGATGCCAGACGGAAGCCAGGAGCTTCATCAGGGTCTCCCACGTGGGTTCTGGGTTCTAAGCACTTGAGCCAGCTTCTGCTGTTTTCCAAGGCTCATTAGCAGGGGGCTGGGTTGGAAGTGGAGCAGCCGAGACTTGAAGTAGCCCCCAGATGGGATAGTGGTGTTGCAGGCGGCAGCTTAATCCACTATAACATAGCACTAGCCCCCAAGACTGACATTTTTGGATCATCTAAATTAACTTAAAAGAATCCTGACATGCCATGTAGCACTCTTTCAGACCCACCAGCGCAAGCGAGCGAATTCCAGGTTCAGAATACCAAAGCATAAGAAAATCATCTCCCTCTGTGCTACCTTTTCGTCAGATTCATCTGTGCTAGGTCTCTATTGAAGTTGGAGGGAAATCAAGTCTCAGTCTTTTTGAGGGGGTGTCCCTAGGGATCTCATTAATTCAGTAGCTGAAGGCAGAGCCTTGGAACTCCGGTGTTCCCTGGTACCTAGTGGTCGGCATGGGTCAGGCTCACATGTTGCCTGCACGGATGCTAGCCTCACTGGGTCAGGAGAGCTTGGCCAGTGCTGACAGCCCAAGGCTTGGAGTGGGAAGGACATAGGAGAAAAATACCCATTCCCCTGCAGACATTGGAATGAGCCCACTTTTGTCTTACCCAACCAGGGTTCCCCAACCCCACGCTTTTTTCTGCCCCATCCTAAGATGGATGTGTGTTGTGGCGCCAGGCAGATTTTGCTCTTGTCCATAAGCAGCCATCACCAGCAACCCCCTGGGGCAGAGAAGCGCAAAGACCCAAGATGTGGCAAAGGCCCCGGGTGGGAAGGAGAAAACCTCTCATTTCTGCAAGGCCCCTGCAGCCACTGGGAACCAGACAGCGAGTATCCCAGCAGATTCTCCCACCAGAAATGGTTCATCGTATGCTTACAAGCAAGGAAGCAACACTGAGCAATAGGATTATAAAAACCCAAACAACCGGTGCCGCGGCTCACTAGGCTAATCCTCCGCCTTGCGGCGCCGGCACACTGGGTTCTAGTCCCGGTCGGGGCGCCGGATTCTGTCCTGGTTGCTCCTCTTCCAGGCCAGCTCTCTGCTGTGGCCAGGGAGTGCAGTGGAAGATGGCCCAAGTGCTTGGGCCCTGCACCCCATGGGAGACCAGGAGAAGTACCTGGCTCCTGCCATCGGATCAGCGCAGTGTGCCGGCCGCGGTGGCCATTGGAGGGTGAACCAGCGGCAAAGGAAGACCTTTCTCTCTGTCTCTCTCTCTCACTGTCCACTCTGCCTGTCAAAAAAATAAAAATAAAAAAGTAAAAAAAATAAAATAAAATAAAATAAAAATCCAAGCACAGAACAAGGTGGCGGGGCTGCTCAGACACGACGTGTGCTAACTCTTGCCCACTCAACTCAAGAGCAGCGATCCAAAGACCCACTTTCCAAGCGCTCAGATTCAACAGCTTCATGTAGTCACAGAGGTCAGCAGCAAGCACTTCGAAACCCCCGAAGTTAAAAATACTCAGTGTGTTTAGCTAAACCCCCGCCCCCTGCCCCCTACTGCTTTGTGAGTCAGCCTGTTCTCTATCACGGTTTTGGTTTGGCCTGAGTTTGCGTAGAAAGTGGGAACCCTGCTTCCTGCATGGCGGGAGAGCACAGGGTTCTCTGGTGGCCTCATAGCCGCACAAAGGCCAGGGGACCTGGCCTGCTTCACTCCAGGGATGAAGCAGGGTGCTTCTCTCTGGGCAACGTGACGATGCCTCCCAGAAATTACGGCTGAAGGGGGTGTGGGCATGAGAAGCACCCGGTTGACTCTGATACCTACTGCGTTCTGCCCATGAACCCTACCATGAGAAAGAAAGGAGCCAAGTTTTCATCTCTCAGCGGTGGGACAAGTCTTGGGCCGCGAAGTTCCTTGAAGGCCAAATGGCTCTGTGAAGATGGCCAGGAAACTGATGGCAGTCGCTGTGTGTTGGAGATGCCCAGCACAATGGACTCCCCCCCCTCCCCCCCAGTTCAGAGATCCCCTGTAGTCGCATTTTAGGTCCGGAGAAACTTGTGTTTTCCCTGATAAAGAAAGAAAAGGGACAATGAGTATGATGTTTTAAAGAACATCAGCTCTGTGTGAGGGGGGCCTGTTGGCTGCTTATTTTTTCTAAATTGCTCACAGCTTGATAGCAAGGAATCTGAATTTTCTTGCAGTGCCCTTTAAGATTAGATTCTACCCTGTTTCTTTGAACAGCTTTCCTAGTGGGTGGCAGCTGCAGAAGATGACGTGGTGTGGAACAGGCAGAGTTATCTTTATATTTTCTTACCAAGAACCCATTGGTTTCAAATCATTACAACTCCAAGGGAATGCTTGCAATTACTAATCATAAAATGCCAGCAGAACACCCATTTCCCAGAGTTTAAGGGTGTCTGGGATCTGTCTGTGCATTGATTCTGGTACTGACAGGCGGAGGGCTTCACCAGTACCCTTGACCCTGGCCACACTGGCACTGTTGCCTGAAGGATTAGCATTGGGCAGCCCTTATCCCAGAACCAGCATTAGAGGAGGCTCCTTATAACAAACATTAAGCAATAAACACCATTAGTGTGGCTTTTACTGCCAAGGAATTAACCACACCAGGAATTATCTATCTGGAGCCAAGAGCTAGCATTAGATAGTTGTGTCCAACAGCCACTTGAAAGGGACTGTTCTCTTTAGACCACAGTGATGTGATATCTGCTGTGCCCAGTGGAGGGTCAGAGGGGAGGGTGTCCTTCCACACTTCCCGCACCTACAAACCCACGTCCGTCCTCCCCATCAGCTCATCATCGTAAACAGAAATAGGAGCCATGAAGTAGGAGACACTGGGAAAGCAGAGGCGAAGTCGAGGCTGCAACCTACTCCCATCCAGCATGTCTTCACCAAGCACCCCTCCTCCACCACCAGTCAGCAGTCCGCATACAAAGCAGCCCCTGATCCTGCTGCACACAAGTGTCCTGGCCCCATTGCCCTGTAGACCGTCAGACAACCGCTTCTTCCTGAGTGTTTCTGCGTTGTGTTTAGAACTCTGCCTGAGTCCTGTGGGGTGAGCACAGCCACAGGTGTGCAGCCAGACTGTGTGGACTGCTCAGGGGAGGGCTGAGTCCCCCGGGGCAGCCTGAAGCCCACCCATGTGACAGCTCAGACCCGTGTGCTGAAGGTGCAGAGAGGGCATTTAGTGACTCGGTTGGTGCTCAGCATTACAGACTTGAGAGTTTTTACCCAGAGACCACAGGGCCAAGTTCTAAGCACTGACACGAGGTATTGCTTTCTGCGTTTTCATTTCTGATACGTTGACAAAGAAGTCCAGGGCCAGCCGATGGGAGCTGCAAGGCAACAGCCAGATACAGAACCTGGGCCAGTTGCCCCGGCTCCAAAAGACCCTTGGGTCAAGCTGCACCCGGCCGCCACCTCTGCCTGACCTGGGCTGCTAATGAATTTCACAGAGGAAACCCTTACTTCATACTAAAGTTTGTGCCTGTGACTTGGCGTCTTGAACCATTTCTCTACAAGAGATTGAGTTTCCTCTTCAAACCGAGCCATAGTTTTGGGTCGCCATTGGCCATTGTTGGTGGAACTACAGGGGATTGCCTGCTAACGAGATAGAATCTTGTGTATTGAGAACAATGTCCAAGTTGCAGGGCTCAGATCTGTCCGTAGCTAAGCGCAAGTTAGCCAGCTCTCTGTCAGAGAGTCCACGGGACTAAGGAAAGGATGGCTCCCAAGTGGGGTTTCCTCTCAGAGGCTCCTCACACACTCCGGGGAAGGAGGAGCAGGTCCACGCCAGGAAGACAGTGAGACAAAGCCTTGGGAAGGAAAACCCCATGTGGCCTCTTAAATCCCTGTTCTCGGGTCAGGACATGAACAGATGGAGCTTGTGAGCCCCCAGAGACCTTGGAGTCTGGAGTCCTCCTCCAGCACGATGAGCCCAGCCCACGTGTGGTCAGAGAGCACAGGACGGGGCAACACGCTTCTGCCCTTCTGCCCTCCTCTTCTCACTCCCTGGAGGTCTGAGTGTGAACCCTGCAACCGCAGAGAGGCATGTATTCTGTTGGTCCCAGGCTTGCACTGCAGGTCTGCTACCACTGGGGGCATCGTTGTACATGAAGAGAGCAGAACTTGAACCAGCGGGAGGCTTTACCCAGACAGTGCCTTCTCCAAGCAACACTGCTGCGTCCACAGTTGTTTCGCATTTTTCTTCCTCCAAGTCTCCACGAGGGGACTTCAGTAAGTGCCTGGAAAAGTGAAATTAAACGAGGTTGATTTTGGTGCAAAATACTTGCAATCTATATGGAGCTTTTTCATCATAGACATCTTCCAGGAACTTTTTGAAGACTTGTATAACTGCCTGCACAGCCAGAGCATCTGTTTTCAACAACTCTAAGCCCAGCGCTGTGCTGTGCCTGCATAAGGCCTGATCTCTTCTGTCAAGGAGATCCTGAGAGAGAATTAAAAGGCTCCAGTTAAAACACGGTAAACTCCGAGAACACTCGAGAGTTCTGGGAGCATTGTGACCCTCGACAGCACCATTGTGCCCTGGTTTGTACACTTCAGTATCTAGCATGGCACCTGGCACTTGGCAGGGTTCAAACAAATACCTGGAGAGAGGCTAAGCTAGAGGAGGAAGAAGAGAGAGGAAAAAGCAAAGCTGTGTCAGCTCAGCTCTTTCCGTCACAGGTCCACTGTGACGGATGAGTTTCAGTTTTGGTACTTTGAGCGCAGGCTTTCACGCTAACTACCAGAATCCCAGTGCTTTTCTTTTTAGTAGGTGGGATATGTGGCTCTGCTATCAGTGGACTTGCAGGAAATGACAGCCACAACAGGGTCTCCCTGGTTTGGCCATCAGTGGGAGTGGACTGCAGCTCTGGGCCGCTTCATGGTGACCCTGTGAATTGCTGCCTGGTCACCGTGAACTGGGGAGATACGGCGATGAGTGCCACCATGAGTCAGCAAGTTAGATTACTTGGAAAAGCGTTATTAAGTTCAAATCTTTTCTCCTTCCAATTTTGGTCATTTCAAATGTGATTATCCAAAAATGAAATCAAGGAGCAGCAAATTATCTGAATCCCAGATACCGTTGTTCCTTTGAATAGTCGTAATTCAGGACTGGGTAGGTGGTAAGTTCTGGAAGGTTAAACTGTCTGGGTGTTCTTCAGATCAGTGCCTCGAGTGAACGTTTGCCTTGGTGTAGACCGACCCACTGATCATGCGGAGTTGTGTTCTGCAGAAACAGAGTTCTTCCTGGTGCTCTTGGCCTCAGCAGCCCTACTGTAAAGCAGAAATGCCCGTAGACATCTAAACTGTATTATCTTCAGGCTGTGACCTAAGCCTGTTTGTTGTTTTTGTTTTCAATTTTATCAAAGTGGTGTAGCTTCATGTAATAGTAACACTAGCCTTAAAGCAGAAACTGCTGTCTCTGGGCCCGACCCACCCCATTCCCCTGAGCCAATCGCTGGGTTTTTCTCTCGGGTGATTTTTCTAGTATTCTCCATCTCTGAACACCATGCTCCCCCCAACATCCAGTTTCAGATTTACTCGTTGTTTATTGGCTCCTACTATCGAAGATAAAAAATAGTGATAGAATTTATAGTATCCCAGAGAACACTCCAGCATCTCAACATGTTTATTATTTTAATCTTGATAGTAACTATGCAGCATACTTTTATTATCCAAATTTGGCATATTGCAAACAGCATAGATGAATGTAAATCCTGCCCCAGATTGCACAGTAATGATGGTGATAAACTAGGGAGCGAAGATTTGAACTCAGTCTGGCTTAAAAAGATGTATTTTTAACAGTGAACCAAATTTATCAAGCTGTAGTCAGCTTCCAGCACTGGGTGTCTGCACATACTTGCAGTCACTGCCGCCAACCCCCTTCCCCTGATAGTATAGTTGGTGGTTGGATCGCTTTTGGGGGTTAAATCAGGGCTTGTTTCTATCATAGCTTTCTAAATATTAATCACAGGGGCCGGCACCGCGGCTCACTAGGCTAATCCTCTGCCTTGCGGCGCCGGCACACCGGGTTCTAGTCCCGGTCGGGGCGCCGGATTCTGTCCCGGTTGCCCCTCTTCCAGGCCAGCTCTCTGCTGTGGCCAGGGAGTGCAGTGGAGGATGGCCCAAGTGCTTGGGCCCTGCACCCCATGGGAGACCAGGATAAGCACCTGGCTCCTGCCATCGGATCAGCGCGGTGC
Organism: Oryctolagus cuniculus; assembly: GCF_964237555.1. Classification (NCBI taxonomy): domain Eukaryota; kingdom Metazoa; phylum Chordata; class Mammalia; order Lagomorpha; family Leporidae; genus Oryctolagus; species Oryctolagus cuniculus. The sequence continues at coordinate 12,174,179 of NC_091437.1, forward strand.
GCTGGCCGCAGTGCGCCAACCGCAGCAGCCATTGGAGGGTGAACCAACGGCAAAGGAAGACCTTTCTCTCTGTCTCTCTCTTTCACTGTCCACTCTGCCTGTCAAAAAAAAATTTAATAATTAACAAAAAATTAAAAAAAAATATTAATCACAGGGAATCCATGTGGTCCCATATTAAATTTCCTTTCTCATGTAAGTTTGTGTTTCCCCTGGCAATAATTTGATGTCTTGGTTCACCATTCATTTCTAAATGTTTGTTCTTGTCTGTTGAAGATATAAGCCACCTTTTGATGCGTTCAGATAGCACCAGTGCCTCTTCATTTCTCCCTGTGTATGGAGGGTCTCTGTGTCCTGGCCCAGGCTGCGTGGCTGTTGGCCGGCACGGGACACCACTGGCATCCTGGAATCTGCCATTGACAGTGCCCTGAGAACTCCTTTTATTTCTCTCCCTTTGAGACTTAGTTTCTGCACTTGATTTTCCCTTCTTTTGGTTTCTTCTGCATTGGTAAACACATCTGCTCACCAAGGTCAGTAGGTGCTAAGTTTTTCAAGAACTTGAATATCTGAAAATACCTTCAGTTTACTGCATTAGGAGTGTGTGGATGGGTAAGGCGTTCTAGGAGGGAATTTCTCTCTCTCAGCATCGGGGCCACGTTGCTCCATTCCCTTTGCTTCCTGGTTGTCTGTAAGAAACCCATTCCTCTCGGATTGCTGATCCCTTGGAAGCATGTATAATTTTATCTTCCTTAGTAGTTTGATTTTGTGTCACTTTACCTGTGGATCTGTGCCACTTTGCCTGTGGGTCTGTGTTCATTCCTGGGCTGTGGACACCCAGTAGGCATTTAAAATCTGTAGTCCTGTGTGCTTGAATTCTGGAAGGTGCAGAATTCCCTTGAAAATCTTCCCTTGTCCGGTTCCACGTGCTTCCCTCCTGGAAATCCTCTTACCTCTGCTATTGGCTACACTGATCCTGAGATTTTCTCTCTACTTCCCCTGCTACCCCCACGTTTGCTCTTTCTCGTTCTACAGTGTAGGCTGTGTACTGAAATTTACCTGCCACGCTTGCTTTTAAATTTTTTCTGTAGGAATAGAATTTATTTCCAATAGCAGGTTACGATTTTCCTCATGGTTCCTTTCTGTGTGCTGTTAGACATGCACATATCATTTAACGGTTTACAATTAAATACAAATTGTATTTTTTGCTCCCTGTTTATAATAAAACTGATATACTTGGTTTTTTTTTTTTTTTCACGTAACATGTTGGGCGCCTTTGTGTATTCGTATGTAGAGAGCTTTTTGGTTCTTTTCCGTAATTACCGTGGTCTTCAGAAGTGCGTGTTGTTCCTCTTTCCTGTGCCTTCATACAAGTTTGCTGACGGGAAGACTAGGTTTCTATTTTTTCTGCTCTGCTAAACCAGTTCCAACTGCCCATCTGCCTTCCCATTGCTGAATAAATAATACTGTTGGCGCCTTGTCCACTATCGTCTCCTCGTCTGTTTGCCTCATTCATGTAGGGTGGATGCTTCTTAAAGTTTATGGACTTTCATTTTAGTGTTGGGTTGCATGCACCAAGATAAATGTGTGTAATTGGAAGTCTCTAGAACATATTTTGGCCAGCAAGGGTTTTCTTTCACCTTCTTCCCTTTCCCTTTCTCGCATGTAGACAGCTCTGTGAAGTTTTATTCAGAGGGATAAATAGAATTAAGAATTATAACTTCCAGATGATGATGATGATCCAGTATGATCTAGAACACTGAGAGAACAGGCCCCTGGTCTGGGGGAGCAAGTACAACTGCGATGCCCTAGAAACCTTGCCTGGGCTTCTCCTGCCACCCTACGAGGCTTCATGGTGTTGCCAGAGACAGATTTTTGCCTTGCAGAACAGCAAGAAGGGGTTTAGTAATAGGCAGCCCTGCCCGCTCTCAGGAGATGCCTCCTCTTTGGAAGATTTTATACCCAGAATGGGGCTAAGATGAACATGAACACACCTTCCCGGGGAAAGCACAGTTGTCCTGTGGCCCCTGAGTGCCCTCCTTCACCACAGACTTAAGGTATCAGGGGTGGAGGGCAAAGTAGCACTATTGCTCATGACTTCTTTTTCCCAAAGATGTCCCCACTGCTGATCTCCCACCATGCCACTCCTCAGTAACTGCCCACCCAAAGGACAAGTGCTCTTACCTTTTAAAACTCAAGCTTACTGGAGAATATCCCATAATTTCTTTATCCAGTCTACCGTTGATGGGCATTTAGGTTGGTTCCAGGTCTTGGCTATTGTGAATTGTGCTGCAATAAACATTAGGGTGCAGACCACTTTTTTGTTTATCAATTTAAACTCCTTTGGGTAAATTCCAAGGAGTGGGATGGCTGGGTCGAACGGTAGGGTTATATTCAGGTTTCTGAGGAATCTCCAGACTGATTTCCATAGTGGCTTGACCAGTTTGCATTCCCACCAACAGTGTCCCTTTTTCCCCACATCCTCGCCAGCATCTGTTGTTGGTAGATTTCTGTATGTGAGCCATTCTAACCGGGGTGAGGTGAAACCTCATTGTGGTTTTGATTTGCATTTCCCTGATTGCTAGTGACCTTGAACATTTTTTCATGTGCCTGTTGGCCATTTGGATTTCCTCTTTTGAAAAATGTCTATTGAAGTCCTTGGCCCATCTCTTAAGTGGGTTGTTGGTTTTGTTTTTGTGGAGTTTCTTGATCTCTTTGTAGATTCTGGTTATTAACCCTTTATCTGTTGCATAGTTTGCAAATATTTTTTCCCATTCTGTCGGTTGTCTCTTCACTCTCCTGACTGTTTCTTTTGCAGTACAGAAACTTCTCAATTTGATGCAATCCCAATAGTTGATTTTGGCTTTGACTGTCTGTGCCTACCGGGTCTTTTCCAGAAATTCTTTGCCTGTGCCAATATCTTGAAGGGTTTCTCCAATGTTCTCTAATAACTTAATGGTGTCAGGACGTAGATTTAGGTCTTTAATCCACGTTGAGTGGATTTTTGTGTAAGGTGTAAGGTAGGGGTCTTGCTTCATGCTTCTGCACGTGGAAATCCAGTTTTCCCAGCACCATTTATTGAATAGACTGTCCTTGCTCCAGGAATTAGTTTTAGATCCTTGATCAAATATAAGTTGGCTGTAGATGTTTGGGTTGATTTCTGGTGTTTCAATTCTGTTCCATTGGTCTATCCATCTGTTTCTGTACCAGTACCATGCTGTTTTGATTATAACTGCCCTGTAGTATGTCCTGAAGTCTGGTATTGTGATGCCTCCGGCTTTGTTTTTGTTGTACAAGATTGCTTTAGCTATTCGAGGTCTCTTGTGCCTCCATATGAATTTCAGCATCATTTTTTCTAGATCTGCGAAGAATGTCTTTGGTATCTTGATTGGGATTGCATTGAATCTATAAATTGCTTTTGGGAGAATGGACATTTTGATGATGTTGATTCTTCCAATCCATGAGCATGGAAGATTTTTCCATTTTTTGGTATCCTCTTCTATTTCTTTCTTTAAGGTTTTGTAGTTTTCATCGTAGAGATCTTTAACGTCCTTGGTTAAGTTTATTCCAAGGTATCTGATTGTTTTTGTAGCTATTGTGAATGGGATTGATCTTAGCAGCTCTTTCTCAGTCATGGCATTGCTTGTTAGAGTACTATACCGCAGTAAGAAACAACGAAATCCAGTCATTTGCAACAAAATGGAGGAATCTGGAACACATCATGCTGAGTGAAGTAAGCCAGTCCCAAAGGGACAAATACCATATGTTCTCCCTGATCGGTGACAACTGACTGAACACCAAAAAGGAAACCTCCTGAAGTGAAATGGACACTATGAGAAATGGTGACTTGATCAGCATAGCCCTGACTGCTAATGGACAACTTAATACATTATCCCTCATAGTATTTTTTTTGTCTGTTCTACTTAATATGACTGGTTTAATTCTGTAATTATCACACAGTTATTCTTAAGTGTTGAAAATTAACTGAAATGTGATCCCTGTTAAACATAAGAGTGGGAATAAGAGAGGGAAGAGATGTATAATTTGGGGCATGCTCGGGCTGACTTGCCCCAATTGGTAGAGTTGGAAACATACCAGGGGATTCCAATTCAATCCCATCAAGGTGGCATGTGCCAATGCCATCTCTCCAGTCCAAGTGATCAATTTCAGTTCACAATTGATCATAATGAAAGGACTAAGAGTCAAAGGGAGCACATAAACAAGTCTAGTATCTGCTAACACCAACCGATAGAATAAATAAAGGGGAGAGTGATCCAACATGGGAAGTGAGATACTCAGCAGACTCATAGAATGGCGGATGTCCTAAATAGCACTCTGGCCTCAGAATCAGCCCTAAAGGCACTCGGATCTGGCTGAAAAGCCCATGAGAGTATTTCAGGCATGGAAAGCCAAGACACTCTGGCAAAAAGATCTCTGTGAGTGAGATCCCAGTGGAAAGAACAGGTCTTCAAAGAGGGAGGTGCCTTTCTCTGAAGGGAGGAGAGAACCTCCACTTTGACTATGACCGTGTCTAAACAAGATAAGAGTCGGAGAACTCAAGGGGCTTCCATAGCCTTGGAAACTCATAACTGGTGCATAGGGAGATTACTGATGCCATAAACAGGAGTGTCAATTGGTAAAGTCAACAACAGGAGTCACTGTGCACTTACTCCTCATGTAGGATCTCTGTCCTTAACGTGCTGTACACTGAGGCTTAATGCTATAACGAGTACTCAAACAGTATATTTCACTTTGTGTTTCTATGGGGGTGCAAACGACTGAAATCTTTACTTAATGTACACTAAACTGATCTTCTGTAAAAAAAAAAAAAAAAGAAAAGAAAGAAAGAAATTATCAATTCCCAACTTGACTCTCACTGGGATTAAACATGACAATAGGTCTGATCTGATTTCATCATCATTTAAAAAAAATCATCTATTATTTTTCACTTTATGTTTCTGTGTGGGAGCAAACTGTTGAAATACTTACTTAAGGTATACTAAGCTGATCTTCTGTATATTAAGATAATCGAAAATGAATCTTGATGTGAATGGAAGGGGAGAGGGAGTGGGAAAGGGGAGGGTTGTGGGTGGGAGGGACGGTATGGGGGGGGAAGCCATTGTAACACATGAGTCGTACTTTGGAAATTTATATTCATTAAATAAAAGATTAAAAAAAAAAAACTCAAGCTTACTGGAGAATAAAAAGTGTTTACCAGTAAATCCATGTAAAACTAAATAAAACTCTCTTGTTGCTACTCAACCAGAAGTTCTATACGTCCTTGTTTGCCTCTGATAAATGCATTTGACTGTAGGATGCCCAGGTTCCAGTCATTATGACTGAGAAAGCCCTGCCGGAGCCAAAGAAAGTGTTCAGTCATTGTGTGTTAGGAGTATTGTATGACCGTCGCCTTTATTGTTTAAAGAGTGGTTTATGTGAAAACAGAGTAATTTGCCTGTTGGAATGAAGTGTTCCTCAGTGTGGTTTGCATGTGGATAATTTCCATTTTTGGTGAGCTGTTCAATGGTGGTGTCTTGTAACTTGACCCTGGTTTTATCTAATTTTGGCCTGTGGTTTTGCTTCTCCTTAGGCCTAATGACATCAGTAGAAAAATGAAGAAATCCTACAGCATAAAGCACATTGCTGAGCCAGAGCCGGAAGAACTCTTCTTGTAAATCCCTTTTTCCAGCCCTCTCACCGATGCCCGTGGGACACCATTGGAAATTACCGGACCTAGAACCACAAGACGCCACCTCACCAGCAGAAGAACACACTATCAGGATGCCTTAAATTTATAGTACTAGACTGTAGAAGATACATTTTGGGTGATAAATGTATATAAACTTGTTTTTAAAGAGATGCTGTTTTAAAGCACGATTGGGCAACTGTTTTTTAACATTGGATGGAGCCAGCCAACACGCAGGACACTGACCAAGCCATGCCACTTTGTGTTTGAGTTGCATGCGTGTCTGCTGACGTTTGGCTGAACTTCCCTTCCCCCTAACGCTCAGTTCCTCAGCGAGGCCAGGTCAGTGGTACTGTTTTCTGTCAACCGTGTTTTCTCTGTCATTTCTACTTTTTGTATAAAGGAAATAAAACAATGTTAACAGCCACCTATAAGCTTGGGGCATCTACTTTCTAACAAATCTGTGATGTCTGATGTCTAAGGGACTTTGAAAGTCTTTTGATTGCTGATATTTGATTTCAGGAACAAACTTCCCAGTTCAGTGTTTTCCCAAAGGGGTCAAATAAAACATTCTATATTTCATGAAGTACTAAAGAACCAGACAAGTATATAAAGTAAGTCAGCTCCTTCTGCCTTCTCAAGTCTCAACATTGACATGGGAAAATGCTAATGACAACGAAGGACTGAGCCCCGCATGCGTCCCTGTTTTCTGCTGCTGACACATTATGAGGCCTGCCTAATCCCAGTAGGAGACAGTGTGGAGCCCAGGTTCATAAGGGCCTTATTGTTGACGCAGCTTTTTCAATCCAAGTCAAGCACCCAGTTCCAGAAGTTTTTATTTTTTTCCTATCATGAAAAAATATATTTCTGTTGAAACAACAGGAGTTTTATGTTCAAAGTGTTGGCATGGCCTGTAAGAGACCTTTCAAGTTTTAGTTTGAAAGTAGAATGCAGTCTTACCAGTAGGAGGGGGCACCATGTGCTGCCACAGTTGCTGGCGGTGTTATTGCAGCTTAATGTGGGTCAAGTTACTGAATTTGGAGATGATCTTGCGTATGTGGGTCATCCGACAAGCTTGGGCTTGGTGAGCTGCAACGCAGTATGGTAGGATTTAATATTCAAGTAGCTTTTATTATCACCACTAGTATGTGTTGATAATATGACCCGTTTCATGGATTAGAGAATTGAACCTCAGAAAGCTTAAGCCCTGTGTGCAAGGTAACATTGCTTGTGAGTGGCGGCATCAGGCTCTGATGGAGATCTGGTTGTCCCCTGGGCTGTCTACCCTGTGGCTCCCACACTGCTCTCTATCCATGGTGCACGGTCGCTGCACTAGCACACAGGAAGCACGAGCACTGGTGTTGCCTCCACTTCTGGACGCCTCTTTGGTCTTGAACGTGGGACGTTGCCTCCTTGGGACGTTGCCTCCTGGGCAAGATTGGCCTGCGTACACTTCCAGGAGGTAGGTTCCTTCCAACTTGGAGAGCAGCCGTCTGAGTGTGCTCAGTCCGCTTTGGGGTCCTGTCTGTTGCTGTTGTCAGACCCTGGTGCTCTGTGCGTCAGCGTTCCTCATGCTGTCTCTTCCTCAAGGGAGGTGCCCTGTCTCTGAGTTTGGCCCCTTAACCTCCCCTGCCCTCTGTGGGTGCCTCCTCACAATTCACTGCTCTGTCCTAGTGCTCGAGATCTGATGGAGAATTTATGGCAAGTATGAGTGAGTGTGTGAGTGAGTGTGAATGTGTGTGAGTGTGTGTGTGAGTATATGTGTGTGTGAGTGCATGTGTGTGAGTGTGTGTGTGAGTGTGTGTGTGAGTATATGTGTGTGTGAGTGTGTGTGTGAGTGTGTGTGTACAGAGTCCTGTGTTTGCTGCTTGTGCGGAGGAGTTGACCCTGGAGTCCACAGTGAGCCAGCCTGTGTGTCCCGACCCAGAGAGGAGCTTGCTCAGAAGGGTGAAGGGACTGAGCAGTGTGCAGAGACCTGGTAAGCCAGAGTTCCCAGGTAAGCACAGCACAGGAAACCTCAAGGGTTTGAAAGAAAAGACACTGCCTTGGTCTGGAAAACTGGCCACTCCATTATTCACTCGAACCTTCAGTTCTGCAGTATTAAGAGCAAAGACAAAAATGGCAAATGTAGCAGATTGAGCCTGGGCAGGATGGGAGACAGTGCATTCTCTGTTTAATGATGTTGCTAGGACCCTGTAGACAGCAGCCCTTAAATCACACGTGAACCCATCTGTACTGTCCAGGTTCCTTCGGAAGTGTATCAGTTAGGCTCCTTGAAATTAGTACAAATGATGCGTTCTACAAACTTGACTTTGTGCAGCATTTGGTCAATGAAAACACTGACCCTAATATTCCTGTCGAAACTGAGGCACATTTACATGTTTAAGAATGAGGGAGTATGCTTCCTTCTAGTAAGTGGAACTTTGTGGCCCCTGTCCCCGCTCCCTCCCCATGGGCTAGTAAAATGAGTGAGCTCCGTCTGACTGCACACAGGGGATGCAGCTCCACTGTAAAAAAAAAAAAAAGTCACAACATCTGTCAGTGTCTCTGAAAGACTGGCTTGTTTGATATCTCTAAAGAGATTGCTGTTGCCAAAGATCAACTCATCCAATTAAGAATGTTTTTTTAGAAAAGATAACAAGATACCAACCCGTCACCACTTTGAATGGATTGAATTCCCTTTATTTATTCTCCTAAAACATTTATATCAAGGCTTCAGCCCTAATAAAAATGATTCTGAGTGTACATCACAGGGTTGGAAGTGGGGTAAGATGCTCCAAGGAAATCCAGTACAGCTTGGAGACTTTGCTCTCTCCCAGTGAATAATCTTAACCAACGTGATGGCGTAGGTTAGAGGAAATGGCTGTACAATAAACATTTGATTCCCGAAGAGTTCTTGATACAAAATGGGTTCCATGTCCGTTCTTCAGTGCCCACCTCTTTGCTTAATGCTGAGTTAAGTGGATGAAGTGAGATCAGAATAAGGAGTTCATTGCAACAGTACTGGTACCCTTCCCCCGTAAAAATGGGTTTCCCACTGTGCACTGCTCATGGCTCTCAGCTGTTGACAGATCTGCATGGGTAGCCCCTGTTATCTCTAGCATATTTCCCTTTATTCTTTATGGCAGTGTTTTATATAATTTCTCAAGCAAGCACCTGATTCCAGTCTGCTAACGAGAGGGTAAGTTTGTGCATTTCAGCAGATCTTTGGAACATGTCTCATAGATGGTGGCTGCCTAACACCTACTGACAGTTGTTTTCAGCACCCTTACCTCCACCTCGGCTTTCTTCTCATCTGTTCCCCATTCTCTCCATTCCTCCCTCATCCTCCTCTGTCTCTGCTTTCCTCCTTCCCCTTGCTCTCTCCTGGCCCTCTTTGTTGTCATCTTGCTTCCTGTTTTTTCCTGTTTGCAAGATCCCTGAGCCCTGGATGGAGGATCCTCTTTGGAAGACACTCAGCAGAATGAGCCAGACCCGGTCATAAGATGGAAAAAGTAAGTTGCCTCTCTCTTCTCACCAAGCATCTTTCTGTTTGCTGGTGGGTTCAGCCACCTGTGACTGAGCCCAGGCCAAGAACCGGGGCCTGTGCTAGGCCCATACTTGAATTAGAAAGACCCAGAAGTTGGTATCAGCCGTCTCGGGGGCTGCCAAAGACAGAGAGCTCTACCAACATTCCACTCTTTGTTTCATGAGATTGGCTTTTTTAGCTTCCACATGTGAGTGAGAACATGCAGTGTCCGTCTCTCTGCCTGGCTTATTCCACTCAGCATTGTGTCCTCCACGTCCATCCATGTTGCTGCGAATGACAGGATCTGGGTCTTCTCTATGGCTAATGTTCCGTTGTGTAGCTATATTACGTTTCTGTACCAATTCCTCTGCCATTGGGTACTTAGGTTGATACTACCTTGGCTCTTGTGGAAAGTGTGAATTCCCAGTGTGTAACAAGTTTTAAAACCAGCACTTTGCTAACCCACAGGGTGGCCAAACTGTTAAGTTGGCATCAGTGGGGAGCTTGTTAGAACTGCGGCCTCCAGTTGTAATCCGGCGGTGCTGCAAGCTGTTGGGATGAGATTGACAGGAAAGGACCCTGTGTTTAGTGTGCTCCTCACCCTGGAGTAGCTTGTTAGAACTGTGGCCTCCAGTTGTAATCCGGCGGTGCTGCAAGCTGTTGGGATGAGATTGACAGGAAAGGACCCTGTGTTTAGTGTGCTCCTCACCCTGGAGTAGGGTGTAGAGAAGAGGCCACTGGAAGTTTCAGACAGTGTGTGATGTGTGTGTCATTTGAGAGTCATATTCAATGCTATAATTTTGTATGTAGGGAATTTTTAAATCTTTAATTACAGAAAGTGAGGTTGCATTTCTAGAGGGGTTTGGGGAAGATGGAGTAGTAATTTTTCCATGCAAAATGAGATCATTGGATATTCATGTTCATAGAAATGGGGCTAGGTCTTGAACTACTCTGAAATATTTCTCTCCTTTTCCTAAAATATGTTTATGGAAGTCAAATCACCTGCAGGTTCTCCCTCTGGCAGTGGCTTAACCAAGACAGAAGAGAGAGATTGGACCATCGCCCAGTGCCAGTCCCCAACCACAACTGCAGCCGCTCTCTATGGAAGGCCTTGGAGAGACTCGAGCTGTAAGGTACTGAGTTGTGGATCAGATGTGTTCCCTTCTTCACACAGCATGGGCACACCTGAGTTCCTGCTGAGTACATGGGCACACCTTGAGTGCCCGCTGTGTGCACTGCTCTGTCCTAGGTGACAGCAGCAAACGAGAGGAAATGAGTGTGTAAGTGCTGTGATGGGACGTGGCAAGTCTGAGTGAAGTAGGTGTTCCTGAGAAGTGCAGGCATCACTTGGGAAGAGCTGGGCTTTGTGTTTCGTAAATATTATTTTCTCTAAGGAAATTGTCCTCACGGTTGTTCAGCCAACTAGGAACCATGGAAAAATAAGTTCAGCCCTATTTTTTGTGGTAGAAAATCCGAGTTGGTCTGGCCAATGAAAGGGAGGTAGGATTCACAGAGAGGGGTTGGAGGAAACTCCATGGAGGAAGTAGCTTCGCCGGCACTCAGCTTTTGTCCTTGAACTTCACCTTCTTCCTCTGTAGCCCTAAGGACCGGAGTCATGTGTCAGAACACAGTCAGAGGGCAGGGGCAAGGAACCTGACTTCCCCAGCTGCTGCACAGGCTCTGAGTTGTATGTACCCCATGTCACTTGCAGGTAAAACCAGCTCTCCCCAGTCTCTGATATGTGGCATCTAGTAGGGGCAGGGAAGCCACACGGACATGCTCGGTCGACAGAATAGGGTGCAGGCCCAGGCCATTGGAGCAACACAGCATTCCAAGGTGTTCTGTTTGCGTCCAGGTCTAGGGGGTACTTCGCTGAGCTGCAGGATGGAAGTGGGTGTTGCCAGCCACTTGGTGCACAGTGCATACAACATCCTGTAATGTGCTGTAGGCATCACCTTCAGAGGCAAAGGGGCCTATTCCCCCGCTGCTGGCAGCACTGCAGGCCCAGTCATTCGCCTTCTCAGTAGGGCTGTGGGCTGGAGAGAGCCACTTCGCCTTAAACGCACACCCATTCCTGAGCGGCGTGTACCCTACAGCTGGTCAGGGAGGGCTCAGCCCCTGCCTAACTCCATGCAACGTCAAAGAAACCACCCCAACCCCAGAACTCCCCCAGGTTTGGCCCAACTTCTTTTTTTTTTTTTAGATTTGTTTATTTTTTTATTTTTTTAAACTTTTATTTAATAAACATAAATTTCTGAAGTACAACTTTTGAATTATAGTGGCTTTTCCCCCCATACCTCCCTCCCACCTGCAACCTTACCAACTCCCACCCCCTCTCTCATCTCATTCTTCATCAAGATTCATTTTTAATTCTCTTTATATACAGAAGATCAACTTAGTATATACTAAGTAAAGATTTCAACAGACTGGCCCAACTTCTTCACCTGCCTAACCCTGCTTGCTCCCTGTCCATTGAGTGCGTAATGAACTTCCTACACACTGATCTCAAGTGAAAGGCCCCTTCCTGGGGGACCCAACCTGTGCCAGCGTTTTAGCCTGTTCAAGTCTTGAAGAAGTCCTGGGGGACACAAGAAACTTAATTGTAGTTGGTGCTCGAATTGCCATGCAAACCAGAGACTTCTCCGCTAGGACGTTTCCCATCCGCCAGAGTGATTTCTCCTAATTTTTGGGACGTGCTGGGCTCAGTGTTAGGTCATTATATGTAGGTGGAATTCCAAGTGTGCTCCCTGCATGAAGGGGCAGTGTGCGCCAGGGCAGAACTGTTAGTGAAATTTCAGAGATGCGGCCAAAGTTGCATTCTGTTTGAATACAAGTTCGTTTGTTTGCTAATGATGTCGAATTGATACTTGATCTAGTAGCCTGCGGTCAGATCACAGAAATGCACCACTTGCCGGGTCTTTCAGTAGACTCTGGGTCCAGATGTGATCCATCAACCTTTGCCTTGCCGATGGTTGAACCATATCCTAAGTCTCCATAGAAATATCACCACACTGTGGCATTTATCAAAAATCAATATAAGAAATAGCCACAGAGAAAAAAGTTTCTGTATTTTGTTTTATGAAACTCTTATTGAAACCATCATGTTTTTAAAAAGCCAGTGGGTCTATAAGGAGCCATAAAACAAATTCCTCTTAGAGTAAGTGCTGGGGGAAAAAATCTGTCTCAGCAGAGAAACTGGCCTGCTTCTCTTTATTTGCTATTAAGAACCTCCTATAACTTGGGTTTTCCGTTTTTGCCTTCCTGCCAGAGGTTGTGAGTCAGGATTCCGTTCCGTCACAGTAGCAATCCTTAGCCCAGTTTTCTCTAGGATGCCTGAGTCTGTGTCACTAGCTCCTGCCTCAGTTGTCCCTTTTTTACCTTTCTCGGCTGCTGGAACATGTTTGTGTTTTCTATTGTAAGTCCGTCCCAGCCCTTCTTGGAGGGCGTCAGTGTCTCATCACCTTTCCTACCTCTCCCGGGGCCACCCAGGCCCACCCCCACACGTTGGCTAACTGACGTGGAAACCCACAGCAACTCAGTGTGCACAGCAGTGCCGATCAAAGCACAGCGCAGTCGCGGCCTTCACGTGGATCACGGTCACTGGAGGATGGGAGAAATCACGTTCACGCACAGACACGCATCAGGTGCAAGACACGAACGGTGTTGTGGTCGGGGCTCAGCTAGTGTTGTTGCAAGGAGGAAATCGCCTTTGATTTGGCTGAGACCAGGCAGACGCACCGTAAGGGTTGCGTGTGTCAGAGTCGGACATCCTCAGACACAGGGGGTGGTACTCAGTGCCCACGCGGTGTGATTATTGTGAAAATGACCATCACAGGCGTGGGTGGGTGGCTTAGTGGTTAAGATGCGGGTTAAGACGACCATACCCCAGGACTGACATTATGGTGTAATGGGTTAAGCTGCCGACTGCAGCTCCACCATCCCATATGGGCACTGGTTTCAAACCCAGTTGCTCTACTTCCAGTTTGGCTCCTGGCTTCAGCCTTACCCACGCTGTTGTGGCCATTTGGGGAGTGAATGAGTGGTTGGGTGATCTGCCTGTCTTTCCCTTCCTCATTCTGTAACTCTGCCTTTCAAATAAATAAAATAAATCTTTTAAACAAAATGAGGTGATGCACCCCTGGGTGTACTTGGGTTTGATTCCTCACTCTAGCTTCCTGCTAATGCAGATCCTGGATCTGAGTCATCCTGGGATGACTCATGTGACCCTGCTGCCCACGTGAGAGACTGAACTGAGTTCCCAGCCCCTGACTGGCCCTGGCCCAGACGTAGGCATTTGGGGAGTGAACAAGTAGATGGGAAGCACTTTGTAACTCTCAAATAAATTAATTAAAAAATAAAAAAGAACACGTTGATCACAAATATGACCCCCCTCACCAGCCAAATGGCCTAACCAGTAGCTTGTCAAACTCAGAAAATCTTCCAAGTGTCCAGTGCACAATTTCCTAAATTAAGCAATATTTCCCAGCCCACAGGCAGGTGGGCAGAGACTCAAAAGTGAATTCTCTCTCTAACCCGGTCCCAGGGCCCGAGTCCTAGACCCTGAGCGTGTGTCAGCTGTCAGCACATGTGTCCCTCCAGGGGTAGCTGAAAATAACCCACTCAGAGCCATTTTCTGCTATAGGAGAGACCTTAAGCTCTGCTGACGTGGGATGCACTGACTTAAATTGAGCAAAACTCAGCCTGTTCCCAGGTAAAATATTTTGTCTGAGTTCAAGGAACTGCCTTTCAAACACATAAACAATTTTTAAAAATGTTGCTGTCCCAGGTGAAATACCTGATACTTCTTCCCCTCTCTCCCCTGACTCTTCTCCCCATATCCTCCTTATCGGCAGTCATTTAGCTCAAGAACACGCAAGCAAATCACTCCAGTTGTCCCGTTGCTTGTGGTATTTATTTCCTTTCCATTCGTCTCTGATTAAAGCTCAGCATACTTCCACTTTTAATAAGCTTGTTACTGGCAGTAAATAGAACATACCGGGAGTAATTACTGGGTGAGATGGGGAGGTGGCCAGTCCTGTTGTCATCCCTCAGTGTGGTTGCCTTTGCCGCCCGTGTGCACAGTTTACTGTCACCGCTGTCTCCCAGAGCTGCTTCTAGAAGGGCACAACCTGCGGCAGCCCGTGCGCCTGGCCTGCTGGCACCCTCGCTGCACGTGCCATGCTCTTCTGGATCTGCCCATGCACCTGTGGCAAGAACCCTGCCGCGTGTCACTCCCGGCCCTCGCCGGATGGCGATGCGTCCCTGTCACCCAGCGTCAGAGTGATGGAAGGGAAGGAGGGTTCCATGAGCACACAGCAGCAGCCCATGCAAATGCCTCCTTGATGCTGCTTCGCACACTTCATCTCAGACAGCCAGGAGGACCCACGGCTCTGAAGTTAGGACCGTTTCACTGGGATTTATCTCGGTCCAGTGGACTCCTGCAAAGATTTACTCCATTGGAATATCCTTTGGCCTTCTAGACACGCTCAAAGGCTGATCTTCCTCTTTATTGGTATGTACGGACCTCATATGTGGTTCAATAAAGTGAAAATTAAAGCTAAGTAGTAGCTCTCTTTGTGTTCCCAGCACACCACAAACTAAGGCGCCCATGGCCTCTGCTGTAGAAAATGTTCAGCAGCCAGGTTTCCTGATTGGCTACCGAATGAAGGAAATCTCTTTGCCTGGAGAGAACTACGTGAAAATAACATTGAGGTCCATCCCGAAGCCCACAAAGACAAGCAAATTAAAAACCAGGGCTGAAAATTTCCTCTCTTGTGCAATGAGTATTGCAGGATGGCTGTCAGATGGAGTTTCAACGATTAACATTTTCCAAAACACTGGCCCAGACCCCTCCAGTCCCTTACACTTTGCAGGTTTGGCTGACGCTAGTTTCGGGAAGATTACACTTTTAGCAACCATCAGCGATGAAGCGACTCTTCCAACTCTGCTTGCTATTATTTCTTCTTATTTTCTTGTAAGGTCAAGAGAGCCCTACCATTTGCTTTTCAGTAATAAAGACATAGGAAAGAAAAATGAGTGTTGGACAGAGACCTGAGAGATCAGTCACCTCTAGCACTTTCTGGAAGTCGCACCTGCACGAGGTCCCCGGTCACAGAAGGCGTGGACTCTGCCAGTGAGACCCCTGGAGGAGGAGCCTCCCCCTGCTCAGTGCCTTTCTGGTTAGCTGCAGCCATTCACACCAGAACATTCTTCCTCCAAGCCTCATCGTTTCTGCCTTCCTGCCTTCCCACACATGCTCCCGACCAGGGCTCTGCACAAAGTGTATGGAAAATGTATGTTCTGAACTTAAAAAGTGCATGAATTTCAAAAGCTTTTCACACCAAAATAAACTAATGGTTCAATTCCGCTTTTCCACATACTTGGGGAAACCTCTCATATTTCGACTGACTCACTTGACTGTGACAAACACCCAACCCAAGACAAATGCAGAAAGAGGGGGCAGAGCCAATTCTAGAAGCAAAGAATAATAAGAGAAGGATCAAATAGCTCTTCAAGTGTCAGAATTGGCACTTCATTTTTTAACCATGAAAGAACTAAAATACAGCCCCTCATAAAGCCATGTTTTATTGGTATGTACGGACCTCATATGTGGTTCAATAAAGTGAAAATTAAAGCTAAGTAGTAGCTCAGATACCCCTTGACCAAAGGAATAAATAATCACTTCATGGGGTTACACATCATCCTGTCGGTGTACTTGTAATAATTCAATGTTACAACATCCTACAGCCAGTTCTTAACAGATTCGTATCCTACAACCAACACCGTGAGATCGGTAGATCAGTAATGACAGATATCGTTGGATGAATCTGGCATAACCCATCTAAAGTCTACTTTTGGTTCCCCTCCTCTGCCCTCAGTCCACAGGGGAGTTACCTGGTTTATTTCCACACTGGTGTGTGATGTCTAATGTGGCTTGTTAACGTAGTTCACCATACTTTCTGGGCATAAGTGTTTATGGGAAAAAACTTGAGGTTTATACAAGGTTTTGGACATGTGACTCATATAAACTGGAATATGAGCATTGTTGCTGAAACCTGGGCTCGCTTTGAAGCTTCTTCATACTGTTCTTGGGAAACCATTAAGCAAAATGCCCTGAAGGGTCGGAGAAATTGCGTTGAGCAATAAAATGTCAACAAACTGCAGAATTTGAACATCAAGCACTTTCATCTAAACGTGCCCTTCTCTCCTTTCACTTGGCAGGGGTTTGGTTTTTGAAAAGTAATAAACTCTAGCACTCCAGTTGACCTGGGATATGTTGAAGAAATTAAATCCTAGAGCCAGAAGACGTATGGCCTGTAGTGGGGAATCACCATCTCAGAAAAACCATAGAATGAGAGGTGGAAGCAGAAAAGAGAATGGGAGTATCTACTCAGTTGTCTAGGTCTTGGATTTTTTGGTTTGTTTGTTTTTTAAAGATGGTGCACATCAAACCCGAGGCCAGAAGGCTTCGAGGCAATCACAAGTCTGTTTCAACAGGCGTCCTGTACTTACCCAGTCATGAACACCAAGTGGATACCAGGGCCACCCATCAGAAGGCTCTGAACAAGGAAACCCTGCTCACCATCCCGCGTCATCTCTGTGCACGGAGGCAGACGCAGGTTGGCCTTGGAGCAGGATGGCAGTCAGGAAACAGCTTCCTGCAGCCGCCAGTACCTTTCAGAATCATTCCAACCCTGTCCTTAGGGTTCTTGAGAACTCCCACGGGGATCCACATTCAACAAGACCACAGCACGATTGATGAAAACCACTCTCGTCCTCTACCCTTCTCCCCACTTGGGGCCAGTCCAGAGCATGACAATCCGCGGGTCCCCGTAACTCTGCTCCTCACATCATTCTCTTCTCTCTCTTCCTCACCCTCTCCTTCCTGAACGCTACCCTGGCACAAACCAACCCCTACTGAGAGGATGAACGAGAATCAGGGATGGCTCTGGTACCTAGAGAATTCTCTATGGCTGGGGAGGGTAGGGGAACAGATGACAAGCATCTGGCAACTATTAGATCCCAAAATATTATCGAACTGTGTGTGAGGAATAAGAGAGCTATAACCTCCCTGGGTCTCTGTTCGGCACCTTGAAAGAGTCAAGCTTCCTTTGGGAAGTATACATCTGACCAAAGGAGGGTCTAGAATTTCCTGGAGAAGGAAGGAAAAGGAGCCAACGAGGAACACTGGGAAGTTTCCATGCCTGCACATAGACTTTGCCACGTGGTTCATAAGGGTGTAAATCAGGTGCTACCTATCCATGCCTAGTGTTAGTCTGCCGGTGGGCTCAGTCCTACAAAGTCCAGGGAGGTGAATTCAGATCCCTGGAAGAATCTGCGTCCTAACCAAGCAGCACTGGCCTAGTGGAATCAATGGCAGATTCGGAAGGGCATGCCCTATCTTGACAAAGTAATTCTTCTGTTCCCCCTAATTCTTATCGTGTAGGAATACTGAGCCCGTGTCTCCAAATCCTTCACTTTCTAAGAAAGCCCGAAGATCCAAATACTGTATCTGATGCTTCCCAAATTTGAGGTGTTGACAGTTTGCTATTTCTCCTCACTGTGAAGACCAAATATCCATGAATTGATGCAGCTCAAGCCCACATCACCTCTGGGATGAAAATCCAACAATTAACCTTCAAGGAGCAATAAATATAATACATGGATATTTGGTTTCTTAACTTCATTCCATATGAATATTCAGTTGAGGGAATTTTCTGCAAAAGCCATCTGCCAACAGCAGGATGGCTTAGAGGAAATCAAACAAGTGGCGATTTTACCAAAGGAATTTATTTAACTAACCAGCTGGACCAAGAGGAAGTCAGTATGAACTGTAAAATGACCTTGAAAGAGGGTACTCTTACCCAACAATTAAAAAAAAATTCCTGATTCCACAAAGATTAATATATGAAGATGTTTATTGGAAATACTTGTAACTGAAAAATTAACCAACAGTAGGGGCTTGGCTTAAATACATTTTGTAGATTATGGATATATAATCTGCAAAACTATGTACTCATTCAAAATGTTGCTATAGAAAATAATTTAGTGGAAAGATGTTCCTGGTATTAAATAAAGCAGGTTACTAATACAAATAAAGTGTATATTTTTGGGTCAAGTAGAAATGACAAAGAAAATTAGAAAATAGTTGGAAGTGAATGATAGTGAAAACATTAAAATCTTAAGTTTCAACTGCATCCCTCAAGTTTTGATATATTATGTTTTCACTATGATTAAGAAGCTATATAAAAGCATAGCAAATTAAATCCAAAGTAAATATAAGGCAGGACATAATAAAAATAAGATCTGAAAACAATAAAAGTTAAAGCAGAAATCAATAAAAAGTGAGTTATTTGAATAGATCTATGAAAAAAATGACATTAATCACTGAAGAAGGTAATAGTACTTATCACCATAGATTCTATGGCCACTCTAAAAGATAGTGGTAGTATAATGCAGAGTTCTATGACAATGATTTGACAACTGAGAAGAAATAGACAAATTCCTTGAAAGTTATAAATTACCAAAATTGACACAACAAGCAGAAAATCTGAATAGCCCTATATATAATAGGACTGAATGTTAGTTTTTAAAAAATGAACTTCCTCAAGTGGAGCATTGGGCAAGACACTGCAGAAAAGAAAAACACTGCAGAAATCAAGACAGTTTATTGATTATTGGTGTAATGATGTATAGATCAATGAGATAGTCCAAAAATAGGCTTACACGCACCTACACCAGATTGGGAACCGCTCTACAATGCCCTTGGCTGAAATCCAGTTCTCCCTTGTGTCCAGGCAGCCAAGGGACACTGGCCCACTTTCTCAGGAATGGCCTTGTTGGGTAGGAAGTCAGAAATGGAGCCTATGTGTGTGAGAGAGGCCTGAAGACCAGCACCCACTGCGGAAGCTCCAGAAACCCAGCATCTTGCACTTCCAAGTCCTGCCCAGACCCTGATGACCTCCCAGGGGGTCCCAGCCCCTCCCCCAACAAAAGCTCCCAGGAGAATTCTCTCTCCTCAGGACCAAAGGGGTTACCTGATCACATGGGGCACTAAAACCTTCTCACAGGCCCTAAGGGAAGCCCCCCTACTCTGCCCAGCTCCAGCAAATCTGGAGAAGAATTTGCTAATTTTCACCCAACAAACCCTTCCTCCAGGACTCTCCATCCTTTGTCCTGGAGGATGGGGGAGGTGGGTAAGCAGACTCCCTTAAAAACCTAGGGAGTCCAAACAGACTGAGCGCTCAGCCCTCTGCCTCCAGCTGAGCCGCCCGCCTGGTCTGCCCAGGTGTATTCTCTCCACTCAACCATGTAACCTCGCTCTCCCCAGCCCCTGCGACTGGGCTCTCTCTCTGTCTCTTCCATCCTGAGGGATGCCCTGTCCCCAATAAAGCCTTATCACTCCGCTCTCTATCTCACGCCTGAATTCTTTCTTGCATGAAGACAAGAACCCCATGGCTTCCTTGGCCTTCCCTCTGGTAACAGCCTTTTTTTTTAATACAAGCAGATCAGGGTATAAATGACATCACACTTATTTATACTGAGACAAATGAGAAATTCCAGCCTTTTCCTGGTGTGCTCCCCCCGCCTTAGTGATGCCAAGACTCTCCAAGGAAGGTTCCAGATATGCAGGCATCTGTCCTACTCAGTGCCATTGCTTGTCTTGGGGAGGGGATCCCGGGCTAAGGGTAAAACTCTTTCGAGGCAAAGTGAGGAGGAGGATCCCTGCTCTGTGTGTCGTGTCAAGGCCACTCTGAGAAACTCTTAGTATTTAACAATTTTGCTAAATCACAGAGTACATTTTCTGTCGTCTGTGCCACAGACCGTAAACATTACAGCGGTTAGGGAATCCCTTTGTCTGAAAACCACTATCTGCTACTTTGGTCTCATTAGGAGATGTCAGAGATGGTGCCTCCAAACCCACGACCATCCGTACAAGGATCCCGCTCCCTGGGAGTTCCCCAGGCAGAGGTCTCGCTCACCGGCCCCAGCCTACAGGACCTTTACAAGGCAATGATCTGTGTGCACATGCATGGGGGACAGCAAGCCTGTATCTCTGGATTCCAGGCCCTGGAAGACCAGGGACGGCATTGGTGACCTTCCCAAACCTCCAGTTTTCTCTGGGCCTCGTTTCCCAGAACTTGAACCAATCAGTTTGCACAGAGCTGAGAAGCACTCACGGGATGATTGGAACTGTGGCTCCGTGAGGAAGAGCTGGGGTGGATCTCTATGCGGATCAGCAGCGGGAGCTTGTTCAGTAGCCGGAGTGCAGTCACCGGGGGTGATCTGGGAGGCAAATGCAAGCTTGATCTTTTCTACCTCACGGGCTGCTGTACATTTTTGCCATTTGGGGCATGTTAATATTTGGATACCCTGTGTACTGATCAAATCAGGGTAGTCAACTCTTAAGCATTTATGCAGAACTACGTTTTAGTGCATCCCCACTATGAGCCAGAATCAGGAAGAGCCCGAATCGCCCTCAAATCCCGCTATCACGCTTGTTTACTGTCTCTCTCTCTCTCTGAATGTGCCGTTGTGAATTCTTGAAGCCATTACTTAGGATTTAAGTAGTCATTCCTCCAGGGCTGTGATCCTAGAGATACAGTAGTATATAAAACAGATAAACATCCTGCCTCCCATGAGCTTATATTCTACTGAAGAAAAGAATCAACAAAAATGAATACATACATACTGTGACACCTGACAGTGGGAAGAAATGAAACAGTTAAGCAAGGGGATCTCCAGTGAGGGAGGCTGGTGAGTTATGTAGATGGAGGGCTCAGAACAGCACTCTCTAAGAAGGTATGACTTGAGCTGGCATCCCAGTAAGCCAGAGAACAGCCAGGTAGAAATCTGCAAACAGGATTCCAGACAGAAGAAAGAGCAAATGCAGAATTCCTGAGGTGGGAATGAGCTTGGCGTACTTAGAGAACAAGAAGCACACTAGTATTCATCAGTATCGGCGAATTGTCTAGAGATGTGGGACTGGAAGGGCACAGAGCAACAACCAAGAGATTTTCCAAGGCCAGAGGTATAATCTGTCCCACTCCCACCACACTCCACAGAGGGTTTTAAAGAGAACTTAGAATCACCCTGATGCTTTGAATAGAAGTCTGTCCTTAGGCTATCAGATAGTCCTGCTATTGCATGTGATGTAGACCACAGAGTAGGAGCAGACTGGGAGAAGGATGAGCAGTCCCCAGGAGGCATCACATTTTGAGAGGAAAGCTACACACTGAGAGATTTCACTGACGTGGTTAAAACCACAGAACACGTGATGGGATCCGAGTAGAATTACTTCATCTTGTTCCTAGTATGTCTTTCTGGTGCATCTGTTGTCAGTGTTACTTTTACAGGTCGGTAAAAGAAGTGCAGTCCCACGTAGTGAGTTTTCACGGGGTGGTCAGAAAAGAGCCCTAGGATGTGTGGTCCTGGGACCTGCACAGCCAGCGCCTGTCTGTCATCAGGAAGGCGGTGTCTGCGAACCCAGGCTCTGTCTGGATCACAGGTCACGCTGCTGAAATACTCCTGGAAACAGTAGTGCTGTGTGCAGGGCAGCCCACTGAAGTGGAGTTACAAAAACGACTCATCCCCAGGGGCTCTGTGTCCGCACAAATCCCAAAACCCGCCAGTGAAACCCAAACTAGGAGCTAAATAAAAATGTGAGATGCATCGCAGGAGGGTATTTACTGAGACTGTATGATTTAAAGTTTAGATAAATTAAGACATTGCCCAAGAAATCAATCCAGAAAAAAGAAATTCCAAAACAATTACAAGAATGTAAAAAGAAAGAATAATTCATGCTTTACATGAATCAATGTCTTCATTTTGAACATTAGAAGAGAGGAATACCACTTTTACTGCCCCACAAAACTTCAGTATCTCCTCACTCCTACTAAACAAATGTTACACAGATGCACAGAGAATTTAGCAGTTTGCAGGGATACTGCGTTACTGTCCTCACACAGGAAGTCATGTGCCTGGGTCCAGGCCTGTGTTCGTCTCACTTTGTCAAATGAGGCAAAACAGGAATCCCTTGCCCTAAATGGAGAGTAAGAGTTGATCCCCACTGATCCTAAGTCTGTCCCTGAGCAAGAACCAGCAGTGCTGACCATAAGGTCGAGTGAGGGACATGTGCATGGTTTGCTCACATGGTCAATAGAACCAATAGGGACTCAGATACAAATCTGACACGTCCGAAACAGGTGCACTCGGGAACAAGGTGAGGATTTCCTACTTACCAGCAGGAAGTGAGCTAAAGAACTCAGAGCTTCAGCCGTGAGGACGTCATGGCCTCCGGCTTACAGCAGGTGCATACAAGCGTCTCTGACTCGCTCTGCCTCCTTGGGGAGGACTTCTGTGTCCTTCCCTGGGTGTTCACTTGGTCTCCAACAGACATGAAGGAGAAACAGATGCCACACTCACGTGGGCTCAAAACGCATCGTGTAACACTGGCTTCTATTTTCTGATATGATGTGGACAGCTGCGATGCCCAGGAGAGAATGTGGCAATTCCAAAGAATTCATGTTTCGTAGAATGTTGTCTGATTAGCGTCTCTCGTACAAGTGCTTACGTTATCGACTGAACTGAGGCCTCTGCTTTGACTCAACCACTTGGCATTTACCACGTCTCTCCATGCTGACTTCAAGGAGTTCTCTCATGCACCAGTGCCCTGGAACCTTCTCTAATGGGTAAAGAATTGATCATTGAATGTGTACTATCCTGTAGGATCTCCCTTCCCTCCCTCCTTCCTTCCTTCTTCTCTTGTTTCTCTTTCCTTCTCCTAAAATGTATTGACTGCTTCCTCTGCACGCACTCCTCTAATCACTTTTCAGCCAAATTTCCCATTTTTTAAAAATTTCTTTCTTTTTTGGAAAGGCAAGGTGACAGAGGAAGAGATGGGGTGGGGTTGGGAGGAGTTGGAGAGAGAACAGCCCAATACATCTCACTCCCACTGGTTCACTCCCTGAATGACTACAACAGCCAGGTCTGGGCCAGGCCAGAGCCAGGAACCGGCAACTCCATCCCGGTCTCCACGAGGGTGGCCTCTCCCACTTGAGCCATCTTCTGTTCCTCCCAGGAACATTAGCTGGCAGCTGGATTAGCAACAGAGTGGCCTGCTGGCGCCGCGGCTCACTAGGCTAATCCTCCACCTTGCGGTGCTGGCACACCAGGTTCTAGTCCTGGTCGGGGTGCCGGATTCTGTCCCAGTTGCCCCTCTTCCAGGCCAGCTCTCTGCTGTGGCCAGGGAGTGCAGTGGAGGATGGCCCAAGTGCTTGGGCCCTGCACCCCATGGGAGACCAGGATAAGTACCTGGCTCCTGCCATTGGATCAGCGCAGTGCGCCGGCTGCAGCGCGCGGGCCACGGCGGCCATTGGAGGGTGAACCAATGGCAAAGGAAGACCTTTCTCTCTGTTTGTCTCTCTCACTGTCCACTCTGCCTGTAAAAAAAAAAAAATAGAAACAGAGTGGCCTGGACTGCAACTAGCGCTCTGATATCCGGGGCTAGAGTCGCGAGCAGTCTCTTGATCTGCTGCACCACGATACCAACGCCCCAGCCCTCTAACTTAATCTTCACAACTCCATTCCTTCCTCTCTCCCCGCTGGATTCTCTGTTCGTTGGGTATAGGGGTCAGCTTTGTCCTCTTCAGATCCTCGGTACCTAACACAGAGTCAGACTAAAATTTCTGTACAACTAAAATTATACTTAGGTTTAAGGCGGTTCACTCCTGAAGAATTAATTTTGCCATTCTTGTTCAGTTATTACCAACCATCGGAGGAATTTTGTAGAGATAAAAGAGACAGAGGAAGGCAATGATGTGTGTTGCCTCCTGCTTTTGATAAAAACCAAAGCTCTCTTCTCTCTGTCTTGCTTCCCCTTCTCTTATAAAGCAGGCCAAAGTGGAACAGTAATTTCTTGGTCATTTTCTAAGTCATTTTTTCTAGGTCATTGTACAAAATCGTGCCTGTTTTCACAACGAGAAGGAGGAGGGTGCCTACGTGCAGTGGGGGTGGCACTGGTGGGGAAAGATATTTCCTTAAACCCTGATCAACAGCCCACTTATTTTTTTTTTTCCTTTCAAAATTACAGCTTATTCCCAGAAACGGTTCCCTGTGTGCAGAACTCCACTGCTCACGGGTTTGGATCTACTCTATCGAATCTCCAAGGCTGGGGAATCTTGGCCTCAGCAGCCATCAGCGACCTGCCGTTAATGGGGAACGAAGGAGACGTGCAAACCCCAGAGCCGCAGGAACGTGGCCCGTGGCTCCACGCTCTCTCCCAGGGCGGCTGATCCCATCCGGCAGGAATGTGGAAAACAGCGGCTTTCCCAGACAGAGACCCCAAGCTATACTTTGAGGTGATGCAACCCAACCCAGCCTGCTACGGAGCCAAGGGAATTTCCGTCGGCTCCACAACCTTTCTTGAGCCGGTTGGTCACCCGAGATCTGAAATTACAGAAAAAGCAAAACCTAGGAAAATCCAGAGGATTCAAATGGTAATGATAAGGTACGCTTGGAAGGCATACCGCGCGCAGTGGGTTAGCCAACTGTACATTTTTCTAGCTTTTGTAACAACCATGGAAGATATTTTGTGACTAAGAAGTCAGGGCTTAGAGAGGCTCCGGAGTTTAATAAATGGCAGAGCCCAGCGTTTCTCACTCAAGGACACCTACTAGGGTCTGGCAACACTGCTGGAGGCTACAGCTGTTGGGGGGTGGGAGAGAGCAGTGCTCCTGGCATTTGTGGGCAGAGGTTAGGGCTTCACGGGACAGCCCCCCAGCACAGGCTCACGTCGGCTGAGACGCCGGGTCTGGCTGAGTCCCAGGTGGACTTTGTGCCTTGCTGAGCATCCAGCTTCCAGACGGACCAGGAGACAGCTGAGGCTGTGAAGGTGCGGCGGGAGACACCAGACCACCCAGGGCCGCCGGCTTGCTTAGGAGGAGGGTTCCTCTGATCTGCAGTGTAGACCGTGGGAGCCTGACTCGAAGACAAGCGTTCTAAGGGCACACACGTGTGAGGTGTGCAAAGTGATGACAACTTTTATTCAAAAGGTGAGAAAGTGAACACACACACACACACGCATGAGCAAGGGTGGCCCCACTTGGAGACATGCCCATCGTGAGAAGGCAGTGAGCCAGAAGATTGCCCTAAAGGGGGAGGGATGGGGCGAGGCAGACAGAGAAAGGGCACCCACATGGCACCTCGAGCTGTGGTCTGCAGTGAGAGAGAGAGAGAGAGCGAGCGAGCAAGCTCTTCTGATGTCAGCCCCTTTTCTGAGGTTGGGGGTGGAACTCTATGACCCCTCTACAATGCCATGTGGCCCTCAGTATCCATATTGGCAACCACCTCTTAGGCCCCGACTGAAGCAGATGCATCCTGGGAAGGAGGCGTTTTGATTGACAAGCAGGAGGCTAGAATTACATCTGGGGGCTTGTGACTTCCAGCTCAGCAGACCCAAACTACCTGCCTGTCCCACATCAAAGGGGTGGGCAGGGAGTGGAAATACATGTAAGCCAAAACCCTCCCGTCATTCAAACAGGCTGTCTGTTTCGTCAGCCCAAGGGCGCTGCCCAGCATGGTCTCGGATGCAGAAGGCAGGTCGGTGGAGCTGGACAAAAGCCAGCCTTCTCAGCCAGGGAGCTCTGCTCTCTGGCTGCCTCTGGCCGCTGTCTGCCAGCCTGGAGATTGATCGGGAACCGGGGCAGCCCGTGCGGCCCTTATCTCAGCACCCTGTGGCCCGTTGGCTGGGAAGGGCCCGCCAAGTCTGCTCTGTCAGCCCAGCCGCGCTGTCAGCACATGGAGCTGGGCCAGCGGGCTGGGTGGGGCGGTTGGTACCAGACACCCAGGCCTGTTCCCTGTCCTCCCCCTACTAACAAATGGCTTTGCTGGCGCTGCCGCCACATGGCCCTGGGAGCGCAGACTCCCTGTCGGCCAGATTGCCATTTTTCTGGGCTGGATAGCAGCATGAAACACGGAGGCTGTCTTGGCTGCAGTTGTGTGTAAGCGCTCGCTCACACATTCTCCCCAGCATTAACCAGTCATCAATCAACCTGGGAAGTTTTTCCAAGATCACCCCCAGCGCGGGGCTTTGCTGGAGCAGTCACGGAGTGGAGGCAGAGACAGCCTCAGACCATTCTCAGGGACCTCCCCTCTGCTTGGACCCTAAGACCTGCCCTGGCTTCCACATATGGACCTCTGGGAGGGGGGGTCTCCCCAGGGGGGCCCCACATGCCTCTGTCCTCCCCAGCAGAGCCACACCTCTGTCCACCTGCTCACCTGTTTGCTTCCCTGGCAGGGCTGTGTGTTTGCCTGGAGTGCTCTCGTCCACAGCTGCACCCTTGTGCGTGGCAAGAGGCTTGGTACCGCTGGGTGGGCCAGACCGCATCAGTGACGTGAACAACGCTGGCCATGCTATGTGCACAGAAATCCTGCCCAGTGCTTTACCCAGCTGCCTTCTCACTCTTAGGGGTCTTGGTTTCGAGAAGACTCGAAGGCAAGGGCTGCTCCAATGTATGAGCGAACTTCAGAAGCTCCTGGAAAAATGGAATTAAAAGACTAGTTTATTTTGGCCAGTGCTGCAGCTCACTAGGCTAATCCTCCGCCTGTGGCACCAGCACCCCAGGTTCTAGTCCCAGTTGGGGCGCCGGATTCTGTCCCAGTTGCCCCTCTTCCAGGCCAGCTCTCTGCTATGGCCCAGGAGTGCAGTGGAGGATGGCCCTAGTGCTTGGACCCTGCACCCCATGGGAGACCAGGAGAAGCACCTGGCTCCTGCCTTCAGATCAGCGCGGTGCGCCGGCCGCAGCGGCCATTGGGAGGTGAACCAACGGAAAAGGAAGACCTTTCTCTCTTTCTCTCGCACACGCGCTTTCCATTCTACCTGTCCAAAAAAAAAAAAAAAAAAAAAAGCAACTAGTTCATTTTGATGCAAAAAGAATTGAAGTCCTTGCATAATACTCTCCTTTTCCATGGAGCTTTTGAAGAACCTTCGTATGCATGGATATCAAAAATTTTTGCAGCAAAGTCAACTTACATTTTAGTTCCTTCCCCACATACTTTTTGAAGTACACTTGCATGCCTGGGACATGAACAGGAGCTCAAAGGGCTGAATGGGTGCACAAATAAATGGGAGCAATGCGCATACCTGGGCTTGAGACTGTTAGTAGTTTGCTTCCAGAGTCGATCCAAAACAGGCCACCAGAGGCTATACAACTGGGTGTATTTATCAAAACTCACTAAATATTACACTAAATACAGTGACTTTTAATATATAACATAATAATAAGTAATATACATTAATTTCATTTTTTAAAAGATTTTATTTATCTATTTGAGAGGCAAAGTTACAGAGAGAGAGAGAGAGAGAGACAAAGAGAGGTCTTCCATCCACTGGTTCACTCCCTAAATGGCCACAACAGCCAGAGCTGAGCCGATCTAAAGCCAGGAGCCAGGAGCTTCTTTCAGGTCTCCCACGCGGGTGCAGGGGCCCAAGGACTTGGGCCATCTTCTGCTGCTTTCCCAGGCCATAGCAGAGAGCTAGATTGGAAGTGGAGCAGCAAGGACACATAACAGTGACTGTAGGGGATGCTGGCACCCCAAGGGGAAGCTTAGCTCCCTACGCCAAAGTGCAGACCTAAAACTTCTCTTGCTTGAGGGATTTACTTACCCCTCTCTTAACATATTACATCCAACAATAGCATGCATCAAGACCCAGGGACCACTTTTTAGGGTCAGATTTAGTACAGCTTTGTGTTGACAACATGTTTTTATAATTTTTAAAATTTCATCATTTGCAGAAATCTCCAGTGTTCGGCCAAAAATGAATGATAAAGAAGGCAGCGGAGATCATGTATTGGGCCCAAAACAGCAGAGCTGTCAGGGTCTTTTTTCCCCCCCAGTCTGTACCAGCTTACACCCCGAATCTCCCATGGCTGATTCTCCCGTGTTTGGTTTGTTTCGCTGTAGGCTGGAATCACCAGCCTAAGGCAGATTCAGTGAAATGTTAGCAGTGGGAGATTTCTGTGTGTTGCATCAACTTGCAAGTTTGCAGAGTTTTGAACTAGTTAGCATTTCCGGAATTGGCAGTTTCCTGTTGCCGACCCGGTACCCCGGTTTCTCCTCTGAAACCAGGTGATGGTGGGGCCACGTGCCCACGTGGCAGGAGCCAAGGGGTGGCTGTGCTCTCCAAAGGAGCGTGTGCCCTCCAGCCTGCTGGAGTCTGCGCCCTCACTCCCGCTGCTGCCCCGGCTTTTGAGCACTTTGATTGGCAGCCCCTAGCCCGAGGCGCGGCCAGGTGCATGCAATCATGGAGCAAACCCGCTTGCCGCAGCAAAGCAGGCGGCGGTGACAGCAGAGAGAGAAGCTGCTGACCAGCGTGGGTCTGCTGGACCCGATCCTGAGTTCCCAGAGTAGAGGGGAGGCTGTCAGGGTCTTGAGAAGCACAGTGTGTCTACAGAGGCGGCCGGGGGCATGGGAGGGTCTGGCTGCTGGTGGACCTGCATTCTGCAACAGGATGGTGTCAGCTGGGACAGGCTATGAGCATGCGCAGGTGAGTGCCTACTTTTCTTCAAGAGCTCCAGGTTCTCACCAATGTCGCTACCGTCTGAGGCTGGGGCAGGGAACCTCGGGGGGACACCTCCTCCCACCCTGTGTTGCAGTGGCTTTGAGCCTAGGCTTTATTTCTTCGGGAAGACGCTTCTCGCCGGAGGCAGGTGAGATGCCTTACGTTTCACTCGTTCCTCCTGTGATGAGTTAATGTGCATTAGCTGTGCGGCGCCTCGTCTCGTGTGTGCTAAGTTGAATCAGCCGGCTGTCTTCCCGGCCTAAGTAGGATCCTAGAGTCCATTGGCTGGGCAATCACGGTGAGAACTACAGCTGGGCCTTACACCAGGACACTGAGGTTGGCTTTGCGCTTCACGAGGGCCGGGACTGCCCACCCCTTGGGCCTGGAAGTTCCCTGGAGAGCAGAGCTCCTTGGAGCTGCAGATCTAGCAGCCCTGTAAAAGTAAGTGTGGGGTAGGCCGTCTCGCCGGATGTCGCGTGAGAGTGCGCGTTGGCAGGGATGGCGTGGCTTCCGCTGAGTTATGAGACGGCGAGGCCTTCAAGAGTGAGTCTTTTCTCTGGTTGTGCGGTTGCAAATGGCGCCCATCGAACTACAAGGGGAGTTGCCGCTAGTTACCTCGGACAAGACTGGGAGAGAAATGAGCCCCCTCTGCAGCGGAAGGAAGCGCTGTCTGTTGCTGTGGGCACTGGTTTCTCAGCCTGGATCCCCATTAGCATGCACCCTGCCTTCTAATTACACCCTAATTTGCACTGTGCAAACACCTAGTAACAAGCCCTCCACCAGCAGCTTTTCCAATTAGTAGGGAAATCTGTGGCAGATGTGAAATTCGTGGGATGCTGAGAGGAAAATTTTAATTAATTTTTTAGAATTTTGAAGCCCTGTACAAAACCTTCTCATCAGTAGAGACGCCAGGGTAGTTGATGTTCTCGCATCATGTTGCACTGCGAGTTCTACCCTTTGTGGACCCCGTGTGGACTGGGAGCTGCTTGGGGATTTGATGGGCTGTGAGCTTCCATGGACACAGCGTGGCTTACGGGGACGGCGAGCCTGCCACTCCGACTGTGTTGGGAGGGATGTCGTGTTTAGTTTCTTCTGCTAAGACAGCCGTCACTATGCTGGGAGCAGGTGAAATGCCTTCCAGGCCACTCGTTACCTTCTGGGATGGATGTGTGTGTGTGTGAATTTCACCTGTGTGAGCCCGGGAATCAGCAGAGACCTTGGCCCATCCCAGCAGAGCGTGAGACCAGCCACAGCCTGAGGGTTTGTCTCCACCAAGGGCGAGAGCCTGGGTCTCTCCCTGTGGCTTCATCTTCTCTCACAGTCCCAAGGCCCCCACCCCCAGGCCCTGGGAGTTGGTGCTGGGAACGTGAGCACGCCCCTTTGAGCACCACCCCCAGAGATGATGGGATGAGCGCCCAGGTTTGATAGGCGTCCAGCTTGAGGGGCCAGCCGCAGGCCCATCTCAGTGTAAGCAGGGACTACAAGAGCTAACGTGGGGAGCAGCGTGTTTAGTCCCCTCTGCAGTAAGAAATGCTAAAGGCAGGTTCCTGTCCCTGCAATGCAGGGCCTGGCATTCTCATGTAGCCTGCGGTGTGAGGGTGTCCCAAGGCTGGAGGCTGCAGCTGCCCGTGTATTCACCTGTGGCACCCCTGTCACCCTAGAGGACACCCGCTGAGGCCTGACATTGGCATTCTTCTCCCCCTTGACGCCAGCCCCTTCCCCTCCAACAGCTTGCCCACCGGTGTGACGCAGAGTCTGCCCCGCCCCAGAGTAAGAATTCCAGGCCGAGTTCCTCGGGGCGACTCCTTTCTTTGCAGTCGCTTTGGTTTTAATAAAATCTCCATTTCTTGAAGACCAAACCACGTTTCTTGATGGCTGGATCAGAAATCATAACATGAGGGTATGTTGGGAAACTTTGTCGGGAAATGGAATTAAAGAAGGGGTGTATTTGTGTGCACAATCATTTTTGAAATCCATGCAGGTTTCCAGAATTTTCTGAAGAACGCTTAGTGTTAACGCCGAGAATGGTTCTCAGTCGATGATGCTGAATTGCACTGATGACCCTGGGAGCTTGTCACAGCCCAGGGAGGGGACCCCTCTGACAGTGTAAACAGGGAGGCCTTGACAGGTGACAATTCAGATCACGCAGTAAGCGGCGTAGCTGGCGCTCAACCCAGCTAATCCTACTCTAGAGGGAAAAGCAGACAAGTGGCGGCACAGCATTGTCCTCCTGGCCCTTGTCCTGTGGAACTGGACACCCCTTTGGGGAAAGGACACACCTTCCACCCCCTCTCGCCCCAGGAGCTCATCCCCCGGGCCGGCTGACACCTACACCGGCCTGGAAGTAACCCCGGAACAGCACGTGGTCCCGGACAGACCTTGCTGGTGGCAGGTCCCCCGGCAGACCCACCCCTCCACACACGGACTCTGCTTGGGACACTTCCCCCGGGTGACTGCTGACTTGGGATCCTGTGTGCACAGGTGTGTGGGCGGGCCCGGCTCTCGGAGGTCGGGGCGATGGCAGAGGCTTTCTGCGGAAATACGGGGCTTCACAGAGCACAGGGCCAGGAGAAAGGTCCTGAAGAACATTGTGATTGACAGCAGTACTTGGTGGGATGTGCCGGTCCTTTCCCGCCGTGTTCCTGGTCCTTGGAAACCGGCAAACCGGCTCTGAGTTCACGCGGACTCTGTTCCTAAGGGGTTTCTCAGCTTGCATGCTTTAGCAGGTTTTGCATGAAGAGGCGGGGGGGGGGGGGGACGTACTCTAGGGCTGTGGTTCCCACCTTGGCTGCACCTGACATCAGCTCCGGAGCTTTGGTAGCCCTCAATGCCAGGTCAAGGCTGCACCAATGAGGTCAGCACTTTGAAGGGTGCAGCCTGGGCTTGCATGGTTTTGGAAGCTCCCCGGGCAATTCCAATATGCAGCCGATTCTGAAAGCCACTTTGAACAGAGAGGTGGACTCCTTTCCTGCCAACTCCTGGCTTTAGAAACCGCAGTCAGTGAGCGCTCTCGCTTGATGCTGTCCTACTGTGCTCTTGGAAGAACAAGCTTGCCTTGCGCTGGAGTTCGCCGTATCTGGCACAGACACAAGGTGTCCTGTGCATGAGCCCTGCCCGAGGACTGGTCGTATTCTGTCTTCGCAAGAGCAGCCGGGGAAGGATGGGGACGGGAAGGAGGAGGAGGAAGAGGAGGAGCCGCTCCTCCTCCCCTTTCAGAGAGGAGGAGACTGAAGCTCAGAAAAACACAGAATTTGCCCAAAGCCAGCCAGCTTCACTGTACAGGCCCAGGGGCCGATTTGCGCGCATGCGCTGCCCGAGTCCCAGCAGGGCCCCCAAAGAGTGCAAGTGTGCTTAGCACTGGAGGCCTCGGCTTCGGGGAAACAGGGCAACCGCCACAGCGGAGGCCAGAGACAGAGGCGAGAGTTGTCACCAGAGGGAGACAGAGCTTGAGTCATCGGGGCTCTGGCTCGGCAACGGAGCCACACCGCCCAGAGCCCAGGACAGCTGCGCGGGCGCCCTGGCTTTGGTTTAAGTTCTGCCACCATGTTCCTTCCCCGCCCCTCAGCTCCTCTGTCTGTCTCTCTCTCTCTCCCCTGTCCCTAGGTGTGCAGGCCAAAGAGGGAGGGCTGAGGTCAGCTTCTCTCTCTGCCCTACCACGCCCCTGGAATCTGGCAAGACGCAGGTCCGGAGCTCAGGACTGCCAAGGGCGGAGTCCCCAACCCCTGCCCAGAGCCCTGAGTGCAAAGCCACAGCAAGGGCTGTGGCCGCGGTTGCCGGCTGGGGGGACCTGGGGGGTTTCTGACCTGGAGCCGTGGTGGCTGCATCCTCGCTCTCCTCCCCACGGTGGGGTGGCGGTGGCGTGGGGAGCGGACCCTGTGGCCTCGGGGGCCAGTGGAAGCTGTGCGTCGTGCGCCGGAGCAGTGTCCCGCACAGCTCCCGTCAGCTTGGCCGAGCCTGTCCTGCTGTTTGCCAGCAGATGTGCTGATTCACTTGTTCCCGTCTTAATTCTAGTCCTTGGCGTGCTTTGGAATAGTCTGCAAATTATGCATCGGGAGAATATTAGAGAGACACAGGGTGGCACGGGTGGGGGCAGGGGGAGTCCTGCGATGGAGTCACAGGATTCGGTGGGCAGGGTTCCCACCCAGGGAGGGAGACCCTCCGGTTCACACCGTGACTGGCTGCTCTTGGGAGAATCCAGCGATGAAGGATTGGGGTGACGGCTTCACTCACGTACCCTCAGTCTATCACTTACTTGTTCAAATACCATTTGGGGAGAATATTTATTTGAAAGGCAGCATGACTGATGGGCTGATTTTTTTTCCAACTACTGGTTCTGTGTCCAAATGACACCAACAGCCAGAGCTGGGCAAAGTTGAAGCCACGGGCTCCATCCTGGTCCCCTGTGTGGGTAGCAGTGGCCCAAGCACTTTCGCTGTCTTCCACTGCCGGCCCAGATGGGTGACCAGCGAGCTGGATCAGAAGAGGAGCAGCCAGGAGTCAAACCAGTGCTTCGATGTGGGATGCTGGCATCACAACAGGGGGCTTTATGCACTGGGCCACAAGGCCCCCAATGAGCAGTTTTTGACCATCCCTCATGTGCCAGGAGCTGGGCTAGCTAAGGGGTTAAAAACCCAATTCGAATGCTCTCAGGGTGCTTAGAGTTCAGAGAGAAGACACAGACAAGAGCTGCCAGTGCTCTGGGAAAGCAAGGGAGTTCTCAGGAGCGAATCCTCAGTGCTGCGGCTGCGCACAGGGTGTGTGTGCATCTGTCCCAGCCAGGGGCTGCGCACAGTGTGTCTGCATCTGTCACAGCCAGGAGCTGCGCACAGTGTGTCTGCATCTGTCACAGCCAGGGACTGCACACAGTGTGTGTGCATCTTCACAGTCGGGCTGCACACAGTGTGTCTGCATCTGTCACAGCCAGGGACTGCGCACAGTGTGTGTGTATCTTCATAGCCAGGGACTGCACACAGTGTGTGTGCAGCTTCAGTCAGGGGCTGCACACAGTGTGTCTGCATCTGTCACAGCCAGGGACTGTGCACAGTGTGTGTGCATCTGTCACAGCCAGGGACTGCACACAGTGTGTGTGCATCTTCACAGTCGGGCTGCACACAGTGTGTCTGCATCTGTCATAGCCAGGGACTGCACACAGTAGATGTGTATCTGTCACAGCAGAGGCTGCGCACAGTGTGTCTGCATCTTCACAGCAGGGGCTGCACACAGTGTGTCTGCATCTTCACAGCAGGGGCTGCGCACAGTGTGTGTGTATCTGTCACAGCCAGGGACTGTGCACAGTGTGTGTGCATCTTCACAGTCAGGGGCTGCACACAGTGTGTCTGCATCGTCACAGCAGGGGCTGCACACAGTGTGTGCTCATCTGTCACAGGGGCTGAAACCAGCGGTCTACAAGTGTGTATCCCGCGTGCTGCTTTCCCCGACACACGCTGGGCCTCTGTCAGCAAGTGTCAAAGGCACCCTGGCCGGGCGTTCTGCTTTAACATCCAATTCCTGCCTGTTCGGATCAGCCTTAGCAATATTGCCTGCACACTGGACTCTG
The DNA here is from genome assembly GCF_964237555.1 of Oryctolagus cuniculus. NCBI lineage: Eukaryota > Metazoa > Chordata > Mammalia > Lagomorpha > Leporidae > Oryctolagus > Oryctolagus cuniculus. Next base: position 12,208,485 of record NC_091437.1, read on the forward strand.
AGGTCTAATGTGGAAAAACCGAGTTCTCCTTTCATGGAAAGGGCCTGCGAGTCCGTCCGTGCTTCTTACTCTGGGCCTTATTTATCTGTTGGTGGGAGGCTGTCCTTGCTCTGTGGGCAGAGCTGTTTGCTTCCTGCCGTGTCCCTCTTCCAAGGGATATTTCTCCTTCTGCCTCAGTCCATTGATATAAACCACGCTCTGTGGCCCTCTACCGTGACTTAGCTCTGGCGTCTTAACACGGCATGTGTAACTGCCCTGTCCTGGAACAATCTTTCAGGTCAGCAGTAGAATCACTCAGCTCAAGCCGAGCTTCAGATCCTTACTCTAGGGCAGGGATAAGGAACATGTGTTCTGCCAAGGACCACTGGGATAATCACGGCATCATTCGCAGGCCGTATGGAAGTATCAACTGAGAACGTGATCTGGTTTGGTTCAACTGAGTTTCAAAGCCCACCTGTGTTGCCTTGGCAGGGCCAGACTAGATGGTGTTACAGGCCATGGTGTTACGGTGTTATGAGGTCCCTAGCCAGGTCTTCCCCATTCTGCTCTAGTCTGAACTTAGGATTTCTGATCCGGGTTACCTGAATTTTCTAAGAACAAAGCTGAAGCCAGCACAGGTCAAGAGTCACCCCGATTGAAGTAGCTTAACCTCGGCATCAGGCATGCTGGTCAGGGGGCACAGTGGCACCCACACTGTGGGTTCAGTTGATCGTGGCTGACACCTGTAAGCTGACTGCAAGCTACGGGGGCTGGGGCCTGCCTGGTTCATGGCTGGCGTGCGGTGTACATGCAGCAGGTGCAGGATGGAGTCCAGTCTTGGATCGAGTTGCTAGGATATTTCAGAGCTGTGGATCTGAGTGGGAGAATGTACAGCGTCCACTGAGGGTTTCAGTTCAGATCTCAGTCTGCATACTTACTGCTTCATTTCTGCACTGAGAGACCTTCTGCCTTTGAGCTTAGGTTTCTTGTAATAGAATCTTGTCATGTGAACCTGGTGCTCTTAGCAAGCCTTAGAGTCCTCGAGTATTGCTCTGTATCAAGACATCAAGGGAAGAAAGAAAAAAAGTCACCTATGGATAATGTGTTCCTACTCCAACACCAAACACCAAGTGCCCCAGCGTTGAGAGATGCCGAACGATCAACATTACGCAGCAGGTTCTGTGGGGCAGGAATCCAGGCTCAGCTTTGGGTCCCCCGAGATCAGATGCTGCCTCTGACTGGAATCTGGTTCCATGTGCACTGTTCTGCTGCGTGTCATCAGACACGTGCTGGAACTGACGGGCTTCCGCTGTCCTCTGGACCTCGTGCTTGGTGACGCTTCCTGAGCTTGACCATGAGACATTGACCTCCACGTCCTGGATGTTGTGTCCCTGGAGAAGGTAAACGCAGCCCTCCCATTTGTCAGATAAGCCGACAATCTGAGTACCTCTTCAGGAAGGCTGTTTGGGGGTAGGGAGAGGGGTTCCATGGAGAAATAGAAATCTTGGGCAGTACATGGAGTCAGCCTGTTGCACGGGAACAATAATAATAATTCATAATAGTAATTAATAGTAGTGAAGGGAGCAGGCAGAGTGGAGGGGTGCTGGGTTGTTGCTGTGGATTCGTTCTGAGAGGAGGAGCATGGTGAGGGCAAGAGGTGCGGAGTCACCACACAGACCCCAGGAGCCGGGTGAAAGCGGGCCAAAGTCGAGCAGCCTGCAGACTCATTTATTTCAGTTGGTACAGCAGCTTATATAGCTAAGGCAGCCAATCCGGTCAAGGGGCGGTCTATGCCCTAACCAATCACAGCCTGTTGCCAGGCAGTTTCCGAAGACATCCAATCACAGCCTGTTGCCAAGCAGGCTCTGTTGCCAGGTGGGTTCTGAAGCCATTCCTGAGTAACTGACGCTGGCTTGCCAGCAGCCATCTTGGCATGGCCTTCTCATTCCACCACACTGGGTGGAGTCGGAAGGCAGATACCTTCTCTCCACTGGTTTCCAAGTCCCTGTGCTCGTGACCCTTAAGCCCTGGAGGAATCCGAGAGGGCAGTGGGTGAGCCAGCTGTGCGGGCTGGTGCCGGATGTGGACTTGCACCTTTGGCTCCAGCTACAGAGGACAGGAATGAGAATGAGGCAGGGAAGGAGCAGGTGCTCGGAGCCTTATGCGTGTCCTTGGCCTGCACATCTTCATCGTGCATAGCCTGCTCCTTGCCATGGCCCCCCAGCCCCCTTCCTGGCTTCCCTGCCTTTCTGCTTCCCCCAGCCCCGGTAGCCACCTCCTGCTGCTGCTCCAAACCCGAGCGTGCACTAGGAGCACTGGTCCTCACGCAGCTGCAGGTCTCTTCCTGGATGCCATTCTCCAAAACAACACTGCCTCTGTGAGAGCCGAGAGCTTGTTTTCAGTGCAGTGTGCTCCCATTTAGGAAGACTTGTTTGCTCTAAACTGTAGTACCTGGGCATACAGTGGTCACTGAAGATCTGGCCTAGGGAGTTAGATGTCCAGAGATGGTGAGTTTCTGTCTTACAGTGTACGTGAGCGTACTTCAGAAAGCTTATGGGGGCTGGGGGAAGGGGGTGCCACCCGTGCTGTGGCATAGAAGGTTAAGCTGCCATCCGCAGCACCAGCATCCCACATCGGAGCTGTTTTGTGTCCCAGCTACTCCACTTGCAATCCAGTTCCCTGCTAATGTGTGTGGGAAAGCGGAGGAGGATGGCCCAAGTGCTTGGGCCCCTGTGCCCATCCTGGCTCCTGGATTTGGCATAGCCCAATCCTGGCCCTTGCAGCCATTTGGGGATTGAACCAATGAATGGAAGATCTCTGTGTCTCTCTTTCCCCTGTCTCTGTAATTGTGACTTTTTTAACAATATGTTTTTCTTCAAACTTTTTGAAGAACTCCCTTATACACAGATTTCAAAAAAATTTTGCATAAAAGTATACTTAACCTCTTAATGCTAATTCGTACATACTTTTTGAAGTATCCTTGTATTCCTAAAATTTTGTGTCATCCCTGTTTGATTTGGAGATTGTCTGTGTCACTCTGCTTTAAAAATCAGAGACTGATTTCCTACCCACTGGTTCACTCCCCAAATGCCTGCAGCAATTAGGGCTGGGCCTGTCCAAAGCCAGGAGCCAGAGACTCTACCCAGCTCTCCTCCATGGGTGTTAGGGGCCCAGGGACTTGAACCAGCCATCATCTGCTGCCTCCCAAGGTGCCACGTTAGTGGGCAGCTGGAGTGGGAGCAAAGGAGCTGAGACAGAAGCCGGTCCCTGCCATATGGGATGTGGCTTAATCTGCAGTTTCACAGCACCTGCCCCCATGGGTACGTTTTAAACAGAGATCTCTGGAGATTTGTCTATTGGCCTTCCAGTCACCATTCTTTGGGGCAGGTGGAGAAGGAGAAAATAAAAACAGAGGTGGTGAATTCTTTTTGAAACTTTGCAATTAATTTTCCAATCAATGAATGCAAAGAATCCTGAAACTCCTTTCTGTGATTGTGCTTTGAGCGCTCGGATTTCAGCGTGGGCTCGGGACACTCATTCCATCTCCATCTCGGCGGCTGTGTGCGTTGCCCTTTGCTGGCGCCCTTGGTGCCCATGCGAGCATAGAGCAGGGCTCGGGGCTGGGGCAGTTGTCGGCTTCAGTGCTCAGACTAGGTTTCCCCTGGGACTTGGAGGCACAGAGTCGGTGGGGGCTTCGCCCACCACAGTGTCCCTGTGTGGTTGCACTCCTTCCACGGATTCAGCAGTGCCGTGGGAACAAGGGGAAAAGCAGCAGAGAAACCCTCTAAGACTATGACCAGCCCCTAAAATGCCTCTCTAGCTAAGATAAACAAACGACTGAGAAACACAGAGGAGCCCATTTGAAAGGGAGTGAGGGTGGAATGGGATCAAAGGGGCTGAGATTGAAAGCTAATGATAAACCCTCAGTAATGAGTGTGCTGCAGATGTGCCCGCGCTCTGCTCCCTGCAGCCAGCAGAGGGCGCTGTTGCCATGCACATGTGTGTGTTCTGTGCCAGCCTGGCTGAGCTTCAGGTTAATTTTTCTTTCTTGTTTTCTTTTATTTATTTATTTATCTGAAAGCATTGCAGAAAGGGAGAGAGTTCTTCCTTCCGTTGGTTCACTTCCCAAATGGCCTCAACAGCTGGGACTGTGCCAGGCTGAAGCCAGGAGCCAGGAGCCAGGAGCTTCTTCCAGGTCTCCCACATGGGTGCAGGGGTCCGAGGACCTGGGCCATTTTCTACTGCTTTCCCATGCACCTTAGCAGAGAGCTGGATCGGATATGCAGCAGCCGGGGACTCAAGCCAGCACCTACATGGGATGCTGGCATTGCAGGCAGCGGCTTAACCTGCTACACCACAGCACCGGCCCCTAGATTGGTCTTACTGGAAACAGATTCCATGCAGGGCAGAGTTTTGGGTAAAGATGAAAACCCTGAACTTGGGGTCAGGAGACTTAAGTTTTGACCTGAGCTTTGCCCTTCAGCAAGTGTGTCTCTGAACCCAATTTGGGACTCTCAAATGCAGGGGAAGCTGAGCTAAGAAGAACATTATCCACTGACATCCTGGGTACCAGACCATGTGCTGGTCACTCCTGTCAGCAGGAGTTCAAATCCAGCCTCTGCAGCACGCTCAGGATCTGCGTGGCTTAGGGTAAGGTACTTATTCTTTTTCAGCCTGAGTTTTCTTGTCTGCATGTGAGAGGTCGTGGATCCTCTATCTTAGGATTCTTCTGGGGACTCAGTGAGTTAGCACAGCATCCGGCACCTGCTCCTACCTGCCGAAAAATAACAGTGTTCACCACTTACTAACCCTCTCCATCCTCATAAGGATCCCCCAGCGTGGTTAATCTCATTTTCCTATTATGTGAGTCACCCATATGGGCGCCGGTTCAAGTCCCGGCCGCTCCACTTCTGATCTAGCTCCCTGCTAACGCACCTGGGAAAGCAGCACAAGATGGCCCAAGTCAGAAAGGCTGGGAATTTACTTGGGGTGACCCAGCTCCAAGAGGTGTGGCCTGGGCGTGAGCCGGGTGGGGATCCTTGGGCTCCGCTGTGCTGTGTCGGAGGTGGAACACGGTATGTTGGAACCGTTCAGTCCTTGGGACTGGAACTTGGCGTGGAGGGGGCAGGAGGAGGCAGACAGGCATTCAGCAGCTGCCAGAGCTGAGTGGGGAGGCGTGGAATTGTCTTTGAGAGTTGGAATTTGGATTGGGCTGCCCTGAACCAAGCTCTGGGCAGTGTCTCCTTGGTGGGGTCTACTTTTCACTGACCCTTCCAAACCATGTTGAAACTAACTCCCTGGAAAGAATAGGATAAGCTACCTTTTATCCAAAGAGCTCTTAAAAAGCAACGTGAAGTGCAGGGCTTGTTGAATAAGTGTCTCCCTGGATGCCATTCTGGAAGTTTCTGCCCCATGAATACTTGAGTGACTGATGGATGGGGGGCAGAGACAGGGTCTGTGCAGAGAGGGGCTTTTGTGGCAGACTCCCCGTCCCCTCACCGTGTTCTCAGTGTGGGGTGTGGGGGTGCTGGGAGGTGGGAGACCACTTTCTGCCGAGACCCGTCTTGGGGTGGTGGCCACAGCTTTCTGGCTCAGCATCACAGCCATAGCAATGAACCTGAAAGCCTGGAGTGTGAGGCTAAGCTTCCCGGTAATTTTATAAGCACCTAAATCTCTGCTTGACATATTTCAAGTTGTTTCTGGTTTCCTGTCTGAAAAATGACCGGTGTTTTTCTTAGCTTTTTCTGCATATTTTTTTTCTTTGCAATGCTCCTGAAATGGAAGAATGCTCCTGGATGCCCCGCATACCCTCCGTGTCTTCCTGCTGAGGACGTATTTACTGCAGGGCGGCGCTGTGGGGTAGCAGATAAAGCCACAGCCTGCAGTGTCGGCATCCCGTATGGGCGCTAGTTCAAGTCCCGGCCGCTCCACTTCTGATCTAGCTCCCTGCTAATGCGCCTGGGAAAGCAGCACAGGATGGCCCACGTCCTTGGGCCCCTGCACCCATGTGGGAGACCATGAAGAAGCTCCTGGCTTTGGCCTGGCCCAGCCCTGGTCATTACTGCCATTTCCAGAGTGAACTAATGAATGGAAGATGTCTCTGTCTCTGTCTCTGTCTGTCTCTCTGTCTGTCTGTCTTTCTGTCTTTCTGTAACTCTGCCTTTCAAACAAATCTCTTAAAAAAAGGCATTTGTTGGGATAGTGCCTTTCTCTACTGCCTGAGTCATTGGCTGTGTTTGACTCTTACCTCAACCTATCCCTCCCCAGTCTCCACCGTGAGCATCTGTGTCACACATGTTCGTGTGACTGTCATGTATGCACTCTGTTCCACGTACTGTTGCATAGCAAACGCTCCTGAAGCTTGCTGGTGTGCGGCAACCCCACGTAAGTTCGCAGATTGCACAGGTCGGGATTGTTGAAGACGTGAGAGGAGACGGGCCTGAGACCTGCAATGATGTAGGTATCCCATGATGGCTGTGTGTGGTGGTGAGTGCTCCCACTGGCTGGGACCTCAGCTGGCCTCTGGGCTGGAAGATTGGCACAGGGCCTCTGCTGCTGTCCTAGCCACATGTGCCAGTGTGGACTTCCCTCAGAGTGAGGGAACTTAACATCATGGGAAATGCAATGAAGATACATGTATTTTGGTGCCAGCAATTTGAAAATCCATGCATCTAAGGAATCTTCAAAAAGTTTGTGCAAAGTGCATATCATAATTGAAAAAACTATGCATGGATTTCAAAATTCTTTGGACCAAAGTAAAATCATTCAATTCCATTTATCCATGAACGTTTAGAATATCCTCATACGGGAGCTGTATTCTGAGAGTCGGCACACCAAGAGAACAAGGGAGAAGTGATGGGATTTTTTTTCTTTGAGAGGTGGAGTTACAGAGAGAGGGAGAGGGAGGGGGAGAGAGACAGAGAGAGAGAGAGAGAGAGAGGTCTTCCATCTGCTGGTTCACTCCCCAGATGGCCGCAATGGCCAGAGCTGGGACAATCCAAAGCCAGCAAGCAGCCAGGAGCCAGGAGCTTCTTCCACATCTCCAACATGGATGCAGGGGCCCAAGCACTTGGGCCATCTTCCGCTGTTTTCCTAGGCCATGGCGGAGAGCTGGATTGGAAGAGGAGCAGCTGGGACATGAACCGCCTCCCATATGGGATGCTGGCACTGCAGGCAGAGGCTTAACCTACTACAGACCCACAGCAGTGGCCCCAGTGTTGGAATTCTTATCATCTGGCACTGGAAATGGCATAGCAGCAGTTCCATTATGTTTGGTCAGCCGATCTCCCAGGTTCCAGGAGAAGGAACAGAGACCTGGCACTCAGCAGTGGATGTGCCAGCCGCATTGTCAGGACAGTGTGTGGGGTGTGCAGGGTTGGAACCAGCCCAAGAGAACACCAGCTGCCACACACCTGACACTCAGCTGTGTTCAAAGGCCCACTGTCTTCCTGCCCCTCCGTCTGCCTCCTCCTTATTCCTGACCTCGGCGGATAATGAACACCTTTGTTGTTGGGTCCTGCAGCTTGTCATCAGGGCTGACGTCAGGGTTCCTCTGTTGACAGAGCCGGCCACCTAACACACTTCCCTACCCATTACTCATAGACAAAACCCCCATCCAAATCCACCTGGCTTGTTACCCTGTAGATCTGGCTGGAACCCCTCCTCTCCTGTTGTCCCGGCGGCCTCAGTTCAGGCCATCAGAAGGGGTCCCTGTCTCGCTCCTTGCTTCCAGCTTCCCCCTTGCCTCCAGCCGCACCCCCAAACCATTCCCGGAGCTACTGTCAGTCATTTCCTAAAACACACCGAGCATGGTAACCTTGCGGTGGCTCCCCACACTCAGACTCCCCGCGAGTGAGCAAGCGAGTGCCCGCATGGGCTGCTTCTCCACCTCTGCTCCCTCAGCCCCTCCTGTGGACCCTGGGACCTGCACGGGGCCCTGTGCGGGGCATCCTCCCCCTCTCTCCCCCTCCTCCTCCCTCATCTCCATGGAGCCCCGCCCCCAGGCTGACCTGGCGCTTCCTTTCTGCTCACTTTGTCTTGCTGATTGGCTATGGTTTTGCTATATTCTGATGCCCATCGCTGTGCAGAAAGGAGTGACACTCCAGGCTGGGCAGATTCCTCAGTCCTAGCACCTCCCTGTCTGTTCTCCTGTAGCTGTTCTGTATGTTACTGAACTGACTAGATTTCTAAACTTCTTTGAAAGAATTCTTTGAAAGGCAGAAAGAGAAAGATCGCTCATCTGCTGGTTCAGTCCCCAGATGATGCCTGTAACCGCCGGGGCTTAACCAGACCAAAGCCTGGAGCTGGGAACTCGGTCCGGGTTTCCCATATGAGTGGTAGAGACCTGAGTTCTGGAGGCATCACCCGCTGCATCCCAGCCTGCACGTGAGGAGGAAGCCGCACTCGGGAGTGGAGCGAGGACTTGAACTTGGCCGCTGCAGTGTGGGATGCAGGCATCCCAGGAAGGGTCTTATCTGCTGCCCCAAACGTCCAAACTGTTAGACCCAAAGTAGGTGTTACGGTTTCAGAAGCCATAATGTGATTGTCAGCTTTCAAGAGAGGATCAGAGGTAGGCAGGTGGAGAACTTTGAGTCCCTCGGAAAACGGACCTCCCTCTGCCAGCAAAATAGGAAAGCAGCAAAATCTTTCATGTCAAAAAGAACCTCAGGGTCCTCTCTCCAATTTCTCCACCATAATGAGCGATGCATGCTCTAATTGCCATCACTTCTTTTTTTCCAGCTTTGTCTAATTTTATGTCTTCTTCCTAAAATGAAATTCTCGGGATTCCTGGTAGCAAGGAAGTTGTTTGAAAATTCAAACCAAAAAAGTCTTTTTTTTTTTTTTCTCCCAGAATACTTAAATCTTTCTAGAAAGTTCTGATGGCAGTATTTCATATGCCAAAACATGAGCCCGTCTTCAAGGAAAATGTCACCATTTTCGTACTTGAGGAACCAGCCATCCACATCCCTGGAAAAGAAAACTTAGCTTTTCAATGCCACAGCCAGTCTCTTTGATCCACAGTCTGTCTTGACAGAAGCGAAATGTTGAAGAAGGCACTGAGAGTTAGACACAGCTGCCGTTGCTTCCTTCTCTCACCTTGAGAGGAGAGAAGGAAGCGCGGTGGTCTCTGTGTGGCCACCAGCGTTTACCAGGTTCGCCTGCTGGCGAGATGGGGTCTATAGGGTTCCACAGAGGAGCGTCCCTGGAAACTGTTCAGGTCCCTGTCTCCAGGAGAAAGAAGGGAGCCGCGTTATCTTTTTCTATGGCCAATTCCAGCAAGGCTTTAAGTACAATAGGCAGCAGCTGAGTTACTTCTGATGCGAAAGGGAAGGAAAGACCTAGAAGGATACCGGCGGCTTATTAAAAATCCTAAGAGCGCCTGCCTTCCAATGCAAAAATAATATGGATTCTATAACATTTTGCAAACTATGAACAGAATAAACATCCTCTGTAATCCTACTACCCCACAGTAAACTCTGTTCATGTTTGATGGACAGGCCCATCGACTTCTCACCCCATGTATATTTGTGCCTGATCACACACACACATTTGTCTCATTTGCACGTAACGTGAATGTGTCAACATGAATTCAAACAATGTTAATAAAATGTGCTCATACTCTCTAGACTGGCTTGTAAGCTGGGTTTTAAGCCTTTTCTTAATAAAATAATACTGACAGCTCCTGTCTTATCTCAGTGTTAAAAGGGGAATTTACCAATTCTCTGCTGTTGAGCAGTGATGACATTTTAGTGATAGCATTTTTGGCACTGGCACTTGGCTGAGAAAGAGCTACCGTGGGTGGAAGTTGGGAGACACAGCATGATCTGATGGCCCTCAGTCCTCGTTCAGAGCTCCTGGCTGGGCTGGCAGGGACCATCAGGTCAGCGTGACAATCTGCTGGTGTCCCCACCCATCCCTGTCCCCGACCCCCACCCCGGCTCTGTCTCAGCCTCTGCTTCCTTGAGATTCTCCTGATACGTTTCTGCTTTGGACCCCAAGAGGGCTCCTGTTCTGATAGAGCTTGCGTCAGGTTGCCAGATAAAATACAGGGCACCCAGTGGAATATGATTTTCAGGTAAAAGGAAGGCTTTTAAAAAAATATAAGTGTATAAGTGTACCCTGTGCGACATCTGGGACATTCTTATAGAATTCTTAAAAGCAGCCGTTGTTCCTGAAATCCACACCCAACTGGCATTTCTGTGTTGTTCCTCTGCAAAATTCAGCAGTTTTCTTCCACGGCCATCTCTGTGGCCACTGAGTCATGTCATTAAGTAGATCATAGATTGTTGAGAAAAATGGGCTCCAGGTCTCCTATTTCTTTGTTTCCATCTTCAACAGAGGGCTACTAGGTGGGCTCAGGAACCTCATGGAAGACAAAGACATTTTGTGTCATGTGAATGGAAATTCGTACGGGTACCCTTGATTACAGCTGTCTCCATATGTGCTGGTCCTTAGCAACAAATATAAAATCCCATACATAGGTGCTGGACATGAGGTCACACAAAAAGCAAATCCGAGTGTTTATGCTGAGATTGTAGGCGCTGAAATCCTGCAACCCTCCCTCTCTGGCAAGCACATGGTACAATTTTCTCCATTGAAAAATTCCAAGTTTTTATTTAGACACCACCTGGTTGTTAAAATAAATTGACAGGGGTATTCTTTCGTGCGGGAAGCCCCGTGGGCATTTCTGAGCTGAATGGAAGATAATGATGAGATTCTCATTATCTCCGTTGACCATCACAGCTTTGTAGAAGGGGAACTCTCTTGGGGATAAAATTAAGGTTAAATGACTGAGTTTAAGGGAAGCTCCCTGTAAGCCTAGCCATGTGCTGGTTGGGCAATTTCCTAGAAATATGCTTCGAGGTCTGCTCTATCCCACCTTGAGCGTTTCAGCTATTCACACTGCATTTTACAGATGTTGGGAGGAAGCCAGAAGCAGCCCTGCCAGCCCCACTGTGGAGTGTCTGTCTAGCACCCTGGGGATTGGTCTCCTCTGAGCAGATTGTTTAGCTCTGTTGTCAATTGTAACAGAAAAACAGGATTTCCTTCTTCCTTATCAATATGCGTGACCCAGCTTGAAAAATGCATGCAGGATACTCACTGCCTACATCACGGAACCTGGGTTCGAGTCCCACCATTGCTTCCTGACCCCAGTTTCCTCCCAGTGTAGACCTTGAGAGGTAGCCATGGAAGCTCACGTAGTGGGGTTCCTGCCCGCTTGGGAGATGTGGATAGAGTTCTTGGCTCAGCCTGCTATATTTCAGGAACTAGCAGATATGAGTTTTTATCTCTCTCCTCAAATAAATAAAAGTTAGAAAAATTCCAATGGACCATAAATTCCTGAAGGATAAAGTATGGGGCATAAAGACTTAGATTACAGATCTTCCAAGTGGGCATTACTCTCCACACAACTCCTTTACGTAGCATCACACCCTTTAAGATCAGTTGTCTGTAGCCACTCCCATCTTCCAACACCCGGGATCCCATATTCAGAGTCATCGGACAACTGGCATTTTCTTTGAACGTGTTCTGCTTCCGTTGATGTCGTTTTCCATGTCTTCAATGCCTTTCTCTTCCATTACTGCAGTTGGACAAATTCCACTCACCGTGCAACTGAGCTCTGCGTTGTTAGTAGTGAAGAGTTGAGTCTTAGCTGAGAGATTGGACTTTAGTTTCTGGGTGACAACCTCTGGGGCCTCAGAGTGTTGTGCCTGTTATTGGGGCCAAGGATCATGCAGGGTTGTCTAACATTATGGTTTAGGGTATAAGGTGATCACATCACACAGTGTTCAGAGTGGGGACCTACAACACAGTGTAGGATGGAGGCTTTGACTCGCATGGCAGCAGTTGAAAACTGAGATGAACCGTGCTTGCAGTCAGTCAACTCACTGTATGGCCAGCCCCGATGAGTACTCTGCAAGGGTTCAATTCCCTGGTTGACCATCCACCATGCCACACTCCAGTGCTAGGAAGGAGAGACTGTCCGTGACTCAACAGGGAGAGGACGGGGCGTCTTTGAGCCTGATATGTATGCTGATACATGTGCTGCGTGTGCCTCTTCTGCTGTTTTTACCCTACATTCTTGTCCTATAACACACCAAACCATGGGTCTTAAAGCTTCCAGGGAGCTGTGTGAGTTCTAGAGAACTGTCCCATTGAAGGGTGGTTTTCGTCGTCCCCGGAACCTGCAGTTGGAGTCAGAGCGAGGGCAGGTTTTCATGCTTGGGTTCCCTCTAACTTCACAGTGGATTGAGACTGCCCTGAGCCTCTTCTCTGAGGCCTGCACTTGCTCACACCATCTTGTAACACTTAACACTTTACACTGCGACTTGTGATTGTGTTGGCTTCCTATTGCTGCTGTGACAAATCCCTACAATCCCAGTCGCTTAAGGCAACACATTTATGACTTTAGTGTTGGAGGTCAGAACGCCATAGTGGGCTCCACTGGGCTGAAGTCAAGGTGTCAGCAGGGTGGTGCTCCTTGTAAGTGCTCTGGGAGAGAATCTGTCCATTGCTTGTTGGAGCTTCTAGAGGCCCCATGACTTCTCGCTTGGGAGCCCTTCTTCTGTCTTCATGGATAGCAACTGAACATCTTCAGGTTTCTCTCCTGGACCCCTGCTCTTACACCGGGCCCCTCCAGATACCCCAGGGCACTCTTTCAACCTCAAGAGTCTTAGTCATCTTCACATAGTCCCTTGGCCACCAAGATAATATATTCACAGTTTGGGGAGTTTCGGACGTGGATGTCTGGGCCTGGCAATGTTTCCACTCATCACAACGCGATCATAAACCTCTTATTTGTGTTAAAGTAGCTAACAGATTACGATCATTTACCTAGGAATTGTTGGGACCCCTTAATCTGTAATGGTGGCTATAGGGTCAATGAAATTCAGCTGAGATGATTCATATAAATCACTCACTTAGAACAGTGCCCAGTGCACAAACCACACAGTGCTCTTATTATTGCCCTTGGTTATGATTACCAGTATTTCCCTCTTATATGTCAAGATGCCAAGAAGTATGGGAGAAGTCAAAATGTTTGCCTCAAAGAAAAAAAAGTCAACTGTTCATTACACATTTTTCAGAGGCTATGAGAAGCCGTAAGGAACCAAGAGACAGAAAGAATGATGATCAGATGGCCGCATTGTTGAGAATCTCGTCTTTGAGTATTTACCGGTCGTCAGTGTACAGGGACTGTTGAGAGCTGTTTGGACCCAGCACTGCAGGGAAGTGGGTGGTGAAGGGAAGGAGGCGCCTTTGCCTGGTCCTCTGCGGGGGCTCAGAGTGGTCAAGGGGGGCGCCTGCCCGCCGTATGAGACAGGAGCATGTGTAGTCCCCACAGAGCAGGTCAGGAGCTCACTGAGCCACCAGGTCACTGCCTACCTCCCAGCCCCTTCAAAGTCTCGAGGCAAAGTGAATAAGGATAATGATGCAAAAGTAAATACAACCTGCTGGTAATTACTCCTAGTTTCTGCCCTTTCATAAAGTCTAATAAAATTGGACTTTAAGTGTCTATCTTCATAATGCGGCTGTGATACGTTTGGTCTGCTATTAGTTTTTGGTCTGTCTTGAATTTTAAAAAAGGTACATTTCATTGAAAAACAGTACATTTTTTATTTTAAGTGGAATAGAAGAAAATTGATTTTTTTCTAAACCCTAATTGCAAACATGTCAAATAACATGTCACATTTAAAGGCTGTCATGGGAGCCAACTGGTGTAATTGTATATGGACAGTGCTATCCAATTTAGCTGGGTTAGTATGATTTACTAGGATGCTTTCCTATTGGTTGCATTATTTAGATCTTTGATAATCTCTTTCTTTTCCCTGGTAGTCTAAATCTGGAACTGTTCCCTGCTTTTGCCTCCAGAGGTCATTTTTGTCAATCAAATTACTGGGGATGCACCAGGGACAGAGCCCAGGAAGGAGAGCCGTGGCTGGCTGAGAGTTTGCAAAGCCGGAGTTAATAGTTACAGGCATAGGATAAATGAAGCTTTTGTGTTTTTCAGGGGTTCGCTTACATATGTTCCAGAGAGCTCTAATTGTTGGAAAATTCACTACTAATTTTTTCCCACAGTCCTTATTTCCTTATACTTCTTAATATATTAATCCTAGTCAGTGCAGCAATTTGTCAGTCGTGGATTACAATGTGGCATTTTCAACAGAATTTGGTTTCCGTAAGAATCTAGACCGAGCTATTGCCAAGTCATTTCCGGTGGTCATGAGATAAGTTTTTAAATCTTTGAACTTGATGAGTGTGGATGTGCCCCTGTGTTTATGGGCCTGTTGCAAGAACCTCCAGGCTTATAAAATAAAGGCACTGCTTGCCACAGCTGAGCCGCTCTTAAGCGCAGCAATGCTGATGGCTGTGGTTGGAACTCCTCCGATGAGGCCATGCGTCCTCCCTTCTGTGGATCCAGGCTTCCAGCTGGACTGAAGCACAGGTGTGAACCTCAGCGCCCGCTGTCCAAGGAAAAGGCAGCAGCAGTCACAGGAAGCGCTGATTCATGGAAAATTCTGGAAAAACATCTCTCAAGTCATTGCGGTATGATACATTCTGTAGCTACTAAGACCCTTCCTCTATTCTTCATTTGTAGTGGACTTTGGCTCTGGAAACTGTCCTGTTGCCAGCAAAGGCCTTCACATGAGTGACTGACAGCCCAGAAACCAGCTGTTCAGGTAGCTCGGTTTGCTGTCATGTCCAACGACCTGAGAAGGTGCTTCTCCTGGGAGAGAAGAGACACGCTCTGTGAAAGGAAGTCCTTTACAAACCAGTCAAAGCAAGGCTTTCGGCACCATGGGGTCATCACACTCTGCAGGAAACACAGGTGAGTTCAGATCTGTGCTGTGCGTGAGTCTATCAGGACACTCACATCAACATGTAACATAAGAATTTCTTGAAATGGAAGAAGAGTAAAATAGTAGAAACTACAATAGTTGAAAAGTAGGGGGGCCATCTCCATGGCCCAGTAAGTTAATCTTTGGCCTGCAGTGCCGGCATCCCAGCTGCCCTTCTGACCATCCAGCTCTCTGCTGTGGCCGGGGGAAGCAGTAGAAGATGGCGCAAGTCCTTGGGCCCCTGCACCTGCGTGGGAGACTGGGAAGAAGTACTTGGCTCCTGGCTTCGGATCGGTGCAGCTCCGGCTGTTGTGGCCATCTGGGGAGTGAACCAAGGGGAGGAAGACCTCTCTCTCTGCCTCTCACTGTCTGTAGCTCCACCTCTCAAATAAACAAACATTAATGTGCAGACTGCTTTTTTGTTTGCCAATTTAATTTCCTTTGGGTAAATTCCAAGGAGTGGGATGGCTGGGTTGAATGGTAGGGTTATATTCAGGTTTCTGAGGAATCTCCAGACTGACTTCCATAGTGGCTTAACCAGTTTGCATTCCCACCAACAGTGGGTTAGTGTCCCTTTTTCCCCACATCCTCTCCAGCATCTATTGTTGGTAGATTTCTGAATGTGAGCCATTCTAACTGGGGTGAGGTGGAACCTCATTGTGGTTTTGATTTGCATTTCTCTGATTTCTAGTGATCTTGAAACCGGAATATAACCCTACCATTCAACCCAGCCATCCCATTCCTTGGAATTTACCCAAAGGAAATTAAATTGGCAAACAAAAAAGCAGTCTGCACATTAATGTTTATTGCAGCTCAATTCACAATAGCTAAGACCTGGAACCAACCCAAATGCCCATCAACAGTAGACTGGATAAAGAAATTATGGGACATGTACTCTATAGAATACTATACAGCAGTCAAACACAACGAAACCCAGTCATTTGCAACAAGATGGAGGAATTTGGAAAACATCATGCTGAGTGAATTAAGCCAGTCCCAAAGGGACAAATATCATATGTTCTCCCTGATTGGCGACAACTAACTGAGCACCAAAGGGGAAACTTGTTGAAGTGAAATGGACACTATGAGAAACAGTGACTTGATCAGCTCTTGTCCTGACGGTTGATGTACAATGTAATACTTTATCCATTTTAGTATTTTTTTTGTTCTAGTACCATTGGTTGAACTCTTTAATTAACACACAATTATTCTTAGGTGTTTAAATTTTAACTGAAAAGTGATCCCTGTTAGGAATTTGGAAAACATTATGCTGAGTGAAATAAGCCAATCCCAAAGGGACAAATACCACTTGTTCTCCTTGATAGGTGACAACTAACTGAGCATCAAAAAGGAAACCTGTTAAAGTGAAATGAACACTATGAGAAACGGTGACTTGATCAGCCCTCACCCTAACTGTTGATGAGCAGCTTAATATGTTATCCCTCTTAGTATTTTTTTTTGTTTGTTCTACTTAATACTTTTGGTTGAATACTGTAGTCAATACACAATTCTTCTTAAGTGCTGAAACTTAACTGAAAAGTGATCGCTGTTAAATATAAGAGTGGGAATAAGAGAGGGAAGAGATGTGCAATTCGGGACATGCTCAAGCTGACTTACCTCAAATGGTAGAGTTAGAAACATACCAGGGGATTCGAATTCAATCCCATCGAGGTGTCATGTACCAATGCCATCTCACTAGTCCCAGTGATCAATTTCTGTTCACAATTGATCGTAATGATAGGACTAAGAACCAAAGGGATCACATAAACAAGAATAGTGTCTGCAAATACTAGCTGATAGAATCAAAAAGGGAGAGAATGATCCAACATGGGAAGCGAGATACACAGCAGACCCAAAGAATGGCAAATGTCCTAACAGCACTCTGGCCTCAGAATCAGCCCTTAAGGCATGCGGATCCGGCTGAAATGCCCATGAGAGTATTTCAGGCATGGAAAGCCAAGACACTCAGGGGGAAAAAAAAACACCAAAATGAAAGATCTCCATGAGTGAGATCCCAGTGGAAAGAATGGGTCATCAAAGAAGGAGGTACCTTTCTCTGAAGGGAGGAGAGAACTTCCACTTTGACCATGGCCTTGTCTAAATATGATCAGAGTCGGTGAACTCAGGGGGCTTCCATAGCCTTGGCAGCTCATGACAAGAGCCTAGGGTGATTACTGAGGCCATAAACAAGAGTGTCAGTTTGTTAAGTCAACAACAGGAGTCACTGTGCACTTACTCCTCATGTAGGATCTTTGTCCTTAGTGTGCTGTACATTGAGATTTAATGCTATAACTAGTACTCAAACAGTATTTTTCACTTTATGTTTCTGTGTGGGAGCAAACTGTTGAAATCTTTACTTAATGTATGCTCAACTGATCTTCTGTATATAAAGAGAATTGAAAATGAATCTTGATGTGAATGGAAGGGGAGAGGGAGTGGATAAGGGGAGGGTTGCAGGTTGGAGGGACGTTATGGGGGGGAAGCCATTGTAATCCATATTCTGTACTTTGAAAATTTATATTCATTAAATAAAAGTTAAAAAAAAAACTAAGGTTATAGACTTTCAAATAAGCAAGAACCAAGACATAAATAAATAAAACTAAATTTATAATAATAAAAAAAATAAACAAAAAAAACTTAAGAAAAAGTAGGTAAAGCACTGGGTCAGAAACACAGGCCTTCCTTAAATATTTTCACCTTGACATAAATGTGCATTCGTTTGTCAGTCTTTTGATTTAATGTCATTTATTTATTTTGGGTGTGCATGTACCAATTTCATTGATAATACTTCACAGGCCAGGCCTAGAATGTATCATGTGTAAGATCCATGTGCTTTTTATCACACGTGTTTATGTTTTTCATAGTTGTCTTGTCCATACTGCACCTAAGGGCAATTTTTGAAGCAGCTTGTGCCAAGATTGCAACTTCCTACATGCTGTAGTATTAAGGCCATTTCTCCACAGTCATTTATGTGACAACTTTAGGAGGCAACATAATATCTTCCCAGAGTAGGCTCACTTACTGCTTGCTATTAAAGATGTACACTCCTTAAGTCTAACGTTTCTCTGCTGTAATACAAACCAGTGCATTTGTAGCATCCATCTGGGCCAGTGACACTCCTCTTGTGAGTCTTGGAAACGTGGGATTGCTATGCCATGAGTAATAAGTCTTTTGTCTCTGATCCAGGAGTCTCATGTCTTTTGTTAGCATCCATGAAATAAAAGTCAACTAACTTAGTAGCCTGTACACAGAGTAGAAAACAAACATCAGACCCAACAACCCTCAGTAAGCACAAAGCTCAGGCCATAGCTCTGGAAACATGTAAATGTATCGAAGAATAACCTCTTCATTAAGTATATTCAATGTACTTTAAAATTCAGTCAAAACCAGCATCATGGTACAGCAGGTTAAGCTGCCTCCTGAGATGCCAGCATCCCATACGGCTGCTAGTTTGTATTCCACCTGTTCTGCTCTGATCCAGATCCCTGCTAATGGCCTGGGAAAAGCAGAAAATGGTCCAAGTGCTTGGGCTCCTGCCACCCATGTAGGAGACCTGGATGAAGCTCCTGGCATCAAGCCAAGACCTGGCTATTGCAGTCATTTGGGGAGCGAACCAGCGGATGGAAGCTCTCGCTCTCTCTCCCTCTCTCTCTGTAACTCTTTCTAATAAATATATAAATCTTAAAAACAAAAGAACAGAAAGAAAATCAGATATGCTTTTCTGTCCTATTAAGTCTACTAATAAAGCTAATTTTTTTGTTTTCCAGGGCAATTAGTCATTCACGATGATTGTCAAGAGCGTTAAGAATCCAGTCACACATGGTCATTTACTTGGCCAAGTCTGTATTTGGCTCTTATTAGATACGACAACACATACATACACAGACTTTTAAGAATGTGTGAGAGTTGATGTATAACATTCTTTCCGCATAAAATCACCTGTTTTCCATTACATATAGTTAAATTCAACTCTAAGGGAAATGGAAACAAATTTTTTCTTCTGCCCAACCACATTTTATGAGCATAAAATATTTTCTCTTTATATAATACTTCTTAATTTCTGAATGCCATTAACACTGTATACCATCCAACCATATGTGTCATTGATTTTTATAAATCAAAATTTTGTGTATTACAGTGTTACTATGTGTATGTTGTATAAAATTAAGACTATTCAAAATAGTACAAGGAAGAAAATTAAAATTATCAGTGAATAATCATGATAACTTTGTTAGGTATTTATGTTGTTTGCAATTGTTGATATAATAAAAAACATTGAATACTATAAAGGAAAAAGTCTTAAAATCTCAACAAATTAACACAATAGAACCTTTATTTAATTTTATTAAAAGATTTATTTTATTTGTTTGGAAGAGTTACAGAGAGGCAGAAACAAAGAGAGTTCTTCCATCCACTGGTTCACTCCCCAAGTGGCTACAATGACCAGAACTAAGCAAATCTGAAGCCAGGAGCCAGGAGCTTGTTCCAGGTCCCCCACATGGGTGTAGAGCCATCCTCTGCTGCTTCCCCAGGCCATTGCAGAGAGCTGTATTGTAAGTGGACAGCTGGAACTCAAACCGGCACCAATATGGGGAGCCAGCGCTATAGGCCAGGGCTTTAACCAGCTGTGCCACAGTACTGGCCCTTTATTTCTTAGGCACAGCCCAAAATACTGCTTCTGCTCACCAGGTGACTTCTTTTTTTTTTTTTAAGATTTATTTATTTATTTGAAAAGCACAGTTACAGAGAGGCAGAGAGACTGAGACGGAGACAGACATGGAGGTTTTCCATCCACTGGTTCATTCCCGAAATGGCTGCAACAGCCAGAGCTGGGTGGATCCAAAGCCAGAAGCCTGGAGCTTCTTCAGGGTTGCCCACATGGGTGCAGGAGCCCAAGCATTTGGGCCATCTTCCACTGCTTTCCCAGGCCATGAGCAGAGAACTGGATCAGAAGTGGAACAGCCGGTACTTGAACCAGTGCCCACATAGGATGCAGGCGGCAGCTTTACCTGCCATGCCACAGCACCGGATCCTACAGGTGACTTTCTAATAGTGACTTGGGGATGCAAGATCCTTCCATATTATGGTGTAACCATCTTTAACATATGGTTTCCAAGATCATAGTAAGGCTGGAAGTGGATATATCGCCTATCACTTATGCTCATAGGCCAGTTAATAGAACCTAATCAGATGGCCACCTCCCACCACAGGGAGGCTGGGAAATACAAGCTCAGCTCCGGCTGTTGTGGCCATCTGGAGAGTGAACCAGCAGATGGAAGACCTCTCTCTCTCTGTCTCTGCCTTTCTCTCCATGTGCGCTGGCAGTGAAACATTGGACTTGGTGCTGATGGGAGAATCCCTGCTCTACCATGATAGAGGATAACCCTTAGGGATAACTCTTCTCACATGCATGGTTATTTCTTTAAAAGTCCATAAATGGTGAATAATTTTACTGTTTTACACATTTTTGAGGACTGCCAAGCTCCTAATGTCCCATCACAGCTCTGAGAGGTAGATTAAATACGTTTGTATTCTTTCAGGAGTCCTTATTTACCTGAATTGTTCAAAGAAACTGCCAGTAGGAAGACCACATGTCCTTGATACTTTAATAATGCTGTGCCACTGGCAGAAGATAGACTTTTTTAAGCCAATGTATAAGATGTATGTGTACAAATACATGCATGTGTGTATATACGACAGCATAGTTAAATGTATGAATAAATTTCAGTTGTTTTCAGGGGAATATACATGTTTCCATTCAATCAAATGATCATTTACAAAATTTTGGATGTTAGAAAATAATTCCTCTAAATGTAAATTCGCTTTAAAAACCAACATTTTTAAAAGGTTGATTGATTGATTGATTGATTTGAGAGGCAGAGAGAAATCTTCCATCAGCTGATGCATTCGCTAAATGGCCACAACGGCCAATGCTGGGCCAGGCTGAAGCTAGAGGCCTGGAGTTCCATCTTGGGATCCCACGTGCATGGCGAGGTCTAATTAGTTAGGCCACCTGCTGCTGCTTTCCCAGGCACATTAGCAGGGAGCTATGTCTGACGTGGAACAGCGAGGAGTTCATTCTGCACACACGTGAAAGGCCAGCGTTGTACGCAGTGGCTCAGCTGCTGCCCCACAACTCTGACTACCTCATCAATATTTTTCATCTGCCTTGGATAATTTAAAAATCCAAACTATAGAGGCTGGTGCTGTGGCTCAGCGGGTTAATGCCCTGGCCTGGGGCGCCGGCATCCCATATGGGCACCAGTTCTGGTCCCAGCTGCTCCTCTTCCGATCCAGCTCTCTGCTGTGGCCTGGGAAAGCAGTGGAAGATGGCCCAAGTCCTTGGGCCCCTGCACCCACGTGGGAGACCTAGAGGAATCTCCTGGGTCCTGGCTTCGGATCAGCTCAGCTCCGGCTGTTGTGGCCATCTGGGGAGTGAACCAGCAGATGGAAGACCTCTCTCTCTCTGTCTCTGCCTCTCTCTGTAACTCTGCCTGTCAAATAAGTAAAATCTTTTTTTAAAAAAATCCAAACTATATACATATATATCTACACACACACACGCACTCTGCAATTGTAGTTTCTTATTCATCCAGATCAAAAGTGACCCCAAAATATTTTTTCTTCAGTACTTACTCTTGACCATTTGTAATCAGCAAAAGAAAAAAAAAGCATTCAGGTGAAATTCTAATAAGGCTGGATATAATTCTCAAGCATCTGGTCTCAGTGCTTCGTAAATACACTCTTGTCTGTTTGCTCTCTGGCGGAACCCATCCCTTCTGAAAGTTTAAATGGAATTGGTGCGTTTGCCTTTTGTGGACAATATTTTATGGCATTTCTTTGTTTACTTAAGTGATTTATAAAATTTACATCTTCACATGGCTTACTGCCTGCTTTTCTTAGTTGTCTCAGTTCTAAACACGGCACGAGTTTTCCTTCTGTTTCCTGTGTAGTGATGGTTCACACTTAACTGTAATCCTGTCTCAAAACAGAAAATATGGTTCAGAGACTTGAACCAAATGAAATATCGATTCAGGTTGGAGAATATTTTGATGTTTTAGTTTTGTTATGGTTCAGTTGTTTTAGAAAATATGTAGGTTTGGATTTAGTTCAGACCGGTTCACTGGGTTTTTGTTTTTAATGGATTTGATTTATAGTTCTGTGAAAAGTTTAATATTGGGTTTAGGTCATAGAGGACACATTGGACAAAATAGTTGTTTGTTTCCAGTTTGGGTTCATGGGTCGTTATAAGGCCTTGGCATGAGATTTAGTGCCTTACTGCGGAGTCTTCCTCAAGCAGGCGATGGCTGTCAGGGGCTTCCAGGAGCTCCTGGCCACTCTTGCAAGACCCAGTGATGCCCCATCCCCTCCGAGGGGTGGGAAGATCGCAGGAAGTCGCATGTTATTGGCCTGTTTGGGTTTTGAACTGTGACCCAGGTTTCTTTTTATTTTTCTGCATATCGTGGGAAGTTTCCTGTACTACAGAGTGGTAAGCCTTTATGCTCTAAGTTTTAAATTGACATTTTGTGTTGTACATATTTAACCATGCTTGTTTGGTGGGCTTTGTCTTCAGAATTCCTGCAAGCTTCCAGGGGGTTCCACCAAAAGGCGAATGCTCTCATCACTTCCACCTTTTGGATCTTATTTTAAGGGCTGACTCTGATGAAGGGTTGCCAAGTTACTGAGAAGAGAGGTAGCTTTAGTAACCTCCTTCCAGCTAGGGATGTTTTATACAAACCTGCACGTAAAAATATCAGTGAAGTTGTCATTGAGCCTAATAATAATTAAAGTGAGGAAAGAAGGCAAAATCCTCTCCCTAGAAAAACTCTTTAAAGGCTGGATAAATAGTAAGGAGTGTGTTTAATGCAACTAATTTATAGATAAATGTGGTGCCAAGCTGAAATACATTAACAAGGTAAGGCTGTGGGGACTCTAGGTAAGATAATATATTGCTTTCATTAAAAAGCAATCTGCATGGACCATATCCACCAGTGGAAACTCTGCAGCTGTCACCTTTATCAGGGGAGCAAGAGCAAGCCACTACATTTTAATCACTGGAGTTTGTCAGGAACGAAAAACAGCCAGCTTCCCACAAATCAACAGACATGTATCCTGATAAGGGAAGTGCACTGGGAAAGGACAGCTACACACCACACGACAGCGCCTGGTCTACGGTGATCAAAGCTCTGTAATTGTTGAAGATAAATCTACTGCATTGGGTTGAGGATGAAACAGTTGTCTTTGAACAAAGCAGACATGCACTACACCAGTTGCCCATGAGTTAGAACAGGATCAGATTGGAGTCCCTCTGCCCTGGGGGGAGGGATGAGGGAGAGAACGGCAGTACAAGAGGCATCTTCACACTACATTTGTTCTGATAACCAACTTGTTTCTGGCCCTGAAGCTTTGATCAAATGGAGAAGCCATCAGGAAAAAATTGAAATAAGAGTCAGGAAAAGACAACTGAGTAGAAACAAAAGCCTGGGCAAAGAGGGAAGAAATGAGGAGTCACTTCTTGTCACCCTCGCCCCTTGCCTACCCGTGCTTAGGGAAATGGCCGGGGTGGGGGAGAGCAGCCCTGCTCCGGACCACCTGCAAATGCGGACAGAGGCCTTACAGGAGGGCTGCTGCTTCTAGTGTCCTACCTGAGTCTCCGGCCCTCTCACACAGAACTTTTTTTTTTTTTAAGCTACAAAATAAGCAAAACAAAACCAAAAGCTGGGTATGAAGAAGTACTGCAGTTGTATTTTAGCTCCGATGCATTGTAGTGAAAAGGCCGGCTGTGAGACAGGAATGTAGAGCTGGCCAAGCAGGTGAGGATTTCCAAGAAAAGAGTACGTCGGAACCAACGGCAGCTAAAGGGCACTGCAGTGTGAGAAGACAGAGCAACCGTGGGCACTACAGGCTCGCAGAGAGGGACCCCTTGCTGGTAGGGGGAGAAAACGGGAAATGAACTCTAACTTCGCCGAGTCATCAAGAGCCACTCTCTCAGGTATTGCGTACTGTCTTCAAAGCCCAAACCAGGACTCTGGTCTCTAGCTTAAATTACAGCTGTTGAATGCTGGCTACCCAGAAACCCCTAGAACAATCAATTAGACAAAACTGGATTTGTTACTTATTAAGGTCAGAAAGAGCATCAACAGCAGAGTTTAAAATTTTTTTAAGGTGAAGTTCATGTAACAAGAAGCCAGCTCTTTAAAAGCATGCCAATCAGTAGCTTTGAGTACATTCATAATGTTGAACAGCCGTCACTCTGGCTAGTTCCAAAGCATTTTTCTTCATCTCCAAAGGAAATCCCACAACCATTAAGCTTCCCCATTTCCATACCACCACCATCACAAACCCCTGACGGCCACTAAGGTTATTTCTATATCTCTACAGGGATTTATCTACCCTGGAAATTTCATGTAAATAGAACCAGGCAGTATATGATCTGCTTTTTTTTTTTCTTTTCTTCTTCTTCTTCTTTTTTTTTTTTTTTTTTTTTTGACAGGTGGAGTGGACAGAGAGAGAGACAGAGAGAAAGGTCTTCCTTTTGCCGTTGGTTCACCCTCCAATGGCCGCTGCGGCCGGCGCGCTGCAGCCGGCGCACGGCGCTGATCCGATGGCAGGAGCCAGGTACTTCTCCTGGTCTCCCATGGGGTGCAGGGCCCAAATACTCGGGCCATCCTCCACTGCACTCCCTGGCCATAGCAGAGAGCTGGCCTGGAAGAGGGGCAACCGGGACAGAATCCGGTACCCCGACCGGGACTAGAACCCCTAGTGCCAGCGCCGCAAGGCAGAGGATTAGCCTAGTGAGCCACGGCACCGGCCTATATGATCTTCTGTGTCTGGATTCTTTCACTGAGAATCATGTTTTAGATTCACCCATGTTGTGGTGTATATTAGTACTTCATTTTTTATGGCTGAATAGTATTTTATTATATGGAAACATCACAGTTTGTTGATCCATTCTTCAGTTGATGGACATTTGGTGCTTTGGGTTTGTTTGCTTTACCTTTGAGCTCTTAAAAATGTTACAGAGTTGATGGAAGGGCGGGGTCTGATTTACTGCAATTTTGAAATCTGGGTTTACGGTGGGTCTTTGAAATCACAGACTAGAGTAAGATTGGTTAAGGGTCACGATATAATAGTTCAGGATTGGGAGAAACAGCAAGCGTTTTGATGCTTTCTCTTGAAGAGGTAACTGATCTTTTGAGAAATTTCTACCATAAACTAACAAGTTATTAAACTGAAAGAAACTCTCACAAGAGTTAAGTTGTCTTCAAAAGCATAATAGAACAGTGAAGTCATGTTAACATAGACAACAAGCTATGTGTGTGTTGGGGGCTGGGGTTGGCTTTGGTTCTCATACCGTAAAAGATGAGATTGATAAAAAGAGCACGTTTTCAGGCAAAATTTGGGGATCATCTGCTCTTGGCATATTACGGTCTCCACATTCTATAAAACAAGTCAACCAGGATCTGTCCATATAGAGAAGTCTATTGGGAGGGGAATCTTTTGGAGCAAGGATTGTATCTTTGGCTTTCTGTATCACACAGTGTAGCTTATGACCTAACAAATGGTAGCAGCCTCTTAAAATCGCTGAATGATAATTCTACAATATTCTCACAGTGGTGACTAAGCAAACATTTATCTCAGCCCACTGTATATTTTGCCAATAAAAATGAGCACTACTTTAAATAAATTAATTGCTCATATCATCTGTGCTCATGAGAAGATATTCTATCATTTAATAAATAATGATCCCGTGCAGCTTGGCCATTAACCAATCTGTAAAAGGAGATGGGAGAAATGAGAATACCCTTGCAAGGTAGAAGCTCTGAAGACTAAAAGAAACTTAGCATCCAGGCTGAATATCCAATAGCCAGTGCTGCCTGATAACACAGAGTGTGTTGATAATAAGAGTTTGCTGTAATTAAAGGAAAACTAACTGTAAAGGAATAGAAAGAATAAATATTTCATTCCTGCTGCCTTTAGATCGATCCGAAAGAATATTGCAAATATAAAGAATAGGTCATTCCTTTACAAAGAAAAATAAAGCAAACATTCTACACAAGGCAAAAACATTTTTTTATTGAATGCATAATTTTGGAATCTTTGATGCCTTCTTTAAACATTTATCCATTTAAAAGAGTTACAGAGAGAAGGAGAGAGGGAGAGAGGATATTGATCATCTATCTATTTGTTCACTCCCCAAATGGCTGCAACAGCCAACACTGGTCCAGGCTGAAGCCAGGAGCCTGGAGTTTGATCTTGGATCCCACATGGGTGGCAGGGACTCAAGTGCTTGGGCCATCTTCTGATCTATCAGGTGCACTAGCCGAGAGCTGCGTTGGAAGTGGAGCAGCCGGGACTCAAATCGGCTGTCTATAGGATGCTGACGTCGCAGGAGGCAGCTTAACCCATTGTGCCACAGTGCCAGCCCCCTCATTTGATTTTTTTTCTAAGCTAGAAAAAGCAAACTGGTGTACCTGCTACTAAATACTGCCACTGGCGAAAGAAAGTGGCCCCAAATCACCTGTCCGAAAAATAACAACTTGTTTTGGAAACAAACAAAAAAAATTGAAAATAGTAGTACTTCAGAGCCAGTTTATTTTAATGGATATTGAAATATGAGGCTTAATTAATTTTTTGCATTTTACAGATTTCACCTAATGCTCAGTTTAATTGGGATTAAATCCACCTAACAGAATTTACCGTCTGAACTGTGTGTAAGCGTACGGTTCTTGGGGCGCTCAGTGCTCTCACACTGCTGTGCAGCCATCACCACCGCCCATCCCCACAAAGTTCCCGGCTTCCACAGCTGAAGCTCGGAGCACCTCCAGTGAGGGTCACTCCTGTTTTCTTCCCCAACGTCCCTAACAGCCACCGTTCCACTTTGTGGCTTGAATTTGATTAAGTAGCCCATGTACGAGGAGTCCTGTAGTATATTGCACTTAGCGCAGTTTCGTCAAGGTTAGTTACACTATAGCATTTGTCAGCACTTCCTTCCTCTCTATGATTAAATATTCTGCTGTATACCACGTGGCTTGTATCCATACTCCCAACAAGCACCCGGGCTGCCTGCATTTCCCAGTTATTGTGAAACACAAGTGTAATAAGTATCTAGTAAACAGTGCAGTCTTTGTGGCTCAGAAAAACATATCAAGGATTTCAGAATTCTGCATTCTCTGGAGTCAAAAACATTTTTCCCTTGTGCAGTAGAATATATGTTTAGATTATTTCATTTTGTTTTATTTTAATTGTTGAAATATGTTTTGTACTCAGAGTGAAATTGCTAGGCCTTGTTGTGATTGAATGTGTGATTTCTGAAGAATCACCCTACCATCTCCATGGTGACTTGTCCATTTAAAATTCCTGGCAGTAGCACACGAGTGATGTAAGTTCTCCATCTTCCCCATGATTTTTATTTTCTTATGAACATAGCATGGCTCCTTAGCACACTGTAGTTAACCCTTCGTCTATTTCTCTCCTTTCTTATTTCTCATTTTACCAGTGTTGTTTCTCTTTCGGTCTTCTCAACAGTCCTCTGCCCATTGCTAACACTTGATTTAGTTGAATGAGGAAATTAGCTGTCACATGTAATGGGTACATTTGGTTTTACAGAAGAAAGATGGCTGACAATAAGTCTGTCAGCCTTGGCTCTGAGGGCAGTGACGATGACCCACGCTGTCCAGAATAACACTTGGGGCTTAATAATGGAAGTTTGGGCTTAATCTTTTCATGTAAGGTTTAGTTTGCACTCCTTAAGGGAAAAATGCGGAATACCCCAGTCTCTAACAGAGTTCACAGGAGTTTTTAAGGCAGTACAAGGTCCTGTTTCTCCTCTCCTTTGAATGTTACAGACAGTGACGAGGAAACACGTCAACCAGGTCTGGCCACTGGGGGCACATCCTAGTCACCATACACTATCTTTTTTTTTTTTAAAGGAATTGTTTGAAAGGCAGAGTGTCAGAGAAATAAAGAGAGAGAGAGATCAATCTTCCACCGGCTGGTTCACTCCCCAAATGGCTGCAGCAGCCAAGGCTGGTCCATGCTGAAGCCAGGAGCTAGGGACTCCATGCAGGCCCCAACACTTGGGCCATTATCCACTACCTTCCCAGGCACAGTAGCAGGAAGCTGGATAGGAAACGGAGCAGCTGGGATTTGAACCAGTGCTCTAGTATGGATGTTAACCTGCTGTGCCACAGTGCTGGCCCCCTGCCACACACGCAGTGGCCTTAAATGAGTATGCCTTTCAAAGCTTCAGTTTCTGGGTTTGTACAATGAGGAGATGAGGGTTTATTATCCCTGAGGACTTCGAGTCTCTGGTCTTCTTTAATATGCAATGATGCTCTGTAGTTACCTACAAGAATAACAAGGAAAACAAGAGTTAGGTAGCAATCTTGTAAGTAAAAGGAGTATAGGAAAATAAATGAGTCCTCCCAAAGCAGTGCTCCATTTCATGCAGCTTTCTGTGGATTGAAATAGAACCTAAAGATTATCTAAAACACAGATCCGATCATAGCCTATGATCAGGAAACCACAGGAATTTTGTGGCAACAGTGACAATCATGCAAAAATCTACGTTTTATCATCTCTAACCTAGCTCTCTGTCATGCAAAGCTTTGTCAACAGAGCCGGTGAAGTTTGAGTAATTGGTGATATGAATTCCTGGTTAATATATCAGGAGTACTGGATACTTCTAAGAAGGCTGTGGTGGTAGAAACGTCGAGGGGTGCATTCATTTCTCATGTATAAAGCCTTGATTCTTTAACTGAATGTGTGACTGCTGTGAGTTAAACAGAGTCGCTTTGGGCAGCAACTACGATCTTCTGATAGGATTAGACTCTATGGTTGAACAGAAACAGGCAGATATTGTAGTGGAACTGTTAAAACATTACTTGGGCCACAGGTACCTCCTATTGGAGTGTCTGGGATCAAGTCCACCTCTCTCCTGATAGAACCTGGGAGGCGGCAAGTGATGACTTAAGTGCTTAGGTCCATCCACCTAAAGGCAGCCATATGGGGCCGGCGCCGCGGCTCACTAGGCTAATCCTCTGCCTTGCGGCGCTGGCACACCGGGTTCTAGTCCCGGTCGGGGCGCCGGATTCTGTCCCGGTTGCCCCTCTTCCAGGCCAGCTCTCTGCTGTGGCCAGGGAGTGCAGTGGAGGATGGCCCAGGTGCTTGGGCCCTGCAGCCCATGGGAGACCAGGAGAAGCACCTGGCTCCTGCCATCAGATCAGCGCGGTGCGCTGGCTGCAGCGCGCCGGCCGCGGCGGCCATTGGAGGGTGAACCAACGGCAAAAGGAAGACCTTTCTCTCTGTCTCTCTCTCTCACTGTCCACTCTGCCTGTCAAAAAAAAAAATTTTTTTTTTTTAAAGGCAGCCATATGGAGTTCTGGGTTCCTGGCTTTGGGTTTACCCAGCCCCAGCTGTTGTGGATATTTGGCAAGCAAACCAGGGGTTGGAAGATCTCTCTCTCGCTCTCTCTCGCTCTCTCTCGCTCTCTCTCTTGCTCTCTCACTCTGACTGTTGCTGTCACTCTACCTCTGCCTCTCAAATAAAGAAAAGTACATAGCACTTTAGAAAGTAGTTCAGAAATATCTAAAACAAAACCAGAATTTTTAGTAATGTGCATAAAGGCATAAAACCCAGTGTCCTTTGATTTGTGTTATTTTCATATGGACTAAACATTGTTTACAAACAAGGGTTTTGGAGTGAATTGGATCACCCCAACTCTGCACACTAGTTTGTGCCTTGGGCAAACCACTTCTTAGCCTTTCTAAGCTTGTCCCTGTCTATTTATAATTCCACAAGGACGAGGATTTAGCACAATCCCTGGACTGTAACAGATAATAAATATTTATGGAGTGAGTGAATGCTTTGCGCCCCCTACATGCCATATTGTCTTCGCGATTGTCTCTGATAGATGGTTCTGGCAGTATTTCGCCTCCACAGGGCCGTTTTTGCTTTGCAGGATGTCACCTGTGCAGGTGCTGCATAGCATTTCTCCGGGCTGCTGTTTTCCACGTAGGAGATCCTGCTAAATAGCAAATGCACTGGGCATAGCAACCTTACACTTTCCAGCACACAACTAAATGTGAGCCTATTGTTAAAAGTCGGTGGAGAAGTGGAATTAAAACATACAGCACATTTTCCGTGAACTTTTTGAAGAACCTTCATATCCTTAGTATTTTAGGACACAGATTTATTTTTTAAAGTGCTCTGCCAAATTTTCACTGGAAGTTTTATAGTTAAAGAGACACCCCACCCAAACTCCATGTTAATCAAGGATTTATCTCCCGTGATCACGGCCACCAAAAACATATGTGAGTTCTTGTGTGGTCCTACTTGGTCGTTGAAAACCTTTCATTGAGATAAATTTGAGATGTTTTCCAGGAGATGGAGAAACACTTCTTAGCTAAAGTCCAGGAAAGCCAATAAAAGAAAACGGTGTATCACAAACCCATGTTCAAGTGTAGGGTTATACTTGGTATCCTAAACAGAACAAGAATTAAATGGTTTTCTTTGACTTTCGTTTTCTCTTGGAATAAAAAGCTCTGTAATCCATCAACCAGAAAACTACTTAAATAACACCTCCAGTCGTCTGTTGGCCAGGGAAGGCAGCCACGTTGTCTTTTTTGTTGTCTTGTACTTTTCAAGAGAGAATCTGAGTATTTCATGTTGATTGCTTGATTGGCTGCAGAGGGACTCCTTAAAAATACTAAAAAAAATCAGGAATCCAGTACAAATCAAACATTAGCTGTTATCAATCTTGTGCTCGGGGCATTATGTGAGGTTTTTACTCAGAAAGATGTCATTAAAAGTTGCAGAAATTAATTGGTGCATTGAATGTAATGGCCCTTCCTGCCATAGTTTCTCAAATGTAAAGAAAAATTATGGATAACGTAAATTCCTCGTGGGATTCTTATAGGTGTCTGCTTTGTTCTGTTATTGTTTATTGCAAATGTTATTACTGTGATCTATGGCCCTATCATGCTTTGTCTATACTGCGCTGCTACCCTGCCGCCCACAACAGCGGAGGGCTTTACTCACAAGCCAAGACCGCGTTTATTTGGAAATTCTTTGCTTTATATATTCCGAAAGTGTCTCAAGGTGTTCATTTTGTGTGTTTAAATTTTTATACAAAAACAGACTTGTTCTGATTGATTAAATATTGACTTACACCATTTTTAGAACAACTCTGAATCTTATTTAAGTTCAGAGTTTGTGTTCTTCTCTCCCAGAAGGTGTGCGTTCAGTGCAATAATGGCTATTACGTTGTGTGAGTCGATGCATCCGAATCCGCACTCTTTCTCCATAACCACGTTGGCTTAATTAGTAGTGGTTTAAAAATTTGGCTCTTAATTAAGGGGCAAATTACTATCTTTGGAAGAGTTTAAGAAAAGAAACTCCTGTTTTGCCTTTTAGAGGATGTTACCACTGCCTAGGCTGCAGTGCTATGTCTAATGTACATTATATTTTTATGTAACATCACTGAAGAGTAATCTTTTTTTCCCCAGAGAGTTGGAAGACATTTGTGGATGCCTGATTGTTCTTCAAAGATTCTGTGGTTATAAGCTTCTAGGAATTCACAAAAAGTCATTAGGTGCCCTTGGGAACTATAGTGCATTAACTGTAAAATCCTAGTTTCTGGGGTAGGCATTGTGGTGTGGTGAGTTAATCTACCGCCTGGTACACCTGCACAACCCATACAGACTGCAGGCTGAGTACCAACTCCTCTGCTTCTGATGCTGCTTCCTGCTGATGTGCCTGGGAAGGCGATAGATGAGGGCTCAAGTGCTTGGGCCCCTGCCAGCCACCTGGATGGAGTCCTGGCTTCCAGTATTGGCCTGGTCTCAGGTTTGGCTATTGCAGGCTTTTGAGGACTGAACCAGTGGATGGAAAATACTCAAAAAATTCCAGTTTCAGGGGCCATGCTGTGGTGCAGCGGGTTAAAGCCCTGGCCTGCAGTGCCGGCATCCCATGTGGGCGCTTGTTCTAGTCCCGGCTGCTGCACTTCCCCATCCAGCTCTCTGATGTGGCCTGGGATAGCTGGTCCAAGTCCTTGGGCCCCTGCACCCCTGTGGGAAACCCAGAGGAAGCTCCTGGGTCCTGGCTTTGGATCGGCGCAGCTCCTGTCATTGTGGCCAATTGGGGAGTGAACCAGTGGATGGAAGACCTCTCTCTCTCTTTCTGCCTCTCCTTCTCTCTGTGTACTTTCAAATAAATAAATAAATCTTTTTTAAAAAGTTCCAGTTTCATACTTTGTCGCTCCCCCTCTTCACGGAGGAACGACATTAAACCCTGCGTTGTTCTTTTGTCTGCTCGGCCCTTCCCGGGTTTGCTGCTGGTCGTTCCCAGGTTGGCTGCTGATCCTTCCACCTCCGTGGAAGGGCGGCTCCCCCTGCCACTTTCCCCACTTCCGCGGGGGAGCGGCACACCACCGGCCGGCTCTCTCAGGGGCTGCTCAGATGTTCCTCAGGTGTTCCTTCAGATGTTCCCGGTGCATGTTGTCTCTCTCCTCCTTTATAGTCCTCTTCCACCAATCCCGACTCTGCTACCCACATGCCGAGCACGCTGCTCTCCTCCAATCAGGAGCAGCTCCTGCAGTTTATTGGTCGAACTGGAGGCAGCTGCGTAGAAGCTGTTTACTCCTCTCCCAGCGCCATATTGTGGGAGAGCAGATGCATAGAATAAGTCTTAATTCCAGTAACTTAGTCTAGTCTGAGTTGCTCCCCACAATACTTACCTTTTGATTATGTTTTCTGGACTTAGACTACTTCTAGATTAAAGCTTTTGAGACATAGCTAGAGAATCATAATTAGGTGAGATCATGTCAAATGTTGAAAAATTTGTAATAAAAAGTTAAATTGAAGTCATAATATTTTGTTAGGTTGACACAGTCCCTTGGCTTGAGTATCTTTTTAAAAAATTTTTTTGAAATGTCAAATCTTATGACTATCAAAATGAAGTACTGTTGTAATTCAATGTGATAAAAAAGAAAAGAACTGATAGAGAAAATGATTAACTGTTCATTGTAAAAATGAATCAAAGGACCAGTGTTGTGGCATAGCAAGTATAAAGCCACTGCCCGTGACACCAGCATTCCATCTGGGCAAAGGTTCATGTCCCAGCTGCTCCACTTCTGATCCAGTTTCCTGCGAATATGCCTTAGAAAAACAGCAGAAGATGGCCCATCCGGAGAGTGAACCAGTGGATAGAAAATTCTCTCTCTCTCTCTCTTTTCCCCTCTCTCTGTAGCTTTGACTTTCAAAATAAATAAATCTTTTTTAAAGAGTCAAGACAATTCTAGTGTATATAAAAAAGAGCAAAACTGAACTCTAGAAGAAGTCAACATGATGTTTGGAGGTGTTTGATGTTATTTAAGCCCTGTAAGTTCCACGACATGTTTCATAAGAGGCTAGGAATATTATTGTTAAAACATTTACATAGAAACTGAGAAGTAGTAACCTCCAAAAGAACACGGATGCATTTTAGAGGTTTCAAATTGGCAGACAAAAGCAGTGGAAAACATTTTGAAAATTTTAGTAATCTATCAAAATTCAGAAAAAGAGGGATAAAAAGCAAATACAAGGCAACTCAGGAAAAAGAAGCGTTCTCTCAATTTTAGTTTGACAAGAGAGAAGCATTCCGAACTGCTGCCCTGTCAAATGGACTCAAAGCAAAACATCTTTTTGTTCTACCAAGAGGGTAAAATATTAGGCAGACTACTCATGGGGAGAGAATTAGATGAGCTTTGTGGATGCTGCCTGATAAGGCAGAAAGAAATGTGTGAGAACTTGAAGCCAACATGGGAGCTTGACATTCAACTCGTAGCTTTCATATGGAGTAAACTAAGCAACTGTCTCGTTGTATTGGCTTAGGTTTGCTCGTGAGGCTGATAAAATTGATGATGCTGAGCTTTTCAATGGCTTTCAATATTTCACCATGGTCCGTGGCAATCAAAAGAGTGTCATTTTGTTGGAGGTAGCTGTTGCGAAGGACTCCATGGTGGCATCGTCCACCTTAGGAGGCAGGGCCTAATGAATATATAGCGTGATGAATGCCACTTTTATTTTGACAGAGATACACTTTTTTTTTGGTACAGACTAAGCAAAAGTTGACTCTTCAAGTAAAAACTAAAAAAAAAAAAAAAAAAAAAAAGGATTATAGTGTTGAGTTCCTGTAAGAAGTGAATGCAAACCTCCCATGACCCCCTGGGGCTGTGCTCTGTCTTGCTCATCTGCCACTGGTCTTGGGAGAATGAGTAACTGCCATGCGTGTCCGATTCAGGCGTGGTTTGTGTGAGTTTCCAGGCCCGGTGTGTGTCGCAGGACAAGCTAGAAACTCAGCAGTTGTGCCTACAACGGTGTCTCTGTTGCCAAAATGCACACTTCCTACTCTCCTCCCCACCAGCTCACACACTGCTCCTCTCTGGAAAGTCCGGGGCTTCATACATTCCATCTCTGCTTCTGTCTCTCCTTTGCTGCCTCCCGTCTCTAGTCTTAACTAGCAAAATGTCCTCCAAAAAATGTCTCCTACTCTTGAGATTCAGCAACACCATAGGTTATATGGGGTACTTCAAAAGGTTCATGGAAAATGCAATTAAAGTTTATTTGGATACAAAAAGATTTGGAATCCAAGCATCTGAGACATCTTCAAGAAGTTCATGAAAAATGTATATGATAGAAAAATAACTCATAGATTTTGATTGGTTTTTTGCATCCAAATTAACTTACCCTTTAATTCAATTTTCTTTTCTTTTAAGGTGTGTTTATTTATTTGAAAGCTGAGTTATTGGGGGGGGGGGGAGGGCTGGGACAGAGAGATCAGTCTTCCATCTGCGGTTCACTCCCCAAATGGCTGCAATGGCCAGAGCTGGGCCCATCCCAAGCCAGGAGCCAGGAGCTTCTTCCAGGTCTCCTACGTGGATGCAGGGGCCCAAACACTTGGGTCATCTTCTACTGCTTTCCCAGGTGCATTAGCAGGGAGCTGGATCAAAGTAGGGTAGCAGGGACTCAAAACAGCGCCCCTATGGGACGCCAGCATGGGATACCAGTGCCCCAGGTGGCAGCTTTACCACCCCCTTTGTTCCATTTTCCCCAGACTTCCTAAAATACCCTCTTAAGTTCCCAGCAAACAATGTGGGTCAAGTTCACATCTCCCTGAAACACCTGCAGGAATGCCCTTGTGGGGCTTCTCCCTAGTGATGTTCCACGTGACAGGGGTCACAGGACCAACTCTCTCTTCAAAGACGAATGAGTATCCCAGTGCCTACCTACCTACTCTTAGATGTTATTGGAAGTTAAAATCATTTGACAGTTTTATACATCTTAACTTTTAGACCTTTTAAAACATGTATTCCACGTTATTGTAAGTAAGATAATTGGCTGGGTCACACATCCAGTAGATAAGAATCCATAGGTTTTACAGTCCTTTTTCTGAATATTCTTGATTTAATAGAAGTTTTTGTCTCAATTCAGACCTCTGGATCTTCTTGGAAATCTGCAGTATCTGGCGACACTGGACATGGAGTCTGTGGTGGCAGCGGTCGACTGCTCCTGGCCTGTGCCGTCCATCTGCATGGTCTCCAGAGAGAAAGGTGAGTGTTTGTTGACCTTTATCATTGATGCACTGAGCTCTCCACTTGCTTCCGAGGGCTGCCTGGCCCCACTGACATCTGAGTCTGCCTACTCGGACTCTAATCCACTGTGTGTCTGGATAAGACCAAGCTCACTTAGTTGGTTCGGTTAAAGGAACTGCTTAACGGGCTGCGTCCACACTCGGAACAACACAATTGGCGTCCCCACCAGAAGGCACGTTTGCCCAATTCCATAAAGCAATGGGGGACAACGTGGGACAATCTCTGAACTCAAGACTTCATGAAACTTAGGGTGATAAAACACGTGCTGAGAATGGCTTAGAAAGTTTGAACTCAGCTTGTATGACTAACCTATCCTGTAGGAGCGCACCATAGTTACCTATATATACAGTACATATTAAAACAGTGGTCAGCTTCTGGGGGGGGGGGCCTCTGGACGTATTTGAGAACATTTTCCCCAGAAAAAAAAAATAACATTCATTCACACAGCATCCCCAGTTTTTCAGTTTCGGAAGTTTCCTGGTCCCCCTGAGGCCAGTTGAGATAGTGCAGCGGTCATTGGTCTCGGGTGTGGACCCCTTGCTCCAGCACACGCAGAAGTGCACGGCCAGCTTCACTTCCCCACCTGCTGAAGACCTCCAGGGCTGAGCGTTTCCTTGGCTGAGTGGATGGTTCTGGGCTGCTCTGGTTCTGTCTGGGTCTTCCAGTGTTTGGTCTCCCTACCTTCTACTGCTCACTCTTCATTCTGTTGAGTGCCTCGTTGAAACATGGTCCGAGCTCTGCCGGGGGCTGTGCAGAGAAGGTAACTTCCTTCCAATGCTCACTGAAAACATTGGCTGTCCAGTGAGGCTGCCCAATTCCCGGTGCCAGGCTGCGCTACCTCCTCTGCTGGTGGCAGAGGGAAGACTTCGTGGCTCTGTAGGGGTGAGGGGATCACCTGTCCGTGGGGCAGAAGCTAGGGACAGGCGTGTGGGATACCTTTGCACAACACGCTCTTGGCAGCACAGGTGCACATGTGATTATTGAAATATTCTCCACTCTGTCTGTCTGGGTGTGCAAAGACAACCTTAGGTAACTACCCCTGCAGCAGAAACAGAGTAACTGCGAACATTCCCTGGCTTCTTTCAAGCCTGCTCACGCTGGGACTCATCTGAGGCTTTGAAATTTGACTCTGGTGTGTCCAGCCATGTCAGTTCAACCCCATGTCTACACAGTGTTCAATCCCATGTCTACACTTTCCTGCTGACCAATCCCCAGGCCCCTTCCTGTGCTAGGGTTATGCTATTTTAGCGCTCCTACGTGCGGCCTATGAGATCCTGGGTAGAGAAACATAACTAAACAATCCTTTAGGTTTTCAACAATGCATTTTTTTCCCAAAAAACATTTTTCAATAGTTCAGAAAACTGCTGCCAGTCAATTCTGAATGAAATGGATTCAGAGAGCAATCATGAAAAGGACTCAGAAAGATGTGGCTTTTTCCGTTTTCCTGGTCTCACTGAGGCTTGTCACCTCTTGCCGGTGGCAGAGTTGACCAAGCCTCAGATGGGAATCTCTTCCTGCGGGTTCGTGGTCAAAGTCGTGATGTGTTCAGAAGCTCCTGTTCGCTTGTTCTCTTCAGTGTGTTACCTCCTGTTGGCCTGAACAGCAGTTAGATGATCATGACAAATGACTATAATGGGAAAATGACAAGAATTCAGGGATTTAGCATGAGCTGTGTCCTCACTCACACAGAAGTAAAGATTCTCTACTCTTCAACTTTTTAATTACTAAAAAAAATCTTATCTTAATGGAGTTCACAAAACACTTAGTGGCTGCTGTCTAAGCCCACTGTGCCTTGCTGTAAGATCTTTTTCTTGTTGAAATGTTTGGTTTGGTTGTTGCTCTGTTCATTGTGGTGTAGTTGATAGGGTTTTTAATAAAAGATAGCATTCCCTATTAAATATTGAAGTTGTTTTCCTTGAATAGAAACACTTTGTTACCGAAATAGCAGACAGGATAAAATGGTCATCCTGCATGGGCATCAGTGAGACACCTGCATGTGGAAATGGCAGGCTCCACTTCTCTTCTCCCTGCAAGCCAGCCCTACCTCTGCCTGAGGTCTGACTGCCCAAGCCCCCTGCTGGTGTGCAAATGGGGTTCTAACTCAAGCCTATCCCAGTACGCCCCTTCTCCTGCCCAGCTTGCAGATGGAAAGGGTCCAAATTAACTTTTCAAAAAGATTTATTTTATTTGAAAGGCAGGGTTTGCTGGCGCTGTGGCACAGCGAGTTAATGCCCTGGCCTGAAGCACCGGCATCCCATGTGGGCACTGGTTCAAGACTCGGCAGCTCCACTTCCAATCCAGCTCTCTGCTGTGGCCTGGGAAAGTAGTAGAAGATGGCCCGAGTCTTTGGGTCCCTGCACTCACAGGGGAGAATGGGAGGAAGCTCCTGGCTCCTGGCTTCAGATCGGCAAAGCTCCGGCCATTGCAGCCAATTGGGGAGTGACCCATAAGATGGAAGACAACCCCCCCCCCCCAACTCTAACTCTAACTCTGACTTTCAAATAAATAAATAAATCATTAAATAAAAAAGAGAGCAGGTGACAGAAAGGGAGGAAGAGAAAGAGAAACAGATCATGCATGTGCTGGCTCACTCCCCAAATGGCCCCAAGAGCCAGGGCTGGGCCAGGCCAAAGCTGGGAGCCTGGAACTCCAACGACGCCTTCCTCATGGGTGGCAGGAGCCCAAGGACTCGGGCCATCATCCGCAGCTTTCCCAGACACGTTAGCTGGGAGCTGGATCAGAAGTGGAGCAGCCGGAACTCAAACTGGCCTTCGGCTAGTGGGATGGCAGAACCCCGGGCAGTGGATTGGACCCACTGCACTACACCACCAGCCCTCATGGTACTTTATTAAGGTATGATTTGTTTATATTGTTGAGAGACAGAAGACGGAGGTAGAGGAGACAGACAGAGCTCCCATCCATTGGTTCACTCCTCTGGTGCCCACAAGGGCTAGAGTGGGGCTGAGCTGAAGCCAAAAACCAGGAATCTGGAACCAAATCTAGATCTCCCATGGGGTGGTAGGGACCCAGTTGTTAGCTATCCCCTGGTGCCTCCCACGGTGTACATTAGTTCAAAGCTGGAATTGCGAACAGAGCTGAGACTTTAACTCAGGCAATTCAATTTGGAGTGCAGGCATCCCAACCAGCCGCCTAAGGGCTAGGCCGGATACCTGGCCCCTAAATCCACTTGGTCTTGTTGTCATTCTCGGGCAGCAAATAGTTCTCGGCACAGGGGCCATGTGGAGAACGACGGAAGACGGAAGAGCTGTCAGTGGTTGGTCTGTGCCCCCTCAGGCCATGCTTACCCTCCTGCCTCCTTCCTTGCTTCTGTCCCCTGACTCCATGCTGCCTTGCTGCTGAAGGAGTTTGCTTCCTCTTGGTTAAAATCAACCATTTTCTTCTCTGTTTTCTGTAGTATCTTGCTTTAGCTGTGGGGCAGGGACAGCATGGACACTGGGGTGTTCATATCTAGTTAAATTCTGGCCTTACCACATCTTAGTGATGTGATCTTGGGCCCATAATCTCTCTACAATCCAATTTTTTTCATCTGTAAAATGGAGGCAGTAACAGTTCTTTCAGGAACTGTTGTGATGGGGTCCATGAGATAAACCAAGAGCAGCTTCAGCAAGTTGATAAAAAAAAATGTACATTGTCTTTTAATTGCATTTCTCTGTGAACATTTTGAATCCCGCTTGTACACCAGCTCTTGATGTGCCTGACACTTGATGGTGTTTGATCAATGTTAGATTCTCTGCTTGACACACACTAACATTGAATGAGCTGGACAAATACCTGCAACAAATTCCCACAAAGGAGGACTATGATAAAACCGTGGCCTGGGTGTTAAATTGGCCACTTACATTGTAAAGTATAAGAAAATAATGGGTCGGTTTCTTGTCTGCATAGTTTGCACATTTGTTATCCCTTTGAGTTAGAAACATAGAGAAAGGCAAACACTTGTGTAACTCAATGACTGTGGCCCTTGAATTGCATCATCACAGCCTGGGTATGTTACCCATGGACATACAGTCTGTTACATTTTAACTTCGCACAGTTGAGATGCAGTAATGAAGGTAAATGTTACCTCCAGATAAGTTGTTCCTCCCAAGTATTTGCTTCGCTGTAAATAGCCCCTTCGTGGCTGTCCCCTTGTCTCATTCCTCTTTGCAGGAGGCCAGTGACCTGCATCCCCTCAAGTGACTGTCCTCTCCTACAGGGCCTGCCACGGGCTTTGTTGTCTTCTCCAACATTCTTCGCATAGTGATTTGTGCATGGTGATTAATTAGTCACTCTGCTAAGTCTAAAAGAGCAAACCAAAGACCCAGGGTGTTAGTTGCAGAAGTCCAATCTTGCTGGCCTAGAAAGTGTGTCTTCTGACCAAGAAAAGTTTGCTTTATCCTTTCAATGTTTTCCTCTGTTTAATGTGTTTCTCTGGTTCGTGACATTTTTATCCCATCTCAAAGAAGCGTCGGAGTCCAGATTTGTTAGGACCCAAGTCATACTCCCCACCCTTTACCTTGCTTCCCATGTGAGCCTAGGACAGCGCCCTCTCCCTTCGAGATCACGGTGTCTCTTGAGTTTCCAAGCCTGTTGTTTTAGAGGTCCTCACAGCAGCCCTCAGCTCTGCCCGTCTGCGAAAGCATGAAAGCCCATCTTGTCGGGTGAGTGCTGCTGCCAACCTTGGCCTAGCAGGAGGCAGTACCCAAAACTCCTTGGAAACACAGCCAGGCACCCTTCCAGTGGGCAGGGGGCACAGGCCACCAAGGGCTTGAGAGAGTTTCTCCTTCGCAAAGCCTGGAGGTGGCTGCATCTACTCATTTTGCCCCCCTGTTGCGGGCAGGGCCACCCAGCCTGTTGTGGGCACAGCTTCACAGCTCAGCTGCGGAGTCCTCTCAGCGAGGCCCACCGAGAAGCAGGCTGCGTCTGTGTTCAGCAGAAAAGACCCCTTTAATCATCATCAGCCTGATTCAGTGTTTTCTAACAAGAAAATGGGATTCTGTAAAAACACAAAGAAACGTATTAAAGCTAATTTCCTAGGATGCCCTAGCCCCCTCAGAGCCAGGACCCTGCACAATTTTGGAAAATAGTGGACCCATTATTCGGCTTTGCTGTTGAAACAAAGACTGCACTAAACCGTGTTCTCATTGCCTACGAGCTTATGCCTGTGACCAGAGGTTTTACCTCCATGTTAAGCTACCGTTTCTTCTTATTCCCATAAAAGCCACGTCTCACCCTACCCTTCCCTGGGGTATGCTGGGTCTTTTCCTTTTGAAACATCCGTATTTTTCACTTTTATGTGTGCATAAAAATATTGCATGCAATTCTGGCGTCTAATCGTGAAACTTCACATATAATAAGGAAAAGAAGCAGAGATGTGGGAGGGCAGAGAGGGGAAACCTGCATATCAAGGCTATCTTTAGAATTGCAGAAAGGGAGCATTTTGTACCTGTAATTATTCAGATTTCTTTAGTCTCTTTTCAAACCAAGATTTGTTTACTGGAGGCATTACAATTTAGTGAGACAAATTAGACTAAACTTTTTTATCTCGGGCGGTTTGCACATGCACTGATTGAACTAGTATTTCTTCCCAAGATTGCCTGGAAGATAAATGAACAGGAGGAGCAATTAGGGTAAGGAAAACTAAAGATTGGCTGACATGATTTAAGTTTACCACTAAGGCAGTTTGTCATTTTGTCTCTATAATCTCTATCAGAATTGACTAAAACAGTAAACATAAATCATTATACTAATTTATTTCACTGCACTGTGGTCTGGGAAAAGAAGATTTCATTCTTTTCTCAGAGACTTTGGGGATTCAGGCAGCCACTTTGAACTTCTTTTCATTTATATATTGGGGGAAAATGAGAAAATCAAAGACGAGTATCACGGGTTCCTCAAAAACAATATTTTTTGGTGGCAAGACAAGTTATTTTTATTACACTATACTAAAATAACTATGGGGTGTGCATTAAAAGCAACTCAACATTGATTGTATTTTTTAAAAAAACTTAATTCCTAAGGTAGCAATGTAATCAAACACACCGCCTAAAGTGATTTTTCACGTGGTAGTTAATAAGCCTTTAGCTGCTCCTCTGAACAGAGCTCTGTGACCAGGGAGAGTCAGAATGCCATAAATTACTGAGTTCTTCCTGGAACATCAACACGGGTGAAAATGAGGACCCCACCCACGCCCTGTGGACATAGAACCTTCCATTGCTGACGAACCAGAACAGAAGTGGCACCAACAGCTAAGGAAGGTTGTGGAGACCTACTGCCCACTGCACACACACACACACACACACACTTCAACAAGATCCCAGAAAATGGAATTAAAACATGTATTTATTTGGGTGTGAAGAATTTTTGACATCCAGGTGTAGTTTTTTCATAGTATGCATTTCCATGAAGTTTCTGAAGACTCCTTATACACACATGTATATTTCCAATGATAGTAATATAAAATTAAGCAGCATTATTGGGGCTGGTGCTCTGGCGCAGATTAATCCTCTGCCTGTGGTGCCGGCATCCCATATAGGCACCAGTTCGAGTCCCGACTGCTCCACTT
Source organism: Oryctolagus cuniculus (assembly GCF_964237555.1). Lineage (NCBI taxonomy): Eukaryota > Metazoa > Chordata > Mammalia > Lagomorpha > Leporidae > Oryctolagus > Oryctolagus cuniculus. Next base: position 12,250,498 of record NC_091437.1, read on the forward strand.
CCGATCCAGCTCTCTGCTATGGCCTGAGAAAGCAGAGGAAGATGGCCCAAGTGCTTGGGCCCCTGTATCTGCTTGGGAGACCCAGAGGAAGCTCCTGGCTCCTGGGTTCAGATTGGCTCAGCTGCAGCCGTTGCAGCCATTTGGGGAGTGAACCAGTGGATAGAAGACCTTTCTCTTTCACTGCCTGTAACTCTACCTCTCAAATAAATACAATCTTAAAAAAAAAAAAAAAAAAAAAAAAAAAAAAAAAAAAACAGCATTATCACCAAAACTTTGTTCAAGGTTTGAGCCATTTCATAGCTATGTGTATAAGAAACATACACAATGGCCCGGGAGTGCAGTGGAGGATGGCCCAAGTGCTTGGGCCCTGCATCCCACATGGGAGACCAGGAGAAGCACCTGGCTCCTGGCTTCGGATCAGTGCGGTGCACAGGCCGCGGCAGCCATTGGAGGGTGAACCAATGGCAAAGGAAGACCTTTCTCTGTCTCTCTCTGTCCACTCTGCCTGTCAAAAAAAAAAAAAAAAAAAAAAAAACATACACAAACCTGCTACACAAAATATTTTTTGGGTACACTCATCTTGAAACCCTGTGTAAGGGGAAGAGCTAAATAGGGTTGAAATTTTAAAATACCTTAGCCTATGATAAATTACAATCCAGAATAGAAAATAAGAGGTAAAAATAAACCTCACTCCCTATAGCAGTCTGTGATGAGGCGTAACTGAAGATGTCCTTGGCCTAGGTAGTAGTAGCAGCTGCAGGCAGGGACACTTGCCTGTTTCCAACGAGGCTGCAGCTAAGGTGGGTATCAAAGGATGGTGCCATCCCAGCCAGTGCCAGCAGCTCTTTGACTCCTACAAGCAACAGTAGGAGTAAGGGCACGGGGGACGCCAGTGTTGAGAGGCTCCCGGGACTGAAAGGGAGCACGGTGCGCCGGCCGAGCTCAGAGGAGCTTCATGAGCAGGAGGGTGGGCTGGTGGGGATCGTATGTGGAGTGCTCACCTCGTTAAAGCAACTCCGATGGACGTTTTGTGCTCTCATCCATTGGGAGAAGGAGTGTTCTCTATAAAATGAGGCAGAGACATCATGCACACATATTCTAACCACCGAGTGAAGCCTTAGAGAATGGTACCTCTGAAAACAAGGCGAGGTTTCACTCACAAACAGCCTCAAATTCCCACGTTAAAAGGAGTTCTTTTTTTTTTTTTTTTTTTTTTTTTTTTTTTTTGACAGGCAGAGTGGACAGTGAGAGAGAGAGACAGAGAGAGAAAGGTCTTCCTTTTGCCGCTGGTTCACCCTCCAATGGCCGCCGCTGCAGCCGGCGCACCGCGCTGATCCTGGCAGGAGCCAGGAGCCAGGTGCTTTTCCTGGTCTCCCATGGGGTGCAGGGCCCAAGCACCTGGGCCATCCTCCACTGCACTCCCTGGCCATAGCAGAGAGCTGGCCTGGAAGAGGGGCAACCGGGACAGAATCCGGCGCCCCAACCGGGACTAGAACCCGGTTTGCCGGCGCCGCAAGGTGGAGGATTAGCCTATTGAGCCACGGCGCCGGCTTAAAAGGAGTTCTGAATTTTGTGATGGGTCTTCAAAAAAGTCATGGAAAACGTGGATTATGAAAAACTGCATATGCATTTCATTTTTTTGAGTCAGATTTGTGTAATTCCGTTTTTCACAAACTTTTTGGCCTACCCTCAAATTCAGGAGATGATAGGAAACAATTGAAGATAATCAATCAGTGAAATGCAAGTTGAACCACAATAAAATCTCTCATACCCATTAGGTTAGCCATTATCCAAACAATAGTAAATGTTTGCAAGAGTGTGGAGAAGTTGTACATTGTTGGTGGGAATGCAAAATTGTAGTTACTATGGAATGGAGTATGGAGATTCCTCAGAAAATTAAAAACATAATTACCATATGATGTAGCAATCCTACTTCTGGATAGTTATTCAAAACAATGGAAATCAGGGTCTTGGAAAGGTACATGTGTGCATGTTCCTGTTCATTGCAATGTCATTCATAATAGCCAAGATACAGAGGCCACCTAAATGTCAACAGATGAGTAGAAAAAGAATGTGGTATATATGTACAGTGGAAGATTATTCAGTCATAGCGAGAAACCATGCCACGTGAGACAGCATGAATGAACCTGAGACCATGATGCTAGATGAAATAAGTCACTCACAGAAGTCTACATACTGCATGATTCCACTTACATGAAACTGATAGTATAGTCAAACTCAGAAGCAGAAGATAGAATGATGGTTTCCAGGGACAGGGGTGAGGGGAAATGGGAGATGGGATTCAACAAGTCCAGTCAGTTACGCAAGGTGAATCTGTTCCAAACATCCAGGCCACAGTGTTGCCTTTGCAGTGACTAATGTTGTATGCACACTTAGAAGTTTGTCAAGAGAGTAGACCTCATGTTGTTTCTACAATAAAAAAAGGAGACTGTGACATTTGGTAATAATTACTACTGTATCCCAAGACCTGTGGGATGCAGCTACTACGGCAATCTGAGGAAAATTTACAAATTTAAGGCTCAAGTCACACCTTGCTTCTGTCTGATTAATCCCACTTGTATGCAAGATTAACACAGGTTGTGGGGGAGTGAGTGTTGATCAGAGACACAGTTAATGCTATTACTAAGCTTTCTATTTTTTAAAGTTTATTTATTTGAAAGGCAGAGGAAGATCTTCCATCCACTGGTTAATTCCATAAATGTGTACAACAGCTGGGGTTCAGCCAGCCTGAAGCCAGGAGCCCAGAACTCTCTCTAGTCTCCCACATGGGTGACAGGAACCCAGGTACTTGGACCATCCTCTCCTCCCAGGGTGTTCGTTAACAGGATGCTGGATGGAAGCACAGGTAGGCTTCAATCCCAGCACTCTGGTAGGTGATGTGGGCATCCCAAGGAGCAGCTTAAGCCACTGTACCTGAATCTCCACCGCACCAAAGCCAGGTATTTCATCAGCAAAGCCAGAAAGTGCAGATGCAGAGCAGTAGAGCACAGTGGCTCTTCATTTAGAACAATGGCTCTGGAAGCATTAGTCCTAGCCTCTGTTGCTTTTTGGTTTTTGATTTTTTTTTTTTTTTGACAGGCAGAGTTAGAGAGAAAAAGGTCTTCCTTCCGTTGGTTCACCCCCCAAATGGCTGCCATAGCCAGAGTGCTGCACCAACCCGAAGCCAGGAGCCAGGTGCTTCCTCCTGGCCTCCCATGTGGGTGCAGGGGCCCAAGCACTTGACCATCCTCCACTGCTCTCCTGGGCCACAGCAGAGAGCTGGACTGGAAGAGGGGCAACCAGGACAGAATCCGGTGCCCTGACCGGGACTAGAACCCAGTGTGCCAGCGCCGCTAGGTGGAGGATTAGCCTCTGTTACTTTTATTACAGATCAATATACAAGGCATCTGAAAAAAATGGGATTAAAAGATACATTTATTCTGGTACAAAAAACATTTGAAATCCATGCAGCTTTTTCATGCTAAGCATTTTTGATAAACTTTTTGAAGATTCTTTGTCTACTTTTAGATGTTTAATTTTCAAATGAGACACTGAAGCAGTAATTTTCTAGTAGCTGACTCTTGATTTCCTAGTGTCTACCCAGATGCTATAAGAGTGCATGCCTTTCTCAGTCCAAACAAGAGTAACACTAAACGTTGTCCTCAACTGAAACTTGACAAGCTTCCAGAAACCCTGGTATGTAGCCCATATGAGGTAACTGATCCCATAATTTGTAACTCTGAATCTTAAAAGTTATACAACTAATCTTCATTAATTTATTTTAATTTATTATAGTTTATTATTTTGGTGTAATAGAATTGTTACCAAGGACTTCTGTTAAGTTTTTTTAAAGATTTATTTATTTACTTTGAAAGAGTTAAACACACACACAGAGAGAGAGAGAGAGAGAGAGAGAGAGAGAGAGAGAGAGAAAGGGAGAGAGAGGTCTTCATTCCACTGGTTCACTCCCCAATTGGCCACAGTGGCCGGATCTGTGCCAATCCAAAACCAGGAGCCAGGAACTACTTCCAGGTCTCCCACACGGGTGCAGGGGCCCAAGTTCTTGGGCCATCTTCTGCTTTCCTAGGCTGTAGCAGAGAGCTAGATCAGAAGTGGAGCAGCCGGGTCTCGAACCAGCACCCATATGGGATGCTGGCACTGCAGGCGGCAGCTTTACCCCCTACACAACAGTGCCGGCCCCTCTGTTAAGTTTATTTTCCAAGTCTGTGTTGTACTTCTTTAATTACTTGGAAGCTAAACCTCTGAATTTCAATGATATTTGTTTCATTCTTATTACACCTTATAACCCTGGGCTATATACAGATTTCTAAGTTGGCCAATAATACAGTGTCTCAAGTAGATGATAATCTGATGGTAACCAGGAACTCTAGTCCAAGGAATACACACAGGTACACATACAAATATACACATGCACTTTTGTACTTGGCCCAGCTGTCTAAAAGAGAATAGGTCAGAACTTAGCCTTCACAGGTTTGCATCTCAAGCTCCAGACCTTACAAACTTTTAAGTCATGGCTCGCTAAATCAGGGCATTGAACTTGTAAAAACCTTTTTAGGGCACGTGAGTTGGTTGTGTCTTTTTAATAAATGAGATTTTTTACATTTTGTACCTAGTAAGAATGTGGTGTAGAGCCAAAACCTTCTTCTAGATCCGTTACAACACAATGAGAGGTGACTACATCCCACGTCAGAGCGCCTGGGGTTGAGTTCCAGGTTCCCGCTAATGTGTAGCCGGGAGACAACCTGTGGTGGCTCCAGTGGTTGGGTTCCTGCCACTCCAAGTGGGAGACCCAGTTGAGTACCTGGCTCCTGGCTGCTTTGTGACCCAGCCTAACCACCATGGGTGTTTGGGGAGTGTCAGCAGACGGGATCCCTCTCTGTCAATCTCTGTATCTGTGTACCTCTCCCCCAACCCTTCTCTCTGTCTGTGTGTGTGTATCTGCTTTTCCATGAAATGGATAAATTGAAACAATTTTTAAAATTCTCATAAATAACATCTTAAAGTGAAGGAAAAGGGAGAGGTGTCTGTAAACTCACTGAATGGTTTACGAAACAATTTCTTCATGACTTCTCTAATGCCAGTAGAATTTCCTCCATGTAATTCTAGCCAACATTTTAGAAATGTCTATCCATCTACTTTCTAGACACTGATGATCTCTAATGAGGGAAGGAATTATCGGATGCTTAATTGAATGCATCCCCTGAACATTATGGAGACTCTCATCCATCCTTGGGCTGACATAATTATGCTTTTAAATGTTTTTGCCATAGGGCGTTCTTTTACTTGCTCCTGGGCTTTTTTTTTTCTCCTCTGTTTTGGGGTGCTTCAAAAAGTACATAGAAAATGCAGTGAAAAGATAAACTTATCTTGATGCAGAATATCTTTAAATTCCATGCATAGTTGTATGTAATATGCAGCTATAAAATTTAGTATCTTAAGATATGGACAAATGTAAATTTTTGGTAATTATTTGTAAACATAGTTCTAAATCTCAGTAGAATAAGCATGTGCATGTTCCACCCAGTGAAGGATGTCATTATTAGAAATCTCAGTCGTCAGCCTGACGGTGGCGCCCCGACACACCAAGGAGCCTGCCACGTGCCCGGTGGGTGACACAGCAGTGACTCTGTCCCACCTGGTGGGTAACGGAGAACTGAGGGGGAGTTGTAGGTGAGAGCTGCTACTCCGTAACACAATGGCATTTTTCTTTGGTCCCATTGAGTTTTAAGAAGGAATTAGCTAGTCATGGAAGGAAATTCACTCTAGAAGCAGGTCCCCTCCCAAAACAAAGGAAAGTGAGTTAGGGTATTTGTTGAATTATCGTAGAAGATAATACAAGTGATAGAAAGTGAAAAAGGATTCTGGTTTTTCAAGTGATCTGTGATTGACTTATTAGAAAGCCTCGTTGGCCACAAATAACCTAAGAGTACACCATGTCTTTGGAATGATGAGAGAGAGAGAGTTTGTGAGTTGGTACACAGGGCTGTACAGTTTCCACACAGGGCCATCTCACAGAATTCACAAGTTAGCCTAAGAAACAAACACTTTGTGATTTGAAGAAGAGATTAGCTCATCCGTATGTACAAGTGGCATCTCTGGGAGATCATACGCAGATCTGTGCCTGGAAAAATTAGGTTGTCTTCCAATACAATACAATCTCTGAAACCAGGATATAACTTAATTACCCCGTTATTTGGTAACATGTCAGGCATGAGGAGATGATAAATGGGAACTGGAGAGGAAAAATTGATCAGTTGCTCTCTCCATCTTGCCTCCTGGAAGGCTCAGGCTCAAATTTATAACCCACCTCTGTCGAGCAGACAGGACCCCACAGACCTGTGTTTTCCATGCAAACGCCAACTGGTTTTCTCCCCTTATCGCTCTTACACCAGGTTTTCTCACTTCAGTGTTTAAAAATATTGTCCTGGTTTCTTGTATTATTGCAAATAATTTTAGTTTACTTATTAGGATTATAAACCTCAGTGCTTCCCCAGCAGTGTCCAGGAGAGAACACTTTGCAAAGAGCAAACTGGAGGGCTGCAGGCAGGTGGCTCTCTCGGTACCTGACTTTATTTGCATCCCTGCAGGGCCTGAGCACACCGTACTCCCAAAGCTGGATTCCAGCCGCATTAAGACCACAGGCGCCTGTCTGTGGTCAGCCAGCCTCTTAGCAGTAATTCCATTTTCCAGGGGGAGAGACCGTGCTGACCAGCAGAACTGAGCATCCTGGCGTGCTCGGCCTGATCTTCTTTACAGATTCTGGCACACAACTAATTCGTCTCACCTGATGGGAATCCCTGGTCAGGTTAGCAATTTGGTAGACCGTCTGTCAGTGCTGAACAGAGCCTGCGTTTCACACTGCACCCAGACCCATGATCCAGGGGGGACTCCGCACAAAGCCAGAGCTTCTCCCCCCATGAAGAGAAAAACCATTTGGTGACACATCTTGCGCTCACGATTAGTACGTCTTGTCACACCGTTATAACATTTCTCAGCACGAAATCTACAGCTATGCCATTTGGGGAGGAACATTGTGGGATTTAGTCCAGAGACCAGAAATACCACATGTTGTGTAGAGGTCTGAAATCCACCAGAGTAACACAGTCCCGAGCAATGTCTTTGCTTTGCAAAAAATTTCTTCAGGATGCTCTTGAGTAATCGGATGGTTTATATGTATTTATCGGCTCATCTGTTTCTTTATCCCTTTATCTAATAAGCATCAACTGAATGCTTTAAGATACTGTGCTAGGAGTTACCACCTGCTTTATGGAACAAAGAGTGTGCTGAGGGAGAAAGATAGCTTTAAAACACGTAAAAAACTGTGTTACTGGGGTAAGAGACGTGGAAGCCAACACTCGGATTTTAAAGTAGAAGATAACAAGGGGCAGCATCGGTGTTAGAACGTAAGATCAGAGCACACCCCATGTCCCCGCAAGAGGTGCCTATCAGCTCAGTCACCGTGTGTGCCTGTTGTACTGGGAGAGTCCCGGTTCATGCCAGTTGTCCCAACGCAATTATTAACAGAGCTTCTTTCCCTCTAGTCTATCCTGATTAAAATAATGCATTCTGCAGTTGTGCTAATTCTAAACAAAGTGAAACTCAGGAAAGTGCTAGGTCCTAGGAGGGCTAATGACTTCTCGCACTTTGGAAAACATCCCGAGGTGAAGATGAGCATTAGTAAGGTAATGGGCTGAGATTAACTCCATTCCTGGCTTCCTCCCAGGGGAGAACATCACAGTTTCCAACATAATGTATTTAAGGGCATGGAGTTTAAGGGCATGGAGTGAAGAAATGAGAAGAAAGGAACTCAGGAAACAAAACTGGAATCACTTTCTTTATTGTGAAGACAGAATTAGCGGAAGACAAAAAAAAAAAAAAAACCCTAGGCCTTCAATGTACTGGATGCCTAGGAAGTTTTTAATATGAAAGCTGACAGCAGAGTGTAGTCAGAAAACTTATAAACTGAAGGGGTTTTGGGGTGCAGTTCATACACACCCCCTATTTCAGAGAAGACGGTGCCAAAACACAGAAGTAAATGACAGACCTGGGGACAGAGAATCATCATATTGCATAACGCAAAAGACACAGGACTCTGGCCATCTGTATTGGTAGGCCCTGCTTCTTAAACAGATTCTTTACTTTGTTTGTATCTTGGTTTCTTCAAATGTAATTCCAGTATCAAAATACCCTCCCTACTATTTCCCAAGGCTTTTGTCAAGATTTAACAAAGTCATATGTTCTATACAGGGCTTTGCAAATTTAGTGGTTGTCAGTAACATGTACATGCGCATAGCCCAGGTTGTAAGCAAAAGTCTGAGGCTACCATGAAGTTTGCAAACCCGCGGCAGCTGAGTAAAGGGGATTTGATTTGGCTTTTTTCTGCTCTCCTATTTCTTATTTCCCCAACTGCTCAGAATTCACCATATCAAACACAAGCCAAAGGCGCTAATTAGTCAGTTGACAAGAATTCGGACTGTATAGACAATCCAGCCTTGGAGAAGAGGCCATATCTGGAACCAATAACAAGTATCTGAGTCACATTAGTATCTTTCCTTTTAGGATTGCGTTAGCTTCAGCTACTGAAACACCTACACAAATTAGACACGAGGAATGTTAAGGCTGAGAGTGATACCTGAGCTTTTAAAATAAGTGCAAAAGCAAAAGTGCAGTCTGGCCCGAGTACTTTGAATGGCAGCTCCAAATCAAAGAACCAGAGTCGTAACATGTTGTCCTGCATAGATGCACCATTGCTTTATTCAACTAGACAAAATATTCTTGAGTAAACGGCAAGAGATCTAGTAAAAGAAAAAAGAAAGAAAGAAAAAAAAACCTTTAGAAGAAATAAATCTGTGCACGTACTGAATGAGATAGGGCAGAAATGAGCAAGCGTGATAAGAGTTTATTTCCTGCTCATGAAGGAATCCTAGCATGTTCTCCTGGCTGCTCAGAGTTCTGCTGGACACAGCGTCTCAGGAACTCACTTCTGTGCCCTGCCTTCCCCAGTGGCCTCACCCTCACTCCCAGCAAGTGAGCCTCAAAGGAGAAACCACAGGTCCTTCTTACAAAAGCCATGACCCTAAAAGCACAGAGCGTGTCCCCAGATCTTCTGAGCTGGAAGCCAAGGTCATGGCCACACCCAACTCAAACAAGTTTGGAAAAGGTTTTAGCTGGGAAGAAAGGCAAAACACAAATTCTGATAAACATATACGTATGCACAGGGAAGATTTTAGTTACCTAAATTGTGTGCCAACACTGGCCATCGTGTAGAAGCAAGAAGGGAGAAGGGGCACCTTCCCCTGACAGCTTTCTCTTCCCCCACTGCACCCCAAGTGTCCCCAGTTATTTCAAGGCTGACAAGGCATGAGCAAGAAGCAGAGTTGTTCTCCTGTGACCAACCCTGTGTGGGTAATGCTTGACCAGTGGGGGGAAAGGGGACAGTTGGAGGTGCACTGGTATTGTGTTAGCATTGAGAAAAGGCTTCAGCTGGAATATGACAGACCCATTCCCTCTAAGCCATTCAGTACCTTGGAGGCCGTAGGTTTCCTGGGACTTTCCATTTGAAGAGCCTTACACACCTTGGCAGTGGTTTGCACGAGCAAAATCGCCAGCCACAGAGTCAGAGGCACCGTAGACATGGAAGGCCCCGGCCCCAGAACCAGCTTCAGTGGTGTTCCCACTTTTCTCATCGCTCTGGAAAGTGATCCCTGTTCTAGCCACAAACTACCATGAAAGCCGAGAAGCCATTGGGAGAGAAGAAAGAGAGGCTTGGCCGCAGGGCTCAGCGTTTAACTGAAAGGCGATACCACAGGAAATTGTGAAACCGCCCGTCATTAACTGGATGTGTGAAGGCGGAGAGTATTAGCTAACAGTTCGAGACTCTGGCAGACAAAGGTACTTGACACCCTAGCATTCGTGCCTCTGGTTGTCTCCCAAAATGAGAAACTGGATTTCTAGATTTAATCCCTCCTTAGCTGAAAATTACAGATTTATCATTTTGATACAATTACAGGTTTAATGCAGGAGACAGGGATATGTTCAAGGGTATTTATCTCCAAGGGATATAATGATATACCATGGACTTGACGCAGAACGAGAGAGGAGCACGCCAGGGGATTAGGACAGAGAGAACCTGTCCGGAGGCAGCAGGGCTGCCTGCGAGGGGGTTGGCTGTGTTTGTGACAGTCCCTTCCCCTACTTGGGGAACCAGACCCAAAAATCTTAGATCATCAGAATAATTTCTGATAAAATTGGGCTGGGAAACGCAGCTCAGGGCCTGTGGCCATGGTGAGCTTGCTATACACGCTGACTCGGACCAACTTTCCCACTTACCTGAAGGTGGCTGATTCCCCAGGGAATTCCCAGCAGCCCTGGGAGAGTTTGGAAGTGGCTGGGGCAAGGGTTGATGGAGAGCAGGGCGGAGATGTGAGGGGCTGTGAGGTTGGGCAACGACAGGTGACCCCAAAACTGTGGTTCACAATGGGAACACAGATCACGGGCAGAAAGTAGGTGGTCCTGGGGAAGGGGCAGAGAGTGGTTGCCTGTGGAGGTTCCACGGAAGGCAAGCAGGAGCAGCATCAGGCCCTTTGCTGTGTCCCAGCAAGGAGCGAAATGGTTGACCACAGGGAGCAAATCAGCATCGCCGCGATTTCTGCCAGGGACCATGGCATTGAAGGCAGCTTCTGTGTGGGCTGGGCTGTGTTTCTTGGTGGTAAGCAGACCCAGCCCGGACAGAAACCAGCCCAGCGTCCCAGTCTGCAGCTGGCTCTCTGTGTCAGCTTGCCTCCAGATGTTCAAAAAATTTGAGGCAACCTCATACGGGCAGAACATTATTAGGTTGAACCATATAAAATTGCCAGTTTTGATATTAAAAATCTGCCCCAACTTGGCAAGTGTATGTGACTCGGTTTAATACTGAGGTGAAGAAGAGGTTCCTTGGGCACTCTGCACTTTCGTTGCCTCTCAGTAAATACTTCTTGGTTGGGAAACTGACCGCTAACAGCCTTGGGGGGGCAGGAAATGCTGACACTGTCAGGAATCCCATGTTCCCGTGGGTGGATGGCAGAATGCTTCCTGATGTAATTAATTCAGTGAGCTCACCAGATTTTTAAAATTTTTTTCTATAGGCAGTAACATAGCATTCCCGTTTCCTGTGGTTCACTCCTCCATGCTGGCAACAGCCGTAGCTGGACTGAGGCCAAAGCTACAAGCCAGGAATCAACCCAGGTCTTCCATGTGGGAGACTGGAACCCAACTACTTGGGCCATCAGCACTGCCTCCCCAGGTGTGCATGGTGCACAGCAAGGAACTCTAATATGGGAGGAAGGTATCTCACTCAGCACACAGAATGCCTGCTTGTGGCCAAATTTCTAAATCCTAAACAACCCAAACTTCGCCTGACTCACTCTTTTTTTTTTAATATTATTTATTTATTTATTTATTTTTTGACAGGCAGAGTGGACAGTGAGAGAGACAGAGAGAAAGGTCTTCCTTTGCCGTTGGTTCACCCTCCAATGGCTGCTGCGGCCGCGCACTGCGCTGATCCGATGGCAGGAGCCAGGTGCTTCTCCCAGTCTCCCATGGGGTGCAGGGCCCAAGCACTTGGGCCATCCTCCACTGCACTCCCTGGCCACAGCAGAGAGCTGGCCTGAAAGAGGGGCAACCGGGACAGAATCCGGCGCCCTGACCGGGACTAGAACCCGGTGTGTCGGCACCACAAAGCAGAGGATTAGCCTAGTGAGCCGCAGCACCAGCTCTGACTCACTCTTGATAACTGGTTTTGCCAGCTGTGCCTGAGGGAAAGAATGCTGTCAGAAAAACCTTGCCCAGAGCTTTCACCCAAGCAGCTACAGCTGGATGCAGACATGTTGTCCGGATGTCTTCATGGCGAGTGCTGGGGAGTCAACTTGCAAACCATTCTTCCGGTTGCAGCATATGGAGCCACTAGCCAAATGGATGTCGACGCACAGGTAGACAGTGGTTTGTTCCTGGACCAGGGGTTGACATGGCCACCATCCTCCACCAGGATGGTCTTGCTACGTGCAAATCTGACCACGTCATCTCTGTCATTCAACAAGGCGGAGCACTTCAGCTGGCATCAGGAGTCCTACTGTTTCAGGGTACCCCATGCCTGATTCCTTTTGACGCTGCCCCTGCCCCTATGGGCCACCTTCCGTTTGCTGTGCACAATAACTTGGCTTCCCGGCATGCATCATGCATTCTGCTTCTGGGTGTTCCACATGCTGATTCTTCAGCCTGTACGTTTGCTTGCTGCCAATACTGTATCTCCCCGAAGAGAGAGTTGAGTAAGACGCCCTTCTCAGTGGTGCTGCACCCTTAGACCCATCTTTCTGCTTTCCTTTGTTCCATTCCATCATTCGTCTTAGGGCTTTGCGTGAGATGGACACAATGCTTTTTACTCAAAACTACATGAAATCACATAAGCTCAGAATATATGAGCTGAACAAAGAATGAATAATTGATAAATTTATAACAGATCCATAGCTCCTAAAAATTGGAGAGTAAATGTTTATATAGTAGTAATGTTAGCATACTGAAAACATTCACAAATTAATATTTTGCTAGCTGTGTTGGGCATTGAAGCAGTCTTTCTAAATAGCTTTGTTAATGGCCGGCAATTATGAAGCACCTGCTGCTGACCCCAGCCCTTTGCTGAGCCCTATGTGTGCCTAGTTGAGTCCTTAATACTACCCATAGAGTTAGTGTTTTAGAGAGGAGAAAAGGTAGCTTCCAAATATTCATTTGATGGATGATTGGAGATTTTACATATCCAATGCATTTTAAATACTTTGTACCTGAATTCCAACTGTAACAATAAATGCAATATCCCAAACCTGCCACATTTTTGGCTTAAAAGAGCACACCTTGATTTTCTAGTCATTCAAAGTGAAGGGGCTTTGGTCTGCCTGTTTTTGTTGGCCTGACTCCCATCTCTCCTGGTTCCTGTAGCCAGGTGGTGGCGTGTTTCCTAGTTCCATTCCTCCCTTTGACCTTCTTCTTCTTCTTCTTCTTTTTTAATAATTTATTTATTCGAATGTCAGAGTTACACAGAGAGAGAAGGAGAGGTAGAGGTGTAAGTGGAGGTGGAGGTGGAGGTGGAGGTGGAGGTGGAGGTGGAGGTGGAGGTGGAGGTGGAGGTGGAGGTAGAGGTAGAGGTAGAGGTAGAGGTCTTCAATCCACTGGTTCACTCCCTAGTTGGCTGCGATGGCTGGAGCTGCACTGATCTGAAGCCAGGAGCCAGGAGTTTCTTCCAGGTCTCCCACACAGGTGCAGGGGCCCAAGGATTTGGGCCATTTTCCACTACTTTCCCAGGCCGTATCAGAATGCTGGATCAGAAGTGGAGTGGCCTGGCCTTGAACCGGCACCCATATGGGATGCTGGCAGTTCAGGCTAGGGTGTTAACCCACTGTGCCACAGCGCCAGCCCCTGGACTTTCTTCTTCCTCTGGTTCTATTGAGTGTCTCGGTATTTAGAATCTCTGAACAGCAGTGGACTCACGGTGCCACCGAGACCACTCAGAAGGCCTACCCCTGCCTGTTGGGCTTTCTATTGAAATAAAAGAAGATGACATGGCAGTGCAGAGAAGATGAATGGCTTCAGCTGATGGGCTACATTTGGAATTGGGTTTACTTTTCTTCCAGAATGCTGGTGTCATTTTTCTTTGTCTTATCCTGTCGCTGCTGATTCCATCTAGGGGATGTCTTTTAATGTGAAAAATTGAGTCATAGCTTCGTAAGAAGTCCTAAGAAAATACCCCCTTAGATCCCAACTTATCCTCAATTCATCCAATCTCCACCCACGGAGGAAAGGGATTATTTTTATTCAATTAGGCCTCAGTTACATCCCAGGAAATCAGTGTGAGAACTAAATGGGAGCAAGAAGCAAGAAAGAAACAAACAACACACATCACGCTTCTGTCCTGGGCTCCTTGGAAGCAGTTGTTTCTTCTTTGAAGAGTTTGGGTGAGTCAGGGTGTAAGTTTCTGGAATGTTCACTTAAGCTGTAAGTCAGAAGCTTCCAGTGCCTTTTGCTAGGACCAAAAATTGGACATGAGATTATGGCACATGCACGCATGCACACACACACACACACACACACACACACCCCTAGGGCTAAAGGAAGCCACAACTGACATCCTGTGTCTTAAAACCCGCTAATGTCCATTGCAGACATTAAAAGTAGAATGCATAACTTAACACTACAGAATAAGCATGAACACACCCAGGTCCTCCCACCCTCCCTCCCTCCCTCACCATCATCCTTCTTTCAAGCACGAAAACCAATGACCAAGACGTCTGCTCCAGCTGTCTCCACTCAGAAGGGGCTTAGCTCATGCAGCCTGGCTGATCCTCTGAGTTCTGAGTGGAGCTATATAAATAGAATATCCACTCCCACCAATTCTGATTCTTGTCTAGGAGAATCTGTACTTATGAGAATCTCCACCTGTCAATGCCTTGCCAGTAAAATGCACAACCAACCTGCTGCAAGCTCCCTCTTCCATTGACTCCCACAGAAAGACCCCAGGACCCCCAAGCAAGGCTAGAACCCCACCTTCCAGTACTCAGTCTGCATTGTGAACGAAAGCAGTTTGGGCTAAGTAGCAAGCATTCCATCTTCTCACTCCTCAGTGAGTAGTGGTAGTTTGCTAGAATCCTGGGCCGCACACTCTACTGGATCCAGCTTTGCATTTTGACAAGAACCCTGCAGTGTTTGTGTGCACGTTAGGGTGGAGGGGGTGGGCTCTGCTCTATCTCACCATCTTTGGCAACCTCCAAGTTGATTTTTCAGACCCACCCTATGCGGACAGAGTCTGTGCCCGAAAAGCCATCAGGTTGTTGAATCCCTCCTGGGTGAGGTTCTGCCCAACTCTTCTGCCAGGGACAGAATTGGAAGAGTGGACCTTAAAGACCTATTGGTACTGGATGCCTGCCTGCCAAAAACCCTAATGGCAGCACAGATCACCTCCAAACTGTCTCCAAAGGAATCATTTACAATTGAGTTCTACTCATATTGCACCAGGAACGTGCTATTAAATTTACAGATTTCTGAGGACAGCCGTTTGTTGAAAATTCTGTTAGCTTCTCTCTGTATTGTGAAATTGAAGACATGATCTCAAATCATTCAAGAAAGGCGTGAAAATTGCTAACAGCTTTGTCATTGTGCTTTGCTGGTCAGAGTGCAATGCTAGCCAGTCGTCTCTCCATAGAGAGGAGATACATAGCATTATAGTACTGAAACTTAGGAATATTGACACTAAACCAAAATTCCAAATGTGTACCATGTTTGATGAACAAGCAGATTCCTAGAAGAATTTAAATGAATAATAGCATATAATTTATGGAAGAGTAGAACACAAGTCCTTGAAATCCCGGTAGAGGGTAAAATTTAAGAAATTGAAATTTGACATGTTAAAAGTTATCAGATTCTCTCTCTGTGATTATATCATTAACTCTAAGTTTAATAAAAAGGGTTATCTACCTATCAGCAAGATGGTATTAGTCTAGAACTTACTGAGTTCTTGGTGCTCCAGCTCATTCTCACTCAACATCTCCTAAAATCCTATTTGCTAAATACTGGATACTCACAATTCAAAGGTAGCCTGTAGGAATTAGACAAGTCAGTGAAAGGTACATGATAGCATTCTCCTGAGGATTTGTGGGCTACAAGGGGGAAGATCTGTTCTCTTATGGGGAGGCTGCAGTGTCATAGCCACAATACTCCAAAGGTTTTTCAGGTGAAGGGAGCATGAATGTGTAAGTATGGAGGCGTGGGGGCTGGCGTTTGGCTCAGCAGTGAAGTTGCCACTTGGGATACCCACATCCCAGATCGAATACCTGGCTTGAGTCATGAGTTCTCTGCTTCCAAACCAGTTTCCTGCCGATGTGCACCCTGGGAGGCTGCAGGTGGCAGCTAAGTAGTTGAGTCCCTGCCATCCATGTGGGAGATCTTCTAGATGGAGTTCCTGGCCCTGGCCTGGCCCGGCCCTGTGTGTTGTAGGCATCTGGGGAGTGAAGCAGTGGATCAGAGTTCCCTCTCCACCTCTCTGTCTCTTATCTCTCCTTGCCCTCACCGCCATCACCTCTGCCTTTCAAGTAAAAATGAAAAAATAATTTTTTAAAAAAGAATGGAGTCATGAAAGAGCGTGTCACCTTGGCCGACCTGTAGGAGTCACCTCTGCTGATGGTTTCCTTTTGCAGAGAAAGGCAGAAAGGCCTGGAGAGGCAGGCAGGGGCTAGATCCTCCACACTGACGTTTCTGTGCTTCCTCTCTGTGCGTGGATGGGAGCCATCGGTAGTTTCTGAACAGGGAAATGCATCAGCTGCTGGATTAAACCCATTACATAAATCAACTCATTTGATTGTCAGAATGATGCCATGGGAAATTTATTATCCATCCCCATCTTCCAATAAGAAAGTGACTTCATATTTCACAGCTAACAAGCAGCAAACACTAGATTTCTGCTGGATGACGTAGTCTGTGCTCTTGCATAGAAGAATAAATAAGATAGCAGTAGATGAGCAAGCTGTTTGGAGACTCGGGAACACCATGGGTAAAATAAATGGAAAATAGCCAAGCCCCACAGTCCATATTGATGGAAGGAGGATGAGGGGTGGGGCCGGCATTGAGGCATAGCTGGTGGACACCATCTGCAGTGCCAGTGTCCCATATGGGCACTGGCTTAAGTCCCAGCTGCTCTTCTGGTCCAGCTAATGGCCTGGGGAAAGCAGCAGAAGATGGCCCAAGTACCTGTGCCCCTGCCACCCATGTGGGAGGCCAAGAAGAAGCTCCTGGCCCCAGCCTGGCCAAGTCGCAGTGTTGCCGTCTTAAGGGAAGTGAGCAGCAGGTGGAAGACATCCTCCCCCCGATCCCCCACCCCAACTCTGCCTTTCATATAAATAAGTAAATCCTTTAAAAAGAGAGCCAGAGGGGCTGGGGGCAGTAGGTGGTGGTAGGAAGCTACAGTGTGAAGCATCCAGAGGACTGAATGGCCGGTGAGGGGCTGAGATGGGAACGTGAGCACCGCTTGAGAAAACTTCATGTAGGACAGCCACGGTCCTCCGCCGGCCATCTCCCACCTGCCTGGTCTGAGCGTCGGGTCCCCTCTTCCTTCCCCCTTGTATTCTCTTTTCTCATGTCCCTCCTGCTCTCCTGGCCAAATGCAGAGGGAAATGCAGCTCCTCTCCTTTCAAATCCTCTCTCTCTCTCTGATGAGGGAGGGAGAGGAAGAGAGAGAGATGAGTGTTTCCTTGTCTTTTCCTATTTATACTGTAGATGAGAACATTTCTAGCTCTTGTGGGAGATGGGAATTGGGTTCATATCATGGGAGAACTTTGTGAGCTGGATGCTCCCGGTTTCTGTTATCAGCAAAGCAACAGAAGCAGCGAAAAACCAGCCCAAGCCCGTCTTCTATGA
The DNA here is from genome assembly GCF_964237555.1 of Oryctolagus cuniculus. NCBI lineage: Eukaryota > Metazoa > Chordata > Mammalia > Lagomorpha > Leporidae > Oryctolagus > Oryctolagus cuniculus. Next base: position 12,267,949 of record NC_091437.1, read on the forward strand.
TTATTCTCCCGTTGTAAACTCTGTTGTGCTTGTCGGCAGCGGAAGACGTTCCTTCTGCTTTGTTTCCGTAACCAAATCCTAATTATCCTCCACGCAGAGGGATTCCTCAGATGGAAATCGCAGAGGCAACAAAGAAAGCAAATGAATAGTAAAATATTGATCCTGGCACTTTTCATGTGTGAGTGTCTCTAAAAAATAATTCTGGGTCATGGGAAAAGGTTGAGACTCCGGAATAATAGAAATTTCCTTAGAAATATCCCTTTTATCCACATTGTAGCTGTCTCCTGGCTGAGATAGGCAGATTCAGGAGTATTTGCAAATGTCATCTCCTCCCATTTGTAAGAAAAGCCTTGTACCAAGGCATGAACAGGCACCCTGCTTACAACACAGCGCTGCCCGTGCACCCCTGGCCCCCTAGCCACAGCCTCCCTAAAGCCTGGGCCTGCGAGTAAACCACTTTTTTCAAGGTTTTTTTTTTGGTGTGTGTTTGTTTACTTCAGCTTTGTTTGTTGTTATCTTGTTTTGTCCCATGAAATCTAATTCTGGTGAAACCTTTCGAGAAGTACGTTTTACCTTGGCCATCGTTTTCACTTCATATTCAGATATTCCAGCAACGAGCGAATCTGTTGCGGTTTGTGTGTCCGAGCTTTCCATGTGCTATTTTGTCTCCTCTATGAATCTGAATGGTTTCCATGCCGATTCATTGACACTTCGGGTCCATTTATCCTAAGACTTTCTGCTTAATGGAGTCCTTGTGAGGAATCTGCACCTGTTTATTTAGGAACAAAAAAAACCCTCTGCATTCATTTCTGTGTCACAAATCACATCACATTCATTCATGCTGCCAAAATCCAGCTCCCAGTGCTTTTTGAAATGTGACTTTCCCCATTGCGACATACACATGTATACAACAAGGTCAGGAAGAAAGGGTTCCTCATCTCCCAGCCCACAACCCTAATGGACAGCGCGGAAGATATTCCGGGCTCAGCTTGCTGTTGGCACATGGGGATTACACGTGTGTGCAAGGTGGGCGCAGATAAGGTCACAGGTGGAAGGTGCACGCTGAAATTGCCAACAGGGAGAAGAATGCACCCAACCAAATGCACCATAACTTTCGCCCCCTGTGCTGTCTGCGGGGGTGCCTCGCGCCGTAGGTAAATGGAGCTCGGCTCTGTGAAGCATTAGGTTTTTAGAAGTGAAGTTAAACTGATAAATTAGACCTCATTTATTGAACAGCAGTTAGAGCCGATTGCCTAGGGAGTCGTTTGACACCTTTGAAGACCCTGCTAACTTAATTGGTGATAGTTTGGGGGCTGAAGGAAACATTTAAGCCAGGAGCAGCAGGACACCCCGCCGCATGAAAATGGGGAAGACAGGCGCGCTCTCTGACAAGGGGAGTCATATATAGATTTTTGTGTCCATTGTTTTCGCTTATTTGTGTGTGTACTTTACTCAGTCAATCAAATATAATTGACACCACTGGGTTCTGTTGCTTTGTAGATGACAGGAGCTAATGCAAGGGAAAAAAGCTGGAAGTAAACTTCCCCTGAAAGGCTGTGAAAAGGTTTTTCCGCAGGGCCCATGACATTTTTTGCTCAATTGTATTAATTGATGTAGTGACAAGGCGCTCGGAGAGATGATGGATACTGATCACTGCAGCCTTTTTAAGGTTGGGTTGCATCTTGCTATTAGCATAAGCACTTGTTTGTGCAAGGAGCACGCAGCAGCCACATAGAACAAAAGGAGAAGTAAGGAAGCAGCTTAGCTGAGAGAGGAAGACCAGGGATCCACTGTGGGAACAGGCCAAGGCCATGCTGGAGATGGCGTGCGTTTGAACTTAATTTTGACTTTGCGTTTCCTACAGCTCGGAGGAGGTTCTGCCCCCGCTCTGTACTCACCTGCTCAGCGCAGCAAACGACTGTAAGGGTTTTCCCCGAGTCCTGAGTGCCACAGCGCCAGCAGAGGAGACTGAGGGAAGCCTACTGGTGCCAGAGTGCCCAGGGCTGGAACAGCCAGATGGCTCAGGTCAGGGAGCTCCAGCTGCAGGATACTCGTTCCTCAGACCCGGTGACAGTGGCAGGGATGCGTTAGAGTAGCCACATGGCTCCGCGCGGCCGTGCCAGGGCTCAGCCGACTGCTCACGGTGGCTCTACTCGAGGAAGACCTTGGGTACTGAAAAGGCGAGGGCGCACGATGTGCAGCCCCTTCTGTGGTTATAGGTTTGAGTTAGCCATAGCCACGCAGTCAGCTGCGGTCTGCTTGGATCATCTCTGGTGCAAAATCTCCTTGAGCTGTCTGAATCTAGCTTCCTCTATAGGTGCACATGTGTTGACAATCGCACTAAAAAAAAGTACTTTAATTCAAACATTTGAATTCATTTCTCTCTCTCTCTCTCTCTCTCTCTCTCTCTAGCATAATGGCCGTCTACCTTTTTTCCTCTTTTTTTGTTTGTTTGTTTGTTTGTTTGTTTTATTCAAGAGGCAGAGAACGGGCACTCCCAGCTAATGGCTCATTCCTCAGATGCCCTTGATGGCTGGGATTTGGGGGGCAGAGCTGAGAACCAGGAACTAATCCCAGCTCTCCCACCTGGAGGCAGGGCCCTAACAACTTGGGCCACCGCTGCCTTCTCCCAGGGTCCATATTAGCAGGAAACTGGAGTCAGGAGCCAGAGTCAGGCATCCCCCAACCCAGGTAACTCTGATGTGAGACGCAGGCATCTTAACTGCTAGTTTAAATGCACGCCCCTGTTTATGATTTCTGATGCTTGGCGTTGAACTTTTAAATTGCATCCATCAATGTTACAAAGTTTGGAGGCAGGGCTGGGACAAGGCTTAAAGGAAACATTGCATTGTCCAGATCCTCCAAGGAAAATTCAGTAGCTAAATCAAGGTGGATGGCCAGACTTCTCTTTGGTCCCATAAATAGTTCAAGAAAACATTTGATAAATTTCATCACAAAAATTCTCACAATACAACATGAGCGAAAAAATGAAACCCAGTTTTCCATAAATCCAGATATGCACCATTTTTCAGGCATCATTAGGCAGCCGTGGTAAGTGTGGAGAAGATCTAGTCACAGTGGGTACCGCATGCCCTTTCTTACAGAAAATCTAGGAATTAATTCATTCAATACATGTTTATTAACACCTGCTCCATGCCAGGCCCTAGAGATCACACCTCTGACCTTAAGGATCATACAGTCTAAGAGAGACACATGAAGGGGTTGGCGTTGTGGCGTAGCATCTTCAGCTTCCTCCTCCACTTCAAATCCAGCTCCCTGCTAATGCTCCTGGGAAGCGCTGGAATATGTCCCAAGTGCTTGGGCCCCTGATACCCACCTGGGAGACCTGGAAAAAGCTCCTGACTTTGGCCTGGCCCAGTGCTGGCCTTTGCAGCCACCTGGAGAATGAACCAGCACATCAAAGATTCCTCCCTCCCTCCCTCCCTCCCTCTCTCTCTCTCTCTCTCTTCTCTTCTCTTTTCTCTCTCTCCCTCTGTCTCTGTAACTCTGATTTTCAAAATAAAATTTTTTTAAACCTTGAATAGGGGAAGGCTCTTTAATCATTACTTAAAATCCAGGTTCAATAAAAGTAAAGATTAAGAAACACAACTACATAAACATTTTTTAAAAAAGAGACTTTCACAGGATGGGCATTGTGGTGCAGTGGGCTAAGCTGGCACTTGGGACTCCTGCATCCCATAGTGGAGCCTTGGCCATTGTGCTTCTGATTCAGCTCCCTGCTCATGTGCCTGAGAAAGCAGATGATGACTTAAAACAATTATTTAAGATATACAAATTTCACATTTCATGTATACAGATACAGGAACATAGTGTATTTCCCTCCCCACCCTGCATCCTGCCTAAGCTCTCACCCTTCCCCCTCCTCCCTCTCCTAATTTTTACAGTGGTCTACTTTCCGTTTACTTTATACTCATAAGATTAGCCCTACAGTAAGTATAGGAGTTCAACAAATAGTAAGAAGAAAAAAGCACCGTTCCTCAACAGTAGAGACAAGGCTGTAAACAGTCGCTGGAGCTCAAAATGTCAGTTTCCCTCCAGTACATTACATGATTGGTGTTCTCTTAGTTACTACAGATCAGGGAAAACATGTGATATTTGTATTTTCGGGACTGGCTTATTTCACTGAGTATAACGGTTTCTAGTTGTATTCCTTTTACGGCAAAACACAGGATTTCATTCTTTATTTTTACAACTGAGTAATATTCCACAGTGTACGTGCACCATGATTTCTTCATCCAGTCATCAGTTAATGGATGTCTGGGTTGGTTCCCTGTCTTAGCTATTGTGAATTGGGCTGCAGTAAACATGGGGGTGCAGATAACTCTTTCATATGCTGATTTCATTTCTCTTGGGTGCATTCCCAGGAATGGGATGGATGGGTCATGTGGTAGATGTATTTTCAGCTTTCTGAGGTATGTCCATACTGTCTTCCATAAAATAAATAAATCTTTAAAAAGACAGAGAGATAAAGACATTAATCAGATGATAAACCCAAGTAAGCTTAAAATTGACAGTGCAGGAAGTGGTCTTTTGAGAGTTAAACAGCTCTCTGAGAGCTCATAATTGGGGAGATTTATCCTAACTGAGGGTTCAAAGTACACCTCCCTAAGGAAGTAATGACTCAGCTAGAGATCCGAAGAAAATAATGAATTACACATGAAGCATAAGGAGACCAGGGAAGGAAGAGAGAGTGTCTCAGTCCCCCCATGGCAGGCAGGACCAGTGCAGCCTAGCAGAGAGGCTTAAACCCAGAGAGTGACTTGGGAGTGTGGTAGGTGCTGCCCTGTGGTGAGGAAGACAGGGGCAAATGGCTTTAAAACGCAGACCCCAAAGAGACTTGTTATGCTTCTCCGCCAAACTCGCCTCCTCATTAACCTTTCATTAGTTCTGTTTTTGAGAGCTGTGGTAATAGGTTATCAAACTACCAACCAAAGTCTGGAAGTGCCTTTCCCCCAGATTCCAGAAAACACTTGGTATAGCAAGTTGCAGAACCAAGAACAAAGGGTGAAAGTAGGCCATTTGTGGCTCGGAGAATTCCAGGTTGCCACTCTATCAGCTCTCTCTCAAGTTAGAAGCAAGATGGATCTTTACTATGGGAAAATGTTGGCCCTCTGCCTTAATGTCATTTGGGGGAGGCTCAGATTAGACAATGAAGAAGTCTGTCAGTGATGGGATTCAACCAAAATGACAGAGTCGTCTTGAAAGGTGTTCTTGGTGCCATTAGAGAATCAGACACTCCTTGCTTTTGAAAAACTATAAACATTGGGCTTTTTGTGGAATCCTTGCTACCTAGACACTGCCAGAGAGACCACTGGCAGAGGAGCAAGCCGAGGCATCCCTGAGCGCTGGCATGTTGGCCCAGACAGCAGCGGTGATGGAGAAGCAGGACAGAGCCCCAGGCAGGCCCAGCACCTTGCCGAGAAGTGGGTTAGCACCAGCTTTCGCCCTCTGCTATCTCTGAAATCCTACAGAAAATCAAGGTAAAGGCCTGGATGTTGTCGATGACTTAACAACACAGTCTAAAAAGAATGAACACAAATGGAATCCTCTTGGTGGAGATGTTGCTGACACCACGAGCCATGGCCACCCCGGGGAGAGAGCAGGTGGCACGGGGCCTATGCTCCTGCACACCCCTGGCAAATATGCCCCTAGAGAGAACAGAATTGCACTTTTGATAAGCATTCAGGATACTAAATTCTCAGGAAACCCTGTCAAAGGAGATCACCTCTGGAGTACTCTTTTGACAACAAGCACGTGGTTTGTATATGATTAATCAAAGTCCAGTCGTTCACACACACGACTCACACTGTTCCCGTGAAAGCTGAGAATTCCCTGAGGTCAGTCATTCCAGAGAAGCCTGTCTTGTCACTGGCCACTCCCCACACCATGTGGTCTCTCCCCTCTTTCTGCATTTACAGGGTTATGACTTACGCCCACTCACATATCCTCTAGCCTAGTTTCGCCATTAGGATCTGTGCTATCGAGGCGTGAATGTTCCCTCCAAAACTCATGGTTAGTCTTTTTAAAATCTGTACATGTTTGTAGTACAGATGCATCCCCCCCTAAAATATATAATTTGCTTTTAAATTTGAAAGAGAGCTCCTATTCACTGATTCACTCCCCACAAATGCCCCCAGTAGCCGCAGCTGGGTCAGGTAGAACGCAGGAGCTAGAAATTCAATCCAGGTCTTCCACATGGGTGACAGGGACCCAACTACTTGACCCATCACCTGCTCCCTCCCAGGGTGTGCACTGCCTGAAAGCTGGGATCAGCAAAGACTCAAACCCAGTCACTCTGACATGGGCTGCGTGCATCCAACCCAGGCTGTAACCAATGGACCAGATTCCTCACCCTAAGAACTTTATCCCTGGCTACCTAAAGTTCATTTTCTGCTAAGAGGTCTTCATCTAGTTAGTTACGACAGGTTCTCACTACTCCTATAAAAACCTGTGCTGATGTCCCACTCTCAGAAAAAGAATTAGGAAGTGTGGCATCTCTCATATTCTGTAGATACACCTGCCTCAGGCCCCTAAACATGCCAACAATCATCCATTTAATGGATTGCCTCGCCGGCTGGAAGCAAAGTCTTGGAGGTTATCCTAGCTTTTAACGAAGAAAAATATTTCTGGCCTGGGAGCTTCCCAGTGTCTATCGGTGATCCATTCTTTACTTGATGCAAACTTGACCTTCCGATCCTCCTGTTTCCTCTCCTGTCTCACTGCAGTTTTGGTCCGTAAGTCCTCCATTCCTGTGTATGTTCTGGCAAGAACTTTGTTTTATTTGTCCCTTTGTCCAATGCTGTTTAAATTCTCAATAAGGATGTGACTGATGCACAATCAAATAGAAGTCTTTGTTAAAGAATCTCCTCCCAACCAGGGAGAGCTCACCAGTTGGAAGTGAACATGTCCTGTTGTAGAAGGGGCTAGTCCTTCCAGGAACTGTCTCACGTCACCTGGTGGCCAGGGCAGCACATCACTCCACAGGATGACACCAGCAGCCTCACCGCAGGAGGAGATCACGAGGTTTAGCTTGTCCTACCCTGAGCTCCTGGAGAGGCCAGCCTGGGACCCAGGCCTCCAGCCCCCATAGGAACCTGACTCCAAGGATCTGGAGCCCATACCATTGCTGCAGACAAAATAAGCTTTTTCCAAGGACGTAGGAGTAAGTAAGTAAGTAAGGCAGTGCCCCCAGATTGCATCCAGTGTCTAGGCATCCAGTAGAAGCGTCCGTATCTATTTCCCCAGACAGACACCGTGCCTCACCTTCCTGTTACCACCAAACACAGCTTCCTCCGCTCGCTCACTGTTCTGTGCCCTCCTCCCATGGCTCCTGTGAGCTCCCTTCCTTTGGTCTCCTTATGTGCACCACTTCAGTCTTCCTAAGACTTGGGAACCTCTGTTATGTGGTTAACAAAGAGCTCCTGTCTCTTCAGTCGCTTCTTTACATGTCCTGTTCCCGGCCAGCCTGAGCAGGAACTCGACTGCCTCCCAGGGTCACGGCTCCAAAGCAAATCCGTGTATTCCTTGCACCTGTACCGCAGGTGCAGGAGCTGGGAAAGCATCCTTCTTGCTGCTCAGGATTCTTCCCTCCTCCTGGGGAAGCCTCAGTGTTTCTGACCCAGCAGTGTCGCTAAACCACCCCAAGCTCCTTTCACTGCTGCTTTGCACTGACTCTTGAATTCCTTGCATTATTCACAGCCAGTTCGGGTGTCCAGATTTGCTAATCATCACTCTGGATAATGTGTGCAGGACAACAGACCACCCTGCTCCTGGCCACATAGCTCCTGCGCCCATCATCTCCTATCCAACAGTTCAGTCCACTCGGCCGTTTTCTTCCACAGCCTGGAAGCTGTCAGCATCCAGAACTTGTGCACCTGTGGAATCAGACACACACACCTTCCTTTCTGGTCCCATGTCCTTTCCTCCCAGATACCTCATCAATTGCTCCCACAACACCCACTCCACCATTCCCGGAGACCTGCAGCCTGCCGAAACCCAGCTTTTACCTTCAAGCGCCTAGACTATCATCTGAAACACCTCTTGACCGCAGCATCAACTCCTTCGCCCCACTGTCCTCCCATTGCTGGCTCAGGAAACTAACACTTGTTGCCATACGTATCAGCCTGCCTGGGTCTTTCAAAGGGAAAAAGAAAAAAGCACTTAGCTTGGAGAATCCTCTTTGAAAGCTAAGGTTGCTTCTTAATGTAAAACTTGATGGAAGTAGACTCTGAAAGTAACCCAAGGAGAGCCTTGCAAATGCTCCCATGGGGTCGTTCCCCTCCTTCCTTGATGATGGCAAAGAACGTGGCACCTGTGAGTCTGGGGAGTGCTCCCTTACTGCCTGAAGCTAAGCAAAGGCCTTGAACATGGAGCCAGGGACTATTAGCTGCCCTTAACTCTCACCCCCTGCCCAGCTTCGTCTCTTTGTTTTTATTGAACCATGTATTACCACTAGAGACACGGGAGCAAAAGGAGAGAACGGCACATGTGCAATGGCAGCTGCAGTGTATTGAGTAATCTTGGACGCAGACCCAAGACAAAATTAGCAATGCGAGAGATTTATTAGGGGAAATGTCTGGGGAACAGAGTCAGCGAGGGTGCAGTTGAGGCTGTGAAATTCTCAGACTGTGATGCGGATGTGACACCTGGGAGAGGAGAGGAGAGGAGGGTAGAAGAGAGGAGAGGGGAGGGAAGGGGAGGGGAGGGGAGGGGAGGGGAGGGGAGGGGAGGGCATTGGGTGCTACCGAAACTCCCACAAAGCTTCAGTGACACCGTAGGGCATCGCCGTTCAGGGCAGTGGTGGGCAAGCTCTTGGCCCCTGCCATGTCCAGAGCAGCCAGGGAAGGCGTGGCCTCAGCAGGACTGCGGGCAGGCCAGCTGGAGCCTCCTCCCAGCAGGTTCTGTGTGCAGGGAGATCCGGGCAAGCACCTTCCTGGATGTCAGAGGGGCTCAGGGCTTCTTTGAAAAAGTCACCCCGAATGCCGGTCTGCTGTGGGGCGGGAACCCTGGAGGGGGTTCGTGTGGTGCTTTACCACGGTGGCTCTCGCTCTGGGTGGTTCTCAGTCTCTGGCAGTGTCTGGAGAGGTTTTTGATTAGGACATCTAGCAAGGGTAGGAGGAGTTTGGTGGGAGGTGTGTGACCAGGACCTAACAAATAGAGGCCAGCGCTGCTGCTAAGTACCCTGCCAGGGACAGCACCAGCCTCAGCTACCAAGAACCAAAGAATTGTCTGCTTCATGTGTCAGCCCCACTCGCTTTGTATCGAACCAAGAGCACATCAAGTAAGTGCGAATGCAGCCCTCGCAATATCAAAGGACGTAAGGTAGGCACAGGCGTCTCACCTAGCAGTGCAGATGCTGTTTAGACACCCACGGCCCACATTAGAGTGCCTGGGTTTGATTCCCAGTTCCAGCTCTGGACCCCAGCTTCCTGCTAATGCAGATCCCTGGTTGGGGCAGCCAACCCTGCCACCCACATGGGAGAGAGACCCGGATGGAGTTGCTGGTTCCTGGCTTTGACCTGGTCCCTGGCCATTGCAGGTATTTGGGAAGTAAATCTGTGGGTAGTAGCACTCTCTCTCTCTCTCTGTCCCTATCTCTGTCTCTCAATCAGATTCCTTAAAGTGTTTTAAAAATTAACAAAATAAATCTCCCAGATGGGGAGGGGAGGGGAGCTGGAGGAGCTCGATGGTGCCTGTGGTTCACCAAGGTGCATCGGGACAGCCCTGCAGGCCCCACATTCCACCTTCTAACTCAGTCCATTCACACCCCAGTGTGTCCAGTCCATGAAATACACACATCGATGGTGAGCGCCGCAGCTCACTAGGCTAATCTTCTGCCTGCAGCGCCAACACCCCGGGTTCTAGTCCCGGTCAGGGTGTCGGATTCTGTCCCGTTTGCCCTCTTCCAGGCCAGCTCTCTGCTGTGGCCCGGGAGTGCAGTGGAGGATGGCCCAAGTGCTTGGGCCCCGCACCCCATGGGAGATCAGGAGGAAGCGCCTGGCTCCTGGCTTCGGATCAGTGCAGCACGCTGGCCATAGCAGCCACTTGGGGGGGTGAACTAAAGGAAGGAAGACCTTTCTCTCAAATAAATAAATAAATAAATAAAAACTAAACAAAAAAAAAGAAAAAGAAATACACACATCAAGAACAGTGTGAAGGCAGAGGCCAACCGCACTTGTGTGTCTGCTCACCTGCCAGCTGTTGGTAGGAGCGTGCCTCACTTTGTTCTCATTAATGGCAGAATTGAGAACTCTTTTTTTTTTTTTTTTTTTTTTTTGGTCAGAGGGAAGAAGATGCCCTAAAACTCTCTTTCTGTGCGACACACATCCCGTTCTTCACAGCATTACCATCTAGTTTAAAGCACAGCTGCATAACAAGTTGAGTTTTAGTGGAAAATCCATTTTCCTTTCCCACCATGGCACCCAAACCCTGTCTTCTTCATCCCATTTCTTGAGGGAGCAACTAGGGCTGTGAAAATGGACTCTGCCAACGGAGCTGACAGCTCTCTCTCACGGCCGAGAGTGGGGCTTCTCAGGGTAGACAGGAGAATCAGAGTCTTGGAAATAATTTATTTGAAAATATGAATGTAGCCCAGAGTATGAGATCACTCTTGGCAGCCCAAAAAACGAAACAGAGTTGGCTCTTGTGCTCCCCACGTGCAAAACCGTGGTCACCCTCCCAACGGCGCCACTGAAGTTTGCAAGAAAAATCAGACACAGAGGAATTTTTTAAAGAAAAAAAAAAAGAAGAAAGGGAAAAAGAAAAATCTGCTTGATCCCCCTGCCTCTAACTGCGCTGACAGTTGTAGGACAAGGAGTGGGAGACTCCCCCAAGTCATGGTTCCGGGAAAAGATGAGTGAGAAGCCATGCCCAGAATTCGTAGCCTTGGTAGAGGTCGCCTGTGAATTTCAAACATCTTGTCCCACTTAACGCAGGTAATTACTGAGCGGCAGGAAGGTTTGATGGAGTGTCTCAAAGAATAAAGAAGCAGAGTTGGCAGAGGCAGGCGACGAATCACTGGGTGTATGTACTTGCGTGGTGGGATGACCTGACGCACATCTCTCTCCAGCTAACCAAGGCTCCTCTCCCAAGGAAAGGCCAGCGTTGGTTTCCAGGAGGAACTTGGCTTCCCTTCTGGGTAGACCCTCCAAGGAACGGAGCCTCTTGTTTTGACCTTGAAAGGGAGCCCCACACACCACCTTTCCTGCACCTGCCTGTCTCACCTTCCCTGGCCAGAAAGAAGGCAACGACAGCACCCCTCCTCCACCTAGAAAAACGAGAGGTCTCAGAAGAAAGACGCTTGGTGCCTTGGGTCCATGCCCAGTGGCCAGAGGCAAACCCCAGGGGTCTCTTGTGTGTTCCCACCCTGCCGCCCCCAGGGGCTTCCCCTTTGGACAGCTCGCACAACAAGCAAATGTGTGTTCCTAGATGGAGGGAAAATAAAACAGGCGCCAGCCTGGGACCTGCCGTTGGTGGAGCCCGGGCCTCCCTTAGTAAGCGAGCCTGGTGTGTCCGCATTCTGACACTCCTCACCAATCAGGTCTGATTGGGCTTCTCACTGAAGCCACCTGACAGCCTCCCCAGGCCGCCTCCTGGGGCTGTGCCTTTTTCTATCTTCTTTTTTTTTTTTTTTCCTTCCTTAGTAATGGATAAAAACAAGCCCAGGAAACAGTCGGCTGGGAAGTGGTAGAATCCAAACTTACTTTTCTTATTTTATTTATTGCCGTGCAATTGCTTCTTGAACCCACCCTATTGATCTTGAGTGGGGCGGTGCTCTGAGGCGGGCATCTGTGGCTTGGTCCGGAGGGAAAGAAATAAATAGTCCCGACCTGGTAGAAGTGGGGGCGGAGGGGCGGCAGGGGGATGCGGGGAGGTGGGGGCAGAGGGGAGTTAAAAGAAAAGAAAGGAAAAAAAAGAAGCCGGAAGATTGACTGGTTTGCCAGGGATCCCAGTGGATTCCTGCCTACACTAGAGCATCATTTAAGCCTATGTTCCTTCATCTACCTTGTTTGCAGTAAATAGCTGCCCATTATGTAGGGTCAGGCAAGTGCGGGCGTCACAGCTCAGTGGCCGGGATCGGCCCGCAGAGCAGCCAGCCGAGTGCCCCAGGGAGCAAGCCCATGTGTCAAGTTCTGGAGCCGTCAAGGTTCTAAGCGACAGCTTATCTTGAGGGTTTAAAACATGCAAGCTGGCCCTCCTTGCTTCCCTCTCCTCCTCCCCTCCCCCCCCCCCGCCCCCTCCCCCAGTCTGCTTTCCTCTTGACAGTGGGCTTGAAAGAAGACAGATGCTGGCGCAGTTTTCCTTAAGCCGGCGCTAATTCCATAAGGTGCAATCCACCCAGGGCAACTCTGTTCATCTTTTGAAAAGGCAGAGAGCCTGCGCAGCCCCATTCGTTATCCGCCGTGACACTCACACAAATATTTTCAGATGGCTTGGAGGCTGTCACTTGACTCTGCTTATGTTCTTTACCCTCAATAAATAAGACACATTAAACTTCTTAGAGGCAAACAAAGAACTGTATCCTGGGTCCCATTTGTCCCGCCGTTGCCATGTTTAATTGAACATTTTATAGCTCTCTAATGCCAAGTCAGGGTCTTAATGTGACGTGTGTTCCTCTCGCACGTTATCAGGAGCAAAGAACAGCGCAGACTCCTCCTCGGGTTCGCGTGTGTGAGTCACAGGATCTATCCCACCAGCTTCGCTGAATCATTTATGAGTTGCCTTATCTCACCCAGGCAATTTTGTAACTTGTAGTGGCCCCTCTGGTCTGCTGTCTGGATTTTGTTTACTGTAAAATCCCCAAATAGTTTGACTATTTTCAAGATAGCAAGCTAAATTTTGCGGTGGTCTAGAATTACCCTGAATCTGTCCTCTGCTTTGCCATTTATTGGGCCCAGATACGAAGGTAGAACCAGCAGGCTGGGAGAGTAAATCTGTGTCATCCGGGGGGTGCAGCCCCGTGGGGCAAAGATCAGGGCTGGTGTCTGCGAAGCCTCATAAAGCAACTGTAGCATTAGGCAAGGATGTTGTGAGAATGCTGCCTCGGACAAGCTGAACGGTGACAGGACCTCTAGCCGCTTAATTCCATTAGAAATTAGCCGAGTCTGGACGAGACACACACCTGAACCAGAGCTGAGAAAGTATAGGGGTGGGCTTTTGGCTCAGTTATTGGACAACTCCTTGGGATGCCCACATCCCATATCAGCGTGCCTAGTTCAGGTCCCAGCAATACTTCCTATCCCGCTTCCTGCTAATGCACACCCTGGGAGACAGTAGACAGTGGCTCAAGTACTCAGGTCCCTGCCACCCACGTGGGAAACTTAGATTGAGTTCTGGGCTCCTGGCTTCGGCATGGCTCATCTCCAGCTGCTGTGAGCATCTGGGGAGTGAATCAGTATATAAACAGTCTACCTCTGTCTCTTTCTCTGCCTTTCAGCCTTTCAAATAGAATGAAAATAAATAAGGAAACATGTATAAAAAGGAGTACAAGGGTTAGTCTAAGGCAAGAAGAGATTAAGTACATTTAAATAAGGGGAAATACATGAATCTTATAGGCAGGTGATGAAAGAGATGTTGGAAGTTGTGTTTGTAATGTGCTTCTCAACAGGGTAAACTCCACACAGTAGATGAATGGGCAGTGTGTCCCCACATGAGACGACGCTCTCAGGTTTGCCCAACCTGCAGCACGCAAAGTCCTCGGCTCCATGCCGTGCGGCGCGTGGTCAGCCAGACAACGTGAGCCCCTTCTAGCTAATATGTAGACTCGGTCATCTAAGTGCACTGCAGGGATGTCTTCTGCACACAGTATGGCTCTCACCAGCACACGGCCATGGTCTAAGAGTTTCCTTCACGTGTTTAAAGTTTCTCTGTCTAAGGGCGCATCATATGGTTCATGGAAAAATGGAATTGAAAACTAAGTTTGTTTCAAAAAAAATTTCAAGTTTCTGCCCATATTTTTCATATTTTTGAAGACCCCCTATATGCATGCATTTAAAAAATTGTCCTGAAATTAACATCTTCAAATTCCATTTTTTTGCGTATTTTTAAACTTTTTTATTTATAGCAATAAATATGGCTTAATATTTTTTAAAGATTTATTTATTTATTTGAAAGTCAGAGTTACAGAGAAGCATGTGTGTGTGGGGGAGAGAGAGAGAGAGAGAGAGAGGTCTTCCATCTGCCAGTTCGCTCTCCAGATGGCCACAATGACCAGGCTACGCTGATCTGAAGCCAGGAGCCAGGAGCTTCCTCCAGGTCTTCCATATGGGTACAGAGGCTCAAGAACTTGGGCCTTCTTCCACTGCTTTCCCAGGCCATAGCAGAAAGCTATATTGGAAGTGGAGCAGCCGGGACTCGAACTGGTGCCCACTGCCAGCACTGCAGGCAGTGACATTACCTGCTACACCACAGGGCCGGCCCCTTAATATTTATTTTCAATGTCTGTTTCAGGGTGACTGCTTAAACTTCAGAATCTGTGAGTAATAAACAAAATGGATGAGTCTTTGTTTTGGATCAGAAGCATATAATTTTTAAGTTACTTTGAGAAGTCAATCACAAACATTGTAAAGAATTTTTTAATGTTTTCACATGGTGAGAATAGTGCAGCACCGTCACTAGATTAGGATTTTCGGTTGTGTAGATCATTCTTCTCTCTGTCTCAGTTTACTGGTCTATAAAATGGAAGTAGTGATACACACCTTGTAGCCTGCTACAAAGACTGAATAGGAAATATCTAATCCAGCACCTGGAACATTCAGAGGCACTAAATAAATGCCTATGATTATTGTTTCTGTTTTCATTATCTTTTACATTTTTTATTTTCACTGTGTTTAAAAGGTAGAGAGACAGAGACAAAGGGGAAGAGATCTTCCACCTGCTGGTTTATTCCCCAAATGCACAGCAGACAGGGTGGGGCCAGACTGAGGGGAGGAACCTCCATCTCAATCTGGATTTCCATTTGGTTGGCAAGGACCTAAAGCCTTGATCCTCCACCACCTGTTGCTTCCAGAGTGTATGTTAGCAGGAAGCTGGATTGGAAGCCAAATAGCTAGACTCAAAGCAAGCACTCCTATGAGATGCAGGTGTCCCAGTTGGCAACTTAACCTCTGGGCCAAACACCTGCCCCACTCTTCATTATTATCAGGTACATGTAAATTTGATTTGTGTATCCATAGGAAAGACTGAATATAAAAACCGACAGGCTATCTTTTCAATTAGCTGTCCATCATAGATCATGGCAGTGGCAGGATAAGGCGAGGGCAATTGGCTACATTCACTTTTTTTTCTTTCCTTAAGTATTTATTTATTTCTACCATGCATAAGCTTTATGAAACGCAATCTGAGAGAGGTGGCAATACTCAACTAAAATGTCATGATGTCAGAGTGACAACTGGAATCTCTCTCCTTGAGTCCCAACAGAGCCTCCTGGTGGGTGGGCAGAGTGGAGGTGACACTGTGGATTCCAGCCATCTAGAATGTACCCTCACAGGAATCCAGTTCTCCACCATTTCAGCCTTTGGAGTACAAACCCTCACTGCAGTCCTATAGACTTTGAATTTCCACCAACATCATCGTTCTCCATAAAACAAATGCTCTATCTTTTCTTCATTCAGTTCCCCATAAAGGAAGGTTGGTGGGCCCATCTGCCTAGCCTTCCTAGTCGTTGTAAAAACCTCTGTTATGAAAGTATTTTTTACAGATGAGCAATTCATGCCATACCTATCATAAATCTTTCCATTTACCCAGGATGCAAATGTGAGAAACATCAGAGAAATTCAATTATAAAAACCTATTTTCACTCAGTGGAGAACAGAGAAATTTATGATGGGCTGCTCCTTGCCATGTTTCACATGGGCATAAATGAATTCAATTTCAATCAACTCTGTCCTAATAGGATTGGCCTGCACTAAACACAGACATCTGGACTTGTGCACTGAGAGGTATCAGCTGCACAGACACACTGGAGGGGCAAGGATTTTATAGGAAGACTTAGACACCTGGATGCACAGGTGATCTGCTTCTGGGTACGTTGATTTAAGCAGAAGACGTATGTGGGAGACAATTATGGTCCAGACAGGTGACTTTAAGATGCCCTTCTTTAAACACCTCATCTTAGGAAAATTGCACTCCTCCCGCCACTCTACTAAGCACCCAACTGTTTCTCCAAGAATTGTGTCTGGTTTCTCTGGCCCACCTGCAGTGGGATAAGGTGGCAGGGTGCACTCCAGGGTCCAGTCATTCATCCAGAGGCCTGGCCTTCTTTGTCCTAGCATGGGTTATAAATGGCCAGCAGTGTATCCTTGCTCTAAAAGGATTCTTCCCCCTACTCATTCATTGCAAGGAGCAGCATGATACAGAAATTGTATTTCTTTGTTAAGACACTGGACTTGATCTTGCTCCCATCTTCTGAGGTCCATCTTGCATGATCAAGGAGCATGGCAGTGTTTGTGCGGAAGGTGCCGGAAGCTCCCCCTGTTACTGTTTGAGTGTTTCAGGGCTCGAAGTCCAAGATGTGTCAGAGGTGCAGAACCAGGGAGCTTAAGTCTTTATCACCTGCTGTTTTTCCCTCTCATGTTAAATGTTAACAGTGCCTAGTGTCACCATGTTTTGTAACTAGTTGGCAGGAGACCATTCAATGCAGATGCTTCCTGTGGATTAATTTATGAAAGTCCCCAACGGTGTGTTTGTTTTGTGTCTTTAGATGACAGAGTTATTTGAATGGAATTTTCGTGAGGCAGAAAGTAGTGTTAGTAATACATAATCATTTCCTTGTGATGAATTGTTTAAAGCTGTTAACAGTTGTTTAAATTTTTTTATACTATAGCATTTATGTGATAGTTTACAGAATTCATGGGATTATTTTTATCAGTATGGAAATTTATTTTTTTTTATTTTTTTTATTTTTGACAGGCAGAGTGGACAGTGAGAGAGAGAGACAGAGAGAAAGGTCTTCCTTTGCCGTTGGTTCACCCTCCAATGGCCGCCGCGGCTGGGGCGCTGCGGCCAGCCCACCGCGCTGATCCGATGGCAGGAGCCAGGAGCCAGGTGCTTTTCCTGGTCTCCCATGGGGTGCAGGGCCCAAGCACCTGGGCCATCCTCCACTGCACTCCCTAGCCACAGCAGAGGGCTGGCCTGGAAGAGGGGCAACCGGGACAGAATCCGGCGCCCCGACCGGGACTAGAACCCGGTGTGCCGGCGCCGCTAGGCGGAGGATTAGCCTAGTGAGCCGCGGCGCCGGCCATCAGTATGGAAATTAATTAAAACTCCAAACCCTTGGGGGAAAAAAAGACACTGGGTATGAGCACAGTGGGGAGGTGAGGCTGCTCCCAAGTGCCAGACAGGTAACCACATTCCAGGGGGCGAAGGGGGTCTCTGGCTGACCAGGGGATCTTTCTAGAACTTCTTACAAAACACAGGTGTGATTTCCATATCATTCACATGTACGTGACTCAGAACCGAGCCACACACCCTACAGAGCTACTGTTGCTGGTACGCACCAGGCAACTATGCTAGAATCATCTTCACAGCTCTGCTTGTAACAGCAGCAGCTGAAAATGTTCCAAGTGCCCGATAGGAGAATGAACAAGTAAATCGTGTTTCCACACAGTGGATTGTTACAGAGCAGTGAAAATGAATGAATCAAGTCGACCTAAAATAACAATTCAAAATCATATTGAGACGTGAGGAAATCATGGAGAAAATGTGCACACACACGTGATCTTCAAAAAGTTCACAAATGCACATTATCTTTAGATTTTTCTAGTATGTGTTGAAAATGCCCTCATACAGACGTATGAATTCAAGACAAGTTTATTCTGATACAAAAAAATTTTTGAAATCTATGCATTTTTTTTCATCCTATGTATTCTCTGTGAGCACTTTTGAAGACTCCCCTCATATAACGATACGTTCCCATACAGCTCTAGATCATGCCAGACTACAATTCAATTCATCATTGGCCTACAGGAATTGATGTACAGCTGAGTGACATCTAAATAGGAACAACTGTACTGGTCATTTCCCTGCTGTTGGACTGAACAGTACAGTAGATGTGCTAGTGTTTATTTTGCTACTCTGCCTCGTGGTTTACATGTGTGTGAAATATCACATGATAAAAAATAAGATTCAATTCCAAAACAGCGCTTACCTAGAACAAAAAGGGAGCTTCGGAGCAAAGCAGTACCGACGCACGGGCCTCATCCTGACAGGCAGTTCCTGAGCAGCGGCCGGAGCAGATGCTATGTGGATACAGCATCCAGTGGTGCTGCGGACTTCACCTGCAAGCCTTGCTTTAAAATTACCAGTCATTCCTAGGCCTTTGCCACGTCTATCGCAGCTCACGAATGAGCTTCTGCGGATCACATTTGCTTGACAGAGCTTCTGGGATCTTTTTAAAATTGTCCTTCTTAAAGCGTCAAGTGGTGTGGCTCATGTCCCCATTTGGAATCTTGAGCGCATAGGCTACATCTTCCCAGGGGCTGCCACAGAGCTTCGGCACAGACTTGTGGGCTGAGGAAGCAATCAGAATGGCGACCCTGCAGTCTGCACACGCTCAGTGTCCACCTTGGCGCTAGTTTGGAAAATCTTTGCTATGTTCTTCTACTTTTACACAGTTGCCTACCCTGTCTTTATGTCTCTGTGAGATGGGACCTCTGTGTTCAGAGTTTAGAACCCTGGAGAATTCAGAATCCCAAGTTGAGAGCGAGTGTGTCCGTGAGTGTGCCTCCACTCCTCCTATTTGTAGTTGAAAATACAGAAGCATTAAGAAGTAAGCAAAGGCTGGTGCTGTGGCACAGCAGGTGTGGCAACCCCACATCTGAGTGCTTGTTTGAGTCCCAGCTGTTCCTCTTCCGGTCCAGCTTCCTGCTAAAATGTGCCAGTGAAGCATTGGCTGAAAGTTCAAGTCCTTGAGTTCCTGCCACCCACGTGGAAGACCCAGATGGAGTTCCTAGCTGCTGGCTCATGCCTTGGCCATTTGGAGAGAACATCAGTGCATAGAAGTCTCTCTCTCTCTCTCTCTCTCCTTTGCCTTTCACACGAATGAGTCTTTTAAAAACATACAAAGTACAAAATACAGGAAAGCACATTGGAAACAATTATTTAGCAGCTGATATCATCGTGGAAAGTATTTTACCTTTTGAGCCTGAAACATCTGAAATTGTTTTCATTGCATAATCCAGAAATGCCCAAATGGAAAGAAAAGGTTAAGGTCAAAGTTTTGAAAAGGATCTGACAGCCACTGATGGAGCGCCCTTAATGCTACCGAAGTTATTTTCACGCAGTGATTAGAAAACTCTATTAGGAGCAGAACTGTGGGCGGTGACACCCAGCACCGAGCCGGCTGCCCCCGGAGCTGTGCCGCGAGGCAACGGGGGTCTTTGCCAGCTCCTGCTATTGATTGTTGTTCCCGGGTGCGCCTCTGCGAGCACAACAGCAGAGACGTGTTTTGATCGGAGAAAGAGTGACCTTTTCTGTGAAAGGGTTTTAATGCTGTGATCGCTGAAATAACTAACTGGAAAGATAACAAAGGGGGAAAACCTTCTTTATTTTGTAACCCGTGGGGAAATGGGCGTTTTTAGACTTTTCTACAAAATCGGGGCTTTGGTAAAATTCTTGAGGCCAGATGTGAAATGCTGTGTTCCTGATTGGAGCGAGGGCCCCCAGGTGCGCTTCCCTGTGGCGGGGCACGTGGGTAGGAAGAGCTAGCTGCTCCTGCCACCTCCTCTGGGCTGGCCGCCGTGCTCTGAGCGTGCATCTACCATAGCTCCAGCGCCCCACAGCTGAAAAGTCCAAGGTGCAGACCATTTAAGTCACTAATCTCAAGTCACACAGCCAGCTGTGGCAGAGTCTGATTCTGTGTCTGCTATGCCAAAAGCAGGGTTTCCAGCAAGGAGAGTTACAGGTTGGTGATCAGAGTGCCTGCTGCTTATAGTAGACAAAGTTCAAAGTTGAAGCTCACCTAAAGGAAGAACTACTGTCTGGATAGCTCTGGAAGTCTCTAGGGGCAGACGTTTTAAGACGGCCTCGCCCGTATCAGAGTGTCTGAGTTTGACACCTGACTCGACTCCTCATTTTCGCTTCCTGCTAATGCACACCCTGAGAGGTAGCAGCAGCTCACCTGCTGGGTTCCTGGTACTCACGGGAGAGACCTGGACGGGTTCCCAGCTCCCCACGTCAGCCTGGTCCAGCCTGTTTGTTGCAGGCATATGGGGGAGTGAGAATTTAAAAGAAGAATCAGTGTGTCCATTAAGCCATTCGCAAGGGTGAAAAGAAAAGGGACGACTCGGGTTTCTCTGTCAGCTTTTTTCTGCTTGAGCTGAGCATTTTGAGCAAGATCTGGCTCCCTGTCTCCTGATGTCGGGAGTTTGTGTTCTCCCAGGATAGGAAGCATTTCCTGATGCTAGCGCTCGCTCGGCTTCTCAATGATTTCCCTCAACCCAGCTCCATAGTCGGATCAATAAGGGAGGAGGATGGAGGTGCAGCCAGCAGCTCCAGGAAGAACACACTGTTGAGCTATTTAACCGTAAGGCACTAACCCGAGCCAACGTGAGCTGCTGTCCTCACGTGTGAGTCATCGCCAGCGACTTGGAACCACAGAGGCTCAGATGTGACACCACAGTGTGCTAATTGTTGCCATCAAAGAACACATCTCAAGGTGATCCTCAGCCTTGAGAATGGACTCTCAGGGCAGCAGAATTAAGAAATGGCCGATCAGACCTGCAGAAGTGAGCTAGAACGAAGACACCGTGTGTCTGCAGGGTTGCATGAGCCGTTTCTCTGTGTTCTTTGAGCATAAGTCGTAGGAAAGTCCCACGAGTAGAAGAGCTCAGGGGAAGGAGCACGGACCATGCGACCAGGCTCTGCTGCTGCTGACCCGTGTGACCCGGGAAACAGGGTCATCTTTGGGTGCCCCCATCTGCAAGCTGGTGGAAATCGTGTTCTCTACCTTCTGGGTTTATTGAGAAAATACGGAATTCAGTCTACACTGAGCCATTAGATCGGCACAGGGCAGGCAGTCAGTGCAGCCTCCATGTCTGCTCTTATCCCTGTTTCCAGACATGGTTGTTTTCAGAGCATGCGATCTGTGCAAAGCAGCAACTGTAGCAATATCTATACCCAAAGCTTCCACTCACCGTGGTCTGACACGCAGGGTCCGTAATTAAGAAAAACACAAGATGAAGCCGGTTTTTGGTGTTTGCCGTTGTATAACCTTCTGCTCCTCTGCTTTTCCTGTGCCCTGGACTTATTTTAAAAGACCAGTATTTTCTGGAACCTTATAGTGCACATGCTCATTGTTCTGGGCAACCAATATTTAATTGAGTTTGTGTGCCAAGCTTCTTCAGATTCCAAGAGACAAGGATGACAAAGATAATAAAGTCCTTGCTTTCCTGGAACTTATCTAAGTGTGGAGTTGGGTGGGGAGATGTGTAACTAAATAAACAAGATAGGCACAGACGGTGACGAGTCGCAGGACGGAAACGACAGGACACAGAGTAAGGGAAGGCAGGGTACACTGGGATCCTTGCTTCTGTCCGGTTAATCAATGTTTAAACTCAAGTCCGAGGCACAACACAACCTCTCAGAGAGCTCAGGACCGATCAAGTGCCAGGGCTCAGGGGCAGGAAGTAGCCGATGCTTCTAGGGACCAGAAACACAGCCGTGGCGAGAAGGGAAGCGAGGCTGGATGCAGAGGTGAAGGTGTTGCTCTCTGGCCTGCACAGTCCAGGGTTCTGGGTCCTGAGCTGTAGCCAAATGCAGTAAGAAGCCATTGGAGGGCTTTCTGTGGGGCAGGGCAGCAGCATGTGTTGCGTTTTTAAAATCTTGCTCTTGCCGCTCCGTGAAGAATGAGGAAGCCACTGATCTGAGTTTGGGTGAGCGCCAGTGCAAGCATCACTCTCCCCGGCCTTTGCATGTGTGTCTTCGTCCCACCTCTTTGGAACGGCACGTGTGCAAACTTGGCAGCAAAGCATTGCAGCAAATGTCTTGCTCCTGAGAGCCCTACCTGGAAATGAGGGAAACGCACTTCTTCTGGGTTCCTTGAATGAGGTTTTCCTCCCTGGCTTCAGATCTGCTTCATGGAGAGGGAAGAGGAGGGAGCCTCCCAGGTCTGGCTCCTTCATGCCCTTTCCAGGGGCTGCTAGGGTCCCTGGCTTAGGCTCTGGAACCTTCTCTTCCTCAACTGCAGCCTGCAGGTGGCAGACCACCAGGGCGAAGGCTAATCCCTTCTACCCGGACCCTCTGAACTCTTACCTTCTTTGTTTGCCTGGTTGCTGCAGGATCCTGGGAGGGGGAGTCTCTGCCCCACCCCACCCCCACTCCCCATGAGAAGGTGCAGGGCAGTCACGGCGCTGCCCTCCCCTCTCCAGCCCCAGCGGGATAGCCTTGCTTCTGTGACCCATCACAGAGAGGGAGAAGACCACGCTGCAGTTGGAGCTTTCAAACCAAGGCGTGGGAGACAGCCAATCAGAACTCCCGGCTCTGACATTTATGCCGTGGCATTTAGCAGTGCGGATTTTGTGAACACTAACACAATTATGCCTTACAAAATAGATTTTTTTTTTCTGGACAAAGAGATGATCCTTTTCCATTGAACTTCAGGGGAAAACACAGAGCGCAGTGAGAGGAGGAAGGGGCAGCACTGGCCACAGCAGCCCAGGGCGGGGATGGAGATGACACCAGTGACCCAAGGTGTCTCGGTGGACGCTGGCACAGTGTGCACAGCCTTGCGTCACTCCACGGAGGGCACACACTCTGAGAAACGCCTCGTGAGGTGACTGCACCATCGCGAGGATGTCACAGTTATGTACGTGACACTCCCACACCTGGACCTCAACTTGGCCTGAAACACGGTGAGCAGAAGACCCGTGAGGCTGCTCCCAGGGTGCCACGATGCTGGTGTAGCGCTCTATTAGGATTTAATATTGTTTTATAGTCAGCTTTTTTTTGTAAGTAGAACTATCCTTCCAAAGTATAGCAAATACATAAACCATCTATGGCCATCTATTATCATTAGCATGTACTGTGTATTTTCAAAAATTATATGTGCTGCCATAAAATTTATTTTGGGGCCAGCATTGTGGTGCAGTGAGTTAACCTCACACCTGCGAAGCTGGCATTCCATGTCTGAGCACCTGTTTCAATCCCAAATGCCCTGCTTCTGTTCCGCCTCCCTTCTAATTCTCCTGGGAAAGCAGCAGAAGATGGCCCAATTACGTGGGAGGCCAGGACGGCGTTCCAATATCCTGGCTTTCTCCTGGCCCAGCTCTGGGCATTATAACCTTTTGCAGGAGTGAACCAGCAGTTGAAGAATCTCTCTTCTCTGTCTCTTCCTCTCTGTGCATGTCACCTCACCTTTTAAATGAATTTAAAAATTTTTTAAAATATTTTTTTGGAGGCAAAAAGAGCAAGAATTCCCATCCATTGATTCACTCTCCAAATGCCTGCAGCAGCTAAGACTGGCCTGGGCCTAAGCTGGGACCTGGAATGCAATTCAGACCTCATGCATGAGGGGCAGGAATGGAAGTACTCAAGCCACCACCACCGCCTCCCAGGTGCTGCATAAGCAGAAAGGTGGAGTCAAGAGGGCGGAGCCAGGAATCGAACCTGGGTACCCCAGTGTGGGTTGTGGGTGTCTTAACCGCCAGGCTGAACACCTGCTCCTGTGTGTCCTGCACTTGTACATGACTAGCAGTGCCGGTCTGTTTACATCAGCAGCACAACAAACATGTCACACATCGTGTCATTGCTTTACGATGGCTGCAGCTCCATGACAATCTGGTGAGACCCCGGTCACATCCGCAGTCCGTCATTGGTCAGGACATTGCTACTCAGCACCTGACTGTATGTATCTGACTGCCTTGAATACTCGGAGTGAGTCTGTGACTTAGGTACAGTTTTTCCTATTTTATTAACAAAGAAATGAAGGCTTGGAGATTTCAAGATGCCCAAGGTCACATAGATTCCAAGATGAAGACTCAAGGCTCAGTCCCTGTCGTCTGCCTTCAACAGCTTCCTTCTCTCCCATTCCAGTTCCTTTTAAAATGATGGAGCCCTGTGCACAACTGATGACACTGCCATTACAAAATTACCTTAAATGCATTGTAAAAATGGAAACCTAGAGAAAGTGTGAAAAGGACACAGTGTAAACCTCACCTTATTCAACTCTGGGTCTACCTTCCCGACTGTTATGCTAGTTAAGTCTATTTGAACAGTGTGTGTGCCACACTAAGAATCCTTGTCCCAAGACAGCCAGAGGCATATGCCTGGGTAGAATCTTAAGAGAGATTTAGGGGCCGGTACCGCGGCTCACTAGACTAATCCTCCGCCTTGCGGCGCTGGCACACCGGGTTCTAGTCCCAGTCGGGGTGCCGGATTCTGTCCCGGTTGCCCCTCTTCCAGGCCAGCTCTCTGCTGTGGCCAGGAAGTGCAGTGGAGGATGGCCCAAGTGCTTGGGCCCTGCACCCCATGGGAGACCAGGAGAAGCACCTGGCTCCTGCCATCGGATCAGCGTGGTGCGCCGGCCACAGCGCGCAGGCCGTGGCAGCCATTGGAGGGTGAACCAAAGGCAAAGGAAGACCTTTCTCTCTGTCTCTCTCTCTCACTGTCCACTCTGCCTGTCAAAAAATTAAAAAAAAAAATTTTTAAAAATTAAAAAAAATGGCAGTATTCTTTTTATAAGTTTCTCCTTGTGTAGATGTTTGAAGGCTTAATAGATAGGTACTTATATACTGAAGGAAAATATAGACAACAAGAAATGTGTACCATATTGATGTTAGCTGCTTCCTACAGCATGTGCCCAGGTTTTGTGTTGCTTTAGGGGAGCCATTGGCTCTGGATTTCTGGACAGCCACTTAGAGCTGGTCTGTGGGGAAGTGAACTTTGAAGCATTGTAAAGGTCTGTTGAGTTGTATCTCCGAGCATCGAAACAGGGTGCCAGAAATACTTGCTAAAACCAACAGCATGTCAAAAATACTCACAAATTAAATTTCTTTTACCGAGTAACTCAGCAAGACACTTGGAGTTTCCAGCTGCTTGTGGTTCTCAGATAACAGGCAGGCACCAGACCTATTTTCTTTTCTAGTTTTTTGCTCAATCATGCTCTTTGATGAGCATGGCATTATGCACTGGATACTCTAAAAAGCTTGGTGATACCGCTTCTCAGCATTTTGGCTAAGATCAAGTGTAAAAGCTTGGTGATAATGAAATGAGAAAATAGATTGTGTGCAAACTACATTGACTTTTCTTATACACAGGTGGCCCACAAAGCTGGCACTGGAGGAAGACAGATAAAGCAGCCCTTAGCAGCTACTCAAGAGTGAGCTGTTCTAAGTGCTGTGGCCACCGTAGCTGCCCAGCGTGACACAAGCCCAGCCTCCACACATTCCCCTGCACCCCGAGTTCATGGCCTTTCACCCCTGCTGCTGTGCACCCACAGTCACAGAACGAAAGCTATGCAGGAAATAGCAGCCAGCTTACTAGATAGGAGTGATGCCAGCTGACAAAATTCTCCCAGACAAAACCCTGGCGCAGCTCTGGAATACAAGGACCCTCCTGGTGAACTGATCGTTTGTAGAGAAGCTGAGAAATCTGGCTCTTACAGGCTTCATCACCACCACAGATTTCAGCCTCCAGTTCGCTCACTGGCTGTAAAACATGGCGCTCTCTACCTAGATCCATAGTCTCCGGTTGATTAAGATGGCCCCAAGTGTGTCTGTGAACTCCTGAAAGCAGAAGCCAAATTGTATGAGTGTGTATCCGTGCATGTGCAGTTTCCTGGGAAGTCTCAAATTCTGGGCATCAACATTCTAAAAACTGTAACACTCTTTGTGTGTCTAGACTTCTGTTCAATAACCCTGCAGTGTCCTTGGACGATCATCTAGCACACTGTGCATGGGGAGTTAATTGCTTCCAGGTAATTCTCAGAAGTTAAGGTAACAAGCGGGGTCAAGTTCAGAGCCAGCACTGAGCTCTGTCCCTGCAGCCTCTCAGCACTTGCTGGGCTGATAGACACGGCACTGATTTTAGGTACAGGGGAGGACTTATAATACAAACCTCCAGAATTTCTCATCTGGCTTCCACCTACCTACTTTGGGTAAGGCAAACATGAGGAGTGGACACCTCCCAAGCCATCTTTTACAAAGCCTCCGAAACCATCTCCTAGAACAGATATCTGATAAAAATAGTGCACCTCATCGGAGCTCTGCGATCATGGCTCCTGAACATCCGCAAAGAGACATCCAGCTCCGGCTCCAGGCTCTCCATGATCCATTTCTGCACTGTCTTCAGCTTCATCTCCTGCTGCCTCCAGTCTGGCACCCAGTGCTCCTGCCAGACCAGATTCTCTGATGCCATGATGGTGCCGCGCCCTGCGACTGTGGACAGAGCCCTGCCTACCTGAAAGGCCTTTCACCTCTCACACTTTAACTCATCGTTAAAGACACAGCGTGAGCGGTTTTCCTTGAACTTTCCAACATGCTCAGGCTTTTAGCTGCCCCCTCAGCTCCCTTCACGAGGCACTGTGCACACATCTGCACCTCTGAAAGTGTGAGCTCCTGGGATTCAGAGACTGTGTGATACTCAATTGTTGAACCTCAGGGTCTGGTAGATGGTAGAAGTTCAATACGTATTTGATGAATTGAAGGCTCCATGGTTCTGGGCAAATAAGGGATGGAGGCCAAAGGGCTGAATAGCTCAGAGCCAAAAAATGATCGAGAGCCACAGAGCAGGATTCTAACCTCTGATTCTGGAATGGAGCAAGTTTATGATCCTCCTTCATGATCTCATCTCCTGACATGAGATGCTGAGCACAAGATGCAGAGTGAGCAGGCACCTGGGTGGGCATTGCCACCTGCGAGAAAAACCGCATCTCCCGGGTGACCTGCACCTGCAGAAACTTCCTTTAGTGTACTTGTTAAAGACATGGTCCTCTTCTTTAAAAGAAAGCAAGACACATTTATTTCTTTGAGAGGCAGATTTACAGAGAAAGAGGGAGACAGAGGCCTTTCATCTACCAGTTCACTCCTCAAATGGCCACGACAAAGCCAGGAGTCAGGAACTCCATCCGGGTCATGGCAAGGGCACACACTCTTGGGCCAGCTTCTGCTGCTTGCCTGGCACACTAGCAGGGAGCTGGGCCAGAAGTGGAGCAGCCAGGACTTGAACCAGCAGTCACAGGGGATGCGAGCTTTGCATCTATCTCTGCCCGGCACCCTCTGAAGACGACCTGTGTTTCCTTCGGGCATCCCCTCTAGGAGCCAGACACGTGCTGTAGGGAAGGCAACACGCTGGCCTCTGCTCTTTCTGCACCCCTGATCTGACAGCATTGCCCTCCACATGTGCGCGTGCACACACACACACACACACACCCCACTAGGATTGTGTTGCTTTTCCAGGCAGAACCGTTTTTTGCTTATTTTATTTCTGTAGTTGGCGATCAAAAATTGTGTGCATCTCTGGTGCACAACACGATGCTTTGCTGTAATTGTGTAGGATGGAACGGCTCGGTCAAGCGAATTCGCGGTCTGTCCCCTCACTCACACCTTTTCATTTTGGTGTGTGGTGAGGACATTCACAATCTGTTATCCACAGTTTTCGTCCACGAGTGTGCTGCTAACTATCACAGTCACCATGCTGCGTGGTCGGGCTCAGAAACACTTCTCTAACAGATTTCCTACCACTACGCAACTTCTCCCTGGCCCCGGGCCCCGCCCCCCACCCTTGACCCCTGCCTAGCCCCTGGTGCCCACCCTTCTCCGCTCCCAGGTGGAATTCTGTAACAAGGTGCAAAAGGGCTTCAGCCTGGCTCTCCCGCCACCCCCGGCCCACATCTGTGCGTGGAAATCTCAGGCCTGGGTGGGGGGGTGCAGCACCAGTCACAGGTTTTGCCCTGAGATTCCTCGTGCAGTGTCCGGCAGCACCTCGCAGTGTCCTTCCCACTGTCAGGGGCACAAACAAGCTCTCGAGGGGCTTCCTCCAGCCCCTCTCACCAGACTAAAGTGGGGGGCGGACCACCCCCAACTTCCACTTCACAGAATGGCTCCCTCCACAGACAGCGCTCTGTGGTCTCAAAAGTCTCCCCAAGTCTCTGTGCTGTCCTCGCTCTATAGTACTGTGGAAGGCAGTACCTGCTGCACCTGGCTATTTCAGTTATGGCCTCCGAGCAAACATGCTATTACGGTCTAAGTGCAGTGCGTTAGGGTTGCTGGGAGAGGGGAGGAATTCCAGCCAGAACGGCTCTCAGCTCCGTCCTCAAGGAGCCTCCCAAGAGGACAGCACCAGCCCTGTGCATCGAGAGAGCATCCCTGGGGCCAGCGCTGTGACGGAGGTGGTAGAGCTGCCGCCAGCAACAGCAGTACCCACATGGGCGCGGATTCAGGACCTGGCTCCTCCACTTCCAATCCAGCTCCCTGCTACTGTGCCTGGGAAAACAGTAGAAGATGCTCCAAGTGCCTGGGTCCCGGTACCATGTGGGAGACCCAGAAGAAGTTCCTGGCTTTAGCCTGGCTGTTGTGGCCATCGGGGGAGTGAACCAGCGGATAGAAGATTCTCTCTCTGTCTCTGTGTGTGTGTGTGTGTGTGTCCCTCTCTCTGTAGCTCTTTTAAGTAAATTAAATTTTTTTTTTCCTTTTTAAGTGTTTAATTAGTTTTTAACATATTTAATATGGTCTGTAGGTACAAATCTTTTTTTTTTTAAGATTTACTTATTTATTTGAAGGGCAGAGTTACAGAGAGGCACAGAGAGAGAAAGGTGTTCCATCTGCTGATTCACTCCCCAGATGGCTGCAATGGACGGAGCTGCACAGATCTGAAGCAAGGAACTAGGAGCTTCTTCCAGGTCTCCCATGTGGGTGCAGGGGCCCAAGGACCTACTTTCCCAGGCCATAACAGAGAGCTGGATCGGAGGTGGAGCAGCCAGGACTCAAACTGGCACCTACAGGGGATGCTGGCACTGCAGGCAGCAGCTTTACCCGCTACGCCACAGCACTGGCCCCTGTAGGTACAATTCTAAGAACATAATGCTATTCCAGTTCTCCCTCTCTCCCTCTCATCGCCTGTCTCCCTCCCACTCTTCTTTCTTCTCCCTTTCTTTTTTTTAGCTTTTGAGACAACATTTTAAAAAGAGCATTTCTATGTCTTGATGAATGGACATGTTTGGGCATCTGCCTTCTTCGCTTTTTTGGTTACGGACCTTCATTTCCTTTAGGGAAGTCTGCTTGTCTGGTCTACCCGGAAGAGCATCTGTGAATGGAAAGGGGACGGAGTTTCATTTCAAGCTTGTAGCTGTCAGTTTAGGAAAGTGTCGACATTCAGGCTCCTTTCGCTGGCACCGGGCATTTCAGAGGAGGTAGCTTATGTTTCACTTATAAACATAGTGAAACTTCTTTCAGCCTGACCACAAGCCTTCAGAATTCAGCTTAAATCAATATTTGCCTACAACATAAAACGTTTTAGCGGGGTGGGAGGGTGGAGTTCATGGCTATGTAGCAAGAAGCTTTCCCACCGAAAAACATAGAAGTCTTACATAGCGGCGGACAGAACACAGTTTCCATAAATAGCTGAGGGTGAATGAAAGAGAAGTCATTGTGTAATAGAAATCAAACAGGAATATGATTTAAAAAATATTTAAGCAAGCCTGAGATACAGAGAGGAGAGACAGAGAGATCTTTCATCTGCTGGTTCACTCCCCAGATGGCTACAACAGCCAGGACCAGGCCAGGTCAAAGCCAGGAGCCAGCCGGTGCTGCGGCTCACTAGGCTAATCCTCCGCCTAGCGGCGCTGGCACACCAGGTTCTAGTCCCGGTCGGGGCGCCGGATTCTGTCCCGGTTACCCCTCTTCCAGGCCAGCTCTCTGCTGTGGCCAGGGAGTGCAGTGGAGGATGGCCCAAGTGCTTGGGCCCTGCACCCCATGGGAGACCAGGATAAGTACCTGGCTCCTGCCATTGGATCAGTGCGGTGCGCCAGCTGCAGCGCGCCGGCCGCGGCAGCCATTGGAGGGTGAACCAACAGCAAAGGAAGACCTTTCTCTCTGTCTCTCTCTCTCACTGTCCACTCTGCCTGTAAAAAAAAAAAGCCAGGAGCTTCATCTAGGTCTCTCACATGAGTGGCAGGGGCCCAAGCACTTGAGCCAGCCTCCGTGGCTTTTCCCAGATGCATTAGCTGGGAGCTGGATCGGAAGTGGAGCAGCTGGGACTCGAACCACCGGTGCGCGTATGGGATGCTGGCATCGCAGACAGCGTCTTTTAACCCATCGTGCCACAACACCAACCTCAGGAAACATGATTTTAACTGACTCCATGGAGGCCTGGGGAGGGCATCAGCCTGGGAAAGCACCTGGTGGACCTGTGGCACGCAGGCTCCAGAGGGAGGCTGGGTTTAAACAACCGCGAAGGCAGCAGGCGTGGTGCACAGTCCACACGAGGTGGAGAGCTGCTCTCCAGACCCCTCTGGTTTGCATTCAGTGTACATGGAACATTAACTGATATTGACTGAATGCTGGGTCATAAAGCAGCACTCCACTGAACTTCAGAGTATTTAAATCTTACGGAACATGTCCTCTGAATACAGCAGAATGAAGCTAGAAATCTATCACACACACAACAATGGAATCTTCATATTTTTCAATAATAAGAAAAACTTCTGAATTATCAGTGAGTCAACAATGAAATCACAGGAGAAATTGGACAATATTTTTTAATGAATGCTTATAAAATACTACGTGTCAAAACTTGTAGCTGCAGCTAAAACATTGCTGAGAGATTTGTAGTCTTAAGTTTAGAATATTAAAAACGAGAGGAAAGAAGAAAAACCCGAAATCAGTTTGCTAAGGATTCCTCTCAAGAAGTTAGAAGAGCAGGAAGTTAAATCCAAAGACAATAAAAGGAAGGAAATAATAAAGACAAGTTAAAGAAATAGAGCATAAAACAAATGCATAATAGAAAAGTTCAGCAAAGCCAAAACCCTTCCTTGAAAAGACAAATAAATGAAATTGAAAAATCCCTGTCAAAATTACCAAGATAAAACTTGAAGATTGACAGGTTGGCAATGATGGGGATCTGTATTCTTCTTCCTCTATCGATCCTGCAGGTATTTAAAATACTCTCCACAGAGAGCAAGCCCCTGGGAGTGAGTGACAGCAGTGACAGTTGGCCTCTCCCTCTTCCTCCCAAACCCAACCCTCATCTAACCAGGAGAAACACAGCAGAAAACCCAAACCAAGGCGCTTGCTGCAAGATGCCTGACCAGTACACCACAGAACTGTCAAGGTCGTTAAAAACAAGGGAAGAATAGGGAGTGGAGACCTGACAACTCAGTAATACACTCCTCCAGGACAAGCGCCCAGACCAGAAGAAATGCAGTATGAGTTAACAGGACCGTGTCCTGTGCTGAACAGTTCCGAGGGAGGGCAGTACTCCACTGTCACCACAAAAGGGTGGGTACTTTCAGAGATGATGGCTGGCTGTGTTTTCGGTATTGTGGATGGCTGTGGTCTCAAAAGTGTGCTCTTATTTTCAAACTCAACAAGATCTACCCATCCATTGGGAGCACCTGTTTGATGTCCATCACACCCCAATTTTTAAATGGCTTTAGGGGTAAACTAATGAAAACCAAGTGGAGTATGGAATTTAGTTAATATTAATGCACAAATCTGCCATAATAGCCTAAGTTGTGAGGAGGGAGGAGAATGGGATGGGGGTGTGATGGGAACTTTCTATACTACCTTTTCAACTTTTCTGTCAGTCTAAAAGTATTCAAAAGTAAAAGCTTTAAGAAAAATATAAATGGGTACTATTAATATTGTTTATATGATTTAATAGGACAGCAGTAAATGTCAAGTTTAATGATATAGACAAAGAAAAGTACATCTTACAAAGTTATTTTTCCTGTGACAAACTGACATACAGAAAAACAGGATAGATGAGTAGTATTATAACACAGCTATCTTAAAAATTAAATATGTAATTTAAAACCTCCCCATAAAATCTTGGTTCTAGAAAACTTCACTGGTGAATTGTAGCAAAGAGTAAAGAATGCTTATCAGTCTTGCATGAACGTTCCAGAGAATTAAGGGAACAATTTTTAACTCATTTGCATTTTGTAAAACTTGAGAAAAACATTACAGAAAGGAAAACTGTGGGCCCACTTCAGTAATAACATAGAAAAATCATCATTATTAGCAAACTGAATCCAGTGATAGAAAAAGTTTAACACAATATGGCATAACCAAGCTGAGTTTTATTTCAAGAATGAAATCTTGGTTTAAAATTTGAAAATCAATCTGGGTAACTAATTAACATAATAAAGTAAAAAAGTAAGCTTGTTGGTAGACCCAAAAATCTCCCATTTATGACAAAAAATTATTAAAAATCTAGAAATAAAATGGAACTTCCTTAATGTGATAGCATAAATTATATACATAAAGAATAAAATTTAGATGTTAGAATAAAATAATCTAAAATATCAGAATCAATAGGTACATTTTCAAGGTCAAGATGGAAAATTAATATATTAAATGCAATTATATTTTTGTGGATGAAGAAAAGCAGTTAGAAAGTTTAAAAATTTACTGAAACCACATATGATATTAACAAAACTCCCAAATAACTGGAAATGGATATAGTGAAAAAGTGAAAAGCCTTATACACAGAAGGCAGGAGATATTATTGAAAGAAGTGGAAAGAAACTTCTTGAATCCATCTACAATCAATTTTGGTATATGATGTGAGGTAAAGATTTAACTTAATTATTTTTCTAGTTAATGATGCAGCTGTTTGGGCACAAACTGAGTATTCCTTTGGTAATTTGAAGTGTCACATTTTCCATACACCAAAGTTGTGTTTATTCTTAGAGCTGTTTCTGGGCTTGTTCCACTGGTGAGTCTAACCTTAGGTCAATACAAGACTAGTTAATTGTTGGAGCTATTAAAAAAATAAAAGTTTGATCAATTCAATTTTCGAATTGGCTTCATCACTGATTCATGAATTAGGCAGCATCCTGTGGACAAATATAGAGGGAGCTCCACTGGGGCAAGGCAGGGCATTGGTCTTCTTAAGGCAGCTGGCAGGAGAATGAGGAAAACAGCCTGATCAAGCATGCTGGGTGAGAGTCATGTACTTTTCTCATGAGGAGATACCTTATCACATGGGCTTGGGTTCACTGAGACCTCTCCTATCGGTTGCCTTGAACTTCTGGATTGTTTGTTGCTTTGCTTTGATAAAAACTGTCCTGTTTGTGGATTTTTCTGCTTCTTAGAGTTTCCGTTTGATTACTTGGCATTTAACATCAGTGACTCCATTTTGTTTTGGTTTGTTGGGGCCAAGTGCAGGAGTTCAGTCCATAACAGAATCCTGCCAATAATTTTATTTAACATAGGTTTGTTCTACATTTCATGATGCAGTAAGACAATCTCATCCCTGGTGAATTTTTGCCTCCTTGGCCACTTCTGTGCGCTTACTCTTTAAGAGGAGCTCTGCAATTCATTTGTTGATTCTCACTCAAAGGACCCACAGACTTTTCTGGAATTAGGATTAAAAAAAAAACCTATTAACTTGAAGAGAGGATGACTGGGGGCTGGTCTGTGAGGTTGACTCTTCCCACTCGGTAACATAGAGCACAACACTCTATTGTTGGCCGCTCAATGTGGGCCGTGTTAAGCATGAACTGGCAATTGTTCAGTCTTTCTTTGTAACATGAATATTGATGGATTCATGCAGGATTTTGATTTAGAAAGCCGTAGGTTTAAATCATAGCTCCACTGCATTATTACCATGTGGCTATGGAATATATAATTAGTGGAAGCCTCAATTTCCTCATCAAAAATTCTTTGTATAGGGTGTTTTTTGAGAATTGAGACCCTATATCACGTGCCCAGCACGTGGTTCACACCTGAAGTATGCCAGTGGCCAGTTTTGTTGTTGCTGTTATTCTCTGTAGTATCTGTCCCATTTGGAAAAATACTTGTCAAATGAATGTATGTATATATGTGTATATATATGTGTGTGTGTATATATATATGTGAGTGTGTGTGTGTATATATATATATATATATGCTTTAATCAGCGTTTGAAAAGAGGAATTAAAATGCTTTTACTCCACTGGTGATCATACTGGAAACAGTGCCGGAAGTGCGCCTGTGCTTTCCTGACAGCCTACAAGGAAATTCACTGTTCTGTAATCTTTGCCAGCCTTTTTCCAACTGTGCCTAAATGGGCTTCGAGCAGACAACAGATTCTCAGGCGTGACAAGAGGCCTCTCACCTTCTCTAAAAACAGACTGTCAAGAAAAAATGAGAGAAATAGTTAAACTTCTCTCTCTCTCTCTCACACACACACACACACACTAATTATAATTGCTGGGGTTCTTCTGGAGAAACACAATTCACTCGTTTCAATAAAATGACCAACTTCCAGAAAGACCCATTCGTTTTCGTCCAGGTGATAGCAGTTACGACTCAACCCTAGTCACATACACACAGGGAGCTCAGACAGCGGTAAATGAGCACAAGGAAACGGCAGAGGCTGAGGCCGCGGACGCGCGGGCAGGCCTAGGGCGCCTTGCCAGGCCGCGGCCCTCACCCTCAGCGCGCCTCACGGAGCGCGTCCTGACAGCAGGAGGGCGAGACCTCCGGGCTGATGAGGCGTGAGGCGGCAACAACCGCACACCACCAACCACCGCAAAAAAAAGAAAAAAAAGAAAAGAAACCCGTCCGGTTCATTGTGTATTCAAGGTGGGCTGCCGGGAACCATTTGTTTCACAACCCAAAGCTGACAGGACAAATCCCAAACATGTGTGTGTGCGTGTTTACACGGGCGGCGATTGGCGTCTGCGGGGGCTCGGAGGTGCGCTCAAGTCCCTGATGCTTTTTGTAACATTTTCAAATGCACTGCTGTCTGCTGCATGACAGGAAATTCAGGCCTGCCTTCCTCCTGGGGGATCTTTATTCACAGACAAGTCAAAAACCCTTGACAAAAGGCAACCAAGGGAACTTGTTGACCTTTTAGCTGTCTGCCTAACATCAGTGCAAGTATTGTTCCCTGATAAAACAAGAAATTCAATTTAAGGGGAAATTTAGAAGGCATCTGAGGCATTCTCATTTTATTTTACCTCTTGGGCTGTCTTTCAAACCGGGAACAAATGTAAATAAACAAGAGCTCTGCTCTCATTCCAAGGATTCAGTAACAAATAGCTGCCCTCACAGCTGGGTGTAATGAGATGTTGTCCGTCTCCTTGCTTGTCTCTGCTTTCTGCGGATTGTTGGATTCTTCTTCTCACCCTTTCCCATGCACACACACACACACACACACACACACCTGGGCACCCCTACACACAATTACAGTTAAAGCTTCATTTCTTGGATAGGTCATTTCTTTTCCCCATATCATT
Organism: Oryctolagus cuniculus; assembly: GCF_964237555.1. NCBI lineage: Eukaryota > Metazoa > Chordata > Mammalia > Lagomorpha > Leporidae > Oryctolagus > Oryctolagus cuniculus. The sequence goes on from NC_091437.1 coordinate 12,303,347, forward strand.
TTCACAACATGAAAAGCTCTACTCTTTTCTAAATGCAGGGCCGAGCCGGCGCCGCGGCTCACTAGGCTAATCCTCCGCCTAGCGGCGCCGGCACACCGGGTTCTAGTCCCGGTCGGGGCGCCGGATTCTGTCCCGGCTGCCCCTCTTCCAGGCCAGCTCTCTGCTGTGGCCAGGGAGTGCAGTGGAGGATGGCCCAGGTGCTTGGGCCCTGCACCCCATGGGAGACCAGGAAAAGCACCTGGCTCCTGGCTCCTGGCTCCTGCCATCGGATCAGCGCGGTGCGCCGGCCGCAGCGCGCCAGCCGCGGCGGCCATTGGAGGGTGAACCAACGGCAAAGGAAGACCTTTCTCTCTGTCTCTCTCTCTCACTGTCCACTCTGCCTGTCAAAAAAAAAAAAAAAAAAAAAAAAAAATTAAATGCGGGGCCGAAGGATAAGTCATTTGGCAGCAGTGTGCACTCACTCTTGTGTTGAGGCATCCAGTGAGGATATTCCAGTGATGATAGAGTTGATTAATCTCTTAATTACATAGAGTCCTTTAGGTTGTAATTTTACTTCACATTATTCGATGAAAATATTGTTTTCTTCTTCTTAGGGTTTAGGAAGCATGCCTTCGTCCAACACTTATTTTAGCATGCTGGGATTATAAAGTCAAATAAGACAGACAAGCCTGGAGGAAGGCAGACACAGGCCGGACCAAGCCGGCCCAGTACCTGACTTGCATTTGTGACTCCGAAGGGAAACTCCTACAGCAAGGCTCACAGAGTGTTCTAGTAGGTCTCGTATTCCTGTGATTTTCCAGGGACCGCGTGTCTGAGTCCCCTGGGTGACACTCAACCCTCTTGAGTTATATAATAATTCAGTGCAGTGTCAGGGTGCTTGGGAGGAGCAGGAAGTAAGAAGTTTGGCTTACGTTGATCAAATCTTTTCTAAAGCAGGTTGCAGGTGTTTACATGGCATAGCACAAGCAAGCAAGCATAATAAAGGGAGAGACTCAGGTGTCTTGATGTCTGCAGAGTTTTCCATTACTAACAGAATATGCTACGTGTGCCTGGGCTCAAGGGGCCGATCTGTAAGAGCAAGAATTGTTGACAGTGGAGGTGGTGGGCTGTGTTATCCTCATTGCTTTACTCCGTTCCATCGTGTCTGCTAGGGTAAAATCATGGATTGCAGTTCTGGTAACAACAGCAACAAAAATCTTAAAAATCTGCAGTGTTGACCAAAGTGTCGGAGGATGAGGGATTGTTCAGCTGGAGTCATGTAAGCAGCAGCAGAGTGGATAAGCATTTAGCAGAGTGGCTAACAAATGGTTTAGGATGCCTCCAGCCCGAAACGGAGTGTCTGGGTTAAAACTTGCCTCTGTTCCAATTCCAGCTTCCTGATAATTTGTACCCTGAGAGGCAGCAGATAGTAGCTCAAGCACTTGGGTCCCTGACACCATGTGGAGAACCCAGATGGAGTTCCAGGCTCCTGGCTTTGACTTAATCCAGCCTGGCTGTGTGCAGGCATTTGGAAAGTGAACCAGAGATGCCCCGTATCTCCCCCGCCCCGTGACATGTGTGTCTATTTGTCTCTCTGCATTTCCAAATAATTTTTTTAATTATCAAAAAGAAAAAAAAAAAGGCGACAAAGCTCTCCTCTCCCTGGGATTATGGGTTTACCTAAGAGGCCATGGTTTTACAAAGACAAAAAGTATCTCGCCACCCACCCTCCACCAGGAGAACCGAAGTTAATCACCAAAGACAGCTTTACAGCCTCATCAGCCGTGGGATGATACCAGAATTTCTGTGGACGAACATCACTCACTAAGCCTTATGCACCATTGGTTCTCCTTTCCCGGCCCCAGTAGAGACTCTAAGTCCTTTTCCTTTGTCTTGTCACTTCCTGAAACACGTAGTGTTCTCTGCTGAAGAAGCTGCAGCTGCGCGAGGTCACGGCCAGTGCCTGAGTAGCCTCTCCCTGCTGACCCTCCTGGGTAACAGACCTGCACGCAATCACGAGCTAGCCCGTTTTTCTCTAGTTAATCTGCCTTTTGCTGCTGGGCCCTGTCTCAGCTGTGGACGTGTTTGGTCCTCCCCATAAATCCCAACAAAAATTTCATCAAAAATATATTGGCGATGTGCACCTGTACCCCAGTGTTCTTCATTTTCATTACTAAATGTCTGGGTTCTAACCCAGTAAGTTGATTGGAAGACTCAGTGATCTGCTACCTGTGATTTAAAACATAACCCTGATGTATCTACTCCTTCCTATTCTAGTCTCACACATACACACACACACACACACACACACACACATACACATCTACAAGCTAGCTCACTACAGGTTCAACATTGCTGGCAGCATACGAAGTCCATGAAATAGAGTGACGCAGAGTGGCATAGACAATGAAATACATGCACTTCCTGGACTTCATATGCCAGTGTAGAGGAGACCAGGGTGCTCATTAGAACTGCAGGTCCTCCCAGTGGGAGATGTAGCCCATCATACTCCAGCACTCCGTAGCGTCCACCCGTGGACTGAAAAGCAGAGAAAGGAATCTGGCGTGGCTGACTTCTTGCTCTCTGCTCTGTCCCTCTCTTTCTCACGTAGAATGTATATGTGCGTACGAACATGTGTGTCACTTACTCATATCTTCTCTTTGCAACATGCATATTTGAAGTTAAACTCTCCATCATACCTGACAGCTGTCATTGACCACCCTGTCAAGTGTGCCCATGCTGTCAGGCTTCAGCTATCAGCCATGATCAGGTCTGGAACTATGTGAGGTTCACTTCCTCTGTGCAACAGAGGGTGGGGGAAATGCCTTGTTCTTCACTATATACACCCACTTAAACTCTGGGTGTAGCTATAGCTCAAGAACTATTGACTGAGTAATGAGTAGAGAGAGCGAACACATCAAAAGCCCTCTTAATGTTCTTTATCTCAACCAAGCAAAGAAATGGCAGCCTCACATGGGGAAGAAGCCTGCATTTGAGGCAAATTATTTTGTCTAGCCCTAATTGCTTGGACTCTTTGTGACGGCTCCCTACCTAAAAAGCGGAACAGGCAGGGCCACTGACATACACTCATTGGTTAACAATACACCTGTGCCCCTACTGTATCTGTAGCCCTGTGCTAAAATATACCAGTGGTGAGCTCTTCCTGTCTCCTTGAAATGAATCAAAGACTTAGTAGTCAAGTGAGGCCCACGACAAAGCAGACTGTAGAATGCATGCTTCATTCACCCTGGGCCTTGCTCAGTACCCCAATCCTCCATAGAAGTTTTGTCACTGATCCACGAAAGTCAATTTTTTTAAATCAGTATTATGATGGTCTCCAAGTTTAAGGACAGATCTTCCCCTCACTTTCTCCATCAAGCTTTTGAACATGTTCCAGCCTCAGACGATTACAGTATCTACATTTTAGATAAGGATTTGTAGTTTAAAAAGGGAGTCAGGTGGATAATCTCAATTAATCCTTGGAGCAGTTTCCTGAGGGAGGAGGGGTCCAGCCTCCTCAGGGCAACCTGGTCCTCCTTCTGGTCTCCGGGCTTTGATTGGAACCATCCGCTCAGATGCAGTGCAGCTTGGCTCCCTGTGCTGCCGCAGACCTGACTGGTATCGGATTGCTGGAGAGTCTCAGGGTTGGCCAGCTTCTGGCAATGCAAGGATTTACTCCTAAGGGCATTTGCAGAGGATACAAGTGTTTTATCTCCTCTTAGCACCTGTCTGACTCTGATCTCGTTTTTGAACCTGGCCAGTTGGTTCTGGCCATCCTGCTCTGAAGTGCTAAAATCGCACACACAGTAACAGCGTTCACAGCCATAGTACAAGTCCTGAGGGGTCTTCATTCTTCTAGGTGAAAAATAAGAAAGAGTGGGAATATTTACATCTCTTTTATTGAATACCTGTTTCACAAGCAGGAGCATGAGATTAAAAGAGTTTTGTGTGAAGGATCCCCCTAAGATGAAGCAAAGGGTCAGGATGCAGGAACAAGGAATTGAAAATATAGCCCTGATTCCTCCATTTTGCTGCAAATGACCAGATTTCATTTTTTACTGCTGTATGGTATTCTGTAGAGTACATATCCCATAATTTCTTTATCCAGTCTTCTGTTGATGGGCATTTAGGTTGATTCCATGTCTTAGCTATTGTGGATTGAGCTGCAATAAACACTGAGGTGCAGACAGCTCTTTTGTTTGCCAATTTAATTTCCTTTGGGCAAATTCCAAGGAGTGGGATGGCTGGGTCATGTGAACCTATATTCAGGTTTCTGAGAAATCTCCAAACTGCTTCCATAGCCTTGGCAGCTCATGACAAGAGCCTTGGATGATTACTGACGTCATAAATAAGAGTGTCAATTGTTAAATCAACAACAGGAGTCACTGTGCCCTTACTCCCCATGTAGGATCTCTGTCCTTCATGGGTTGTACTATGTGAATTAACAGTAAAACTACTACTCAAACAGTACTTTATACTTTGTGTGTCTGTGTGGGTGCAGTCTGTTGAAATCTTTACTTAGTATATACTAAGTTGATATTCTGTATATAAAGATAATTGACGGCCGGTGCCGTGGCTCAATAGACTAATCCTTCGCCTTGCGGTGCCAGCACACCAGGTTCTAGTCCCAGTCGGGGCGCTGTATTCTGTCCCGGTTGCCCCTCTTCCAGACCAGCTCTCTGCTATGGCCCAGGTGCTAGGGCCCTGCACCCCATGGGAGACCAAGAGAAGCACCTGGCTCCTGCCATCGGATCAGCGCAGTGTGCCGGCCGCGGTGGCCATTGGAGGATGAATCAACGGCAAAGGAAGACCTTTCTGTCTCTCTCTCTCTCTCTCTCTCTCTCTCACTGTCCACTCTGTAAAATAAATAAATAAATAAATAAAATTAATTAATTTTAAAAAAAGATAATTGAAAATGAATCTTGATAAAGAATGGGATGGCAGAGGGAGTGGGAGATGAGATGGTTGTGGGTGGAGGTTAAGGGGGGGAAAAGCCACTATAATCCAAAAGTTGTGCTTTGGAAATTTATATTTATTAAATAAAAGTTGAAAAAAAAAGAAAAAAAATAGCCCTGTAAGTTCCACTGAGCCACCCGCAGAGCCAGATGAATGGTGGCGAAGAGACTCTTTCTTCCTTTATACCGCGGAGCCCTGGGGCTGACCCCATCCTGACTGAAGTTTCCTGTATTCTGTAGCTACCAGCTCTGGGAGCACTTCCACCACTTTTGAGCTATGAGTCCCTGCCAGCTGAAGACTTTCGATACGGTGTTTTAGTTGATTAGGACAGCATCTGACTATGCCTTGGGAAGACTTGTGTCTCTCCTGTGAGACACACAGCCTGGTGCTGGGCTCCTACAACCTGTGCTTGGGGATGGTTCCCTTGGCAGTGGCCCCTGCTGTAGTCCGTGAACGCATCGCCCACCTGCAGTGATCAAGTTCAAGCATCTCCTTCAAACTCAATTCACGGACAAAAATCTAACACCAAGAATCGCCTTTTCACGGCAGAGTGACTGGGTAATACCCTAGAAAAGATAAAACACGTGGATATTTAGCCGATACAAATGGCATCATTTCTCAGTGTTCCTCAGGGAGTACCGTGTTTTAGCACTCTAGCGTACAGATGACCAATACCAGTTGGCCAGATTCAAAAAAAGGATCAGGACCATATGAATAGCAAGTGCATTCAGTGCAGCCCAAACGCCCCTTCAGGACCATCTGTTTCCCTGATTTTGCATTTTTGAAACTGTGTTTTGTAGAGATGGTGTAGAAAAGAAATAACAGCCCAGTTATCTTTTCATATTTGATCGGCTATTCTGCATTTCCCCAATTGGCTTTAGACTTTTTGTTTAGTGAAGGAGCCAGGTTGTCTTCCTGACCCCTGTAGGGCTGTCATGCACATGCGACCCTGTCTGCATTCTCCAGTGAGATTAGCCTGCTGCCTCGTCCTCCCTGCAGACATGGGCTCGTCCACTCGGGTAACGCCTGACGTGTATTTACCTTGAAGCTAAATGAAGTTCAAGCTTTTGCACCTCAAGGTCGCTTGAGATTTTCCTTGTAAGCTGAAAGATTTTGCTTAAAGAAGGCTCTCATAAGCGAGTGAACTTCATCTTCCGCAGAACCGTGGCAGGAGCAGTCTTAGGATAAGAGGTGGATACTCCCAGCTGCTCTCAGAGCCTGGGATCTACGCTCACCTTACACAGTTACTTAGGTGGAGGCCGAAAGGAACTCTGGGCTTTTCTCAGCATGCCTGCCCCATCTAGGATTCTACAGCGTAAGGAGCCACCAGACGCTGTTAGATTCTCACTATCTTCTAATTTGCTAGCATCACACACAAGATGATTCCTAGACCGGCTGCCGAGACTGCGTGATTTTAAAGAACTGACTCGGAGGGGGAGTGTGTAACTTTCTCTCCTTCAGCGGTGAGGTGCAGGGTAGCCTGGTTGTTTCCTCTGCTTCGGCTTGGGTTGGGGTTGCTTTTTCAGACATAGCTAATTATGAACCGCAGTGTATTGGAAAACAGCCAAATCAATAGCCAGTTCTAAAAACCTGGTGCCCATCCACCTTCAGATCCATAAAATAGGCAAACGATACTCTGATTTTCAAAGAAGAGGCGCTCTCTCTTCATTAAAAGGCTAGGAAAACCTTGGAAGCCTTGGGCTTGCTTTGCAGACCGCTTGTGTGAAACCTACCGCTGGCCCAGCTGCCGTCTGGGCTCCGGCGTGAGCCGCTCTGCAGTCGGTGCCAGGTGGCAGCGCCTTCCTCCCCGCATCTGCCTCCTGTCTGCCGTGCGGGAATACAGGCGCGTGTCCCTGGGACGCTCCCGCAGGGGACGCGCAAGAAATCTGTCTGCAGAGCGGAGATGGCAGGCGCACCAGGAAATCTGAATTAGTGCCGCCATCAGCACACAGCTCTCCGCCTCGTCCTGAACCTTTGACATTGAGGCAGTGTGCTCAGCTGTAGTTACAATATTTGTGATTTGCTTTGGGTTGCAGAAATAGAGAGATTCCTAGTTAATTGTTTGTAGCTTTGTCGGAAGGAGAAAAATCTTTGTGGACTTCGAAAAGGAAATTAGTAAAGTAATACTCAACCAGTAGGTTGTTTTATAACTTGTGCAATTCCTGAGTTATTATTTAATCTTGGAGAGCACCATCAGTTATTCTCATTGGCCTGAGCCTAAAACCTACAGAAAGTGAACGGTGCGGCCAGGGTCTTTGCTGCTCGGCAGGCAAGTTGACCATCTGTGGTTCAAGGCTAAGCAGGGCTGCCAAGAAAGAAGACTGGGAAAGGGAGGGGGATCGTGGAAAGTAGCTGGAAACCTGGGCCTGCATTCTTGTGCTCCGGCGTGGTCACTGCAACTGTGCTGATGAAAGAACTTTTAGGGACCCAAGTCACCAGCACCAGGACAGCTCTGGCCGGCAGCGGCGGGTGCGGTTGGTGGCTGCACAGTTCGCCATTTGCAAGAAACCATTTTCACCTTCGAAAGCTGCTCGGAAGGCTTTATGATTAAGCAATGGGAAGCTGAGTTTTTCCCTTCTAGACCATGAGGAAGACATCAGAGAGATCCTTGGCCGGTGTACATCAAAACATTGTGTGATGTTGAGGAAGACATTTTCATTCACTTTAGAAATGATTTCTGATGCACCACCTGGTTTCTGCTATACGAGTAAGGACTTAGAAAGCGAATGAAACAGATTTCTATCTGCAGAAGTGTGGCTTGGCGATCAGCTTGCTCTCCACTCACGACACGTGGCCATTGGAGAAAAGCGTGCAAAGGCAGCTCTGTGGGAGAATGATTCTGCCACCATGTCCTAAAGTCCTCTCTCCACCCCTTGGTCAGCATCAGCTCTCCAAGAAGAGTATTACTGAATCTTTTTTTAAAAATCATTTACAGTTTATTTAACCAGAGACCCTTTTCTACATGGTAAAGAAGAATTTTTTTTAATATTTGTAAGTTTATTTTTTATTTTATAATGTCTTAAACATTTTGTCACAGTCATGGCAAATGTCGACATTTCGTACATATACACATTTACTACTTTTTCTTTTTTTTTTTTTTTTTGTGTGTTTGTCCATTTTTTTTTTTTATCTTTTATTTAATGAATATAAATTTCCAAAGTACGACTCATGGGTTACAATGGCTTCCCCCCCCATACCGTCCCTCCCACCAACAACCCTCCCCTTTCCCACCCCCTCTCCCCTTCCATTCACATCAAGATTCATTTTCGATTATCTTAATATACAGAAGATCAGCTTAGTATACCTTAAGTAAGTATTTCAACAGTTTGTTCCCACACAGAAACATAAAGTGAAAAATAATAGATGATTTTTTTTAAATGATGATGAAATCAGATCAGACCTATTGTCATGTTTAATCCCAGTGAGAGTCAAGTTGGGAATTGAAAATTTCTTTCTTTTTTTTTTTTTTTACAGAAGATCAGTTTAGTGTACATTAAGTAAAGATTTCAGTCGTTTGCACCCCCATAGAAACACAAAGTGAAATATACTGTTTGAGTACTCGTTATAGCATTAAGCCTCAGTGTACAGCACGTTAAGGACCGAGATCCTACATGAGGAGTAAGTGCACAGTGACTCCTGTTGTTGACTTTACCAATTGACACTCCTGTTTATGGCATCAGTAATCTCCCTATGCACCAGTTATGAGTTTCCAAGGCTATGGAAGCCCCTTGAGTTCTCCGACTCTTATCTTGTTTAGACACGGTCATAGTCAAAGTGGAGGTTCTCTCCTCCCTTCAGAGAAAGGCACCTCCCTCTTTGAAGACCTGTTCTTTCCACTGGGATCTCACTCACAGAGGTCTTTTTGCCAGAGTGTCTTGGCTTTCCATGCCTGAAATACTCTCATGGGCTTTTCAGCCAGATCCGAGTGCCTTTAGGGCTGATTCTGAGGCCAGAGTGCTATTTAGGACATCCGCCATTCTATGAGTCTGCTGAGTATCTCACTTCCCATGTTGGATCACTCTCCCCTTTATTTATTCTATCGGTTGGTGTTAGCAGATACTAGACTTGTTTATGTGCTCCCTTTGACTCTTAGTCCTTTCATTATGATCAATTGTGAACTGAAATTGATCACTTGGAGTAGTGAGATGGCATTGGCACATGCCACCTTGATGGGATTGAATTGGAATCCCCTGGTATGTTTCCAACTCTACCAATTGGGGCAAGTCAGCCCGAGCATGCCCCAAATTATACATCTCTTCCCTCTCTTATTCCCACTCTTATGTTTAACAGGGATCACATTTCGGTTAATTTTCAACACTTAAGAATAACTGTGTGATAATTACAGAATTAAACCAGTCATATTAATCAAGATACCAAAGACATCCTTCGCAGATCTAGAAAAAATGATGCTGAAATTCATATGGAGGCACAAGAGACCTCGAATAGCTAAAGCAATCTTGTACAACAAAAACAAAGCCGGAGGCATCACAATACCAGATTTCAGGACATACTACAGGGCAGTTGTAATCAAAACAGCATGGTACTGGTACAGAAACAGATGGATAGACCAATGGAACAGAATTGAAACACCAGAAATCAACCCAAACATCTACAGCCAACTTATATTTGATCAAGGATCTAAAACTAATTCCTGGAGCAAGGACAGTCTATTCAATAAATGGTGCTGGGAAAACTGGATTTCCACGTGCAGAATCATGAAGCAAGACCCCTACCTTACACCTTACACAAAAATCCACTCAACGTGGATTAAAGACCTAAATCTTCGTCCTGACACCATTAAGTTATTAGAGAACATTGGAGAAACCCTTCAAGATATTGGCACAGGCAAAGAATTTCTGGAAAAGACCCGGGAGGCACAGACAGTCAAAGCCAAAATCAACTATTGGGATTGCATCAAATTGAGAAGTTTCTGTACTGCAAAAGAAACAGTCAGGAGAGTGAAGAGACAACCGACAGAATGGGAAAAAATATTTGCAAACTATGCAACAGATAAAGGGTTAATAACCAGAATCTACAAAGAGATCAAGAAACTCCACAAAAACAAAACCAACAACCCACTTAAGAGATGGGCCAAGGACTTCAATAGACATTTTTCAAAAGAGGAAATCCAAATGGCCAACAGGCACATGAAAAAAAGTTCAAGGTCACTAGCAATCAGGGAAATGCAATTCAAAACCACAATGAGGTTTCACCTCACCCCGGTTAGAATGGCTCACATACAGAAATCTACCAACAACAGATGCTGGCGAGGATGTGGGGAAAAAGGGACACTAACCCACTGTTGGTGGGAATGCAAATTGGTCAAGCCACTATGGAAGTCAGTCTGGAGATTCCTCAGAAACCTGAATATAACCCTACCATTCGACCCAGCCATCCCACTCCTTGGAATTTACCCAAAGGAGTTTAAATTGATAAACAAAAAAGCGGTCTGCACCCTAATGTTTATTGCAGCACAATTCACAATAGCCAAGACCTGGAACCAACCTAAATGCCCATCAATGGTAGACTGGATAAAGAAATTATGGGATATGTATTCTTTAGAGTACTATACCGCAGTAAGAAACAACGAAATCCAGTCATTTGCAACAAAATGGAGGAATCTGGAACACATCATGCTGAGTGAAGTAAGCCAGTCCCAAAGGGACAAATACCATATGTTCTCCCTGATCGGTGACAACTGACTCAACACCAAAAAGGAAACCTCCTGAAGTGAAATGGACACTATGAGAAATGGTGACTTGATCAGCATAGCTCTGACTGCTAATGGACAACTTAATACTACTTTTTCTTGAAAACACAGCTGTTGATACACAGAGTGAGGGATCCATGACCATGATCATAACTTGGGGAAAGAAGACTGTATTGTCGGCTTACATGGTGTGAGTCAGTGAAGTAATATTTATAACTAAATATCCCATGATATGACATGCACATGATTTTTGTACTATATATATATTTTAAAGATTTTATTATTTATTTGAAAGAGTTACACAGAGAGAGGAGAGGCAGAGAGAGAGAGAGGGAGAGAGAAAGGGGGGGGGAGAGGGAGAGAGAGAGAGAGGTCTTCCATCCATCCGTTGGTTCACTCCCCAATTGGCCACAATGGCCGGGGCTGCGCTGATGTGAAGCCAGAATCCAGGAGCCAGGAGCTTCTTCCAGGTCTCCCACGCAGGTGCAGGGGCCCAAGGACTTGGGCCATCTTCTGCTGCTTTCCCAGGCCATAGCAGAGAGCTAGATCAGAAGTGGAGCAGCCAGGATTTGAACTGGTGCCCATATGAGATGCCAGCGCTTCAGGCCAGGGTGTTAACCTACTGCACCACAGCGCCGGCCCCTCTCTCTATATATATTGATCTCCACAAGTCAGAGGAAGCATGCCATAAGTGCAGGATGGTGTAAAATAATTCATTACACTTTCCAAATCGTGCTGTGTTTTGGTATTCAGAGCTCTGTTACACGATGAGCCTTCACCACACACGGACATTTAACTGCTGGAGAGATCTTACTCCCCAGGTTGGGACCGAGGGAGGCAAGCGATGGGATGCCTGCAGAGTAGCACGTACTGGACAGACACCCTCAGCATCATGCAGACACCTTTGGATGTACTTAGTCAGCCTCCGACTGAGTGCACTCAGATGAGAGCCCTAATGCTTCCCTCGCCTCACCTCGTCCCAGGTCCACTGTTCCCAGGCCCAAGGGGGGAACAGCCGATGTGCTGGATTCACATTCAAAAAGCTTGTACTTCGTCCAGTCTCAGGACTCCACATGCCCATGCTTCCTAACTCCAGGCAACTCAAGGGTCGTGAAAATTGAGGGCTCTCTCTTCTCAAATTCCAATTCCAGATCAAGAATTCTAACAATAACCTGTAGTTTCGATTGACACAAAACTCATACCATTTTACTAACACAAATTAATTTTTGCATGAAAAATATGATGGAATATCAAAAACTAATGAGAAACAATGGAATTAAAATATCTATTTAGGGGCAGGCATTTGGCAGAGCTGTTAAGGTGTCACTTGAGATGTTCACAGCCCATATGGGATTGCCTTGTGCAATTCCTATCTCTGCTTCTGATTCCAACTTCCTGCCAGTATACACCCTGGGAGCAACAGGTGATGGCTCAAGTAAGTGGGTCCCTCAAGTGCTAGGTTCCACTGATGTGGGAACCCTGGACTTAGCTCTTGGTTCCTGGTTCAGCCCCAGCTGTCGCAGGCATTTGGAAAGAAAACCAGCAGGTGGAAGATCTCTCTTTCTCTCTCTCTCTCTCTCTCTCTCTCTCTCTCTGTCTGCCTTTAAAATAAATATGATTTTGAAAAGTATGTACTGGTCTTCAAAAACATTATATTTTGGTGCAAAAAAATTTGAAATCTACATACAACTTTTCATAATACATGTTTCCATGAACTTTTTGGAGAACACTTATATGCATGAGTTTCAAAGATTTCTCACCAAAAATAAACTTCTGTTTTAATTCCATTTTCCAGTAACATTTTAAAAAATATTTATTAATTTGAAAGTCAGAGTTACACAGAGAGAGAGAGAGAGAGAGAGAGAGAGAGAGAGGTCTTCCATCCACTGGTTCACTCCCCAGTTGGCCACAATGGCCAGAGCTGCGCTGATCCAAAGCCAGGAGCCAGGACATTCCTCCAGGTTTCCCATGCGAGTACAGGAGCACAAGGACTTGGGCCATCTTCTACTGCTCTCCCAGGCCATAGAAGAGCTGGATCAGAAGTGGAGCAGCCGGGAAAGAGAGAGAAAACATGAGAGCTCCTATCGTCTGGTTCACTCCCAGGTACCCACAGCACCAGGCCCGGGCCAGGATCAATAGATGTCAGAGGCAGGAACTCAACCCTGATCTCCCACATGGTGGCAGGAATCCTAGTACATGAGGCACCACCGCTGCCTCCCAGGGTCTGCATTGCAGGAAGCTGGAGTCCGGAACCAGAGCCAGAGATGGAATCCCTCCAACATGTGCTCCAACGTGCAGCACAGCCATCTTGGCCACCAAGCTACATGCCCTCTCCAGAAATTTCTCAGTGAACACTGGATCTGACTATGTACACCACAAATCTATTCATATTGTGTACATGGAGAATTTTGTGCCCAAAATCACATTTTGTAAGCACGATTTAGAGGATTTCAGAGTACTTTAGGCTTTACTCAATTTCCCTCTGTACCCTGTCTGTGCAGATTAACCTCCAGTTTTGATTACTCTAATAATTAAGTTGTGTGATTAAGTTTAGACGCCCAAACTCAGATGCAACAGTGTGTGCAACGACTGAAAGCCACGTAGGTACAGAAATGCAGAGTCTGTTGGAGATTCTTAAAGAATCATTGGAAATGGGGAGAAGCCAGTGAGTGGGAAACAGGAAGATGTAGCAATTCTCAAAAGACCAGAATATATTCCAGAAACTGAGAACCATAAAGTTAATCTGATACTACTATCTAGCAACAACAACAATTTAAGGATATTTAAATAATTTGGAAACATTGAGGAAATAATTCCTCATTTCATGGTTGTACTAAGAAAAATTTTATAAGAAAGAAGACTAATTTAATTCAATTGTTTTTAATAAAAAGCCATAGAAATTATGGGTCTTCATTTTGTAATATTCTTTTTTTAACTTTTATTTAATGAATATAAATCTCCAAAGTACAGCTTATGGATTACAATGGCTTCCCCCCCATAACGTCCCTCCCACCCGCAACCCTCCCCTTTCCCACTCCCTCTCCTCTTCCATTCACATGAGGATTCATTTTCGATTCTCTTTATATACAGAAGATCAGTTTAGCATACATTAAGTAAAGATTTCAACAGTTTGCTACCACACAGAAACAAAGTGAAAAATAATAGATGATTTTTTAAATGATGATGAAATCAGATCAGACCTATTGTCATGTTTAATCCCAGTGAGAGTCAAGTTGGGAATCACTTTAATTTATGAACTGCATAAAATCTAAGGGAGCCTCTCGAATAGGCCTTCACTACCTGTGCTTAGTCCTGTGGTGTCCAACGTTTGTTGGTTACATCTTTGGTGAAATCTTCAGAATAATTACATCTTGTTTGTTGATCATCAAAAGCTAGACAGGAGAGCAAATATGGATGACCAATATTAACAACAATAGCAACAAGAAAACCCCTCACTAAACCTGAAGGCAAAGCTAAGAAACTGCACTTAATAAGAATAAATATAAGCTCTTCTGTAAGGTGCAAAATTTAACTTTCCATGCACAGCATGGGACAGATCTGTCCTGAAAACACATCTTGGGGAAAGAACTGGACCTTCCACTGCTCAAAGTGTAACATGAGCCATTCGGGTGATGTCACTGCCAAAGAGCACCTGCAATCTTTGGTTCCATTTCCAGTCCCCAGAAGAAAGTGAAATTATCCTTCCACTAAGCCGCGTCCTAGAGGACCATGGAGCAGTGTGTTGACTTCAGGGGCACCTGTCTCAAATCCAGTCCTTCCCCAACATGACAATCTTTCAAATATTTGAAGACAGCTTCCAAGCTGCCTTTTCCAAGCTAAACATCCTTCTATGTCACCAGGACGATTCCTTGTAAATGACATTGCCCTCTCTACATTTGTCATCAGCTCTGGATGACAGTGTCACACAGGATTGGACAGCATGTTCCAGACGCAGAATGACTGGCAGAGAAGAGTGTAGGATCCCCACCTGCCTTGTGTAGATTACTCTTACGGGAGTCAGTCTAACATCACGGGGAAGCTGCGTCCTGAGGGCGCTTACCTTGCACTAATTCTCCTGGACATTTCAGCAAAAACAGATTATAACATACACAGCTCACTTGGCAAACACATGCCCCAGAATAAACATGAAATAAGCATGAAATGAGAAATGCGAATCGGGGCCTTCGTGGGTCATGAATTCAGCACTGCTTAGAGTGCCAAGTGTGACTTGAAGTGTTAATATGTACGTTGTTTGGTTCAGCTCATCTCTGAATACTAAATTTTTTTATGTGAAATTTTAGATTTTCAAGACAGCTTTGACTTGATGAGAATGTGGTATTTTTGTGACTTTTGATAACCACATGAGATGTGACTCTTATACTTTTTTCGACAAGGGCCTTGCGTTGTTGAATTTATAGCCAGTTTTTAACAACATTTATTTATTAAAATGCATGTTTTTTTAAAATATTTATTTATTTATTTGTAAGTCAGTTACACATAGAGAGAGGGAGAGGTAAAGGGAGTGTCAGAGGGAGAGAGAGAGAAGTCTTCCATTCGCTAGTTCACTCCCCAGTTGGCTGCAACACCCAGAGCTTACTGATCAGGAGCCAGGAGTGTCTTCCAGGTCTCCCACATGGGAGCAGGGGTCCAAGAACTTGGTCCATCCTCCACTGCTCTCCCAGGCCATAGCAAAGAGCTAGATCAGGAGTGGAGTAGCCGGGACTCGAACTGGCACTGCAGGCAGCAGCTTTACCTGCTACTCCACAGCGCCGGCCCCATTAAAATGCATGTTAAATCAGTTCTGCTCCAGCTTATGTTCTTGAAGTTGTTTTTAATTTCTGTGTGAGCCTAAGAATACAATTTTATATTTATTCCTATTTCATTTATTCCTATTATATCTGATTTGGGAGGTCAAATTGCCACCATACTCAACTTATGTCATCTAGTTTCCATGATAAGCTCTCTTTCTCCTTATCTGACTTTCAAATAAATAAAAATAAGTAAGTTAAAAAATTTAAATAATAGCAATAACAATGCACAGCTATAAACCAACTTGAATGGCCTAAATCTAAAGCCCTGACAGCACCAGATGCTGCTGGCAAGGATTTGGAACAAAAGGAACTCTGATTCATTGCTGGTGGGATGGAAAGCTGTGTGACTACTTTGGAAGAGTCTGGTAGTTTCTCATAAAACTAAACATCCTGCTACTATGTGGGCCGTCAGTTGTACTCATTCATATTTACCCAAAGGAAATGAAAGTTATATCCACACAAAAACCTGCACATGGGTATTTACTGCAACTTTAGTCATAATTCCCAAAACTTGGAAACACCCAAGGTGTCTGTCTGAAGGTAAACGAATTGTGATATACCCTGGCTATAGAATATTATTCAGCATTAAAAAGTAAGAGATATCAAGCCATGATAATACATGGAAGAAACTTAAAATTCATGTGACTAAAAGAATGAATGAAGCTGGCATTGTGGCACAGTGGGTTAAGCGCTGCGTGCAATGCCAGCATACCGTATGAGTACCGGTTCAAGTTCTGGCTGCTCCACTTCCAATCCAGCTGCCTGCTAATGTACCTGGGAAAGCAGCAAAATGTGACTTAACTGGTTGGGCCTCTGTTTTCCATGTGGGAGACCCAGGTGGAGATCTGAGTTTCCAGCCTTGGCCTGGAACAGCCCTAGCAATTTTGGCCTTCCGGGGAGTGCACCAGCAGATGGAAAATCTCTCTGTCTCTCCCTCTGTCTCTGTGTAACTCTATCATTCAAACAAATAGATGAATCTTCAAGATTAAATACCTGTTTATAATCCCAATGATAGAACGTTCTAAGGAAGGCAAAACTGTGAGGACCGCACAGGGACGAGTGCTTTCCAGGGACAGGTGGCAGGGAAGGATGAAAAGGCAGAGCACAGAGGCATTTTAGGGCAGTCAAACTTTTCTGTGTGATGCTGTAATGATAGATACGCATTACACATGTGTCCACACCACAGAACAGACAGCACCAGGAGCGAATGGGAATGCTGTGTCACTCTGGGTTCATCATTTGTAACATACGCCCTTCCCTGTGCAGAGTGGGCAATTTGTGATGCTACCTAGGGGTGGGGGGAACTCTACCTAATTCATGTTACTGAGCCTCAAACTGCTCTAACAACTACAGTGTGTTTTTTGTATTTATTTGTTTTATTTATTTTGATGGCAGAGGCAGGATAAGAGACAGAGACAGACAGCAATCTCCTGTTGGCTGATTCACTCCCCAGCTGGCCACAAAAGCTGGAGCTAGGCCAGATCAAACCTAGGAGCCAGGAATTCAATCCAGGTCCCCCACATGGGTAGCAGGGACCCAACCACCTGAGCTATCACCTGCCGTCTGGCCCCCAGGATGCATATTATCAGGAAGTTGGAATCCACAACAGAACTAGGACTCAAACCCGGGCACTCTGATAGGGGATACAGGTGTCCCAAGTGGTATCTTACCACCGTGCCAGATCTCCAGCCCAAAGTGTGTTTTTCAGAAGTCAGTGGGGTCTGAAAAGCCTCAGAGGCCAGGTGGCAGGCATGGTGTCGCACAAACGTCATTGCTGCTCACGCAATCCGCACTTCAAGTGAGTTACACACGCAGTAGAGACTTCGCATCTCAACTTGGTCTTCAGAAAGACTGCACCGAGATCCAAAGTGAAACAAAAGATTGTAGCTGTGGCTCAGCAAGCAATCAGCAGTGAAGTGTACATTTGCCGTTAGTGCACCAAATAATTGCCATTGGAGTAATAACCGTGAATCTTATCTTTTTGAGAATACAGAACCTAGGAAAGAATGGTCACAATTTCATGAAGTTGTGCCGCATTTTATTCCTAAGATTAGCACAAAAGGACTGTCACGGGGAGCACTCTTGGCACAGAGGGTTAAGCCGCCACATGGGACCCTCACACCCCCTATCAGAGTGCCTGGTTCTAGTTCTGGCTACTCTGCCAGATATAGCTTCCTGCTTATGTGTGCCCTGGAAGGTAGCTTATGATGGCCCAAGCGCTTGGACCCCTGCTACCTACACGGGAGACCTGGATGGAGTTTCCAACTCCTGATTTTGGCCTGGCCCAGCCTTGAAATGCTATGGGCATTTGAGGATTGAACCAGAGAAGGGAAGATCTATCTCTCTCTTGCCCCCTTTCATCTAAATAAATAAATCTTAAAAAAAAAAAAAAAAAAGAACTACCACATGGCAAGTAATATATGTAAAACAATTTACAACCTCCTGAGAGTAGATCACAGAACCTGTGTGCAGTGGGAAAAGCTGGTCGTGGCAGTGTCGTGTGACTCAAATGATGTGAATACAAAACCAAGTCCAGCGGAACAGGAAACGCAAAGGTGCTACAGAGACCCAGGAGCAGACCCATGTCTGTATGTGCAGGACCCACGCGTTCTAGGTGACTGGAAAGTAGCAAAATAGTTTAACCGCATTTCTTCTTAGTGATGGATAAAATAATACTGAATCCGACAGTCAGTACATACAAGTTGTGTCCTTGAGTCCGAGGAATGTCTTACACACTTAATCCACGCGTTCACCGAAGATAAAACTCCCCCAGTCCTTTAGAATGGCTGACAAGTGGACCGGGTAGTGAAGGATTCCCCTTGACAGATGAAAGGTGAAGGTAAAACCGGACACAGGAGATGTCTACAAAGGACAACCACACTCAGAAACACTGAAGGCAAACACAGCCAGCAGAGATGGGCTCTTTATAGACCAAGAAGAGGATGCAAACGATGTGCAGGACCCAATGGGCAGAGCCAGCGAAACTTCTCTTAAACATTTCACTTCAGTGAGACTTGTGCCTGTGAGTTTGCACACTTTGAAATACTTGAACAGCTCAAAGAGCCTACAAACCTGATCTGGGGGGCATGGATTGGTTTTAAGCCAAGTTGATTATTACAGGACAATAGGCCTGGAAGCCAGGACTTCAGGAGCCTCCTAATTCTTCTGCCTACATCCACTTCTGCCTCCTACAGGCTGAACTCCATGCTTTCTCAGTGCGAGTGCGCAGACATCAAAGTGCTCAAACATCTGTAAGATTTCCTATTGCAAGACTCCTTCCCGAGGGCTGGTCTTGACCAAGTCCCCACTCACACATGGTGGCCCTCTTGGCTCCAGATACTTCTGGGCTCAGTGTTCACTGCTCTTTTTGCTTCATTGGCTAAACTCCTAGCTGCCCACTCAGCTGTCACTTTCTCAGGGTCGCGTGTCTCTTCCTCACTACAGTTAACATGGTTAAAATTGTTCGCTTATTTGTGTGCTCATTTGCTCAATGTCTCATCAGCTCCCCTTCAACACACACAATGACCCACAAGCTCTAAGGACATAGGCACCACCTTCCTCCCTACCGTGGTAGCTTCAAGTACTATTCCTGTAGGATGTGGGTGCTCAATAAATAATGAATGAATGCTAAGGAAAGACATCTCCATTTGTCTTCTTCATTTTCTATAACCACTCTTCATAAATCCTTGAAGCTGGCAGCTCTAATCAAATAAAATGTTTGATTATAGTGTTAATAAAAGGTGATGAAAGTCCTTGGAAAGATAAAGAGCGGACTGCCTATTAATGGTTTGAAATTACATAAAGAACTAATGTTGGAAAAAGGGCATCAGAGTTGAAAGATGAAGCCCACGATCCCCCTGTATAAAAATGCAATTCTTTTCATGTCCTATTTGTCATTAACTGTCTAGTTTATTTTGTTAAGCTATCCAGCAGCCAGATTAAATAGGGATATTCTTGGAAGCAAATTTCTAGTTACAGAGATTCAGTAGAAAATTTTTTCTTAGCCTTCTGCATCAGGAGGAACTATACCGGGAGGGAATTCCTCTGTGATTACAAGGATTATATTTTTATACAATTCCAACAGTGTTTATGGAACCATGTGAATGTGAAACCATTTTGAGATCACTACTAAAAAATCGTTGATTGTAGCCGGCGCCGTGGCTCAATAGGCTAATCCTCCACCTTGCGGCGCCGGCACACCGGGTTCTAGTCCCGGTTGGGGCGCCGGATTCTGTCCCGGTTGCCCCTCTTCCAGGCCAGCTCTCTGCTGTGGCCAGGGAGTGCAGTGGAGGATGGCCCAGGTGCTTGGGCCCTGCACCCCATGGGAGACCAGGAAAAGCACCTGGCTCCTGGCTCCTGCCATCAGATCAGCGCGGTGCGCCGGCTGCAGCGGCGGCCATTGGAGGGTGATCCAACGGCAAAGGAAGACCTTTCTCTCTCTGTCTCTCTCTCTCACTGTCCACTCTGCCTGTCAAATAAATAAATAAATAAATAAATAAATAAATCGTTGATTGTGTCCCTTCATCATTGGGCAGCTGGACAGAACACAAGGGCATTAACAGGGTGTGGAGGGTTCCACTTACCATGTAAGAACAATCTAGAGGCTTTGGGAGACCCTTCAGCTGCAGAACCACTAATCCCTGGGGTCAGACACCACTGAATACAAGACCCGTTGCTTTCCGAGGTGAGAATTTAAATGAATTAGGTGCAAGTTTGGAGCCAAAGTAAAAGTTAGTGGGGAGAACTGAGTAGGCTTACTAGCAAGTATAATGGCCTTGGTGCCTTTCAAACCATGAGTCTTGCAAGTATGATCCTTGTCTAGCACTGAGGTGAGGACAGGACCCTAGGGATTCCCCCACTAACCTACAACCATCGAGGATGGGTGATGAAGTCCAAGCCGCTGGCTACGGGCAGGGGCAGAGTGAATCTCGTTGGCAGAGGCTTCCCAAGGCACCAAATTGGGAACAATGAACTCCTGCTGAATAAAATCAAGGAAGGAGCTCACGGTCCGATAGCCCAGTACCAGAGAGTCAGGCTTGGGGCCATCAGCTGTCTCCAGAGATGCCTGGAGAAATAAGCTGCCCCCGACTTCCCTGAGGATCTGGGGGCTTGTGGGGGATTTGCCTTCCCTCTGCCAGCGTCAAAGGAAGCAGAGCTCTGGTGCAGCCCCTCCAGCAAGGTGAAAGGGCGTCCTTGATCTCTGACAGACAGGTGCCTAAGTAGCTCCAGGTTAGTTCCTAGGTCAGTTTTAGATCATTGTGCATGGTATCTGCAATGGTCTACTTGTTTAAAAAAGAGGGAGTGGCTAAAGCAAGGGCTGCAAAATGCTGACCATGGTTAAATCTGAGAAGCAGTTCGAGTGTTTGTCATAGCATGTTGGCAAGAAGACACAGAAAGCAACACCTGAAAGTCTCCTTCCACTACCCTCAATCCCACTGCTCTCCTAAAATGGAACCACTGCTAAGAGTTTGGTTCACATTTTCCCTGGCCATATTTTCCATGGATCTTGCACACACACACAGACATAGAGTGTATGTGCTTGGCAGGAGAGGATTTTCCTTGTTATCATAGTGAGAGTGGATAGTGACGCTCTCTCCTTTGTTTTGACTTCGAGGTACTGAATTGTGTTATGCTGCGCCCTTTTGTGACCGTGATAGAATGAAAACTGGTCTCGCATAGCAAACAATACCAATTATAAGCCAAAATCAGATAGTCTACAAAGGTAGCTAAGAATGTTTTTGCTTGGGGATTGTTAGAGAGTCTGTTCCTTCGTAAGCACGTAACCCATAGAGAACCCCGTGTGGACCAAATCTAAGGAAGTGGGTGTCATGACTTCCTGGCTTCAGGGCCTGACTGAGGCTTCGGTTTGTGCTGAAGTAGGGAGCAGGGTCTGGAGCATGTGCACCTGCTCCCGTCTCCTGATGAGCGAGGGAGCTTTCGTCTCTCCTCTTCTTCATCTTCCGATTCCTTGTGCTTCCCTCAGTACTGAGGGCAAGAAGAAGGCGTCTTCCCTCAATGGTTGAAGGATGCACAATCTTTTTATTTTCCACTTTTCACCTGGTTCTAGAGTATATCTCCCTTCGTCTCCATTGCAGACAGATAAACTGCTCCATTGTACATACAGGAACTATACTTTTTATTTAGACTACGATCTGTGAACTTGCAGTCAATTTTCTTTTCCTAACCCATCCCCTGCCTTCGCAAGGCCTCCCTTTGATCCAACTACATTTTTCTAGGGAAAACATTTTAAACAGCTCCAGTTGCTGATTTTATGAAGAATGAAAACAGAACTGATGGGAGGATTTGGCAGGAACCCGTAGACCTGAGCAGCAGGCCACGGAGAGATTCCTGCTGCAGAAGCGATTTGTTTGGTTTTTGAGAACTTACACAAGCAATTCTTTCTTGTTCGGTGCATATGTCATTGCAAAGAGGGAAAAAGACCCACATAGCAGGGGGCAGCGCATATTCTGTTCTTTAACCACCTTTTAAAAATATGTTTTATGTCAGTATCTAAATTACAGCAAGCAGGCTGACACACTCTCTTTCTCTTTCGTTCATGAACTCTGTTCTAAAGTGGGTATGAAATAATCCCTTTGCTTTTGTTGCTGGATTGGCTTTGATGAGTCAGATATTAAATATGACTGGTTCATGTGTCACCTATCGATGCAGGGCGTAAGTGTCAGCATTTAGATGGAGAATAATTGGATTCATATCTGTGTTATGTTTTCAAATTGCTGGGTCAGTGCTGGGTCTCCTGCCGTAAATTCGTCATCGCAAGCCCAAGTAAAAGGAATGTGACAGATTTAATACCTAGAATAAGTTATTAACTGTAAGGACGCATAAAACAGTGGCACTGCTGAGCAGAGAACACTACACTGCCCATAATTCTGTAAATGAAAATTAAAGTGTTTTTTTTTTTCACTGCAATGAAATATTTTTCTTCGTTAAATTTCTTGCTTTACTCAAGGAAGTTCTTTATGTTTGATTTAATGTGAAACAATTGCTTTTATTTGACTGTTTAATTTATGAAAGTTTAAACGCTAACACCCAAGCATGAGAGAATGGATTTGATAAGGGGGTTGTTTATAACGTTTCACTTCTCGAAAGGTCCAGTGGCTGCTGTTACCTATGCTATCATGAAGACTCCATGAAATATCATTTTTTTCATAGCGTGCTCGCCTCTCTATTATGGTCAAAGGGAAGGAGAATTGAAGTCCAGCCCCTTTCACTTTAAATTTATTTTTAAAAAGTAATAGGGGAGGCCGACGCTGTAGCATAGCGGTAAAGCTGCCGCCTGCTGTGCCAGCATCCCATATGGGAGCCAGTTCGAGTCCTGGCTGCTCCACTTTCGGTCCAGCTCCCTGCTAATGCGCCTGGGAAAGCAGTAGAAGGTGGCCTAAGTCCTTGGGTCCCTGCACCCATGTGGGAGACCTAGAAGAAGCTCCTGGCTCCTGGCTTCAGATTGGCCCAACTCCAGCCACTGTGGCCATTTGGGGAGTGAACCAGTGGTTGGAAGACACCTCTCTCTCTCTTGCTCTCTCTCTCTCTCTCTCTCTCCCTCTCTCTGCCTCTGCCTCTCTAACTCTGCCTTTCGAATAAAATAAATAAATCTTTTAAAAATAAATTATAATTAAAAAAGGAAGAAAAAAAAAGAAATAGGGCAGACACTTAGCCTAGCAGATAAGTTACCTGTGTCCTCTAACAAAGTACCTGGGTTCAGTTCCTGCTCCAACTTCCCGCTGATGTCGATCCTGAAGAGGCAACAGGTGATGGCTCAAGTGGTTGGGTGCCTGCACTCACATGGGTTACCTGGATTGAGTTCCAGCCTCCCAGCATTGGAAAGGCCCAGCCCCAGCTGTTGCAGGCATTTGTCTTCTTTTATGACAGGTGACAAATCTGAGGCTCAAAGAAATCTAGTATCCACATCTCAGCCTCTTACCATTTATCTACTGGTTGTCTTCAAGCGATCTGCTTTTTTTTTCTCCTTAAATACAGGTGGATTTAAAAAAATCTCATCACTGCCATCAGTGGAAGATAAATGATACTGTGAATTTCATTTTTAATTACGTTTTCACATATACATTATAATATACAAACATCAGTGTACACCCACCAGGAGGGCTATAACTGTTAAGTAGAGAATAGCAGGTGTTAAGTGAGGATATAGAAAAACTGGAACCCTCAGACACTGCTAATGGGAAGGTAAAATGGTGTAGGTGCCCTGAGAACAGCTGGGTGATTGCTCAGAAGTTCTGCATGGAGTTACTGAGGACCTGGCAGGGCCATTACCAGGTCGCCTGGAAGGTAGGAATTCCAACAGCATCATACATGGGTGCTCCCAGAGGCATGATTCATAGTAACCCACAGCGTAACCAGCCCAGTGCCACCGACTGCTGAGTGGACAAACAAAATATGGTGCCTCCACACGTTGGATTATTCAGCCATCCAAAGGAGGGAAATACACACGACAAAAAATGCATGAGACTTACAGACATTACGCTCAGTGAAAGGAGCCTGGCATGGAAGAACACATAGTGTAGTATGCGATTTTGTTTATGAGAACTATTCGGAGTTAGCAAGTCCATAGGGACAGAAAGGCATTAGTGGTTCTCAGAGGAGGAAGTGATAGCTCCGTGTGCAGGGGGTTTCTTTCTGAGTGATGCAAATGTCCTGGAATGAGACTGCAGTAATCGGTGAGCAGCATCGTGAGTCACACAGCAACCACTGAAATGCATTGCTGACTAGGCAATGTGCTAGAAACATCACATGTAATTTCATTAAGTATAAAAACCTCACCATGGGGCCAGCATTGTGCTGCAGCAGGCTAAGACGCCACTTGCTATGCTGGCATCCCATGTCAGAGTTCTTGTTCGAGTTCTCATTGCTCTACTTCTGATGCAGCTTCCTGCTGATGCCCCCGGGAGGCAGGAGAAGACGGTCCAAGTGCTTGGGCTCCTACCCCCCATGTGGGAGACCCGGTTAGAACTCCTAGCTGCTGGCTTCAGCCTGGCCCAGCCATGGCAGCTGTTTGGAGATGGAAGTTTTCTGTCTGTCTCTCCCTTTCTCTCTGTTCTTCTGCATTTCAAATAAATAAATAAATACATATTTCAAAAGAAAAAACCTCATAGTCTGATTTAAGCACAAAAACCAAGTAGAAATTGACTGTTTCAAAACAGTGATAGAGTGAATTTTGAATATTTCCCACACACAGGAATAATATAAGTCTGTGGTGACAGATATGCCAGTTACCCCAATCTGATCATTATGCATTATGTTCATCTATTGAAACGTCACCCCATCCCCCATAAATATGTACAGTTACTATGTGTCAATAAATAAGTTGGGGGAAAACAAGGGTATAGCTCTAATGGTGTATCGTTCTACTTGGTTCTGTTGAAAACCTAATGTCTTAGAATGTCACACTCAGAAAGCAGTTACTGATGCATAGTCATTGTCTTCTTCGAGTTCCTTGTGTTTAGGTGCTATTGTCCAATAGAACCCACTCCCACTTTGTTTTTAAAACCTTAAAGCATCAATTTATGATAAAGTAAAAAGATGATATTATTCTAGCTCTATTAAAGCCATACAAGAAATTCTTTATATCTTACATTTTCCCAGTTGCTAAAATCTTACATGCACCCTCAAAAGGATTACATCTTAAACTACTGAAAGAATTTGCCCCAAAATTCATAAAATTTGCCCTCCAAAGAAAAGATAAATAAAGTACAGAAGCCATTACTCAACTGTTAATTGACACTGGGGTCTTGGTGTGTCTTACTGGCGTCTGGGAGACCCTCTCATGTACAACAGTATTCGTTAACTAAAAATAAATTTCAAATGTGAAGATTCAGTGACAATAATAATAAACAAATGTCAAATTACAAAAATATATTGTACCCTTGCACCAGCAATCGAAATGAGCTCGGAGTCTCTGGAAGTCCATATGGTAATAAAAGAATGGCCCCCAACAGGATCAGAAATGTGAGTGTGAAAATACTTTTTCTTTTAAAGGGTCTATATAACATGTCCTTCTGCAATAATTCATATATTAAGCCTACTATTACCCTATCTCCCGGTCTGGCGTTTGATTGAATGAGTAGAACCCGCTTCCTAGGGAGCCGCTGTGTCAGCCATCAGCTGTGTGAAGCAATGCCGGTTGCTCCTAAGACAAGGTCAGGAAAGAACTTGAACAACACTCAGTGTGTCTAAGTGAATCCTTGCTTTAATTTTTTTCAAAAGCTCCCAGTGTGTCCTCAAATACTTCTGTACAGCTCAACCTCTACACCTCCAGAACCAAGTAGGGAGGACAGAGCCCCGAGTATTACATTTTCATTAAAAGCCAGCGGTGACTTTTAACCAACTTGAATTATGGATGACAGCTCACTTCCTGGCTTCTTCAGAGGAAACTTGGCTGAACGTATGGAACCAGGCTATGTGGCAGGCTCACTATTGGCTTCTCAAGTTGATGCGTGTAAAACTGTGTTTGGCAGGCATTCACCAAAACCCCTCATACTCACCCATAGCTGAATTACTGTCCCGCCTGCTCCCTTTCTGTTCCCAAAATCAAAAGGTCAGATTCATGGCAGCTTTTCCAAAAAGTGCTAATGAGTTCTCCTAGCACTAATTGTAACAAACTTCCATTTCTCTTCACCACATTAGGCTAATCTCTTCGTTCATTCACTCTCAGACAACATAGACTCACAACATATGTAAGTGTGTGAGTAGGTGCAAACATACGCAACTGCCAAGTTATTACAAGTCCGTGTGTTTCCACCATCGCGTTCCCTTCACAAACACCTAGGTTGTAAAGATAGACTTAGAGAAATACAAATACATTAAATGATAAACAAATTAGAAAAATATAAAAGTGCATGTCTAATAGCATACACATTACTTGGAAAAATTCTGTTTGAAACTTTAATAACTTATCTCGTCTGCTTTCAGTTGCAAAATACTGCGTATATTTATTATTCATCCCTTATCAGTACTTCTATATTTCATTGATACTCTTAGATTTGTTCTCTATAAATTGAATTCACAAAGGAAAATAACAGCATACTGGGGCTTCCTGGGAAAACTTCTCTCTTAAATTTTTTAAAAATCAGAGATTTAGGGAGTGGGTATTTAGACTAGTGATTAAAACATCCACATTCCATAATACCATCTGAGTTTCATTCCCACGTGGGCTCCTGATTCCACCTTCCCACTAATGCAGGCCCTCGAACACAGTGGTGACAGCTCAAGTAACGGGGTTCCTACTCACACACATGGGAGATCTGGATTGGGTTTCTGGCCCAATCTTTAGCGCCAGACCAGCCCTAGCCAACATGGGCAGTTAGGGAATGAGCTACTAGATGGGAGATCTCTTTCTTTCTCTTTCCATATTTTTCTACCTCTAAGATAAATGAATTTTTATATTAAATCAACAGAATTTATTTGCTATGAAGAGAAAATACAGAGAAAACATGGGGTCTGTAATTCTACAGACAAATGTCTTTTTTTTTACGTTTATTTTTAGGGTTTTAAAGAAGATTTATTTATTTATTTGAAAGGCAGAGTTAAGGAGAGAGATCTTCCATCTGCTGATTCACTCTCCAGATGGCTGCAATGGGCAGGGGTGGGCCAGACCAAAGCCAGGAGCCAGGAGTTTTACCTGAGTCTCCACAGGAGTATCAGGGTCCCAAACACTTTGGCCATCTTCTGTTGCTTTTCCCAGACCACTAGCAGGGAGCTGGATCCTAAGTGGAGCAGCCAGGATGCAAATCTGCACCACTATGGGACGCCAACAACTCGGGCAGCAGCTTTACCCACTGTGCCACGACACCAGCCCCAGGTTTGAGTTTTTAACAGATTCAATATAGTTCATAGAGAACATTCTAGGCTGGCGCCATGCCTCAATAGGCTAATCCTCTGCCTTGCGGCGCCGGCACACCGGGTTCTAGTCCCGGTCGGGGCACCGGATTCTGTCCCAGTCACTCCTCTTTCTGTCCAGCTCTCTGCTCTGGCCCGGGAGTGCAGTGGAGGATGGCCCAAGTGCTTGGGCCCTGCACCACATGGGAGACCAGGAGAAGCACCTGGTTCCTGGCTTCGGATCAGCGTGATGTGCAGTCCACAGCGCGCTGGCCAGGGTGGCCATTGGAGGGTGAACCAACGGCAAAAGGAAGACCTTTCTCTCTGTCTCTCTCTCTCTCACTGTCCTTCTGCCTGTCAAAAATAAAAAAATAAAAATAAAAAAGAGAACATTCTATAAATACAATGATAACTTTTAATTTCAAAAATAAAAATTAGAGGCTTAAATTCTTAGACAGAAAAATGTAAGTGAAGATGTGAAATAACAACAAATTCTGCGACACACATGACAAATTAAAAGCTAACATGAATAGAGAATCATCTGAATTATAGAAGAAAAAGATGAGTCTCTCAGCAGAAATGGAGGCAAAGGTCACCAGAAGGTAAGATGCACAAAAAAGAGTCAAAACGTCCACCAAACGCGGACAGAATACCCACACTTACTTGTAAGTGACAGAAAGCTTTCTTAAAAGAGGAAAGTGAATTTATACCCAGTGTTTAGGAACTAGCCAGACTAGCCTTGGTGATTTGTCTCAATTCAAGCACTCGCGTGGAGTGAGTCAGGGCACAAGTTGACTAAACCTTTCTGGTAAGGCAATTATTCAGCGACACTGTGTCAAAATAAAATATGCCTACCCTTTGGATGAAACAGTTCCAACTCCAGGAAATAAATTAGTGAGCAAAAGAAGTCTACGTATGAATTTTTTACAATTTTATCTAGGGTAAACAAATTTCATGTATTTCATATATACAGATGTAGGAACATAGTGATAACTCCCACCTATCCTCCCTCCCACCCACACTCCCACCCATCTCCTTCCTTCCTCTTCTATCCCCTCTCTTAATTTTTACAAAGACATGTTTTCAGTTTACTTTATACTCACAAGATTAACCCTACACTAAGTAAAGAGTTCAATAAATAGTATGAAAAAAAAAAAAAAAAAAAAAACACCGTTCCCCAACAATAGAGACAAGGGCTGTAAACAAATCTCTAAATGTCAATTTCACTTCAATACTTTACATGTTAATTACTCGGTTAGGTACCACAGATGAAGGAAAACATATGGCATCTGATTTTGGGGGATGACTTATTTCCCTAAGTATAATGGTTTCCAGTTACACCCATTTGGTTGCAGAAGACAGGATTGATTTTTTTACCACTTAATAGTATTCCACAGTATACATATACTGTGATTGCTTTATCCAGGCATCAGCTGGTGGACATCTGGGTTGATTCCTTACCTTAGCTATTATAAACTGAGCTGCTGTGAACATGAGGAGACAGATGACTCTTTCATCGGCTGATTTCATTTTGTCTGGCTAAATTCCCAGGAGTGGAATTTCTGGGTCGTATGATATATCTATTTTCACCTTTATGAGGTTTCTGCACAATGTATTCAGCAATGGCTACAGCAGATTACAATCCCACCAACAGTGGGTAGGATACCCTTTTCCCCACATCCTCACCAGCATTTGTTGTTTCTTGATTTCTATATGAGAACAGTTCTAACTGGGGTGAGATGAAACCTCATTTTGATTTGCATTTCTCTAAAGGCTAGTGATCCTGAGCATTTTTATGTGTATCTGTTAGCCATTTGAATTTCCTCCTTTGAAAAATGCCTGTTCAAGTCCTTTGTCCACTTCTTAACTGGTTTGTTCTGTTGTTGTTGAGTTTCTTGAGCTCTTTATAGATTCTGGATATTAATCCTTTATCAGTGTCATAGTTTGCAAATATTTCCTTCCCTTCTGTCAGTCACTCTTCACTTTGCTGAGCGTGTGTGTTGTTGGTTTTTTTTTTTTCAATGGAGAAGCTTCTCAGCTTAATGTAATCCCATTGGCCAGTTTTGGCTTTGATTGCCTGTGCTTCAGGGATCTTTTCAAGAAGCATTTACCTATGAAAACCTTGCAGAATTTCCCCAATATTCTCTAGTAATTGTATGGTATCAGGTCTTATGTTTAGGTCCTTGATCCATTTTGAGTGGATTTTTGTGTAAGGTGTAAGGTAGGGGGTCTTGCTTCATACTTCTGTATGTAGAGATCCAGTTTTCACAGCACTGTTTGTTGAAGAAACCATCCTTGTTCCAGGAATTGATTTTAGCTCCTTTGTCAAAGATAAGTTGGTTGTAGATTAATGGATTACTTTCTGGAGATTCTGTTCTGTTCCTTTGGTCATTTTGTTGTTGTTGTTTATTTTTTGTTGCACCAGTACCAGGCTGTTTTGATTACAACTACTTTGTAGTATGTCTTGAAATCTGGTATTGGGATGTTTCTGGCTTTGTTGTTGTTGTTGTTGTTGTGTAACATTGTTTTAGGTCCTCATAGTCTCTTGTATTTCCGTATGAGTTTTGTCATCATTTTTTCTAGATCTGAGAGCAATGTCATTGGTATTTTGATTGGGATCCCACTGAATCTATAAATTACTTCTGATAATATGGACATTTTGATTATATTGATTCTTCTAATCAGTGAACATGGAAGTTTTTTCCATTTTTTTGTGTCTTCTATTTCTTTCTTGAATATTTTTTAAATATCATTGTAGAGGTATTTGACCTCTTGGTTAAATTTATTACAATGTATTTATATTTTTGTGTAGCAACTATGAGTGGGATTGATATTTGAAGTTCTTTCCCAGCCATGACATTATCTGTGTATACAAAAGCTATTGATTTTTGTGGGTTAATTTAATATCCTGCTATTTTACCAAACTCTTTTATGAGTTCCAGTAGTCTCTTAGTGGAATCTCTGGGTTCCCCTATATTTATCATGTCATCTGCAAATAGGAAAAGTTTGACTTCCTTCTTTCCAATTTGTATCCCTTTAATTTCTTTTTATTGACTAATGGCTCTGGCTAAAATTTCCAGGACTATATTGAATAGCAGCAGTGAGAGTGAACATCCTTGTCTGGTTCCAGATCTTAGTGGAAATGCTTCCAACTTTTCCTCATTCAATAATATGTTGGCTGTGGGTTTGTTATAAATTGCCTTGATTATCTTGAGGAATTTTCCTTCTAAACCAAATTGGCTTAAGGTTTTCATCATGAAATGATGTTGTATTTTATCAAAAGCTTTCTCTGCATCAATTGAGATAATGATATGGTTTTTGTTCAGCAGTTTGTTAATGCGATGTATCACATTGATTGATTTGCAAATGTTGAACCATCCCTACATTCCAGGCATAAATCCCACTTGGTTCATGTGAATGATCTTTGTGATGTGTTGTTGGATTCAATTAGCTAGTATTTTGTTGAGGATTTTTGCGTCTATGTTCATCAGGAATATTGGTCTTTAGCTTTCTTTCTGTTGTTTCTTTTTCTGGTTTAGGAATTAGGGTAATGCATGCTTCATATGAGTGTGGGAGGATTCACTCTCTTTCAATTGTTTTGAATAGCATGACAATTGGATTTAGTTCTTCTTTAAATGTCTAATAGAGCAGTGAAGCTGTCTGATCCTGGACTTTGCTTTGTTGGAGGGTCTTTATTACTGATTCAATCTCCTTCTTGGTTATTGATCTGTTTAGGTGTTCTATGTCTTCTTGACTCAATGTTAGTAGATTTAATGTGTCCAGGAGTCTATCCATTTCTTCTAGATTTTCTGATTTGTTGATATATAACTCTTTGTAGTAATTCCTTATGATTCTATTTATTTCTGTGCTATCTTTGTTATATTTCCTTTTATCTCTACCTCTTTTTTTGTTAATTGGGCCAATGTTGTATCAATTTTGTTTATTTTTTCAAACAAAAAGCCCTTCATTTTACTGATCTTTTGTATTTTTTATTTCAATTTTGTTTATTTCTTCTCTAATTATTTCTACCTAATAATTTGGGGTTTGGTTTGTTGTTGTTTTTCTAGATCCTTGAGATGCATTGAGAGATCATTTATTTGATGTCTCTCCAATTTCCTGATGTAGGCACCAATTGCTATAAACTTCACTCTTAAGATTGCTTTTGCTGTATCCCTTAAGTTTTGGTATGTTGTATTATCACCTTCATTTGTTTCCAGAATTTTTTTTTCTCTTTGGATTTCTTTTATGAACCATTGTTCATTTAGGAGCATATTGTTCAGTCTCCATGTGTTCACATATGTCTTCCAGATTCTTGAGTTGTTAATTTATAGCTTCATGCCATTGTGGTTTAAGAAAATGAGTGGTATGGCCAGCGCCAGCGCCGGCACACCGGGTTCTAGTCCCGGTCGGGGCGCCGGATTCTGTCCCGGTTGCCCCTCTTCCAGGCTAGCTCTCTGCTGTGGCCAGGGAGTGCAGTGGAGGATGGCCCAAGTGCTTGGGCCCTGCACCCCATGGGAGACCAGGAGAAGCACCTGGCTCCTGGCTCCTGCCATCGGATCAGTGCGGTGCGCCGGCCGCAGCGCACCGGCTGCGGCGGCCATTGGAGGGTGAACCAACGGCAAAGGAAGACCTTTCTCTCTGTCTCTCTCTCACTGTCCACTCTGCCTGTCCAAAAAAAAAAAATGAGTGGTATGATTTCAATTTTTTTGAATTTGCTGAGACTTGATTTATGGCTTAACATATAGTCTATCCTAGAGAAAGTTCCATGCCCTGATGAAAAGGATGTATATTCTGCAACTGTTGGATGAAAGACTCTGTAGATGTCAGGTAGCTCCATTTGGTTCATAACTTAGATTACCTCTGTTGTTTCTTTGTTGATTTTCTGTCTTTTTTTTTTTTTTTTGACAGGCAGAGTTAGTGAGAGAGAGAGTCAGAGAGAAAGGTCTTCCTTTTGCCGTTGGTTCACTCTCCAATGGCCACCGTGGCGGCGCACCGCACTGATCTGAAGGCAGGAGCCAGGTGCTTCTCCTGGTCTCCCATGGGGTGCAGGGCCCAAGCACTTGGGCCATCCTCCACTGCACTCCCTGGCCACAGCAGAGAGCTGGCCTGGAAGAGGGGCAACCGGGACAGAATCTGGTGCCCCGACCGGGACTAGAATCCGGGTTGCCAGCGCCACTAGGCGGAGGATTAGCCTATTGAGCCATGGCGCCGGCCGACTTTCTGTCTTTTTGATCTGTCCATCAATGAAAGTAGGGTGTTGAAATCCCCCATTACTATGTATTGGAGTCTGTGTCTCTCTTTAGGTCCATTAACATTTGTTTTAAATAATGAGGTGGCCTGGCATTGGTGTGTATACATTTATTATAGTCACATCTTCCTATTGAATTGATCCCTTAATCATTACATAGTGCCCTTCTTTGTCTCTTTTAACAGTTTTTGTGTTAAAGTCTATTTTATCTAATACTAGGATGGCTATACCAGGTCTTTTTTGCTTTTGATTAGCATGGAATATCCTTTTTCCTCCTTTCACTTTCAGTCACATGTACTCCTGTTGGTGAGATGTATTTCTTGCAGGCAGCAAATACAGGGGTCTTGTTTTTAGTCCATTCAGCCAGTCTGTGTCTTTTAACTGGAGAGTTGAGGCCATTTATATTCAAGGTGACTATTGATACGTAATAACTTGGCCCTGCCACTTTTCCATAAATATTCCTATTGTTTACTTTGTGTTTCCTTTGTGCTTTTACTGAAGATTTTCTGCCTTACATATTCTTTCATAATGATGACTCTATTCTGCATTTCTGTGTGTAGCACATCCTTATGCATCTTTTGCAAAGCTGGACAAGTGGTAACAAATTATTTCAATTTCCGTATGTTATGGTAAGTTTTTACTTCACCTTCATTCTTAGACTCATGCCAAACTCTCCCTCCAGCTTTATCACCAGTGGCACAAGCTGCTGCAGTCTGATCTCACTCTCCAAAGCCGGCACTTTCCCAGCTCTAAGCTGCTGGGATCATGCTTTGCATCCATGTTCATGGTGTGCATCTACACCTTCCACTTTGATCCATGACATCGCTCCCATATGCATTTTAGATAAATATAAACATAGGCGTATATTGGGGGGAAGGGTAGCATTGTATAGAAGGTCCCAGAAAAATCAAAATAACCCAAATCCTCAGACACTATTAATCAACCTATTTCTAATGGTACTCCCATACAATGCAACAAGCAATTATTTGATAGTGATACTGTAGGCACAGGTTGTGGGTTAAACCACCTGTTGGGATGCCTACTTCCTACATCACAGTGCCTGGTTTGAGTCTTTGGTTCAAGTCCTTACTATTCCACACTTGTGATACAGTTTCCTGCTAATGGGGCCTGGAGGCAGCAGGTCATGGCCCAGTACTTGTGTGCCCTCCACCCATGTGAGAGACAAGGATGGAGTCCTGGCTCCTGGCTTTGGCTTGGCCCAGTCCTGCCCCTGTGGCCATTTGGGGAGTGAACCAGCAGATAAAAACTAGCACTCTCTTGCTCACTCTCTTTCTCTCTCTCCTTCTCCCTCTCCCTCTCTGTCATTCTGCCTTTCAAATACATTAAGAAGCTTTTAAAAAACTGACAGTGTAGAATTGTATTCATTAATGGGAAAGTTCTAAGCTATATTATTAAAAAACCAAATGTTATAACAGTTTTAGCCCCTTCTCCGTCTTTGCTCCTTTTCCTACAATAATGTATGTAACTAAAACCCATTGTTATGTGAAAATAAAAACATTAGGTATCTCTGCACAGTGAGATTTTGTATTTTTTTTCTTCTACAACTCTGTATAGTTTACTCTTTTGGCAGTGCATGTATTATGTCTAATTAAGAAAATATCTCAACATTACCTCTCTTCTCCAGTTTTGGAATAGCAAACACGGCCAACAGGTCAGACTATCTAAGACTGACTCTCCAATGTATCTCTTCTTGCCCACATTCATTCTCTCTATTGGGATTACTCAGTTTCTAAATTATCAGTTCTACCTTTCCCATGATCTGAGAAACACAAGAAATCCATGTGGGTGTAGAATAGTGCTGGATATTGAGGTTGCTTTTCGTTTCCTGACACTTGGAGCGTAGCTCTGCGGGCAACAGTGGCAGGACTTACACAACACTGCTCCCAATACACAAGGATCCCAGAACCTTCCAGTTCTAGACATGGTCATGCGACATCAGTGAAGGGTCCAAGCTGCTGATTACCTAAAAGAACGAAACAAAGTCCACTTCCCTGAGTTTCTTCTGGAGCTAATCGATGAGCACAACATCAAGCTGAACTGTCAGACGCAGAGGGAGGTGTTTCTGGGTTTGCAGATGGCAATGTCTAACAGCCCAGCCAGCAGACAGCTCAGGCGGGTGCTTTACTACCTTACTGGGCAATCATGAAAATTGGGGAATGTTTTATGTGAATTTGGGAATGTTTTATTTTAAAAAAAAAAGTTCTGAAGTTGATTAGTGACTTCCAGGTTTGTGCCCACAACACCCTTGGAGACCCAGCCTTTCCCACCCACAGAGAAGCCGTCAGATCACCAGGAGCTCACCAGGAGCTCACCAGGCAGGCAAGAGCCCAGACAGTGCTTTGAGGAGTGGGAGAGGAGCAGAGCATATATATATATGCTTCCGGTAGACTCTCTCCCTGGGGCGTTTTGGCACAGTAAATACCAAAAAATGAACCATACTGGTGTATAGGCTCTACAAGTCATTAGGTAAGTGTTACCAGTTCTTTGCCACTGACTCATCTTTGACCAGAGAACTCATTATACCGCAACTTCTATGCCCTTATCAATAATGCTAAGATAATATGGGAGCCTGTCAGTGTAGCTGAGCTGGCCATACTGAATCCTAAATAGTGTGTTGAACTCTGAGGCTCCGTTGCCTTCATTACTGTGTCCATTAGGTGGGAGAAGAGTTCAGCGTTGTCACTGAAAATTTGGTTTTTCTAATTTGGAAGGAATACATGCTGATTGAAGAAGAAATTGTGACAACCCATAAACAAGTGAAAGTAACTCTTACTATACTACCCTCAAACAGCACTGGTGTTTCAATACTTCCCCTATAGCTGCATGGCTGGGAGTACAGGCTCCAGAACCAGGGTGCCTGGGTTCAAATCCCAGATCTGCCAGTTGCTAGTGGCCTTGAGCATCTGAACAGCATCTTTGTGTCTAAGTTTCTCAAGGAAGTGGGGAGAGCATGACCACAGAGGATCCTAGATGACCGATAATGAGAATTCAGCAGGCTAACACGCGTGAAGTACCTAAAACCGTGCCTGGCATATGGTTATGGTCTCCTGTTAATAAACTTGACCTGTTGTGTTTGGAATCTAGGGGTGGGCCCATGGCATACAGTTAAGATGCATGGCTATTGGAGTGTGCAGGTTTGATGTCCAGCCCTGCGCTGGACTTCAGTTTTCTGCTAATGTGCACTTTGGGGGGCATCAGGTAGGGCTCCTATAACTGAGTCTGTGCCACCCACCTGGGAGGCCTGCATTGAGTTCCAGGCTCATAGCTTCAGGCTGGCCCAGCCATGGCTACTGCAGAGATTTGGGGAGTGAACCAGCAGATGGGGAGCCACCTAACACTCTTTCTCTCTCTCGGCTTCTCCAGTAAATAAATTTATTATTTTTATAAGTAAATACATGGAATCTAAACATATGGAATCGAACTGTTTGGCAACCTGATTTTTACCTAACAGTGTTTCCTGAGCATATTTTCCTTTTATTTAATGCATATCTGATGCAAATGAATGTAGAGTTATAGAAACACTTTTAATGGGTACAAGGCGCTCCGTTGTATGAATGTACTGAATTATTTGGCCAATCAGAGAAAGCAATCCTAAATGCTCTTTCTGTAATGTAACTTCATCGTTAAGGTCCAGTCAGGGAGCCGCAAACATGTAAGTACAGCCTGCTGAGTCCTGCATGTCTTCCACTGGCTTCATAGATTCCCATAGCAAAGGAAGAGGAGCAGGAGGAGAGGCAGGAAGGAGGAAGGAGAGGTGGAGCTACACCGTGATCCAAAAACACTGTTTCTAAACAAAAAAAGTTGATACATAATTTTTGTACTGCTCATGACTGTTCATCATCACGAAGTGAAATTAGTGCCACTTTTTTGAGCTGATTTGGCTCCCTATAAGATCTTTCTTTAGATTGTCCCCGGGGTAAGCTATGAACTGATTAACCCTGATAATCAAAAATATATGAAAAATATCCAGAAAACAGAAGCTATTTATAAATCACATTTTTATAAGATGAAAACTGAACTAGGATTAAACTCAGGTATTTCTGTTCTAAAATAAAGCGATGATTTTATCACGTATTTCTATACAGAACCTTTATGTCATGGGAAACCATAAAATTGTGATGATCTAATAGGAATTTTTATGGCTCTCATGTGGTGTTTACAATGCTGATGTAGAAAAGAATAATCTTCTGCTGTCTAATCTCCCAGTGTTTGAGGTCATGGTCACATCAGACTTCTAGACCAACCTTCCAAGTTTTAAAGCCACCTCTTGGAATTCTCAGGAGAATTTGTATGGCCATGAGTTGATATCATTGCAATGACCTTAAAGACCAGACCAGAAAACTCCCTGAGTTCCTGAAATAATTCAGGCTTATTTTTCTCTTGACTTCAAGTAAATCAGTTGGTTACCAATTCTCCATTTTCTCTCTGCTCAGCCTATGTGGCTCAAAATCAGGGGTTTGTGCTAAATTTCAGAAATCAAAGGATACTGTTCTTGTTACTCTATACGACAATAACTTTATGGCCCTACTTGCAGGCCCAGTTCTTTGGGTTCTTGCAGGCTCAATCACATTCTTGATGGGTTACAATGGACATGTGTTTTCAAAGTAGAATTTAGTCTGTTACCAAGTAGAGACTCTTAATTATGAATGCCTTATACTCATTTTTGGTCTTGTGTGTTTTTCTACATACAAAGCCAAGCTAGCTATGTCTGAGAATCACCTGGGAAATTTTTTGCAGATCTCAGGCTAAACCTCAACTCTATGGAATCTGAAACTCTGGATACAGCCCAGGAATCTATATTTATAACTGTTACTTCTTCCCCAAAAAATAATAGTGCAGAGAGGAGACTATCTAATCAAGTATTTCTAAAGACTTACTGTAGAAATTTATTTGGGTGACACAAAGGAACTAAATAATCCCTGCAAACAAGCTCACTAAGTCAGAATCCCCCAAAATTTATTCCATGAGACATATGTAGGCATTACATGAAAAAAAGGTTGGGGGGGGGATCATGATCAAATAAACTTGGTAAGCTCTAGGTTTAAAAACTTTAACACGTTTTTTTCACTTCAGAATTTCTCAGGGCCTTTAATACATCGTGGCTTTCCAAGAGGAAAGTCAGACTTCTTGGAACGTGGAGTTGTTTTTTCACAGAACATGTCTTGGAACCAGTGTTTCAGAACACACAGCTTTGGCAATGCTGCACGACATGATCCAGTTCTCAAGCGCGATGACCATGACTACGCATGTTCAACCCTCCTAGCACCCAGAACAAGGCTCAGTACTACATGTGAAGCTGATGAGCTGAATACATTCTCACAATCTGCATTGTCATCCAGGAGGTCAGGGAAGCACACAGGCTAAAAACAGCTACAGGTTACGAGGAACCACAGAGTCGGTTATTCCATGGCTTTTTTGTGTTTCATTTGTTTGTTGAAGTGTTGGCTCGTGTCGGTGCCACTGGAAAAAGCAATGGCTCCTCTGTGATTTGTCTCCTCCTAATTCTCAGAAATTAGGCTCAGTGCTCATACTCATTCTAAGAAGAAATCTGGGGCTGTGGAATGATGTTGGAGCAGGGACAGCAGGAAAACCATAGGATCCAAGGAGCTTGGTGTGCCTCAGGGGTTTAGAATGCTGTACACTTGCACCGGTTGTACTGATCACAGTAGAAAATAATTTCCTAGTCTTGTGGCTAATTCTTGCGTAAGGACCTTGTGGGGTGGTACCTGCCAGGCCACGGTGCAGGAAGTCCTTACCCGGCAGGGGGGTGAACTTGGCTGAGGAAGGGTCAGAGTAAAATCAAAAGAACAGTTTCTGTCCTCAGAGCTTGTTTTACAGGACTGTAGCGAATTGTTCGATATTTTTAGTTTGCCTGATTCTAAACAGCATGAAATGATTCCACTTCACTGGGGCAGGGCCAGCTGGAATGAAAACGAAATGGCTGAGAAGGGGAATTTTACTTTTATTTTTTAATATAGGAAAGAAAAGGGGGGGAGAAAAAGATCGTATCTCAAAGTGGTTGGAAACCAAACTGTTTGTTCCCAATGCTTTGATGAAATGGGGGTGGTTTTCATGATGTCACCCACACGGGTTAAATAAACAGGGTGCGAAGGTTAACAAGCTCCAATCCCAACAGAACTGGGCGGTGAGGGGATTGCAGTCGGGCTAATTTGATCGATCACGTTTGGTTCCAGAGGTCTCTCCATGAGACAGAAGCCAGTGTACATGCGTTGGCAGGTGAAAAATCAGTTTGGTCAACACATACCCTGGTGGTAATGAACATTCTTTCAAACTTCATTTTTCATTCCCAGGAGACGATAATCCCGCTAATGCCCATCACTGCCGCTGCCGAGGCAGCCAAGAAACAACCGCCAGTCTTTCTGGGAGCCGGAATCTTGGATTTCACGGGGAATGGACACTCGTCTTTGGTTCGTTCCCTGTGCTCTTACTTTTTTATATTTTTTTATTTATTCATTTATGTATTTGAAAGGCAGAAAGAAAGAGATAACTCCCATCCACTGGTTCACTCCCCGGGTGCTTATAACACATGCCCTAAAATGTATGTTGAATTTTTCTCACCTTTTCCTAGTAAGAATTCTAACTAGGAAGAATTATCTCAAGTTTTTGTTACCACATGCCATGCCTTCTGTACAGTTGATACTTTCTTTCTCATCATAAATGTTATTCAATTGCATGAAGCTAGTAAAAAATTTAATATGCATGGAGGATGTGATGAGGTTTCAAAAAAAGTCATAGAAAATGAACATTATCTATTTAAAAAATTTTTTTTTTTTGAGAAACAAAGAGAGCGCCTATTCTGTGGCTTACTCCTGAAATACCCACAATGACTCCAGCCAGCGCCAAAGCTGGGTGCCTAGAATTCAGTGCAGGTTTCCC
Source organism: Oryctolagus cuniculus (assembly GCF_964237555.1). Taxonomy (NCBI): domain Eukaryota; kingdom Metazoa; phylum Chordata; class Mammalia; order Lagomorpha; family Leporidae; genus Oryctolagus; species Oryctolagus cuniculus. Next base: position 12,342,819 of record NC_091437.1, read on the forward strand.
ACATGGGAAGCTGGAAGCCAGTTGCTTGCCTCCCAGGGTCTGCAAAGCCAACTGCCAAAGTCAGGAGCCACAGCTCAGTGTCAAACCCAGATGAGATCCAGGCATCTTACCTGGTATCTAACTACACAACTACGTTCTATTTTTAACTACACAACTACATTATATTTTTTAAACTTTTTAAAATTTGTTATTTTTATTTATTTGAAAGAACCAGAGAGAGACAGACAGAGATCTTTCATCGCTTAGTTCACTTCCCAAATGCCCAGAACAGCCAGGCTGGGCCAGGACAAAACCAAAACCTGGGAAATCAGTGAAATTCTCTCCCATAGGTAGCAGGGATCCAACTACTGGAGCCATCAATACTGACTCCCAGGGCGTACACTGAAAAGAAGCAAGAGTGGAAGCTGAGGGGCCAGGATGAAAACCCAGGCCCTCTGATGCGGGATGTGGGCATTTCAGGGAGCCCCTGAGCCCCCGGGCCAAATGCCTGTAGTCTTTTAATGCAATTTTCCCCTGAACTTTTGGAAGTCCCCTTGCTCATATGAATGAACTGAGCAGTGACTTTTAGATATGTGAGTTGAGTTGATTAACTTAAAAAGATATTGAATAGAAGAAAAAAAATTGGTATATAAATAGAAGAAATGGCAATAACAAAGGAAAGTGGAATTTCACAATTGCTCAGTACATAGCACTGAGGCACTGGCTTAGTGCTACAGGACGCAAAGTTGCGTCACTCCTGGGCCTGACCTCACGGTCTCCTAAGGACAATGACACAGACCCCAGGCGTTATCACACAGGCAGACACACCACAGAGGAGGCACACAGATGTCTCTAAGGGACACAAAGATGGCGAGATTTCATCTGGAGGGCAGAAGTCAAGATACAATAACCAAACAGTTTTCCCTTGAGATGTTTAGGCCAAGCTGTAGAAATGAGAGCATGTGGAATAAGTCATGGGTAGCAGGAACTATCCAGAGAAGTGGGCTCTTGGAAGGGAGAGATTAAGATAGAAAAATACATTGGGATCATTTCTGAAAGATTTTGGATTCCGTTGGATTCATATGTGACAAAGTAGACAGAAGTTGTTGAGGGGCCGGCATTGTGGCGTAGCAGGAAATGCCGCCACTGCAACACCAGCACCCCACATGAGCACTGGTTCCTTTCCCAGCTGCTCCACTTCTGACCCAGTGCCCTGCTAATGTGCCTAGAAAAGCTGAGGACAATGACCCGAGTGTCTGGGCCTCTACACCAACGTGGGAGACACAGAAGAAGCTCCTGGCTCCTGGCTTTGGCCTGGCCCAACCCTGGCTGTTGTGGCCATTTGGAGAGTGAACCAGAAGATGGAAGATGTCTCTCTGTGTCTCTCCCACTATCTCTGTAACTCTGCCTTTCTTCTTTTTTTTAATTTAAGATTTTTTATTTATTTATTTGACAGCCAGAGTTACAGACAGTGAGAGGGAGAGACAGAGAAAAGGGTCTTCCTGGCCAGTGCCGCGGCTCACTAGGCTAATCCTCTGCCTTGCGGCGCCGGCACACCGGGTTCTAGTCCCGGTCGGGGCACCGGATTCTGTCCCGGTTGCCCCTCTTCCAGGCCAGCCCTCTGCTGTGGCCAGGGAGTGCAGTGGAGGATGGCCCAAGTGCTTGGGCCCTGCACCCTATGGGAGACCAGGAAGAAGCACCTGGCTCCTGCCATCGGATCAGCGCGGTGCGCTGGCTGCAGCACGCCGGCCGCGGCGGCCATTGGAGGGTGAACCAATGGCAAAGGAAGACCTTTCTCTCTGTCTCTCTCACTGTTAAAAAAAGAAAGAAACAAAGAAAGAAAGAAAGAAAAGGGTCTTCCTTCTGTTGGTTGACTCCCCAATGGCCACAATGGCCGGAGCTGTGCTGAACCAGAGCCAGGAGCCAGGAGCTTCTTCTGGGTCTCCCACATGGGTGCAGGGATCCAAGGACCTGGGCCATCTTCTACTGCTTTCCCAGGCCACAGCAGAGAGTTGGACAGGAAGAGAAGCAGCCGGGATTAGAACCGGCACACATATGGGATGCTGGCCCACAGGTGGAGAATTAACCTACTATGCCATGGTGCTGACCCCAACTCTGCCTTTCAAATAAATAAATAAATATTTTATTTAAAAAAAAGAAAAGAATTATTAAAAAAATTTTGGAAAACATATCAGAATCAGACAAATTAATCCAGACACCATTACAATTGGGAGAGCCCAGAGGTAGGGAAAGTCAGAAATTGCTGTCACAATGAGACTGAAGAATCACAAAGGTGTATTTCAACCATGACTGGATGAAAAAGGGGTGGTGCTGACATCAACGACTTGAAAGATGAGAAAGTAGGGATATTTTTATGACTTTGGCTAGGTTTCCTTGGAATTTGATCCCTCCACTCTACATCCAATACTTCATAAAGCTGGGGAAGCTTAGTTAGGCATAGACAGTGACGTGTCCAACAATTAGCAGATCAAGAATAAAGAGTGAGTACCCTGAAAAATTAATTTCGGTTCTCATTCCAAAAATATGTGCTGAGCTCCTGACGTGTGCTAGGCACGTGGCTGGCCACAGTAAGGGAAACGCACATGTGTAAAACAGACCTTAAGAGACTTAGGATTGAATAGCTTCTGGTTCTGTTCTGTCACTTATTTGCTGCACAAGCTAGAGGAAGCAACAACATTTAGAAATGTTTTCAGCTTATTTCTGGCCTAGAAATACCATGAAGTACATGTTCACCCCTTCAGGGATGGTGTTAGATTTAACAGGTGTGAAATATCTTAGGATCATGGGGAATTCATGAGAACTGTCACTATGAGCTGTCATCGGGCCTGGGGGGGGGCACAAGACACGAGGTGGCTGCTAAAATCCCTAGGCAAGCAGGGAAGCACAACACACGGCCAACGTGGAGAGGAGCCTCTGAGGTTGGAACCAAAGCCAACACCTTCCTCTAGTGCGTCACTTTCCGTCTTGCAAGCCAGCGGTGGCCTGGAGCTCGCCCACGCTGTCTCAGCCCTGGATTCAGGAGCCAAAGGAATAAGAGACACATTTCTGAAAAGGGAGCCTTCTCATAAGGGGCAGAGGAGAGGTGTGAGGACTGTAGGCATCTTCTGACTGTGCGGGTGCTGAGTCATTCGACTGGTCTTTCCTGAGTGCCTGCCATGCTCAGCGCTGTTTCCTGACAGTACAGCAGTGCCCCTGACACCAGGAAGCTGATAGCCTAGGGAGGAAGACAGGGATCAAATCCCCGGATGTGACAGGTGCCGTGAAAAAGAGGCGTGCCCATCAGCGAGAGCGTCTGGCAGGAGGCCTTTCCTTGAGTTTGGGTAGCAAGAGGTCGACTGCAACAGGACACGTGAGCCAACACGGCACCGAACAGACCATCAGAATCCTTTATTGGGGTGGGATGTAGGGCTGGACTACTACTCAGACCTACTTGTTTTTTTAAATATTTTTTATTTATATAAGGTGAACAGATTCCGTGTATTTCACAGATACAGACTTAGGAGCACAGTGATTCTTCCCGTCCTTCCTCCTTCCCACCTGCAACTCCACCCCTCCTCCTCCTTCCTTTCTTGTTCTTTTAATTCTTACAATGGCCTACTTTCAGTTTATTTTATAATATTAAGCTTAACCCTCCACTATACAAAGAATTCAACAAATAGTAAGAAGAAAAAATATCCCAGTTTCTCAACAGTAGAAAAAAGAAAGGTAAACAATTATTGAATCTCAAAATGTCCATTTCACTTATATACAGTACATATTTTTAGTTAGTTTGCATCTGTGGTTCTCTATAGCTTACATCTATACAGTTTACATCTATTAGTTACCACCGTTCAGGGAAAACATATAATATTTGTCTTTTTGGGACTGGCTTACAGATCTACGTCCAATCCTGGTCCCTCAGGCATCCCATTATAGAATCCTGAAAAAAAACCAAAATATTAAAAGGTCCCAAAACACCAAAGTTGAACCCAGTGACTGCAATACAGAGAGAACAGGACACGATGCAACATCTAGCTATGCTGCTCGTGGAAGCGCTGTTGCAGAGTGGGGAGAAATCAAAGTCTGGCGTGAAGCCCACGTGACTTGGGGCACGTTATTTAGACCCCATAAACCTTCGTTTCCTCCTTTGTACAGTGGGGATAAACAACACATAAACCTGTGATTATTGTGAGAGTAAGTAAGATGATCCCTAAAACTCATAGCACAGTTTGTTTTTTGTTTTTTTGTTTTTTTTTTTGTTGTTGTTGTTGTTTATTGTTTTTTGTTTTTTTGGACAGGCAGAGTTAGTGAGAGAGAGACACAGATAGGTCTTCCTGCCATTGGTTCACCCCACAAATAGCCACTGCGGCCAGCGCAGCGCTGATCCAAAGCCAGGAGCCAGGTGCTTCCTCCTGGTCTCCCATGCGAGCGCAGGTGCCCAAGCACTTGGGCCATCCTCCACTGCCTTCCCGGGCGACAGCAGAGAGCTGGACTGGAAGAGGAACAACCGGGACAGAACCAGCGCCCCAACCACGACTAGAACCCGGGGTGCCGGCACCGCAGTCAGAGGATTAGCCTAGTGAGCGATGGCGCTGGCCATAGCACAGTTTCTGGCACTATCCCTTAACCAACATTAGCTATTTTCATCAACTTGGGTAGGGATTTTTATTGAATATAATTGAAGTGTGCAGTTCAGGGATGGCGCTGTGGTATAACAAGTAAAGACACCACGTGCAGTTCCAGAATCCCATGTGGGCACCAATTCGAGCCCTGGTTGCTCCACTTCCAATCCAGCTCCCTGTTAATGTGCCTGGGAAGGTGGCAGAGGATGGCCCAAGTGCTTGAACTCCTGCACCCACACGGGAGACATGAATGAAGTACCTGCCTTGTGGCTTTGGCTTGGCCCAGCCCTGGCTATTGCATTCACTTAAGGAGTGAACCAACAAATGGAAGATCTCTCTATCTCTCTCTCCCCCAGTCCTAACTCCTCCTTTCAAATAAATAAATCATTTTTGTGCAATTCGGTGTTTTTAGTATTTCCCCATAGTTTACAGCATCACCACTCTCTAGTGCCAGGGCATTTTCACCTCCTCAAAAAGAAGACACCCCCAATCCATTAGCAGTCACTCCCATTCCCTTTCTCCGCAGCTTCTGGCAACCACCAGTCTACTTTGGGCTCTCTGGGTTTGTCTGGACATTTCGTGCAAGTGGAATCACATAACAGGTGACCGTTTGTGTCTTTATGGATAATGCGTTCATGGTTCACCCTTGTTGCAGCATAATCCAGCACTCTTCAGGCCTCAAGAATGGTCCGTGGTTTGGATAGAACACACACTCTGTGTCTATCGTTTCATCAGTGGGTGGACATTTGGGTTGTTTACATTCTGCTGTTATGAATCATGCTGCTATGAACGTGAGTGTAATTTGGTTTTCGTGTGGCCCTGTGCTCCTGGATATATACCTAAGAGAATGGTTGTATCACATGACGTTCAGCGTTTAAATCTGCGGGGACTCTCAGAACTGATTCCCAAAGCTGTCGCGTTGTTTACAACCCAGCAGCAAAGCATGAAGGTTCCAGTTCCTCCATGTCCTCATCAACAGTTTTTAATGTCTGTCTGCTCTCTGTTGGCCTTCTGGTGAGTGTGAAGTGGCGTCCCACTGCTATGGTTTTCATTTGCATTTCCCTAATGACTAATGATACTGACAATCCTTTTCACACGCTTACTGTCCATGTCAGTATCTTCTTAACAGAAACATCTATTCACATCTTTGCCCATTATTTAATTAGGGTTTTTTTTGTCCTTTTATTGCTAAGTTGGATAAAGATCTTACAAAAACATTTTATTCACTCTCGCTGATCCTAAAAACCATCCGATCTCCAAGAAGGGAGCAGACAAGTCTTTCTGTCTGCCATAGGAAAGGACAACTGGCAGGCACAGGGGACATAGCTGGGAAAGGCAGGGCGGACACGCTCTCCCCTTGCTCATGTGCCCTGCTCCAAACTCTGCCCCTGCTCCTTCCCCATGGTGAAACCATCTAGCTGCTCTCCTCTACTTCTTTTTTCTTTTTTCTTTTTTTTTTTTTTTGACAGGCAGAGTTAGACAGCGAGAGAGAGAGACAGAGAGAAAGAGAGAAAGGTCTTCCTTTTCCACTGGTTCACCCCCCAAATGGCCACTACAGCCAGTGTACTGTGCCGATCTGAAGCCAGGAGCCAGGTGCCTCCTCCCGGACTCCAATGCGGGTGCAGGGCCCAAGCACTTGGGCCATCCTCCACTGCCTTCCTGGGCCACAGCAGAGAGCTGGACTGGAAGAAGAGCAACCGGGATAGAACCGACGACCGACCGGGACTAGAACCCCGAGTGCCGGTGCCACAGTCGGAGGACTAGCCTAGTGAGCCGCGGGGCTGGCCCTCCTCTACTTCTAAGGTCTCTCATTTCAGCCCCACAGTGCCATTGTGAGAATTTCTGCCCAGGGTGGAGTCCAGAAGGGCAGGAGACTAGAGAGAGTAGGCAGCAACGCACAGCAGTTGCCTGTCTCTGGACATCTTCCAGGCACGGGACCATGAAGATGGCCAGAGTAAGGACAAACACTGTCCCATCTCCTAACTCCTGTACTCCATCTGAACCTTGTCCTTCCTAAGGCTGGGGATCCAGGCTATAGGGGAAAGAATGACCACAGAACTAGTGAGAGAAAGTGAGTCCTACCCTCCAACACACACACACCACGGCCAGAGGCAAGTTACTCATCTTGTGTGCGTTCGATTTTCTTCACCTGCAAAACAAAGCTAATAATATATGCTCTACATGTCTTGCAAGATTTTTATAAAGATGAAATGTGCTAAGATATGTAAAAGGGCTTTGTAAAATGCTGTATAAATGAAAGTGTTATTACCCAGGAGTGAGAACTTAACTTCTGTGTAGCATCACAGAGTAGTTGAATAAGCACAAGAATATTAGATACCTTTATTTATCACTCCTGGGAAATTTCTGGAATATATAGCTTATACATGGAGTGTAGTTTTTGTTGAGGGTATTGTTTTATGCTGTAAGTCCTAATTATTTGCAAAAGCTATATTTTAAAATAAGCTAACAAGTTAAATTCTCCTTCATTCCACTCATCTACATGAAAACATATTAAATAAGAACTTCCTCTTTCTTCACTCAGATATTTTAGCCTCAAGTTAAAATGAATGTTCAATTTTATAAACCAAGTATTTCAATACCTGCACTAGAATTGACATCTGATTAATTTTGAGCACATACACAGTACCAAGTTGTATGTTAAGCTTTGTGTTACAGAATCCTTACCATAAAAAATGAAAGAGTATTGGTTACAGCGCCAACATTGTGATACAGTGTGAAGCCGCCACTTGTAACACCATCATTCCATGTTGGGGCATTGGCTTAAGTTCCAGCTGCTCCTCTTGTGATCCAGCTTCCTGCTAATGCTCCTAGGAAGGCAGGGGAAGATGCCCAAGTGCTTAGGACCCTGCCACCCATATGGAAGACTAGGATGGAGTTCCCAACTCCTGGCTTCAGCCTGGCCCAGATCTGCCTCTGTTGCAGCCACTTGGGGAGTGAACCAGTAGATGAAAGATCTGTCTCTCTGTCTGTCCCTCTGTCTCTAACTCTGCCTTTCAAATAAATAAATCTTCTAAAAGAGTAATAACTATTGCTGCCATTTTTCACATGAGAAAAATGACAGTAAGAAAAATCAGTCACCTACCTGGTAAGAGACTAGGTAGGGATTGGAAACAGTTGCTTTGACCCCAGACACCAAGGACAAAAGGCACACTGAAGAAGTGCAGGTGAAGCATTTACATGCATCTGTGCTATTTATATTCATACTTCATTAAAAGACTACCTTGGACAGCATCCACAAAAGAAAAGACACCAATAGAATCGGAGAAGATGATTTATGGACCAGGGTTGGTTCCATTTGGGATATAGTTAAGGAATGAAGAAGAATTTGCTGCCAGTAAGAATTGTGAAACAAAGATGTGAATTAGTGAAGGGAACTGTTGCAGCTTTGCTGTGATTTGCTACCCGAGGGTCCCTGAGTTAGAGGTGTGGTCCCCACCTGGAAGTTGAACCTTTAAGAGATAGAGCATAGCGGGAGATGGTTAGGTCACTGGGGCCCTGACCTTGGAAGGGATGAGGCAGTTCCTGTGAGAGCGAGTTGTTTCAAAAGAGCAAGGTTCACCCCTCCCACTTTCTGGCTTCCTGTCTGGCCATGTGCTCTCTTACCATTGATAATGCGGCCCTCACCAAAGCCAGCCCCATGCCGTTGGGATTTTCAACCTCCAAAACTGTAAGCCTTATAAGCCTCTTTTCTTTATATATTACTCAGCCTCCAGTATTTTATTATGGCAATGAAAAATAAGCTAATACAGAAGTTACATATCTTGTTTTCTGAAGGGTGCTTAGCAGAGTAAATCTCATCATTTATGGCTTCTGCTAAATTTTGTTACGAAACTAGAGCCATAGGGGTGAGCAACTGGTTAAATTATAGCCAACATAAAAATAGGATAGCACATTGCTGTTTTTAAAGGAAAAAGCCCAAATATTTATTAGAAAAAATAGTAAAAAAATCCCTTAAAATCCAAGAGTGTTAATAAAAGAACAAAAGAAGTCACTAAAATAAAAAATAATTTATCTAATATTTTTGCATCTATAGGTATAGGTTAAAAATAAATAAATGAATAATAAACACATTCCTATAACCATGTTTAATGAGGTCATTTAACAGACACTCTAGGTTTTTGTGATATAATGGTATTCATATAGAAATCTTCATAAAGAAATTGAAAACAGACATTATGTGGTAAACATGTAATATACACAACATTTTTTATAGTTCTCAGCAGCTAAAATGGAATGTTGTAGAAATCCTAAAGTCAGTCAAAATCAAGTTCTAGAAATATACTCGGGTGTCACTCACATCACACTAACTTCTGCATATTTTCCTCTTACATCTTTTTTCATCCTATTTTTGTCTCTTTTTTTAAGTTTATTTATTTGAGAGGCACAGTGACACATGGAGAGGACAGACAGAAAGATCTTCCATCTGCTGGCTCACTCCCCGAATACCTACAACAGTTGAGACTGGGCCAAGTTGAAGCCAGGAGCCAGGACTCCACTGAGGTCTCCTATATGGGTGGCAGGAGGGCTTTTGTCTGCTGCCTCCCAGGCACATTGGCAGGAAGCCAGATCAGAAGTGGAATAGCCGGAGCTCTGGCATAGTGGGGTCAGCCAGTGCCTGCAGCACCAGCACAGCATTTGGGCACTGGCTGTAGTCCTGGCCATTCCACTTCCTATCCAGCTCCCTGCTAATGTGCCTGGGAAGCAGCAAAGGATGGCCCAAGTGCTTGGTCACCTGTACCCACATGGGAGAGCCAGAAGAAGCCTCTGGCTCCTGGCTTCATATGGGCACAGCTCCAGCCATCCCTCGTGGCTTTCTGGGGAGTGAACCAGCAGATGGAACGTGTGTGTGTGTGTGTGTGTGTGTGTGTCCTTTCTCTCTCTCTCTCTCTCTAACTATGCCTTTCAAATGAATAAATAAATCTTTTTTTAAAAAAATGGAATAGCTAGGAGATGAACTAGCACTCCACCTCACTGAGCCACAGTATATGTTCCCTGCTTTTGTTCTTCTTATTGCATGTCTCATCACCTTGCTGATTACAAACTTAATGTTTTCTTAGTTATCCACTTGATTCAGCCTTTAAAAAATAGGAGAGTAACTATACTTCTATAAATTATCTTATTAAAATATTTATTGCTTCTAAATCAATATTTTAATGTCTGTAGTGGGTTTTTTAAATTAAAAACTTGGTTCTGTTGTGTAAAGTCTGGACACAGCATGGATTCTAATTTTTCTAGTTCCAAGTACAGAACTGACCCTCTAATTAGTACCTAATTCTTTTTCCAGAAGGTTAGACTACCAGTTTGCCCAGCAAGCTGGAAAAAGGACTTTTCAGAATTCCTTCCAACTGAGTACTTCCTTTATGTCAGATCTCATTCTTATTCCCAATCCTGTTGGAGAATTCTGTTTGAATTATTTCCAGAGCATTCTGCCGCAAAGTGTGATGTGCTGAATTGCTTGATGAATGTCAGAAGCTTATAACAATCCTAACACAGTGGTGTATTTTCTGTAGAGGCCGTTGACCCATTGGGTAGTTCAGTAGGCAGAAGACATTTTCACAGATGGTTTTCACTGTGGGACATGTACACACACATGTGCACACATGCACAAAAGCACCAGACACATACACACACAAACACATGCATGCACACATGCACACACACACACTAAACATGTGCCCTAGGATTTGAGTCAGGGATATACACATTCTAAAATATCCTAGCTTAATTAATATCCAGTTATTTAGGCATGTAAATAAAAGTCTCTTGTCGAATTTACATTGATCTATCTATCCCAAATACATTTTAGTAAAATAAAATGAATGCTAATAAAAAGAAAGATTTTAAATCTAGTCCTTGAAAATAGGAAAAATAAGATATAAATTATTCAAGGAAATATTTATGCTATCCATGTTTTCTCTTTAATTTGGTTTTCTTTCCATCTGAAGTGGGCAGGAAGTGAGCTTCATCAAAAGCATAAGCACACGTCTGCCTGGGCTCCTGGAACAAGGAGGGTCTAAGGCCCCTTCCATGGAAATACCCTCTTGTTGCTCTTTTCCCTTTCGGATCCAAGGCATGCCTCAGTATTACAGTTCTTGGCTTCCAGTTTGCTCAGTTGAAATAAATGTGGCCAGAATTCAGAGAATCATTTAGGGTCACTCAAAACATTTATAAAAGAGATTTACAGTTAAGAAAACAAACTCTGTCATCAGAAACTTTAACCAGAACAAATGAAATAACACGTACCTTGGAGAGACTGGAAGACACACAGACGTAGGAACCTTGGCTTTGCTCAGATGCCTCCTGAGGGAGTGGGAAGAGAAGGGGGCTGGCACTCAGAAGATCTCGATTCTTGTCCTGGCTTCACCTCTGTGTTCAGTAGACTTGAGAATGTCATTTAAGCTGTATAAGCTGCTATTTTTTTAAAGATTTATTTATTTGAAAGTCAGAGTTACAAAGAGAGAGGGAGAGACAGTGAGATCTTCCATCTGCTTGTTCACCTCCCAGATGGCTGCGACAGCCAGGGCTGGACCAAGTGGGAGCCAGGAGCCAGGAGCTTCTTTAGGGTCTCCAGCATGGGTTCAGAGGCCCAAGCACTTGGGCCTTCTTCCACTGCTTTCCCAGGTGCGTTAGCAGGGAGCTGGATCAAAAGTGGAGCAGCGGGGACATGAACCCATGCCCATAAGGGATGCCAGTACTGCAGACATTGGCTTAACCCGCTACGCCACAGCCCCAGCCCCACACGCTGCTATTTCTTTATTTGCTAGAAAGAAAAGACAGACCAAAGTTCCTGCCCTGCTCTCCCTCTGTGAATTTCCTCCACACCCAGCAAATGGTCCCAAATCCTGAGTCTCTTCCCAGTACTGCCTTACCGTTGGCCCTAAAACAAGCCTGGCTTTCAAATGAGAATAGTTTTATCTCAGACTAGTGCTCCTCAAATCTCACACTTCAAAAAAGAAGAAGAAGGTGTAGACATTTGGCCTGGAGGTTAAGGTGTCTGTGTCCCACATCCAAGTGCCTGGGTTCAATCCCCAGCCCTGGCCCCTGATTCCAGCTTCCCACCAATACAGAAAGTAGGAGGCAATTGTAATGACCCAAGTAATTGGGTTCCTACAACCCACATGTCTCACTCTCTCCTCTCTTTGTCTCTCCATGTCTTTCTTCCTCTCAAAAAAAAGATGTTTTTTAATCTTCTTAAATCCTCAGGTTGGTGATGTCTGGGTCTTCCATGTTCTACTTGCGTCTTTGCCATTCTCATCAAGTTCATTGTCATTGTCCCTTAACCACCAAAGCCTTGGCTCTGGTTCACCACCTTGCTCGCTTCTCACCCTGGTGACTTCAGTTGTCAGGTTCAAGACTCAATTCAGTGGGCCAAAAAGTATGATGTAGGTTCACAATGGAACAGTATTGATCTGCGGAAAAGAATGAGATTTTGTCATTTTCAACAACATGGATGAACCTAAGTCATGAAAAATAAATCAGGCACCAAAATACTGCATTTCTCATTCAAGTGTGGAAGCTAAAAAATTTGATCTCGTAGAAGTAGAGAGAATTGTTACCAGAGGGAGGGGAGGGATGGGGAGAAGTCAGTTAACAGGTACAAAATTATAGTAAAGAGGAGTAAGTTCTGGTCTTGTAAAGCAGAGTAGGATGACAACAGTTAATTAACAGATAATTCATTGTATAATCTCAGAATAGCTATCATAGAGGATTTTAAATGTTCTCACCACAAAGAAACAATGAACGCTTGAGGTGATAGATATACGAAATTACCAAGATTTGATCATTCCTTGTAGTATACATAAATCAAAATATCACACTGTACCCCATAACATATACAACTAATGTGTTAATTTAACAAAGCTTGTTAAAAAGGATCTATTCAACTTGCTCAATCCAGAACAAGCCCAGGTGGCCCCCACTTGCCTCTTCTGTTCTGCACAGTCAGAGAAATTAGGTAATAAAAAGAAATAGAAGGCATCCAAATGCGAAAAGAAGTTGACCTGTCTCTACTTCCATGCGATACGGTCTTATGCAGAGAAAACCCTGAAGGCTGCACTAACAATTATCAGAACTAACAAATTCAGTAGAATTTCAACATACAAAAACCAGTAGCTTTCTATATGCAATAAATTTTTTGAAAAATGAAAGAATCCCATTTATAGTAGTGTCAAAAATATTACATAGAAATTAAGTTAACCAAGGAGGTAAAAGATCTACACACTGAAAACTAGAAAATTTTGATAGAAGAAATTGAAGTAGGCACAAAGAAATGGAAAGTGTCCTATGTTTGTGAGTTGGAAGAGAGAATATTGTTAAAATGTCAATACCACCCAAAGCAATCTACAAAATTCAGTGCAATACGCATCAAAATTCCAATGATTTTTTGCATTTTTTGCAGAAATAGATGAAATCCTGAAAGTTATATGGAATTACAAAATAACAAAAGCACTCTTGGGCTAAAAATATAAAATCTTGCACTAAAAGAACAAAGCTGGAAGCATTACATTCCCTGATTTCAAAATGTAATATAAAACATAATCAAAACAACAAGGCACTGGCACAATAACAAATACATGAACCTGTGGGACATAAGAAAGCCTGGATATAAATCCACACATTTAGAGTCAATTGATCTTCCACAGATGCCAAGAACACACAACAGTGAAAATAGTCTCTTCAATGAATGCTGTGGAACAGCTGGAAATCCACATACAGAAGCTATAAATTGGATCCTTTCCTCACACCATAAACAAAATACAACTCAAAATGGTTTCAAAGCTTAACTGTAGAACTGTGGAACTCCTGAAAAACACAAACAGGGGAATCTTGTGGACATCGCTCTGGGGAATGACTTTTGAATATGATCCCGAAAGCACAGGCAACAACAGCAAAAAATAAACAAAAGGTAGTACATCAAACTAAAAGGCTTTTGCACAGCAGAGAAAACAGTCAACAAAGATACAACATACAGAACGGGCGACAATATTTGTAGACCTATATATGTTAAGGAGTTCATATAAAAAATATGTGAAGAACTCCTACAACCCAATAGCAAAAAATCAAATAACTGAATTTTAAAATGGGCCAAAGACCTAAATAGATAATGTAGCAAAAGAACACACACAAATGGCCAAAAGTATATGAAAAAAAAAGTTCAACGTCACCAATTATTAAGAAAATGAGAATTTAAACCACAATGAGTTATCACCACATACCTGTTAGAATTTCTATTATCAAAAAAGAAAAAAGATAATGCCAATGAGGGTGTAGAGAAAGGAGAACTTTGTGTACTGTTGGTGAGAATGTACATTAGCACAGCCATTACAGAACACATGATAGAGGTTGTTCAAAGAACTACTGATTTGTGTGTATGGATCACAGCATTCGGAAGAGATCATTCTCTCAAGGAGAAGGCATGGTCCTCAGTTAAGTACGTGAGGATAGAGGGAAAAACAAGAACCAAGCCACAGGGCCCTCAGGCACCCTACAGCAAGCGAAAGATGCTGTGCAAAGAGAAAAGCTGCTCCACTCTGCATCAGGGTGTGACTGCGCCAGCCATGGGCCCTGTGCAAGCCAGTCCCTCAGGCTGTGTCTAGTCAAGCCTCCCAGCCGCGACAAGATTGGAGCTTCACGCTTGTCTCTTTCCTCTCCTGCTGCTAAAATGCTGGTATTACAGCTTATATGCCAGGGAGACCTCAAGGCATTGAAGTGTAAGATAGCATACAATATAGGGGCATGGAGGGAGGCAGGGAGGAGCTTACGCTTAGAGGGGCAAAGTTATTTACCAGTTACTGATTTCTGCAATATTTCAAAGTATGAGCTATAATTTGTAAGCCACTACCATTAAACGTTATAATACCTATTTGCCAAAATACAAATAATGACATTTTATGGATTTAGATACAAACTGTATCTAACTGCCCGCTAACGCAAGGAGAGATTTGTTTAGTGTGCATAAATAACAAGTCAGAAATCTTTCAAACCCTGTCAGGTAATCAGTATGTCACAGCTTTCCCCCTTGAGGGGAAACAAAACTTAATGATCATTGGCTCTATCTGAAAACAGCCAAAATCGCATCAACAGATGGGTGACTGTCAATTAGCCATTTGTTAAGCAGTGTGGCTTTCTTGGAAGCTCACACACAACCTCAACAAAATGAAGAGTGGCGTTCTCCTGAGTCCCACAATTAACTTTTCATGATATTTTATATTCTTAATGGAAAAATAATGGGAAAATAATAACCTGAATAAAAGAGAATCTTATCCAACATAAACGAGGGGCCCTTTCTCCAAGGCCTTTATGGGTAGCCAGGTCACTTTTTTGATTTTAGTTGTTTTTCTGACTTTAGATCTGATGTCAGAAGTATTACAGTTCCAGGTAACTCCCTCCAGTTATGAAACTTAAAGACACTTTGTGCTTATAATAAAATTTATTCAGTGTTTTTCTTCTAATAGCCTGGGTGTTCATATCCAGCTTTTCATTAGAACATTAACAAATGTTAGTGTTCACAGGCAAATCTGAAGGTTTAAAATAAAAAGCATTTCCAAGATTAAAGTGCTCCATCTTTAGACTGAAGTATGTAGGCTAAAGTCTAAGATGTTGATTAAAATTCAGATTCCAGGGCACGTCTTGTATTTTGTAGAACTGAGGTATGATTGAGGAAAATGAAAGCTAAAACTCCGGAGGTATCATCCACAGAGCACACTGTAAGAAAAACTGTCATGAAAGAAAGAAATTTAGGTGACTCCTGTTCTTACAATGTTAAGAAAAGCAAACCCTAGACTCCTAAAGATGAAGTATAAAAGCAAGATCCAATATCTTAATAACCTCCATTTTCTCATATAACTTATTACCAGGACATGACAGTCTACGAAGATTCTAGATCGAGTGTTTTTCAGACTTTGATTTCATAACGATCCCGTGGGATCTTGTTAAAATGTTGATTCTAATTCAGTAAGCGGGGGCGTGGCCGTGGTTCTGCAGGTCTAACAAGCTCTCGGGCGGTGTTGGTGCTGGGAGACTTCAGATTGCATACGGAGCACTGAGGTTCTAGACACTGGCACTCAAACTGCAGCTGGGGTGGTGGGGGTTGGCTGAAACAAAGCTTGCTGCCCTCCACCCCCACCACGACAAGTTTCTGATTCATGTGACCCCCGAGAGATGGGACTTACAGAGCCTCAGGTTGAAAAACAGGGGCTGCCCTCGGCCTCTGGAGCGGCCAGGAAACAGATTCTCCCTGGACCCTCCCAGGGGAGCACAGGTCTCCCCCCATGGGGAGTCCGGGGTGCTACAGGAGAAGATGCATTTCTGACAAGTTCAGAGGTGCTACTGAAGCTGCCTGTCCCAGGGGCGCACCTTGTACGTCACTGTGTCGGCCGCACTCTTGGGGAGGTATTTTCATGGAGAAACAAATGTCTTTGAGAACTCAGATTCTCTTTTCTCAAAAACTTGATTATGTCCACGAATTCTGGAGGTCGCTAGCACCATCCTCCTTTGGTCTTTTTGGGAACAGGAAAGATAGGAAAGGGAAAAAGATAACACAGGTCTTTAAGTTGCAACATATGGGTAAGGACTCATATGGCAGACATACGGGTTCTAGTACCAGCAATCCACCTCGTTTGACCTTAGTACTTTGGAGCCTTAGTTTGATGCCACCTTCCTCTCTACCCTGTAACCCACTGCTAAGGAACCATTTCCAGACACATTTCCCCTAGGAAGGCCTGAGCAGGATAAGAGGGAGGGGAAGGAATTTAGACCAACAGGCTCTCTCAACCACTCTCATGAGACCCCGTTAGTCCTTTTGGCCAGAACACCTTTTCAGTGATGTTAACAGGGCTTGTACCAGCAATGCATGGTACTAAGCAGATACCCAGGGCTCTCCCATAGAGCCTGAAATCCCCACATTTTCCATTCTTTTGAGTTGAAGAATTAAGGGTCATGTTAAAATGGGTTTTATCCTGTGGGGCTGGCCCGCAAGACGTGACCAGGGCCCACACTAGCTGATGCGCATTCATATAGTACACCAGTTTATTTTTGTACCTGTTGTGTGTTCAGCACAGGCCTGGGCACCAGGGATAGTGGGGGATAGTTCTCAAAGACATTTGTTTCTCCATGAAAATACCTCCCCAAGAGTGCAGCCGACACAGGACCTCAGCTCACAAGCAGCTTACCCTGAAGGTGGGCCAAGGACTAGTTAATCAGTGGGCTAGGGTGTTTAGCACATCACCTGGCCACAGTCACTTCATATTTCAGCTGCTGGTAGGGGCTAGGAGGCAATTTTTTTAAAAAAGATTTATTTTTATTTGAAAGGCAGAATTACAGAGGGAGAGGGAGAGAGGGAAGGGGATCTTCCATTTGCTGGTTTACTCCCCAGATGCCTGCAATGACCAAGCCTGGGCCAGGCCAAAGCCAAGAGCCTGAAACTCCATCTGGGTCTTCCATATGGGTGGCAGGGCCCAAGCAAGTGGGCCATCTTCTGTTGCTTTCTCAGGCACATTAGCAGGGAGCTGGATCAGAAGTGGAGAAGCTGGGACTCAAACCACACTCAGTAAAATGCTGGCATTTCAGGCAGTGGCTTCAATTACTGGCCCCACTGGGAGCAGTTTTTGACCAGGAAGGAGCAGGGAGAAATTAGGAAGATGTAAATAGGATTCAGCTGCCTGGGAAGCAAGGCTCCAGGGCATGAGTGCTGCCATGGAAGGCTTGGGTTGCCAGGAACTGCATGAGGCCGTGAGCCACACCTCTCAACTATTTTTTAAATTTATGCATTACAAATAGTCAAGGCCTGATCTGAAGAGGCTCTGACCCCAGCTGACTCATTGCAGCGGTGAAATACTTAATTATTTTCAGGTTTGAGCAGCTCGGAGGCCCAGTCCCACAGGCATGCACTTCAAAGACTTGGCAGTTGGTCTCCATTTTTCCATCTCTGAAGCCACAAAGAGCAGCTCTGAACTTCGTGTCAGTCTGGGCAGCGTGGTCAGTCAAGTTTACCAAGGACCCCCACTGTGCACATCCATAGCTGAGATTCCTCCATTAATCGAAAGAATGGTCCACAGTGTCTCACCGCCTGTCCCCACCCCCCCATACCAGCCTCTCTCTCTCTCCCTCACCCCCCAATCCTTCCCCTACTGATTTCTTCCATCATTCATTTCAGTAGATTCAAGCTTCAGGGCATGTGGAATGTCCTAGTCATTCTAGAACAATGCGTCATTGGGTTCGGCGCTCCCTGATTGGTTTGCACAGCTTACGATTTATCTTCATGGACAAAGGACTTGGTCCCTGAGATTCTGAACAGCTTTGTTCATAAGGGGGAGCTCAGGAAGCCTGTGGACAGCAACTCCGAGTCCCAGGGTTGGTCTTATGAAGAGAGGATGTTTTCCATGTGGTCCTCTTCCGTCTGCCCCTCTGTCATCCCTCACACATCTCCCATGGAGCCTCCAGAACTCCCCTTTGGAGAACGCACACTGGCGTTTGTCCTCTGTGCAACTTAGCCACGCTCAGAAACCCCTCTCATTCTGCTATCCTGGATCACAATCTACCTGCTCCCCATTCCCTGAGATCCATATGAAGCGACTGGTTAATCTGAAATTTGAATTCTAGAACAGTGCTGCTCAACATGTGGCCTCCTACTGGCAGCATCAGGAAAACACGGGAATTTATAAAAATACACACTCTTGGGGCAGGTGTTTGGAACAGCAGCTAAGACACCACTTGGGACACGTGCATCCCATGTCATGGTGCCTGGTTCTGGTCCTGGCTCCACATCCAGTTTCAGCTTCCTGCGAATGTGTACCCTAGGAGGCGGCAGCTGATGGTCACATGGCTCACATGGTCCCTGCTACCCTTGTGGTAGACCTGGATTGAGTTCTGGGCTCCTGGCTTTAGCCTGGTCCAGCCCCAGCTGTCGCAGGCATTTGAGAAGCGAACCAACTGATGGAAGATAACCCCGTGTATATCTCTATAGCTTTATCTTTCACATAAATAAAAAAGAAATTTTAAAAAATTACTAATTCTCTGCCATCTCCAGCCTAATAAGTCGTGGCCAGATTTGCATTGGGGGGGGGGGGGTGCGGTGAGGATGGGACGTGAGTCTCAGCTTTTACAGGCTCTAAAGACAATTCTCCATACACGGAGGCTTGGGAAGGCTGTTGTCAGGTTTAGATGAGAAGTAATGGACCCCTATCCCCTCCAGGTGTCTCACGTCAGCTTTTCGGCGGTGTCTTTGAGGTCTTT
Source organism: Oryctolagus cuniculus (assembly GCF_964237555.1). NCBI lineage: Eukaryota > Metazoa > Chordata > Mammalia > Lagomorpha > Leporidae > Oryctolagus > Oryctolagus cuniculus. The sequence continues at coordinate 12,361,673 of NC_091437.1, forward strand.
CTTGGAGAACATGGCGACGTTTTGCATGGTGGAAAGAGGGTGTCCCTTTGCGGACCAGGGAGCACACTGCACAGGGGCTCCGGGCTCCCGCAGCCCTGGGACGACACTCATGACAGAGGCTGGTCTCTGACAAGGACCTCTGATGGCACAGCCAGAAGCCATCAGAGCGCCCCACATGACGCAGGATGACAGGCAGACCAGACGGCCGCGGCACCCGGCCCGAGCCCCAGTGTGGAGAAGGGAGAGAGAAGCGTCTCCCCCACACTCTCCCTCGGATGTCCGTGGCCTGCCTCTAATCACACATCATTTATTGAACGTGAAAGGAGGGCTGGTCTGGGCAAGGTGTGACGGCCTGGCAATTTATTTTACTTCTTGGTGTCACGCGCAGGTTTCTGTGGACTCCGCAGGGTCAAAGAGCTTGAAACGTTATCTAGGATGAGACAAACGTGTAATTTTCCTCTTGCTACATTCTGCTATTTTTCTTCCTTTGTGATTAATTAAGACACATTCTTTAGCTCCAGAAATTTCAGACGAGGTAGCGGCACCCCTTACGGTAATTTACAGAAGCTGATGTGGACAAATGAAAGCCGGCTTGGGAACCACGGGCAGCAGAGGAAGGATTTTGCCAAGCCTTGCGCACCCCCTCAAATATCTTCTAGGGTAGCATCCTCCCGGGTTTCCATTTTCCATGGGGACCCAGGCTGCTCTGTAAAACCTTTCAGTTTGATGTGTCTTGGGGCTGGCAGGGTTTGAAAGTCAAGCAAACAAGCCTTCCAGGGCTCACATGGAGTTAAGAAAACATTTTCTGCATGACATTTAGGGCCAAATGAAGAACCAAAGTCCTTTTAGTTCTTTCACTCAAGACTGGGTTTATGTCTCCACAGGCAGTGTGAAATGGAGTGTGGAGAAATGACCTCATGAAATAAATTAATTTAGACAGGATCCGCGGTGTGTTCGTACCCCACAGAGTGTGCTAGGGCCCAGAGTGCATGTGCTCATGTGCACGGAGCAGCAGGTTAAGGGCACAGTAACACAGGAGGCTGCGGCAATAGGATCCAGCTTTACCTCTGAGTGCCACCGCTTGGCTGTCATGTGACCTGGGCAACGCTCCCTCAGCCTTGGTTTTGCATGGTCATTTAAGACCCGTTCAGCTACCTCCTAGGATCAGCAGACTCCTCTGGGTCGATGCATCAATGGTCAGTGCTCCTTCCACTCGCTTCCCTCCTAGTATCAGCACCCAGTTCTGGAGAAAGAAGCACGTGACCTCTGCTCCCAGTACACACCCATGCCCCAGCGCCCCTTCCATGTCTGCCACCAGCGCCTGACAGCCACAGGTTTACCAACCCCAGATGAACCCACCCACTGCCACCAGAACAGGGCAGCAGAACAGGAAATTGAGTGTGAGGGTCTCACAGGCAAAGCCGGGCATTCATCCTGGAGTGCACACAGGGGGTTCAGCTGAGTTGGCCGGTTGGGTTTACAAAATCTCTTTCATTTTTCATCAGGAGATTCCAAGTTTTATATATTTATTATCCCTCCCATTATTTCACAGCCAGGAGCATATTTTACTTGTAGCAGTGCCTAACTTGGAATAATTCTGAAAGCCACAATCCTTAGGAGGCATGGCCGACTGGGGCACCAGCGAGCAAACCTTGCTCTTTATTAACCAGCTGAGCTAAATAGTGTTTACCTTTGCCCCCTGGTGTGCCCCACCATTCCAGCTTTTACCCCCAACAGCAACTGCCGAATATGGGGATAATTCAACCTGGGCTTCCCCACCCTGGCACCTCCACCTCCTGACAGGTTTAAAGGACGTGGTATAAACATAATTTATGTAACTCCCTGTATTCATACTGAAAGGCATTGACCATTGAGTAGCGACAGCAATAACGATTATTTTCATAGCAAATGTACTTCCATGAAATACAGCACAGGGTTGCGTCTGCCTCCTTCGAGCCGCCGTCTACCCTTGAAAAAAAAAATGAGTGTCCATGGGTGGTTGTCATTATAGATCAGCCTAAGAGGGAAAATGTGTTCACTGAGAAGTTCTTTGGCCCAGGCCTGTAGCGCACAAGGAACATGGTGATTACAGATGGATTTTTGCCTCTTTAAATGTTTCCGTCCTTTCCCTACACTGCCTCCTCTGTGAGTTCATTTGGCTCATACTTGATTCCTTTGACCGTAAAAAGAGTAAGGTTAGGTCACTCGATTCATTGCATAAAATCCAAGTTGAGCCTATCTTCAGAAGTGAAGTGTTTACATAGTTCATGGAACATTGTCTTTATACCTTCAGTGAGATTATTGAATTAGCACTTTTCTCCCTAACAAGGGGAGGTTGGGATCATTCCGAGTCCCCAGCCAGGCACAAGATGAAAATTCATGAGCAGAGGGAGCTGGGGGAGGAGGAGGGGGGGGAGGAGGAAGGGGAGGAAGGGGGAGGGGGAGGGGGGAGGAGGGGAGGGGGAGGAGGGGGAGGGGGAGGAGGGGGAGGAGCTGCTGGAAAGGAGGGGGGGAGGAGCCCTTAGCACGAAGCCCAGAACACTCAAAAAGCCCTTCTGGGATGATGGAGGAGTAATGCAGACTGTTTCCCTGGGAACTGTCCTGTCTGACTCAGGGACAGTATGGTATGGTACGGTGTGGCCTGGTAAGGAGTGGTATGGCATTGTACCGTATAGCGCCGTGTGGCGTGGTGTGGCGTGGCGTGGTGTGGTATGGGATTGTGTTGTACAGTATCTTACAGTATGGTATGGTGATATGAGCCTGAGCTCTGAGGCCACATTTGGTCTCAAATCTCAGTTCTGCCACTTCTTTAACCTGAAATGCCTGGCACCTCAATTTCCTTCTTTGTCAAATGAGGACATCAGGCTGGACTTTATATGATTATGGCAAAGATGAACTGACCAGACTATTCTTAGAACAGTAGATGAAAAGAAGGGTGTACTTTTCTCTGAAGGGAGGAGAGAACTTCCACTTTGCCATGGCCTTGTCTAAATACTGACGGAGTTTGCAGTCACAAAAGGCTTCTATAGCCTTGGCAGCTCATGGCAAGAGCCTCAGGTGATCACTGAGGTCATAAATAAGAGTGTTAACTGTTAAATCAACAACAGGAGTCACTATGCACTTACTCCCCATGTAGGACCTCTGTCCTTAATGAGTTGTACTATGAGAATTAACTGCAAAACTGGTTCTCAAACAGCTTTGTGTGTGTGCATGTGTGTGTGTATGTGTGCAAACTGTTGAAATCTTTACTTGGTATGGAGTTGGTCTTATGTATATAAAGTTAATTAAAAATGAATCTTACAGAAGAATGGGATGAGAGGGAGTAGGAAGTGGGACAGGACTGGAGGTGGGAGGGCAGATATGCAGGGAAAAACACTATATTCCTCAAGTTGTACCTATGAAAATTAAATAAAAACTTTAAAATAAAAATAAAATCCAGTTTTAGCAAAAACAACAACAACAAAGTAGATGAGATGCAGTAAGGGCACCGGAAGTGTTTGCGGTGTTGTCATGTTGCCTAACTCTCAGGAGCACCAGTCATGGCCAAGTCTATGTCAAGGACACACCGAAGAGTTGTGCAGGGTACAGTGTACAAGTCCAATGGCAACTCTGACTCTTGGCCGTGGTGATCCTTAGACTATGGGTAAGCACATTTTTTCTCATTCTTTTTTATTCCAATATCCAAAAGTTATGCAGAGAACCATGGATATGGGTTTTCCAAAGTGCAAAATAAGGAATACACTTTTTATGCATGTAGAGAGAACCTAGATGTTCCCTGTACTGTTAGACATTTTCCTTATAACCAAGACGAGCACAAGGAAAAGCCCTATTCACCAGGAGAATGGATGTGTTTTCACACAAGTAGCTGAGTGTGTGTATCCGGTCTAGGACCACGTCTTGAGATAAAGAGCACGCACTCCGGCCAGCCTGAACAGTGGGTTCTGATAGCCAGAAAGAAACGCACAGTGTTGGGCAAGGCGCAGACAGACTGCCCCAAAGGATGTCCACTTCACCCTCTAGAAACCATGCCCAAACCACATCACAGACCACAGCCTGCGAAACCAAGCCTCGCACCCTTCCTCTCAGCACTTTTTCCCTTGTCGGACGTGTGCCAGGACCACTGTCTTGGGAGCACAGAGCAATAGATTCTACCCCATGAGTCGAGGCTGCACCTGCTCTCACCTCTGCATCCTCACATGTCTTGGAAGAGCAGTGTCCCAGTCAAGTGAGAAACAAACAAACAAACAAAAGGAATGAAGTGATGGTTACAGGTTCAAATGCCCCTTCCTTTCCACCTAGAAACTTGAGGGCGCTGGAACTTCATCTGACAGACACCCTTTCGGAAGGTGGGTTTATTCTCCTGTGTTTGTCGCAAGGTCATCAAACAGCTATTCACAAAGTTCCAGGGAGCAGGGGCAGGTGCGTTACCTGCAAGTAAGCAGTAGTGAGCTGAAGGCAAGCCAGTGCCCTCCGAAAATGAAGATGTGGAGATGGCTGCATAGATAGGAGTCAACATCTCACGGACTGAGGGAAGAAGGGGAGAACAGGAGTTGTCTGCACCCCCACTACGCTGGCACCCTTGGGTTCCTGCCCACTGAACACCTGACACACTGGAAGCACAGAGGCAAATCCAAACACCTCATCCTGGGCTGATCTCAGGTTGACATTGTAAGATTAAGAGGGACTGCTAATGCACCTGGGAAAGCAGCAGCAGATGGTCCAAGTACTTGGGCCCCTGCGCTCCTGTGGAGACTGGGAAGAAGCTCCTGGCTCCTGGCTTCTGCCTTCTGGCTGGCCATTGCAGCCATCCGGAGAGTGAACCAGCAGGTGAAAGATCCGTGTGTGTGTGTGTGTGTGTGTGTGGATGTGGGTGTGTGAGTGTGTGTGGGGGGGGGTCTCCTCTCGCTATATATATAAATCTGATTTTCAAATAAATAAGTAAAAATCTTTAAAAAAAAAAGAGAAAAATTTAAAAGGGACATGGGGAGGAAGGAAAGAGGGAGGGAGGGAGAGAGGGAGGGAGGGAGGGAGAGAGGGAAGGAGGGAGGGAGGGAGAGAGGGAGACAAAGCGAGCAGAGCAGCCTTAGCTGTCCCCAGAGACCACCTGGAGCCTGAGTCTGTGGATGCTGGAGCATCTAACCCAAGATCTTAGTGAGGGACAAATACATTTCCACATTCCTGAAGCAACCAATTACTGCTCAGTCTCCTGTGACAGTAGCGTAACCTACCTTGCTTATCCTTGGTCCTGACACATAGTAAGCCCTCAATAAATTCCAGCCACTGTTCACATGAGAAGAAAAAAGCATCATTGTATTACTTTCCCTTTGCAATAAAATCATGATGTTGACACATATAAGCTCCTGAATTCTTCTGTTTGCCACCTAAATTCTATCATCATTTTATAGTGATCATGAGATGTTTATTAAATGAACATTTTCAAAGAGCCTTGAAAGTCCAAACTGATGTCTAATAGCTCAGCAAGGGTAGTACTATATAAATGAGTATGCACATAGTTACCGTGTTACTCCTTTGTTTTATTTACAATAAAACAAAGCTTGAGTTTATTACTTAACGCATCAAGGGAGAAAATGGATTCCACAAAGTTTTGGCAGTGTTTCAGAGGGAAGGGGCAAGGATGGAATATGTTATTAAGAATTTGTTATAAAATGGGTATTTCATTGTGAAGTCTTGGTTAGGATAGGGAAAGGTGGGAGCTGCAAGATAAGGATTTTGAGGTAACAAAGTCACATACTCTTTTTTTAAAGATTTATTGGCCGGCGCCGTGGCTCACTAGGCTAATCCTCTGCCTAGCGGCACCGGCACACCGGGTTCTAGTCCCAGTCGGTGTGCTGGATTCTGTCCCGGTTGCCCCTCTTACAGGCCAGCTCTCTGCTATGGCCAGGGAGTGCAGTGGAGGATGGCCCAAGTCCTTGGGCCCTGCACCCCATGGGAGACCAGGAGAAGCACCTAGCTCCTGCCTTCGGATCAATGCGGTGCGCCAGCTGCAGCGTGCCGGCCGCGGTGGCCATTGGAGGGTGAACCAACGGCAAAGGAAGACCTTTCTCTCTGTCTCTCTCTTTCACTGTCCACTCTGCCTGAAAAAAAAAAAAAAGATTTATTTATTTATTTGAAAAGCAGAGTTACAGAGAGGCAGAGGCAGGGTTAGAGAGAGAGAGGTCTTCCATCCGCTGGTTCACTCCTCAATTGGCCACAATGGCCGGAGCTGTGTATATCCAAAGCCAGGAGATTCCTCCCCGTGTTGCCACACGGGTGCAGGGGCCCAAAGACTTGAGCCATCTTCTACTGCTTTCCCAGGCCAGAACAGAGAGCTGGATCAGAAGTAGAGCAGCCAGGATTTGAACTGGCGCCCACATGAGATGCTGGTACTGCAGGTGGCGGCTTTACCCACTATGGTCCCTCACAGACTCTTAATGCACTATTGTTCATGCTTCCCATTGAAGCAGTGGTGGGTCCTTCACTGTGTTCTGAGAGGGGATGAGGAGGTCTGTGCCCAGGTTGTTGTTGTTTTGTTTGTTTGTTTGTTTTTTTGCACGTGGATTCCCAGTTTTGCATCATTTGTTGAAAAGACTACCTTTCCCGCACTGTACTGCCTTTGTGCCTCTGTCAAAGGTCAGTTGATGTGGTTCTATTTATAGGCCCTCTGTTCTGTTCCATTGATCTCTCTGTTCTCTCACCCGCCCCTCACTGTCACGATTGCCATGACCTTATAGTTCAGTCCAGACATCAGATGGTGTCCGTCCACTGACTGTGTTCTCCTTCAATACTGTGATAACTTTATGTATTTTGTTTCTCCATATAAACTTTCTCCATATAAACATCAATTTGTTGATATCCACAAAATAACTTTCTGGGATCTTGGTTGGGATTGAATTATATTTGCAGATCAAGTTGGAAAGAATGACATCCTGATAATATTGCGTCTTTCTATCCATGAACATGGAATCTCTCTCCATGTATTTGGTTCTCCTTTGATTTGTTTCATTGGAGTTTTGCCATATTCCTTATATAGATTTCAGTGTATTTTGTTAGATTTATACCAAAGTTTTTGAGGACACTAATGTGTTACACTAGATTAAAGGATTATGTTTTTAGTCTCAAATTTCATTTGTTCATTGCTGGCATATGGGAAAGCAATTGACTTCTGAATATTAACCTTGTCTCCTGGGAAAGTTATTGTAATGACAGTCAAACCATTTGCGTGGGCAAGACAGTCCTGGAAAACAAAGAAAGGCTACAAAAAGAGTGGATAGAAAATTACATTAAATATGAGCAGGAAAGCATGGGTTTGGGTCTCAGGTCTAGGCTGAGTGCGGGTTAAGGTCAGGGTTAGGCGTGGTTCTGGCTTGTCCGTCCCAGGGACGTTCTTCCACCGCACCTGAAGGATAGACACAGCACCAGAGGGTGTGCTCAGCTCTTCCTGTGGTTCTGGTGTCAGCGCTGTGCGTCCACACTGCCTGTAGTTGCTTCCTCCTCCCAGCTCCCAGCGGTGGTGGCCGAGGTCTCTCAGTGCTGGGTTTTGTTGGTCTCTCTGCTGCATAAACACTTGCTCGATCGTTCTGGACAGGACAGCGGCTGCGTACGTAAGAATTCCTAAGCCCGAGGCTGTTGTCATTGAGAAGTAATAGGAATACACGAATCGAAGGAAAAATGCAGCCATAAAACCTTTAGGGGAGCTCCAGTCAGATAGTTTTAAATAAAATTCTAGTGATTTAATCACAGCCATACGGATGTTAAGAAAATAGTAATTTTAGTAAGCCGAGCTGAGCTCCAGCAAGTAAAAATATTTAACATGCTCAAGCTTCAAATACTTTAAATCATAAAAGTGAATTATGCAGACACACAGTGATCTGAGAATTTGGAGTTTTGCACATCCCTTACTTGTTGTTTTCATAGATTTCTGAAGCCTTTTCTTTCAGTGAAAGAATTTGGGAAAGGTGTGGCTTCCGTGTTTGGAACTCTGTGCTCTCAAAAAGGGTAGGAATGAGCCTTGGAGAAAGCAAGTCATTTGAGTAGGCGTGCGTGTCCCCTTTTGCCTCCTGATTTATAATTCTAAATGTATTCTCCCCTGCCAGTCTACCTCTGGGGAGCATTTAGAATAATCGTAAAAGAACTCTTAGTTACTTGAAACTCAGAGTGTCCTGGGTTCTCTTGATGTGGAGCAATTAGGAGTATTTGAGAAGGAAGGTGTTGTAAAAACCTACCTTCCTAGAGAAGCCGACACACAGGAGTCTACTAGAATAAAGGGAGCAACAGTCTGTCTCGAGTCCAATGTGAATACGCTTTTCTCTTTTAAAAAACAGGAATTTAATCACAATTTTTTATAATAAAGAAACATAATAACTCCCTAGAGACAGTTTTTCCCAAATCTGGGATCACAAAACGAAAGCACAAAAGCCTGGCTCATCTCTTTCCCAGTCCAGTGCTCTTTCTCCCCTCAATGTGTCACATACTCCTCTAACAAAACTGTTTATCAGATACCAGCTAGTTGCTCTTCTGAGAGCCGGACACTGACAATGAAAACAAAATGAATCGGGACATTTTGATGTTATTTTAGCAACTGATCTCAAAAATTGTCTTGAGGAAGAAATGCTTATTTGGTGTTTGTTTGGGGAAGTGCTTTGATAAAAGCTTAGCGTAAAAAGTGACAATTCAAGAGACTTAGAATTGGCTGGTGCCCAAGCTTTCAAATAGCGGGAAGAGGGCACGTGACAACTCACTGCAGAATTCTTTGTCACTGCCCCAAAATGAGCATCTATCAAAATTAGACCAGAAAATAGGTTTTGTAATGACTATGCCAAAAAGTACTATGCAGCAGTTTAGTGTGGTTAAATTAACTTTATGCACTAAGGGGTGGACATGCTATTGATGAACGAAGGAGGCAAACCACAGGGCAGGCAATTGGCAGAGCAGTAAAGCCTCTACTTGGGAACCCTGCATCTCTTACCAGAGTGCCCGACTTCCAGTCCTGGCTCTGCTCCCAATCCCAGCTTCCTGTAATGCACAAACTGGGAGACAGAACCAGGGTCCCTGCTACCCGTATGGGAGACCCAAACTGAGTTCTGGGCTCCTGGCTTCAGCCTGGCCCTGTCCTGAATTTTGTGGGCATTTGGGGAAATGAACCAACAGACAGAAGATCTCTCTCTGTGTGTCTTTCTGACCTTCAAATAAAATGAAAATTAAAGTAGATTGCAGCTGCAAGTCCCTTTTTCTTGCTTCTGGGAGAGTTTCTGCTGGCGTCAGCGCCACTTCTGGAGATCTGAGTTTTACCTCTAACGGTATCTGCAGGAGACCCTCTCTCCCTGGTCTGGGCTGCTGCATTCAACTTCTGAATCAGTAAGCCCCGTGAATTACCTGGATTACCTGCGGCTGAGGCAGAGGCAGAATCATGCCTGCAGAGGCTCAAACACGTTCTTCCAGGAAAGTCAGCTCTGAGCTTAGCAACGATGCCCAGGATGGGAGCAGCCAAAAGTCATTTCTAGTCTAATGCAGCCGGCGTTAGATAATTTATGAGGCAAATTTGCCTCCTTAATTGTGTTTGTTTACACTGACCCTAAAATGAGTCTGCTTTGCATTCCTGAGCACGGATGGGTTGACTTTCAGAGAAGGTGCTCGAAAGCAGGACAGGGCTACACATGGTTTTAATAATGACTGTGGATACCCTGCAAAGTACGTAATCCACACCAGGATAATAAAAGGCCTTTTAGTTCACTCAATTATCTGCTTAGATAAATATAAACTCGAGCCAGGCATCCCTTGCCACTTAGCACACTTTCTGGGGGGCCTCGTCCCAGGTCAGGGGGTTGAAGTCCAGGCGTACACACTCATTGTTGTCCCAGGTAAAACACTTCTAACAATGAATGGATCATTCAGCAACGAAGGTCACCTGCGTGCTCGCCGTGTCCCTGCGGGAAGATCTGGCACCAGCCCCCGCAGGCAGATGGTGGAGAACCGCTCCCTGAGAGTTAGGGATCCTTACAAACACTCAGGACCAAAGCTCCCAGTCCTCTCTGTCTCTCCTGCCCACATTCTGCTTCTCGCTTCCCCCGGCACTGATGGACAGTACGGCAGGAGCTGGGTCAGACTCCAGCTTTCCCAGGACGTGGTACCCTGGTTTCGTTCTTTAAGTCTCCTTAAAGCAAGAAAAGAAAACTAAAAACATCAAGAAACCACCTTCTCTTCCAGCTTTAACTCAACTTGGGATTATTTGCAAAGACTCAAACCCAGTAGAGTTATAGCCGTAGCCGGGGCTGGAAGGGAACCTGGGAAACCTGTCAATCAGACACTCAGGGTCAGAAGTGGGCAGCAGACCCAAAGGAAGGATGTGCATTGTGAGGTCGTGACTCCGTTTGTGGCAGAACCTCGGCCAGTCTGAGCCAAGGCCTCAAGCAGTTCATGGACACCCACTTAAAAGAAATAAAGAAAATTCGAGGTGAGCATTTGGCATGTGGTTAACGGGCTACTTGGGACGCCCTCATCCCATATCGCAGTGCCTGGTTCCCAGTTCCTTCCTCATAATGCACACCCAACAAGGCAGTACTGATGCTTCAAGTCCTTGGGTCCCTGCCTCCCGTGTACTTGTGTACTTCAGTTCCAGGCTCTGGGCTTCAGCCTGGCATTTGGAGAGTGAGTCAGGAGATGGAAGATTTCTCTTGCTCTCTCTATCTCCCTCTCTCTCTCTGCTGTTTCTGTCCTTTTTACTATCTCTGCCTTTAAAATAAACAAATGAAAAATTAAAATAATAACACTAATAAGTTGAATCTCCCTCCAAAATTATTGTGTATTTCCCTATAAACACTAAGACAGTCGCTTGCTAACTATGTCTGTGTTAGATTTGTCTTTAGTGCATCTCTTTGTGCAACTCACATGTCACTTTAGTGGAAGACAGGTTAGAATTGACAGTATTTCCAAGTTCCTTTCTTCATAACAGACTTTCCTTACAGGGTGACCTGGCCTCTTTTTTGTGTAGTATATGTATTTAAAACTTAGCTTGTGAGTCTTTGCAACAAGTCCGTTTCCTGAGCTGTTTTTCAGGGGGCCCAGGCCCCTCCAGAGACCCAGCTGTGGGAACTCTGAGTTCCCACATGGGAAGAAGGGATGGGCTCCCCGCACCATCAGTATGGTTTCCATTAGCACACAGGCTACACGCAGAGTTGAAAACTTCATTAGCTGAGTTATCACTGGAGGACCAAAAATACTTCGCATTTTCGTAAGGGAAAACCTTCGAGTAAGGTCGGTTCGCCGAAAGTGTGATATTTGCAAAGCGGGCCAAGGACTCCCTATTGAAGAGGCCAAGTTAAATAAGACACAATTAGACCGCATTTGGCCTGCAGCCGTTCGGGGCTCGGAAACTCGCTTCTCCACAACTCGGGGAGATGAGTTTTGTCTTCTCTGCGTCTTATTTCTGTTGGCCGATACGCTCGGCCCTGCCTGCTCTGAACTTGCAGTTTCTCCTGTCTTGCTGACTAATTTTTTCAGACTGGCTTTTCCTTTTTGCTTGCTAAATGGTTTTGAACAGATATTGTATCTTTATTTGTTTAGAAAGGTAAAATAAAGGGTGCAGATTTATTCATCTGTCTGACTGCGAGAAGAACACAGATGCCAACAGCAGAGTCTTTCGAAAACAATATTCCCAGTCGGTTCTAAAGATGCAGACTTGACTCCAAGAATGCTCAAGGCTGCTAACCCTGGGCTCTCCCCCTGCCCTTTGGGGCCTCAGAGAAAGAGAGGGGGATTCCGAGGAAGGACCCTAAAGGGCCAAGATGCTCCTATAAAATGTAGCAAGGTAGACCAAACGTTTGCAGCCCCAAGGTGCTAGAACGCGTTACGGACTGCAGGCAGCCCTGGTGGGACCACGACCCTCCTCCTAGAGGCCTCCCTTCCTGCCCGGTAGCTCGGCACCAGACACTGCCCGGGACCTCTCACCATCTAGTTCTGTTACTCCCAAGCTGCCAAGACTCATGACAAAGCCCCAGGTGTGCTCGTGGGGGCCACCCTTGGGTAACAGACTCAGCCGGGCTCGGGGGACAGACAGGCCTTGTCCCCATCCTGCTCACAGCTTCAAGCGTAATCCCTCGGCGCCGTGGTCATGGCTACCTCTGCCCTGCTGGAAACCCCCTACATTTCCTAACACCCGAATGTGAGTCTAAGTTCTGCCACTTAGGAGCTGAGCAAACAAAGAGCAAATTACTCATGCTCTCTGCATGTCGCTTTCTTCCTCTGTCGAATTAGGCTAATAATCTGTGCCATGCAAAAGTAATGTGAATATATGTAGAGTGGCTGGTAGATACCAAGGGGATGATAATAATAATAAGTTCAACTGGACTCAGCAGTGTTTCTTTCTATTAGACTCTGTTTTTGTTTTTTAAGATTTATTTATTTATTTGAAAGGCAGAGTTAAAGTGGGAGAGACACAGAGATCTTCTATTCACTGGTTCATATCTTAGCCACAATGGCCTGGGTTGGGTCAGGTTGAAGCCAGGAGCCAGAAGTTTCTTCCAAGATTTATTTATTTATTTGAAAGTCAGAGTTACACAGAGAGAGGAGAGGCAGAGAGAGATGGAGAGAGAAAGAGAGGTCTTCCATCTGCTGGTTCACTCCCCAGATGGCCACAACAGCCAGAGCTGTACCAATCCGAAGCCAGGAGCCAGGGGCTTCTTCCAGGTCTCCCACGTGGGTGCAGGGGCCCACACACTTGGGCCATCTTCTGCTGCTTTCCCAGGAGCATTAACAGGAAGCTGTCTTGGAACTGGAGCAGCTGGGACTTGAACTGGTGCCTATATGGGATACCAGTACTGCGAGATGGGGCTTTAACCTGCTGAGCTACAGCGCTGGCCCTTGGACTCCTTTAAAAGTAATAATAATAGCATATATGTATTATGTATAATATATAATGGGGCAGAAATACATGAGCAGATGTTGCTCCCCGTCTTCATGGAGGAACGACACTAAGCCCTGCCTAGGCTTCGTATCCGAGTCACGGCACCATTATGTCGCTCCCCGTCTTCGTGGAGGAACAACACAGGACCCTGCACTGTTCTTTTGTCTGCTCGGCCCTCCCCGGGTTTGCTGCTGGTTCTTCCCGGGTTGGCTACCGTCCCTTCCACCTCCGTGGAAGGGCGGTTCCCCCTGCCACTTTCCCCACTTCCGTGGGGGAGTGGCACACCGCCGGCCAGCTCTCTCGGGGGCTGCACAGATGTTCCCCTTAGATGTTCCTGGTGCACGTTGTCTCTCTCCTCCTTTATAGTCCTCTTCCACCAATCCCAACTCTGCTACCCACACGCCGAGTATGCTGCTCTTCTCCAATCAGGAGCAGGTCCTGCTGCTTATTGGTTGAACTGGAGGCAGCTGTGTAGAAGCTGTTTCCTCCTCTCCCAGCGCCATATTGTGGGAGAGCAGATGCATAGAATAAGTCTTAATTCGAGTAACTTAGTCTAGTCTGAGTTGCTCCCCACAAGCAGAGATCTCCCATCCAATGGCTCACTCCCCTAAATGCCCGCAATCCCCAGGCTGGGCCAGGCCAAAGCCAGGAACCAAGACCTCCATCCACATCTCTTACGCGGGTGGCAGGGACCCGTGTAGTTGAGGGGGTGCTTCCCAGGGGCTGCCTTAGCTGGAAGCTGGAGTCGGGACTCAGAGCCAGACAAAGCCAGACAGAGCCAGACAAAGCCAGACAAAGCCAGACAAAGCCAGACAAAGCCAGACGAAGCCAGACGCTCCGAGGTGGGGGCTGGCATCTTCCCTGCTCGGCACTCCTGCCTGCGTTTCTCACGGAAGCTGCTCTCTCAGCCCTGCCACTCCCAGCCTCACCTCTCAGTCCCAGCCGCTCTGAGCAGGACGCCCTGAGACCAGCTACCCCACCATCCCAGCCCCTGCCCAGAGCGCAGACTTGTCTGTCCTTCCAGCTGTCCCAGAGACACTTCTGGGTCTTGCCCAGGCCTGCCTGCGGGGTCTTGCCGCCTGCCTGCTTTTCCTGTCGCCCCTCCTCCCTTTCCCCCACGTGTTGTCACTGGATGTACGTCAGCAGGTCTCTGTGCTCGCCCTCCTCCTGTGCTGGGCTTTCTGACCTTTCAGCCGCCGCATAAGAATGAGGAGCCAGGCTGCCTCTTCCCTGACTCGCTGTGTGTCCTTGGACAAATGGCTCACCTCTCTGTCTCCTCAGTTTGTGTAAGGGGAACACGGAGTTTGAGGACTACTTGGGTTCGTTCATCTAAGCTCTTGGAATGGCGTGGTGTACAGGGAACAGCTCGATGCGTGGAAAGTGTTCCACGTCCCTTCCCACTGCTGACACCCATGGCCCACCTGGCCCGAGTCTTCCATCCCCAGACTATCAGCGATTTGAAATTAGTTTCTTTTTTTTTTTTTTTTTTTTTTTGACAGGCAGAGTTAGACAGTGAGAGAGAGAGACAGAAAAGTCTTCCTTCCATTGGTTCACCCCTCAAATGGCCGCCAATTTGAAGCCAGGAGCCAGGTGCTTCCTCCTGGTTTCCCATGCTGGTGCAGGGCCAAGCACTTGGGCCATCCTCCACTGCCTTTCTGGACTGGAAGAGGAGCAACCGGGACAGAATCCGGCGCCCTAACCGGGACTAGAACCTGGGGTGCTGGCGCCGCAGGCGGAAGATTAGCCTAGTGAGCCGCGGCGCTGGCCTGAAATTAGTTTCTTAAAGATGATGATGGGCTCCTCCTCTCCAAATGAAAACCATTTCCCGTTTTCCCCTCATTCTCCTTCAAATTTGTGCCCCTTTGTCAGAGCCAGCTTCCCTCCAACTGAGACAGCCCTGTCTTGGAACAAGGGAGAAATGAACTGATCTGTTGTTCCAGGATCCTTTCCTATCCAGCCCATGAGACTTGAGACTACCAGTGTCAGGGAGACAGGGCTGTAGTACTGGGAGGAACCAGGGACAGATGCTCCAGTTCCAAGTTCTTTAGTCAAGTTTGGCAGAAAGCCTGGGTGACTGCCTAGCCCTTGGCTGCACTGGGTGCTCAGAGTTGGTTAGGGGAAGACATTGTGAAGCTGAGGAACATGTTCCCCACCCCCCACACCCATCCTGGTGGAAGCCACAGACAGCAGGAGAGTGGAAATGAAACCATGGTTGACTGACAGCCCCCAGCAAGCTTCCTGTGAGTCCCCGAGTAGCACAGTAAAGTAGTGGGAGGTTCCCCCTGCTCTCTCTCCCCGCTCCCCAGACGGATAAGGAGGCACTGAGAGAGGTCTCGGGGTGTGTTCAAAGGACTCAGCTACGGAGGGCAGCATAGACGTGGGACTGGACACCCGGTGGGATCACCAACATCTGAGGATGCTAGTGAGGATGGAAGCCACAGCCGTGACCACAGTGCCATCACGAAGTCCTACCAGGCCAGTGGATACCTCTCCCAGGAGGGAAAGGGGGCAGTGACACAGCTCCATGGAGACGGTCAGCTCCCGAGGACCTGGTGCTGTCCAGATGCCCTCCATAAAGTCCTGTGGAATTGAGTTCACCTGTTACTTTGTTTCCTTTTGTGTCTAATTGAAATGACATAAAAATCGTCTCTCCATTTTTTTTTTTTTTACTCTCACCTTCTGTAATGTATTAAAGGCATTAATAGTTCTGGATGGACAAGGAAGGCTAAGAGAACAAACCTAGCGCTGGGCACTTTGGTGTAACAGTTGAGCCACCACTTGGGGCTCCCACATCCCGTATCAGAGTGCTGCTTCGTGAGTTCTGGCTGCTCTTCTCTTAGGATTAGCTTCCTGCTAATGTGCCTAGGAGGCAGTGGATCATGGCCCACTGGGTTCCTGCCAGGCTCCTGGCTTCAGCCTGGCCCAGACTTGGCTGTTTTCTTTTTTGTTAAATATTTACGGGGCTGGTGCCATGGTTCACTTGGTTAATCCTCCGCCTGCAGCACCAGCATCCCATATGGGCACCAGGTTCTAGTTCGGTTGCTCCTCTTCCAGTCCAGATCTCTGCTGTGGCCTGGGAAGCTGCCCTGCACCCGCATAGGAGACCAGGAGAAAGCACCTGGCTCCTGGCTTTGGATCGGTGCAGCACCGGTTGTGGCAGCCATTTGGGGAGTGAACCAGTGGAAGGAAGACCTTTCTCTCTGTCTAACTCTGCCTGTCTAATTAAAAAAATATATATATTTATTTATCTGGAAGAGTGACAGAGAAGGAGAGACAGAGAGAGAGAGATCTTCCATCTGTTAGTTCACTCCACAAATAGCCACAACAGCCAGGGCTGGGCCAGGCTGAAGCCAGGAACCAGGAGCTCCATCTGGGTCTCCCACGTGGGT
Organism: Oryctolagus cuniculus; assembly: GCF_964237555.1. Taxonomy (NCBI): domain Eukaryota; kingdom Metazoa; phylum Chordata; class Mammalia; order Lagomorpha; family Leporidae; genus Oryctolagus; species Oryctolagus cuniculus. Next base: position 12,377,960 of record NC_091437.1, read on the forward strand.
GCAGGGGCCCAAGCACTTGGACCATCCTCTGCTGCTTTCCCAAGCACATTAGCAGGGAGCTGGACCAGAAGTGGATTCAACCAGCACCCATGTGGGATGCGGGCACTGCAGAAGGCAGCTGAACCCACTGAGCCACAGCGCTGGCCCCAAATAAATCAGTCTTCAAAATAAACACACGGCAGTTAGCAACTAAGTTGGTTTGGAATATTCAATAAATATTTTAAATAGTTTGAACCACTAGAGGGAGTATGTTCAGGTAAAAATGAAAAAGGCTGAAAATTACATTATATTTAATTGGCATCCATAAATGTTATGATAATGAGATATAATTTGACATTCCCACTACGTAAAAAAATACTTTAAAAAGATAGAGGCTATACAGAATATGGACAATCAAGTTATTTTTTGTAACTCTGAAGCCAAATTCAAATTCCAGTTTATGCAGGCCCTGTGAACTTTCTTAAGTGTTAATTCTAGGAATTTGCAGCAATTCTGTGCTATTTAGCCTAAAATAGTAACTTAATGTGCATTAACTCAAGGCATCAATCCATCCTGATGCTATGTTTTAGAACCTTTCAATCAAAAATCTTACATTAAATTTCAAGATCTCAGAAGAAAGTTTAGTGATCATCATTTTATAGTTGAAGAAAAAAACAGAGAAGTTCATCCAAGTGCCCACAGTCTCATATCCATATAGCAGATGGGCCTGGACCAAAAACTTTGGGTCTGAATAACAAGAAAACCATTTGAACAATCTGAAAGGGGGTCACCAGCAGAGTCCTTATGAAAAATTCCAAGTATCAATGTTTTCTTAGGATTCAGTGTATCCAAATAGATGCAAAACAAAATAATGGTTCTATTTGTGTTACTCAAGTCAAAAAGTCTGGAATTATTTAAATGATAATGTATAGTATTGTCACAGGGTAAGAGAAATGGCCTTTCTCATTCTGGTAGACACAGAAACTGGTGCAGTATTTTTGGAATAAAATTTAGCAAGAAGAATTAAATGTTTAAAAATATTTACATTCACACACAGATTTATGTTTAATCATTGATGTAGCCCCAGAACCTAAAACAACATGTAACTGATTTTTCAGAAAGTTATTTTGAATGGATAGATAGAAAATGAGACAGAGTTGAGTGGGGATTACAGCTCTTTAAAATTTCCCGCACCATGAAATTACTTCACAGAGGAATAATTATAATTGACAACATATGAGCCACACCCAGACCAATTATTTTTGTCCAACGATATTTTTTTAAAAGACGTGTTTATTTGAAAGCAGAGCAACAGAGAGAGAGGGAGAAGAAACGAGAGAGAGATCTTCCATCCACTGGTTCACTCCCCAAGTGGCCGCCGTATACAGGTCTGGGCTAAGCTGAAGCTAAGAACTAGGAGCTCCGCCAGGGGCTCCCATGTGGGTGGCGGGGAGCCAAGCACGTGGGCCATGCTCCACTGCTTTCCCATCCCATTAGCAGGAAGCTGGATAGGAAGCAGAGCAGCCAGAGCTCAACGTGGCCCTCCAGTGTGTGATGCCGCTGCTGCCAACAGTAGCTTAACCCACTTTGCTACAATGCCAGCCTTTTTCAAATTTAACATCAGAAGTTGTGATAAAAGCTCAGTGAATTTCCATATACCTTTCACTAAGTTTCTCCTGGCTTCCTCCAGCAACATCTTACGTAGATGTAGACCTCAGAAGATTTTGAATGAGAATGCATGCCTACGTTTGAAAATCAGAAACTGAATGCAAATGTGTGGACTTCAACTTCTCTCTAAAAATCAGCAGCTCTGGCGACACTTGGGCCACCTGCCTGACCACAGTGATGGCCTGGGCTGGCAGTGGTTGCTGACTTTCTGCAGGGCTGGGAATCCTCTTGGGCACAGGACACCACTCTGTTCTAGCTCCTTCCTAGAATGTGAGCTCCACCAGGACATGGATTGCTTTTTTCCCTTAGGATGGGTTGGGTTGGGTTTTCTCACCGATGTATTCCATGTGCTCAGAACAACCCTAAGAGATGATGGCTCAATCAGTCAGTGATTATACCCAGTGGCTCATTTGTGCTACCTGCCTGGCCTTCCTAGGCCTGTAGGAAAGCCCTGGCCTACAGCAGATGCATTTGTCCATTGTAGGAGAATCCTTCTTGGTAGCCAAAAATCTTGCATAAGGATTGTCCGCTTGTATACGGCGTTGCCCCTACGGTTACCCTCTACCCCGGTGGATCCTGCTTTGCCATGATTGTTCTTGAGAAGAAAGTCCACGCTTTGTTTCGCTGTAGCAAAATAGCTCCACATTAACCTGGGCAGTGTTTGCAAAGTTACAGAAGCTGTGATTCAGCTACACAGCTACCACCCCGGGCTGAGTCAGCTCCAGCAAGGTGCTAGAAAGGACCGGCTCTAGGGTCCTGACCATCCCCCCTACTTGCCCGTCAGCTTGGTTCTGGACCCTCCTGTTGGTTCTGTCCACTTTAAACACCTGGTCATTTTATTCTAGTGGCTTTGCTACCTTTCATAACAACTGGGCCTTTGTTCAGAACCAGCTCAGTCTATCCATCGGTGTCCCTAACTGGAGAGTCAGGTGGAAAATGTTGGTGTCTTGACCCCCCCCCCACCTTCTCAGAAATTCTCTGGACTCCCTCAGCAAGGCTGCACACTCCCTGCCTGTGTTCTGCACTTGGGAGTTACGAGGAGGGAGTGACTGTCTAAGAGACATAGGTGTGCTTTGTTAAAGACTTTTGGTAGAGTGATGCAAAGGTCTTGCGTTACATTTTAATAAGTGAGGAAGATGACTCCAATTATTCCTACCCTATAGGAAAGATCGCTCTGTATTGGCTTCCTTTCTCCACTAAAACCTAGCAACTCCAGACATACTAAGTTTTAGCTCTCCAGACAGCAGGTGACATGAACCTAATTTTAGGCACTGTGATCTGTACAGAAAAATCTGGGAATAAAAATATAAAATTTTTTTGATGTTAGAAATTACATTTTGTTCACTTCACCAATATTCAAATCACAATCTTCATTATGGCTTATAGCATAAGAGACAGCTGTCCCAAAGAAAAAAATAATGTTAACTTTCCTAGACATAAAATGCAAAAGTAACAGTTGTCAAGTGATTAAAGAGTCTGATGAGCTCCTTCCTTTACCGTATGCATTTTATATTAGAAGGGGTTTACGCAGAAATCAAAGAAGTATCACATGTGTTTCTTCTTCTTTTGGTTTTTTTTATTTTTTATTTTTGAAGGTGAACAGATGTCCTGTATACAGGTTTAGGAGCAGAGTGGTGCTTTCCACCCCACCCTCCCTCCTGCCCGGCTCCTATCCTTCTTCCTTCTTCCTCCCTTATTCTTTCAGTTTATTTTATACTCATAAGAAAGATCTCCTTCAGTTTATTTTATGCTCATGAGATTAACCCTACACTAAGTACAAAATTCAACAAATGGTAAAAAGAAAAAAAAAAAAAAACAAAAACCTCTGGTCCTCAACAGGGAGACAGGGGCTACAAACAATCGTTGAATCTCAAAATGTCAGCTTCACTCATATAGATTACATTTTTTTGTACTCTATTAGTTACCACTTATAAGGGGGAAATATGGTATTTTGGGGACTGGCTTATTTCACTAATTATAATGGTTTCCAGTTGCATCCATTTTGCTTAAAAATTCAGGATTTCATTTTTTTTACAGATGACTAGTGTTCCATACTGTGTGTATGCGTGTGTGTGTGTGTGTGTGTACACCACAACTTCTAATATCAAATTATTGAGTCAATAGCTGCTATCTTTAGATACTCGGATATATATTTCTCTCCTCAAGAACTGATGCATTTACATCTGTTAGAGGGGCTTTTGGCTACAAGTACGGAATGTTTGACAGCATTAGCCTACACAGAGATAGATTTTTCTCTTTAGGTGGGAGGTCCTCGCGTAGGTTGTTCTGGGCTTGGTTCAGGGACTCACTGATGTCAGCAGGATTGCAGACTGCAGCGTCCTTCTGACGTCCCACTTGTTGGCTGTTCCTCCTTAGGCTTCCCAAAGGCCCACAAACCGTCTCATTGCTGGAACAAGGCCACACGGTTGTCCTTATCTGCAAGCAGAGGGGAGTAGAATTGCTATCGCCTGAGTCCCAGGGTTATGCAGTGCACAGCCGTGAAAGCATTCCTGCACCTAGAACCCTTGCTATTCACCCCTTGGGTTGGCTCTGAACAGAATGATGCTCCCACAGGAAGGGACAGGAAAGAGGAGCTGTCGGGCAGGCAGTCACCAGTGGCTCCCACAGTTGACCCCCAGTAACCCTGTCTTTCCATATCAGCCACAGCCATCAGGTGTGGCTTTTCCATCTGCCTGCTAACACATCGCCTGTCTGTCTCTGATGAGTGAAGAAAATCATCAGTCCCTAGCAAAGAGTTCCCTTCTTAGCAATCAAGACATTTGCAGTTTGACTTAATCTGAGGAAATCTTGATTTCATATTCAGTATTAAACTGGTGGTATGGGACCAGCGCCATGGTGCAGTAAGTTAATCCTATGTCTGCGGTGCCAGCATCCCATTTTGGCACTGGTTCTAGTCCCAGCTGCTCCTCTACCAGTCCAGCTCTCTGCTATGGCCTGGGAAAGCAGTAGAAGATGGCCCAAGTGTGTGGGCCCCTGCAACCACGTGGGAGACCCAGAAGAAGCTCTTGGCTCCTGGCTTTGTATTGACTCAGCTCCAGCTGTTGTGGCCATTTGGGGAGTGAACCAGCAGACGGAAGACTTCTCTCTGTGTCTTTCCCTCTCACTGTCTGTAACTCTACCTCTCAAATAAATAAATAAAATATTTTTTAAAAAAAGAAGAAACAGATGGTGTTTCAGGCCTGAAGTGATCAGTTTGAGCCGGGCAATGTTCTGAAATGCAGCTGGGATTGAGCACCTTTAAGCAGCCCACGTGAAACCATAGGCATGGTTTTTACTTCACCTGCATCAAAATAAAATGTCGCGTATGATCCCTCCTCTTTAACATGTGCATGAGCAGCTTTCCAGAAAAGCAATCTGGTTTTTTACTTGCTGTCCATTTATGTGTGCATTTCTGAAGCTATAATCTCAGGGGCCACGATTTTGTTATGTCCGCAAGCTTTGACAGTTTTCCTCAGTATGAAATCACCCACCTGCTATTTCTGTGACAAGGGTGATTTCTGCTCACCTTTCCTGCCCAACATGGAGTTTGATCAGAAATAGACCGATGCACCCTTTCCATTCTCTGTGCTAACACGACAGGCACTGGCCTGGGAGTGCAAAAATTTTCTCTGAAGTTGGATATTGGAGCATAAACACAACAAACAGGTATCAGTCACCTCTCTCTTCATGGACGTGCCCAGCCTGTACTCGGAGGGATTCCTCCAAGATGTGAAGGATCTGCTACCTGCTGTTGTTGCCTGGTGCACGCTGGGGCTGACACACCAGCCCACCTTGTCACCGACACAGAAATTCGGCCAGTCCCTTCTGCCTCCTGATCATAACTACCTTTCCTCTCCCAGCTGCCTCTGTCCTTTCTTGTTTTTTAAGAAAATATTTGTTCTCTTTACTTGAAAGGCAGAGGGATGGAAAGAGACAGAGAGAGATCTTCCATCCATTGGTTCGCTCCCACAGATGGCCACAATGGACATGGCTGGGCCAGACTGGAACCTTGAGCCTGGGACTCCTTCCAGATCTCCCACGTGAGTGGAAGGGGCCCAAGCACTTGGGCTGTCTCCCACTGCTTTCCCAGGCACACCAGCAGCGAGCCAGACTAGAAGGAGAGAAGCAGAGACTCAAAGTCCCTCCCTGATAGGGGAGGCCAGCATCGCAAGTGGCGGCTTAAGCTGCTGTACCACAACACAACACTCCCCTGCCCTTTATTAACACGAGTGAAATGTATCCCCACTTTTCTGTAAGGATTGAGGCTTTGAATAAAGCCCTTTTGTATCTTTCCTGTTCTTACACTCTAGCCATTTTGTCCTGGAAAGCATCATTTTATCATGATTCTTAAAAAATTCTATTGGCTTACCAACTAGATTACTATTTTGTTGAAAATTCCACAAAAGCATTAATGGTTTCATGTCATGCACCAACGTTCCACAGCCCACACACCAGAAATCAGAGGCAAACAGACTGGCAGTCGCATTAAAGCTCTGTCCAAATATTTACATTTTTAAACTGATTCCCTCTTTGCCTAGGTGAAATCCTCAGAGTTTCCAGTTCATTTGTGCGGGACCATGAGAGACACAGAGACAGAGGCTTTGTGTGGCTGTGCCTGTCACTAGATCCTTAGACTCACTTTTGCAAATTGAGCATGTAACACTATATAATAATAACAACAAAAAGGCGAATCTAACACAGAAAATAGCGAGCAAATTGCGGTGAATGCCACACTTGACAAGCTCACCAGCCTAGTCCTGGCCATCCACGGACACCTGTAAGAATATTATAGTTACTTAAATATAAAGGACTCCTGTGAAAATACTAAGCAGTGTAACATTCAAATTGTTCCATTTGCCCCTGAAGCCTGCACACTGTGGGCCAATTGTGAGACACTAAGGCCCCAGTAGTCCATGAACACCTGGAGAACGTTGACAAATATGCAAACTACAGCAGCTCCCACCATGAAATGGAGAATCTGAACTCCAGATCGAATCATTTCTGACTCTCATTTAATTTCATTTGAAGGAAAAACATTCCTACAGCAGGCAGCACAGGTGTTCTAGATTGAGGAACTTGACTTCTCAGCTTATCTCGGCTGTTTTATTCCACACTGACTTTAAAAAAAAAAAAAAAGGATTTATTTAGTTAATTATTTGAAAATGAGAGAGAAGGAAGTATCTTCCAGCCACTGGTTCACTCCCCAAATGGCCACAATAGTTGGCGCTGGGCCAGGCCAAAGTCAGGTGCCAGGGACTCCATCTGGGTCTCACACATGGGTGGCAGGGACCCAAGCACTCTGACCATCTTCTGCTGCTTTCCTAGACACATTACAAGAAGCTGGAGCAGAAGTGGAGCATCTGGGACTTGAACTGGTGCTCATGTGAGAGAGATCGACTCTTCAGATGACAGAAAAGGCCAGGGCTTGGCCAGATCGAAGCCAGGAGCCAGGAGCTTCTTCCAGATCCCCCACGTGGACGCAGGGACCCAAACACTTGGGCCATCCTTGGCTGCTTTCCCAGGCATGTTAGCAGGGAGCTGGATCAGAAGTGGAGCAGCAGGGCCTCAAAACGGCTCCCATTTGGGATGCCAACGTCACAGGCATCAGCTTTACCCAGAACACAACGCCAGTCTAAGAACAATTTAATCCACAGTGTTTTGAAGTCAGAAATATGGGCTCAAGTGGTGAAAGGTCAACATGAGGCCCTTGTTCTATCTGTATCAACATGTCTTGAGGATAGCGTGCACTCACAGGTTTTGAAACCTCCAAGGAAAATGCTTATTGATGGCAGAAATAATTATTACAACCAAGGAATAGTAAACAAAGGTAATAAATGACAAAATGGAAGTCTAACTGGTTCTTTTTTTTAAGATTTATTTATATATTTGGAAGGCAGAGTTACACAGAAGCAGAGACAGAGAGGTCTTCCATCCGCTGGTTCACTCCCCAGATGGCCTCACTGGCCGGAGCTGATCTGATCCAAAGCCAGGAACCAGTAGCTCCCTCCAGGTCTCCTAGATGGGTGCTGGGGCCCAAGGACTTGGGCCATCTTCTACTGCTTTCTCAGGCCATAGCAGAGAGCTGGATCAGAAGTGGAGCAGCCGAGACTCGAACCGGCTCCCATACGGGATGCCAGCGCCGCAGACAGTAGCCTCACCCACTATGCTACAGTGCCAACCACACTGGCTCATTTAAAAAAATATATTTATTTATTTGAAAGTCAGAGTTACACGTAGAGAGAAGGAGAGGCAGAGAGAGAGAGAGAGGTCTTCCATTCGCTGATTCACTCCCCAACTGGCCACAATGGCCGGAGCTGCGCCGATCCGAAGCCAGGATCCAGGAGCTTCTTCCGGGTCTCCCACACAGGTGCAGGGGCCGAAGGACTTGGATCATCTTCTACTGCTTTCCTAGGCCATAGCAGAGAGCTGGATCAGAAGTGGAGCAGCCAAGACTTGAACCAGCTCCCATACGGGATGCCAGCACTGCAGGCGGCAGCTTTACCCGCTGTCAACCCCATCACACTGGTTCATTTTTGAACTTCTCATAGGACTGCAGAAAAGACACGCATTAGGAAATATCACATATTTTAAAAAAATTTTATTTTATTTATTTTAAAATGTGACAAAGAGGGAGAAACACACACACACAGAGAGAGAGAGAGAGAGAGAACTTCCATCTACTGGTTCACTTCCCAAATGGCTACAATGGCCCAGGTCGGACCACACTGAAGCCAGGAGCCATGAACTCCATCTGGGTCTCCTGCAGGGGTGGCAGGGGCCCAAACACTTGGGTCACCTTCTGCTGCTTTCCCAGGTGCGTTAGCAGGAATCTGGATCAGAAGTGGAGCCGCCAGACTTGAACTATGGGATGCTGGCATTGCAGGAGGCAGCTTAACACACTACCCTGACAACACCAACCCTGAAATGTGACATCTCAAATGGAACAGTCTAGTAGGCTCACTGAGTGTACACTGGACTGAAGAAAGTCCACGTTGATTTAGCTGGGAGCCACCTCTGAGTGTGCTGAAGGTAAAAACATCAACCTGAGTAACAAAACAACAGAGAGAGGGGCTTTCCAAGGAAGCCGGACGCTGATGTGGGAAGAGCAGAGTGCTGCAATGGGAACACACATGCCGGAGGAAACCTCATGTAGTCAGGGAAGTGGAGGCAAAGAAATGTTTTTAAGGAGAAAGGAGGAGGGTTACAACAGGTATTTGAAATGTTAATCAGTTGATCACAGGCCACATTGACTAGCAGCCAGGGTGCGAGTCTGAGGTTGACCAGTTGCTGGGCCGATGTCCTTGTGGAAATGTTTTCTGTGTAGGGTTGTGGTTGCTCCCAGAGTCCTCTGTGATTGTTCCTGCCAGGCAATTACGCATAAGGATCCTTTGTTTATAGCCTCTCAGCTTTATGCTTGTGATGGCTGACAAGGGCAACTCCATTTTGATTCTGACAACTTGCCCATTCCTTTCACAGAGGAAATATTTTAGTTAACCTATGAAACTGGATCTTAAAATTTACCACCGACAGCCTTTTAAAAATAGACTCAGTACAGTGCTGCAGCCAAATGGTAAATAAATTGCCTGCTTTATCAGGTGAGGTGTTGGATACGGAAGAGTATCTCACACCACTATTGCCACGTAGTGGACACTGCACACAATCCTGGTTACTGAACTACAGCAGAGGCCCAGAGATGGGGGAGTGTTTGGCTTAGTGGCCAAGATGTTGTGTGGAATACCTGCATCCCAGATTAGAATGCTTAGGTCTGAGCCCCGGCTCCACTCCCAATTCCACCTTCCAGCTGAGCATCGCCCTGGGAGGTGGCAGGTGATGGCTCAAGTACTTGGGTCCCTGCCACCCACATAGGAGACCTGGATTGAGTTCCAGGCTCCTGGCTTCAGCTTGACCCAGCCCTGTTTGTTGTGGGCATTTGGGGAGTGAACCAAGGGATAGCAGATCTCTAACTCTCTTTCAAATACAATTTCTGAATTTTAACTAAAACAAAGAAGTTGGTATAGAAGCTTTGTTAATAAGGTACAAATCAGCACAACCAGAATGCTTTCCAAACCAACTCAGCACCTACAGGAAGGATCCTGCACGATGCTATGCTCACCTCCCAAGCTGTGTCCCCATCTTCTCCTCTCTGAAAATTTTTATTTCAAAGTAACTTAATACTTAGGAACAAAGTTTCCAAATGGTACAAGAACTTCACAGTACCCTCCACTCAGCTTCCCCAAATGTCCCTATCTTATGTAACTATAGTAAAATTATCAAAGCCAGGGAATTTAACATTGATATTATACTATTACCTAATCAACAGTGCCACTTGACATTTCACCAGTTGTCCCACCAACACTTCTTCTGGTCCAGGACCTCACGTTTTACTTAGTCTTCACACCTGCTGTCTACTCCAACGTGGATGGTTCTGTAGCTCCTCTTTTTTCCTGATCATGACATTTTTTGTAGGATATAGCCTAGTAATTTGGAACAGGTTTCGTACTTTTGTTTTGTCTGATATTTTCCGCAAGATTTAGTTCAGGTGCTACATTTTTGGCAGGAATATCACAGAATTTCCGTGGAGCCCTTTCCAATGCCACTTTTCTGAAGGATCATGAAGTCAATATTCTTTCTGACAATAACATCGATCTCTTGGATAAGGACAGGTGCACCACGTTTCCCACTGTAACTCAAGCATTTCACAGGAAGACACTATGAGCCACTACAAATACTGTTTCTTATCAAGCTTCCACCCACTAATTTAAAATATCCATTAAAGATTCTTGCCTTTAATAGCTATTACTAAGGTGTTTGTCAAATGGCAGTTTGATATTTTGTTCATGATTTACATTAACTAACAGAAATTCATTATAAGGAAGAACTGTATATTATCCCCATCTGATATCTGATTATTCATTCATATCAACATGAATGCATGGATGTTTTAAAAATTTACCCTTTAAAAGTTTTTACTGATTTTCTAACATGAAAGGCAGAGAGACATGGAGAGATCTTTCATCTGCTGCTTTACTCCCCAGATCCTACAACAGCCAGGGCTCCTCCAGGCCAAAGCCAGGAGCAGGGAACGCCCGCCAGGTCCCCCACGTGGGAGGCCAGGACAGGACTGGTTGAGCCATCACCACGCTCCCAGGGCGCACAGGAACAGGGCTGCAAGCCAGGGAACCAGGACTCACACCATGCACTCTGTAGGGGATGCAGGCTGCTGCGCCACTCACTCACCCCACGAATGTTTCATCTTATGGTGATAGTCGATTACTTGCCCTTGTTTCTCGATCATCCTTGATTTGGCCTGTGAGAACTCGCTCCAGCGGCTCCGGCGTCTCCGGCGTCCGTTTGTCTTGACTGCACGCTGAGCCCTTTCTCACTCCCCAGCACGAGATGTTCCCAATTCAGCTCCGACTGGTGCTGGCCTCGCTCCAGCCCTGCAGTCAGCGGCTTCTCCAAATAACCATTTTCTATCTGCACAGGGAGAGAGAGAGTTAAACAGGAACCTCTAGCTCTAGACTCAGTCCTGGCTTCCCATGCACTGAGTCCCTCTCTGATACCAATACCTGGAGGGACTCCCCAGAAAGTCGGTTATTTGAGAAAAGATTCTAAAATGTTACAGGACCATTTTTAAACTTTGGCTGAGACAAACTGGATTGTGGTTTTCCCAGCCAGCTTCTGGCCTCCTTGTCATTATAGTTCCACATACATCAAGCATTAAAGTTCCCTCAGAGACCCAAGGCCTCCATCTACCATTTCAACAAAATATTGAATTATGTGTTTCTTGGTAGGGAACAACAAAAGTCCTCTTTTTAAGGGATCGGTTTCAACATTCAGAAAGTTCGAAAGGGCTAGCAAGACGGAGACTTTGTAGGGAGTAAAATCTTTCAGATGCACTGCAGAAAACTGAAGCCTCCACATAAGTCCCTAGCAGACGGCTACAGACTTCACACACGACTGCAGCTCAGCTGGACATGGCAGAGAGCGCCAGCTCTTTCCAGCATCCAGCTCCTCTTTCTTAACTAGTGGAAGCTTAACTTTCAGCCGGGCACCTAACAGTCCCAAGCCAAGCCAGGCTCTCCAAGCACCTTTAACACGGGGTGTGACCATGTGCCCCGGTTCTGAGTCGAAGTGACATTTGTAGCTCCCCACTTACATCCTTGAGGACACGGGTCGTGTTCACTGCCTCCCCTTTTTCGTATTTCTCTTGGCTGAGACACAGATAGTCTGGCAAGGCTAGAGACGCCATCTTGGGCAAAACACAGAGGTCACATGCTAAAAAAGACGCAGGTTAAAGGCGACAAAATAGAAAAGACCAAGTCTGACACCACGAAGTCAGCTTATACGGAGGTTGAAGCATGAGAAACTGACCTCTGGGGAATTTTTTTTTTATGTCTTTGAAAGGCAGAGAGAGAGAGATCTTCTGTCCTCCGGTTCACTCCCCAAATGCTCACAGCAGCTGGGGCAGGGACAGGCTGAACCGGAAGCCCAGAACTCAATCCAGATCTCCCACTGAGTGTGAGTGTCGGGTAACCAAATGCTGCAGCCATCCCTGCTGCCTCCTGGGTACGCATTAGCAGGAAGCTGGGCTCAGAAGCAAAGCCAGCACTCAAAACGCATGCACTGTGACGTGGGCCACGGGCATCCTAGCAGCGTCTTAACTGCTGCGCCCACGCCCACCCCAGGCCGTGTGGTCCTTTAAACACTGCTGTTTGGGGGGTTTTGTTAGAACAGTTAGTCCTGATGTAGGCAGGCAAGTAGGATAAAATCGATTAGGTTTGTGAGCTGGAAGACCACGCCCCCGTGTGAGCTAATGCCCCTACCTGACCCAACCTGTACACCCACCTGCCAATCAGACAATGCAACCACTCCCTGTTTGGGAGTGAATAAAAGGCCTGGAACACAGTGGGCCCTCCCTGTGGCCTTCTCTGCCTTCCCTTTGCTGCCATGTTAAGCTACCTGTGGCTTCTCTAACCATATGCTTGCTCCACATGGCTTACTCCTAGCCTGCTCTCTGCCTGGCGTGGATCTGACTTAGCTTCTAGACTCCTCCTCCCCTAAATAGAGCCCTCACTCTCCTGTGCATTTCTCTCACGGAATAAAATCCTTAAAAACTTAGCGTGCCGTCTGGTCTATGAGAGCCAGTATTCAGAATTCTCCTCTGAATACCCGCAAGCTTATGAATATTGAAAATTATTAGTAAGCAGCCTGATCTCAATCCTATGTCTAACAATGTAAACCTAGTATCTAAAGAGCGAGTTTTGTAACAAAAGATCAATATGAAATTCATATAATGATAGGTCAGGAAACAAACACTGAGGAAATCCAGGGTGGAAAACTGGTAATTTTTGTTGTGGCCTAGCAAAAATTTGGTTCAACTGTTACCTACTGTATACTGGGAAATCGACCATGAACTATCAGAGCCTGTAACTTCAGGGGAACTGGATGGAAACTTTTGCCACTGGAAGCCACATTTTACAAAAGAGATGGAGGAGAGATCTTTTTCCCTGAGATGAGAATGCATTTTTGTTAAAGGCGGACCTCTCTCTCTGGGGATCTCCACCGAGTGCGGGTGCAGTGATTTGGGTGCTGGGAGAGTTAAAGAGCCAGTTCTTCCTTGCCAAACACTGGAGCAGCGACAGGAGGCAGCTCTCAAGGGAAGACGAGACAAGGCGGCCCCCAAGCCTGCCTTAGTGCCTCTCATAAGGACGTCCCAGGTCAACACAGGGGCACCAACTCCGTCCAGACATCAGACTCTGGCTGCACCAGCCCACACCATCCGTGCTTCAAATGACCCTGTAGAAGCTGCCAGAAAAGGATACAGTGCAACGATACAGTGCACCAAAGTGGTCACCAGCAGGTCCAGTTTCCCAGTTCCAGAAACTGTATCAGGGTGGGGACTTTCCACCTAAAACCAACAGAAGCAAAGAAACCACAAAACTGCCGGGTAGGGCAGGGGAGGGGAGGGATCTTTTATTCCCAGAGACACAATGAGGCTGTTGTCTGATTTCTGCCCCTTTGCAAGGCGGGGTCCCGCCAGCAGAGACTCAGATCGTGGGTGGAACAGTTTGAGAATTTAATAAGGGAATTGTTTGCGAATTGTGGGGAGAAGTAGGAGCCTGGGAGGGAGAGGGAGGCACCCCCTTACCTAGGCACACTGCGGGGTTGTCACCTGTGATAGTCACTGTGAACAGGAGACTTCAAAGCTGCCTGACCAGAGATACGATTTTTGTAAGAATTTTCTAACAACTCTTTGATTTCTATTGTTTTAAAATTTATTTACTTTTAATTTATTTGAAAGGCAGAGCTCCAGAGAGAGAGAGAGAGAGAAAGAATGAGATCCTCCATCCACTTGCCTAATGGCTGCAACAGCGGGCTGGCCAGGCAGAAGCCAGGAGCCAGGAACCTCCTCCGGGTCCCACACGTGGGCACGGGAGTCCAAGGACTTGGGCCATCCTCCGCTGCCCTCCCAGGCGCACCAGCAGGGGAGCTCAAGAATCTCCCTACTCTCTTTCCAAAAATGCAGTCAAGGTCCGTTTTGCTCTGAGATGACTGATTTTTCCCTTTTGTGAATGTCATGCAATGAGCCTGGGTTATGGGAGGTTTTGGGCTTCTCCTGGAGGCTGAAAGTTTTCTTGGTTGTCAGAGGATTCCGCTGTTTCCTGCCCATGGCAAATCTCCAGTTTAGCCAGAGGCTCCCTTCACTGCACACGTACCAAAATCATCTTTTTTTTAATTTTTTTTTAATTTTTTTGGCAGGCAGAGTGGACAGTGAGAGAGAGAGACAGAGAGAAAGGTCTTCCTTTGCCGTTGGTTCACCCTCCAATGGCCGCCGCGGCCGGCACACTGTGGCCGGCGCACCGCGCTGATCCGATGGCATGAGCCAGGTACTTATCCTGGTCTCCCATGGGGTGCAGGGCCCAAGCACTTGGGCCATCCTCCACTGCACTCCCTGGCCACAGCAGAGAGCTGGCCTGGAAGAGGGGCAACCGGGACAGAATCCGGCACCCCCTCTGGGACTAGAACCCAGTGTGCTGGTACTGCAAGGCGGAGGATTAGCCTATTGAGCTGCGGCGCCGGCCCCCAAAATCATCTTGACGAGCAATCCACTTGTCTTCACTAGTCACCGTAGCTCCAGGTCCCAGGTGATTATTTTGAACTTGAACATGATCAGTGGCTCCTTGCTCCTGAGCCCCTAAACCCTTTCCTTCAGACCACCCCATCTTCTCTGGCACGGAATCATCGTTATTCCACGCTTGGATCTGCAGCCCACTTCTCTTCCCCTGACCTGCACCCTCGCACCCAGGTCAGGACTCTGTGTCCTGCACTCACGCTCGCCCTGCATCGACATCTGGCCGAGCCTGTGACGCCTGCAGCTCCAGTTCTGGTGATTGGCGTTGCCCAGCATAAAACGAGATGTGACCGTCACTGAGGGACACGGCAGCCTTGGGCAAGAGCTCCTGGAATAAATCTTGCAGGCTCTCTGTGTGTCCCTTCCTCTAACTTTCCTCTGGAGCACTCCAGGGGCTGAACCCAGCTGGGAACCAGAACGAGGAAGCTCCTGATGGAATCTAGTATGGCAGAGAAAACCAGGATAGAAAAAGAAATGTCGGTGATGTGGAGGAGTAAATAAACCACATTCCCCGCACATACACACACCCCCAAACCTACACCAGCAGAAAAGCTATGCAGTCTCCAAGAAAGCTTAATAAAACCCAGCGTCCACCCTGATGAGACCACAGTGGGCAGTGGACTGAGATGCTTCCAGAACACAGAACGAGACATTGTCATGCAGGCCTGGGGAGGGACAGAAGCCATCCCCAGGGAAGAGGTGCCCGCACTTCCTGCCCATCAGGACAGCCGACAGCCTGCTGCTGTAAATAGGGGTTTCAGCTCTGGTGGTTGTGCTGCTGGGGAGAGAAGGCACTCAGCCTTCAGTTCCTAAGGGGCTGGGCCACGAGGAACCATATCCAGACGTTGGAGGTATGCACCCCCGCGGAATCCCACACTCTGCTCACGACAGTGGGAGTTAGACGGGACCTGGCAGTTGCCTCACCTTTGATAGGAAGAGAAATTAATATGCTTCATTGGCGAGAGAAAGCAAGTACATAGATATTTCACTGGTTAAAGGAACGGACTGTGGCAGACAGTTAAATGTCCTCCAAAATCTGTTTTCCCCACTTTCCTTTAAAAATGGAGTCAATGACCAGTGCCAGGCTCACTAGCCTACTCCTCCACCTGAGGCGCTGGCACACCGGGTTCTAGTCCTGGTTGGGGCGCTGGATTCTGTCCTGGTTGCCCCTCTTCCAGGCCAGTTCTCTGCTGTGACCCAGGAGTGCAGTGGAGGATGGCCCAAGTGCTTGGGCCCTGTACCCCATGGGAGACCAGGAGAAGCACCTGGCTCCTGGCTTTGGATCAATGCGGTGCGCCAGCTGCAGAGGCCATTGGGGGGTGAACCAACGGAAGGAAGACCTCTCTCTCTCTCTCTCTCTCTCTCTCACTCTCACTCCCACTGTCTAACTCTGCCTGTCAAAAAAAAAAAATGGACTCTATGAGGTAGACATCACAGCACAGCAGGTTAAACCTCCACTCGCAGAGCCCATATCTTGTATCAGAAGGACTTCCAAGTCCCACTACTCTGCATCTGATCCAACTCCCTGCTAATGGACCTGGGAATGCAGTGGGTCATGGTCCAACTACTTGGGTCCCTGTCATCCTTGTGGGAGTCCTGGATGTGGTTCAGGCTCCTGGCTTCAGCCTGGCCCAGCCTCAGCTGTTGCAGCCACCTAGGGAGTAAAGCAGCAAATGGAAGATGTTCTCTCATATACTTTTCCCTCCCTCTTCCCCCCCCCCCCCATCTCTCTGTCACTATGCCTTCCAAATAAAAAATAAATAAAATAAATCTTAAAAAATAAAATTATATTCCCCTGGGGTGGGCATTTGTCCTGCCAGTTAAGACACTGGGGAGGACACTCACATCCCACACTGGGGTACTGGGTATTTTATCAGCCCCAGTTCGCAGTTCTGCACGCCTGGGGGCAGTGGGGATAACTCATGTAGTTTGATCCCTGCCACTGAAGTGGGAAATCTGGATTGAGTTTCCATCTCCCAGCTTTGGCCTGGCTGATATGGGCATTTGGAAAGTGCGTCAGCACATAGGATCCCTCTTTCTTTGTCTGTTACTATCTCTGTCTCTCTCTCTGTCTCTGTCTGTCTGTCTGTCTCTCTCTCTCAAATTTAAAAAAATAGTAACAAAAATAGAAGCCCCAAATTATAATCCAAACCTCTACCTTAACTAAGACTTAAACAAGAGTGTAACCGATGAGACTAGGAAATGTAGTGACCCTGGAGAGAAGAACCCACTGCTAGGTTTATTTTTTTATCGAAAGATTTATTTATTTATTTGAAAACCAGAGTTACACACAGAAAAAGGATAAGGCAGAGGGGGTGGGGGACCTTCCATCCACTGGTTCACTCCCCAACTGGCTGCAAAGGCCGGAGCTGCGCCGATCTGAAGCCTGGAGCCAGGAGCTTCTTCCAGGTTTCCCACATGGGTGCAGGGGCCCAAGGACTTGGGCCATCTTCTACTGTTTTCCCAGGCCATAGCAGAGAGCTGGACTGGAAGAGGAGCAGCTGGGACTCAAACCTGCGCCCATATGGGATGCCAGCACTGCCGCAGCAGCAGCCCTTGCTACGTTTAGAGACAGATCACTGTGCCTCCTGTCGCACTCACACCAGAGCCTTCTCTGACCCTTTGGGAGACTGTTAGCACCTTGACACGAGAATCCTGGGATTTCCTGGTTGGCATCGTGTACAACAAAAGACTTCTCTGGTACAGCAATCAGAGGCTTAGCATTCTCTCCTTGGCTCCCAGACTGAGGCGGCTGTATGAACAAAGGCATCCTGCATGGCCCTAAAATCAGGAATTATGTGGGGGCTTGTTCTGTGGCGTAACCGGTTAAGCTACCTCCTGCGATGCGAGTATCCCATATGGGCACCAGTTTGAATCCTGGTTGCTCCACTTCTGATCCAGTTCCCTGCTCATGACCTGGGAAAGCAGTAGAGGATGGCACAGCTGCTAGGGCCCCTGCACTCAGGTGGGAGACCCAGAGGAAGCTCCTGGGTCCTGGATGCTGACCAACCCGGCCCTGGCCATTGCAGCCATTTGGGGAGTGAACCAGCGGACGGTGCTCTCTCTCTTTCTCTTCTCTCTGTAATTCTGTCTTTCAAATAAATTTTTTTAAAAGAAATTACTTGGACAAACAGAAAATTCTCCCCCTTGTGTTTGGGGGACCAAAGAGTATAATCTTTTTTTTTTTCTTTCAGACATAAGAAGTCCATCAAGGGTAAAAAAAAAAAATACTTGGTAATGAATAAAAGTGCTCTGTGCAAAGGGGGATAGAGCGTGAAGCTCGGGGGTGAGGGAGTGGTCTCTAAGGGGCCAGGAGACAGGGACAGGGAGAGAATGACTGTCACCCAGTGAGACAGCCTTGCAGAGGCAGACTTGCAGCTGAGCCAAATACATGACGGAAACCAGAGCTGGTCAGGATGAAAGCACAACTTAAAAAGTGAGCTCACAAAACCCATTCCAAGTGGGCATCGTGCGTGTGCAGAGCTGGACTTGGTCTCAGTGTCTCCTGCCTGTTTGCTAAGCACGACCAAGCTCGACTGCCCAGAAGGGACAGTGGAGGGCAACCAGTGAGCACAGCCCCCTGTGATGGGCTCAGCGCACGGAAGATCACTCTGTGCTTGACGCGTGTTGAAACCTGCTTTCGAAACACAGCTAAGGAAGTGAAAGTAAGGTGAGTAGCAACTATGAAAGTCGAGGAATACAAACATCAAGTTCTACTTAACCAGGCAGTCTGCTTCAATACTGCGATTTCTGTTTACCATAAATACCCACCAGGCAAGCTGACCCCCTTGTGGACTGTCAGAGGTTCACAAAGAGAACCAGCACCAGATGTTCACGGTGCCGGTCAGTATCCCCACCTTCCTGCTCCCTTGACGATCTTTCCCTGCTTGACAGAGTCCATTCCTCACTTTAGTTTTAATTAATTATTTACTTATTTAAATGGCAGAAGGAGAGAGAGCACTTCCACCCTCTGGCTCACGTCCCAAATTCCTGTAACGACATCCACAACTAGGTCAAGATGCAGCCAGTGTCCAGGAATTCAATCCGGGTGTCCCACGTGGATGTCAGGGACCTCACCAGCTGCCTCCCAGAGTGCACGTGAGCAGGAAGCTGGAATGGAAGAAAGATCCAGAATTCAAGTACTGGTCTCAAATATGGGATGAGAGCTTACCAAGTGGCAGCTTAACTGTTACAGCAAACGTATGCCCCATCCATTACTCCTTTTAAAAATATCCTAGGGGCCAGCGCCGTGGCTCACTTGGTTAATCCTCCATCTGCGGTGCCAGCATCCCATATGGGTGCCAGTTCTAGTCCCAGTTGCTCCTCTTCCAGTCCAGCTCTCTGTTGTGGCCCGAGGGGGTAGTGAAAGGTGGCTCAAGTGCTTGGGCCCCTGCACCTGCATGGGAGACCAGAAAGAAGCGCCTGGCTCCTGGCTTCGAATCGGCATAGCTCCGGCTGTGGCGGCCATTTGGGGGGTGAACCAACAGAAGACCTTTCTCTCTGTCTCTCTCTCTCTCTCACTGTCTAACTCTGTCAAATAAAAAAAAATTATCCTTACTATGGCCAGCATGTGGCAAAATAGGTAAAGCTACCACCTGCAGTGCCAGCATCCCATATGAGTGCCAGTTTAAGTCCCAGCTGCTCCACTTCCCATCCAGCTCTCTGCTATGGCCTGGGAAAGCAGTAGAAGATGGCCCAAGTCCTTGGGCCCCTGCACCTGCGTGGGAGACCCAGAAGAAGCTCCTGGCTCCTGACTTCAGATCAGCCCAGCTCTGGCCATTGCAATCACTTGGGGAGTGAACCAAAGATGAAAGAAGTCTCTCTCTCTCTTTCTCTCTCTCTCTCTCTCTCAATCCCTCTGCCCCTCTGTAACTCTACCTTTCAAATAAATAAATCTTAAAAAAAAAGGAATATCCTTATTGCTGATTTCCTATGTATACTATTATAAAATGATTAAAAGAGGGAGTAAAATGTTAAAATATGGTTATAAAATACATTTTAATTGAATTAATTTTAATGGAAAATGAAAGAGTCTATATATTGTATATTGATTTCTAAAAACATTTGCTTCCCACTGTAGGGGTTTCAGAGTCCTTTTCTGTATCTGCAGTAAGTGGGAAACTAGCAATTGAAGCATAATACCAAAGGAATTCTCCAAAATGTTCACCAGAATTAAGTCATAAAGTCAATCCTGGTATCTGCTAACCAAGAAATTAATTCTGTTGAATATCACTTCCTATCTGTATGACCTTGCACAAGCCAGTTAACCTTTCTTGTTTTATCACATCTAAAATGAGAATAAAAATCTCTCTTTATCTGCATGAGAAAGACAACAGAAAGAGTACAAACAAAGCAGTAATAAACTGTCAAGTGCTGTGGCAACCAGACTGCATTTAGGCAAAGTTGCTGCCAGAGCTCAGCCTCTCCAACTCTGCCTTGCTCAGCCCCATGCTGGCAATCCCAGTCTCCGTTCTTGCTCTGTGAGTTCTTACACTCTCAGTGCCTTGACACTTGGTGAAAAGGGGGAATTATATTCTCTGCCTATTGCAGTTGCTGTAGGGACAACCTGGGAAGCCCCTGATGCAATGCTTAGCACACTGTCCACTCCAGGAGCACAAGAAGCAACGGGCAAAAGCAACCAGACGTTGACTCCTCCACGTCTCTCCTTTGCAGATGAGGAGCCTGGAGTCCAGAAAGCACTGGAAGTGTTGGCTGCATGCAGAGCAGACTTGCATTCGCTGCCGGTCTCTGCACACGTGGGGCTCTCTTCACAGGTAAGAGATGAAAGCAGAAGTCCTGAAGCCCTGTTTCCCAGTGGGGTCTTTCCATGAAACCAGGGTATGGGAGAGACCAGGGCAGGAGAGAGGAACTGAGGTCCTTTCCCACATGTTCATTGCACTATGTATAGCCCCTCTCTCACCCAAACCTTCTAATTAAGATTTTATGATTTGCTAAAATACATTCTGGTATGTCACAAATGGAAGATACCAGCCCTCAGAAGGAGTGAGGTGGAGCGACAAGCATCTGCATGAAGGACAGACTCCATGTATTTGGGAATGCGAGGCAGCTGCCCCGCGTATCTGCACTATGGTTCCATGTTGCTCTGCGTGTATAGAAACAGGGCAGCAAGCCTGAAACAGCACCTTGCACACCATCAGCAGGGCACTCCTTCCACATTATAAAGACTTTTCTCCTCTGAGTTTTCTATTGTTTATATTCTTAGGTGTATCTGTGATTTTGATCATCAGGGAACAATAAAGCTTAGTTTAAGCAAAACAGCTGCTAAGGGGCAGTTCTGCTCCACTGGTCAGGACACTCACGTATCACAGGTTGCCTGGGTTCAGTCCCCAGCCCAGGTTTCCAGCCCCAGCTTCCTGCTAATGCACACTGTGGGAACCAGTGGCTGAGTGGCTCAAGTACCTGAGTGTCAGCCACTCATGTAGGAGACTGGGTTTTGTTCCTGGACCCTGGCCTTGGGGCCTGGTTATTGCAGGCCTTTGAGCAGCAGATCAGTGGAGGGGAGTTCCCTTTCTGTCTCTCTGCCTCTCAAATTAATACATAAATAAAATATTAAACTATTGAAATAATAAAAAATTAATGGCATCAAAGTAAAATTATTCAGATATGCATGAAGCCAGAAGCAAAATGAAAAGAGTAAAGCATTACATATGATTAAAAGTCTTGACATGGCTGATGAAAATATTCACTTCCTTCTTTAAAGATGATAGCATTTCCATATTATAAACAGGAAAAAATAAAACAACAGAGGGAGGCACTTTTGATGGAACATATTTTCCCCACATTTCTGACTTAACAAAGAAAACAAAATTGTCTGTGTTGTGAGCAGATAGGAAAGTCTCCTGGGCCCTACATTTCAAAATAAAATAGGAATGAGGGTTTGCCACAGCAGTTAAGTCTCCACTTGGGACGCCCGCATCCCATAAGGGAGTGCCTGGTTCAAGTGCCAGCTGCTCTACTCCCGATGCAGCTTGCAGAGGCAGCAGGTGATGGGTTCCCGTATGTGGCTGGGTCCCTGTCACTCACTTGAGAGATCCAGGTTGAGTTTCATGCCCCAGATTTTGTCCTGGGCCAGCTCTAGCTGGTACAGACATTTGGAAAGTGAACCAGTAGATAAAAGATATTCATTCTCTCTCTCTCTCTCTCTCTCTCTCTCTCTCCCCTTTCAAGTAAAATGAAAATAAATAAAAAGGAAATAAATCTAAATTATGCATGGAGCACACGCACCACAGCCTGCACAGTTTCGTGCACTGTTACCTGGAGTCCTGGCTCCAGGGATCATAACTTCACCTGGGTCCCCTGAAGCCTGCCACTGTGTTCATGAGGGAGTGTGGACAAGTGTGCAACAGCAGGAGCCATAATCTTCTCCAAATTCACAAAGCATAATTTTTTAAATTATTATTTAAAATTTTTAAAAATATTTAAGTTGTTTATTTGAAAGTCAGTTTCCAGAGAGAGATCCTCCATTTACTGCTTCACTCCCCAAATGCCTGCAGTGGCCAGGGCTGGGCTAGGCCAAAGCCAGGAGCTTGGAACCCCATCTTAGTCTCCCATGTAGGTGGCAGGGACCCAACCATTTAAGCCACAACCACTGGCCCCCAGGATCTGCTTTAGCAGGAAGCTGGTACTGACCAGGGAGCCGGGACTCCAACCTGGAATTGGGCATCCCAACCTAATGTCTTAACTGCTAAGCCAAACGCTCTTCCCTGGTATCTTGACTGTAGCTGTTAGAGCTGTGTTGGATCTCCAACCACACACACAGTTGTGAAAGAGTACATTTGTGTTAAGACTAAATCTGTGGTGATCTGTTACAGCAGCAATAGAGGCCTAATACAAAACCTTTCCAAATCGCTGATGTGTGAGCTGAGCCAACTACTGTTGTTTCAAGCCACTATGTTTTGGTCCGGATCGCTCCTAGCAGTAAGTAACTGGTGCAAGAACATTAAGGCTCAGGGGGATTAATATTTCCATGTGACCCAAAAAGTTCAGTTGCCTAGCCCTGCTATTACTTTTTTTTTTTCCAAAGATTTATTTATTTATTTGAAAGGCAGAGTTACGGAGAGAGACAGAGAGAGGAAGAGATCTTTCATCTGCTGATTCATTCCCCAGATGGCTTCAACAACCCGGGCTGGGCCAGGCCAAAGCCAGGAGCCAGGAGCCAGGAGCTGCTTTCTGGTTTCCCATGTTGGTGCAGGGCCCCAAGGACTTGGGCCATCTTCTGCTGCTTTCCCAGACACGTTAGCAGGGAGCTGGATAGGAAGTAGAGCAACTAGGACTTGAACCGGCGCCCCTATGGGATGCTGGCGCTGCAGACAGTAGCTTTACCAGCTATGCCACAGCGCAGGACCCTGCAGTTACTGATTTTCATGTGAAAACTCAAAGCCTCCACTGCCAGAACTTCACCAGCCAGTTCCTCCTCCAGCCCACGCTTCTCCCCTTGCCGCTCTCTGACTCTGCTCTCCCAGGATCTCAAGGAGCCTGTTTGTGCAACCCCAGTGTGGCCTCTGCTCTGTCCTTGTTGTCAGTGGGGTTTTGGTCATCACTCCCCTGTCATTCTCCAAGAAGACAGCCTTACACCATGACTTCAAAGTCAACACGTTTCAGCCCAAACACATTGTTCTCAAGAAGGACAGCTGCCTAAAAAGCTAATAGAAGATAAGAGAATAATTAACAGCTCTTGAGCAGGTTGTCCAACATTTTTGTGACAACAAGTGAAATACAGTGTCACATGGCGCCATTTGTAGAAAAAATAAACATGATTTTTGAATGTTTAAAAATATTATTCCGCCAGCGCCGCGGCTCACTAGGCTAATCCTCTGCCTTGCGGCGCTGGCACACCGGGTTCTAGTCCCGGTCGGGGCGCCGGATTCTGTCCCGGTTGCCCCTCTTCCAGGCCAGCTCTCTGCTGTGGCCAGGGAGTGCAGTGGAGGATGGCCCAGGTGCTTGGGCCCTGCACCCCATGGGAGACCAGGAAAAGTACCTGGCTCCTGGCTCCTGCCTTTGGATCAGCGCGGTGCACCAGCCGTAGAGCGCTGGCCGCGGCAGCCATTGGAGGGTGAACGAACGGCAAAGGAAGACCTTTCTCTCTGTCTCTCTCTCTCTCACTGTCCACTCTGCCTGTCAAAAAAATAAATTAAAAAAAAAGAAAAAGAAAAAAAAATATTGCTCCAATATAGAGCAAACATGAGCATATCCCTCTGTAATCTAAGACTCAGGGAAAAATTGCTGTGTTGGGATCGCAATTTTACTAATTGAAGAGAATTGACAGAGCCCATCAAAATCAAACAAGAGGATTCGAGACTAGGCTTCATCAGAAAATATGCAAGGGTAAAGCCAGCATTCCAAGAGCCCTTAGAGAAGGCTATCAGTAAACAGAGATGGGCAAGCCCTTAGGTGGCGGAGTAGCGGTCTGGTTCCTTGAGCCTGCACATCAAAAGTAGTTTCAGCAGTAAGGTAATACGGACACCATCCAGCCACAGAGAGGACTTGCGTTAGGTTCCAAAAACGTGAAAACTGTGACGATTATAATTGTCCTGTCAGTGCGCACTCCTTCTGTTGCACATGACGGAAAATCGAACTCAAACTTGTCTGATTAATAAAAGTAATGTATTGCTGCATATCTCTGAAGGCGATGGGATAGGCTTCAGGCACAGTGTGATACAGGGGCTTGGGCAACGTTACATGAGCTCACTGGTCATCTCACTGTTGATCTCTGTGTTTTGCTTCATCCTGATGCATCTCCCACTCCAATACCAAGATGGCTGCATCAACTTCAGATCTCACATCTGTAAATCACCCAATTCTTGGGAAATGTGCGTGACTTTCTTTCTCAAAGGTTCCACCAACATCTCCACATGTCTCCTTGACTCCAGCTGAGTTAGATGTCCAAAAATGACACTGTTACCTGGTGATGGGATTGGGCTATGCCAACTGGTTTCAGTGGTTCAGAAGAAACAATCCCTCCATCACAGATATGTCAGCAAGGCTCCCCAAAGGAGGTTTAAGATGCTGGGAAGAGTATGAGCTTACATTGGGCAGCAGTAAGAGCCCGCTAGGACACAATGTTTTGTTATGGAAAGGTATTTTGAGTACTGTTGCATATTTTCAATTGAGAAGTAGAGTCATTCGGATGTACAATCACCTGTGGTCTAACACAATAGAAGAGTAACAAAGCAGGCCACTTGGACAGCTGGTGAGGTAATGATTTTGTTCCTCGCGCAGTCACTGTGTGTCTTTTCCAGCCTTGTCTCCTATGACATCGCCATGCAGACTTTGCTCCAGCACCATCTGTTGGCTTTCTCGATTGCTCACGTGTTCACCTTGATCTCCCCATTCCTCTTGCCTAGAATGTCCCTGCTCTTCATTCTCTGACATCTAAGCTCTCCTCTTCCAAGGACAAATTCATAGCTACCTACTCAATTAGCAATTCGAAAGAATATTCCTTTGTCGTAAATTTTTTCCATAACTGTTGGGTGAATTTTGCAGTCTTACCAGTACTTCTCATTCTCAACATCATGGAAGACATCACCTTGTCAGTGGCACTCACGTCTGCTGACACTGAACAGGGCCTTAGAGTTCTACTCCACACAGCACTCACGCAAGTCCCTATGAATCCAGTTCTCTCGGAAAATGAAACTTATTGGCCACTGTGGGTGAAAACTTAGCATTTTCTTCTCACTCTTCTTTATGTATGCAGCCCTAATAGTTTATATCTTACAAGCATGAAGCTTCACGCCTAGAAAATGTTTAAGGAATGATTGGGGAATGGAACTTAATTGAATGGAGAAAAACCCCCACCGGTAAATGAATGAGAGTGGTGCTGGCACACAGCTCGTTATGAGTTAAGGATGTGCCTTTCCTTGAGGAGCGGTTAAAATGTGAGGACTTGGTTTCCTTTCCCCAAGCAGCGTGTTTTCACAAAATGTGAAATGAAATCTTAATGTACATAAAAGTGTTCCCTGAGGAAATGGTTGGGAACTATTTAAAGCAAAATATTGGTACTTAGCTATTCCTGATCTCAAGAAATAAAACATGTTTACAGATTCACTTATTTAGGAAATACAAACTATGGTAAGTGATATATTTCAGGAAAGGGGGAAAAAATCTATCATCATAGGCAGATCTTGTTAGGGCATACTTTCTAGGATTGTGGAGTTATTGTGCCTATTTTTGAAGCTGTGATTTTAGATGACCTTATAGTATTGGGAATTGCGCCATTTTATAGCCCAGAAGTGAATACTTAAAATCATGTTAAAGTGATTATAATCCGAACTATGGAGACAGTAATGTTGGCTGCTCTATAGAACGCTTAGCCCAGGAGACTCTAAAACTGAATGAACAGAAAATGCTGGCAGTCATAGTAGACCTGTCCCTCTGGTCTAAGCCAGCCCTCAGTGGCTACTTTGACTCAGGAACATCGTCTCAGGGCCAGTGCTGTGGCTTAGCAAGTAAAGCCACCGCCTGCAGTGCCAGCATCCCATTTGGGCCCGGGGTTCAAGACCTGGCTGCTCCACTTACAATCAGTTTCCCTGCTAATGCTCCTGGGAAAGCAGTGGAAGATGGCTGGCCAAGTACTTGAGACCCTGCATCTACACGGGAGACCCAGATGAAGCTCCTGGCACTTGGAATCGGCCTGGCCCAGCTCCAGCCATTGCAACCACTTGGAGAGTGAATTAGTGGATGGAATCCTCTCTCTCTCTCTCTCTCTCTCTCTCTCTGTGTGTGTGTGTGTGTGTGTGTGTGTGGCTCTGGTTTTCGAATAAATTAATAAATCTTTTTTAAAAAAGAACATTAAAGAACATTGTCTCTGAATCTCACGGCTCATTCTCCACTGGACATCAAAGAAGCCAGTTACTTCCTTGAGAAGCAGGACACAGCCATTTAGCATCACAGCATAAATAACTCTTCACCCCACCCCTCGTCACTTTAATTTAAAGAGTTCATTAAATGTTCATTTATTGTTGTGTAAGACACTATAATTTTTTTAAAGATTTATCTATTTGAAGGTGAGAGAGAGAGAGAGAGAGAGAGAGCTGTCTTCTCCACTGGTTTACTCCCCAGATGGCAGCAATAACCAGTACAGGGCCAGGCTAAAACCAGGGGCCAGGAGGTTCTTCCAGGTCTCCCACATGGGTGCAGGGGCTCAAGGACTTGGGCCATCTTCTACTGCTTTCCCAGGTGTGTTAGCCAGGAGCTGAACCGGAAGCAGAACAGGAGCTGCACAGGAAGCAGTGCCATATGGGATGTTGGCACTGCAGGCCAGGGCTTTAACCTGCTGGCCATGACACTATAAATTTTTAATTCTTTTAGAGTACAAACTCTCAAGTTTTTTATTAATTGTATTTCTTTTTCATTTTACTTGAAAAGGAAAGAGAAATGGAGATTTTTCCATCCACTGGTTCAGCCTCCACATGGGCCAGGCCAAAGTCCGAATCCTGGAGCTCAGTGCAGGTCTCCCAGGGGGGTGGCACAGGACCAGGTACTTGAGCCATCATCTAGGGTATCCTATGACGTACATCAACAGGAAGTTGGATTGGAAGCAGCGTAGCCAGGAGAGAAACCAGACATGGAATGCGGCATGCCAAGCGGTGCCTTGACCTCTGTGCCAGACATCACCCCAAGTTCTATGCCGTTTTCAATAGCAAATACTTGTCTACACTCACCGTGAAGCAACTTCTGCATAGGGCACTCGTGTTTTTCTGTACAAATGACATTTCAGTGGTGAGGGAACTCTGTTCTTGACAGAAGAGGAACACAGAAGGAAGGAGGTGCAACCCGATGAGAAAATGAATCCAGTCAGCAAACGCCGATACTCCTCACACCAGCAGTGGAATGATCGTGGGGAACTTCACGGGAGACGGCTCAGGTTGCTGACACCTGGACACACTGAAGACCCTCAGTCTTACTGAGAAAACGCCAAGCGCAGGCATGTGGCACGTTGGTTAAGACCCAGCTTGCAACAGCCGCATCCCATGTCCAAGTTCAGGGTCCCGGCTATGCTCCTGGTTCTGTCTTGTTAACGCACACCCTGGGAGGCAGTGGTGGTGGCCCGAGTAGTTGGGTCCCCTGCCACCCTACATTAGACTTGGATTAAGTTCCTGGTTCCTGGCTTTGGCCTGGCCCAGCCTCAGTCAACATCTGAGTTTGGAGAGTAAACCAGTGGAGGCGAATGTACCTGTGCTTGCCTGTGTGTGAGCTCGCTCGCTTTCTCTCTCTGCTTCTGACATGGACAGCCATTCCACCTAAACTACCTGCTCTCAATCTCTCTCTATCTCTGTCTATTTCTCTCGCTCGCTCTCTCTCTCTCTCTGCCTTGCCAATAAATAAGCCCTCCTGTGAGAGCTGCCTGCAGCGATGGGCACGCCCTTCTCTGGGACAGCGCAGGAAAAGGAGTAAAGAAGGGAAAACCCTGAGTGGACGGGAAGCCACATCCTCCCAGGGCCCGCAGCCACTTCCTGTCCGATCACCACTATTTCCTGTGGGACTTCCCTCCCCATAGCAACACCTCATTCCCGCTTTGGAGTAAATGTTTTAATTGTTTCATCTCTAAGCTCCCTCACCTTCATTTACGTTTTTGTTCCGTTTAGAGTCTGAGATGAATTTTTCAGGGTGCTGGCAAAGGCAGGGAAAGAAGGTAGCGGTTGCTTTTCCTTTTCCTTTCCATCTATATTCCTTATAAGGATATTTTAACAATATTTTTAAGGTTGGGACATGTGTTGATAAACTTGGAGAAAGCTATAGTGTAAATATCAAGTGATGATGGTGAGGTTAAATCAGGGGTCACAAAAGAAAATGAAGAAAAACTTTGATTTCTTGTTATTTTTAATCCTCATATTTAAAAATTATTTGTATTTGACTTGAATGAACAGACTCAGAGCCGCCTTAGAAGTTTGTTAAAAGTGCTTAGATCTGCTCAGGAATTCCTGAACGGAAGCATTATCAGTTAGAAAACTCTCAGTTGTACATGAATAAGACAGGAGCATTGTTTTCAAGAGTGAAATGCTCAGAAGAGATCATCGCCTACACTGTTTTCTCAAGCTGTTCTCTGCCTGTGACAGACAGGCTGAATTTTATTCCAAAATAAGATGAAGGTCAGGAAAAAAGCCCCATCCTGGTGGTCACAGCTTCAGACACGATTTGCATTGAACGCAGGGTTTCCGGGAAGAGAAGAGAAAGTAAGCTCCAGTTCCCGCAACTAAAATAAAGCTAGTTTTATGACTCGGCGTTCAGAACATATAAAAACACTTCATTATGTGTATACTGCCTTTGGAGAATTTCTAAATTTTTCCCCATGCCTTCTATAATAGGGATGTCACAATGATGTCAAGTAAATGAGCTAAAATCTGGAGCTCTGTGAAAATAAAGGCACTTGTAACATTTAAAATTCCTCTGAACTGATCACCTGGGGTTACACAAAACTGTGAGGCCCAGTGTAATTAAACTATGGCGCCCAGTAAGGAACAGTTACATAAAAGAACGCTTGTTTCCTTACCAAAGGGGCCGGATGCCTTACCCATAGTGAGTGAGACTGTGAGTGTCCACGCGGGGCCAGCAGCTCTGTTCACTCTGGGCTGCCACTAGAGGCATCAGCTCCTCTCTAATCTCTTCCCACTTCACCTGGGAGTGTGAAAAACGGGATCGGGGGCCAGCACTGTGGCAAAGCAGGTAAGCCCGCTGCCTGTGATGCTGCCATCCCACTAGGTACCAGTTCGAGTCCCTGCTGCTCCACTTCTGATCTAGATCGCTGCTAATGGCCTAGGAAAAGCCACAGAAGATGGCCCCAGTGCCTGGGACCCTGCATCCACATGGGAGACCTGGAATAAACTCCTAACTCTATCTCTATCTATCTCTATCTCTGTCTGTTTCTCTCGCTCGCTCGCTTGCTCGCTCACTCTCTGCCTTCCCAATAAATAAGCTCCGTGGGCGCAAGGAGCAATCATGTCTAGATCCATGTCAGTACCTGCCACATAACAGAAATTCACGTACGTTTTTTGCAGAACAAATGCAATAGACGGTTAAGAAAGCAGCGTTTGATGTCAGCTCGGGATGAGTATAAATGAAGCCTCACTCCTCTTACTAATCACGTGGTCTTGAATACATAATTTCTCTGAATTGAAAGGAGAATTGTAATCCCATCTCCCTGAATTCTTGGGATGATTTCATCAGCTGCATTGTACCTGGTATAATGTACACAACTCCATCCATCCTAAGGGCTCTGGGCTTTCTGCACGTATTTGTAACAAGAGCACTGCATTTTTCCACTTTTACTTATCTCCTGTTTAATCTGCTTAGGCTGCAATAACAAAATGCTACAGCCTGAGTGGCTTCAACAGAACTCTATTTTCTAAACATTCTAGAGGCTGGAGGGTCCATGCTCAAGGTTCTGACAAAATTTGGTTTCTGGTGAGGGCCCTCTGCCTGGCTTGCTGCCAGCATTCTCCCTCCGTGGCAGAGGGAAGCAGAGAGCTTCTCTCCCCTCCCTCTTCCTTTCTTCTTATCAAGTCACCAACACAGTGCGATTAGGGCTCCATCCCATGACCTTATTTAACCTTCACTTCCTCCTAAAGCCCATATATCCAAACACAGTCTCACAGGGGGCTACGGTTTCAACACATACACTTTTGGGAGACACAATTCAGTCCATAGCACCTCTGATATATAACATTGCAGTATTCATGGTTGTTGCAAAACTTCCCTGTTAGACACACGTACACATACAATATTGCTTCTTCAGCTCCCATTATTCTAGATCCTGTGTTTCCTAGTGTTTTCCACCCCTATTAATACAGAGCTGCAGTTTGTCTCTCTTCTAATAATTACTACCATTTTTTTTTCCTAGGTTCCACAGAGTCCCAGTGTTACAGTTCAGCTATTTTTATGCTTCTTTAAAATTTAACCCTTTGGTTGAATAAATGAGAAATACAGGAGAGGGGCCATAGTTGTGGCACAGCAGGTTAAGCCATCACCTGCAACACCAGCATCAAGTAGCAAAGTGCTGTGGGAGTCCTGGCTGCTCCACTTCCAATCCAGCTCCCTGCTAATATGCTTGGGAGAGCAGTGGAAGATGGCCCAGGTGCTGGGGCCTATGTCACCTGCAGGGGGTGCCTGCATGGAGATCCTGGCTCCTGGGTTCAGTCTGGCCTATCCCCAGCTATTGCAGCTATTTGGAGAGTAAACCAGCAGATGGAAAATTGATCTCTCTCTCTCTCTCTCTCTCTCTCTACCTTTCAAATAAATATCTTTGTATAAAAAATGCAATGCATACTTACAAAGCATCTTCTTACACTGCACCAAGGTAAAATAGGTTAAATGTTTACTTACAGAAATTCTTTTTTTTTTCTTCTTTTAAATGGCAGCAGTCTGGTCTCCCACATGGGTGGCAGGAGCCCAAGATTTTTTTTTTTTAATTTTTAAAAAAGGATTTATTTATTTATTTGGAAAAGCAGTGTTACAGAGAGGAGAAACAGAGAGAGAGGTATTCCATCTACTGGTTCACTCCCCAAACGGCCGCAAGGCCAGAGCTGGGCTGGTCTGAAGCCAGGGGCTTCTTCCAAGTCTCCCACAGGGGTGCAGGGGCCCAAGGACTTGGGCCATCTTCTACTGCTTTCCTAGGACATAGCAGAGAGCTGGATTGGAAGAGAAACAGCCAGGACTCGAACCAGTGCCTGCGTGGGGTGCCGGCACTGCAGACAGCGGGTTAATATGCTACACCACAGCTCTGGCCCCTACAGAAATTCTTAACTTGCTTTCAAAAGGACTACGCAGTGAAGCGTCTCCTTTCACTTCCTGAATTCATGTCCGACCAGGCTTCTCCTCCCTTATTCTGCTGTTGAAGTGATTTCAAAAGACTTTAAGAAGACTGATTTCCTATTCCCATCTGAGATCAGTAACATTTCTAAAGGAAATGTACAAGCTTTTCACACAATCTCTATTTGCTGAGGTTTTCACCGCTACTATTTCTACCACTTAAAATTTTATTTATTTATTTATTTATTTTCGCTTTGAAATACCAAAGAGAGATCTTCCATCTGCTAGTTCATTCTTGAAGTGCCCACAGCAGTCAGAACTAGGCCAGGCCAAAGGCAGGAGCCCAGAACTCAACTCGGGTCTCTCACGTGGCTGTCAAGGACCCAAATACTCGGGCCGTCATGTGCTACCTCCTAGGTGCGTTAACAGGAAGCTGGATCACAAGCAGAGCAGCTGGGACTCAAACTAGGCAATCCAATGTGGGATGCAGGAGTCCCAGATGGCAACTGTTTTTTTAAGATTTATTTATTTGAAAGGCAGAATTAGAGAGAGAGAGATCTTTACTCACTGGTTCACTCCCCAAATGTTCGCAATGGCCAGAGCTAGGCCAGGCGGAAGCCAGGAATGAGGAGCTTCATCCAGGTCTCCCACGTGGGTGCAGGGCCCCGAGTACTCAGGCCATCTTCCACATTAGCAAGGAGCTGGAGCAGAAGTGGAGCATCCAGGACTCCAACAAGCACCCGCGTGGGATGCTGGTGTCACGGGTGGCAGGTCAAATTACTTTGCCACAATACTGCTACTTGCCTGCCCCAGGTGTGTGTTTGGTTAACTTATTATTTATTTTCATTTTCTTTAAGAGAGACAGAGACAGAGAAAGATCTTTCATCCGTCCACTGGTTCACTCCTCCAAATGCTAGCAGCATTGGCTGTGGCTAGGCAAAATTGGATGTGGATCTGGGATTTGAACCCAGACACTCCCAAATGGGATATGAATCTTCCAAATAGTGCATTAGCTTCTGTGCAAATCACTTGTTGCATCTGGTGTGTTTTTAGACTGCTGTTATCATCTCAGAATCTTGCACAGTTGAACTCTTAAATATTTCCGAGGACTTTATAGAGAAAGGCAAGACATTAAACTCAGAGTAGCAATAAATAGAAGGTGGCAATTATTCAAGAAACATCTACTTTGTACTTGGCAAGAATAGAAAGATGGGAAAAACACCAATTCTTCACTCTGGGAGTTGGATGGCTAGTAGAAATGATAAACGTATGAACAAAAATTAAATAAAATGTCATTGATTCTCTAACGAAAGCAACTGTAAGATACAAATGATTGGTGGTGTTCCAAGTGTACTTTGTGGTTATAAATCGATACAGATGGCAGAAAAACTCCTTGAGAGCGTTGTCTGGATTTGCTGTGTTCAATTCCTCTTCTCTCATTTTCTCTTGAACGTGTGCCAAGTAGGCTCTGGTCCTCCTGAAGCTATAAGAGCAGCTGTTGTCAGGGTCACCAGCTCCCCAGCATCCCGCGGCTGACATTTGTTTTGTTTTGTTTTGTTTTTTGACAGGCAGAGTGGACAGTGAGAGAGAGAGAAAGGTCTTCCTTTTCTGTTGGTTCACCCTCCAATGGCTGCTACGGCCGGCGTGCTGTGGCCGGCACACCATGCTGATCCGAAGGCAGGAGCCAGGTGCTTCTCCTGTCTCCCATGGGGTGCAGGGCCCAAGCACTTGGGCCATCCTCCACTGCACTCCCGGGCCACAGCAGAGAGCTGGCCTGGAAGAGGGGCAACTGGGACAGAATCTGGTGCCCTGACAGGAACTAGAACCCGGGAGTGCCGGCGCTGCAGGTGGAGGATTAGCCTAGTGAGCTGTGGCACCAGCCTGACATTTGGTTCTAACTTCTCTCAGATGTCTGTCTGCAGCTTGGACCTTCCCATTGGAATTCCAGGCCATGCATTGAAATGTAAAATAGGCCGGTGCAGCCACTCAATAGGCTAATCCTCCACCTGTGGTGCTGGCACACTGGGTTCTAGTCCTGGGACACTGGATTCTGTCCAGGTCGCTCCTCTTCCTGTCCAGCTCTCTGCTGTGGCCCGGGAGTGCAGTGGAGGATGGCCCAAGTGCTTGGGCCCTGCACCCCATGGGAGACAGGAGAAGCACCTGGCTCCTGCCTTCGGATCAGCGCAGTGTGCCGGCCACAGCACGCCGGCCGTAGCAGCCATTGGAGGGTGAACCAACAGAAAAGGAAGACCTTTCTCTCTCTCTCACTGTCCACTCTGTCAAAAAAATAAAAATAAAAAAATTTTAAAAAGAAATGTAAAATAGATGTTTCAACTTTGTATTGGTTGTTGAATCTTCAGGTTTCTCCCCTAAACTCCCCTTGTGCATTCCCCCTTCTCACCATGCATCTAACTGCTCATGCCAAAAGTCACAGAACCCTCCCTAAGTCTTCTCTGACATTCTCCAACGTTCACCTGCAAATTCTGCTGATTCCACCATCAGATAGATCCCAACTGCTCACTCATGGCCCTACTGCCCCCGGCCCTCCCGGGCTCACGCCTGAGTCCTGCAGCAGCCTCCACTCCTGCTCCCTCGCAGCCCATGCTCCACAGCTGCCAGCGTGGAGGGATCCTGATTCAACACCAGCCACATCATTCACTCCTCCGCTCCCCAGTCCTCAAGTCGTTCCCATCTCAGTGTCAGTGTCAGCGCGCTGGATGCCCGGCAGGACCCATGCAGACTCGTGCATGGCTGGCATCCCACCAGCCTCGCTGAACTCATCTCCAATTCCTCTCCGCCACCCTCATCGTGAGCACTCCGTCCTGGTGACCTCCCTGCCCTCAGCCACACCAGGCACCAGGCACGCTCGTAGCCCAGGGCTTCTGCTGTTCTCTGCCAGATACGCTCTCCCTCCAGGTCTGTTTGCACAGCTTGTTCCCTTGTCTTCCTTCAGCTTTCCAAGTAGGGTCTTCTGTTTCAGACAGTTCTAGCAAAGAAGTAAAATCTGTTGAAATTGGCTGGAGGCAGTGAGAGATTTGACCCCACAGCTCTGTAAGGTCCATGGGCTTTGTTCTGTCTTATGCAGGGCCAGGCAGATGGCAGGATGAACAGTGTTGCTTCAGATCCTGGAGCTTGGAGTTCACAGATCAGGGAGTGGGGAAGACAGATGGACGCCAGGTTGAGGAAAGCAAGGACAAGTAGCATTCCACAGGGACCCTGGCACCTGAATCAGGTCTCATGGCCTCCAGCCTGAAGCTGAGAGACTGCTGCACATACACCTGGTCCAGGAGCCCAAAGAACAAAAGGAGAGTGCATGGGAGGCTGGAGAAGTTACAGGCAGGCCTCAGGCTGAACAGGGGCCAGCAGATAAACCCCACCGGCCCTGACCTCTCAAACAACAACCAAACAGGAGCTGCTGCACTTCTTCTCTCCAAGGTGTAACAACAGCCTTGTAGAGTTACACACCTGGAGGGCATAGCCCTTCCACAACCGCTGAGCCCAAAGCAACACTCACAGTGCTCCCAGCCTGACGTCTCTCCCATACTGCTGTCTGCTCGCCCCACTCATTGTGAGCATCATAAGGCCACCAACTTTTTTTCATGTCTGTTCAAAAGCTCTGGGCCTGTTGCCCAGGAGAACAAAAATTTAGCAAGTCATGGCATCAATGAATTATAATTAAAAGAATTTTTTAAAATAATTTTTTTCATCTGAGAGGCACAGAGATGAAAAGAGAGGAAGTTGCCACCAGATGCCCACAACAGCAGGGCTGGCCCAGTCAAAGCCTGGGCTTGGGAATGCTATCTGGGTTTCCCACATGGGCATCAGGGACTCAGCCACGAAGCCATCACGCCTGCCTCCCAAGGTCTGCATTAGCAGGAAGCTGGAATTGGAAACCAGAGCGAGAACTTCATTCCAGTTACTCCCCTATGAGACAGCAGTGTCTTAACTACTAGGCCACATGCCTGCCCTAGGATGAACATTTTTAATAGATTTGTAATTAAGATTGTCTACAGTACAGTTGCACACATATTTTCTAACTGAAGCAAGTGAGAATCTGAGGGGTAGGTGATGAATTCTCAGCCTGTGAAACAGAAACAGCTAAAGAACTAATGGTCTATGACTTACTCCCAGCCCCTAGCCCTCAGGGACATGAAACAAGTTAATCAAAAGTAACAGAAGAGTAAAAAGATACAGCATCTTTCAAGATAATATGTGGAATAGTGAAAGTAACAGTTAATAGGTAAAGGAAAGCTTATCACCCGACTTCTCACATTAAGTTAGGCCTTTGCTTAATATATTTGGCTGCTGCTAAAGTTTACCTTTATCATTTTTGTCTCACCTCCCACTCTTGTTGCAAAATGTGCACGGTGGGTAGAGACCTGTGTTCAAACAGGATCATGATAAATAGAGACCACTGCTGCATTTGCCCCTGCGCCAGTTCGAGCCCCACTCCCCAAAGAAAGCTCCTCCATGTCCAGTGGAGGCATAAATTGCTCTCTCTTACAGAATCCTGTTATGTGGGTTTATCTGCAACACAATTGACGTCTCTGGTTGTCTGTTTGTCACAGTAATAGTCAAGAGTTCCAACATCAGACAGCACACAGGATAATTTACAGTGAGCCTGTCTCTCAGATCTGGGCAGGGTGTAGCAAAACCACAAGAGGCAGTCCAGGCATCAGGGGCTGGCCGAAAGGTGCCATCACCATATTAGGCATAGAAAGAGGAAGGTGCTGGCAGCCTGTGAATCATGTGCTTGGGAGAGGGGAGCAGTGAGCTTCTCTCACAGCCAGAAAACAGTGATTTTTCAGGGTGATCACTGGGGTCATAAATATCCTGACCTCATTCTCCTTTCTCCCTCCAACTTCTGGCCAGAATAACCCACTGGATGACTCCAACTAGAAGCCAGGAGCCACAGGAATATGTTCCTAGAGTAGACAGCAAATTGGCAGAGCACAGGGTAAGCTCAGAACAGGATATGGAAGTGACCCAGCACACCCACTGAAGGCAAGAACTCGGCCTTCCAGTTTCATCCCCCAGGGCACCTTTTGCAATTACTTGGTGTGTACATTGCAGATAGACAAAGCGTCCCCACAGACTCTACTCACCTGTCTCCAAGCGGTTGGGCAGAACCCAAGGTAGATCTGCAGACGCTGTCACAGTGTCATAACACCTGCCTCTGAAGGGCCAGGCACCCTCCTGGAGGGCAAGAATCCTCCATAGAGTCATATATGGCACGATCAGGAGTAGGATGAAAGGGGAAAACCTTGAAAGACCCCGGCACAGCTTTCTCCCCATGTGGGAGGCCTGGATGGGAGACGTGGGAATGGGCTGTTGAAAGCTCAGAGCCATAGAACACTCAGTTCCCACAGCTACAGCCTTCAGTCAAATGCAATGGGGTGTGAACTCCTAGGCTGGGCCTCACAGCACAGCGCTGGTCACAGGCAAGCCGCTCTCTCAAGCAAAGAGGGCTTTGGCCAAGGTCTCCCAGGTTTATCGTACTTGCTCTGTTACTTTTAGCTTTATAACTTTATGTGCATGATTTATGTGTGCTGTTTAAATGCCGGTCAGTGACAGATTTAAAGGAAGATCAATAAAGAAAGCAGAGAGATGCCTGAGAACTTTGGAACTTAATTTTTTAAGTGTCAGGCTAAGGAAATCAGGGCAACTAGAACATGGCATATATCTTAAAGACCAATTAGCATTCTACATGCCTTTTATTAAATGGATACCTCCTTTAACTAGCTATATTGCTTTCACTTAACAGCCTAATAACCCGGAAAGTAGTAAAACTAAATGCCTACCTCATTGATTAGCCATCAAAAATAATATAATATTTCATCTTTCTCATAAAATATGTGCTAAAAATTTATTAGGACATTAATATACAGGTTTACCTCTCTAGTAGGACGAGCTATGAATCCAGAACAATATGCTTCCTTTGGTGTTTTTAAAAGTAACATTCTAGCACAGATCTGCATAAAATACATATGTGTGCACGTGCATACACACACGGCACCTTCAAAAAGTTCATGGCAAATGCATTTTATGATAAAACTATACATAGATTTCAAAATGTTTTGTATCAAAATATATGCATATTTTAATCCCATTGTTCCATGAAATTTTGAAGTACCCTCCTAGTAGGGGAGAGGGGTATTATGTGTAGCAGTTTCCATAAATCTGTCCTTGAACTTTTCACAAATGTCCTTAGTTCTCTCTCTGAGTACAAGGAGGGTTTTATAAACACTGAGGAATGGCTGCGGGACAGGCAGTCGCAGCGTCTGTCACGCAAGTAAACCATAGCTTTCCTCTCTCCTGAATTATAAGGAGTTTGATGGTCACAATTAAATTTTTAGCAATATTGTTGATTGCCCTATTAGAATGTAAGGAGACATTTCTGAAACAAGTTGCCATCACCTTAAACACAATAGTTGTAAAAAAAAAAAAAAAAAACCACTTTTGTTTGTTTTTTTTTCTCAGATTTCTGTATTGTTGATAAAGGTCTTCAAAATCATCCCACAAACTTAGTTCATGATAAAAGGCATTCACAATATTTTGTTTGTTTCACTAAAAAGTGTGTTTTTCATTGACACCTCTCTAC
This sequence comes from Oryctolagus cuniculus, assembly GCF_964237555.1. Taxonomy (NCBI): domain Eukaryota; kingdom Metazoa; phylum Chordata; class Mammalia; order Lagomorpha; family Leporidae; genus Oryctolagus; species Oryctolagus cuniculus. The sequence continues at coordinate 12,416,107 of NC_091437.1, forward strand.
ATTCTTAGGATCTGATCGTAAACAAGAGAATCAAATCCCTCTGCTTGCTGATTTTTGCATAATAAAGGTGTATCTAACAGGAAGGTGGTTGGATACAAAGTAATACTTCTCAAACATATAACATTAATTTCTGATAGTCTGAAAGAACAAGCCAAGTTGCTTGAATTTAATCCCCCAAACTGGGTGCAAACATGTTCATTAGGGGGCTGACCACAGGAGTCTGTAAGAGGGTGAAATTAGATACAATCCAAATGTCCCAAATCAGAGGCCAAGTAGGAGGAAATGGTCATGTGTCCATACAGGTAATCATTAAAAATAATTATGCTGCTGCTTAGTTGTTACTTAGAAAATGTTCTAGCCATTGAGCATAACTGTGTGGAATAATATTTATTTGTCAAGGCATTCATGATGTAACACTGAATGAAAGGGTGGCCATAAAGCAGTTTGGAAACTCTAACTCCCTGGTTAGACATCACTCTAACCAGTGATCTTCTCCGAGTGGTATGATTGGAGTGAGGCCTTTCCCCTCCCGTTTTCAGGTTTTCACTTTCAGATACGTGTTGGCTTGTTCCCTATTGCTGCTGCTTTTTGCTTTCTTTTCCTTTCTGTCTGCTACTGAGTTGAACTAATTTCTGAAGAGAAAGCGCAGTAAGTGTGTGCTTCCTGCTGATTGACTGCTATCATGCTAAGAATGGTTTTATGAAGCATAGGTTAAGACTAGTCTCATTGAAAAATGGCAGTTTTTTTAGATTTGTAACAAATGGGATATTGACTAATAAACATGATCTGTGCCCTCACACAATCTACCTTAGTCTAATTGGAAAGAGAGAGCTTAGCTCGGCTTCAGTGCTGTTACTGAACATAGCAGCCACTTCTGGCCACTGCTTCTGTTGTCTCTTGACTTCGCCTCTTTATCCTGCCATGGTTCGGTGACAGTGACTCTTTTCACCAGGTTCCTGCTCAGTCTGTTGGAAATAGCACCTTGCCTGAACCTGTTTTAAGTGCCTCTCATTCGCTATCCCTCCTACGTGATCACAGGGGTCACCCACAGAGCCTGTTTCTCACGCACAGTACACAGCCACGATGCGCGCATACTCTATTCCCACAGGAGCTCCTGCTGTGCCTACATCACCCACTCTCCCCCACCCTCTGCCTGCTAATTGAGTTTGCTCCATGAGAAGCCCTGGCAGGAGATCAGTGGGCAGGAGAAAAAAGATGAGTGACTTCTTCCTTCATTCGTGCCCTGCCTCAGCAGAAGGTTCTGGCATAGACTCTGTCCCTTGACAACGACAGCTCCTGCTGGACAGCCCCTGTGGCTTTGCTGTAGCCCTACCAGGCCATTTGCTGCCCTGGTCCCTTCAGGCCGAGGGGCAGTAATAGCTTTCCATCGTTGCCAGTCCCTGGGTAGCAGAACATGCCTGCTTGGCTTCTGTAGCCTGCCTCCAGCTCTGCCGATAGCCTCTTCAGAAAATTCCCTTCAGAATCCCAGCTGAGCATGCCTTTTGTTTCCTGCCAGAACCCTGCTAATGAAATTGCATTTACTGAGATCTTGCAAGAGCTAAGAAGCTGCCTCTTTGTAAGGAGAGTGTAGGTAATAAACTGGCAGAGTTTAATACGTGACGAAATGCCAGAAAGTAGAAAGGAATGGGGCCAAAGAGAGCATGCCAGAAGAAAAAGCCCCTGAGCTAACGAATGCAAGTCAAAAGTTTGATAAGAAAATAAGGATCTCTCTGCTTCTTATTTTGAAAGCTAAATATGCAGGGTCAAGGCTAGTAAAAAGAGATATGAATACAAGAAATGCACAAGTCATGTCTATTGTTTGATGTTTAACCAAATTAAGTTATCTTAGGCATATAAACAGTTTCTAGACACGTTCTTAGGAAGGGATACCGTGGACTGGCAACATCATTCACTCTAACAAAATGTGTGTCAGCAGTTCACATGTTTCAAACGGTCGTAAACAATGACTTCAACTCTAAATACTATTAGCCCAGGTCACTTGATTTACGGATGCCATGATAAATAAATGAGCTTTTAGTAAACACTAAGTACAGGCCAGACCCTGTGCTGATGTGTTCATGTATATCATCTCCATTTATTTTCTTAAAAACTGTGCTGGAATGTGTGCTTGTCAACTTGATTCATCTCGGAGCTCTCGTTCTCAGAATCCCCTCTCTGTGTGGCTCTCGCTTAGAGTTGGGCAAAGAAGAACTTGCATGTGGTGGGAAGGCCAAGCCTGCAGAGGGCTCCTGGGGGTTGCCAGACCCAGTGGCCCCCAGATGCAGAGTCCTCCATGTGTGTCTGGCTCAGCTGCCCGACTGCTGGCACTGCTGATCAACCATGGCCCCAGACTCAGCATACAACTGCGTGGCTGTGGACTAACACAGCCCATGTCTCAGATGAGAAAATATTTTCCTTTCCCACACTCTGTCACCCAAGAACCAAATTCCCCAGAGATAGGGGCTGGGCATTCAGTCATTCTACTTTGGATTATTTGCCTATTCACGAGGATAAGCACTTTGATATATGAGGGACTGCACATTGGGAAAACTAGCCTTGGGAAGTGGGGATGGAGGCTAAGTGGCCAAAAATAACAAGAACATCCAATGTCCACCAGTGCATTTCCCAGGGGTTTCTCTGCCGTGGACCAGTTGATAATTATAGATAATGTTTATTCAGCTCCTCTGTGCCAATAATCCAGCTGTTTATACATCTAACTTTAGTTACAACCTTACAACAGTCATACAAAGCAGGCACTTTTCATTCTGTTTTACAGTAAAGAAAATAGGTAAAGTTGGTGACTTGCTGACTTCCAGTTTGTAAAATACAATTGGCTAAAAGTACTGAGTCTAGTTTCAGAACTACTAGATTTTCAACACCAGTTTGGCTAGCATTGTTGTTAATCCATAGTACAGAGATTCTAGTACTGCTCCTATATATTGCAATGACAAAATGTGTGGCATAAATTGATCTGCTTATTCCACAGAACAATTCTACGTATGCAGGATTTATTTTTATTTTTTATTATTATTCAGTTTAGTAACATTGAATTTTTAAACCCTACTTTTTGGCTTAAGCCAAAAAGTAAATTATAGATTATAATTTACAAATATTATCTCATAAACACAGGTGTCCTAAGTGGTGTCTTCATCATTGTGCCAAACATGTGCCCCATACCTATTTTTGATTTAGCAAATTTTAATACTTTTAAGGAATATTTTAAAAGTTAATTTTTTGAAAATTTTTATTTATTTATCTATTTGTTTATTTATTTGAAAACAAGAGAGATTTTTCCATCTAGTAATTCACTCACCAAATTCCACAACAGCCAGGATGGGGCCAGGGCAAAGCCAAGAGCCCAGAACTCAGTCTGGGTCTCCCGCATGGGTGGCAGAGGCCAAGCTTGGAAACCGTATCCTACCTCCCAGGTGCATAAGCAGGAAGCTGGATTGGAAGCAGAGAGCTAGGACCCAAACCTGAACCGATGCTCTGATATGAGCTACTAGCATTGCAGCAGGGACTTAACCTGCTGTGCCACAACACCAGCCCCGTATTTTTAACCTGAATTTATAAGGGCACTGTATCTTATTTCACAGTATTATAATTGACTCACAAGCTTTCTCAAATACACAAGCAATTCTTCTGTTTAACGTCCTTATAGATACAACTCACATGCCATAAAATTCACTCATTTAAAATACAAATTGAAGTGTTTACAACTTACTCCTTTAAAATATAAAATTGGGGCTTGTGTTGCAGCATTGCAGGTAGCACAGCCACCTGGACACCAGCATCCCTTATGGATGCCAGTTCGTGACTTGGCTGCTCCACTCCACTTCCAATTCGGCTCCCTGCTAGTAGCCTATGAAAATCAGTGGAAAATGGCCCAAGTGTTTGGACCCCTGCCACCCACATGAAAGACCCAATGAAGCTCCTAACTCCTGGCTTCAGCCTGGCCCAGCACTGACTGGCCATGTAGTCATCTGGGGGGTGAACCAGCATATGGAAGACATCTCTCTCTCTCTCTCTCTTCCCCTTCCCCTAGTAGCTCTTTCAAAATAAGTAAATATTTGCGTGCGTGCATGTGTATGTGTGTGTATGTGTGTATTATATGTAAAGTTGGGACTGGTTTTGTGGTACAGCAAATTAAGCTGCTGCCTGCAGTGCCAGCATCCCACAAGGGCACTAGTTCAAGTCCTGGCCGCTGTGCTTCCAATGCAGCTCTCCGCTGATGCACCTGAGAAAGTGGTGAAAGATGGCACAAGCACTGGGGCCTCTGCACCCATTTGGAAGACCCAGAGGAAGCTTCTGGCTTCGACACGGCACATCTCTAGCTGTTGCAACCATTTGGCAAGTGAACCAGCAGAGAAAGATCTCTCTCTCTCTCTCTCTCTCTCCCTTCCTTCCTCCCTCCCTCCTTCTGTCTCTCAGCCTTTAAAATAAGTAAATAATTCATATATGTATATATAATGAAAGTATATAATTTAAAGTGTATAATTCACTTCTTTTCATGAATAATAAAAAATGGCAACTATCATCACCATCAATTTTAGAACGTTTCGTCACCTCACAAGGAAATCCCTCATCCTTAGTCAGGTGTATCTTACCAAATAAGTTTTATTTAAGGTATGGTAAATCTTAAGTTCTCTTCACTGCTCTAATACTCTGTGTTAATTTAGGAAGGTTTTCAATTTGAAATCAAATATAAAACAGTGACTCAATTATTTCTTTTACATTTGGAATCGACGGTGCTTCTAATGGGCCAGGTTATCTAAAATATCATAAATATCTGAATGTAGATTATTTCTTAACAAAAACTATAAGAATAATATGGGTTTGATTTCCTTCATCATTTCTACATCTAACTCCAAATCGTCCCAGAGCCTAAACTACATCTGCTCACTAAAGATAACTTAGATCTTACAAACATGATTTGCTTCATGAAGCAAGTTTGGGGAACTATCTTCTCAGCTAGATGAAGCTGCCCATCAGTGGGAGATTTGGGCTCAGAGATCCCAGGACTATGAGTGACAAGTGAAGCCCACACTTCTGTAGGCTTCATATCAAGAGAATCAGTGCCTTCGAGGTAGCTGCCGGAGAAGGGTTTGGGGGAACCTAGAAGAGAGAGAGGCTCAAGCGGGGTAGCAGAGGCAGAGCCTAGAGAGAAGGTTGTGCAGGTCGGGTGGCACACAGTGAAAGCAGCCAAGGAATATTGGAACGGAAGGGCTGATCACCAGTGCCGCCATCGCCCTCTGGGGTTGCGTCCCAGCCTTCAGCAGCGTGGTGATATTTTCATGTTTCACCCACAGAAGTAGAGCCCCGGGGCACCCAAGGAAGGGGGAAGGAAGCAGGGGACTTGGGAGGCAGGCAGCCCTGTGAGCTCGTGTAGGAGTGCCAGGGCGTGCGCCTCCCACCACAGCCCCACAGAGCCCTGGGCTTACCGCAGAGGTCTGACTTGGTGAGTAGGGTAGGGTGTGGACCGTGTTATCTGGGTTTTGATAAGAGGGGCTTGGGGACTCCCAGGCAGCAGAGGCTTGGGCTACAGGAGGATGTGGCCTCCTACTACTTAGGAAAAATCCTACTTAGGAGAAATGACGCTGGGTTATTTCCTGCCATTGTTTCTATGAAGGCCAACTCATGAAAAATCTAATTTGTGCTGAGTTACAGGATTCCACACAGCTGCGTTCAGCGACTCAGCACCTCCATGCCAGAGAGGGGTTTCCAGATCCTCTTTTCTACCATGGCTGATGAGAGAAGAAGGTGCTGGCCTCTCAGGCTGCAAGGGAGGAAGTGGGTCTCTCAGCTGCTCTAGCACCAAGTTCTTTCGAATTGTCGCAGTGGCCTGGAGAATTCTGCATGTTGGTCTTTCTAAGTAAGCAGGATATTCTGTTAATTTTTCATCAGGACAATTTGTCTATCTTCATAACCCTCTGATTTGAACTTAAGATTTTTTTTAAAAAAGATTTCTTTTGTTTATTTGAAAGAGTTACAGAGAGAGGTAGAGCAAGGCGGGGGTGTGGGGGGGTCTTCCATCTGCACGTTCACTCCCCAAATGACCGCAATGGCCAGAGCTGAGATGATCCAAAGCCAGGAGCCAGGAGCTTCTTCTAGGTCTCCCACATAGGTGCAGGGGCCCAAGGACTTGGGCCATCTTCTACTGCTTTCCCAGGCCATAGCGGAGAGCTGGAGCAGAAGTGGAGCAGCCAGGACTCGAACTGGCGGCCATATGGGATGCCGGCACTTCAGGCCAGGCCTTAACCTGCTGCACCACAGCACCAGCCCCTGAACTTAAGATTTTCAAATATCTTAAGTGTGGGCATTTTGCCTAGTGGTTAAGAGGCAACAGGTGATGGCTCGAGTACTAGGGTCCTTGATACCCACGAGGGAGACCCAGATGGAATTCTGAGCTCTTGGTTTCAACCTCTCAACCCAAAAGTTGCTGGCATTTGGGCAGTGAACAGTGGATGGAAGAGTCTCTCTCTCTCTCTCCCTCCCTCCCTCCCTCTGTACATGTCTGTGTGTGTGTCTACCTTTCAAATACATAAAAGTTAAATAATATTTAAATCTCCATATCTTCAAATATTTTCAGCAAATTGGAAAATGTTTTAAACATTGTCACAGCTAAATAAAACCTGCTCTAAGCCAAATGCAGCTGAAGAGAGCCCAGGGACTTCATCTACAAGCCACGTGGTAGGTAGATGGGGCCATGAGACCAAGGGAGCCCATGGGAGGTGGCCAGAGGAGACTAAGTATGTCATTGCTGTGTTGGGACTGGCAAGTATCTGGGGTGCTCTCCCCTTCCTGTTGTCCCCTTCCAGGACAACCTTGGAGGTACATGCTGGCCTTGCCACTTTAAGAGGTCATATTTAATCCAACAAAGGCAGGAAGCTGGAGCATGAAGAACATTCTAAGCTATTCACACGTGGGATACTTCTCCCTGGCCCTGACCCCAAAAGAGAGAACCAGAAAAGATGTGGAGGGAGAATGCTGTCCTAGTTAAGACAGAAAATCAATGTGTGTGGTTCTGACCTCCTGCCCCCAATCCTAAGGAACAGATAAAGCCAGGTTCAGGGTCAAACTCCCAGCTCTCCTTGGGAAAGGCAGAGTAAGCAAAATGGGGAGACAGTGGTTACCCCTTGCCCGAGAACAACTAGGCAGAATTTTCCACCCCTGCTGCATTCATCCCCCACCAGAGGTCAATTAGAAGGTCACACATTGGTGACCAAGGGGGACTTTTGCCTTAGCTCCTGCCTCTTTCCCACTGGGGATGGTGTGGGGAAACGGCTACTGTGTAAAGTCTGCCCATCCTTTTTTTTTTTTTTTTTTTTTTTTTTAATTATTTACTTGCTTGTTTTGAGAGCAGAATGATAGAGAAAGACAGAGACAGAAAGAAAGAGATCTTTCACCTGCTGGCTCATTCTCCAAATGGCTGCAAAGCCTGAATTGGGCTAGATTAAAGCCAGGAGCCTGGAACTCCATCCTGCCCTCCCACATGAATGGCAGAAACCTAGGTACTTGGGCCATCATCCACTGCTTCCCAGGTGCATCAAGGGTCCGGATCAGAAGCAGAATAGCTGAGACTCGACCTGGCCCTCTGGCATGGGATGGAGGTGTCCCGGCTAAGGCTTACCCTGCGGTACAACACCTGCCACGACCCATCCCTTGTTTACTCCAAAATTTCACCACCAACACAATTGTCATTTCAGTCACGGCTGCACTTCTAACGTCTAATTGGCTACAGAACTTCATGGGATACTGACATTATTAGAAATGTATGTTCTGAACACCAGGGAATGCCGCACGAAAGCAGTTCCCCTGCTTTGGCTTTGTAACTTGACCTTTGAGCTCTTTCAGAATTCCTGTTCTTGCCTGGATAGAAACCCCTGGGCCTTGTGACTCTCAGATGAATACATATTAACTCACTTCTGCCTGCCATGAGCTCATGTCCATCATCTCTGTCTGTCACCCTTAAGGCCTTTGCTGACTGTGCCACCAATCTCACCAGCATTTCTTCTCCCAGACCCCTGCTGGACAAGCCTTTATCTCATCAAGCTGACTTTCAACACTTTCATGCTTCTGTTTCAGTCTTCATGTGTCATAAATTTCATATTGTAAATTCCTTGAAGGCAAGAACCCTAAGTTTATTTATTGTTTTATCCCAACTACCTACTACATGCAGTAGCCTTTATACCTAATTGACTTTATATCCTTTTAAATTAACGATATGTAAGCATCATGATTTATATTGCTTTCTATAGTTCCACACATCAAAAATAAGATTTTTTAAGAGAACAAACAAGTTCATTATATTTTTGCTTACGAATAAACAAGTTTATTGAATAAAGACTGATAGAGGAAATAGACAAAAGTTCTACCTTTTACATTAGTACCTGTTGGTTGGTTTGGGTTTTTTGATTGTTATTGTCAATAATGTCATTACAGAATGACATTGTTCAAACTTTTGACCATGTAACTGCTTACCCCATGTTTACCTTTGAGCAGTAGTAATTGCAAAGTCAAATAAGCAAGCCGCGTAGATATTATCTACAGGAAGAACTCACCTGGGATGCAGGACTTTATACAAACAGAAGGTGAGTGCATTTTATTGTTGTAGAATTTCCTCTGTCAGCTGGAAATGTTCCTTTGTCATTCAAACATTAACTTGCATAGACTGAATCTGCAGAAATATGAACTTTTTTATTTATTCATCTGTTTGGGAGGCAGAGTTGCAAAGAGAAGAAGAGTCAGAAAGAGAAGTTTTCCATCCACTGGTTCACTCCCCAAATGGCTGCAACAGCCAGAGCTGGGTCAGCCCGAAGCCAGGAGCCAGGAGCTTCCTCCAGGTCTCCCACGTGGGAACGGGGGCCCAGGGCCTTGGGTCTTTGTCCACTACTTTTCCAGGCAATAAACAGATAGCTGATTCAGAAGAGGAGCAGTTGGAACTCGAAAGGGGACCACTGGGGCCAGCGCCATGGCACAGAGGGTAAAGCCGCCACCTGCAGTGCCAACACCCATATGGGTGCCAGTGTGAGTCCCGGCTGCTCCACTTCCAATCCAGCTCTCTGCTATGGCCTGGGAAAGTAGTAGAAGATGGCCCAAGTGCTTGGGCCCCTGCACCCCACCATGGAAGAAGCTCCTCGATCCTGCTTCAGATCGGCGCAGCTCCAGCCTTTGCAGCAGATTGGAGAATGAACCAGCAAATGGAGAACCTCTTTCTCTCTCTGCCTCGCCTTTTCTCTCTGTGTAACTCTAACTTTCAAATATATAAGTAAATCTTTAAAAAAAAAAAAAGAACAGGCACCCATAAGGAATGCTGGTGCCACAGGCGGATGCTTAACCTACTATGCCACAGCACTGGCCCCGAAATGTAAACATTTTACTCATCACCCTGACGCAAGTCAAAACGCCCTATTTCACATTCACTTCAATGGTACCCATACTTTTGGACAGACGCCTCTGTCATAGTAACATAATGGATTCTGTTTGCTCTGTGACACTACACTGCTCTAGTGTGTCTTACACTGGTGCTCTTTGTGAGTTTGAGTTGCTAAGTTTATCCTCCAAGAGCTTTTTCCTCAGGGGTGTTTGGCCTTAGGCAGTCTTATGATCCATTTAACAAAACGGCCCCAGGGTGGTTTGGGGATGGTTGGAGGGAGATGGAGGCAGGGAGGCACCAGGAGGCTAGTGGAAGCTTCCTGAGCAGGAGCTGTCTGCTCTAGGATCAGAAAACAAGTTCAGCTTCAGGAGCGTGCAGAGGGCACAGCAAGTCATTCCCAGCCGGGGAAGTCAGTGGGAAAAGAAGCCATGCGGAAGAGGTGCGTGGGGCCCATTCCCGATACCACAAGATGTTTCATTGAATGTTCCGGTCCCAGCTCCACTCTCAATTCCAGCTCCCTGCTAATGCACACCCTAGGAGGCAAGAGGGGATGCCTCAAGTAGTTGGGTCCCTGCCGCCACCAACATGGGAGATCTAAACTGGGTTCTTAGCTCCTGGCTTTGGGTCCCTTGTGGGTAACTGGGAAGTGAACCAATAGATAAGAACTATCTGTCTGTCTGTCTCTGTGTGTCTTTCCAGTAAATAACAGTGATAACAAGACCTGAGTGGGGCATAGGGTTTTTTTTTTTTTAAAGATTTATTTGTTATTGCTTGAAAAGCAGAGTTACAGATAGAGAGACAAAAACAGAAACAGAGACGCGAGATATTTTTTCTGCTGATTTATTCCCCAGATGGCTGCAGTGGGAAATTGGGAGGTAGGAGTTCTGGGTCTCCAATGTGGGCAAAGGGACCAAGCGCTTGAACCATCTTCTGCTGCTTTCCCAGGTGTATTAGCAGGGACCTGGATGTGAAGTGGAGCAGCCAGGACTCAAACAGGGGCCCATATGGGATGCCAGTGTAGCTTCTTTACCCACTATGCCACAGTGCTAGTCCCCAACATAGGCTTTTTTTTTTTTAGATGACTTTCACACATTAGGTTATGCACACAATCCCACTGAAGCTGCTGTCACTTTTTTTTCCTTTTGTGCTTGCTTGCTTACATAAAGAGATTTGACAACTATCTGCTTTCAAATGTCCAGAAGTTTTCTTTTGCCAAACTCCTGTGTCTTCTAGCTTTGTGGTCAAAACAAAGAAACAAAAAACAAACGTATATTTATAAACATAAGAATCTTTTCTGTTTACCTTTATCTGCACAATCCTTTCTTGGTACAGTGGAGAGTGGGAGAGAGATTTCTCCTACAGAAGCCCCACTTCCACACGCTCAGACTTCACTCAGTGAGATAAGTCCCTAAGAAGGGAAACACTACAGGCGATCAACATTCATAGGTAGAAAACTTGAGAAAATGCTCACAATATCTTTCTAAGTGAACAGAAAATCCGACTACACAGCACTACATAGAGTAGAATACCATTTGAAATAGATAAGATAGATACATGGGTAGGAAAGAGACTGTTTACGTCAGTAATGCTGTTCTTTGACAGTAGATGTCAAAGGACCAAATTACGACGACTTAACCAGCTTCATTGGTTTTACTTTTCATTCTGGAATCTGGCACCAGTTCCATCTTCTAAAGTGGGATACATATTTCAACAGGCTGGGCAGGAGGACTTGATTGTATAGACGGAATACAGCTGGAAAAAAAGCAAAAAAAAAAAAAGCAGATTGATCATTTCTACAGTTACTTTCCTTGTCAAGCAGGGACAGGGAGAACAATGGAAAAGTAACTGGTTAACACCAGGTTATTCCAGGTTCTCTTTTTTGGTGAAAGGCGGCTCCCACATCTGTTGAAACTGGTCAGTCCGGTGACATCTGTCCTCTTGGGAAGGTCAACAGCTCAGTCCCCCCTGGCGATAGGGAACTTTAGCCCGACTGACGCCATTTTGATTGTAAAGCTGATCTGTCAGAGCCTAGGGCAGGAGCTTAGTTCAAAATAGTAGCCTTGTTTAATTTTTATTCAACACAACACTGTTTACATGACATAGTCTGGCGGTTCCTGGCCATGAGGGAGAAAGAAAGTTCTCTTTGTTCTGGGTGCTTATTACGAAGGAAGGAAGCATGGGATAGCTCCGGGCCTGGGGGTCAAGCCCCAGTCTCTGACGGGGCAGGAAAACACGTCACTGCTGGACAGACGTGCGGGTGGCCCGGGGCCTGAGGAAGCCTGGCGAACGTGCGCCCATGCAGGTCTGGGATGTATGGAGCCACGTCTTGTAATGTTTAGAAAGAAGCCAGAAATCTGGATTTTCATGTGAAATTTCCTGGTTCTTACATATTGCCAGTTGATGAGAATCTAAAAAGGCAGCCCTGTCAGCCCCAGCTGCGTCAGGTTCGCAGGCTGGCAGCTGGCTCCCTTTGATCTCAAAGAAATCCCTGTGTCTTTTTTAAAATTTCTCCTTTGTCATCAAACAATAAATATCGGCCAAGGACTACAGTGTGTGAGGTACCGTATGCAGGGCAGTGAGGGACAGAAGGATGTAATCTTCGCTGGAACAAGAAAACCTCTGATCCAGGAGACAGGGTTCAGACCAGAACTGAAAAGAAGAGGCTGTCATAACTATTTTTTGGTTTAATTTTACTTTCTTTTGGTTTTGGTCCCGCTTCACCTGGCTCCTCTCTGTCCTCTCCTCCTCCTACCCCATCACTGTATCTCATTTCCTTTAAGCCACTCAAGGAAATAACTGTCCTAGAATCCTGTATTCACAAAATATATGTCTCAGAAATATCAAACATCCTATTCCTTATTTGTTGCTAATGTGCTATTCTACTGAAAGAGGGGTTTAAACCTTTTTTTTAAAGTGCACCAGTCCTTATAAAGTCAACCCCCCCCCCCACACGTCCTAATTTACATGTATACCGAATTTACTGTCCTCAGAAGAATGGGACAAAAATTTTTAACATGTAAGTGTGTATAACACCCACCTGCTCCTCCCAGAAGCAGACAGGTGGCAAGTGTGGGTGAAGAGGACCCAGGCTTCCCAATCAATTATCTAAGGAAAGCAGTGAGTGGAGGACACAGGCTGGTTAGCCCCCTGCCCTGGGGAGGGCAGGAGAAAGCTGAGTCACTCACTCAGTGGTCCTGCTATCCATTGCTACTGTCTCAGTTACAGAATGGAGTCAGGATGGGCACAACATTTTCAGGATCCAGTGCACAACAGAAGTGTGGGTCCTTGTCGCTCCCCGTCTTCGTGGAGGAACGACACAGGACCCTGCGCTGTTCTTTTGTCCGCTCGGCCCTCCCCGGGTTTGCTGCTGGTTCTTCCCGGGTTGGCTACTATCCCTTCCACCTCCGTGGAAGGGCAGTTCCCCCTGGCCGCATTCCCCACTTCCACAGGGGAGCGGCACACCGCCGGCCAGCTCTCTCGGGGGCTGCACGGGTTCCCTTAGATGTTCCCCATAGATGTTCCTGGTGCATGCCGTCTCTCTCCTCCTTTATAGTCCTCCTCCGCCAATCCTAACTCGGCTGCCCACACGCCGAGTACGCTGCTCTCCAATCAGGAGCAAGTCCTACAGTTAATTGGTTGAACTGGAGGCAGCTGTGCGGAAGCTGTTTACTTCTCTCCCAGCGCCATATTGTGGGAGAGCAGATGCATAGAATAAGTCTTAATTCGAGTAACTTAGTCTAGTCCGGATTGCTCCCCACAGGTCCTTGGTTCAAAATTATTAAAAATTCAAGGCAATGGCAGCAGAACATCAAACCAGGTACGCAGCTGTTGTGCATGCGGGTCTTCCATGGCTGCCCAGGTCTCCTCTCCATGAAGCTAGCCAAGGCATTAGCCGTGAACCTCTGACACGCACATCCTGCTGGGGAGCTGACGGGCAGAGCAAAACATGGAAAACATGGCTCAGAGGTAGGGGGGAGGTTTTTGTTTTCAGGGGTTTGCAGGGAGAGAGAGGCACAGGGGGCAATTTATAGTATGAGGTTAAAAAAAAAAAAAACACAGAGAGGCAAGGTTAAGGGTTTTCTTGTTTGTGTCTTCCGGTGTTGCTGGGGTCTAAATGCCCCCTTTAGGGTGCTAAAGAAGCCAAGTGAAGAAGCAGTGGTTGTGAAAGGTTGTTTCAGTTTGCAGGATCCACCGCCTGTCAGGGACTGAGCCTGGGGCTGCGCTCTGTACCCACTCCCCAGCTACTCGTGACGTCACTGCTGAAGGGTCGATGACACTTGTGTGGTAATGGCCGGTTATTCGCTTGCATGGACGGCCTGTGAGAAACAGGATGCTATGCTTGACTTCCTCCCTTCCCCTCTCGCTCTCTTTTTAACAAAGGTGAAGCCCTTCGTAATCTCCCAATAAAAAGCTTAAAGATTTGCAATTAGGGATAACCAATCATACTTCTTCAAGCAACCAAAAGACTGCTTTCCCTGATATAATTGCAAACAAGATCACAATAAATTCTTATTTGCTGAATTCTCCTGTAGGTCTCACTGACCATCCAGGAGCTAAAATTCAAGACATGGTTTCTTCTTGTCTCCATGACCTGTTCCCTTCACCCCTCAAACCCTTCTATCTTCACTCTTCCTATCTGCCTTCCAGAGTCCCAATCCCCATGCAAACAATGCACTTACAGTATCAAGGTCTTCCCACAAAGCTCCTTCTACCTTCTTTCTTGAGATGTCACTTTTCACCTAAAATACATTGGAGTTCCAGATATTACTTATATATATACATAAAGTCACAATGATATTCACACTTTTTTAAAAAGATTTTATTTATTTGAGAGGTAGAGTTACAGAGAAAGAGGGATAGACAGAAATGTCTTCTATCTGCTGGTTCACTCCCCAGATGGATGGGTAGCTGGAGCTGGGCCAATCCAAAGCCAGGATCCAGGAGCTTCCCCTGTGTCCTCCATGCAAGTGCAGGGGCCCAAGCACTCGAGCCATCTTCTACTGCTTTCCCATGCCATAGCAGAGAGCTGTAACAGAAGAGGAGCAGCTGAGACATGAACCTGTGCCCATATGGGATGCCTGTGCCACAGGCGGAGACTTAGCCCTTCACACCACCACACCAGCCCTTCCAAATATTACTTTCATGTAATGACTTTTTACTACCTTTGGAGACAATTTCTCCTTTGAGATACATGCCACTTTCTACCCCTCCTTGTTGTTGGAAAGCACATATTTCTGGTTATACCTCCCTGTTGAGGGTTTTCCAAATCCTTAGCCCCCTTGTCCTCCCACTAAGATCACTCTCAAAAAGTCTAATCAAGGGCCGGCGCCGTGGCTCACTTGGTTAATCCTCCACCTGTGGCTCTGGCATCCCATATGGGCACCGGGTTCTAGTCCTGGTTGCTCCTCTTCCAGTCCAGCTCTCTGCTGTGGCCCGGGAAAGCAGTGGAGGATGGCCCAGGTGCTTGGGCCCTGCACCCGCATGGGAGACCAGGAAGGAGCATCTGGCTCCTGGCTCCGGATCAGCACAGCGCCAGCCATAGCAGCCATTTCGGGAGTGAACCAACGGAAGGAAGACCTTTCTCTATCTCTCTCTCTGTCTATAACTCTACCTATCAAATAAAAAAAAAGTCTAATCATGAATCATTCCAATGTAGCCCAAATCCTACACCAGTATTGCCAGATTTTAAGAGAAAGACCACACAAAATGTAGCGGTTATTTCTACTAGAAACATATAGCTTCCACCTCATTTAACTTTCCCATACTACTTGCCAATCCCTTATGCTTGTATGTCCCTAGTGAATGTTCTTTCCAATTAAACAAACCCTACGTATTCAACACAACTCACCAAAAATACTCTTCAGTTTGCTCACGTCATCTATACTGATACTGACCTCTTTTTTTCCTTAGCAAATAGCTTTTCTTTCCCTACAGGGAAAAAAAACATTGTTCATGGGTGTGGACTCTTTCCATTTCCTGCTCCTGTATCAACAAACAACTCTATAAATACACACAGCTTGTGATAAACTGATTGCATTGATGGTTCCACTTAATGGCCTCCTTTTCCACACCTTCTTTGCAATCATGTGCTCCCTTCTCTTCCCATTCTGATCCTGGGCTTGGCCACGTAACTTTTTTTTTTTTTTTGAGATTTGTTTATTTGAAAGGCAGAATTACACAGAGGCAGAGGCAGAGAGAGAGAAAGAGGTCTTCCATCCATTGGTTCACTCTCCACATGGCTGCAATGGTCAGAGCTGGGCTGATCTGAAGCCAGGAGCTTGGAATTTCTTCCCAGTCTCCCACGTGTGTGCAGGGACCCAAGGACTTGGGCCATCTTTCACTCTTTCCCAGGCCATAGCAGAGAGCTGGATGGGAACCGTGTTCCAATTGCAACCAGGTTTCGAGCCAGCATCCATATGGGATGTTGGCACAGCAGACAGAGGCTTTACCGCATGCCACAGCACCAGCCCGGTAACTTCCTTTTGTGAAGGCTTGAAAATATGTATGTTACCACCTTCTGCTTAGAATCCTACCAGTGTCTCGAAAAAAAAAAAAAGACCTAAGTTGTCTGGCTGGAGTATGACAGCATCTGGGACAGAGCCCAAGTGTCCTAGTCAAGGCCATCCCGGTCCAGCCAGCCCCCAGCCAATCTGTTTGCTGACTGCAGCGCATGAACAAGCCCAAAGGCAAGTCTGGCCCAAGCCGGCCACTAGAACTGTCTGGTTCACCTGTGGACTCACAAGAAATGGTAGACAGCAATGGTTTTCAACCACTAAGTTTTGGGATAGTTTGTTATGTAATCATAACACACACACACACACACACACACACACAGGAGCTGTCACCCTCATCGCTCCATGGTCAGAGGAAGAAGGATCCCCTCTCTTTTAAAAGGCAAATTCCTCTACTCGCTCTTCATTCCATTCTTGCACTTCACCTCTCACCTCTTGGATTGTATCTCTCTATATATTGTATGTTCAACCCTTTGCTCTCTTTTGACCTCTTTCCCTTATACATAAACATGTTCAAATCTCCCCCATTAAAATAAAACAAACACACACAGAGAAATAAACCCGTGTCTTCAGCAAGTTATTGACTTACGCTGTCGCTCTCTTCATTTTTTTTCTATACTTGGGTATTCGTTAGGGTTCTCCAGGGAAACAAGACCAACAAGATGTATATGTGTATATGGGCATACATGTATACAGAGGGAGATTTATTTTAAGGAATTTGTTTACACTATTGTGGAAGCTTAGCGTGTCCAAAATCTGATGGTGTAGATGGGGCTAGAGACTCAGGAACGATTTGTACAGTTGCAATCCAAATTCAGTCAGCTGGCAGAATTCCTCCTTGCTCGCAGATCACTCATTGTTCAAGTATGGCCTTCAGATAATTAGATAAAGCCCACCCACATGGTGGAGGGCAATATGCTTTATTCAAAGTTCACAGATTTAATGGTTACTCTCATCCTAAAAACATCTTTATAAAAAACATCCAGGATCATATTGGACCAAATACGTCTGAACAGCATGGCCTAGCAAAGTTGACATATAATACTAAGTATCACAATTTGCTGCTTCGGTTTTTCGTATACCCTTTTATCATTTTATTAATCTACTCAAGGCATCTGATACTGTAAATGCCGTCTTCTTCATCCTCTGCTTTTTTTTTTTTTTGTAAAGTATTTATTTTTATCTATTTGAAAGGCAGAGCAATAAGTGAGACAGGGAATAAGTGAGATAGAACTTCTATCCACCTGTTCATGGCCCAAATGCCTGCAACAGCCAGAGCCAATGTGCATCCTGGGAGGCAGCGGGTGATGGCTCAATCTGCCACACATATGGGAGACCCATCTCATGTGTCTCTGCCACACACATAGGATAGAGTTATGAGCACCTGTCTTCAGCCTGGCCCACCTCTGGCTGTTGTAGGTACTTGGACAGTGAATCAGAAGAAGGGAGATCTGATTGTCTGTCTTTCTCTGTCTTTCAGTCTTTCAAAACAATGAAAATAAGTAAATAAATACAAATGTTTAAAAGGTACACACAGTAGCTGGCGCCGCAGCTCAACAGGCTAATCCTCCACCTAGCGGCGCCGGCACACCAGGTTCTAGTCCCGGTTGGGGCACCGGATTCTGTCCTGGTTGCCCCTCTTCCAGGCCAGCTCTCTGCTGTGGCCAGGGAGTGCAGTGGAGGATGGCCCAGGTCCTTGGGCCCTGCACCCCATGGGAGACCAGGAGAAGCACCTGGCTCCTGGCTTTGGATCAGTGTGATACGACGGCCGCAGCGCGGCGGCCATTGGAGGGTGAACCAATGGCAAAAGGAAGACCTTTCTCTCTGTCTCTCTCTCTCACTGTCCACTCTGCCTGTCAATAAATAAATAAATAAATAAATAAATAAAAGGCACACACAGCAACTGATTGGAGCACAAACATTTCAAATGTACTTACAGGTTGAAGGATTCAATCATTTTGTCTTATCATTGAATGAAGAGGCCAAGCCGTTTGATGAAAATGAGAAGAAAAGGGTAGTGTATTTGAGAAGAAAATAGTTAGAACTTTGGAAGAATAGTCTAAAGAGTTGGGGAAAAAAACTAATGGTGTCTGTTCAGTGTGGAGTTGGGGTTGGAGACCATGGATTTACGAGACCTTTATGTGAGATTGGGATTCATTTTTCAAATGCTTTTAGTACTATGAACTTAGCATTACCGAAGCTGATGATTTTGGATTTCAGGAAAGAGGAAACAGAAAAGCAAGGAACCAAGAGGAGCTGAGAAAAATAGCAAGAAGACAACTCTCGCAGTTCTGACTGAATGGGGAAAGAAAGATGTCCAGCCTGCTGAATGGGGAAAGCCCAGCTGATTCTGACCTCTGACCAAACATTCGGGCTGCGAGAGGAGATGCCCTGTTGGTGTCAGCCCGGGATAGATCGCATCCCTGACTCAGCACAGAGAGCTGAGGGTGGGAGAGAAGCGGTTACTGAGGAGGAAATCCAAATACGCTACCAAGAAAAGCTAGATCGGCTGCCATGGAAGAGACTGGCAGTTTCTTGGGTAGTCCTCTCTCATTTTTCAGCAAAGAAATGTCCACGTTTCTGCGTCTCCTGGGGCTGGGGATGGTCATGGAGTTAATGAGTTGGTTGGGGGTATGTGGTATGTGCAGCTTCTGGGCTATGTCTTTAAAGAGAAGGTGCTACCCTTTCTGCTTCCCTCTTCTGCCAGGGGGAATGGAGCAGGTGAGGAAGTGATCAGCTCCTGGGAGCCAGGGGAAGGGGGCAGAGCAACAGGCGGAGCCCGGAACCTGGCCCATCTCCCAGACTCCATATAGTCCTGGTCTTCCGCAAGTGACAATAAACCTTGTACATCTCCCAAGCTACGCTTTTTAAAACAAATTATTTTATGTATTTGAAAGCCAGAGTTATAGAGAGAGCGAGGGAGAGACAGAGAGAGAGACCTTCCATATGCTGGTTAACTTCCCAGATGGCTGTAACGGCCAGGGTTGGGACATGACAAAGCCAGGAACCCGGAGCCAGGAGCTTCATCCATTTCTGCTATGTGGGTGCAGAGGCCCAAGCATTTGGTTCATCCTCCGTTGCTTTCCTAGGCCATAGCAGAGAGCGGGATCAGAAGTGGAGCAGCCTGGACTTGAACCAGCATCCATATGGGATGCTGGCACGGCTGGAAGAGGCTTAACCGTCTATGCCACAGCGCTGGCTCCTCATTCTACCTTTAATGGGAGACTCTACTTTGAGTAGCTGGACCTAAACTTCCAGTAATTTGGAGGCTGACTTAATCAGATAAGGTGGGAATATCATGGGAGAGCAGGAGACGGGATGCAGGAAGTGACGCCCAGAGGCCCAGGTTTCACTGTGGGGGACACAGGTGGCAGATGCAGGGACCGTGAGCGGATACTCTTCCCAAAGTTTTCCTGCCGCTTTCCCAGCCTTTCAGGTTCTAGCTTAGTTGAAGGAAAATGCTGTGTGCTTCATGATGAAACTGTAGTTGAATACAGTCCGCAAGTTATCCGGGATCGTTCTGTTTTCTATAGCTGAATTAACAGATAGCTGTGGACCACGTGTGGCTACCCAGATTTAATTGAAATTCAAATTTAAACCTCGGTTCCTCACACTAACGGTATTTCAAGTGCTTGGTGGGCACACGTGGCCGCTGGCTTCGGGATTGGACGGCACAGTTTCATCATTCCAGAAGGTTCTTCCGGACAGCTGTAGCGAGAGCCCAGCCATCTCCCAGATTTTGTGTAATCTTGGCGCAAAGACTGGTCTCCAGCCTCCTTCCACTTCCTAAAGGGGACTTTATTTTTTTTTAAAGATTTTATTTATTTATTTGAAAGTCAGAGTTGCACAGAGAGAGGAGAGGCAGAAAGAGGTGTCTTCCATCTGATGGCTCACTCCCCAATTGACCGCAACAGCCAGAGCTGCGCTGATCCGAAGCCAGGAGCCAGGAGCTTCCTCCGGGTCTCCCACGCGGGCGCAGGGGCCCAAGGACTTGAGCCATCTTCTACTGCTTCCCCAGGCCACAGCAGAGAGCTGGATGGGAAATGGAGCAGCCAGGTCTCGAACCAGTGCTCATATGGGATGCTGGCGCCTCAGGCCAGGGCGTTAACCCGCTGCGCGGCCCCCTAAAGGAGGCTTTAAAACTGGTAGCGGCATCAGAATCTTTGGCCTATTGCTGCCGGGAACGTGACGTGGGGATAAAAGCCTAGGCTTCTTCCACTCCTGTCAGTCGGTGGGCGGTGAGAGGGAGACGTTGACCTAGACCAGTGGGCAGGAGGAGAAGCCTGGGGGCGGGGCCGAGCGCGCGGGGCGGGCGCCGTCACGAGGCAGGGGCGGGGCCGAGCGCGCGGGGCGGGGCCCGGGGGCGGGCCGGGGGCGGGGCCGCCGGGGCCGGCGCGCCAGCCGGGCCGTGCGTGCTCACGTGACAGGTCCGCGCGGCCCCGTTCGCGCAGTCGTCTGGGCGAGCGAAGATGGCGGCCGAGAGGGAGCCTCCTCCGCTGGGGGACGGGAAGCCCACCGACTTTGAGGAGCTGGAGGACGGAGAGGACCTGTTCACCAGCACGGTGTCCACCCTGGAGGTGAGGCCGCGTCGCCGCGGCTGCTGTGCGCGCCGCTGCCGCGCGTGCCTCCAGGGTGCCTGTCCCCCTGCGCGGACCTGTCCCCTCCCCACCCCCTGGGTTTGCGAGGACCGGGTCGGGGTGACACCTGTGACACGGGCCCCGCCTCGGGTGCCTGTCAGTGGGCCGGGGCTGGCCGGGACGGCCCGGCTCCTCGGGGGAGGCGCGTGCGGGCGGGGGCCGGCGGTGCGGGCGGGGGCCCGCTGTCCTCCCGCTGGCCTCCGCGGTCCCTGCAGGCCGGAGCAGGGCTCGTCCGAGGCCGGGGGAGCCCTCGGCGCTGCCCGGAAGCTTGCCTGTCCTCTCGGCGTGGGAGGGTGTGCCCCGAAAGGGCAGCGGGCAGGCGGCAGGCGACGAGGCCGCGGGCGTGCGGGGCGTGCGGGTGCGCTCGGGTGCGCTGGGGTGCTGGCTTTGGGGCTGCTCGGTTGTCCGTTTTTGTCGGTCTGTAGTCCTGAGACTTTGAGGGAGCCCTGGTGTTAGCGGAATAGAAAGTTGGAGGGCGGGAGTAGTCCAGGAAACTGCCTTTCTTTTTTTTTTTTTTAAGTCACCGGGGGAGAAGTAGACACAGATCTCCACTGCCTTTTCCTCTTTTCGCGCATGGTCAGCGATCTCTGACGCTGAGTGTTCCTGTTTTTGTCGAAGGCAACACCCTCGGTGTACCGTAACTGGGCTGGGCCGCCTGTGTGCGGTTGAGGAGGGCACGCACACCCCCTCGCTCGGCGCTAGGCGGGTGCCGGTGCGTTCCGGGCGGGGAGCCTTCCCGGAGCGCCGTGGCCCTCGGGCGGCCCCGCTGGCTTGCCCAGCCCTGCACCAGGTCCGTCGGAAGTTCAAGGTTGGAAACTCAGTTACCTGGAGCTGGGGGCTGCTGGGAACAGGTCTCGGCCCCGACCACACGCGGCTCCGGGACCCCGGCCCATCTCCCTGGGACTGTTGGTTGCCCCGAGGCCGTGGGCAGGTGCCGTGGTGGGCTTGGTGTTTCTCCACAAATCTCCAGCGTTTGACTTGCCTAGTGGGGTCCGTTGTCAGAGTGTGGTTTTGGGGGTTATCGTCTGTGTAGGCCTTGTACAGCTCTGGGGTTACAGCTGCTGTATCAGGTGTTAGAGGTAGTGTGTCCAGGGCTGCGAGGCCTGTATGCCCTTCGGGGAATACAGAGGTTTTCCAACAGGATGAGGACAAACTTGATTTATCTGGTGTGAACTGGAATGCTGTGAACACTAAGCGTTCTGTTTAATTGAGGTTGTTTAGAGTTGAGTAAAAGGAACTGTAATTATCGCCCCCCCGTAGGACTTTTAAAAACAATGACATTTGACCTCTTTTTCTCAATAACAGTCTATAAAGTTTGATTATGAACACTGTAAATTTATCTCAGTTATTGTACTGGGAAACTTGTGAATAAAGTTGTTAGTTGATATTCTCCTAAATCCCTTATTTTCTCTCTCTGCCTCTCTAAGTATCTGCCTTTCAAATAAATACATAAATAAATCCCTTCTTTTGTGGACTCATTCAAGTTATTACTTTGGGAGATTTTTTTGTTGTTTTTTTAAAAGACTTATTTAATTAAAACAGAGATACCTCTTTTTTTTTTTTTAAATTTATTTATTTGAGAGAGAGAGAGGGCTCTTCCATCCTTAGTTCACTCCCCAAATGGCTGTAATAGCTGGAGCTGAGCTGATATGACGCCAGGAGCTTCTTCCAGGTTTCCCATGTGGGTGCAGGGGCCCAAGGACCTGGGCCATCCTCTGCTGCTTTCCCAGGTACATTAGCAGGGAGCTGGATCAGAAGTGGAACAGCTGGGATTGGAAGCAGTGCCAATATGGGATGCTGGCACAGCAGACAGTGGAGTGGCTTTACCTGCTACACGACAGCCCCAAGAGGTATCTTCTGTAAACTGGTTCACATCCCAAATGCCCTCCAACATTTGGGACTGGGGCAGGCCAAGGCCAGGAATCAAGAACTCCATCTGGGTCTCCCATGCCGTTACCAGGATCCCAAGTACTTCCATCACGTGCTGCCTTACCAGGCACATTGGGAGAAAGCTGAATTGAAGTGGAGGGATGCAGGCAACCCAAGTGGCGGCTCAGCCTGCTGTGCCCCAACACTGGCTCCCAGGTTACTGATTTTAAGAAGGTGATATGGTTGTGAGATTTGTAAATTAAGATTTTTGTTCCTTTTCAAACTGAGGAAGTTTGTTAGCAGTATTCTTAGTATATCAAGTAATTAAAAGAAATGCTCATTACCATCGGCAATTTTTTTAACTTATTTGTCAACTGGCTTTTTTTTTTTTTAAGATTTATTTATTTATTTGAAAGAGTTATACAGAGAGAGAGGAGGAGATGCAGAGAGAGAGAGAGGTCTTCCATCCACTGGTTCACTCTCTAACTGGCCAGAATGGCTGGAGCTACGCTGATCCGAAGCCAGGAGCCAGGAGCTTCTTCCTGGTCTCCCACGTGGGTGCAGGGGCCCAAGGACTTGGGCCATCTTCTACTGTTTTCCCAGGCCATAGCGGAGAGCTGGATTGGAAGTGGAGCAGCCGGGACTTGAACAGGCAACCATATGGGTGTCAGCACTGCAGGTGGTGGCTTTACCTGCTGTGCCACAGCACTGGCCCCGAGTTGCCTTTTCAGTTTTAACAGGTGACTACTAAAAAGCCTGTGCAGGGGCCCTAGGACTTGGGCCATCTTCCACTGCTTGCCCAGACCACAGCAGAGAGCTGGATCGGCGGTGGAGCAGCCGGATCTTGGACCAGCTCCCATATGGGATGCTGGCACTGCAAGTGACGGCTTTACCCACTATGCCACAGCACTGGCCTCTGGCTTTCTTTAATTTTTTATTTGCTTGAAAGGTAGAGAGACAGAGACAAGTCTCCCATCTGCTAGTTTCCTCCCCCAAAATGAGTGCAGCAGCCAAGCTTGCGCAGGCCACAACCAGGACCTCAGAACTCAGTCCCGGTCTCCCATGCACGTGGCCGGGATGCAGGTGTTTGAGCCATCAGCTGCTGCGTCCCAGGTTGCACTTTAGCAGGAAACTGGAGCTGGAGCAGTGCCGAGACTCCAACCCTGGTCTCCGGTGTGGGATTTTGGCATCCAAGCACCACTGTGACTGCTGGGCTGAATGCCCACCCCTACTTGTACAGGTGCCTCTCAAACTTCAGTGTGCAGGAGGATCCTTGGAGTTCATGTTTAGATTGCAGATACCCGCGCTTCACTGGAATGTGCATGTTTAATAGAGTGCACTCGATCAGTGTTTTTCAAACTTACTGCAGTAAGTTACCTAGCGCTCTTATTGAAGTACTAATTCTGATTCTATAGCACTGGTGTAGGGCTAAAGGATTTTCATTTTTTACAAGGCCTCCTGGTCCCAGTACTTCCAGGCCAAAGACAAGACTGAGTTTCAAGAGCCTAAGTGATTCTGACATGATCACCTGTCTTGAGTAATTATTAGGAAAAGTTGATTGCTGGCTGTTGTGAGCTTTTGGGGCATGAACCAAGGGATAGTAGTTTATTTTTCTTGCTCAAAGAAAAAAAGAAAAGAAAAAGTTGGTAATTTAAAAAAAAAAAATTTACTTATTTATTTGAAAGAGTTACACAGAGAGAGGAGAAGCAGAGAAAGAGAATCTTCCATCCGCTAGTTCACTCCGCATTTGGCTGCAATGGCCAGAGCTGTGCTGATCCGAAGCCAGGAATCAGGAGCCTCTTCCGGGTCTCCCGCACGAGTTCAGGGGCCTAAGGACTTGGGCCGTCTTCTGCTTTCCCAGGCCATAGCAGAGAGCTGGATCAGAAGTGGAGCAGCCAGGACTTGAACTGTACCCATATGGTATGCCAGCACTACGGGTGGAGGCTTTTACCAGCTATGCCACAGCGCCAGCCCTGGAAATTTTTATTGTATGCCTAGTTTTTAAAGTGGTAACTTTGAACACCAGCATTGTGGCACAGTAGGTAAAGCTGCCGTCATCCCATATGAGTGCCAGTTCAGATCCTGACTGCTCCCTTTCTGATTTAGCTCCCTGCTGATGTGCCTAAGAAACCAGCAGAAGGTGGCCCAAGTATCCACAGACATGTGTACCATTACCACAGTCAGTTGTAGAATTTTCATTACCTTAAAAAGAAACTGTGTGCTGTTTAGCTCTCACCACCCTGATTCACGCATTCTCTGCCCTCAGCCCTAAGCAGCCACTACTCTAATTTCTGTCTCTATAGATTTCCCTACTTTGGACTTTATATTAATGGAATCATGTGATATGCCATCTTTAGCATAATAGTTAGCACGTGGCATAATAGTTTCGAGTTCCCTAGCATGTAACACTACTTCATTTTTATGACCAGATAATATTCTGTTGCCTAGCTAGACCACATTTCTGTTTATCCGTCCGTTGATGAACATTTGTTGTTTTCACCTTTTTGGCTATTATGAATAATGCTGCTAAAAGCACACATGTATCAGTGGAATTGCTGGATCATATGGTGTCTATATTTAATCATTTGAAGAATTGACAGAGAAGTTTCCCAAAGCAGCTGCATCAGTTTACATCCTTATCATTCTTTCTGAGGATGCTAATTTCTTTACATCTCCATCACTTGCTATTTGACTGTTTGGTTTAGTCCATCCTAAGGTGTGTGAAATATTTCCTTACTGGGGTTGTTGATTTGCATTCTTTTTCTTTGTGTTTTTTTTTTTTTAAGATTTATTGATTTATTTGAAAGAGATCTTCCATCTGCTGGTTTATTTCTCATATGGATACAACAAAAATCAGGGCTGGGCTAGGAGCTGTTTCCAGGTCTTTAGGTGGGTGGCAGGGGCCCAAGCACTTGAGCCATACTCTGCTGCTTTGCCAGGGAGCTGGGTTGGAAGTAGAGGAGCCAGGACTTGAACTGGCACCCACAGGGGATGCCAGCATCGCAGGCAGCAGCTTAACCCAGTATGCCACAAGGCCAGCCCCTACATTTTCTTAGTGACTAATGATGTCACCCATGTTTTCATGTGCTGCTTAGCCATTTGTGTATCTTTAGAGAAGTGTATGTTCTGATCTTTTGCTCATTTTTCAATTGGGTTTATTGTTGAGTTGTTCTTTGTATATTCTTGATATAAGTTTCTTGTCAGATATATGATTGGCAAACATTTTCTCCCATTCTGTGGTTGATCATTTTCATGGTCTTGAGTGATCCTGTGAAGCACAAATCTTTTAAGTTTTGATGATATCCAGTATGTTTTTTCTTTGTTGTTCATCCTTTCAGTGTCATATCTTAGAGTCCTCTCCCAAATCCAAAATCATAAAAATTTACTCTTGTGTTTTCTTCTAAGAGTTTTATAATTTTTAGCCTTTCACTGGGATCTGATCCCTTTTTTCTTTTTTAAGATTTATTTATTTATTTGAAAGGTAGAGTTACAGAGAATGGGAGAGACACAGAGATCTTCCATCTGCTGGTTCATATCCCAGATGGCTGCAATGGCCAGGGCTAGGCTAGGCTAAAGCCAGGAGCCAGGAGCTTCCTGCAGGTCTCCCATGTGAGTGGCAGGGGCCCAAGCCCTTGGGCCATCTGCTGCTGCTTTTCTCAGGCCATTTGCAGGGAGCTGGATTGGAAGTGGAGTGGCTGGGACTTCAGTTGGCACCCATATGGGATGCCACTGTTGCAGGTAGCAGATTTACGCACTACACTACAACACCATCCCCAGAGATGTGATCCATTTTGAGTTAGTTTTTGTATGTGATATTAAGACTTAGAGAGAGAGAGAGGTAGAGAGATCTTCCATCTGCTTGTTCTCTCCCTATATGGCTGCAACAGGCTGAGCTGAGCCAGGCCAAAGCCAGGAGCCAGAAGCTTTATCTGGGTGTCCCACGTAGGTATGGGGTCCCAAAGACTTGGTCCATCTTCTGCTCCTTTCCCAGGCTTATTAGCAGGGAGTTGGATCAGAAGTAGAGCAGCCAGGAATCGAACTGGCGCCTATACGGGATGTTGGCGTTGCAGGCGGTGACTTAACCCGTTATACTACAACACCATCCCCTCTAATACCATTTGTTGAACAGAATTCTTTGCCCAGAGAAGGATGGTTAGGACCGTTATTGGTAATCAAATGACCACATAGAGATGCTTGCACTCGGTTCTTGACAGACCTCAAATCCCAGAGTCTCCTGAAATAAAGTTGAAGACCACAATTTTCCCAGCATTGTCATATCATAGTGTTTATAGACCATTTCAACTGGGATTTCCAGATGACCAGCTCACAGGTCTTAGCTTGGTGGTTAAGATGTCCATTGGAACATCTGTAGTCCATGTTGGGTTTGAGTCCCAGCTCCACTTCTGGTCTCAGCTTCCTGCAGATGCATATAACAGCAGGTGATGACTCAGGTGCTTAGGTCCCTGCCGCCCATGTGGGATGCCTGGATTGATTTCATGCTCCTGGCTTCAGCCTGTTGTAACTGAGCTATTTCAGGCATATGAAGAGTAAACTGTGCGTAGGAAATCTCTTACATTTTTCTCTTTCCCTCCCTCCTTCCCACTCATTCTTTTTTTTTTTTTTTTAAAGATTTATTTATTTATTTGAAAGAGTTACACAGAGAGGAGGAGAGGCAGAGAGAGAGAGAGAAAGGTCTGGTTCACTCCCCAGATAGCCGCAATGGCCGGAGCTGCGCCGATCTGAAGCCAGGAGCCAGGAGCTTCTTCCAGGTCTCCCACATGGGTGCAGATGTCCAAGGACTTGGGCCATCTTCTACTGCTTTCCCAGGCCACAGCAGAGAGCTGGACTGGAAGTGGAACAGCTGGGACTTGAACCGGCACCCATATGGGATGTTGGCACTGAAGGCAGCAGCTTTACGCATTATGGCACAGCGCCGGCCCCCCCCCCCATTCTTTTTGTGTGTCTGCCTTTCAAATAAATAAAAAATTTTTAAAAAATAAAATAAAATTTGCCCATCACTTAACCCTAGGTTCTAGAGCTCATGTAAGATAGCAAGTTTAGCTGACTTAAGTAAATTCTTTAGTATTTGCTCTGCCATATAGTTGACATAATAAACGGCATGCAAGGATCAACTAACATGCCAAGTCTTTGAAAATAGGACGTCTCCAATAGAGAAAAAAACTGTGTACAGAAAGCTCTGCTACATAGAGATTATATGATCTAAAAACACACCTAAAGTACCAGTGAATGGAGGGTTCTAATTCCTGTCAACATTTCTGACACATAGTGGATGAACAATAAATGTTTTTGTTGGCTGGAAAAGCTCAGTGAGGAGGTAGTGTGTGTGAGAGGCCTTGGAGGGTGGGGTGAAATTGCAAAGTAGAGGAGTAGCAAGGGTCGCTTAAGGGTTAGTCCACATTCTAGGGACTCATAAATAATTCTGAGTGTCTGAGTATAGGATGTTACAGGTTCACATGTAATGAGACTTCACAGCACTGGGATGTTGACCTGGCAGTAATGTGATCGCCTAGGCAGCACTGGTAGCAGTCTGAGGCATTTGTTTGGGTGTCAACTACTAGTTATAGGAATTAAGTTGGAGACTCTTAATAGTCTGAGGCTAGTGACCTCCAGAAGAAAAATTTAAGTGATTAAAGAGAAAGGATCTGGAACAACAACATTAAAAGGTTTAACATTTGTAAGATTCCTTCTCTTCAGGTGATATTTTAAAAAATTTATTTACACTTTATATGAGAGATATCTACAATCTGCTGGTTCGCTCCCCAGCGAGGAGCAACAGCCAGTATCAGGTCAGGCTGAAGTCAGGAGCCCAGAACTTAATTTGGGTCTCCCATTTGGGTAGCAAGGACTCAGGTTCTTGAACCATCATCTACTGCTTCCTGGGGTACGTATGAGCAGGACGCTAGATCTGAAGCGCAAGAGGCACTCTGTTATGGGATGCAAGCATCCTGGTGACAACCGCTGTGCTAAATGCCTGCCCCTTCAGGTGATTCTTAGAGGAAGGGAATATAAGCTTATTTTATTTGGCCTTCGCACACCAGTGAAGATGCAGCACATCCCGTATTAGCAGATCTGGATCCCCATTTACGTGCCAGGGAAGTCAGTTTATGATGCCCTTGTTTGTGTCCTTGCAGCCCTTGTGGGGGACTCGGATAGAGCTGTGGCTTTGGCATGGCTTCTTGCAGCCATTTGGGCAGTGAACCAGCAGATAGAAGATCTTTCTGGTCTCTCCTTCTTTGTCACTCTGTCTTTCAAATTAATTAGTTAATTAAAAAAAGAGAAATGGTAGATGGTATTAAGATACAGATTTAGGAATGTTGTAAGAATTTAAATGTAATAACACTGAACCAAACTGGATGGAAATCTGATAGTTCCTGCCCTCATCTAGTGTATGAACCAACAAGAATCATTATAAAAAATAAAACCATGTGAATAAATAATTGTAATACCAGATGAGACGTGTAGTTGAAGTGTGCACAACAGAAAATGGTATAGAAATGTGGTCAGAATTAGTTGCATAGAAATGATGTTTGAAACCCTGGAAGTAGACATTCTCAATGGAGAGTGAATAGAATAACTGTTGATACAAGAGGACCTGAAGACAAATTGAATTTTTGTTTCAGCACAACAGATAATAACAGTATGTATAACTTGTTTTCCAAATGTTAGGAAGTCCACCAATCTTACACCAATTTTACACTTACAAATTTTGTGAAAATTTCATTGTGAATTATGTTTTTGGGGAAAAATACTTTGTAAATATTTAAAGCATTTAACATGGAAGACTCCAGTAGGGTATTTTTCAAGAGTCATAATCTTCATTGGTCACTTCTCATTGAAACCATTAAATTTAAAAAATTTTTAATAATTTTTAGAAGTCTTTAGTAAATATAAATTTCATAGATACTACTTTTGGAATATAGCAGTTCTTTCCCCTATACCTGCCCTCCCACCCCCACTCCTGTCCCACCTCTTACTCCTTCTCCCATTCTATTCTTCATTAAGATGCATTTTTAATTATCTTTATATACAGAAGACCAACTTTACACTAAGTAAAGATTTCAACAGTTTGAACTCACACAGAAACAAGTACTACTTGAAGACAAGTTTTCTGGTTTTTTTTGTTTGTTTGTTTGTTTTTTTTTTGACAGGCAGAGTGGACAGTGAGAGAGAGAGAGAGAGACAGAGAAAAAGGTCTTCCTTTTGCCGTTGGTTCACCCTCCAATGCCCGCCGCGGCCAGCGCGCTGCGGCCGGCGCACTGCACTGATCCAATGGCAGGAGCCAGGTACTTATCCTGGTCTCCCATGGGGTACAGGGCCCAAGTACTTAGGCCATCCTCCACTGCACTCCCGGGCCACAGCAGAGAGCTGGCCTGGAAGAGGGGCAACTGGGATAGAATCCGGTGTCCCGACCGGGACTAGAACCCGGTGTGCTGGCGCCACAAGGCGGAGGATTAGCCTAGTGAGCCGCGGCACCGGCCCCATATGGCTGCCTTATACACAGAAGACCAACTCTGTACTAAGTAAAGATTTCAACAGTTTACACACACACACACACAAAACTGTTGGAGAACAAGTATTACAGTTAAGTCTCATAATTCATTGAGGACCGAGATCCTGCATGGGGAGTCAGCGCACAGTGACTCCTGTTGCTAATTTAAAAATTAACACTCTTATGTATGATGTCAGTGACCACCGGAGGCTCTTGATATGAGCTGCCTAGGCTATGGAAGCCTTTAAAATCCAAAAACTCCATTAGTATTTGGACAAGGTTATAAGCAAAGCAGAAGTTCTCTTCTCCCTTCACAAAAAAGTACATCCTTCTTTGATGGTTACTTCTTTCCATTGGGTCTCACTCACAGAGATCCTTCATGTAGAATATTCTTTGCCACCCTGTCTTGGCTTTCCATTCCTGAAGTGCTTTCATGGGCTTTTCAGCCAGACCAGGTAGCCTTAAGGGCTGATTTTGAGGTCAGAGTGTTACTTAAAGCAGTTGTCATTCTGTGAGTCTACTGTGTGGACTGCTTCCCATGTTGGAACATTCTCTTTTTTGTAATTCAATCTAATATAATTATCCCCCACACTGGATCCAATTTATATGGTCATTTTAAGACTTAATCCTATCTATATGTTCGTTTTAACACTTAATATGATCACTTTAATACATACAATGAAATTTTTATCACCCAGCTTAATGGGATTTGGGGTCCCATGACAAGTTTTTAAACTGTACCCTTAGGAATGTATGCAGAACTATACAGCTTTACAGTTAGAAACTTCCTCCTCCCTCTCTTATTCCCACTCTTTATTTCTGAGATCCATCCTCAGTTGACTTTATACGCATATGATTAACTCTATGTTCAGAGTTCAACAAATAGTATGAAGATAAAAAAACAAAAACAAAAACCTGTTCCTTGACAGTCAAGGCAAGGGCAGCTCAAGTCATCCCTTGTCAGTGTCAGTTTCACATGTACAGATTTCATTTTAGGATCTCTCTTCATTCTTGCAGATCAAAGAGAATGTATGGTATTTGTCCTTTGGGACTGGCTTATTTCACTAATATGATGTTTTCCAGATTATTGGAAATGACTGGCTTTCATTTTTTTTTTTACTGCTATGTAGTATTCCATAGAGTACCTTCCCATAATTTCTTTTTCCAGTCTTCGATTGACAGGCATTTAGGTTGGATCCATGTCTTAGCTATTATGAATTGAGTTGCAATAAACATGGGGGTGCAGATAACTCTTCTGTTTACTGATGCATTTCCCTTGGGTAAATCCCCAGGAGTAGAATGGCTGGGTTATAAGGCAGGTCTATATTCAGATTTCTGAGGTATCTCCATACTGTCCTCCATAGTGGCTTTACCAGTCGACAATCCCACCAACAGTGGATTAGTACCTTTTCCTCCATGTACTCGCCAGCATTTGTTGTTTGTTGATTTCTGAATGAAAGCCATTCTAACTGGGGTGAGGTGAAACCTCATTGTGGTTTTGATTTGCATTTTGCTGACAGCTAGTGATCCTGAACTTTATTTATTTATTTATTTATTTATTTTTACAGGCAGAGTTAAGACAGTGAGAGAGAGAGAGAGAGACAGAGAAAGGTCTTTCTTCCATTGGTTCACTCCCCAAATGGCCTGTATGGCCAGCGCTGCGCCAATCCGAAGCCAGGAGCCAGGTGCTTCCTCCTGGTCTCCCATGTGGGTGCAGGGCCCAAGCACTTGGGCCATCCTCCACTGCCTTCCCGGGCCACAGCAGAGAGCTGGACAGGAAGAGGAGCAACCGGGACAGAATCCAGCTCCAGGAAGAGGAGCAACCGGGACTAGAACCTGGGGTGCCGGCGCCTCAGGCCGGGGATTAGCCAAGTGAGCCGCGGTGCTGGCCATTTTTTCATGTACCTGTTGGCCATTTTGATTTCTTCTTTTGAAAAATGTCTGTTTAAGTCCTTTGCCTATTTCTTTTTTTTTTTTTTTTAAGATTTTTTTATTTATTTGAAAGTCAGAGTTACACAGGAAGAGGAGAGGCAGAGAGAGAAAGAGGTCTTCCATCCGATGGTTCACTCCCCAGATGGCTGCAATGGCTGGAGCTGTGCCGATCCAAAGCCAGGAGCCAGGAGCTTCTTCCTGGTCTCCCATGTGGGTTCAGGGGCCCAAGAACTTAGACCATCCTCTACTGCCTTTTCAGGCCATAGCAGAGAGCTGGAATGGAAGTGGAGCAGCTGGGTCTTGAACCTGTGCCCATATGGGATGCCAGTGCCTCAGGCCAGGGTGTTGAAGCACTCAGCCATAGTGCCAGCCCCTGCCCATTTCTTAACTCAGTTGTTTGTTTTGTTGTTGTGAAGTTTCTTGATCCCTTTGTATATTCTGGCTATTCTTTATCAGTTACATGATTTGCAAATAATTTCTCCCATTCTGTCAGTTACCTATTCACTTTCATGACTGTTTCTTTTGCAGTACAGAAACTTCTCAATTTGATGTAATCCCATTTGTTAATTTTGGTTTTGATTGCATGTGCCTCTGGGGTCTTTTCCAAGAACTCTTTGCCTATGTCAGTATCTTGCAGGGTTTCCCCAATGTTCTCTAATAATTTGATTGTGTTGTGTCATAGATTTAGATCTTTAATCCATTTTGAGTGGATTTTTGTATAAGGTGTAAGATAGGCGTCTTGCTTCCTACTCCTGCATGTGGAAATCCAGTTTTCCCAGCACCTTTTGTTGCGGAGACTGTCCATGCTCCATGGATTGGTTTTAGCTCCTTGGTCAAAATGATTTGGTTGTCGGTGCTTGGATTGATTTCTGGCAATTCTATGCTATTCCATTGGTCTTTACATCTGTCTTTGTACCAAGCTGTTTCGATTATAGCTGCCTTGTAGTATGTCTTGAAGTCTGCTGTTGTGATGCCTTTGTCTGTTTTCATATTGTATAAGATTGCTTTAGCTATCTGAGGTCTCCTGTGTTTCCATATGAATGTCAGCATCATTTTCTCTATATCTGAGAAGAATGTCTTTGTTATTTTGATTGGTATCGTGCTGAATCTGTAAATTGCTTTTGGAAGAGTGGACATTTTGATGATATTGATCCTTCCAATCCATGAACATGGAAGATTTTTCCCTTGTTTTGTATCTTCTATTTCTTTAAAGTTTTGTAATTCTCATCGTAGAGATCTTTGACATCCTTGGTTAAATTTACTCCAATTTATTTGAATTTGCTGAGACTTGCTTTATGGCCTACCATGTGGTCAGTCCTAGAGAAATGTGGGGAAATTAGTTACGCGAAGCGATTCAAAGATGGTACCCAGAGGAAGTAAGGTGGGTGGAATCCGAAGTTGTTTACCACCAAAGCTAATTGGCCATGCAGCATCAGGGGAGGTAACAAAACTAGTAACAAGTGTATAGACATATGGCTAGTCCTATAGAAATCATCCTGTAAAGTGACCCTTTAAGTGATTGGTTGGTCCTTATGCCCTGCCCCAATGACTCTGCAGTTTTGTGCTTTAAAAGGCTTTGCTACACGCGAAATAAACGGGTTCTTGCTTGACTTAACTCCCCCTGCTGCATCTGACTGTCTCCGGGAACAAGGGAGGCTGGGGAATGGGCAAGCAGTGCACCTATTTTTCCTCGAGCCCAGTCCATCCTGTATGGGTGGACTAAGACCCTGCAGAGAAGGTTCCCATGGACTGCTGAGAAGAATGTGTTTTGCAGCCGTAGGATGAAAAGTTCTGTAGATATATCTGTTAGGTCTATTTTGTCTGTAGTGTCGATTAAATCTGCTGTTTCCATGCTGATTTTCTGTCTGGTTGATCTGAGCATTGCTGAAAGTTGGGTATTGAATTCCCCCAATACTATTGAATTGGAATCTATGTCTCCCTTTAGATCCCTTAACATTTCTTTCAAATAGCCAGGTGCCCTGTAATTAGGTGCATATGTGTTTATAATAGTTATATCTTCCTGTTGAATCAATCGATCCCTTAATCATTACATAGTGCCCTTCATGGTCTCTTTTAAGTTTTTGAGTTAAAATCTGTTTTGTCTGAGTTTAGGATGGCTACACCAGCTGTTTTTTGGTTTCTGTTGGCACAGAATATCTTTTTCCATCCTTCCACTTTCAGTCTGGGTACATTTTTGTTGGAGAGATGTGTTTCTTGTAGGCAGGACATAGATGGGTTTTGTTTTTTTAATCCATTCAGCCATTCTGTGTCTTTTAACTGGGGAATTGAGGCCATTTACGTTCAAGGTGACTGTTGATAAGCAACAGCTTTGCCCTGCTATTTTTCCAACTATATTCCTATTTTTTACTTTGAATTTCCTTTGAACTTTTACTGGGAGATTGCCTTCCTTTACCTTCCTTAGTGATGACCATGTTTCTGTGTGTAGCACTTCCTTGAACATCTTCTGTAGGGCCTGACAGGTAGTGACAAATTCTTTCAATTTCTGTTTGTTATGGAATGTTTTTATTTCACCTTCATTCGTAAATGAGAACTTTGCAGGGTAAAGTATTCCGGGTTGACAGTTCTTTTATCTTAAGACTTGAAATATATCTTGGCATTCTCTCCTAGCCTATCGGGTTTCTTAAGGGAAGCCCTCTGTGAGTGTAATTAGAGATCCTCTGAAAGTAATCTGGCATTTCTCTCGTGCACATTTTAGAATTTTTTCTTTATGTTTTATTGTGATGAGTTTGATTACAAACTGCCTTGATGAAGATCTTTTCTAGTCCTGTCTATTAGGACTTCTATGTGCCTCCTGTACTTGTATGTCCCTTTCTTTCTCCAAATTAGGGAAGTTTTCTGTTATTATTTCCCTAAAAAGGTTTACTAATCCTTTGTCTCTTTCAGTGCCTTCAGGAACTCCTAGAACCCTTATGTTGGGTTGTTTGATAGTATCCTATAGATTCCCAACAGTGTTTTTTAGTTTTCTAATTTCTTCTTCTTGTCTTTGGTTTGACTTCAGAATTTTCATCGGTAGTTCGGATATTCTTTCTTCTGCTGCACCTATTCTGTTGTGACTTTCCACTGCAGTTTTTATTCTATTGAATTCTTAAATTTGATTTCTCTTTAAGATCTGAATTTCGTGGAGAATTTTTTTTTCATGTCATGTACAGCATTCAGTAGCTCATACATTTGCTTCTGATTACTTCTGTGCATTCTTATGATCAATGTTTTTAATTCCATTTCTGGCATTTCTTCAGTCTTATCTTCACAATCTAGTATTGAAGTGTTGTGTTCTTTGGGGGCGTCATGTTGTCTTATTCTAGTTTCTTGAATTAGTGTGTTTTTTCATTTGGCATTTGTGGAGATATACATTGGTTTCTTCTTTTTTTTTTTTTTTCCTGCTGTGCTGGCTTTTATCTTTGTACTGTGCCTCCGTGGATATGTGGAGCATCTGCTTTCAGTGAATATCTAGAGGTGTGTGGTGGGTGTGGCCAGGAATCTCTGTTCAGTTCTCCAGGGTAAAGGGTGTGCCTAAGGTGACACACCCAGGTTTGGCCCAGTAAATATCCTCTTATTTATTTATAAGAAGGGCTATTTATTCTGCTCAGCTGAACTGCTCTCCTCAAACGAGACCAGCGCCTGAGCGCTAGCCCAAGCAGGTGTAATATTCATCTGCTCTGTCCCAAGGACCACACAAAGAATCTGTGCAGTCCTCAGCATAAGCTCAAATTCCCGAACAATGTCTCTTACCAAGTAACCAGGAAGCCCTGAATGTGTGGAATTTCCCACAGTGACTGCCCAGAGTCCCAGCCACACTCTGAGTCCTCCCACACAGCTTCAGTGTTTTTGTTTTGTTTTGTTTTGTTTTTAACAGTTCTGGCACACAAGCCTCCCACATTCAGGAGCACTTAGCCCTCTGTTAGTGCTCCCCACCAGAGTCAGGTGTTTCCACTTGGCTAATTGCTGGGCACAGACACAAGATTGTGCAGCTGTTGTGTGTCCAAAATGGTGCCTGTTCTGTCTGCTTGTTATAGGACACCTTTGTAAGATGGGGGTGGGGGGAGAGAATCGTGTCTTTCCTTTTTTCTCCCCTCTAGTTTGGTAGGTACAATGTCCCTCAATGGGTCTTCAGGCTGGGTTCCCTGTAGGCTCTTCCTGCAGCTTTATCGCCAGTGGATTGGGCTGCTGCATTCTTGTCTCACCTCACTCTCTCACTGCCGAAGCCTCTCGGTGGCTGGAGTCCTGAGCTGTGGGCGTCCATGCCCTCCACATAGGTCCACTGTGCCCCTCCAGTTTGCGTAGTGTTTCCTCTGCCATTTTCTTCTTAACTCTTCGCTGAAACTGTGCTCTCTCCACATTTTTTAAAAAATTTTAAATTTTTTTTTTTATTTTTTGACAGGCAGAGTGGACAGTGAGAGAGAGAGAGAGAGAAAGGTCTTCCTTTGCCGTTGGTTCACCCTCCAATGGCCGCCGCGGCCGGTGCACTGCGGCCGGCGCACCGCGCTGATCCGATGGCAGGAGCCAGGTACTTCTGGTCTCCCATGGGGTGCAGGGCCCAAGTACTTGGGCCATCCTCCACTGCACTCCCAGGCCACAGCAGAGAGCTGGCCTGGAAGAGGGGCAACCGGGACAGAATCCGGCGCCCCGACCGGGACTAGAACCCGGTGTGCCGGCGCCGCAAGGTGGAGGATTAGCCTAGTGAGCCGCAGCGCTGGCTCTCCACATTTTTTTAATCTATCCTCTCCTGCACCAGAGCGGTAAGTTCCCTCTCTACTCCGCCATCTTGGAACCTCTCCCTCATCATTTTAAAGTTGTTCTAGCTTTGTTAAGAGTTTTAAACGATGAATACATGTTAATTGCGACAGATGGTTTTTCCTGATCCATTATAATGATTGTAATTTTCTCCTGTTGTTTATTGGTAAAATTAGATTATATCAATTGATCCTTTCCCCCAAATAATGAATGAGC
Organism: Oryctolagus cuniculus; assembly: GCF_964237555.1. Classification (NCBI taxonomy): domain Eukaryota; kingdom Metazoa; phylum Chordata; class Mammalia; order Lagomorpha; family Leporidae; genus Oryctolagus; species Oryctolagus cuniculus. The sequence goes on from NC_091437.1 coordinate 12,452,911, forward strand.
CTCAAATTCCTGGCATAAACCCCATACAGTCATAATGAAATTACCCTTCTTACCTACTTGGCTTGATTCATTTATTTGTTAGTATTTTGTTTAGGGTATTGTGTCGGTGTTTGACAGGTTATTGTGTAGTAGAGTTTTTCCTTTTTTTGTAACGTTTGGTTTCGGCATCAGAAATGTTGGCATCATGAAATGAACTGGGAGAGTTTCCTTGTCTTCTGCACTTGGAAGAGGTTGTACACAGTACTCTTACATTTTCCTTAAATTTTGGTGAAATTCACTAACGTCATCTGAACTGTAGTTTTGTTAAAAAGATTTTTAACTATGAATTTTGTGTTGTAAATAGACACAGAGCTAGTTTTGCGAACTTTGTAGTAAGAGGCTTTTAAGTAATTTTCCCATTAATTCTCAGTTGTGAAGTTTATGGACATAGGTTTTTCAGAACTTAAGGGGGTGATGCCCCCTTTTCATTCTTGGTAATGATAATTCATGTTTTCTTTTTAATTATTTATTTATTTATTTATTTTGATCTGGTTTCTTACTTTCTTAGGGTCCTTTCAAAACATCAATCTTTCCTTCAATTGATATTTTTTATTTCTTCTGTTTTGAATTTTAGTATTACCTGTTCCTTATTTCTTTTCTACTAGTTGCATTGTGTATAACTTGCTCCTTATTAAAGTAGAAGCTTAGAGCATTTATTTGAGGCTTGGTATTTAGCTATATATTTCACTCTGACCACTTCTTTGGCTTCATCTTATAAAGTTTGATACTGTGTTTTCATCTTCATTAAATTTAAAAGTATTTTCTGGTTTCCTGTGTGGTATGATTCTTTTATTCATGGGTTTATATTGAAGTTTATTGTTTAATTTCCAAAATTGGGGATTTTTCTAGAAAGCTTTCTGTTACTGATTTCTAGTTTAATTTGAATGAGAGAATGTTTCATGATTTCACTTCTTTAAAGTTTATTAAGGTTTTATGGTCTAGAATCATGGTGAATGTTCTATGTGCATGTTTGGAAAGAATATTTAGTCTGCTATTGGAGGGTGGTGTGTTCTGTAACTGTTAGGTTGAGTTGGTGAACAGTGTTTCTCATGTATTATTATTTCCCTACAATCTGTTGTACATGTTCTATCAGAGAAGAGCGTTGAAGTCTCCAAGAATAATTGTCGATTTTTTTTCCCTTTTTAGTTGTTAGCTTTTCTTCATGTATTTTGAAGTTTTTTTACTCATATGGACATCTGGGATACTTATCTACATTGATCCCTTTATCATATGAGTTCCCTCTTTCTTGCTGAAAATAGTCCTTTTTTTAAATTTTTATTTAATAAATATGAATTTCCAAAGTACAACTTTTGGATTATAGCAGCTTTTTCCCCCCATAACCTCCCTCCTACCCGCAACCATCCCATCTCCCGCTCCCTCTCCCATCCCATCCCATCCCATTCTTCATCAAGATTCATTTTCAATTATCTTTATGTACAGAAGATCAACTTAGTATATACTAAGTAAAGATTTCAACAGTTTGCACCCACATAGAAACACAAAGTATAAAGTACTGTTTGAGTATAGTTATACCGTTAATTCACATAGTACAACACATTAAGGACAGAGATCCTACATGGGGAGTAAGTGCACAGTGACTCCTGTTGTTGATTAAACAATTGACTGTCTTGTTTATGACATCAGTAATCACCCGAGGCTCTCGTCATGAGCTGCCAAGGCTATGGAAGCCTCTTCAGTTTGCCAACTCTGATCTTATTTAGACAAGGCCATAGTCAAAGTGAAAGTTCTCTCCTCCCTTCAGAGAAAGGTACCTCCTTCTTTGATGGCCTGTTCTTTCTGTTGGGATCTCACTCACAGAGATCTTTCATTTAGGTCATTTTTTTTTTTTTAACCACAGAATCTTGGCTTTCCATGCCTGAAATGCTCTCATGGGCTTTTTAGCCAGATCCGAATGCCTTAAGGGCTGATTCTGAGGCCAGAGTGCTGTTTAGGACATCTTCCATTCTATGAGTCTGTATTAGTCCTTATTCTGAACTGCATTTAGTGTTTATTTGCCACTCCAGCCTTCTTTTACTTTTTTTCCCCCCATGACATGTTTCCCCTTATTTTACTTATTTATGTCTTCAAAATAGGTGTTGGGTAGGCAGCATATTGTTATGTGTAGTTATTTTTGTATCTAATGTGCTCATCTCTGTCTTCTGATTGGTGTGTTTAGACTATTATCGTTTAATGTAATTGTTGATGTTTGGATTAGATCTAAGATTGTTTACTGTTTTTTGCTTTTTTTCGTATTTCTTTGCCTCCTTCTATTTGTCTTTTTTTTTAGCATTTTAATTTAGCTGCTAAAATTTTAACATGATTTTCTCAAACATAAATATATATAATTTAGTGGGTATTCTATGGATTACAGTATGCACACCTAACCTTTGACAGTCCTATTATAATTAATGCTATACTTTCACAGATTAAATGCAGAGCTTAGCAACAATATAGATCCATTTACTATCTGTACTTTATGTTAGGGTTTTTTGTGTATAACATCTTCTTGCATTGAAAACCTTACCAGGCAATATTACAGTTTTTGCGTTCAACAGTCATACCTATTCTAAATAGTTTAGAGGAGAAAAATGGTCTGTTCTGTTTCCCCATTTGGTTAATATTTCTGTGTCTCTTATTTCTGAAGATCTAAGTTTTCCTTAATGTGTCTTCAGCCTGAAGAACTGTTTTTAGTGCGTCTTTTTTTTTTTTTTAACATTGGCCTGGTGTCAGCAGATTCCTAGTTTTCATTGATATGAGAATATCTATTTTAGCTCCATTGCTGAAGAATATTATTGATAGATATACAACTATGAGACGATAATTACTTTCCATCAGCACTCTATAGATTTTACGCTACTATATTCTCGTCTCTGATTTCTGATGAGGAGTATGTAGACATTCTAATCATTTCCTCCAATGTGTTTTTAAAATTTTTCAGCTGCTGCAAGTTTTTATTTTTTAAAATATTTATTTGTTTAAAAATATTTATTTGAATGGCAACGTGACAGAGAGAGATATTCCATCTGCTGATTCACTCCCTGAATGGCCATAATGGCCCAGGCTGAAGCCAGGAGAAAGGAACTTCTTCCAGGTTTCCCACATGGGTGCAGGGGTCCAGGTATTTGGGCCATCTTCCACTGTTTTCCCAGCCTCATTAGCAGGGAGCTGGATTGGAAGTGGAGCAGCCGGGACTCAAACTGGCACCCATATGGGTTGTCGACACTGCAGCTGGAGGCCTAACTGTATGCCACAGCGCTGTCCCCTCTGTTCAGTTTTTTAAACTGTTTTCCATCTTTGTTTTTTAGATTGAATGTTTTATGTTGATTTACAAGTTCACTGAATTTTTATCTCAAGAATGGTAAAGGATCTGACTTTTTACTCTCCTGGTAAGCTAACACAACTCGTATTCCAGCTGCTGAAAGGAAACAGGATAGAGGATTTTTTACCCAAAGCATAGAAAGCAGTGAACCATGTTTGTGACTGTTTCCTTTGCCCCTCCTGTGCTTCTGGGGTGTGATCTGGGCCCAAGTGAATGCAGCACCTGTGTTTGGCTTGTGTCACAGCTGAGGAATCACAGTTCAGGGAGCCTAAATCACTTACAGTAGGCAATAATTCTGTCTACTCTTGGTCCTAGAGGAAACATAATCTCTAATATGCTGTGCAGTAAACAAACCTGGTCTTTGCTTTGGAAAGAGACACTTAACCTCTCTCTTCCACTATTCAGTATTTTATAAACATTCATGAAAAGATAGTCTGGAACAGGGGAGCAGATGCCTCTGCTGGCAACATGTGCAGAAACATGAGAGACCCATGGAGAATTTGGTACACTCTTCTGAGTTTATTCCACAGATGTGCAGCATGACTATAAGCCCATGATTTGCTCAGACTGGTTCACAGAATTGAGGGGTTCTGGTGTTCATTTTTCTCCTGGATCCCTCTACTTCTCATTCCTTACCTCCCAGGGACTTCTTCCCACTTCCTCTGACAAGAAACCTAGGTTTCTCAAGAGTTTATCTGCCTGTGCTGCCATACTCTTGGCCAGCCTGGTCCAGCCTTGCAGAAAAGCAGTAAAAGAAAGGAAAGAAAATACTAATGAGGATTTCTGCTCCCCTACTCTGCAGAATACTAGGTCCCCTTTTCCTGGTTCAGTTGGCTGGAGAATAGATTTTCTCTTGACATTTTAGATGTTAGCATTCTCTGCTGCTGTCATACAGCTACACAGCTGGGTCTGGCCTAAGGGCAGGGCCAGGAAAAACAAAAACCGAGAAAAGGATAAAGAGTCTTTCCGCCCATCTTCCTTTATTTAGGCCAGAAAGGCTAAGAGTTTTTCAGAGAACTGTTTCTGCACACACCCGTGACATAGTTCTACAGCTGATGCCATCCTCAGGGAAAGCTAAGACAGAAGACAGGGGGATAAGTGCCCAGCTGACACTTGCGTGGATTGCATCTCACCTGTTTTGTTCCCACCCCATTCAGCTTTCTCATGTTTGCTCTTCCAATGATCGCCTTCTGGGTTCTATCAATCTTGGGAGGGACAGAGGCTCTTCTGATCTTGGCTGGAATCCAAAGCACTGTTTTTTTGTTTTGTTTCGTTTTTATTTTAATAGGGAGGGAGGGAGAGAGCGAGAGTGAGCACGAGCAAGTGCAAGTGCGAGTGAGCTGTCCTGTGCACTGGTTCACTCCCCATATACCTGTAGTTCCAAGGTTTGGTCTGGGCCAAAGTCAGGAGCCAGGAACTCAATCCAGGTCTCCCATGTTGTTGACAGGAACCCAACCACTTGAACCATCAATGGCTAGTTCCAGGGTCTGCATTAGCAGGCAGCTGGAGTCAGGAACCTAAGGCAGGCATCAAATCCAAGTACTCTGATGTAACAAGCGTCTTACCTGTTAGGCCACATGCCCATCCAAATATCACTTTTTGACTGAAGAGATAAATACTTGGAAAAATCTTGACTTTCATTGTATGGAAAAATCTCCTGTGTACTGTTATGTGATGTTGTGGGAGAAGAGAAGAATATACATTTATTAAGAATGCTGTATATTTATTTATGTATCGTGGACAGCTCTCGTTCTGATCACGCAGAACCTCTGCTCCAGGCAGAGGATCTATTCGTGTCCCTTCTGCCTTCGTTTTCTCCTTTGGCAGTTACTCTCCCCATTCCCTTCGATCTGCTGGAGGGCAGCTCTTGCATCCTCTGGGAACCTGGAAGAGGCCTGAGAATAGGAGCTTACATAGGCAGTCAGCAGATTCCTTAGTGAGTGCTATTCAGTGGCTACTCCTTGTGTACTGGAGACAGACCCCAAGGCTCGATGGGTTGACCCCTGAAAGGAAGTGCATGCTTCAGTTTTTCCATGGTGGTGTGGCTGACCATGGTGGTGTGGCTGACCATGGTGGTGTGGCTGACCATGGTGGTGTGGCTGTGCTGCAGCAGTCGTTGCTGGCCCCGCCTACTGCCTGCACCATTCCTATTCACACTGCACTCTAAAGGGTTATTTTTGTTCAATGACGTGTTCAGTTTTTCTTTCTCTGATTCTGATGTCAGAAAACTGAGTATACAAGATGTTAGCCTAATATATACATTTATTTATGGTAAGAGCATTCTAGATAATAGTATGTATATGATTGTATATAATATTAAAACCACACTTTTATAGTCATACTGTTTTAAATAACTAGAAAAATTAGTCTTATTTTTAGGTATTTAGTGTTTCGGTTGTGCTTCCTTCAAAACTTTCCTCTTATGTCGTTCCCTTCAGCCTAAACAGTTTTCCTTAGATGCTCTTTTTAGAGCATATCTGTTGGTGATAAATTCTCTTACTTGGACTTTATTTGGAAACCATTTCACCTTCACTCCTGAAGGATGATTTTGCTTTATCTAGACTTCAGGGTTGGTCAGTGCTTCACACTTTGGAAGTGTTGTTCCTCTGCGCCTTTGTGATTTGTAGCGTGAAACCCACAGTCACGTGAGTTATTGTTGCACTATAAAAATATATGGTTTTTCTCTTGCTGCTTTCATTTTTTTAATCTTTGATTGTTAGTAATTTCATTTTGTGAGTAGGCATGGTATTATTTGATTTTATTCTCTGGGGATTTCTGGGCTCCTTGAATCTGTAAATTTATATCTTTCATCAAATTCAGGAAACTTTAAACACTTTTTTTCTTTTTCAAGTTTTTATTTGAAAGGCAGAGGGACAAAGAGGAAGAGTCAGAGAGATCTTCTGTCTTTCTGGTTGATTTCCCCAAGTGGCCACAATATCCAGGGCTGGAGCCAGAAACTCCATCCCACTGCTTTCCCAGGCACATCTGTAGAGAGCTGGATTTGGAAGGGGAGCAGCTAGGACTTGAACTGAAGCTCCAGTATAGTTTCTGGTGTTGCAGGCAGCAGCTTTAACACACTGTGGCACAGCACCAACCCCATACAGTGTTTCTTTAACTGCTTCTGCAGGAATCTTTCATTTTTCCATCTAGGACTCTGTTGACATGAATGACCTTTTGATAATTGGTTCATAGACAATTGAGTCTTTGTTCATTTTTTTCGACTTCTTTTCTTAGAAGAAGTTGCCATTGTTATTCAGATTGTGTGTTTTCTATGGATTTATTTTCAAGCCACACTTTCCTCTGTCATCTGCATTCTGTCAGTTTCCATCCTGTGAACTTTATTTCAGATAATTTTTTTAATTCTAAAATTTTCTTTCTTTTTTTTTTTTGTCTCTTCTGTTTCTTTGGTGAGAGCTGTCTTTTCAATCAGTGCAAGTGTATTTATCTTTACCTGATAGACATAGTTAGAAATGCTTTTGAGGGGAGCCAGTGTTGTGACATAATGGGTTAAGCTGTAACCTGCAACACTGGCTTTTGGGAGCCAACCAGCTGATGGAAGATCCCCGTCCCCCAACTCTGCCTTTGAGATAAATAATAATATAAATCTAAAAAAAAAAAAAAAAAGAAGAAGAAATACTTCTAAGGCTTTGTTTTACAAGTAAGTTCAGTGTTTTGGCTATTTTGGGATTGACATCTGTTGATTATCTTTTGCCTTAAGATTTGATCACTCTTTTAGGTTCTTTTTTTAGGATTTATTTTATTTGAAAGGCAGAGTTAGAACGAGAGACAGAGGTTGATCTTCCATCCTCTGATTCACTCTCCAAATGACCACAATGGCTGGAGCTGGCCAGACTTAAGCCAGGAGCCTCATCCAGGTCTTCCATGTGGGTGGCAGGAACCCAAGTACTTGGTCTATCTTCTGCTGCTTTCCCAGATGCATAAGCAGGGAACTGGATCAGAAATGTAACAACTGGGATTGGAACCAGCACCCATATGAGATGCCAGCATCACACCCCAACGCCGTCCCCAGGGTTCTTTCTCAGGACAAATAATTGCATATTGCAATCTAAACTGCTATGCTGTAACACTGGCCCAAATACAGGGTTTCCATCTTCCTGTTATATTGGTCCTGTTGTGCATCTCCAAGCCTGGGTGTACTCTTGCCAAATCATCAGAAGAATGAAGCATGCAGGAGTTTCTTTATGCATTCATGTTCTTCAGCTGACATGACCCCTTTGTCTGATTTGTGTGGCTATCATAGTTCTGCTACCTGTCCCGCTGCAGCATGGCACAGGTCTGTGTCTTGAGCCCACTTTCAGCACAGTATTCTTAGAGAAAAGGACAGAAGGAAAGGGACTCACTTTCTTGCAGAATCTGTCTGAGTTTGCTGCTCACATTCCTCAGGCAGTTTTTATATTTTGTTTATAAGCTTTAGTTACAATCAGAGGAGGAGAGAGAGGCTATGTGTGTAGTGCTTAGTGCTTATGGTGTATGTTATGTATTGCAGCCTAACAGATTGTCCCAAGATTTAGCAGCTTAAAACAACAAGCATATTATGTCACACAGTTTCTGAGGGTTAGGAGTGCAGGAGCCATTTGCCCCTGGGTATTTTGTTTCCACGTTCCTCCTATGATTGTGAACAGATTTCAGGCAGGGAAGTAGACATCTGAGGCCGAGGAGCCCACGTAGCTGCTGAGTAACTCAAGTCCTTGCTTCATGGGCCTCTTGTGGATCTGCTTGGGGGTAGGAAGTAGAGCAAACACAAGACACTTAGTATGCAAGCTACAGTCTTTTATAGCCTAGTCTGAGAAGTAACATACCATAATTTCTGCTGTACACTGTACATCACACAGAGCCATCCTGGTACAGTGTGAGAGGGTACTGTGCTCAGGTGGGAATGCCTAGAGGCTGCTGCTCCCTCTGGCTCCAACTTCAACTTTGTGTTTGAGTTTGATACACAGCAAAAAAGAATGTGATAGATGGGGAGAATGTCAAGTAACTTGTCGCTATTCCTTTGAGCATAAAATGCAAATCATAGGTAAATGAGGTGTGGTGGGAGATGGGGTTTAATAGGAAAACAGAGCTGGCTCTTGTGACCTTGTAGATGTGCACAGTTTAAGTTTCTGAATGCAGTCATTGGTCAGTCACTGGAGAACTATGAGCAATAAGTAATTAGTTTTTATACCAATGTGAGTAACATTCTGGAAGATGGGGAAGAAGATAGGGAGACAGGATGACTTGCCACCCTTGTCTTGACTGTCAAAGACCAGTTTCACTTTCTTTGTTTTGTTTTGTTTTTTCTTCATATTTGTTGAACTCTAAACATAGTGTTACTCATAAGTGTATAAAATCAATTGAAAATAGATATCAGTAAAAAACAAGAATAGGACTAAGAGAGGGAGGAGGAAGTTTGTAATTGTAAAGCTGTATAATTCTGCATACATTCCTACAGACTTACTTGTGAGGATACGCTTTAAAAACTTGTAATGGGACTCCAAATCTCAATCTGATTAATCATTAATCCCATTAATTTAATATAATTAAAATGCCATTTAATTGTTAACGTGATCATATTAAGGGTTAAAGTGAACGTGTATATATAGGTTAAGTGTTAAAGTAATCATATAAATAGGATCAAGTGCCTGGTAATAGTAATAGATAGAACTAAAAAGGAGAGAATGTTCCAACATGAGAAGCAGTCCACACAGCAGACTCATAGAATCACAATCACTTTAAATAGCACTCTGACCTCAGAATCAGCCCTTAAGGCTAACTGGTCTGGCTGAAAAGCCCAGGAGAGCATTTCAGGCATGGAAAGCAAAGATATTGTGGCAAAACATATTGTACATAAAGGATCTCTGTGAGTGAGACCCAAGCAGAAAGAAGCGGCCATCAAAGAAAGATGTACTCTTCTCTAAAGGGAGGAGAGAGCTTCTGCTTTGTTTATGGCCTTGTCCAAATACTGATGGAGTTTGTGGACTCAAAAGGCTTCCATAGCCTAGGCAGCTCATGTCAAGAGCCTCCAGTGGTCAGTGATGTCATATATTAGTGTTAATTGTTAAATTAACAAGAGTCACTGTGCACTAACTCCCCATGCAGCACCTCTGTCCTCAATGAGTTTTATTAAGAGACTTAACTGTAAAACTAGTTCTCAGGGGTGTGTGTGTGTGTGTGTGAGTGAGTGTGAACGCAAATTTTTGAAATCTTAGTATAGAGTTGGTCTTCTTTGTACAAAGTTAATTGAAAATAAATTTTTGTAAGATTTATTTACTATTTATTTGAAAGTCAGAGTTACACAGAGAGAGGAGAGGCAGAGAGAGAAAGAAGTCTTCCATCTGCTGGTTCACTCCCCAGTTGGCCGCAACGGCCAGAGCTACACCGATCCAAAGCCAGGAGCAAGGAGCTTCTTCCAGGTCTCCCACGCGGGTGCAGGGGCCCAATGGCTAGGGCCATCTTCTACTGCTTTCTCAGGTCACAGCAGAGAGCTGGATGGGAAATGGAGCAGCCGGGACTAGAACCAGCGCCCATATGGGATGCCAATGCTTCAGGCCAGGGCGTTAACCCGTTGCGCCATAGCGCCGGCCCCTGAAAATGAATTTTAATGGAGAAGGAGAGAGGGACGAGGATGAGGATGAGGGTTGGGAGTATGGGTGGGAGGGCAGGCAAGGTGGGAAGAATAACTATATTCCTAGTTGTATTTATGAAATTTGTATTCCTTAAAATTTAAAAAAAATATTTTGGGAAGGAGAGAGGGAGGATGAGGGTTAGGAGTATGGGTGGGAAGGCAGGCAAGGTGGGAAGAATAACTATATTCCTAGTTGTATTTATAAAATTTGTATTCCTTTAAAGTTAAAAAAATATTTTGGTTAAAAAAAAGAGTTTAGGGGAATAAAAAAATTAGTATTGGGAGTACAGAAATGAGAAATAGGAAAAACAGATTGATCATTGGCTAGATATGGAAGAAGTGAGACTCTGAGGGGCCGGTGCTGTGGCACAGCAGGTTAAACAACCACATGCGATGCCACCATGTTTTATGGATACTGCTTCACATTCTTCCTCTCTCTCTCTTTCTCCCTTACAAATAAATAAATCTTCAAAAAAAAACTTTTTAAAAAAGAAGTAGGTAAAGAGACTCATAGACTTTAGTGCTTATTGGCTTTTCAGAAAAACTGGAACTGATTATATATAAATAGTAGTTTCCAAGGTGATAATCTTGATAAGTTCACCAAAGTTTATTGTAATATATATATATATATTTAAATTTTATTTGACAAGCAGAGAGAGAGCGAATGGAAAGACAGACAGAGACAGAAAAGTAGAGATATCTCTTGTTTGCTGGTCCTCTGCCCAAGTGCCTGTAACAGCCAAAGGAGTGGTCAGACTGAAGCCAGGAGCTGGGAATTCAGTGGCAGACTCAACTACTTGAGCCATCACCTGCTGCCTTACTGGATGTACATTAGCAGAGAGCTTGGAGCAGAGCTGGAACTTGAACCCAGATACTCTGATATGAGAGGCAGTGAGTCTTAACTGGAATATTAACTACTAGGCCAAACACCCATTGCATATTTTTTATCTTTGTTAATTTTATAGGTAATTTTTTATCTCTTGATTTCATGTGTATATTTGTTTAATATCCAATAAAATTTAGTATAGGGTGTGTGTGTTTCTTTTCTTTAAAATTAGAATTAGGTTCATGCAAATATAGTAGACAATATGGCTAGGAATAGTAATTGATCAAAAAATTTTTTAAAAAGTTGTTATTTTAGTGATTGTGCACCTTGAACATTTTAACTGAAGTGTATGTTCACTTGCAATTTTAAACTTAGTGTTTTGAATTAAATATAGAAAAGTTGCAAAAATTTTCTGAGTTCATATAAACCTTTACCCATCTAAAACCTGACTCAAAAATAATGTTATTATCAAAAGTGGGAAATTAATATTGATAAGATGCTGTTGCTATACTATTAACAAAATCTATAGACCTTATCAAAATTTCTTTTTTTTTTGCATTTTTTTAACCTTTATTTAATGAATATAAATTTCCAAAGTACAGCTTATGGATTACAATGGCTTCCCCCCCATATCGTCTCTCCCACCCGCATCCCTCCCCTTTCCCACTCCCTCTCCCCTTCCATTCACATGAGGATTCATTTTCGATTCTCTTTATATACAGAAGATCAGTTTAGCATACATTAAGTAAAGATTTCAACAGTTTGCTCCCACACAAACATAAAGTGAAAAACAATAGATGATTTTTTAAATGATGATGAAATCAGATCAGACCTATTGTCATGTTTAATCCCAGTAAGAGTCAAGTTGGGAATTGATAATTTCTTCTTTTTTTTTTTTTTTTTTTTTTTACAGAAGATCAGTTTAGTATACATTAAGTAAAGATTTCAACAGTTTGCACCCCCATAGAAACACAAAGCGAAATATACTGTTTGAGTACTCATTATAGTATTAAGTCTCAATGTACAGCACATTAAGGACAGAGATCCTACATGAGGAGTAAGTACACAGTGACTCCTGTTGTTGACTTTACAAATTGACACTCCTGTTTATGGCATCAGTAATCTCCCTATGCACCAGTCATGAGTTTCCAAGGCTATGGAAGCCTTTTGAGTTCACTGACTCTTATCTTGTTTAGACAAGGTCCTAGTCAAAGTGGAGGTTCTCTCCTCCCTTCAGAGAAAGGTAACTCCTTCTTTGAAGACCTGTTCTTTCCACTGGGATCTCACTCACAGAGATCTTTTGCCAGAGTGTCTTGGCTTTCCATGCCTGAAATACTCTCATGGGCTTTTCAGCCAGATCCAAATGCCTTTAGGGCTGATTCTGAGGCCAGAGTGCTATTTAGGACATCTGCCATTCTATGAGTCTGCTGAGTATCTCACTTCCCATGTTGGATCACTCTCCCCTTTATTTATTCTATCAGTTAGTGTTAGCAGGTACTAGACTTGTTTATGTGCTCCCTTTGACTCTTAGTCCTTTCATTATGATCAATTGTGAACTGAAATTGATCACTTGGACTAGTGAGATGGCATTGGTACATGCCACCTTGATGGGATTGAATTGGAATCCCCTGGTATGTTTCTAACTCTACCATTTGGGGCAGGTCAGCTTGAGCATGTCCCAAATTATACATCTCTTCCCTCTCTTATTCCCACTCTTATGTTTAACAGGGATCACATTTCAGTTAATTTTCAACACTTAAGAATAACTGTGTATTAATTACAGAATTAAACCAGTCATATTAAGTCGAACAGACAAAAAAACTACTAAGAGGGATAATGTATTAAGTTGTTCATTAACAGTCAGGGCTATGCTGATCAAGTCACCGTTTCCCATAGTGTCCATTTCACTTCAACAGGTTTCCTTTTTGGTGTTCAGTCAGTTGTCACTGATCAGGGAGAACATATGGTATTTGTCCCTTTGGGACTGGCTTATTTCACTCAGCATGATATGTTCCAGATTCCTCCATTTTGTTGCAAATGACTGGATTTCATTGTTTCTTACTGCGGTATAGTATTCTAAAGAGTACATATCCCATAATTTCTTTATCCAGTCTACCGTTGATGGGCATTTAGGTTGGTTCCAGGTCTTAGCTATTGTGAATTGAGCTGGAATAAACATTAGGGTGCAGACCGCTTTTTTGTTTGCCAATTTAAATTCCTTTGGGTAAATTCCAAGGAGTGGGATGGCTGGGTCGAACGGTAGGGTTATCTTCAGGTTTCTGAGGAATCTCCAGACTGACTTCCATAGTGGCTTGACCAGTTTGCATTCCCACCAACAGTGGGTTAGTGTCCCTTTTTCCCCACATCCTCGCCAGCATCTGTTGTTGGTAGATTTCTGCATGTGAGCCATTCTAACCGGGGTGAGGTGAAACCTCATTGTGGTTTTGATTTGCATTTCCCTGATTGCTAGTGACCTTGAGCATTTTTTCATGTGCCTGTTGGCCATTTGGATTTCCTCTTTTGAAAAATGTCTATTGAGGTCCTTGGCCCATCTCTTAAGTGGGTTGTTGGTTTTGTTTTTGTGGAGTTTCTTGATCTCTTTGTAGATCCTGGTTATTAACCCTTTATCTGTTGCATAGTTTGCAAATATTTTTTCCCATTCTGTCAGTTGTCTCTTCACTCTCCTGACTGTTTCTTTTGCAGTACAGAAACTTCTCAATTTGATGCAATCCCAATAGTTGATTTTGGCTTTGACTGCCTGTGCCTCCCGGGTCTTTTCCAGAAATTCTTTGCCTGTGCCAATATCTTGAAGGGTTTCTCCAATGTTCTCTAGTAACTTGATGGTGTCAGGTCGTAGATTTAGGTCTTTAATCCATGTTGAGTGGATTTTTGTGTAAGGTGTAAGGTAGGGGTCTTGCTTCATGATTCTGCATGTGGAAATCCAATTTTCCCAGCACCATTTATTGAATAGACTGTCCTTACTCCAGGAATTAGTTTTAGATCCTTGATCAAATATAAGTTGGCTGTAGATGTTTGGGTTGATTTCTAGTGTTTCAATTCTGTTCCATTGGTCTATCCATCTGTTTCTGTACCAGTACCATGCTGTTTTGATTACAACTGCCCTGTAGTATGTCCTGAAATCTGGTATTGTGATGCCTCCGGCTTTGTTTTTGTTGTACAAGATTGCTTTAGCTATTCGAGGTCTCTTGTGCCTCCATATAAATTTCAGCACCATTTTTTCCAGAACTGAGAAGAAGGTCTTCGGTATCTTGATTGGTATTGCATTGAATCTATAAATTGCTTTTGGGAGAATGGACATTTTGATGATATTGATTCTTCCAATCCATGAGCATGGAAGATTTTTCCATTTCTTGGTATCCTCTTCTATTTCTTTCTTCAAGGTTTTGTAATTTTCATCGTAGAGATCTTTAACGTCCTTGGTTAAGTTTATTCCAAGGTATTTGATTGTTTTTGTAGCTATTGTGAATGGGATTGATCTTAGAAGTTCTTCCTCAGCCATGGCATTGTCTGTGTATACAAAGGCTGTTGATTTTTGTGCATTGATTTTATACCCTGCTACTTTGCCAAGCTCTTCTATGAGTTCCAATAGTCTCTTAGTAGAGTTCTTTGGGTCCCCTAAATAAAGAATCATATCATCTGCAAAGAAGGATAGTTTGAGTTCTTCCTTCCCAATTTGTATCCCTTTAATTTCTTTTTCTTGCCTAATAGCTCTGGCTAGAACCTCCAGAACTGTATTGAATAGCAGTGGTGAGAGTGGACATCCCTGTCTGGTACCAGATCTCAGTGGAAATGCTTCCAACTTTTCCCCATTCAATAGGATGTTGGCTGTGGGTTTTTCATAGATTGCTTTGATTGTATTGAGGAATGTTCCTTCCAAACCCAGTTTGCTTAGAGTTTTCATCATGAACGGGTGTTGTATTTTATCAAATGCTTTCTCTGCATCTATTGAGAGAATCATATGGTTTTTCTTCTGCAGTCTGTTAATGTGGTGTATCACATTGATTGTCTTGCGCACATTAAACCATCCCTGCATACCAGGGATAAATCCCACTTGGTCTGGGTGGATGATCTTTCTGATGTGTTGTTGCATTCTATTGGCGAGAATTTTATTGAGGATTTTTGCATCTATGTTCATCAGGGATATTGGTCTGTAATTCTCTTTCAGTGCTGCATCTTTTTCCGGCTTAGGAATTAAGGTGATGCTGGCTTCATAGAAAGAATTTGGGAGGATTCCCTCTTCTTCGATTGTTCTGAATAGTTTGAGAAGAATTGGAGTTAGTTCTTCTTTAAATGTCTGGTAGAATTCAGCAGTGAATCCATCTGGTCCTGGGCTTTTCTTTGTTGGGAGGGCCTTTATTACTGTTTCAATTTCTGTCTCAGTTATGGGTCTGTTTAGGTTTCGATGTCTTCCTGGTTCAATTTAGGTAGGTTGCATGTGTCCAGGAATCTATCCATTTCTGATAGGTTTCCCTGTTTGCTGGCATACAAGTCCTTGTAGTAATTTCTGATGATTCTTTTTATTTCTGTGGTGTCTGTTGTTACATTTCCTTTTTCATCTCTGATTTTATTGATTTGGGTCTTTTCTCTTCTTTTTTTAGTTAGTTGGGCCAATGGGGTGTCAATTTTGTTTATTTTTTCAAAAAACCAGCTCCTTGTTTGGCTGATTTTTTGTAATGTTTTTCTGGATTCAATCCTGTTGATTTCTTCTCTGATTTTAATTATTTCTCTTCTCCTACTAGATTTGGGTCTGGTTTGCTGTAGGTTTTCTAGATCCTTGAGGTGAATTGAAAGCTCATCTATTTGGTGCCTTTCCAATTTGTTGATGTAGGCACCTATTGATATAAACTTTCCTCTTAACACTGCTTTTGCTGCGTCCCATAAGTTTTGGTATGTTGTGCTGTTATCCTCATTTACTTCCAGAAAATTTTTGATTTCTCTTTTAATTTCTTCTATGACCCATTGTTCATTCAGGAGCATGTTGTTCAATCTCCATGTGTTTGCGTATGCTCTAGGGATTCCTGAGTTGCTAATTTCCAACTTCATTCCTTTATGGTCTGAGAAGCTGCATGGTATGATTCTAATTCTTTTGAATTTGCTGAGACTTGCTTTATGGCCTAGTATGTGGTCAATCCTAGAGCAGGTTCCATGTACTGCTGAGAAGAATGTAAAATCTTTAGCTATAGGATTGAAAGTTCTGTATATATCTGTTAGATCCATTTGGGTGATAGTGTCGTTTAAATCTACTGTATCCTTGTTGATCTTCTGTCCTATTGATCTGTCTATTTCTGAGAGTGGAGTATTGAAGTCCCCCAGTACTATTGTATTGGGGTCTAAGTCTCCCTTTAAGTCCGTTAACAAATCTTTTAGATAAACTGGTGCCCTGTAGTTAGGTGCATATACATTGATAATTGTTATATGTTCTTGTTGTATTGATCCCTTAATCATGATATAGTGCCCCTCTTTGTCTCTCTTAACAGTTTTTGTGGTAAAGTTTATGTTGTCCGATATTAAGATGGCTACGCCCGCTCTTTTTTCATTTCTGTTGGCATGGTATATCTTTTTCCAGCCTTTAACTTTCAGTCTGTATGGATCTTTGTTGGAAAGATGTGTTTCTTGTAAGCAGCAAATAGATGGGTTTTGTTCCTTAACCCAATCAGCCAATCGGTGTCTTTTAACTGGACAGTTCAGGCCATTAACATTCAATGTGACTAATGAAAAGTGGTAACTTTGCCCTGCCATTTGCCAAAGATAAGTTCTAATATATGCTTTGAATTCCCTGTGATCTTTTGCTGTGAGGTTTCCTTCCTTTATCTTCTTTCATATTGATGACCGTGTTGTTGTGTTTCTGTGTGTGATACATCTTTAAGCATCTGTTGCAGGGCTGGACGAGTGGCGACAAATTCTTTCAATTTCTGTTTGCTATGAAAAGTCTTTATTTCACCTTCATTCACAAATGATAGCTTTGCAGGATATGATATTCTGGGCTGGCAGTTGTTCTCTCTTAGTACCTGGGCTATATCTCGCCATTCCCACCTAGCTTGTAGAGTTTCCTATGAGAAGTCAGCTGTGAGTCTGATTGGAGATCCTCTGAGTAATCTGACGTTTCTCTCTTGCACATTTTAGGATCTTTTCTTTATGTTTCACTGTGGAGAGTTTAATTACAACGTGTCGTGGTGAGGATCTCTTTTGGTCGTGTTTATTATGGGTTCTGTGAGCTTCCTGTACTAGGATTTCTCTGTCCTTCCCCAAACCTGGGAAATTTTCTGCTAATATCTCACTAAAAAGGCCTTCTAATCCTTTCTCCCTCTCCATGCCTTCAGGAACTCCTAGAACCTGAATGTTGGTTTTTTTAATAGTATCCTGAAGATTCCTGACAATATGTTTTAGATTTCTAATTTCCTCTTCTTTTCTTTGGTCTGACTGTATCCTTTCCTGTTCTCTGTCTTCTAAGTCCGATATTCTCTCTTCTGCTTCACCCATTCTGTTTGTAAGGCTCTCTATTGTGTTTTTCATTTGATCTATTGAATTCTTCACTTCAGTCACTATCACAGTTTCCTGTTGTACTAGTTGTTTCGTTTCATTTTGATTCCTCCTTAATATTTCATTTTCACGAGAGAGATTTTCTATCTTGTCCATTAAGGATTTCTGTAGTTCAAGAATTTGTTTTTGAGAACTTCTTAATGTTCTTATCAATTTTTTGAGATCTGCTTCTTGCATTTCTTCTATGTCATCATCTTCATAATCTTGAATTGGGGTGTCTTTTTCATTTGAGGGCATCATGGTGACTTCCTTGTTTTCATTACCTCGGTTTTTGCATTTGTTATTTGGCATATTGGAGATATTTGGTTTCTTCACTGTGGTGCTTTTTCTTGTTATACTATGACTCTATATTAAGTGGACTGTCTGTTTTTGATGGAGCCTTAGGGCTTGAGATGGGTGTGGCCTGAGAGCTCTGTTTGGTGTGCCAAAGGTGACACTCCCAGGTTAGGCGTGGTAAATCTCTCTCTCTCTCTCTCTCTCTCTCTCTCTTTCTTTTTTTTTTTTGATTCAAAAGGGAAGTTATTCTGCACAGCTGAACGAAGATGGAGGTAGTTAGCAGGCAAATGATATACCCACAGGAGCCAGAGATCAGAAGCTCTTTCCCAAGGACCACACAGGGAATCTGTTCGGCCCTCAGAGTGGGCTCCCACTGGGTTGCCAAAGTTACGGAATTGTAGCGTCTCTGGAGAGTGCTCACGTGAATTCCGTGAGTTCTCTCCCCCACCATCTCTTTTTTCACAGTCTCAGTTCAGTAGCACCACAAATTTACTAGGTCCTAATCTCCTGTTAATTCGCCCCGCCCAGAGTCAGGTTTTTCTGCTAGGCTCAGGGCCCATGCAGACCTGAGGTCGCTCTGCTTATGACGTATGTCCAAGATGGCGCCTGCTCTTTGTCTTGCTCGCCCTTGAGAGGTGAGCGGAGAGAGAGAAACCCGTGTCCGTACCAGTCACCTTTTTTTTTTTTCTCTCTCTCTCTTCCAGTTAGCCTGGTGAACTCCCCCCCCCCCCCCGGGGGTCGTTCCCTCTAGTCTCCTCTCTCCGCTTGCCTGCCGGTGTCTCGGGCTATTGAGGTTCGGCTCACCTCGCGTTCCAGCACTGGTGTGTTGAGTCTGCCGCTGGTGTCCCGAACTGTGGGCTCCCACGCTCTCCACGCAGGTCCACTGTGAATCACGTGTTCCGGAAGAGTTTCTTCTGCTGTTTCCTCCCCTACTCTTCCTTGAACCTGCAGTATCTCCACTTTTATTAAACTATCTCTCCCCGGACTATCAGTGTGCTCCCTTCCTATTCTGCCATCTTGCCTCCTCCGACCTTATCAAAATTTCATCATTGTTATGTCCTCTTTTTTTTGTTCAGTGTCCATTCCAGGTTCCTACATTACATATAGTTGCCATTTTTACTTAATCTTCCAATGTGGTATTTTTATTTTGCTTTGTTTTTAGGGGGAGGTGGGATGTCTTTCATAGCTTAGATATTTTTGAAAAGTACTGGCTGTTTATTTTGTAGATGTCTTTAATTTGAATTTGTATTGTATTTTCTCAGTTTGTTCTTCCATTGTAGCTTATTATTCTCAGTTGTTGCTCAGTAAATGCATTTAAATCTAAGTGAATTTTTAAAATTCAGGTTATTTTTAGACAGTAAACCTTTTGATTTGTTGCTGCCCATTAGTTATCCAAAGGGATTGAGAAAAATAACAGAATGTCATGGAGCATCTTCTCTCTTTATTCCTCAGTTCAAGATGAAATTTCTCCTACACAAGCACTGTGTGGTATGTGAGCCACATACTTAATTTCAAATTTTTTTGTAGCCACATTTTGAAAAGTATGAAGAAACAAGTGCACATAATCTAAGTGATTATGTTTTAATTAATTCAATATATTAAAGTTTAAACCAATGTATCTAAAACATTTCTGCATGTAATCAGCATAAAATTATTAGCATATTTACATTTTGTTTTGATACTAAATCTTAAAATCCAGATTTTTACACTTATAGCATATTTCAGTTTGGATTAGATATATTACAAGTGTTGCATAAGCACATGCATTAAGTGACTACTTTTCTGGACAGAATGACTCTTGACTTAAATAATTAGATGTAAATGTGGACTGTTGGTTTCTATAGAATAACTTTCACTCAGTTTCCCTTTGGTGTAACTCGAAACAAACAGACAAAAGAAGTTATTTGTATTTAGCATAAAGTTAAGGCAAAGAATTGAGGCTTCTTACCATTTTAAAATTATATTTAATTTTTTAAAAAATCTTCGTATTTTGTTTCAAGATGGATCCATTTGTTTCTTGAAGTTAGTAATAAGCAACGGTTAGAAGTACAAAAGGAAGTCAAGTTAGATGACTCTGGATTTAAAAATTAGAAAATAATAAATTGGGCAGGTTAAAAATTAGCAGTTATCTGATATACTCCTCATTATATGGAAAAGAAAATTAATACTCAAGGAAATTTTTTTTAAAGATTTATTTATTTATTTGAAAGTCAGAGTTACACAGAGAGAGGAGAGGCAGTGAGAGAGAGAGAGGTCTTCCATCTGATGGTTCACTCCTCAGATGGCCACAACGGTTGGAGCTGCGCCGATCCGAAGCCAGAGCCAGGAGCCAGAAGCTTCTTCTGGGTCTCCCACATGGGCGCAGGGGCCCAAGGTCTTGGGCCATCTTCTACTGCTATCCCAGGCCATAGCAGAGAGCTGGATTGGAAGTGTAGCAGCCGGGACTAGAACCGGCGCCCATATGGGAAGCCAGCGTTTCAGGCCAGGGCGTTAACCCGCTGTGCCACAGCGCCGGCCCCTGAAAGAAATTAATTATGTATCTATAGACACGTTAATATCCAAGTGGAACTGGAATCCAGATCTTTGGTTCCCAAGATATTTTGAAATCTTGAAGATAAACTTGTTTAAATTGTCACCAAGTTACATGTGAAATCTTATTAATATACCCTATTCAACAGAAGTGTATTTTAGTTTTTCAGAGGACAAAGAAGTAGGAAGCAACATTTTTAATGTCTGTTTGCAGGAAATTGGTGCATGTTTGTGTGTGCCTATGTGTACCCCCTTACTTTTCTTGTGTGATGTTTCATTATCTTTCTGTGTCAATAAAGGGCATTCTGCTACACTTTTCATAAAATAGATTTTGGGGTGGGCATTTTTTTAAATTTATTTTTAAATCCCACCCCCCCAAGCAAGCCTTTTATTTAAGGAATACAGACTTCATGCATTTCATAAGTACAGCTTTAGAAATAAAGCGATTCTTCTCACCATACCTGCCATCACACCCACTCTCCCAACCCTCCTCCTCCTCCTTTTCCCATTCCCAGTCACCTTCTCCAGTAAGATCCATTTTCGATGAACTATACACAGAAGACCAACTCTATACCAAATAAAGAGTTCAACAATTTGCATGGAAAAAAATTTTAAAAACCTGTTCCTCAGCAGTTGAGACAAGGGCTGTTCAAAGTCATTGCATCTTGAAGTTAATTTGACGTCATCTTTTTTTTTTTTTTTTAGAAACTTAATTAACTTTAAAGAAGCACCCAAAAATGATAAGTTTTTTGGGGAGCCCTTAGACACAGTTATAATACAACTCTTTGAGGACAGAGGTCCTGCATGAGGAGTTAGTACACAGTGACCCTTGTTCTTAATTTTTTTGTTTTAAAAATTTACTTTATTTATTTGAAAGATAGAGTTACAAAGAGAGGTAGAGACATAGAGAGAGGTCTTCCATCCGCTGATTCACTCCCCAGATGACCACAATGGCCAGAGCTGCGCCTATCCGAAGCCAGGTGCCAGGAGCTTCTTCCTAGTCTCCCACGTGGGTGCAGGGGCCCAAGGACTTGGGCCATCTTCCACTGCTATCCCAGGCCTTAGCAGAGAGCTGGATTGGAAGAGGAGCAGCTGGGACTAGAACCAGCACCCACATGGGATGCCAGCGCTTCAGGCCAGGGTGTTAACCCACTGCATCTCAGCGCCAGGCCCCCCTTGTTGTTAAATTAACAATTAACACTCTTATATATGATGTCATTGATCACCCAGCACTCTTGACATGAGCTGCCTAGGCTATGGAAGCCTTTTAAATCCACAAACTCCGTCAGTATTTAGACAAGACCATAAACAAACTAGAAGTTCTCTCCTTCCTTCAGAGAAAAGTACCTCCTTTTTTGATGACCACTTCTTTCCATTGAGTCTCACCCACTGAGATCCTTCATGTAGGACATTTTTTGCCTCAGTGTCTTGGCTTTCTATGCATGAAATGTTCTCCTGGACTTTTCAGCCAGACCAGTTAGCCTTAAGGGCTGATTCTGAGGTCAGAGTGCTATTTAAAGTGATTGTGATTCTATGAGTCTGCTGTGTGGACTGCTTCCCATGTTAGAACATTAACTCCTTTTTATCTGTTATTATTACCAGACCCTTAATCCTGTCCATATGATCACTTTAATACTTACGATGGTTTAAGGGGATTTGGGGTACCATGGCAAGTTTTGAAACTGTACCCTTAGAAGTAAGTCCATAGGAATGTATGCAGAACTATACAGCTTTAAAGTTATAAACTTCATAATTACAACTTTAGGACCATGGTGATCTTTTCCACCATGCCCACCTTCCCACCCATACTCCCAACCTCTCTTCCTCCTCCCTCTATTATTCCCACTCTAATTTTTTATGGAGATCTTTTTTCAGTTGACTTTATACACATATGTTTAACTCTGTTAATTCAAGAGTTCAACAAAGAGTATTTAAAAAACTGTTCCTCAACATTCAAGACAAGGGCTATTCAAGTCATTGCTTCTCAAAGTGAAAATTTCACTTTACAGATTGCCTTTTAGGTACTCTATTAGTTATCACAGGTCAGGGAGAACATGTGTTATTTGTCCCTTTGTCACTGGCTTCTTTCACTAAATATGATGTTTTCCAGATCCATTCATTTTGTTGCAAATGACCAGATTTCTTTTTTTTTTAACACTGTATAGTATTCCTTAAAGTACCTTTCCCATAATTTCTTCAGTCTTCATTTGATGGGCATTTGGGTTGGTTCCTGTCTTAGCTATTGTGAATTGAGCTGCAGTAAACTTAGGGGTGCAGATAACTCTTTCATATGCTGATTTCGTTTCCCTTGGGTAAATTAGCAGGAGTGGGATGGCTGAGTCATATAGTTGGTCTGTGTTCAAATTTCTGAGATGTCTCCAAACTGTCTTCCATAGTGGCTTTACCAGTTTACATTCCTGTCAACAGTGGATTAGAGTGCCTTTCTCCCATATCCTCACCAGCATTTGTTT
The DNA here is from genome assembly GCF_964237555.1 of Oryctolagus cuniculus. Lineage (NCBI taxonomy): Eukaryota > Metazoa > Chordata > Mammalia > Lagomorpha > Leporidae > Oryctolagus > Oryctolagus cuniculus. Next base: position 12,475,557 of record NC_091437.1, read on the forward strand.
GTTTATTTCTTTACGAAAGCCATTCTAACTGGGTTGAGGGGCATTGTTGCAGTGGTTTCAGCTGTCTCATTGGACATCTGCATCCCTTAGTGGAGTGTCTGGTTTGAGTTCCCAGCTATTCTGCTTCTGATAGAGCTACCTGTTCATGTGTATCCTGGGAGGTAGCAGTTGCTGGCTGAGGTGTTTGAATCGTTGCCTCTTACGTGAGAGACCTGAATGGAGTTCCTGGTTCCTGGCCCAGCCTGTTTGAGGTTCATAGCACATGAAGTGGAAGCCACAGAGATTTGACATGAATTATGTAACTCCTGTATATTTGTGGCCACCTCATTGTCCTTCTCCCAACCTGAGCAGGACCTTCCTTAACACATCATCATCACCCAAATCCATATTGTACATTGGGGTACATTCTTGGTAATGTTCATTCTACATGGCAATATTTGATGCCGTGTCCATATTACTGTATGAAGTGCTTTCACTGTCCTAAAAGTCTCTTTCCCATGCTTATTTATTCCACCCTTCCCCATTGCCCCCTTCACCACTGGTCTCTTCACTGCCTCCTTGGTTCTTCATTGTCATGTGCTTGCAGTCATACAGACTGGCATCTTTGACTTAGTAACATGCATTCAAGTTTCTTCATGTCATATCACTGTTTGATTGCTTATTTTTTAGCACTAAAGATATTTCCATTGTTGTAATGTACACAGCTTATTATGCATTCATCTGGTGAGGGACATTTTGGTCACTTCCATGTGTGGGCCAATATGAATGAAGTTGCTTTAAACATTCAGGTACAAGTGTTTGTGCGGACATAATTTTTCATCACTTTTGGGTAAACACCAAGGGGACAGGATTGCTCAATCACGTGGTAAGACCATGTTTAGTTTTGTAAGAAAATGCCAAACTGTTTTCTGTAACACATATATGTTATTACTTTCCCATCAGCCATGAATGAGTTCCTGTTGCTCTACATCCTCACCAACATTTGGTGTTATCAGTGTTCAGGGTTTTGCCATTCTAATTGATGTGTAGTGCTCATTGTTTGCCTATTTCTTTCTCTGGTGATATATATGATATGGAACATCTTCATATGCTTATATGTCTGTCTTCTTGGGTGAGGTAACTATACAAGTCTTCTTGCCCACATTTTTTTTAAGGTTTATTGCAAGGCAGAGTTGAGAGAGAGAATCTTGCACCTACTAGTTCATTCCCCAAATGGCCGTCTTTTACATTTGATCCATGATCTCTTTAGAGGTAACTTAGTGAAGAATTTAAAGTCTTTAAATTCATGTTTTTAAAATGTTAACTTTATGTTGTCCTGGACTGTTTGTTGAAAATAATTTTTTTTCCATTGTATTACCTTTTCTCCTTTCTTAAAGATCTGTGGATCTTAACAACTGTAATTCTTTATCTCACTCTATTCTGTTTGATCTTTCTGTGTATTTTTCTGCTAGCATTATATCTTCATTACTCTAGCTCTATAGTAAGTCTTTCAGTCAGTGCTAGTCCTATAGTATTTTCTTCATTATTATGCTGGTTATGTTGTGGTTTTTCCTGTCCATCTAAATTTTAGAGTATTTATCAATATCTACAAAATAACTTGCTAGGATTTTGCTTGGTTTGGATTGACTATAGATCAAGTCGGGAAGAACTTGAGTTGACAGTACTGAGTTTTCCTATCTGTAGATATGGAATACCTCTTTAATTAGTTCATTGATTGCCTTCCTCAGAGTTTTTAAATTGTCCTTATACAGATCTTATAAATAAATTGTTAGATTTAAATTTAAGTCTTTACTTTTAGTGGCAGCTAATATAAATAGTATTGGGTTTTTACTTTGAAATGTACTTATTCATTGTTGATATATAGAAAAGCAATTGACTTTTGTACATAAGTATTACATTCTACAGCCTTGTTATCTTTACTTATTAGTTCCAGGAGCTTTTTTGTTTTGGCTTTGTGTTTGTGTGTATGTGTGTATGTGTGTGTGTGTGTGTGTGTGACAGAGAGAGAGAGAGAGTTAGTTAGTTCTTGGACTTTGTATAAACACACTTGTGCCATTTGCATGCAAGATAGTTTTTATTTCTTTCTTTTCCAGTCTGTATGCCTTTATTTATTTATTTATTTGAAAGTCAGTGTTACGCAGAGAGGAGAGGCAGAGAGAGAGAGGTCTTCCATCCGATGGTTCATTCCCCAATTGGCTGCAACAGCTGGAGCTGCTCTGATCTGAAGCCCGGAGCTTCTTCCAGAGCTCCCACGTGGGAACAAGAGCCCAAGGACTTGGGCCATCTTCTACTGCTTTCCCAGGCCATAGCAGAGAGCTGGATCAGAAATGGAACAATTGGGTCTCGAACCGTTGCCCATATGGATGCCGGCGCTTCAGGCCAGTTCCTGGCTCATGGCGTTGGCCTGTACCAACCTGAACTTTCAGGGGCATATGATGGGTGAGCCAGCAGATGAAAGATATCTCTCCTCTCTCTCTCCCTTTCTCGCTCTCGCTCTCTCGCTATCTCTCTGTCTCTGTCTCTCCCTCTCTCTCTGCCATTCAGCCTTTCAAATAAACCTTTTAAAACATTCAAAAACAAGACAGCAAAAAAAGACAAAAGCATGGGTGTCCTTAAAAATCAAAGGACTTGAGCCGGTGCTGCAGCTCAATAGGCTAATCCTCCGCCTTGCGGCACCAGCACACCGGGTTCTAGTCCCGGTCGGGGCGCCAGCTTCTGTCCCGGTTGCCCCTCTTCCAGGCCAGCTCTCTGCTGTGGCCAGGGAGTGCAGTGGAGGATGGCCCAAGTGCGTGGGCCCTGCACCCCATGGGAGACCAGGATAAGTACCTGGCTCCTGCCATCGGATCAGCGCGGTGCGCCGGCCGCGGCGGCCCTTGGAGGGTGAACCAACAGCAAAAGGAGAATACCTTTCTGTCTCTCTCTCTCTCTCACTGTCCACTCTGCCTGTCAAGAAGAAAAATCAAAGGACTTGATCTGATTTTGGTTCTATTGTATATGACTGTGTAGAGTATTAAATTTGTTTTTTTTTGTTAAGTGTAACTGAACATGACAGATGAATTAGCATCTCTAAAGGGATGACTGGAAAAGGTTTTGTTTTTTGAAGTTTAAGTGCCTTGTTGAGAAAGGAGATGAATAAAAAGTATGTTTTGTGCTCATTCTTACCCTCAGAGGAGGAAATAAAATGGGCTATTCTTGTTTTTACCTTCATCCTTATCAAGAGAATGTTTTGCTGTAGTATGTAGAGACATAATTACAAGAGAAAAACATGCCAGTTCATTACCTGTTGTTGTTCTTTGAAACAGTCAAGTCCATCGTCTCCAGAACCAGCTAGTCTTCCAGCAGAAGATGTTACTGCAAACTCCAATGGTCCCAAACCTGCAGAAGCTGTGCTAGAGGATGACAGAGAAGATCTCTTTGCAGGTAATTGTCATATTTGTGTTTTTTAATAATGACCAGTTGTAGTATATGTTCTGTTAAGAAATATTCTCTCTAAAGAAGAATTGAAATTCTTTAAAATTATGCCAATTATTACATGGTAGGTCTTTTTGTAACAACCTACAAGATAGACAATTTGCAATTAGAACATACTGTGAAAAATACAGACTTTTGTGAGAAGCAAAAGTGTGGTCCTTTCTGATTTTTAGTACTTGAAAATAAATTACACATTATAATTTGATGACTTTGATTAGCCTAAGATTTAAAAGAGTAGTAGTGGTTGCATTCATACTTTGAGAAATAGCCGGGATTGTATTTTTGAATTGATTACAAGTTGTCACAAAGCAAAATTTATTTATGCATTTAAGAATCATCTTTTCTGTTTATGCTTGAAATCTGTTTTAGTAAACATAATAAACATAGTAAACATAGTAAAATATTTACTATCCCAGTTTTAGTTCACTTTTAGATGATAAAATTGATGCTTAAGGAGATACTGTTTGATAACAGGGCAGGATTTGGTGTAATCAGTCTTAACCTAAAGTTGGACTCTCAGAAAAAATTACCTGCCTTAAGATTAAAATTTAGGAGGCAAGCCTTTGGTCTAGCCATTAAGATGACTGCATGCCACCCTGTAGTGCTTGGGCTCCATTCTTAGCTCCAGCTCCTGGTTCCAGCTTCCCCCTAGTGCAGGGCCTAATAGGCCGTAGTGATGGCTCAAGTAACTGAATACCTGCCACCACATGGGAGTCCTGGATTGTACTCCTGTCTTCAGGCATCTGGGGAGTGAGCCAGGAGATAGGATCTCTCTCTCTCTCTCTGTCTCTCTCTCTGTCTCTGTCTCCCACTCCTACTTTCAGATTTTCAAATTAAAAAAGTAATAAAGTAAAACTCCCTTTAAAAAAAGATTAAAATTTAGGTACCAATAAATGTTGTAGTTTTTAAAAGCAAATTCTTTGTTACAATTAACACAAAACATTAAAATAATAAATCTTGTGTTTAGCAGCTTAATTTATCTGAACTGGCTTTCATTGAGTTAAAGTATAATACTGTCTTCAACTTTTATAATGGTTCAGTATTTATCCCATTCTTTTTTTTTTTTTGCCCAGATATTTTTGAAGATATGAGTATAGCCCTCCATCACAGAAGTTTGTATCATTCTCAGCTTGATTATTCTGTTAAAAGTTTTCACCACAAATGAATTTGTGTGTTTTATGTTAGAAAGTTAGGGGACGGGCACTGTGGCGTGGCATCCCATATGGGTGCTGATTCTGGTGATTCAAGTCCCAGCCACTCCGCTCATGGTCCAGCTCCCTGCTGATGCGCCTGGCAGGGCAGCGGAGGACAGTCCAAGTCTTTGCAGTCCCCTGCAGCTACATGGGAGGGGATCTGGGGAGTGAACCACTGGATGGGCTTCTCTCTCTAATTCTTACAAGTAAATAAATAAATCATTTAAAAATTTAAAAGTATGAGGCCAAATACCAATCTTTTTTTTTTCTTTTTTAAGCTATCTAACAACTGAGTGTGAAAATCACACTAAGTTTGTGTAATATTACAGTATTCTTTTTTGTTTCCTTTTATGCCCTTTAACCCAGGCAGTCCTTAAAAATTCTTTGGTGTGCCCGTGGTTTCTCCCTCCCTCCCTCCCTCCCTCCCTCCCTCCCTCCCTCTCTCTCTCTCCCTTCCTACCTTCTTTATTTACGGCAGAGTGACATGACAGAGTGGTAGGGGGTGAGAACTGGGGAGAGGAAGAGAGAAAACTTCCATTTGCTGGTTCACTCCCCAAATGTCTGCAACAGCCTGGGCTTACCATGCTGAAGCCAGGAGCCTGGAACTCCATTCTGGTCTCGTACATGGGTGCCAGGGACCCAGTTACTCGGCTGTCATCCGCTGCCTTCTCAGGGGTATTAGTAGGGAGCTGTATCAGAAGCAGAGCAGCCAGGACACCAGCCGGCACTCTGATATGGAATGCCAGCATCCTACGCAGCAGCTTGACTGTGCCACAGTGCTCACGCTGGCGTTTATTTGTGCTTTAGGCTAAGTGATGACCAAAGTACTTTCCATTAATAAAAAGAAGTACTAATCTAAATGGAGACCTTAATGTAACAACAGAATTGTGTGCAACTCAGGAGCAGTTGCTGAAATTTATGGTTTGTACTACTAATGAAATAGTAGCAAAATGAAGACTATTAAATATTTGCTTAACACAATCAGATTTTTCTAGCATTTTAGTAATTCAAATATGGTCAGTATCAGTGTTTAAAATTAAAAATAGAGATGAGGACTAAAGAATAATAAAGGTAGCCACCTGTTTCTGTTGTTAAACTACAAATCTGTTTATGTTAGTCTTTTCTCTTAAACTCAGCTGTATTTCATAATGACACAGACATGTGATCATTTTTACGTGAATGGATGGATACCACACTTGTTCTTTCTTGCAGTGATTCTTTTAAGCAGATGTGTCTTTCTTCCTTGAAAAGTGTGGTTGTTGGAAGCTGTCCAGAGAGTAATGTGTTACCAGAATGATGAAAACTATTGTCCAGTTATGAGGACATGCACGTGACTTGTTTCTCTCCCTTACAGGCAGATAGTATGTAGATGTTACTCTACTAAGCAAGTTAGATTTTGAAACCCTTAAGAGGTTAGATTATATTGGTGTGTGTTCTGTTGTGCTTTGGGTAGCATTTCAAGTCCTGGATGTCAGAAGTGGTACCAGAACCAGTTCATCTGTGACAAATGTTAGTTAGTTATTAGTGTACTTAGGGAATGCAGAAATTACAGTTAACTGTGTAGCCCCCTCCTCCTCTGTTTGTTAGTCTGCTCTAATGCTTTCCTGAGTACACATCAGGAAGCTTCCCTCAAGGAAAAGCGAGGGTGAACAAATTGCCAGTACAAAGTTGTCCAAGACCAGTTTTTGCCAGATACTGAATTTTTTTTCATTTTTGACATCCTGCAAATGATGCCAGTTTTAAGTTTAATGAATATCCCTTCATTTAAAGCATTGTTACTGTTTGAGTAAATCACTGTTTAGGTGACATTGATATAATCAGTGTATAGTTGTCGTAGACATATGTCTCTGAGGAAAAGTTTATAGTTAATACCTATGTAGTATTTTCCCAAACCTTTAGGTCTCATTTAAAATACAACTTGAAAGGGTGGGGATTGTGGTATAACAGGTTAAGTTGCTGCTTGGCATGCCCACATCTTGTATCAGAGTGCTGGTTTTTGAATCCTGACTACTCTGCTTCCTGTCTGACTTTATGATAATGTGCCAGAGAGACAACAGATGATGGCCCAAGTAAGTACTTGGTCCCCTGCCGCCCACAGGGGAGACGCGGATGCTTTTTAGGTCCCTGGCTTTGCCCTGGCCCAGACCTGATTATTGTGGCCATTTGGGGAAGTGAACCAGCAGGTGAAGGATCTTTGTTTCTCCATCTCTCTGTCACTTTGCCTTTCAAATAGATAAATTGAAAATACAAAGTTTGGGCCTGCGCTATGGCGTAGTTAGGTTAAGCTTCCACCTACAGTGCTGGTATCCCAAATAGATACCGGTTTGAGTCCCAGCTGTTCCACTTCAAATCCAGCTCTCTGCCTTGGCCTGGGTAAAGCAGTAGAAGATGGCTGAAGTGCTTGGGCTCCTGTACCCACGTAGGAGACAGGAAGAAGCCCCTGGCTCCTGACTTGGGATAGGCCCAACTCCAGCCGTCGCAGCCATTTGGCGATTGAACCATTGGGTGGAAGCTCTCTCTCTCTCTCTCTCTCCTCTCTCTCCTCTCTCTCCTCTCTCTCCTCTCTCTTCTCTCTCTTCTCTCTCTTCTCTCTCTCTCTCTCTCTCTTCTCTCTCTTCTCTCTCTTCTCTCTGTCCTCTGTCTTTAACTCTGCATCTCAAATAAATAAGTAAATCTTTAATTAAAAAAACACCAACTTTGTGAATTTGTGGTATGTTAGTTTCCTTTAGCTCAAAGAAGACATGAAAAAATTAAAGACAGACCACATATTAGTGAACTGGCTCTAAGTTTCTGTCCATTTACTTCAGTTTCTGTTTAATATTAGCTACTTATTATTTTGAGGTCTCTATGATAGATGGACCTGTTAGTGCCAACAACACAGAACCTGGTGTCAGTGAAATTAAATGTAATCAAAAAGTTAAAATTACTTTGTACCGCATATCTTGATGAAGTTACTGTTTTTTTTTCAGTGTTTCGTTTTTGTCTTTTTTGTTTATAAGTCTGTTGCCAGTTAGCTGTGCCTCTTTAGAAAAAAATACTAAATACCAGCAATTTTGACAGCCTAAAGTTGCATATAGGCCTGTAGGTTGTTGTGTTTGGGGCATTTGCAGTCAGTCCATTGCAACATCTCTGGTTCATTTTCCTTCCTTTGTAACCACAGTTGGAAAAGTTTGTTATTATTTTTAATATAAAAATGTAGAAGGATCTATGCCAAGTAAGCGCCTCCTCAACAAGATTGCCAGTAAGAAGTAGCTTGATAAATTGTCAGCCCGAGCAACCTTTCCTCACGTACTTGTGCTATTCCTGCCATGCTTTTTGAAATAGTAAAATTAAAATGGCTCACTGACTGCCTGGCTTCCCAGTCATCTAGGAATCTCAGAACCTGATGGCAGAAGCCATTGGTCCAGTCCTAGTCTCCCTTACAGCCCTGCCTGGTACCAATCCTACAAACCAGCAGAACTGTGGTTTATATAATGGCCACTGACTGTAATGCTCACTGTCCTGGCCCTGATTTTTGCTTTTGCTATTATTCCATTTTCGTGGATATCTCCTCTATCTTTTCTGCCTGTCTAAAAGCTCTCAGATGAGTGTTGTAAACTATTTCTTAATTTTCTAAGCCCAGAGTATTGTCTCCCCTCTCAACTCAAATTGTAGTGTTTGTTGTCTACTTCGTATAGTAATTAGATTTCTTACAGCATTCTTTTTTATTCTCTGAAGTCTGTGTTCTCATTTAACATTCCACATGTCTTGTTTTCTCAACTAGATTATAAACTCCCTGAGGGCAGGTATGATATTTTATGTTTCTTTTGTTTCTCCTTTGTACTTAGCACAGTGTTACATAGTCTATAGATAATTTGGTTTATTGATTTGGCTTAAATATACTTAATTTTAGATTATTCAAGTGAATGAGCATCTTAAAATCTAAACACCTATTTGCTTTGTGTCATATTTGTGTATTCAACTAATATCCAGTAATCTCTGGCAATTAATTGCTTTAGATTACTAACTTTTTGACTTCTCCATAACCAATTAGAATCCCAGTTGGGATAGTTCTGGCAGCCTTCTACCATAAAATTTGTGTTCAGTAGATAAAATGATTATAATGTTAGCCTTAAATATTTGAAAGATGAGTTACCACCAGTATGATATATTACAAAGCCCAACACAAATAGTGTATGGCATTATCCACAGCACTAGTTTTCTCCTAGGGTAGATTCCTGCCACTAGTATAGATAATTAAGCTGACTAAATAGAGTTCTTCCTAAAACTAGCCAAGTTCTGTTGATTTTGAAGTTATGATAAATGGCTAAGGAAGGTTTCATAACCTTCTCTGGTATTTTGCTATCTGTAAGTAATGTAAAAGTGTTTTTTGTGATTCATTAACTGCTTTATAGAGCAATGGGTTTGCTGCCAGTGTCCTTACTTAACTTGTTTAATTCATATCTAGAAGCCACAGAAGAAGTGTCTTTGGACAGCCCTGAAAGGGAACCTATCCTCTCCTCAGAGCCTTCTCCCGCTGTCACCCCTGTCACCCCGACTGCACTCATTGCTCCCAGGATTGAATCGAAGAGTGTGTCTGCTCCAGTGATCTTTGATAGATCCAGGGAGGAGGTAGGGGAAATGTTTGCATTCTAAGTGATATGTAAATAATGTCTTCTGTTACTCTTGTTAGTCATAGCTAATCCAAGCCTCTTAGACACTTTGGGTAAAGAATGTTGGATTCAAGAAGTTGGGTGATTTGGCTTTCCAGTTTTAATTTGACTACTCTTTAAGCCGGTGACCTGGGTATATCACTTACCTTCTTAAGTCAAGAAGTTTGTCTTTTGTGACCTTAACAGTGATAGTGTGTATCCCTCAGGGATCCTCTGTTGGTCAGAGAAGATGATCTATGAAAGTCTTTGGAAACTATTAATCACAATGAAGGGTTATTTTGAGTAATTCTGTTTGATAAAGGCATATAATAAATACTGTTGATAATCAAAGGTTGCTTTCTAGACTTTATTTTCATGAGAAAGGACTATAAATCATTAAAGATACATTCTGGTAATTTGGCAATAATTTTTGATATGAGGTATTTGGAAAAGAAAAAATGATACAGAAGTTATTTTAAATGGCAAAGTGATACATTTAGAAGTTATTTGCCATGGTGGTTAGGATGCCTATACCCTGTAACAGAATCCCTGGCTTCAGTCCTGGCTCTGCTCCCTGTACTGACCATTTCAGACATTTCGGGAGTGAGCCACTTGTTGGAAGGAGCTGTCTTTCTCTCTCTGCTTCTAACATAAATAAATAAAAGGTAAGTTTTTAAAAAAATGAAATAAGAATCATCCATGTAGAAGTGGTTCATTAGAATGAAAGGAGTAAGCATTCAGCTTAGTGGTTAAGATGTCCCGATCCCCATCATAGTGTCTGAGTGTGCTTCCCAGCTGTAGCCCCGAAGTCCAGCTTCCTGTTCGTGCAGCCCCTGGGGGCAGTGGTAGTGACTCAAGTACTTGGGTTGCTGCCATACCTGTGGGAGGCTGGATTGGTTGCTTACTCCTGGCTTTGGCTTCAGCTAGAAGGTCCATTGCAGGACTTTGGAGAGAGAGCCAGGAGATGAGAGTGCTGACAATTTTCTTTGCCTCTCCCTATATAGATAAAAATTAAAAGACTGTGATTAAATAACAAGCACATACAGAACATGAATAGTCTCACAAACATAATGTTAAGAGAAAGCAGGAAGATATAAGCAGGTACTTACATAATTCTGTCATATCAGGGGTGGCAGACTTCCAGCCCAGGGGCCATAGAAGACCCACGAAATGCTTGATCTGGTCCTGCCAAGGCAACTGCAGGCTGCCTGAAATCAACAGATCTATAGAGCAGGCTAGTTTCTAAGTTGACGATTTTATATGGCCCATGAATGATGCTGTAAATAAATATCCAAATGACCCTTGGCAGAAAGAGTTCCCTACCCCTGTGTTGTATGGACTTTAAGAACAGGTGAATTAATGTGACAGTGTCAGCTGTTAGAATGTGGCTATGTTGATGGCGAATAGGTTATGACTGGAGGGGAAGCGTAAGAGGGCCTTCTGAGTTGTAATGGTGGTGTTTGCTTCCGGTGTGGGTTCTGGTTACTAAGATGTTTTCATGTCATGGAAGTCTGTTGAGCTGTGGATTTATGATCTACATGCTTTTCTGTATGAGTAGTATGATTCAAAAAATGTTTACTGAAAAAAAAGCCTCTACCAAAAGATGACTTTTAAAAAACAACATGGTTTAAAACTCACTTTCTTTTAGATAGGCTTATGCTATTAATACTGCCTTGAAAATTTCCCATGACTTCATAACCTTTGAACTTCCTTCCTGAGAGTAACACAGCTTTCCTACAGAGCAACCATGTAGATCGCTCATTTATAATTGGCATTAAGAGGGCTTCTCTGTGATCTCCCGCTTGCTGCTCTCTAAACTGAGCTCTGTTGTGCTCCTGTTGGCTTCAAGAGGAACTTGCACTTACTGGATAACCAGAGAACTTGCAAAACTGTGATTGCTTCTCAGTATAATAATCATGCATGTGTGCAAGAATCTACTGTTAACAGTAATTGTTATTTAAGTGTAGATTTGACTTTGAAAAATGCTGATTAAAAATTACCAATGAGTTATTTTAATGTAAATCTGAAGATCCAGTATAGCAGAAAAATTGCACAAGATTCCTACAGAAAACATTTTTTCCTATATCTGAGGAGTTGTGAGAATACAAAATTTTCTGTTACTTTTCCAAATGACTATTCTGCTTTTGTCTTTGTGTATTTTTTTTTAAGATTTATTTATTTATATGAAAGAGTTACACAGAGAGAGGAGAGGCAGAGAGAGAGGTCTTCCATCCAATGGGTCATTCCTCAGATGGCAGCAACGGCTGAAGTTGTGCCGATCTGAAGCCAGGAGCCAGGAGCTTCTTTCTAGTCTCCCACGTGGGTGCAGGGGCCCAAGGGCTTGGGCCATCTTGTACTGCTTTCCCAGGCCATTGCAGAGAGCGTGGCTGGATCTCAAACCGGTGCCCATGTGGGATGCCGGTGCTTCAGGCTAGGGCATTAACGCACTGCGCCACAGTGCCGGCCCCTGTGTATTTTTTTAATACGATCAGAAAATCTGAAAGATTTCATTGCTTTTCACAAATGGGTGCTGAATGAATGTTTAAATTGTTGTGAAAGTGATAGGAGATAGATGGTAAAACATTATAATTACTAGTGTTTATGACAGTAATATAAATTGCAATTTTAACATAAAAAAATTACACTTCTCTAGATTGAAGAAGAAGCAAATGGAGATATTTTTGATATAGAAATCGGCGTATCAGATCCAGAGAAAGTTGGTGAGTCAATATGTATTATATTTTGTACTTATTTTTATTAGTTGGCTTGTGTGCTGTTTTTCTCCATTAAATACATCATTACTATATTAATGATTAAGCATGTGATTTTTAATAATGGTTGACTTTTCTGATAGGTGATGGCATGAATGCTTACATGGCATACAGAGTAACAACGAAGGTGAGCCTTTTTGTTTCTCTTAATAAAATATCGGGCCTGCACTAGGTGTGGTCGAGGCTGTGGTGAAGATTCAAGTGCAGGTCAGCTCTGCCTTTGCACAGGGTACCACCGAGTTGTCAGAATGCGTTGTGAGTGGTTTCATAGGTGCAGCGTTCTGTGGGAGGTGCAGGGAGAATGTACTCAGGGCTGAGGAGTCAGGAAGGATTGTCAGGGGAAGTAGTGTCAGTCAGGATGAAGGGAGAGGAAGGAAGCAGAATGCTTGTGTTAGGCGGAGGGGTTGGGGTTGTCTTTTGTAAAGCCCTGGGTCTGGAAAGCTCTTTGCTTTCTAGGCTCTGTAGGAAGTGGTACATGACAGAATTGCAGGGCAGTGCACCTGCATGTGCCGTGATCAGCATCAGCCCCCGTGGTGGGTTAGCCATCATCTGAGTATAATAGGAGAACCAATAGGGTCACACAAGAGTGTGACACAGCTGAGGTTTTGTTTTAAGAAGATCTCAAAGTAGAGATCAGGATTTCCAGGTAAAAGGCCACTACAGTAAGTCACATATTGTAGGCCTTCAGCTCCTTAGAGTCAGTCAGAGCAGTCTCAGCTGGGCAGTAGTGCATTATGCTCAGGAAGTGGCTCTGTGGTGAGTCAAAATCAGTGACTTAAGTTAAGCAAGAGGTAGGATCAATAGGACTTGGAATCAAGGGGTGAGGTGGGGAGAGTGCCTAAATTACCAACTGAGGGAGCTTGTAGTTGTGGGGGATCAGAGTCCAAAGGTGACGTGGGACAGCAATGACATGTTAATTCCTCTAACAGATCTTTATGAAACACTTATATAGTGTCGGGTTCTTTTGCAGTCACTGGGATATAGTAGTGAACAATAGAGATGGGTCCTTTGTGGAATGTACTCAGGGCTGTACAGAGGGGTACAATGTGAGTTGCAGGTGCCAGTGAGATTTGAATAGAGTATCCCTTGGGCATTTGGGTTTGTTGGGCTGAAGCTGAGAAAGAGAGCTGGGCCGGAGGCAAAAATTTAAGAATCACTAGCATAATTAAAATATAATACAGGTGATGAATCCAGAATATAAACCAAATGCTTTCTGTCAAGTTTCTGTTAAAATAGATCTGTGATTTGGAGTTTCTTAATGGTTGGAAATCTATATATACAATAGGCACTGCATTCTTTTGCAAAGTGGACTGGTCTGTGTTTAAGTGTATGGTTACATGTTTGTCTGACATTAGTTTCTTAATAATTGCTTACTGTACAGAATTTGAAATACTTTTACTTGCTTTGTAGACTTCTCTTTCCATGTTCAGTAAGAGTGAATTTTCAGTTAAAAGAAGATTCAGTGACTTTCTCGGTTTGCACAGCAAATTAGCAAGCAAGTATTTACATGTCGGGTATATTGTGCCACCAGCTCCCGAAAAGAGCATAGTAGGTAAGCGTGGGTCAGAAACACCCATCTCCGTCACTCCCGTTAGCTGAGCCGCATGTGTCTGTGGGCTCCATGCTCCTTCACTAGCAGCGTCTCAGTGTCTGCAGTCACTGGACTTAACATCCCACTTGTGACAATCATGGATCTGTTAACAGTTTTATGTTGTAACTCCTAAGCATTTTGATTTATGTAATAGAATGATGTTAAATGTTGTTAAATGTTTACCAAGTTGAAAGCAGTTGGGAACCCTAACCTTTTAGAATCATTAGAATACCGTTTTACTGAGTTCCACTCAGAAGATATCAGATATTATTTTTTTTCCTTCCTTTGTTCATTTTCACCTTATTTGAAAGAGGGAGGTCTATCATCTATAGGTTTACTCCTCAAATGCCCACAACAGCCAGGACTGGGACAGGCCAATGCCAGGAGCTGGGTTAACCTTGGTGGGGTGGCAGAAACCCAAGTACTTGAGCCATCATCTGTTACCTTCCAGGCTGTGCATTAGCAGGAAACTGGCTCTGAATTGAGGCTTAAAGCAGGCACCAACCTGCCACCCCAGATACTTAATGTAATTAAAAACATTGTTGTAGATGATGAAAGGTGGCCCTCACTATTTACTGTTCAAAAAGATTTAGACTCTCTGCTTTTATAAGAATGACTTGAACTCACCTTGGTTTATTTTATACCTCAATTTAATGTTAAAAACATTTATAGGGGTGGTCATTTGACATAGTGGTTAAGGATCTCAGTGGCTATCACGAGCATTTAGGGAGTAATGCCTCTGTCCCATACACAGTATCTGGGTTTGAGTCCACATCCACTCCTGGTTCTAGCTTTGGGCTAATGCATACTGTGGGAGGCAGTATGGTGGGAGGCACCAGGTGATGAGGGACACAGATAATGTTCCAGCTCCCGTATGGGATGCCAGCATCACAGGCGGTGGCTTACCTGCTCTGTCATCTGAGGAGTGAACCTGTAGATGGAAGATACCGCTTCTTCCTAGGTCTGCCAGAAGCTGGGAGCCTGTGATGCTGGCATCCCATATGGATGTCAGTTCGTGTCCCAGCTGCTCCACTTCTGGTCCAGCCCTTGCTAATGGTTTGGGAAAAGCAGTGAAGGATGACCCAAGTACTTGGGCTCCTGCATCCACTTGGAAGACCAAGTATGTTACTAAGCACATACTCTTAGAATCTGCACAAGGGAAAGCATTTAGCAGATTCAAGGGCTGCAGTTATTTTTATTTTTGTCATTCCCAAATAAGGAACTGGAATCATTGTTCATAAGTGAAATTGTTAATTAAAGTTAAATTTAGTAATGTGGAATTCTAATATGCATATTGAACTGTAAACACAATGTCTCAGGACTGTAAAACATAGCAGACAAGGAATAAGCTTTTACGGAAACAGAGTATGTGTCCAGAATTCCAAGCACAGCTCAGCTTCTGCCTTTCCTGTTTTCTCATGTTTTACGTATGTACCAAGTAGAGATGCTAACATGAGATTTAATTGCTGAGAAGAATTTGTTTTTTAACTAAAATACCAGTTCCAAGTTAAAGAACTTTTTTGGCAAGTTCACAATATATTTTAAGTTATAAAGAAGTGGTCTTCAAGTCTTTTTTATGTAATGTTAAATAAATCATCTCATGCAACTTCTTCAAAGGTATGACCAAGGTCAAAGTGGGTAAAGAAGACTCATCATCCACAGAGTTTGTGGAAAAACGGAGAGCAGCTCTTGAAAGGTAATTCTAGACAGCCGAACTTACTACTCTCATGTTTTTATTGCAGTAACATACATCTAATTCTGTATTTTAATGATTGATTTTTTGTAGTGCCATATGGCAGCTGTAAAGAGTGCTGTCAACATTTACTAAGAAACTTCTTTCAGCAGCATGGTCCTGTGTACTTGTTCTATTTTTATTAATCCTCATTAATAGTCTAGCCAGATAACACTGTTAAATCATGTGCCACGAGTAGGAATAGAAAGGGATCGTTAGTTGAAGATAGAATTCTGTCATAGATGTAGTCAGCAAGAACACTGACAAACTGCTGAGATAGAAAACGGAAACATGAGGTTATGAGTGGGGTGAATGAGTTGATGAAGATGGATAAAAGTGATGGGTATTATTTAGGTTCTTAGGAATCCTCATGTTCATGTACTATATGCATAACTGAATCTTGCTTCATCTAAATTACTTTTTCTTTGGAGTTTTTGCTGAGTATGAACTTAATATGAAAAATGCAGTTTGTACCCCCTTGTTTTTGTATGCTTGATTTTTACTTGAATGTTCAAAAGTTTTAGTCATTGTTTTAGTTGACTGTGTGCTTAAAGACTGTAAGCGTCTTTAATAAGCTAGTGGGAAAAATGGAACCCAAAACTAAATTTATTTTGGTGCAAAAAAATTTTTCAGGAGTGAGTGTTTGGGCATAGCAGGTTAAGCCTTCCTGGGGACACCATATCCTGTACTGGAGGGCCAGTTTGAGTCCCAGCTGTTCTGCCTCAAATCCAGTTCCCTACTGAAGCACCTGGGAAGCAGCAAATGACAACTCAAGTACTCGAGTTCCAGCCACCCATGTGGGAGACCGAGATGAAGTTCCCAGCTCTTCACAGCCTGGCCAAGCCCTGGCTCTGGCGCCTGTGTGGGGAGTGAACCAGCAGATGGAAGATACCTCTGTCACTCTTCAAATAAACTTTGAAAACTTGTTGTCTTTTTTTTTTTTTTGAAGTCCGTGCGTAGTTTTTGTAGTATGAATTTTTTCAATGAATTTATTGAAAACTATATATGCTACATTTTCCTTTAGTGTCCTTTACACATTCCCTGTGATCTTTTTTTTTTTTTTAAGATTTTTTTATTTATTTGAAAGGCAGAGTTTTAGAGAGGCAGAGAGAGAGAGAAGTCTTCCATCTGCTGGTTCACTCCCCTGATGGCCACAACAGCTGGAGCTGGGGCGATCCGAAGCCAAGAGCCAGGAGCTTCATCTAGGTCTACCACATGGGTGCCGGGGCCCAAGCACCTGGGCCATGTTCCACTGCTTTCCTAAGCCACAGCAGAGAGCTAGATCAAAAGTGAAGCAGCTAGGTCTTGAACCAGCACCTATATGGTATGCCTGCACTGAAGGCGACGGCTTTACCTGCTACACCACAGCGCCGGCCCCGCCCCATGGTCTTAAGGTTTGACTTCATTGTGGCAAAATGAAAGGGGAATGGATTGGTGGGAGAGGCTCCTACTCCCAGTATATTAGCATTTATTCCTTTCTTGCTGTGATAAAAGTGAGAAAACAATTTGAAACTCTCTTAAGGTCCAAATTTAGAACATAACTTCATAATTACACAGGCTTAAAACATTTTCTAATTTCTTAGGTATTTTTTATTTGCTCTTTATTTTCTTTTGGCTTAAAATTAGTAGTGGGTTTGGATAGGAAAGGATTTGGGGAGGAAGGTGTATCTCCAGGGTACATATTGTTTTGTGTTTTTGGTTTTTTTTTTTTACAGGCAGAGTGGACAGTGAGAGAGAGACAGAAACGTCTTCCTTTGCGGCCGGCGCGCTGCGGCCGGGCACCGCACTGATCTGATGGCAGGAGCCAGGTACTTATCCTGGTCTCCCATGGGGTGCAGGGCCCAAGTACTTGGGCCATCCTCCACTGCACTCCCGGGACACAGCAGAGAGCTGGCCTGGAAGAGGGGCAACCAGGACAGAATCCGGTGCCCCGACCGGGATTAGAACCCAGTGTGCTGGCGCCGCAGGTGGAGGATTAGCCTAGTGAGCTGCGGCGCCAGCCGCATATTGTTTTTTGACACTAAGACAACTTGTTTTTGTTTTTTAGTCTAAATTTTCTGCATTTTAAGAAAATGCCACAATAAACTCAAGTTTCAACAATGTGTCGTAAGAAAACCTCAAGAATATACAGTTGAAAAATCTTATATTAGAGAAAATTTAAAAGGTGTGATTATTTCTATAAGACTCAGCAGTTACACAGGAAAGGGACATAAATTGCATCAAGAGAAATTTAGGTTAGGCATTAGAGTTGATTTTGTTATGTGAGCAGTCATACATGGGATATTTTTAACAAGTAAAAGTAGATAATATTGTGCCTTGTTTTCACTTAGTCCTTCCTGAAAAGGTAACCAATGACCCTTTGTGAGACCTTTCAAGTCTTGTTTTTCTATGAGTAAATTTGAAATATTTCCGATGGCGTACTTGATAAGGAACTTAATGAAGATTGATTGTCCAAGGACATGCAATTGGATTCTACATTCACCTTTCTTCTAACTTGACCACATTGCATGGTACTCACTGTGCGTTTTTATAGTGTGAAGCATTGAGAAGAGTTTTAAGGGAATATTGAAACTTGACTTAGTGTATGTATAGAGTTGTGGTTTTTTTTTTCCATTAAATTAAATTGTTAAATACCAGCTTAGTGCAGTTTTCAGTAGTGAAAAAAAAAACTGTATAGTATGAGGGGAAAGTTCATTTTCCGTTAGAAAAAAATGACTAAAGAAAATGTTGGCATAAAGGTTCAGAAGGAAAGGAACTGGGACAAATTCTTTACTTTTATCTAATTCTTTTTCTCCTGTCGTGGCTAGTTTTAATCAATTCCTATGCACTTTTTTTTTTTTTAAGATTTATTTATTTATTAAAGAGGCAGAGTAAGAGAGAGAGAGGAGGAGAAACAGAGAGGTCTTCCATTCGCTGGTTCGTTCCTCAAATGGCCGCAGTGGCTGGGTTGATCTGAATCTGGGAGTCCAGACCTTCCTCCTTGTCTCTTATGTGGGTACAGGGACCCAACCATTTGGTCTGACCTCCACTGCCTTCCCAGGCCATCAGCAGGGAGCTGGATCAGAAGTGGAGCAGCCGGGACCTGAACCCAGTGCTCATGTGAAATGCTGGTGGTGCAGGTGGAGTCTTATCCCACTATACCACAGCACCAGCCCCTACATTTTTATAATCCGTACAGTTTTAAAAACTATGTACTTCTGTGCTTTCATATAGTCAACTTCTCTAAGGTTGTTTTCCTTTGGCATTTCTTAAAATTTAAGCATCAGAGCAGGCCTGTGTGCCGGATAGCAAGCCTAGTTGGAGCCAGTGGGTCAGGCAAGTGTTTGCTTCTAACTTTATTTAACACTGTGGTACGTATTTACATATTTATTTACACATTTGTTTGTTCAACCTAGAGAATCCAAATGGTCTTAAATGAAAGGGTACATATCTGATACTAAAAGGTAGGAAGAGATGGGACTGGCGCTATGGCGCAGTGGGTTAATCCTCTGCCTGGGGCGCTGGCGTCCCATATGGGTGCCGGGTTCTAGTCCTGGCTGCTCTTCTTCCAGTTCAGCTCTCTGCTGTGGCCTGGGAAGGCAGTGGAGGATGGCCCAAGTGCTTGGGCCCCTGCACCCACATGGGAGACTGGGAAGAAGCATCTGGCTCCTGGCTTTGGATTGGCGCAGCTCCAGCCGTCGTGGCCACCGTGGAGTCAACCAATAGGACAGAAGACCTTTCTCTCTGTCTCTCCATCTCTCCTTCTCACTGTCTGTAACTCTACTTCTCAAATAAATAAATAAATAAAAATAAAATAAAAAATAAATCTTAGGAGTTAGGAAGAGCAAGGACATGGTTTAGTTCTCCCATACTCCCCAGAGTCACACACAACCTAAGTAAACCCAACTACTTGTAGTAAAAGTAGTAAGTACTTGTAGTAAGAGTAGCCCTGATAATATGGTTTGTGTAGTTTTCCTAAGAGCGGCTCATGTCTTCTGCTAAGATCAAAATGAATGTATTTTACAGGCAAGGATAACACTTCTGCCATTTATAAACTGAGAAATTTAGAAGAGCATGATAAAACTGTACAAGATTTAGAATCCCTTTGAAGTTGAAGCCTGCGTTAAACTACACGTTAATCTGTATGGCATTGGGCAAGTTACTTAAATATATCCTCTTCTCTAAAGTGGAATTGTATCAGAATTGGGCTCATTTCAAGCACCTTGCACCCCATCTGCCAAGGCCTAGCAGTTAATGTGGATTAATTAATCTACTTTTTGGTACTAAGGAGTTTGTAGGTAGGAGGCTGTTCAGGATGTTCTAATTCATCAGAAAATCCTGTTGCTTCCTTCTGATGACTGTCTAGTGACTGCTGGCTCACAGGCCTTCAATAACTGCCATTGCAACCGAATTGTCTTCCCTGCCTCCATCCTTGGCACTTCTACTCTTTTTTATTTTTCTTTCTTTATTTAAATACCATCTAGTTTCCCTTTTAGAATATACTCAGGTCATTGCCTCAGTAGAGAATGTCCCTCATTCCAAGGCAGTCCTGCTCATGGCAGGAGCCTCCATCTGCACCACCCTGTGACCTGCTGGATCTCGTGTCCTGGGTCAGGATCACTTGTTCTGCTCTGGGCCACACCTGGGCGTTTCCCAGCTTTCCTGTGCCTCACTGGCTGTTCCTCTGCCCACAGTGCTTTCTCCCCAGACTCCTGCATTGCTGACTCCCAGTCCTGTTTCAAGTTGAATTGTTCATATGTCATCTTCCTAATAAAGCATAGTCTGAGGATTGACTTTATTCTGATTTACTGTATTTAAAGTGCCGCCAGCCACCTCTTTGGCACCTGGTACCTTTTATCCTGTTGTTCTGTCTTTTATTTCTGCGTTGCTTGTCACCTTATTGCGTGATGGAACAGAGACATAAGCCTCAGCCATTCTGGCTCATTGCCCAAAGGATAGATGAAGGTTGGAATGTATTCCTTGCCCTTGAATCTCAACTGGGTCTCACACCCTGTTGCCTTCATACCCCACCCGCCACGGCCACCTGAGAGACCACTTGCTGGAACACCTGAAAGACCAGTTCCAAGAGTTTCCCCTCTGCCTGCTGCCCTCTAATCCCGCCCCCAGCCTAGCCCTCCTAAAATATGAAAAGGTCGATCCTGGTGCCGTGGCCTTCTGCCATGTGTTCCATCAGTGTGCATGCCAACAGTGGTCACCTGCCTCTACGAATTTATTTTCGCTGAATAAATTTGGTCTGGCTATATATTCATAGACTGCCGCCTCTTTATTCTGCGCCTCTTTTCCTAACATTTATGGTGCTCCATGTGTGGCGGCACCAATCTGCAACTCTTTTCACAACATCTCGTGCTGCATAACTTATGTTTATTCATCTGGTTTATTGTCTATCATCTTCTGCTAAAACGCAAGGCCTTACCAATATCATTCAATACCCAGACTCTTTATGTGTTTCCATTCTCTCATTATTAGCACTTAAATTGGAGTTCTAAACAAGCAAACCATTTTATCTTTATTGTTACCAAGTACTTTATGTTTCTGCTAAGTAAGTGGGTACTTGGAAGCCCTAAGTGTGGTTCTTCTGTCTCTGTCAGTAACCTTTGCCTGGGTCGTGTCTGAACAGCAGCTGCTGCCCATGTCTTGCTGGATGGGATAACTTCCCGTTGTGTCTCTGTGCCCTCGTACCTCTTTTCATGTGTCCTTTCCGCACTCTTCCTGTTTTTGTTCTGTATTACTCTTTATCTGTAACCCTCTGATCTTAATTTTATATGTAAATACATTATATAGTAATATATGCATTGTTTTAAAATTCATTATGTATTTCTTAGCCTAATTTTAACAAGTGTACTTTAGTAAGTCTGTGGAAAAATGAAATTAGAAGATAAGTTGATGTCACTGTAAAAATTATTTTGAAATTCATGTATAATTTTTGTAAAACCTGTTTTCCGTGAACTGTTTAAAGACTTCGTCCAGGTTTTACATTTGTGTGCACACACACTTCAGTTAGTTGCTCTTGAGTTTATGCATCCCTTTTAAGAAGGAAGGCAACTTCTACTTTTTTTCTAAAATATTGTTTGCCAAACTTGATCACTCAGAATTCTAATATATAGTGGAGTGAAGAGAGACCTGTAGTAAACTGCATCTTATTAACATAGGATTTAATTCAGGTAAGCCAAATTTATTTCTTGTGGGACCACACGGACTTTCTTGATTATGGAATCAGTTCTTTTTCTTAAACTATTCCTTGAGGCTAGTGTTGTACGTGACTCACTTTGGAAAGCTGTTTTATGATTTAAACGGTAATAGGATATCATTTAGTTTGAAATACAGTAATATCTCATAAAGGTTGAATGCTAGGTGTTTTTGTCTTTTGTTTCTTACTTTTACAGGATTGGTGTTCCTGTTGTATGTCCTTTCTGGTTCTGTAATATGATCAACAGTTTTTTTTTCAAACCACAGCCCGTATTGTGTTGCAGATTGTCTAACAAATGCTCTCTTTATTTTAATGACTTCCTTTGCAAACTTAAAATGAAGTTTAATATAGCATTTGATGTGTGAAAGATGGAAGCTAACCCTTTTTTAAAGGTTCATTTATTTATTTATTTGAAAGAGTTACATAGAGGAAGAGACACAGAGAAAGAGAGCTCAATCTTCAATCTGCTGGTTCACTCCCCAAATGGCCACAATGGCTAGAACTAAAGCCAGGAGTCAGGAGGCTCTTCCTGGTCTCCCATGTGAGTGCAGGGGCCCAAGGACTTGGGCCATCTTCTGCTGCTTTCCCAGGTGCATTTGCAGGGAGCTGGATCAGAAGTGGAACAGTTGTGACACAAACCGTCACCTATGTGGGATGCCAGTGTCATAGGAGGCGGCTTTACCCACTATGCCACAATGCTAGAAATTAACTTATAAGATCAATAGAATAGTAATTTTGACCATTTTATAGAATTTGGTTTAAAAAAAGTTATTTTTTTCAAAAACTTTAATTTTAAATATATTTATAATTTTTTAAGAAGGGAAAGATTACTAAATACATTTATTCCAAAGAAATAGAATACAAGTATATTAACTGAAGTGAAATATTGAAATATTGCCTATGTAGTTATTAATGTGGGGAAAGATAATGATCTTTTGAAAATGGGATTAAATGAGTAATTGAGTCATCAAATAGACTTCTTTTTCTTTCATGAAATGGTAATTTATTATGGATGAAAGATAAGTATGAGCTTGCTTAGTAAAGGAAAATGACAAACTGGGCTAGTAGTGATTTCATAATGATGTTTCTCTTCACTTTCTCATTTTTACCTTATGTTTAGATAAGACATTTATTAAAAATAAAACCTTAAAAATACAAATATTGAAGAAAAATTAGTTCTTGTAAAATAAAAACAAAACTATTGTGGTCATTTAAATCTGTTGACAAGCCAAAAAATTAGTAGACTCATCCCTGTTCTGGTGGTAATAGCAAATTTTAAAAATTGTCCAGTTAAGTATGCATGTGTGTGTATATATATATGTAACTTAAGACTCAAATTACAAATGGGAGCCTATTGAATCTATCCCAAAACTAAATAAGTTCATATGTCCTTTTTCAGCTTTATTCCTTTACAGTTAGAGGTTACCACCGCATCCCTACTCTGGCACTTCTAGATTTATATAATTAGGAAAAGGGGATAGCCTGTCAGTTTTCCAAAGATGAACAAAAAGGTGCTGGTGTTGTGGCACATTGAATAAAGCCATTACCTGCCACAGGAGCATCCCATATGGGTGCTGATTTGAGTTCCGACTGTTCCACTTCCTATCCAGCTCCCTGCTAATGCACCTGGAAAAGCAGTCAAAGATGGCCCAGTTGCTTGGACCCCTGCACCCATGTTGGAGACCTGAAAGAAGCTCCTGGCTCCTGGCTTCCAACTGGCCCAGCTCTGGCTGTTATAGCCATTTGGGGAGTGAACCAGCAGATAGAAGATCTCTTTCTGTCTCTCCATCTCTCTCTCTCTCTAACTCTGCCTTTCAAATAAATAAATAAATCTTGAAAAAGAAAAAAAAGGTTCTTCATCATTATAATAAGGCAGATTAATAGGCAGACTGGGGACATCGTTTTGCCTAGTTTTTTATTTTTATTTTGTTGAAATACAATTTAAAATGAAATGCTACTAATAAACAATTTTACTCTTAAATCTAGATACCTTCAAAGAACAGTAAAACATCCAACTTTACTACAGGATCCTGATTTAAGGCAGTTCTTGGAAAGTTCAGAGGTATTATTTCTAATTTAAATTTTTGTGTATAAATTTTTTCATTTATGTTTAATATTGTAATAATTTATATAAGAATGAATATTCAGTGAATAATTGGCATTCATAGATGTACTTAAACAAGAGGGTTTTCAGATGTGTTTTTTTTCTTAGTGTTTTAATTCTTTCACTAAATTAATAGTAAATTACCTTCTTTGCATTGATATTCATAGTATAATCAGTCCCTTCCTAAAAATTTAAAACTTTAGGGGCCAGCACTGTGGTGTAGCAGGTGAAGCCACCACCTGCAGTGCCGGCATTCCATATGGGCACCAGTTAAGTCCCTGTCGCTCCACTTCCAATCCAGCTCTCTGCTATGGCCTGGAAAAGCAGTAGAAGATGGCCCAGGTGCTTGGGCCCCTGCACCACATGGGAAACCCAGAGGAGGCTCCTGGCTCCTGGCGCCTAGCTCCTGGCTTTGGATTGCCCCAGCTCTGGCCATTGCAGCCATTTGGGGAGTGAAACAGCAGATGGGGGACCTCTCTCTCTCTCTGCCTCTGCATCTCTATAACTCTGCCTTTCAAATAAATAAATAAATCTTTAAAAAAATTTAAACTTTAGTAAGGATATAGTTTATAGTCTAATTCTGAATGCTCTTTACTTGTTGTTTACATATTAAATTAGAGAAGGTGGTGGCAGAGAGTTGAGGGGATACAGTATTTGCCGTAGTTGTTAGAATACCACTTGAGAGGCTGGTGTTGTGGTACAGCAGGTTAAGCCGCCATCTGCACCTTGTTTGAATTTGGACACTTGTTTGAATTACGGCTGTTCCATTTCCAATCCAGCTCCCTTCTGGGAAAGCAGTGGAATACGACTCAAGTATTTGGGCCCCTGTACCCATGTAGGGGAGTAACCTAGGGGGTCGAAGATCTTTGTCTCTCTGTCTCTTCTCTCTCTGTAACTCTTACTTTCAAACAAGTAAATAAATCTTTAAAAAAAAAAGATGCCACTTGAGTTGCTTGCCTCCCATATCAGAGTGTGTTGGTTTGAGTCTTGACTTCTCCATGCATACCTGCTTACTGCTAATGCCCACTCTGGAAGGCAGCAGGTGATGCCTCAAGTAGTTGGGTACCTGCTTAGCACGTAGGAGACCTGGATTGAGTTCTGGGCTCCTGGCTTTGGCCTTGCCCAACCTCATTTTTTTGTGGAATATAAGTAATAAACTAGTGGAGAGCAGATCCGGTTGATTTTTCTCCCTTTCTCTGTCTCTTGTTCTCTCCTCCTTGGCCCTCTCCCCATACCCTTGCCCTTTCCCCTATCCCCAACACACCAGCACTGTAAACAGTGTTCTGCACAGTGTTCTGAACTGTTCCATCCCCTGGTCCGCTACCCAAATGGCCTCAAAGGGCCAGAGCTGGGCTGATCTGAAGCCAGGAGCCAAGAGCTTCTTACAGTCTTCCACACAGGTATATGGACCCAAGGACTTGGGCCATCTTCTACTGGCCATAGCAGAGAGCTAGAGAGGAAGTGGAGAAGCCAGGTCTCAAACTGGCACCCACATGGGATGTTGGCAGTGCAGACGGTGACTTTACCCACTATGCTGCAGGGCCAGCCCCTATTGAGGTTTTGAAACACAAACCTATGACTTGAAAAGACCTAAATTTGTAACCATATTTCTTTTTATATCTGAGATATTTGGCACATTTTGAGCTTTTAAGAACTGTTAAGAGTTCTAATTGTTGGCCGGTGCCGTGGCTCACTAAACTAATCCTCTGCCTTGTGGCGCTGGCACACCAGGTTCTAGTCCCGGTCGGGGCACCGGATTCTGTCCCGGTTGCCCCTCTTCCAGGCCAGCTCTCTGCTGTGGCCAGGGAGTGCAATGGAGGATGGCCCAAGTGCTTGGGCCCTGCACCCCATGGGAGACCAGGATAACTACCTGGCTCCTGCCATCGGATCAGTGTGGTGTGCCGGCGCAGCTCACCGGCCGCGGCGGCCATTGGAGGATGAACCAACGGCAAAAGGAAGACCTTTCTCTCTGTCTCTCTCTCTCACTGTCCACTCTGCCTGTCAAAAAAAAAAAAAAAAAAAAAAGAGTTCTAATTGTTATTTAAAAATTTTTTTAATTAGATAAGGTGAGCATTTGGGCTAGTGTTTAAGATGGCTACATGCCATGTTGGCTTGCCTGGCTTCAGTATTTGCCTTTGGCCCTTGAGTCCAGCTTCCAGACTTTGGGAGGCAGCCATGATGGCGCAAGTAATTGGGTCCATGCCAAGGGAGACCTGCACTGAGTTCCTGAGTCCAGGCTTCATTGACTCAGCCCTGGCTGCTGTCAGCATCTGGGGAGTGAGCCAACAGTTGAGAATGCACTCTCACTTGCTCGCTCTCTGCCTCTAAAATTAATAAATTTTTTCAAAAATTGAGTCCAGAATTTCTTAAAAATTCAAAGCAATGCATTCTTAACTGAGCCCAAGATTTTTCTTGGGACTTTCTTCTTCCCTTCTAAACAGTTTATTTCTGCTAGCAAACAGGTGGCCAGTGTTTGAGTGCTAGGCAATTTCTTAACATACTTTGACAAATGGTGTTTGTTCCATCTAAATGTAAACGTGCAGAATAAAAGCAAATGGAAAGTCTATTTTTTAAGTTTTCCTTTGAGAATGTACAAGTAGTGTATTTGAGAAATTAGATCTCGCTATTGAAATGTATGAGAGTGAAGAAAATAAAACCTCCCTTTTTTCTTTTTTTTTTTTTATTTTGGAGGAAGGGGGAGTCCCTTTTGTGCCCAGTTAAACCTCCAGGCTTTTAACCGGTTTGTTTGCCCTTATTTGTCATTCAATTCCAGCTGCCGAGAGCAGTTAATACTCAGGCTCTGAGTGGAGCGGGAATATTGAGGATGGTGACCAAGGCCGCCGACGCTGTCAACAAGATGACCATCAAGATGAATGAATCGGATGCAGTAAGGGCTGATTTCTCGACTTGAATAATGAGATGAATTAATGAGCCCAACAATTGCATTTTAAAGCTGTACAAGTAGAAAATAGGATATTAATTTGCTTATTGAGTTTAGTTCCCAGGCACATCAGTTGACCACCATGGTCATGCGTGGTTACTTTGTTGCTTGAAAACAAAGACTATAGCTTTCTATTGGTAACCTAATTTACAATGGTTTGTTCTTCCTAAATTAGCTCCATTTTTCATTTTTTTCTTAGTGGTTTGAGGAAAAGCAGCAGCAGTTTGAGAATCTGGATCAGCAACTTAGGAAACTTCATGCCAGTGTTGAAGCCTTGGTCTGTCACAGAAAAGGTTTGTATGCCACGTTACTTACATGTTTTGCACCATAAAGCTAACTATTTTATTTAAATTTTATAAAGCTAAATATTCTGAAGTTACCGTAGAAGCGAGAAAACAGTAATTAGGAGAATATTTTCCTATTTCAACTTTGTTTAAAGTTTTTGTTTATTTTGATCTGATTTAGAGGTTCCAAAGTCCTAAGATAAGAGGACTATTTGGATTTTGAGTTACAACTGTTGTTACCTGGCTGATTCCAGATGAAGATGTCTTACTCATTAGTAACTGTAATTAAAAAAAAAAAAAAAAAAAAAAAAACTTGAAATTCAGGAGTTGGTATTTAAGATTTTTCTTGGTTGTATTTGCCTTGTACTTCTCTTTCTTGGAAAACCCTTTGAAGTATTTGTTCTCAAGCACAGTATTTAAGAATTGGGAGGGTATTGGTAAAAAATCATAGAAATAAGAATTATAATATTTTAGCCACAGTGAAGTTTTTGGGTTTTGGTTTGTTTTATTTCTGAAGAATCAAAGATTTAATATCAGTTTTCCCAAATACTTAATAGGTAACTGAGTATATGAAGTATATGACATTACCAGCGATACATTTCATTAGGACTGGTACAGAAACCTAATATTTTTACATCGAAAGTAGTTTGTAACGGCTTTTCCCCTTGTGTTCCTCGTCTCTTAGGGACTGACTGTGGTTTTGTAGAGAGCTCTATGTAGTGAGAGCAGCAGAGCAGTTTGCAGGCTGTGAGGGTGTCCATCGTTGTCAGTATCAGTACCCGACCGTCTGTTTTATTTATGTGACGTATCTGAAGTGGTCATGGGCAAGATTTTAGAAATTCTGATATCTTACTGAGCATTGTTGTTGAATTAAGAAAAAGGCTAAGATCTGTGTGAACTGTATGTAAAATTTTACCTTGCTTTTCTTTTATTAACTAAACAGTATTCTTAAAAATTACAATGCTTTCCCTGACAGATGTTTGAAGGCCAAAGAATGTAGTATTCATCAGCTCTCCTGTTAAAGATACAAGTGTGTTTCTTGTGTTTCAAAGGAATGGAGAGAGCAAGAATAAGCACTTCGGTGGAGAAAGGGGCATAGGCTATTACATTAAGTTTCAAACATGGTTCATTCCCTGGAATACAGACAGTGATTCTTGCAAGTTTCCAGTAGAGCATTTGGCATTTGTGCCCAAGGCATTCTGAGGACTCATTGTTTCATATTAATTAATTTATTATGAATAGATAAAATTTTGAGAGAAAATAGGAAAATCAACGCAGCGTTTGAAAGTTTTGCTAGTGAACACTGAAAGTCAGTACTTTTTTTATTCCAGAACTTTCAGCCAACACAGCTGCGTTTGCTAAGAGCGCTGCCATGCTGGGGAATTCTGAGGACCACACGGCTTTATCTAGAGCTTTGTCTCAGCTCGCCGAGGTCGAGGAGAAGATAGACCAGT
Organism: Oryctolagus cuniculus; assembly: GCF_964237555.1. Classification (NCBI taxonomy): domain Eukaryota; kingdom Metazoa; phylum Chordata; class Mammalia; order Lagomorpha; family Leporidae; genus Oryctolagus; species Oryctolagus cuniculus. The sequence continues at coordinate 12,503,916 of NC_091437.1, forward strand.
TGCATCAAGAGCAAGCCTTTGCTGACTTCTACATGTTCTCAGAGCTGCTTAGTGACTACATTCGTCTTATCGCGGCAGTGAAGGTAAGCCCCGCTTCGCAGTCCTCCTTGCATTCTTCTCACTTTGGTGGTTTGCTTTCCAGAGTTTGGTGCTTCCTGTTGGGCGTCTGAATTCCATACTAGCACATGTGAAATAGTTTCAGGGTGAGGATTAGTAACTTAACGCTTTCTTCTACTGAGGCATGGGCAGTACTACGGACAGAACTGACGTTTGACGAGATCTGAGGAAGACCAAGAAAATAGAAAGCAACACAAGTTGTTTTTTTTGTTTGTTTGTTTGTTTGTTTTTTGACAGGCAGAGTGGACAGTGAGAGAGAGAGAGAGACAGAGAGAAAGGTCTTCCTTTGCCGTTGGTTCACCCTCCAATGGCCGCCGCGGCCGGCGCTGTGGCCAGAGCATCGTGCTGATCCGATGGCAGGAGCCAGGAGCCAGGTGCTTTTCCTGGTCTCCCATGGGGTGCAGGGCCCAAGCACCTGGGCCATCCTCCACTGCACTCCCTGGCCACAGCAGAGAGCTGGCCTGGAAGAGGGGCAACCGGGACAGAATCCGGCACCCCGACCGGGACTAGAACCCGGTGTGCCGGCGCCGCTAGGTGGAGGATTAGCCTAGTGAGCCGCGGCGCCGGCCCGCAACACAAGTTTTTCTATTTGCAACCTATGTATTTCTGTATGCAGATTTGCAATTAATTGAGAATGTTTCTTGACTCATTCTAGTGCTAGCTGAAATTGCCTTCTGGACTTTTAACATTAGTAGAACTGACAGTCTCATAAGAAATAGCAGGGTTGCTATGGATGTATTTCATGGGGGCCTCGACGTGAGTCTGGGTTGTGATCACTCAACACTGGGTTGTGTGTATACTCGGTGTGTAGTCACCATGTGTCTTTCAGCAAGACACAGCTACTTTAGATTGTAAATTGTGTTATCTCATGATAATGTTCAAATAGTCTAACTTCTGAATAATTGGGAAGGTAATCCAGTTAAAAGCTAATATCTACAGGTAGCTCCGAAATTCAGACAAGGAAACTGAGCTGAATGTTACTCAGGGAAGGGAGAGCTGGACATTAATTGTTTGTATTTTTTTTTTTAGAAAACTTTTATTTAATAAATACAAATTTAGAAAATGCAACTTTTGAATTATAGCGGTTTTTCCCCCCATAAGCACCCTCTCACCCACAAACCATCCCATCTCCTACTCCCTCTCCCATCCTATTCTTCATTAAGATTCGCTTTTAATTATCTTTATATACAGAAGAGCAACTTAGTATATCCTAAGTAAAGATTTCAGCAGACTGCACCCACACAGACACACAAAGTATAAAGTACTGTTTGAATACTAGTTTTACCGTTAATTTTCATAGTACAACACATTAAGGACAGAGATCCAACATGGGGAGTAAGTGCACAGTGACTCCTGTTGTTGATTTAACAATGGACGTTTACTGTTTACATTGAATTCAAATACTAGAAAGTTAGTGAGACCTTGTTCCTCACTTTAGTATGCAAAGTTTTTGCAGCTAAAATCTGGTTAAGGTAGTGTTTATCTACACTGAGAACCTTGATGCATTGCATATCTAATAATTACAACAGTTTCTAGAGAGTTCTTAGCACTTCAAAATGGTGTTCCCTTAGATTTGATAAAATTACTTGAGTTCGGGAATGGTTTTGTGGCGTAGAAGGTCAAGCCTGTGCCTGGCTGCTCCAGTTCTGATTCGGCTCTGTACTAATGCACCTGGGAAAGCAGCAGAGGACGCCTGCACCCGCACTGCATAGCATTTCATCAGGCGGAAGCAGCCCCTGGCCCCTGGCTCCTGGCTCCTGGCTCCTGGCTCCTGGCTGGCTGTTGCTGCCTTTTGGAGAGTGAACCAGTGGATGGAAGATATGTCTCTCTCCTTTCTCTGTTTCTGCCTTCCAAATAAATAAATAAATTGTTTTTTTAATTACTTAAATTTACTCTTAGGTGTCACTCTTTATACCCCTGTGGCTACTTTTTCTTTTCAGTTAGAGATGTTAATAGAGGTAGCAGTTAGCAGAGTATAGTTTGTTACATATAGTCAACTTGTGATCTACAGAAATCCACTTTACACAGGATGATTCCTAGGTGGATCCCTTTACTCTCAGCTCATTTCAGAGCTCCCACTAGCAAGAGAGTTTCTGTGAAAAACCAAAAAATATTTCCAAAAACTATGTAGCCCAGAAGCCTGCCTTGTTCCATAACAGGTTATGCTGCCGACTGCAGTGCCGGAATCCCATGTAAGTGTCAGTTTGTCTTCCCACTACTCCACTTCTCATCCAGCTCCCTTCAGTTTGCACCTGGGAAAGCAGCAGAAGGTGGCATATGGCAGAGCTCCCTCTCTCTGTGTAACTCTGCCTTTCAGATAAATAAGTAAATCTTTAAAAATGTAGTCCGGTAAAGGATGTTTTGTGTACTTTCTGAGAAGTGCTAACATGGCAAAGACCTGGAAGGGGTGAACTGCTTCTGTTGATCCTTCAAAAACCGTTTTCCTCGTACTGCATAAATCTTTTTCTTGTATTTTACATTCTATTACACTTCTATTCATGTTTCTGAGAATATTTTCTGCAAAAAAAGTGGTACAAAAATGTACCACAGTCAATCAAGTTTAGGAAATAATAGATACAGTGTTCCTGTTTTAGAAATTCAGAGGTCATTTTAAAAGCTCACAACCATCTAGGGGTAAACAAAAAAATAAATAAGTAAGTCTTTTAACTTCATTTAATCCAGAGGTTTCTACATTTATAGGAACAGAAATTCTTTCTCACACAATATCTATATACATATATGGAACACACTTTGTGAAATGGTGAATTAATGATCATTGAGTCAGAGAGGTAAGAGTAATGATTGAGTTATACTTTGAGGTAAATTAGACTCTTTTAGATTGGTTTTCTGCTGAAACCTAGCCCAGGTCAGCTGCACAGAGGAGCTGTGGAATTGTGGAGAGGGTGGCAGGTAATTTTTGTGGATTTTTGTTGTTGTTTAGTGCTTTGTTTTGAATGAATTCAGTTGTATTTGAAAACGTAGTACCCTTACGTGATAATTCATACAGCCCCAAAAATTCGATTTCACTTGCACGGAACTAAGGACCTTAGTCATGAACTATTAGATTCTAAATTTCTCTTTACAGTGAGCTTTGCTGACATAATAAAGCTTGTTCTACCTTCTCTCCCTTCCTTTCTCATAAATGGGCCCTAATCTTTGCCAAGTTTTCCTGCCCATAGTGGTAGACAGGGGCCCCATATCAAAATACGTAAATGGGTTCCATTGCTTTTAATGGTTGCGTAACATTGCATCATACCCTGTACTTTGAATTGTTTAAACAATCTGACTTAAAGAATATTAAGTATTTCAATAGTAAGTCCTTGGACATACATTTTGTAGAAGCAGAAATGCTAACCAAAGGGTGTAAGCATCTTGAATTTCTTTTGTTTTTTTTTAGACTTACTGATTTATTTGAAAGAACTACAGAGAGGTAGAGACAGAGAGAGGTCTTCCCATCTGCTGGTTCACTCCCCCAGATGGCTGCAAAGGAGGAGCTGTGCCAATCCTAAGCCAGGAGCTTCTTCGGGTCTTCCCTGTAGGTGCAGGAGTCCAAGCACTTGGGCCATCTTCCACTGCTTTCCCAGGCCATAGCAGAGAGCTGGATCGGAAGAGGAGCAGCCGGCACTACAACCAGCACCCATATGGGATGTCGGCGCTTCAGGCCAGGGCTTTAACCTGCTGTGCCACAGCGCTGGTCCCCCAAAGCCTATTATTTTTAACATGCTGTCTACATATTTTTCTCTTGAATAATTCCTACAGGAATGTGTTTTTATTTATTGCTTCTTGATTCAAAAAGTTCTTTATTTGGAATAAATTAGAATGACTCTGGTTTAATGCTTTGTGATTCACCCAGTTGATTACTGCTTGCTTCATTTTTTCAATTAGTGAATCCTAAAGCAACATTACTGTGGCCCCAGCCGCAAGCTAGAGCAGGCATTCCTCGTGGAGGCAGTTTTTTTTTTTCCTGAGACTTCTAATTACTCTCATGTCCATGTCTCATTTCGTTCCTTCATTCACCTGTTCTTCCTGTGCCAGACCACTTACAGAAAGTTGTGGATTTAGTTGACTTGTTCTGTTTGTACCTCTTTTCTATTTCTTCATTTATTTTTCCATGCTAGACACATGGTTATAAGTATTCTTTTGCTCTGTCTGGTGTAATACTTTTTTTCTTTTTCATTTTCTATTTTTCCTTTACTTTTCAATTGCTTTGCCTTTTTTTCTTTAAAGATTTACTTACTTATTTGAAAGTCAGAGTTACACAAAAAGGAGGAGAGGCAGAGAGAGAGAGAGAGGTTTTCCACCCACTGTTTCACTCCCCATTTGGCCGCAACAGCTGGAGCTGTGCTGGTCTGAAGCCAGGAGCCTCCTCCTGGTCTCCCATGCAGGTGCAGGGCCCCTAGGACTTGGGCCATCTTCTGCTTTCCCAGGCCATAGCAGAGAGCTAGATTGAAAATGGAGCAGCCGGGACACGAACTGGCACCCATATGAGATGCTGGCACTGCAGGCGGCAGCTTTAACCACTACACCGCAGCACCAGCCCCTGCTTTGCCTTTTTTAATTTTAAATCTCTTCTACCAGGTTTTTCTTTCTTTAGTTCCTGTTAGGAGTTTTTCCCATTTGATTTTTTACATTTCTAACATGTTTCCAACATTTTAAATCTGCTTTTGATATTTAGTAGGAAAACCTCCAAGGTAGATATAACAAAAGCATTTTCCTGTTAAAGATTTTTTTTTCAAGGCCTTGTCTTACAGCCATTTTTAAGACCCTAAGAACTAGTGAACTTCATCTTGTGTGTGATGTGTTTATTCTTAGCTCTTATTTTTTGTTCAGTGTCAAGATTTTTTGTTTTTAGCTATTGAAAATGAAAATTTGATCTTAGCATGCTTATTTTCTCTATTTAGTAAATTAGAATGGCATTTAAATAATTGTTTTTATACTTTCTGACATTACAGAACTTTTAGTGTAATGAAAGTATGTTACGATTCACACTTATTTAATAGCGTTTTATCATTCACTTGTAGGGTGTATTTGACCATCGGATGAAGTGCTGGCAGAAATGGGAAGATGCTCAAATTACTTTGCTCAAAAAACGTGAAACTGAGGCCAAAATGATGGTCGCAAACAAACCAGATAAAATACAGCAAGCGAAAAACGAGATAAGAGAGGTGACTGCTAGATGCTTTCTCTTTACTCGTTTTCATGTCATTCATGTGTACAGAATTTTTCATAAATTTTTTTCTGAGCCATTTGGTACTTAGCTGTTTTTCCATGTTTTAATGAGCCGTGTTAGAATTATCTTAATATTTTAATCCTCATTAACATCTCCGGACACCTTTGTTACCTCCACATGACTATCATATGGATAAAAAAGCAAACAAGGAAAAGATCTAAAATTAACTTTTGTGTGAGTTGTTGCACATTGCTTCTTAGATTGTGAATTCGGTTGCAGGGGATAACTTCTTGTGTCTAAAATGGTTTTTAGACACAGACTTACCCCAAATTTAGCTGTTTGGCCACATGAATCCCCATATATATAAGTATTATATATGGTAATATAGAACATTTGTGTAAGTTTATTATAATGTATACACTTTTTTTGCCATGCTTCAATAAGGAAATTGAAGAGGTAGGACAACCTTTACATTACTAAAAATAAATGTACCTGCTCTGTGAAGAGTATGTACTCAGTGTTTTGGTTATGTAGTGGGAAAAATGCCATCTCATTACTTAAATCCTCAATTATTTTAACTATTCCATTTGGTCACTAGTGAAAATATTTTATTGTGTCTACTGAATTTAGGCACCGTGTTGTGTTTTGTTTGTCGTCAGTAGGCCATGATTAGCTTTGTTTTTACTTCATTCATTTTCCCATTACAAAGATATTTTAAAAATGTCCGTCATATAGTATTTCTGTTTTAAAATATTTCCATGACCATGTAAATTGTTATGAATGTGTGTTCTTGAAATTAATATTATGGATACATCCTGGAATAATTAATGATATAAACATGAGAAAATTATGCTGTATCATTGCTAATTTATTTTAGTAGCAAATTTGATACTCAAAATCTTTTAATTATTGTAGTTCAATAAATATTAGAATTTTTGGTAAATCTGTCAGTGAAATATTAATGGAAATTAAGCTAACATGCATTTCTACTAGAAAAGTAAATACGAATTCAAATAATTCTAAATTGGAGTTTGCAAATATTGAGCTTTCTTGAGAGCGAGATTAAAATATGTCTTCCTTTTGTTTGTTTTTATCAGTGGGAAGCAAAAGTACAACAAGGAGAAAGAGATTTTGAACAGATCTCTAAAACGATTCGAAAAGAAGTAGGAAGATTTGAGGCACGTATTTTGCTCTTTTTGTAATGAGGTCACTTTTTGTTGTAATTCTGTTATAAAATTGAATTTATTGTTTTACTAATGAACTCCTTTTTTCATGCTTTATACTTTAACAGAAAGAAAGAGTAAAGGATTTTAAAACTGTTATCATCAAGTACTTAGAATCATTAGTACAAACACAGCAACAGGTAAAGCTGATTTTTTATGAGTTTACAAATTTCTAGAATTTGGTTTTGCTCTACATTTTTGTTTTAAAGACAGTGACAAATTAAATGGGCTCTTAAACTCAGTGAAAAAGAAGAAATGGAGTAGAAAAAGCCAGGGAGGGCAAAGGAAAAAATGATGGTTAAAGTAATTGGAAACCATTTCAAGTCCTTTTTGTCTCTCCTAGCCAGTAAAAACTTTTCCCAATTTTAGGCCCTGAGAAGTCTCATGGAAAACTTTTCCCTTTCTCTGTCTTCGTAGTTTTGTTTCCTGGTTCATCAGGTGTATTTGAGTAACTTCTCTAAGGAAGTTGTTCTCTCCTATAAAAGAGCTTAAATTAAAAACTAAGTTTTAAAAATAATTTTTTAAAAATTTGTACTGTTTGGATTTTTGTTTTTGTTGTGTTTGAAGTTGGTGGTGGTTGATGATTGCAAGTGGCATTTGTGTCCTTAACTAGAGAAAAACCATAACATAAGTTTTAATGATACAGTCATAAAATCAATAGCAGGTTTTTTCTGCATATTTTAATGGGAATTTGACTAACAGATCAAATCATTTAATGTCTTGATAGAATAATTTCTCATCCAATTTTATATATATGGATCTAGAAACTTGTCCATGTAAAATATAATAGATTATACTTTTAATTTGGTCATGGAATCTTCAAATTGTATTCAGAGACTTTATTTATTCGTTAGTTATAAGGCAGAGTGGCAGGGATGGGGAGACAGAAGAACCTTCCGTCTGCTGGTTCACTCCCCAGCTGCCAGGTTTCTGGAACTGATTCTGGTCTGTCATGTGGCTGATGGAGCTCATGCTCGGATTGTTTTCCTCTGCTTTCCCAGATGCATTAGCAGAAGCTGGATTGGTAGTGATATAGTCGGGACTCAAACCCGCGCTCTGATACAAGATCCTGTGTCACAGGTGCCACCCAGGGCCGCCCCAGGGTTTTCCGTTCTTCCTCCTTTGATCCCATCCTTCTTGGCTAGCAGTACCATAAGGTGTGAATTCCTCTTAAGTAGGAGATGTTATCACTTGATGTTGGATAAACATTATTGAGTGTAATCTTTTTAATATGCAGTAATCTGTTTCTAGCACATTTTTCATCTACTTGAAAGGCAGAGTGGCACAGGGAGGCAGGGGATCTTCTTTGAGGCCACTGTGGTGTAACCGTTTCAGCCACCAATCAGCAAGCCCATATGGGAGTTCCAGTTCAAATTCCACCTACTTCTCTTGCCATCCAGCTTCTTGCTAATGTGTCTGGGGATACAGCAGAAGGCCTAGTGCTTGGGGCACTGCCACCCATGTGGGGGACCTAAGTGGAGTTCTGGGCTCCTGGCTTTGGCCTGTAGTAGCCCCATACATTTGGGGAGTGAACCAGCAGGTGGAAGAGTTCTGTCTCTTTCTCTGTCACTCTGCCTCTCAAGTAAGTAAATGTATAAATAATTTTAAAAGAAAGAAATCTTCTGTTCATTGGTTCACTCCCCAAATGCAGGCAAAAACAAGCAGGGCTGGTCCAGGCTGAAGCCAGGAGCTAGGAACTCCATCCATGTCTCCACATGCTTGGAGAAGACCCAAGTAAGTGCTTGGGCCACTGTACCCACCTGGGAGACCTGTAAGAAGCTTTAGGCTGGTGGCTTCAGATGGGCCCAGCTCTGGCCATTACGGCCATTTGGAGGAGTGAACCAGCAGATGGAAGACCTGTCTCTCTGTCTCTGCCTCTGCCTCTCCGTAACTCTGCCTTTCAAATGAATAAATGAATCTTTAAAGAAAAAGACAAGACCCAAATCCGTGGGCCATTATCTACTACTTATTAGGGTACATTTGTAGAAGCGGGATCAGAAACAGTATGGCTGAGTCTCAAATAGCACTCTGGTATGGGTATGGCATCCGAAGGGATGGCTTAGCCTGTGGCAGCATGATGCCTGCTCCAGGAAGGTTTTTAAAAATTATATTGTTGGGGCCGGCGCTGTGGCATAGCGGGTAAAGCCGCTGCCTGCAGTGCCAGCATCCCATATGGGCGCCAGTTCAATTCCCGGCTGCTCCACTTCCGATCCAACTCTCCTCTATGGCCTGGGAAAGAGGTGGAAGATAGCCCAAGTCCTTGGGCCCCTGCACCCGTGTGGCTCCTGGCTTCGGATCGGCGCAGCTCTGGTCATTGCAGCCAGTTGGGGAGTGAACCAGTGGATGGAAGACTCCCCACTCCACCGCCGCCTCTCCTTCTCTTCTCTGTGTAACTGACTTTCAAATAAATAAATATATCTTTAAAAATTATATTGTTTACATCAAAACCTGAAATTAGCCAATAGTAATTAATGGTATAAGTAATTTTTATATGAGGGCCAGTTTTTTGGCCTACCAGGTTACGCTGCCACCGGCAACTCTAACATCCCTTATGGATGCCGGTTCATGTCCCAGATGCTCCTTCCTGTCCAGCTCCCTGCCAATGCACCTGGGAAAGCAGTGGATGATGATGACCCAAGTGCTTGAAGCTCCAGGCTTCAGCCTAACCCAGCACTGGCCTTTTGGCCTTTTTAAGATTGAACCAACAGATGGAAGATCTCTCTCCCCTCTGTCCTGCTTTCCATAACTTTGCCTTTCAAATAAATAATGTTAAAAACAATAGGGAGGTTAAAATCATCCCTTTAAGAACCCAGTGCTCACCATTAATAGCTATTATTTGCTAATTAAAAATGTTTTTTAAAACCCAGAAATTACTGTATTTTAATCACTGTTGTTTAAGAATAGATCGTTCTAAATGACACATAGGATATATGAGTGCATATGATGGGAAAGATAATCAGAATATCTTGTCTTTTTTTCTCATTCACAGCTGATAAAGTACTGGGAGGCATTTCTTCCTGAAGCCAAAGCCATTGCCTAGCAGGAAACTGATTCCTGCTAAGAAAACTTGGGATGTGTGTTTCAGTTACGCTGAATTCCACAGTGAAATCATTTAAAACCATCTAAATAAACCACTATATATTTTATGAATTACATGTGGTTTTTTATATACATATACTCTGACATTTTATTACAAGCTGCATGTCCTGACCCTCTTGGAATTAAGTGGACTGTGGCATGACATTCTGCAATACTTTGCTGAATTGAACACTATTGTGTCTTAAATACTTGCACTAAAAAGTGCTCTGCAAGGCGAGAAAATTTTACAATATTTTTTCTTTACAATATGTTCTGTAGTAAGTTTACCCTCTTTATGAAGTGAATTATCAATGCATTGATTAATGTTCACTTATACATTCCTGTACAGAAATTATGATTTTGTGATTACAGTAATAAAATGATATTCCTTGTGAAATATTAGTAACACATTATTTGAGTATGTAAATATATTAGGGATCTTTTCATAGCATTTTAAAAGCATTTTCTTCTGGACATATATAAAAATGATACTATGATTCCTTACATATTTTGATTGATAGGAAGAGCTGAACTCTTATATTTTACATGAATAAATGAAGCTTAAGTTTTCTTACAAAATCATCATATACCAAAGAATATGTATTTCTTGATTGTCTTGGGTAAACAAAGAATAATTGTTTTTGTTTTTATTTGTACTTATTTGAAGTGCCCGATTTAAAAATTAGAGGGAAAAATGTATTTATGTGCTTCTGTTAACAAGTCCCATGGATTTTGCTTCTCTTCTGTTGTTATCTTCAAAATCTGCATAGATTTATTTTTTCCTTTTTTTTTTTTTTTTTTGTTTCAAACTAAAATTAGATCAACTATTATCATAATTGACCAGGAATGACACAGTGTGATTGGATGAATAACCAAAGACAGCACAAAGTGAACTGGAAGTAAAATGAAGTGTAATTTGCCATTGGCAGCTCTCTCACGTTTTTTGTATTCTGTTTAGATGGATGTTATCTAGTCCTTAATGCTGATACATTTTTGTTATGGCTGTTATTTTCTTCTTTTAAAACATATTCTTGGAAACAGCCCTCCTTGAGCTGTCCAGCCACATCTGCCTTCTGGAGGAAGAAGACGCGTGTGTTGCTTGGATCCTCGCTGTCGGCTCATTGGAGGCCGTCTCGGTGGCAGGTTCCTCAGTGTGTGTTTGCTCCGCTTGTTTTGTTGAAATAGTAAGTCTACCGTAGGTGTTACTCTGATGTATACTCCTAGAATCCAGAAGAGCGCCTATCTCTTAATGAGTTAATAAGAAGACTTGATAGATTAAATAGGAAAGAAAAAACCCAGAAGATGCCAAATGTAGTGTGGTATTCTTTGTTCCAAGGAAAATAGCTTAAATGAGTAACTCTCAGTGACGTATGTCCAATGCCCCATTACTTTTGAGCAGAAACTAGGCTCTCCAAGAATACAGTTTTACTGAAGCAATGTCATGGTACTAATGACTTCCAAAGGTAGAGTTTACATGTGGGTAATAACTTAGTTACTCAAGCCAGAATCTTTCATTCACCTGTGGTACATTCATTAGAATATTCAGCGTCTCTGAATAAAATAATAAAAGTCAGAAAAGTCATGGATCCAGACTTCACTCCCTTTACCAACATTCACAAGAAGATAAGGAGTGTGGTGGAAATTTCAAGTAAATTAACAGGAACCTCTGATACCTAGCACCACTGTAATAGAATTTAATTGTTTCATCAATGTTCTTGGCTCTTATTCCCCTTTCTAAAGTGTTCCCGTTCCAAGTAAGTTGTACAACAGCATTAATAGTTAATAGTATAATTTCTGAGTCTCAAATATTTTTTTGAATCAGATGCATAAAGAATGACTATCATAGAATAATATTATGGACAGTTTGAACTCAGGATCAGCATGCATGTGTCCAGTCTTCTTTAAAAAAAAATTTTTTTTGATTGATTTGAATGGCAGAGTGAGAGAGAGATCTTAGATTTGCTGGTTCACTCCATAAATGACCACAACAGCCAGGGCTAGGCCAGGTTAAGATAACAGCCAGGAACTCCATTTGTGTTCTCAGGTGGGTGGCAGGAGCCCAAGTACTTACAAAACATAGCTGCTGCCTCCCAGGCACATTAGCAGGAAACTGGATTGGAAGCAGAGGAGCTGGGACTTGAACCAGCCACTGCACTACTGGATGCTGGTATCACAAGCATCACGCTCGTCCCCAGATGTTCAGTCTCACTTCTGTCACTTAGAGATCTCTGAATTGGGGCAAATCAGCGAAATCTTTCAGACAAATATACAAAACTCTGGATTCCAGAAGTGCCTTTCTACTTGAAATGTTCTGTTTAAAACATCACTCACTATACCTCTGTTAGAAAACCAGATTGTAATCTAAGGCTGCTTTTGGTTAGTAAAGCAAGGCTGGAGGACAGTCAATATATGTAAAATATGATTTCTAAAAGAAAAAGTTGATTTCTTGTGTTTATACTATTTTCAACTATTGTTTCATACACATATCTATAATTTCAAAATACCCTTATTCACTGTTGCAACTAAAGTGTTTTTGTTTTGATTATCCAGTTCTAGTAAAGTTTTCCCAGTTCATTGTACAAATCGTTTCATAAGTAGTTTTTAATTATAAGGTAAATCAGCCTCTTAATATAATGAGCTTTCTTTAAGGGAAGTCAGATGAGTAGGGAAGGGAAGCTGTTCTCCCTGAAAAAGAAAACTGCTTATTCCTAATGTCGTTGGGAGTGATGAAGAGGTCCGTGTCACTGTCTTAGGTAAGGGACGTGGCTGAGCTGCGTGGCTGCTCCTCTGCTTGTCCTGGCTCTGTGTGTGCACAGCCTCTGCACAGTAACAGGTGGAGCTAGGCCTGCAGGCTGGTCCTGTGTGGAAGGAGGGCGTCGCTGTGGTGAGCAGTCGGAGCAGCCCCTGGGAGCAGGAAGTCCATCACTCACTGGCCTAGGAGCTTGGGAGGTGTCGCCTTGTCATTTTCAGTAGTCAGCAGGTGAATCTAATCGCCGGGGGAGCAGAATTGCCTTCCCTTTCCTTACCTAAAATTCCTAATCAAAGAAAAAGATTGTTGCTAATCTTACAGTGAAGAATCCAGCTTCATGGAACGATGAAGGCAGTCATTGACCAGACATGGAAATAAGCAGGAATGGAAGTTAGGACAAGGAAAGGGAGAACCGTGGTTCTCTCCCCTGCCTTGCTGAGCAGGGCCTGGAAGAGATGTCAGGTAGTCTGTGGGTGAGGCCATTAGGGTTGAGACCAATAGAAATATAACATGAGCCACACGTATGATAGCTGAATTCTGAAGGATGCAAAGAAAGGGGCAAAGCTCATATGTAAGCCAGCAGCTCTGAAACATGTTCCCATCATTGAGTACAGTAGGAATTACTGAAGTACCGCGTCACTGTGTTGAGTCTAGTATGTGGTGTATGTTTTACACTTTGATCACTTGTGACTGTTGTGTTGAAAGCACGGGTTTAGATGATGCTTGTGTAACCAAAAATAGCCCAACAGCTAGTGAGAGTGTGAACTGTCATGAACCTAGGGAAGAAAGCGGCAGAGAGGGGACTCCCTAAGCATGGAAAGTTTCCTGCCAGTCATGGGTACTCGATACCTTCTGGAAGTACGCTGCGGCGTTGTGTTAGCAGAAGGGAGCTCACGGGCCGTCTTCTACCCTTACATACGTGTGTGAACCCATGTGTGAGCGTTCTTCCCCGATGTACGATGAGCCGCTCACGATTCCCATTCAGTCATTAACACTGAGAATTCTGGGAGGTCTTTGGGACACAGAAACTTCAGACTTGATTCAGAAACAGCTGAGACTTGAAAATTGTAGGAAAAAGGCAAGTTGTGGCTTGTTGGCTAACTTTTCAGTATATGTTAAAAAATTAGGAAAAAATGCTTATTTTCCTCCTCATCACAGACTTGTAAAAAATTCTCTCAAAGCAGAGTATTTAAGTTTTTTTCTTAATTGGGTGACATGGAGATAGAGCTGATCAAAGTAGAGCTACCCATTTGTTACTCCACAGAAAATCATTTTCCTGTTAAGGCCGTTAATGGCACAGCCGTTTTCAGGGAAGTACTTTAAAAAGTAGTATTTTAAATTTTTGCATGTAACTGTTTAACAAAAAACTAAAGTCAGACAAAACTTACAACCATCTAAACAGTAAATCGCCTCATTGCTTCGTAGTCAAGTCTTGAGTTACCTTGCTTTCAGCCTGCCCTGTGTTTGCCAGGCCTTGGTTCCAAATGTCTTCCCTGTGAGTGCACATAGCGTGTGAGCTGGTGTGGCTGTAGGCTTCGAAGCCAAATGCAGAACCTCCGTTTCAGTTGAAAATGTGTTGCAGCTCCTATAACTCAGACATGAAGCCGAATGCTTCTGTTTGCCGAGTTACATCGCCAGGCATCGTGATTTTACCACCGCCGACTTGCGTTTCTATTTCTGAATTATCTGCCCTTCTTATTTCCACGGTTTCTCTCCCCAGGTCAGGATCGTGTGACTGTTTACCAGAACTATCTTAGGTCTCCTATAAAATACTCTTTTAGTCTCTTCCATCTGCCAGTCCTTCTGCGCTGCTGCTAAGCTGATCTTCCTAAAGGACTCTTGGCCAAGGAGTGCAGAGGGCCAGCAGCCACACACTGCACGGCCCCCGCCTGCTTCTGTGCCGGGCCAGCATGGCTGCAGGCTCCCCACGCCCGTTCCCCTTCAGGCAACTGACAGCTTCCCTTCCCATCATCCCTGAGACACCATGATGACCGCATGTATGCTGTGCGCCCACGTGGAGAGGCCGTGACCTTCCAGGAGATCACCGCCTGCCCTGAGGCCCCACCCAGGCTCCTCCAATGAGGGTGCCGCTTATTACCCCCTAACGGGACAACCCCACCTTGTTGGGGGCAGCTGCTCTACTTCATCTGATGTGTACTGTTCCTTTAAGTACACCTTCCGTTCCTGCACCCTGTCTGCCTCTGCTTTGAATTCTCGCCAGGACAGGAACTTGTAAGCCCAGCCATGCCGTTGTCCACACCACTGGTGCCTGTACAGAACGTCCAGGGGCTCCAGAATCGCTCTCACACTGTTTGCTGCCTTGATTCTCCCCTTCACCTGCACCCGCCTTTACTCGAATCAGCTGAAGCCGCTGGCGCAGTCCCCTTTCCTTTGCCCCTGTGCTTGTAGGAGCCCCACCCGTCCTTGAGACTTCAAAGCCACGGATAAAGCCCACACCTTAGAGCGTGCTCCGAAGTCAGCTCACTGGAAGAAGGATGCTGGATCTGACAGGACTGGAAGAACGCCTTGCCCCCTAGGTGGTTCGCGCTGGTGCCTGCCTTGTTACTGTCTGGCCTCACGGTCTGCACACGGCTGTTCCTCGATGCATGGCCGTACCTGTGTTAATTCCTGTGGCTGCAGCCCAGACAGTGTGACCGGTTAAGAACGCGGGCCTGCAGCCCACTGAAGTGAATCCTGGCTCCAGAAGCAGCGCGGTTGACTGAGCAGGTTGCTTTTCTCTGCAGCATAGTATCCTTCAGCGTCTCGTGGATGGCGCCCCCTGACTGATAGGAATTTCTTAGTAGTAGCAGGTGCTTAAGCAATACTGCACGACCAGTAACATCCCAGCCAGAGCAGAGCACCTGCAAGGCTGTTATTTCACCTGTCTTACAGACAGACAGCCTGTACAGGGCCCACCTGGGCTTAGACCACCATCACCACCCGCAGCCCCCACCCCTGGGATACTGCACTGTGGGAGCCTGGAGGCTGAGGGTCAGGGCGAGGGCTCCTTGCAGTCAGAATGGGTTTGTGTTCAGACAAGTCCTGGCCACACGGCTGCCCTGCTGTGGCTCAGTGAGTGCTGCCAGTAGAGGTTGGGGGCCTTTAAAGAAGTCTGGTGATGGAGGGGCCAGTGAGAGGAGAGCCATGACCAAGAGTCAGCCTACAGAAAGAGGAGACCCTGCAGCCACGCGATGCGAGGCCTTGGACCACAGCTGTGGGAGTGCAGAAGGAGCGAGGGTAGGAAAACCCCCGCTGTGCCAGTTTGACTCCTGATGCGCTCGTTTGCAGGCCTGAGAGAGGAGTGGGGCTGCTGCCTTCTCTGAACAAGAGCGAAGGAAGGGGTGGGTGGGTATGCGTGGAGCTGACAAGTTACAGGGTTCAAGCCTCAAAGCCTGCGTCTGTGCTGAAGAAATTAAGGGAGACCCGGGCAGACGGGAAGTCGCAGAACTGCACAGGATAGGGAGGAGGAGAGTCGGCTAAGGGGACTACTGCCGAGTGCTGGTGCTCAAATGAGTTTGGGAATCGTGGCTTTGCGAGGCAGCCAACTGAAGACGCATCCTGGTCTTCAGCCCGTAGCTGGCAGAGGCGGGACACAGGCCAGGCAGATGGGCTGGGAACATTGGCGGGTGTGAGACGAAGGGGAGAGGGGTTCTGAGATAAGAATTTCAAGAGTGAGGTTACTGTGCGAGAACGGAAGGGGACAGAGGTGACAGACGTGAACTGGAGGGTTTACACGCGGTGACGGAGGGACGGCAGGAGAGGGTGGCCAAAGGCAGCAGCTGAGCTCCGGCCATGGTGACACTACTCTTGCGTGTGTTGTTGCTTTAAGAAACAGTAGTAACTTCCACGCCGCAAGCAGCTGCCCAGGCCTTTCCACTGGGGTTATTTCTGTGGCGTTGCTGGGATTTGCTTTCGGTTTGCTGTGTCCTGGACGTGTCTGTCAGGACTGAAAAATCTGGAGCCTTTTGGTTTGCTAATACTGCTTTTATGAAGATAGCGTCTGCATACAGTCTGAGAATTACACTCGTGCTGAAGAGGCTAAATACAGTACAGTGGTGCTGTGGCCTGCATGTCCGGGCTTCCCTAGTCCTCTTCCCCGGAGGCAGGCTCTCTGAGGCTCAGCTGTCTCTGCCAACACTTTCTCTCTCTCTCTGTCTCTGTCACTTTATTTTGCATGGTCACTGTCTTACTCTGAGGTTTATCTACCCTTCCAATGAAATGATATTTTGTTAAATCAGTATTCAATATTTGCGCTATTATGCCTATACCAATATTGTTCACAGCTGCAGATTGCAGTATATTTAGTCATCATTTTCTTCCTTTCAAAAATACTAAATTTTATTTTTTGGAACTGATTTCAGTTTACAGGGAAACTCAGGAAGGAGGATGCAGTTCTGGGTCTAGCCTCCCTTAGTAACTTCTTGCGTGAGCACAGTACCTTTTGTGCAACTGATGAACCAACACCGAGGGGCTGGCACTGTGGCGCAGCAAGTTAAAACCTCGGCCTGCAGCACCGGCATCCCATATGGGCGCTGGTTCGAGTTCCGGCTGCTCCTCTTCTGATCCAGCTCTCTGCTATGGCCCAAGAAAGCAGTAGGAGATGGCCCAAGTCCTTGGACCCCCGCACCCACATGGGAGACCCAGAAGAAGCTCCTGGCTTCGGATCAGCTCAGCTCTGGCTGTTGTGGTCATCTGCGGAGTGAACCAGTGGATCGAAGAAACCTCTACCTCTCTAACTCTTTCAAATAAATAAATCTTTTTAAGAAATGAAGCAACATTGAGCCGTTAGTTTTTAGGGCTTCATCTGTTTTAAAGATTTATTTATGGATTTGAAAGGCAGAGTGACAGAGGAGAGAGAGAGAGATCTTGCATTCACTGGTTCACACTGCACGTGGCTGCAGCAGCCAGGTCTGGGCCAGGAGGGAGCCAGGAGCCAGGAGTTGCTCCCCGGGTGGGATGCTGGCATCGCAGGCTGCAGCGTAGCCCACTGTGCCGCAGCAGTGGCCCCCATCGAAGTGAAGTGCGTTCTCACCCGGATGTCCTCAGTCTTTGTCTGGTGTCGCCCTGGTGTCGCGCTCTCCTCTTCACCGAGACACTTCTCCCTCGCCTTGTCTTCAGTGAACTTCCTGTTTTTCCCTGAGCTAGAACAAGACTTGATTTTTTTTTTCCCCCATCGACTGCTGACTTCCGGGGCCTCCCCCTGGTGTCCCGCCAGGGCGCTCACAGCAGGCGGTGCAGCCCCGCCAGGCGTTTTTCTGAGCCCTCCCCTGGGGACCCTGTGCTCTGGGTGGCTACCCTGGGGCTTGCAGCCCGCAACTCCGGAGTTGCATTTGCCATTCTCCTGGGACGCCACCCCTGTATCCCTGGTCTAGTGCCTTCCTCAATCTTGGTTTATTTTCTCGTGTGGAGGAAGTGTGGTCTCCAGTAGTTTCTCTGCGTATGGCTGAAGACAGCGGGAAAACAAGCCTCAGAATGCCTGCGCCCTGTTACTGCCTGTCGCACGGGGAGGGGGGATCATGAAGGTCCCCTGGTCTCTCCCTGGCTCGTGGCTTCTGCTTTCTGTACTCCGTGTTTTTCTCATCTTGGTCTACTCTTTCATTTGGTGGGCATACAGAGCGTGCTGATGAGAGTGGGTATGATTTGGGGTTGGCTACTTGTTTGGGTGTCCCCCCGCCCCGCCCCGGCGTCCCATGCAGTGGATGCGCCATCCCCAGAGTCTCCTATGAAAGGTGCATGCTGAGTGGTAAGGGCTGCTGGATTAGGGCTGGAGGCAGGACCTAATCAGGGCAACTAGGAGGTGAGCCTGGGGGAGGCCCTCAGCTCCCAGGGTGTGAGGCTGAGCCCCATCCCCAGTGCCTGATGCAGCCTTTGTCAGGCCTGGCTCTCTCCCTAGCTGTGCTGCTGCTCCGCCTTGACCATGATCACCAGTCAAGTCCTTGCTGAACATTGGGTCCCTCGGTGAAGGGAAGGGTCGGGCCCGCAGGCGGGGGTGCAGACCGCGTGACTCGGAATTCAGCGGTCATCTCTGGCGCTAACATCCTCCTGGTAGACCCCGTCTGGAGATATTCCACGGGGACATCAGGCCCTGAGTGCACCGTGCAGCAACTGATGTCGCTGTGGGCACAGTCAGCCCAGGGCACACTCTGCCATCAGAACGTGCCAGCGGCCTGTCGCTGACCGGTTCAAGGAAGGCCACCCGCACTCTAGACCAGCCAGAGAGCCACACGAGAGACTGTCATACGAGGCTCCACCTCTGTAAGCTTCCCCACCCTTCATTCCTCCCAGCATGTGGAGTCGGCACCTCGCTTGCCGAGTGTGTGGCAAGCAGACTGGCGCATCCGTAACAATTCTGCAACCAGGTGTGAGGGGCTTCTTGTAACAGGGGCTTGTCCTCTGCAGGTTCTCGAGAGAGGATTGGGTGTGTGAGTCCCTCCCTCTCTCCCTCCCTCCCTCCTAGCCTGATGGCTTGACTGCCCCTCTGCCATCCTCTGGCCTCACTGGAAACCTGAAACAATGGCACCATCTGACCTTGAGACTGAACCTGCAAACTCTAAGTTGAAACAAACCTTCCTGCCTTCCAAGTAGCTTCTCTGGCGCACTCTGGTTACAGCAGTGAGAACACTGATGGTGGAGGAAGCCATCAGGAAGCTTCTGAGACTTTGTGTTGTCCTGATTTTTAATAGATAATTTGAGTACAGACCTGAAAGAATTTTCTCCGAGAATGCTGAAGACGTTGCTCCATTGTCTGCCGCCTTCCAGCCTGACTTGAGAATTCCAAAGGAATTTCCGGAAGGATAGCAGACTCGAGGGATCTTGCCGATTCTTGACTTTCACCCGGTCCTGCTTATTTTACCCAGCAACCCCCTGTTCTAAAGGTTCCTGTTGTCCTCTGCTTTGTGCTGTGCAAATCAGGTTGGTTTGCAGCTTTTCCAGGGCAGGTTTTAGGTTAGGATTTCTCGTGGGCTGCACGAGTTACTTCTCATCCATCTGCTTTCTGGCTCACGTACATGCTGTCGTCTTTTCCAGCTTTCCTGTCCTTGTGGGTTGAGAAAAAAGGAAAGGCTCCTTTGGTGCCATTGTTCTGCGTTCAGATCCCTATCTTAACCCAGAAGTCTCCCCATCAGTAATTTTACCTGCATTGTCCTGCAAGTGTAGCAAGATACTTTTATCCAACCACCACAGATGTTTCCCTTCATAAAGTACGCAGTATTCTTCTACACACCTCTCCTTCCCTGTGCGTATGCGAAACCTGTTTCAGGTGTGAAACTTCTGCCGTGGCCATGTGCATTTCACACTGTGCCACCGCTGCTGATTGCTCATTCAGAAGGGCTGTCCCGGTTCATTGCCCCATCTCTGGGCCCATCTGAAAGGTGAGACACCTCCTTGCTGTCATTTGCATCTCCATGAGCTCTGCCACAGCTGGGCATCTCTGCTCAGGCCTGCGTGGCAGCCAGCCTCCTTGATGGCCATCTGAGATGTGCACCCTCCTGTGCTGATTGGATCTAAGCTGTGTAATGAGGAAGATATTCCAGAAATGGTGGAGTAAGCTTCTGAGGGTGTCATAAAGGTCGTCATGCCCTGAGCTATTTGTGGGAAGCCAACTTCCAAGTGTGGGGCGATCCAAGTGGACGGAAGCTCAGGCCTCCTGCCAGTAACCGCATTAACTTGCCAGGCACGGGAGTGGACCAGCTTGGAGGTGGATCCTGTAGCCCAGCCTTGCAGCCTTGGCTGACCTCTTACTGCAACCTAAGCTCCCAGGTTTCTGACTGCCAGCCACTTCGGGAGACGGTATTAAACAGTTGTGCTTGGGAGAATTTCTTATGTATTCATATAGTTATGTATGGGTAACTTATACAAAATTTTTCCCCCATTTACATTTTTCAGGCTGTTACCTGTTCCTACTGTGTCTTTTTTTGTTGCTCCATTAGGAAAAAAAAAAATGTAGATATTCTTTAAATACAAAATATGTGTCAATTCTTTTGTTGCCCCTGTTGCAAATATTTTTCTCAGTTTATTGAATGTCTTTTATACTTTATGCTTTGATTTACATTAATTTCAACTTCTTTTCTAAACTATAATGTTTCCCTTAATGTCTTTGACATTTTGTATGTTATATTCCAAGAAGACTTTGTCTCCCTTAAGGTTGTAATAGTATCTTCCTGTATTTTATAGCTGTGTTTTTTTTTTAAATAGAGCTTTTTACTATATTTGGTAAAATTTATATTTTAAAAATCTGTTTTACTTTTCTTCCAAATGGATAGCCGGGTATCCCTGCACCATTTGTTAAACACCTGGTTTTTTGTACTCCTTTGGATTTGAAAAGCCACAGTACATTCACATTCACATTCACACTACATTCACATCTACTAGGAATCCAGTTCCAGCTAGGAGCATGCCTTGGTCCTTAGGCTAATTTGGCTCCAGGAACATACCTGACTGGTTCCTATGGCTTTACAGTGTGTGTTTACGTCCTATAAGGTAACTGATCTCCTCACTCATTTTGCTGCTTTTCCAAAAACACTCTGGCTTTTCATTTTCTAATGACTTTCAGAGCAGGCTTCTCGGTTAACTTAGTTTGTTGGGGCTGTGATTGTATTCACTTTATAAATCATGTTGGTGGGAACTTAGATCTTGTAAAATACCGACTCTTCCCATGCAGGACCATGACACCAGCACTGGAAGCCTCACCTGCTGCCCCCCAGCCACGTTAGCAGGAAGCTGGAATTGGGAGGGAAGCTGAGATCCAGCCTGGGCACCCTAATAGGGGAGGCAGACGTTTTATCCAAGTGGTATCTAACTGCCTCGCCACATGCCACCCCTAGTGTAAGGACTGCATAGCCGGCTTCCAGCAGAATGTTTGTATTTTACTTATATAAGCAGTTTGCTATTCTTAGAAGACGTTAACTATTCAGTGTGTCCGCTGTGCGTTAAGATACTTAGCTGGCCAGTCACGGATTGCAGAATCAGAATGACTCTGTAGCCAGAATGGGAGATTCGGCTGCCTGCTTTCTCCCTTAAGTGCCGCTCTTTTCTCCATGTATTTAGTTAGAATTTGGGGAGAATTTTAGCTCTTCTAATTATTAAGCAGTGATTTAATAATGGTTACTTACCCTCTCTGGGCCTCTATTATGCCATCTATACTAACTGAAATTGTAACAACACCAGATCTGGCTGCTGGGAGAGACCCTCCAGGAGACAGGCACCCACACATTGTCAGCTTGTGTGCCTTTTTAGCGAGGCGAGGGGGAATTATACAGAGTACTAGTGCACACAGCGTGTACGTTTCATCTGAACCACCTTTCATATCCACACAGTAAGTCTAGCAGGTGAGTGGTGAGCCATGCCATCACACAAGTATCTTTGCCGGTCCCTGGGAGGTGTCTGCAGAAGAACAGCACAGAAATCCCATCAAAACCTTGATCAACAATCTGTAGCTTAAAGATTTTGTGCCCACATAATTCTAGGCTACATTACCTATTTTAACCTCGCAGTTGTTTGGAGGGTCTTCTGCCATCTTCAACTATTAAAGATTTATTTATTTGAAAGAGTTACACACACACACACACACACACAGCGACAGAGACCTTCCTCTGCTGGTTCACTCTCCAAATGGCTGCAATGGATGGGACTAGGCGAGGCTGAAGCCAGGAGCCAAGAGCCAGGAACCTCATG
This sequence comes from Oryctolagus cuniculus, assembly GCF_964237555.1. Classification (NCBI taxonomy): domain Eukaryota; kingdom Metazoa; phylum Chordata; class Mammalia; order Lagomorpha; family Leporidae; genus Oryctolagus; species Oryctolagus cuniculus. Next base: position 12,525,925 of record NC_091437.1, read on the forward strand.
TGGGTCTCCCCCATGGGTGCAGATGCCCAAGCACCTAGAGCCACCTTTGGCTGCTTTTCCCAGGCCATTAGCAGGAAGCTGGATTGGAAATGACGCAGCTAGGGCTTGAACCTGTACCCATATGGGATGCTGGCAATGTAGGCGGTAGTTTAATTCATTATACCACAACACTGGCCCCAACTATTAATTTTAAAATTAAAAATGGGCAGTTGTGGCTGAGTTAAGGCATCATGTGGAATGCCTGCTTCCCATTCAGTTTCCTGCTAATGTGTTTGTGAGGCAGCAAATAATGGCTCGAATACTGAGTCCGTGCCACGCAAGTGGGAGATCCTCCTGGCTCCTGACTTTGGCCTTGCTCAGCCCTAGCCATTGTGGGCATTTGGGGAGCGAATGAGCAGACAGAAGACCTCTTTCTCTGTTGCTCTGCCTTTCAAATAAATAGAAATGAATGGGTAGCAACAAACAAAAACAAAAATACTACCTCTTAGCTTTTGAAATTCCCATTGCATTTTATAAAATGAGCTACTGTTTGAGAGGCAGATAGATAAAGCTCCCATCTATGGGTCCACCCACCAAGTGCCCACAAGAGCCAGGCCTGGGCTGGGCAGACGCTTGGCGCTCTTTGCCCGTCTCCCACATGGATGGGTGCCAGGCACCATTTCTGCTGCCTCCCAGCAGGAAGCTGGCAACCGAGCCTGAGCTGGGACTTGAACCCCGGTCCTCTGACAGGGTGTCCCTGCAGCCTAACCAGCATCCTAAGCGGAGGCGCAACTCCGGTGCCCGCTGCATCTTCACAGACACAACACTCGCACGCGGGGTTGGGAAGCAACTTCAGCGAGACAGCGCTATGACGGTACAGGGCACAGCTGTCACAGCCCACCGGGTCTGTCCAGGTGAGCACTGAATGTACCTACGACGCTTTCGAGAACAGTCTCCCAGGTCCCATGCCAAGCAGGAGATGACAAGTGTTGGTTTTGTTGTTTGAAGAAGGCTCTTGTCCTGAATCGGAGAAAGGTAAACAGATCTCCCAGCGCAGGCGGGGTTCCCCAGAGGCGTAAAGGCAACCTGCAGACCGGGTCTGACCTGCGGGTGTGGAAGACAGGAAGGCACAGGCCAGGCATGGAGGGTGCTTTTCTTAAAGAATTAGTCCTCGTGTTTACTGGCCAGGAGGGCACACCCGCGGGGGCCGGGCTGGCAGGCGCACGGAGCAGCCCTGCAGAAGCACGCACGGGGGGGCCGGTTCTGCAACAGGCCGGCTTCCTCCTCGTCCTCAGGTCCCAGCAGGGGCTCTGGCTTCCCGGGCGAGGTGACCATCCAGCTCCTCAGCCTGGGTCCTGGGCCTACCTGGTTGAGGAGCAGGAGCCGGTCCCCCACGTGCCCTGCTTTTCTGTCTTTTCCGACTCTCTACCGCACCCTGGGCTGCGGGACCTCCCCCCCCCCCCGCCCCCCGGCGTCCTCGCAGGCGGGAGCCACGCCACATGTCGTCTCCCGTGCACACACCCCCGCACTGCCACGGTGTAACGCGGCCCTTCTTCACGGCTGAGTACTACTCCGCAGAACGGGGGGCGCACGCCGTGGTCTCCACGCACCCGGACGCGGAGCTCCGTCACGGCAGGAGCCAGCGGTGCGGGACGGGAGCGGGCGCGGCCAATCCCGGGGCGTCCGCGGGGCTCCTCCGCAAGGCCGGCTTCCCGCAGGCCGCCGCCGCCGCCTCGGACTCGGGGCTGCAGGCCCCGCCTCCCGCGGCCCCCGGCACGCCCAGGCGCGGCCCGCGGCGCGCTCCGGCGTGCGGACCCCGCGGCGGCCGCGCGCAGCCTCGGACCCCGCGGGCGCCGGAGCGGGAGGCGGGGCGGTCGGGCCGGGGGCGGAGCGGCGGCCGCAGCAGCCGAGAGCCAGCCCGGCCCCGCCCGCCGTCGGCCGGCCGGCTGGCTGGGCCATGGAGGTCTACATCCCGTCCTTTCGCTACGAGGAGAGCGACCTGGAGCGGGGCTACACGGTAGGCGCGGGCCGCGGCCGCACGGGGCCCGGGCGCCGCCCCGGCCGCCCTCTCCCCTCCCCGGGCCGCGGGCGCTCGCGGGCCCCCGGGCCCTTTCCCGTGGCGCCGCGGGCCGGGCTCCGGGGCCTGGGGGCCGCGGCGCCGGGGGACGCGTGCCGGGACGGGGCGCCGCGCGCGCCCGGGAGCCCCCCGCACGCCGCGCGTGTGTGTGTGTGTGTGCGTGCGTGCCTGGCGCGGCCGCCCCTGCGTCGGGGCGCGCGGCAGGTTCCTGCTCAGCCGGCGTGAGCGCGGCCGTGGGTGTTGCACAGGTCCCGAGTGGGGCAGGTCGGGCCCTCGCTGGGCGGTGCGCGGGCGCCTGGGCGCCTGGGCCCGCCCCTCTGCGTCCCCCAGGTGTCGGCCCAGGTGGGTTTCCCGCGGGGTCTGGGCACCTGAGCCCTGCCCGCCCTGGCTTCAGGGGGCCAGCGCCTCCCTCGGGGCGAGAGTTTATTCCCACTTGTTCAGAAGAGCAGGTGGGGCTCGCCTGGAAGTCGGGTCTCAGGTAACCCCAAGTTTTCGCTCTTCTCGCCTGTACCTCTTATTCTTTGACCTTGCTGATGGCCAAGGCCGCGGACAGAGTGTCACACAGCAGTGGTGCTCAGGTCCCGGCGGCTGCAAGGCGCTTCCTCATTAGATGTGAAGTCAGGTATCTGCTCTGGGCCGGGCTAGTTGGCTAGTTCACCTTTTTCAGTTAGAGACCTTGGGCGCTGCTTCAGACGCAGAATTGGTAGGTGTGGCCGTGCTGCTTTGTTGACTTATTTTTAGCATCTGTTGGCATCTAGTGGATCTGGATATTTAGGGTTGGGGAAGGATGGCAGAGAGCGGTCTGAATTGTGTTCACAGCCAACTCCTTCATTTCCTCTAAATATTAATGGTATTTGGTGGCTGTGCATCTGATGCCTTTGGTTTTCAGAGCAAGAACTAAGCCACCCTCTCAGAGAGATTTAGAATGAAGAGCAGTGATTAGAAGAAATCCAGGGAGTATGTGGGTTTTTTGAATTAGATACACAGCTGCGTCCATGTGTCCCCTAACAAGTCCTTACTTAAAGTGCTTTCTCTGGGGAGGCTCCTGTGCTCAGCACTGTCAGAGACTTACATAAACAGTCCTAGCTAGCGTGGTAGCACGTGGGCGAACCTTAAGGGTCTTGTTGAAAACACTAACACCTGCAGCCCTCAGGGCTTTGTCCTTGGAGCTTTATCCCAGCCTCTAAGCCCAGAGCCTTGGCTGTCTTTCCATCTCCCTGGTTATGTCACCTGTCCAGTCACGGAGGCCTGGTGTCTTGGAGGTGCACTTTTTGGGATGTGAAGATAAAGGGGCTCCCAGTTAGGGGCCAGGGTCTTCAGAGCAAGGGTGAAGTCGGTGTGAGTGGGCCAAGCCCGGAGCACTCAGGCTCGCTGCCCTGAATTCGATTGTTGGCTTTCTCCTCCCCGACATTATTTTATTTGTGTAACGGGTGTGTGCCAGTCTCCAGGTTCTGATCTGGAAGGAGTTCTTTCTGTGTAGAGTTTGAAGGCTGCCAATGATGCTACGACAGTTGCTGTGCTCTTTAAAAGTTTACATGCAGGGCCCGACGTTGTAGCATAGTAGCTTAAGCCAAGGCCTGCAATGCCAGCATCCCGTGTTGGAGTTCCTGTTGCCTCACTTCCAGTCCAGCTACCTCCTAGTGGCCCGGGAAGAGCAGTGGAAGATGGCCCGAGTCCTTGGGCTCCTGTACCCACCTGGGAGACCCGGATAAAGCTCCTGGCTCCCTGGCTGTTGTGGCTATCTGGAGACTGAATCAGTGGATGGAAGATCTCTCTCTCTCTGGGACTCTGAAAATTAGGGAGAAAAAAAATCATATTTTAAAAAAAGTCTGTTAAGCCGGCGCTGTGGCTCAATAGGCTAATCCTCCACCTTGCGGCGCCGGCACACCGGGTTCTAGTCCCAGTCGCCCCTCTTCCAGGCCAGCTCTCTGCTGTGGCCTGGGTGTGCAGTGGAGGATGGATGGCCCAAGTGCTTGGGCCCTGCACCCCATGGGAGACCAGGAGAAGCACCTGGCTCCTGCCATCAGATCAGTGCGGTGCACAGGCCACAGCGCGCCGGCCGCGGCGGCCATTGGAGGGTAAACCAATGGCAAAGGAAGACCTTTCTCTCTGTCTCTCTCTCTCACTGTCCACTCTGCCTGTCAAAAAAAAAAAAAAAATGTCTGTTAAGATACCTTCTGACATGATAGTTTTCCTCTGGGAATTTACGAAGCAACTGTTAGATACTTTGTTCCTCTAAGTAACCGATTTTCTAATTGTTTCATTCAGTGATTCATTCAACAAATATTAACTGAGGGCCTGCTGTGTGTTTCTTTTGTAGGTGCCATGAATATGGCAGTAAGTAATAAATAGTTAAGCTTTTAAAAATGCTGGAATTTAAAAAACAATCCGTTTCCTAAACAGGAAACTGGGAAAACAGTGTACACTGTAGTGTTAAAATCCCTTTTTACTTTAATGATTGTGTTTTTTGTTTTGTAAATCACATTCTAACAAAGTCTGTGACGTTAAAGTGGAAGCAGAAAGTTCCCTCCCTGTACATAGTCTGTGCCCCCATGGACACAGCAGAGATGTGTTCGTGGAGGTTTTTCATTATGCTATGAAAAGATGTTGGTTTTTAATAATAAGTATGATAATAAGCTTTTAAAGAATAAACGCAGCTGCCATCCAGTGACTTCCCGGCAGCATCAGCGCTGTTGGGACCAAGACTCACTCCTGCGTGCCGTGCCAGTCCAAGTGCTCCACGGTTTGTTCTCCTGCCTGTCTGTTGGTGGCCATTGGCACCTGCTTCGAATTCTTAATGACAAAACCCAATAGTAAAATAAGACATCTTTGTTCCTATTTAAATATTTGAAAGGCTGAGAGACAGAAAGAGAAAGAAATGTCTTCAGTCTGCTGACTCACTCCCCAGATGGCTGCGTTGGCTGGGACTGGACCAGGAGGAAGTCAGGAGCCAGGGATTGTACCCAGACACTTGGGCCATCTCCCACTGCTTTCCCAGGTGCAGTAGCAGGTAACTGGATTGGAAGCAGGGCAGCTGGGACTCAAACCAGAGTCCTGGTATGGACTTGACATTACCGCAAGCAGCAGCTTAACCTGCTGCACCACAATACTGGCCCCTCTGTTGCTTTTTTAAAAAAAATGTTTTTAAAGTTTATTTTCTTTTTATTTAAAAGGTAGAGGGAAGGGGGAGTAGTCTTCTGTCCACTGGTTCATGCCCCAAATGCCTGCAGCCAGCAACAGCTGGGGCTGAGGCAAGCCACGAGTGAGGAGCTCCACAGGGGTCGCCCAGGTGGGTCGCAGGTGCCCAAGTACTTGAGCACTGTCTCCTGCCTCCTTGAGTCTTCATTATCTGGAAACGATTGGAAGCAGCGTGGCCAGGACTCGAACCAGGCTCGCCGATAAGTTACGGTCATGTCCTGGTTGGCAGCTTAGTGACTGTACGGAACACCTGCCACTTGTACATGCTATTTTAATGTTCACTGCTAGGATTTTTCTAGACCATCAACAACAAGAGGTCCTTTTAGTTTTTTTCAGGTTTTTATAGATACTGTTCAGTTATTCAAACAAAACTTTACAGGGGGCAGCGTTCTGGTACAGCTCCCTGCTAATGCTCCTAGGAACGCAGCGGAAGATTGCCCAAGTACTTGGACCCCTTCCAGCCAGGTGGGAGACCTGGATAGAGTTCCAGACTCCTGACCACTGCAGATGTTTGGGGAGTGAACCAGCAGATGGAAGGTACTTCTCTGTCTCTAATTCTGCTTTTCAAAAATAAAAAAAAAATTAAAGTTACATAAATCTGTGCTTAGTGTGCAAAATAATTTACCTGTAAAAGTGGATCCTGGCCCTTGAAATGTGTACTGTGGGCCTGCACTCTGTTGAGTGAGGAATGAAAGATGGAAGTGCTCTCAGCCTCTGGGGCCCTCAGCCCACCAGGGTCAGCTCAGGGCGAGGTGGGAAAGGGCTGGGGTGCCCTCTGTCAGCTGGAGCCCTGTGGGCAGGCCAGGGAGGGCGTGGAGGTCAGCTGTGCCCTGCAGAATGGAGACTGGCGTGGCGGTAGGCCTTAGGAATGCTGACTTGGAAATCTGATTAGCGTTTTGCTAGCATTGTGAGTTTGTGAAAGAGGAAATAACAGGGCAGAAATCGCCTGTCAAGGCTTTTCAGATTCTAAGTTATCGCAACAAAAATGTGGGGGTCACTTGTACTTCAGTTTGGTGTGCAAAAATAGGAGAGACTCCTGGGCCAAACTGCAGAGGACCCAGAATGGTAGCCCCTGGGAGGGTTCCTGCCCTGCGTGGCTGGCTTGCTCTGTGTGTGTCCTTGCTGGACTCCCTGAGGCTGGGCACAGCGTCCCCTGCCCCACCGTGCCCTGGCCCGGGGGAGCTCAGTCCCTGTCTGTGGGATAAGTAAGGAGTGAGTGGATCTTCTCGTGGGAGGGAAACTCAGAAGAGCTGTGGCCTGGAGGCCTGAAGCGGGTCTGGGTGCCGTGGGCGTGGGTGCTGCCGGGCGTCTCTGTGTCAGCAGCAGGGACTGTGCAAAGGGCTTCCAGAAAGAGCCGTGGGCAGAGCCCGGCTGCCAGCTGGAGAGCTATAAAGGGAGCGTGGACTTCAGCCTCAGACAAGGAAGGAAGTAATGTGCTTAGCTGCGTGCGCATTTAGAAAGACGACTGTCTTAGGCAATTTGGACAGCTCTGAGAAAAATTCCGTGAACTGGGTCGTTCATCAGCCCTGACTTCTTGTAGTCCTGGAGGCTCTGACAAGTCCAGGATCATGATGGAGGCAGGTTCAGGGTCTGGAGCATCGACAGTGCCCACTTGCTGTGGCGCCACCTGCTGGAAGGGCACGGAGCTGTCTGAGGGTCTTACACGGGCACTCATGCCATTTCTGAGCCCCTTGACCTAATTCCTCTCCCAGAGGCCCTGTCTCCTCGGGCTTAGGGTTTCAGCATGTGATTCTGGGCGAGACACAAACATTCAGATGGTGGCAGTGGCCTTGGGGCACTGAATATTTCAGTGACACTTGCAGTGACCTGGTTGGCGCGGAGGCTTTATTTAGCTTTGCTCGTGGTGGGGAGGTGCTGACGGCCAGTCTCCAGTGCTGAGTGACTCAGGTGACCGCGTGGAGGCGGAGGCCAGCAAGCAAGAAATACTGCAGCAGGCCAGATGGTTGGTGACTGCCAAGCTGTGGGCATGGGAGCAGCTGTTTGATTATGGAGTTCAGAGTGGGTGAAGGCCCTGGATTGAAGCGTGGCTGTACGATGGAAAGCCACGTGTGGAGTGGGGAGGGCCAAGGTGACGTTCCAGAACTGGGTGGGCAGAGACGCCCCAGAGGGAGAAAGCGATCCCAGCTGTGTGGCTGGAAGAGGGGGGTGGGGCAGGCCTGATGCTGTCTGGAGTCGGGGAGGGGAAGGTGGTGAGCCGGCAGTGGGGTGAGGGGCCTCTGAGACAGAGCAGGTGTCGGGCTCTGGCTTCAGCGAGGGTTGCAGTTTTAAGATACCTTGTTGATGAAAACAGCAAAATGAGAATCCTCACTTAGACGCCAACACAAACATTTGCATATGTCGTATTTCAGCTTTCATAGCTGTAAAAATCCCAGCACTGATTTAGGGAAGTTTTTCAAGTCCATTTGAACCACTCATCTGTGGTTGACTGCGTGTTGGGTTTGGGCCATAATCCGCTAAGACAACTGTCTCAGATACCCATAATCCCAAATGTTGCAAACCCAAAAGGTCAAAATCCCCTAAAGTCTAATATTGAAAATCTAACTTTGGAAAAAATAATTTAAAAATTCTTGAAGAGACCTTTTATTACATTTTATTTTTTAAAAAGATTTACTTAGTTATTTGAAAACTGGAGTTAGAGAGGGAGGGAAAGAGATCTTCTAACTGCTGGTTCACTGCCCAAGTGGCCTCAACTGCCTGCACAGAGCCAGGCTGAAGCCACGAGCTGCTTCTGCGTCTCCCACATGGATCAGGGGCCCAAGCAGCTGGGCCACCTTCCTCCGCTTTCCCAGGCCCTTAGCAGGGTGTGGCATTGAATTGGAGCAGCAGGGGCTGGAATTGGCATCCTGTGTGGGATGCCTGTGAAGCCACAACGTTGTGGCTCACTAGGCTAATCCTCCGCCTAGTGGCGCCGGCACACCAGGTTCTAGTCCCAGTCGGGGTGCCGGATTCTGTCCCGGTTGCTCCTCTTCCAGGCCAGCTCTCTGCTGTGGCCAGGGAGTGCAGTGTAGGATGGCCCAGGTCCTTGGGCCCTGCACCCCATGGGAGACCAGGAGAAGCACCTGGCTCCTGGCTTTGGATCAGCGCGGTGCGCCGGCCACAGCACGCCGGCCACAGCGGCCATTGGGGGGTGAACCAATGGAAAAAGGAAGACCTTTCTCTCTGTCTCTCTCTCTCATTGTCCACTCTGCCTGTAAAGAAAATAATAATAATAATAAAATTTTTTTTAAAAAGTAAGTAAAAGACATGTTAAGGAGAAGGTGCAGTGTGCAGGCTATGTCCCTCTGGCTGGGAATTCTGTGTGTCCAGCTTTCTGACTGTAGTTGTGTAAATGCTGTGACCCCAAGGCTGCGGGTGGGTCAGACTGCGAAGGGACACCCTGCGTGCCAAGAACTCGCGAAGCTCCCGATACGGTGCTTGCTTCCCTTCCTAGCTGGCTGTGCTGTCTTGCCTGATGCACACAGCTTGCAGCTCTCGGACAGCCAAACGCATGGCATGCACACTGTCTGCTCTCTGGGGTGCTGCCTCCTGGCCCTTCTCTGTAGCTTTGCACTCCTATGGGAATAGAGATTTAGGGGATTTTTTGGCCCTTAGGATTTCAGCATTTGGGAATGTAAGCTTTTGGGATTGTGGTTTTGGGAATTTTAGACTTAAAGGATTTTGGTGTTTGGAATTTCAATGTTGGGCATTAGTGGCCATCAGGATTGTGTCTTTGGGATTATGATCAGCAGCAGTGTGCTTGTGAAGATACACTGTGGGCCAGTGCTGTGGCATAGTGGGTAAGGCTGCTGCCTGCAGTGCTGCCATCCCATGTGGGCGCCGGTTCGGGTCCCGGCTGCTCCACTTCTGATCTGGCTCTCTCCTATGGCCTGGGAAAGTGGTGGAAAATGGCCTAGGTCCTTGGGCCCCTGCACCCATGTGGGAGACCTGGAGGAGGCTCCTGGCTCCTGGTTTCGGTTCGGCACAGCTCCAGCCATTGTGGTCATCTGGGAAGTGAACCAGTGGATGAAAGACCTCTCTCTCTCTGACTCTCCTTCTTTCACTGTATAACTCTTTCAATTGAATAAATAAAATCTTTAAAAAAAACACCTTTTTCTCAGCATATGGAATTTATAACTGATTTACTTAAAGATGTCTCATGCTCCTTAATACATGGGTAGCATTATATATACATAATCATATTATTTTGATACATGCAGGAAGCATTGTTTCAAGGTTTTCATGGGTTCAACTACAAAGGATGAATAATTCAGTAGATGACCCATTACTTTCAGTATGCTAATTCTGCCATAGTTCAACCCCTCATGTCTCTCTCCTTTTTAAATTTAGGAGTATTTAAGTGAAATGCAAGGTATAATTTCACCTGTAAATGTATCACTATGAATACCTGGCAGGTGAAAGACATTTTTAAAAAGTGACAGAAATGTGACTATTGTTGCAGAATTAGGAACACTGCTGTGTCATCCAGCTCCGGGTCATTTTTTACTGCAACCACAGTGCGCGTGTGGGCGTGGACTTCTCAGTGATTGGCATGTCAGTGTTATTGCCGTTCTGTGTCTGAGAATGGCGCTGAGAGGTGGGGTGCCAGTGGCCCTCCTATCCTGTTTCCTTTTGCTCTCCGAGTAGCTTCCCCTTGGGGACAGAATGGTGAGAAAGTTTGCAGGCTTTTTCTGTCGACTCAGTACCCAGGGAATAGAGGATGGTTGCCAACAACAGTAAGGGCCCTGTCGCCTCCCCAGAAGCCCTGAGCCGAAATCTCCCTTCAGACTTCACTGCCCCGTTGGGTTTCTCACCCACCGCTGCTCTCCCAGGGTTCTGTGTGCCAAGTAGCTGAGGCTGGGCTTGTCTGAACCCGTCCCGTGGCACCACATGGGGGGTGGGTTGCCACATGGAGTGGACTTCTGGGAGGAGACCTCTCTGGAGCTGGGCATGGGCTCTGTGCATGCCTGCCTCCCAACCCAACAGGTTCCACAGCGAGGGGAGGATGTCGGTGAGCCTGTCCCGTGCCCAGGGCCGACCTGTCAGTGAGTCACTGTTAGGAGCTGGGATGTGGAAGGGGGCACGCCTCCCACTGGGTGGGTAAGCTCCCCGCAGAAGCGCTCATTCAAAGTCTGCTGAGATGTTCCCAGCACCCCAGGCCAGGAGATACAGTTGGAAAATGTTCTTGACACAGTAGCAAACTCAGAGTGCTCCCCTCCCTTGAAAAATCAAAGAGCCTCTAACTTTGGAAACATAGTACTTAAAAAATGTGCGGACAGAAGGGAATTACTTTTCTTTGAACTAGAAGTAACTTCTAATATTTTTAGTAGTTTCCTCATGTATTTGTTCCAGTACACTGAATTTTGAAATCATCTGAGGTTTGTAGAAGCTTGGGACGTTAGTACAGACGGTTGCCGTGTCCCCTCACCCAATTTCCCCGGCTGTTGACATGTGATGTCACGGTGGTACTTTTGTCAACACGGGGGAAGCGTAGTGTTGGGTCACACTTAGAACTTGGCTCCAGGCTTCATTTGGATTTCAGCAATTTCTCTGCTCATTTTCTTGTTTCGTTCTAACCCAGGGTGCCACCTTGCCCTTGGGTCTGCCCTCATCCCGATGATAGGTCAGTAGTCCACATTGTGAGTTTCAACTGGGGAGTTCAGGTGCATCCTGGGTCCTTTCTGCCCTTTGGGAAGAAGGGTGTGTGGTGGGGGCCGACAAAACCAGCCGGAGCGGGGCCAGCGGGGGCCCTGGCCTCCTTTGAATGCCGAGCCTGACTCTGGCAAAGCTGCTTTCTGCCCTCCGCCTTGTTTGCCTGATCTCGGGGTTTGGTTTGGGGATTCACTGAGAGGATGCTGGCTGTGTACCAGGAATCGTATCTCTGGCTTTTATTCGAGGTTTATTTTCGTTTCAAGTACATACTGCCTTGAAGTTTAGTTGGTTTTCTTTTTTAAAGCTCTTTCATGTAACTTATTAATGTCAACAAAAGCCAGAGAGAAATGTTTATGTTATAAAAAATAAACTCTTTGCAAGGACTTTGAAGTGCTTCAACAACAGCCGTGGCGCACGGCCCACTGTATCCTCAGTGCGGCTCTCAAACCGTGTGTGCGTTGGCGTTGCCTTTTCTGCTGTCCCTGCATGCGCTGTTTTCCCCATGGCTGTGAAGGCCGCTCTAGTTAGGGGCGTGATCAGGGTGTGTTGCAGAGGTCTACCAGATGCCACTGTCCTGCCTGCCCCATGCTCCTCCATCCCCCGCCCCCAGCCCCTGCAGAATGAAGCAGCCGTGAGGTCCCTGCACTGTTCTCTCTCGCTTTTCCAGTACTCATTTAGGTGTCTTGGGATTGTCTGTGATTTGCTTTTTTATAGCTTTCCGGTGTTCGTTTGCGGTGCTTCCCTCCACCCCCCTCACCTTAAAGGTAACTCTTGGGACATCTCGACGCAGCAGCGGAGAGAACAAGGACGGCTCCACTCAGGTTTGGAGCTCAGTGACTCACGACCGCTTTGTATCCTGCTCTTCCCCACTGCTCCGTGTACATCCTCCCCATTTCATTCTGAAACAGACCTCAGACCTTTCTGTAAATATCGTCAGTTATTCATAGGTCTTTTACACTATGGCCACAATGTCATTATCATACAAATAGCAGTAATTCATCAGTTTCACAAATATGGTTCCATTTGTATATAAATTCATTTTTTTGCAATATGTGGGTATAGTGTATTTGCAGTTTAATTCATTGCCTTGGTCACCTTTATGCACTTTGTGTCCCTGTCCCATCTTTGTCCATTTCAAGTTGGGTGCTGTGCCCTTGACACAACCCCTGTGGTCTTTGATATTGTCCTTGCTTTCTGGTACTGACAAGGAATTCCTAATAGTTCTTTTCCATTCATACCCCAGATTGGGAATTAGCCGTTTTCCCAAAGGTTTTTTTTTTTTTTTTTTTTTTTTGACAGGCAGAGTGGACAGTGAGAGAGAGAGACAGAGAGAAAGGTCTTCCTTTACCTCCAATGGCCGCTGTGGCTGGCGCACCGCGCTGATCCAAAGGCAGGAGCCAGGTGCTTCTCCTGGTCTCCCATGGGGTACAGGGCCCAAGTACTTGGGCCATCCTCCACTGCACTCCCGGGCCACAGCAGAGAGCTGGCCTGGAAGAGGGGCAACCGGGACAGAATCCAGCGCCCCGACCAGGACTAGAACCCGGTGTGCCGGTACTGCAGGCAGAGGATTAGCCTATTGAGCCGCAGCGCCGGCCCCCAAAGGTTTTAATGGAGAATACTGCAGCCTGGGCCCAAGATTTTCATTCTTTTCAGTGGTTCAGACGCTCCTTGGACTCCTGCATCTTGTGTCAGAACGCCTGGGTGTAGTGCCAGCTCTGTTCTGATCCCAGCTTCCTGCACATGTGAGCCGCGGGAGGCAGCACGAAATGGCTCAAGTGGCAGGGTCCCTCCTACCCATTTGAGAGAGCTGGTTTGAGTTCTTGGCTCCCAGCTGTGACCTGGACCAGCTCTGGCTGCTGTGGGCATTTGAGGAGTGAAGCAGCAGATAGGTGGTCTTTGTCTTTTGTCTCTTTCACTCTCAGATTAATTAATTGAGAAAGTTGTGGTATGAGGCAGGCAGCAGCACTGCATTGATAATGGGGAATTATTTTTCTTCTGGATACAGATGGCCTTGTTGCCAGCAGATATGTGGGATCAGAAGATCGGATGGGACATTAATCACTAACGTTTCCCATGGGAAAAAGACCTTTCACTTGAAAACAGAATGGAGCTATGGTGTAGCGGTGAAGCCACTGTCTGCAGTGCTAGCAGGCACCGATTCGAGTCCTGGCTGTACCACTTCAGATCCATCTCCTTGCTAATGCAAGGAAGATGACGCAGGTGCTTGGGCCCCTGCACCCACGTGGGAGACTGGGATGAAACTACAGACTCCTGACTTTGGCCTTGCTCAGCCCCAGTCGTTGTGGCCATTTGGGAGGTGAACCAGCAGATGAAAGACCTCTCTCTCTCTCTCTCTCTCTCTCTCCTCTCCTCTCCTCTCCTCTCCTCTCATAAGTCTGGCTTTCAAATAACTAAAAAATAAATCTGAAGAAAAAAAAATAGAACAACTCCTGATCTGTTCATGCCCCACTCTCTTTTCCTTAGGTAAGCAGTGGTGTACACCAGCACTTACTCCCCGCTGCTGGTACCCTGCACTTTGCTCCCCAGAATGTGTGTGTGAAGAGCGGCATTGTTTTCTGAGGCTGCCCTGTGTTCCTGGGCCTGGCTGCAGTCAGTAGCCTTGTGTGTGTCTTTAGGGTCTGTTCCTAGCAGCCGGTTACTGGATCACCAGGCAGGTGCCCATGCAGCTTTGCCATTTCTTTCAAATTCCAGTACACAGATGGTGCTGTTTCCCATCTCCATGGCAGCAGAAATGCGCGTCTCCCGCCGAGCCTGCCACCAGAGCTGTTGGACTTGACTGTGTGATGGAGAGAGAGAGAGAGAGAGAGGGGAGGGGAGGGGAGGGGAGAGGAGAGGAGAGGAGAGGAGAGGAGAGGAGAGGAGAGGAGAGGAGAGGAGAGGAGAGGAGAGCCCAGCCCAGTGGGTGGCAGAGGCTCAGGTACTCTGGCCATCTTCCGCTTTCCCTGGCACAGTGGCAGGAAACAAGATCAGAAGTGGAGCAGTGGGGATTCTGGCATTGCTGGTCTGCAACGTGAGCCCCTCAAGGTAGTTGGCAATGTTGTTGGTTACCTCCTTCATCGTGGGTGGCATTGAGCTTCTGTGTATGGTTAAGAACCTTTTGTAGTTCTGTGAATAAGATGCTTTCAAAAGTGGTATTTATTGGGGCTGTCTCTGTGGCATAGCAGGTAAAGCTGCCGCCTGCAGTGCCAGCATCCCATAAGGGTGCCAGTTCAAGTCCTCACTGCTCCATTTCCAAACCAGTTCTTTGCTATGGCCTGGGAAAGCAGTGGAAGATGACCCAGTCCTTGGGTCCCTGCAGCTGTGTGAGAGACCTAGAAGAAGCTCCTGGCTTCAGATCAGCTTAGCTCCAGCCATTGCGGTCATTTGGGGAGTGGAGCAGCAGATGGAAGACTTTTCTCTCTTGCTCACTCTCTGCCTCTCTGTAACTCTGCCTTTCAAAAAAAAAAGTGTTATTATTTTAAGTTTTTCACTCTTTCAGGTAATGTTTTAACTTCCTAATCAGAACTATTCAGTTTTATTAAAGAAGTATCCAATGGGTGAGTGAATCAAAACATCGCATTAATGGAGAAGCTGAGATTCCTCCCTGGGGCTGGGAGGGTCTGGTGATGAGCTGCGTACCCCACTCCCCAGTGAGGGCCGCAGTGGTGGAGCCGAGGGAAGACGTCTGTGTGTCCGGGAGCAAGGCGGGCCCTGCCACCTCCAGCCATGTGAGCTGCCCTGTAGTGTGCAGAGCCCCAGATAGCTTAGGGAGCATCTCAGGGATGAACTTCCGGTTAGTGCACGAAGCAGACCCCGGCGAGTTCCGAGCTGTCCACTTTGGATGCCAATGCTTGCCGATGACATATCCCGTGGAAGCTGTAGAGTAGCCAACACTGAATGATACGGAGACCTCCAGGTAAGTCACTGAGTTTTCAAAAACATTTCTTGGCTGTTTGCTCTGGATTCTAGGGAAACATAAAGGAAATAAAGTAATAATGGTGCATCCGGCTAAATGACTGCCAGTGGTTGTGTCAGGAAAACAAGCACGTTGAGACAGAGAGCCGTCTCTCTTGGGCAGGATTGTGAATTGGAGGGCTAAAAACAGGCGGTGGGGTTGAAGCAGAGAGGCAGTTGGCAGCCATTGTAGGTTGCTGAGGGCTGGGACCATTTATTTATTTGGAAGGCAGGCAGAGAAAGAGAAAGATCTTGTATGCACTGGTTCATTCCCCACATGCCTGCAAGGGCTGGGGATGAAGGAAGCAGGAGTCAGAAATTCCATCCTTATCTCCCACATGGGTGGCAGGAACCACGTACTCGGGCCATCCCTTGCCGCCTCCCAGGGGGCACAGAGCAGGAAATTGGATCAGAGAGGTGGAATTCCAGCCCAGGCACTCTGATGCAGGACGTGGGCAGCCCCAGCTGCAGCTTAACCTGCAGCGCCGCAGCACCAGCCGCCATGTCTGCTTTAGGTGTTCCACACAGTGTTGACGTGGACTGTACGGCCCCCTGGCGAGGAAAGAAAGCAAGTATGTACACAATGTCACCTTCAGATGCTGAGTCTGGAAAACAGGCTGCCCCGCCGTCAGTTCCCTGGTTGGTTCACGTGGCATGCCTCATTAGCATACACTTTAAATTCCTTGATGATTATTCTGGCCTCCTGATTAGTTGTTATCTCTGCCTTCTGATTGGTTGTTATTTTGGCTTCCTGATTGGTTGTTATCCATGCTTTCTGACTGCTGTCATTCTGCCCTTCCCCTTCATTGGCTAAATCTGTATTCACTTTTCAGGAAGGAGCCAATCAGAGAGAGACACTTTATGTATAAAAGAGTCAGTACTGGCAAGCTTCCGTGGTACTTCCTGTTGACTGCAGGAGGCTTCTCGCTGGCAAGAAAGTTCTCTTTGCTCACGTCCTTGTCCACGTGGAAATTCTTCGACGTGAGACAAGGACTGAGATGGCCCTCATCGTCCTGCAACAGCGTCAGAATCAGCTGGGCTTGAGTAATGAAAGGATGAGCTGTGTGCTCACTTTAGACTCCCATGAGGCATGTGCTTAACACTGACTGACAGGCTTGACAGGCGTCAGTCCCGGAAAGCACAAGTTGTCCCGGCTCAAAGGTTGCACGATCTTTGGTCCCCTCTGAGCAGCACAGCAGTTCTTCATGATGTTTTTGTCCATTCAGACAACCAGATTAGCCCTGGAGAGACAGAGACAGTGTTGACAGTGAGCGGCGTGTGCTGCCTTTCCAGCCATTTCTTTAGGTGTGAAGAGCAGAAGTGCCTGTCGGGGCCGGGTGCCATCCTGTTGTAGTGGCTGAGGGGGATTCATGTCACTGTGGCGAGGGCTGGGACCACTTGCTTCTGGTCCCAGCCTAAAGAATGAATGGAATTAAGGGTCTCAGAAACCTCTGAGAAGGTTTTGTGAATTAACCTCCCCTCCCGGAAGATTTCAGAAGCCGGTAGCCACCGGGAAGCCCTCTCAGACCCGACACTCTGAGGACCGCCTGGGGCGGATCTGAGACAGGCCAGGGCCACCTGCTACTTTTTTTTCCCCTCGTGGGGGAGACGCTGGTATTTGAAATATGCTGCTGTCCTCCGCTTGTTGGTTTCTGTTAAGAGGGAGGTTGCTCAGGTTTTCAGTTGGTAAGTCTCACTCCCAGCGGCCTTTTCCTAGTTCTCTGAACTTAGAGGAGTTGTTTTCAGCGCTGTTAAGTTTCTCTCTCTCCTTGCGATGGGAAGTATCTTGTCTGGGTTCACCTAAGGCAGGTGGAGCGGAATGCGGCCCCCTCCCAGGGTATTGTTGGGGCTTGCTGGGTGTGTGGGAGTTTGTTTCTGTTGAGGGAAGGCTTGGGGAGAGATAATTAGGGGCAGGTAGGAGAGCAGGTGAGATGCTGCCTACAGCATGGCCTGAAATTCAACAGGCACAGTAATGATAGGTGAGAACCAGCACTGAAGGAGGTGGTGAAGGGAACAGGTTCTGTAATCCTAGTGAGGCTATGAGCCTGAAAATCTGTTGTGGTCAGTTTGGTGTTGTTTATTAAACAAGAAAATCACTTAACCCAAGGCCCACCCTTGTCCGTGTTCACAAGTGTGCAGAAACTTTGACCTAAAGCTGTTCACGACTGCATTGTTTATGGCATGCAGGCAAAATGGAAACAAGTCGGCCCACTTTCTGAACCAGTCTTCCTGGGCTCTGTCTCGAGTGGCAGGTGCTAGTCCTAATCTGCTAGGGACACTGCTGTTAAAAGTCTGGTGGCCCGTTTTCAACACAATGGACAAATAACTTCAGCCAGAGTTGGAGACGTAGTAAAACTCACTGAGCAAACCCGAGGTTAGGAAGCAGCCAGCTCACAAGAGGAAGCTGAAGTGCGGAGAAGGGAGGAGGAAGGTAACTTTGTAACTTAGGTGCTATGGGGCGGGGGAAGGTTGCACAGCCCGCAGTACTCAGCCAGTGAGGTACTCAGCCAGTGAGGTACTCAGCCAGTGAGGCACCGGGGGAGGGACCGGCATGCTAGGATAGAAACTGCTTGCTGTAACTGCTGGGGGGGGGGGGGGCTGCTCATCATAACACCTGACTTTTCAGGAGCAGTGATAAAGTCTCTTGCTTTCCCTGTGTGTCTTGTGACCAGCTGGTGTCTTAACTCCCGGTTCTGTCGAATCAGAGGTGTGTGTCCTGGGGGGAGCGTTCTTCCTTTGGAACTGAGACCTCTAGGCCAGCAGAGCATAAAGTTGGGGAGAAGGGAGAGAAACCGCCGGGCGTGGGGGCCGCGGGGTGAGGATGGGTGGTACACTCACCTTCCCCCATTCACCCCTGGGCCCGTGATCCTGGCCGTGGGAGACCGAGCGATGTGGAGTGGCTGCTGACTCGGGGCGTGGCAGCTCCCTGGCCCCGCAGCTGTGATGTGTTTCCAGCAGCCGTTCCGAGCCGTTCTGCGGAGCCGGCTACTGGGGAGTAGGGTGAGCCCCGAGAGAGAAGTTCGTGGGCCCCTGCTGTTCACTTGCTGTGAAGTGAGTTCCTCGGAAGCGCTGGCCTGTGCTGCAAAGACCCCCATGCGTGACACTGTCACCGTGGCTCAGGCATTGTGTGAGTCCACAGAGGAGGGTGTTGGCAGAAGTACCATGTGCAGGGAAGGCGAATCCGTGTCCCGGGTAGCTGGCTGCCCCTCCCGTGGCAGAGGGAGTCCCAGCTAATCCACCTGCACCAGGTGGCCAGGTGGTCTTTCCGGGGAACGTGGCCGGCTCGGGCACTCAGTGGTGGTCTCTGCCGCTGGCAGATTGGGCTGCAGCCAGATTGGCCTTGGTAATTGGAAGCCCTTGAGCGTAACCTCCTGGCTGCCAGCGTGGCCACTCTGCGTGTTCCCGAGCCGTGGGGCCTGACAGTGGAGCCTGGGGTGAGTGGGTGACAAGCGTTCTGCTCAGGTCACCTTTGCTTCCATTCACATGGAACACAGCTGTCGCCGTAGTTCTCTGGTCTGTTCAGAGCGAGCGTCCGCACACCTCTTCCTCAGATAGCCTTGTCACCGGTTTTCCGTTCATGTTTCTTCCCACCCAGCCACACCGGTGGGCTGCAGCCCCTGAATGGCCTGGATTGCCATTTCTCCTTGGAGCAGAGAGCACAGGCAGGTGCCAGGCCCGCGGTTCTGCCCGCCGGGAAGATTGCCTTTCACCCCCTCAGGGATGTCCCACAAGGGGTGTGGCACCCACTTACAGGTAGCACCCACATACTCTGCAGAACCATCTGTAAACTGCATCTCAGTGGGGGGAGGGCATTGTGGGGGTGGGAGCTGCGGGCGTTTGAGCCACCCTCTGGTGTAACTTGGGTCTGATCGTGCCTACGCCACGGCCGTTTGGAGGAGTATTGCCGTGCCTCCTCAATCTGGGTCGATGGCTCAGTCTCTGCTAAGACCCATTGGTGGGCTGCACGATGGTTCAGGCTGTACTAGGACCCAGTGGTAGGCTCCGAGCTGTTGATCAAAAGGAGAGTACTTGTCCACAGAAGATGGCAGAACCCAGACCCTAGGGGGCCCTCACTGCACTTGGCCAAAGCAGACTGCCAGGCTGCGACCGGCTCCCCTGTCTGCCCCTGGCTGCAGGCACCATCGGCTCACCTGGCCCTGCTGCCCCTGTGGCCGAGTGGCTTGCGTGGCAGCAGGACCTGTTGCAGGAGCTTTCCCCTGTCGGGGCTCCACTCAGAACCAGCAGCTGGGGCCAGCACTGTGGCGCAGCGGGTTAAAGTCCCAGCCTCCCACGCTGGCATCCCATGTGGGTGCCGGTTCAAGTCCTAACTGTTCCTCTTCCCATCCAGCTCCAGATTGGCCCAGTTACGGCCGATGTGGCCATTTGGAAAGTAAACCAGCAGATGGAAGACGTCTCTACCCCTCTCTCTGTCTCTGCCTCTCTCTGTAACTCTATATTTCAAATAAATAAATCTTAAAAAAAAAAAAACTGAGAAAACTCATTTAAAAAAAAAATAAAAAGAACCAGCACTCTGTGGGTCCCTTGGCGAGTGGGCCTGGACAGTGTACCACGTGAGAAGTGTGTTGCTTCCGGGCTCCATCCGTGCTGGCAGGGCTGTCAGCTTAGCTCTGTCTCTGTCTGCAGTTCGACACACACATCTCATCCAGACGCATCTAAAGTAGGCAGGCATGCAGGTTAAAATTGATCGAATTTGTGAACTGGAAGACCACGCCCCTGCTCCTACCTGATGCCTTTGCTACGCCCCTGTGTGGCCTCATTCCCCTACCTGGCCACACCGGGGTGCCCACTAGCCAATCAGGTTAATTAACCACTCCCCTTTGGAGTGGGTTAAAAGCCAGGACATGGTGTGGCCTGGCCTGCTCTTCTTCCCTGACCTCTTGTCAGGACAGGGCTGGCTGTAGCCCCGCGCCTCCAGGGCGCATGGCCTTCGGGCCATGTGCTCTAGGCTTCCTGGCCTGGATGCTCATCCACGTGGCTGGTTCCTGGTGCTTGGTATGAACCCCCATTCACTTCTCTCCCCTAAATAAAGCTCTCACTCTCCTATGCATCTTTCTCACTGAATAAAAGCTTAAAAAGTACCATGCTGCCTCGTTGATCTGTGCCAGTATTTAGAATTCTTCTCTAAATACTAGGCAAGAACCCTCTCGGGCTTATTGATATCAGGGATTTAGTAATACGCCCGTGGTGAAATCATAAGGCACCCCAAATTCTGGTAGCGCGTGTGGCACCCCGGATAGCACTTCGGGGGAACTTTAAGGGGCCACATTTCAGGGTAAAGTTTAGGGGGTCTTGTCCGACTTCACATCCTTTTCTGGATGCAGGCAGAACAGTGTTTGACTAACTGGCTGGGCACGCTGTTGCCCAGTCAAATTGACTCGTGAAGGGAACCCCCTCCTAAAAGTGGAATACACATGGTAATGCTTTTTTTTAAATTAAAAAAAAATACTTATTTGAGAGGTAGAGTTAACAGACAATGAGAAGGAGAGACAAAGATCTTCCATCTCCTGGTTCCCTCCCCAAATGGCCACAACAGTCAGAACTGAGTTGATCTGAAGCCAGGATCTTCTTCCAGGTCTCCCAAGCACTTCAGCCATCTTCTACTGCTTTCCCTGGTGGTGGCAGAGAGCTGGATTGGAAGTGGAGCAGCCGGGACTAGAACTGGCGCCCGTATGGGATGCCGGCACCACAGGCGGAGGATTAACCTGTGCCACACTGCAGGCCCTATGGTAGTGGTTTGTCCCTTGTTTGTGTTCAGGTGAACATAGCATGAGAAAATAAATGTGTTTGTGTCGTCTTCTGTGATGTGTATTTTAGACTGTTTAATCAGTCGTGTAGGTCGAAGTCTCTTCGGGTGCATGTCAGCGGCACGTTTGCGTCCCAGTTTTTAAAACACGGATCATAGTGCAGGGGAGGGAAGATTCTGTGGCAAAGCTGTGTTTTCTTTGCTTACTCTCTGTGAACAATTAGATCTCATTGTCAGTAAAAATTGATGACTGCAGCTTTCAAACTATTGAGCCCGTGCTAATAAATGCAACAGTTGTTCATAATTTGGTGGTAAATGACCTTTAAATGTAGCTGTTTACGGAGGCTGTCCTTGGGGAGCAATTTAACTTCCAAATGACACCCAGGAGTACTTGTTATCATTTAAATATGCTTCCTTTTGTCAATAACAGAATAACAAATACTGGTTAGATTTCTGATGTTGATTCAGATACCAGGAAAACTGCTGAATAAATTAGTGTACATTTGATTTATATTGACCAAAATTTTTTACATTGCTGTGTTACAAGTCAAGGTGATGTGCATTTAAATGCATTGTGGAGCAGAGGTCAGGCCTGACTGACATGAATGCTTGGGCTGTTTTTCATTAACTTTTAAACAGGATCCTAAAATTCCTCCTGCGGTTCTAATTACTAGGAGCAGGACTGAAATTAACTTAAGGCACTATCGCAGACCTTATTTAAAAGTCGATAATGTTGATCATTCCCATAAAAATTATCGGAGTATATTATCGCTACATTTCATCTCATCATTTGTATGGAAATCAGATCTACTTTTTTTCCAGACTAGGAATTCGTTGTCTGTGGTTTCTCCATTGACGGCTTTACAAAAATAAGCTGAAGTAGCACCAGAAAAAAAAAAAAAAAAAAAGCGAAGTAGTGGACAAAAATCTTAGCTGCTCCAGGAAGTACTCTCCCGAGCCAGTGCGCGTTGTGGCACCGTGAGCGTCTCCCTGGGCGCAGGTGCTGTGAGAGTGTGGTTGCAGGGTGAGGATGGAGATGAACCCTGTCAGCGGTCGTTAGCAGTCCAGCCTCGTAGGTGTGCAGGGGCAGCTTTAGTCAGTACCGCATCTGCCTTTGAGAGAGCATCTTCACGCCCAGTGCCCTGCCTTCCCGTCTAAGGATCCTGGGGCAGAAAACGTGTTGCTTCCTGCCGGGACTGTGATCATTTATGCTCTGTGGAAGGATGTTTACTTAACTCACAAGTTGAGAATGGAAATGCACAAGGTTCGGACTTTCTCAGCCATGAAGTCCTTTGTTGTTAAGGAAAATGTGTGCTTGGAGAATTCAGTCTCAGCCTCGCTTGTCTCCCTGAAGCCTTTGCTTTGTGAACTCTGACCTCCTGAGGCCAAAGCACCACTCTGCCTGCCCCTGGGCTTGGCTTAGCAGGGGTCCTTCGCTGCAGGGTTTACCTTGGTGCCTAGGCTTGATGGGTCCAGAACAGAATTAACCCCGTATTGCCCACGAGGGTACAGGAAGTGGCAGTGCTGCAAATGCTGTTAAGACAGAGAAGGAAGTGGAGAGAGTGCGGCTGAAAGTGGAGGGAGAGTGACAGACACACAGTGCGTGTGCGTGCGGCTGGGGTGAATCACTGGGCAGTGGGCAGAGTCCTGCAGCCTTTCTCTGAAGTGCACCTGCTTGTGCAGGGTTGGGGGAAGTGGCTGACAAATGGGAAGACTTCTGGGTTGTCAACTTTGGCCTAAATTGGCATCAGTAGTCGGGTGAAACAGTTTGGTCCAAGGGGCCGGCGTTGTGCTTAGCAGATAAAGCCATGGTGTGATGCCGGTATCCTGTCTGGATGCCAGTTTGTGTCCCAGCTGTTCCACTTCCCATCCAGCTCTCTGCTGATGGCCTGGGAAAGCAGCAGAAGATGGCCCAGGTCCTTGGGCCCCTGCCACCTGTGGCAGACCCAGTTCTAGCTCTTGGCTCCTGGCTTCAACCCTGGCCATTGCAGCCATCTGGGGAGTGAACCAGTGGATGGACAATCTCCCTCTTTGTCTTTTAAATAAATAAATCTTTAAAAAAATTTAGGCTCAAAGCAACCTTTGTATAAAGTGAAGTGCAACCTAGCTTGATGTATAAGGTATTCACAACCTATCTGAATGTATACCCTGGTAACCAAGCAACTCAGTCTCAGCCAATCACAGCGGCTGAACCATCAGCCAGTCCCAGGCTGGATGCCCAGTTACACCAAACTAGTAAGGGAAACCTGGGAACTGTACCCATCAGTTGATCTCTGTATTGCATTTCCTGCTCTTCTAGTTAGGAATTTCAGCTCACTGTGCTGTTCTTGGGGCCATTCGGAACCATCCTGGGTCTGGAACCTGCCCCGTTCTAGAACTTGTCTGCTTAAGACAACTTTGTTAACCCCCCTAGTCTCAGAGTCTGTGCCCCCCAGTCCCATCCCCAGAGGTTGTCAGCACCAGCTTCAGGGGTCTGACTCTAAGGGTGAAGGTGAGCAGTTTGGGGACAGGCTCATGACTGGCACACCATGAGAGGGGAGGGCTTGGTGTCCCGTGCAGTGTGCAGCTGCTGAGTCCAGGGTGCTCATCCCACTGCACGCTGGAGGCACCTGGAAAGCGTTGGCCTAGGCCTTCCCCCAGAGTCTGAATGGTTTGGCGTGTGGAATGAGTGCTAGAAACGACAAGAGGCCCTAGGTGGACTGTGTCCCCAGCATGCTATGCACTAACTATGTCCTGAGGCACATTACGGATCCCAGTACATATTAATAAGCTAGTTCAGTGATTCTCGGGAACTGTTTAGGACTACAGGTTGTCGGGCTTTGTCTCCAGCAGTTCTCGTGTGCCGCAGGCACAGGCTGTGCGGTCAGTAAGCGCCACAGGTGATTTTGGTTAGCATCCCAGCCCTCACACTGTGGGCTGTGTGGCTCACCTTGCTTTGAAACGGGTGCCCTACAGCGTGTGCATTTAACACAAAGGAGAAATGCCAGCCTTGTGACAGTTGTCGTCACCTTCTGATTCGACAGAAGTGGTTCCAGCCCTGGCTTATAAACGCATGGCCTTAAGCAAGCGCTTCTGACCTCAGCCAGTTTGAGGAGCTGCTGAGCAGTCCTTAGTGAGCTTGGGAGGCAGGTGGACTTGGTGCCTTCCTCCTCAGCTTTGCGACCAGCGAGGTGTAGGACTTGCCGGGCCTCGCTGGCCTACGTCGCTGGTCTTGCTTTCTCACAGGTCGAGTTCCAAGCAGCACGTGAGAACCGTGGGCACCTGCTGTGGCTGCTGGTACTTCCCATGGAATTTCTGCCAGTCAGAGCTAATGTGTCCACAAAGGCTCTCCCTCGCATCTAGTGGAATTTCTCTCCCTCCTCTCCTTGGAGTGATCCCATACTTACTTCACTGCATTAAATGAACCTTGAGAAAAAAACAGCATCTCAAAATTTCCCAGTTGGAGGCCAGCATCCCAGGTGCTTCTGTCGCTTCACACGTGAGGACAGGCCAAGAACAGCTACTCCATGGCTTAGCGGCCAATTGACAATAGCTGTGTGTCGATAACAGCGTACTTAGGTGGCATTCCCGCTGCCTTCTTGGCCTTGGGCTCCCGCTTGCTCAAGTCTTTGCTTTCTCAAGGACTTTGTAGAGGAGGGCAGATGCACAGTCCTACGTGTGCAAGGATCTTGGAGACGGCTGCAGCCTGGCAATGTGGTGGAGCCAGTCCCTACTCAGACCCGTTCCTGGGTGCTTGGCTCTGAGCAGAAGTGGGACTTGTGACCCCAGCTCAGCGGTGTGCCTGTCTTACTGGCTCTGATCTGGTATTCCGGAGCATTGGAGCCAGCCCTTGTGAATCAGAAGGAAGCCAGGCTTGTGTTTATTCTGTAATTATGGCCAATCACAGTTCTCGGAGAAGGGGAACAGCAACCTGACTGAGGAGCGAGCCTTGGACTTGTCTGACCCCAGAGAGTCCTGGCCCTGCCACTTCCTCACCACCTGCTTGCGTGCTGTGCACCCCAGCTGTTAAACACGACAGTGACTGCAGCATCATCAGTAGGTGTTGTTCGATCAAATGAAGCCATGAGTGTGAAGTTGGTTCTGTCCTAGCTGATGTGGACGTGTTTCCCTAAACCGTCATACATACAGAGTTTCTGAGTAAGGTAATCCCATAACCCCCTCTGAGCCTGTCCCTTCATTTTAGTCACCACAGCTGAACAAAAGTCAACAGAAGTAATGCTTTTCAAATAAACGTTTGGTAGATAGTCCAGTATGCTAAAGGGTTTTGGAGAGCTCAAGTCAGACTTCCGTTGATCCACGACCTGCTGAGAATGGCTTCCTGTGTCCAGTGGAGTCTGCTGCAGCCAACTAATGCAGCAGCATCAGCAGTGACCAGTGCATGCCGGGAGAGCCGTGGTGCGAAGACCTCATTTTTACGGGAAGGATTCTCACAGGTGGCCCACGAGGTTACATGCCTGTGCTTCAGAAGAGGTCTTTGTTAAGGGTTTGCTGTGATTTGCCTGGCACTTGGACAGCCTGGAGAGAGCATAGCAGGGCAGGAAGGGCTTGGGATTGAAGGTGAGCCAGACCCAGGCCTTACCCTGCTTGTGCCCCATATGCCCTAGTCTCCCCGTTTGTAATGGGGGATGTTGTCCCCAAGAGCTGTCGGGACAGAATGGATGGAATGTCTGAAAAGCCCCTGCACAGCGCAGGGTCTGCACTGAGCATCGTTGTTGTCCCAGGTCTGAGTGTGGGTTGGTCTCTGTTACAAGCAGCACGTGGGGAGTGCTCTTGTAGCCTGTCCTTGCTGCCTTCTCTCGCCGTGTCCTGGGGCATCCCCGTTCTCTCCCTCAGTGGCACCTGCTCAAGGGCTGCAACTGTCTGGAATTCACACTGTGTAGCAGGAAGGAGCCAGCCAGGTAGAGAGCACCTGCCAGGTAGAGGACACCTGCCGGGTAGAGTGCACCTGCCGGGTAGAGGACACCTGCTGGGTAGAGGGCACCTGCCAGGTAGAGAGCACCTGCTGGATAGAGGGCACCTGCTGGGTAGCGGGCACCTGCCAGGTAGATTGCACCTGCCGGGTAGAGGGCACCTGCCAGGTAGAGGGCACCTGCTAGGTAGAGGGCACCTGCTGGGTAGAGGGCACCCGCCGGGTAGAGTGCACCCACCGGGTAGAGGGCACCTACTGGGCAGAGAGCACCTGCCGGGTAGAGTGCACCCAGTCCGCTTGGGCTGCACCTGCCGGGTAGAGTGCACCCACCAGGTACAGAGCACCTGCAGGGTAGAGGGCACTTGCCGGGTAGAGTGCACCCAGTCCGCTTGGGCTGCACCTGCCGGGTAGAGTGCACCCAGCCCGCTTGCTGCCCAAGACTGCAGAGGCTGCTGTGCTGCTGGTGTTACTGAGAGGCCTTGCCGTTGGGCAGTTGTTCTTGAGTGGACCAAGGTCGGTGATCAGGACCCAGCTTGAATTCGGGTCCTGAGGGCGCTGGCCTCGTTGGTGTCAGCGTCATCCTGGCCAGGTAAGGGATTGGAAGGTTGGATTTGGACCGTGCACCCACTTCATTGGCGCTAATTCAGCCAGCAGAAGAGAATTTTCTAGTATTGCCATTAAGCACCTGGAGAGGAACTTAAAACAGACACGCAGTACTAAGAATGGTTCCTACGTGGTAAATTTTGATCATTTGAGGAAGTATTTTGGAAGTTTTAAGAGTCCACGTATGTGTAGATTAGAATATGTAGGAGACATTTTTGCATAAATAATAGACACAGAACCCAAAGTGCCAGTACTGGCTTAGGAAGTTGCGCGCACGTGTGTGTGTGTGTGTGTGTGTGTGTTACAGTAGCTGGAAAGCAGGACAGGTGTTGTGCAGTGGGGTTAGGCTGCCACTTGGGATGCCTGCCTTCCTTATCTGAACCCCGGCTAGACGACAGCTTCCTGTGGGTGTGCACTGAGAGGAGACAGGTGATGGCTCACGCAGATGGGCCCCTAACACCGTGGCGGAGACCCAGATTAAGAGTTCCTGGTTCTGGGCTTTGGTCTGACACACCAGCTGTATTTGGGGCATGAGCCAGTGGGTGGAAAATTTCTCTTTGTCATAGTCTCCCTCTGTCTCTCTGCCTTTCAAAGAAATAAAAATTTTAAAAAGAGCAAAATGTGTAGATTGACTTCTAAGTTCTCTATGCTATTCCATTGGTCTGTGTGTCTGTTTTTATGCCAATACCATCTTGTTTACTGTAACTTTGTAGTACATTTTTAAAAATTATTTTATATATTTGAGAGGTAGAGTTACAGACAGAGGGAGAGACAGAGCAAAAGGTCTTCCATCCACTGGTTCACTCCGCAAATGGCTGCAACAACCAAAGCTGGTCTGATCCAAAGCCAGGAGCCAGGAGCTTCTTCCAGGTCTCCCACACAGAGGCAGGGGCCCAAGCGCTTGGGTCATCTTTTGCTGCTTTCTCAGGCCACAGCAGAGAGCTGGATCAGAAGAGGAACAGGTGGGACAGGAACCAACACCCATATAGGGTGCTGGTACGGCAGGCAGAGAGGGTTAGCATACTATGCCACAGTGCAGGCCCCTGTAATACATTTTAAAGTTAACTATTTAATTTTCCTTTTTAATCAGGGTTACTTTGGCTATTTAGGGTCTTTTGTGGCTCCATACAAATTTTAAAAGTGTTTTTTTTTTCTGTTTCTGTGATGAATGTCATTGGCATTTTGGTAAGCATTACATTGAATCTGTAGGTTGCTTTGATATTAGACATTTTAACAACATTCTTTCAATCCATGAACATGGAATTTCCTTCGTGTGTGTGTGTGTGTGTGTGTGTGTGGTCATCAGTTTGTTTCACCAGTATTGTGTGACTTTCATTGACGAGCTCATTTCAATTTCTTGGCTGGGTGTATTCCTGGCCCTCAGTGGGGGTGGGGCTGAATGGGAGTGGGGTGGTTGTGTGTGACTGTTGTGAATGAGGTTGCTTTCTTGATATCTTTTATTTTTAATGATTTATTTGTTTCTTTGAAGGGCAGAATGACAGAGAGGGAGGGAGGAAGGGAGAAGGGTGGGGTGGGGTGAGAGAGAGAAATCTTTCATCTGCTGGTTCACTCCCCAGATGGCTGCAACAAATAGGGCTGGGCCGCGTTGAAGCCAGGAGCCTGGAGCTTCTTCCGGGTCTCTCATGTGGGTGCAACAGCCAAAGCCATGGGTCATTTCTGTTTTCCCAGGCACATTAGCAGGAAGCTGGATCAGCAGTCGAGCAGCTGGATCTCAAAGTGGTGCCCATGTGGGATTCCAGCTTTGCAGGCAGCAGCTTTATCTGCTGTGCCTCAGTGCCAGCCCCTGTTTATCTATTCTAATAGGTTTTTGGTCATGTCTCTAGATTTTTCTAGATATAAAATCATGTCACCTACAAGCAGGGACATTGGACTTCCTCCTGTCCTACCTGGATGTACATCATTGCTTTACTTGTTTTATTGCCCTGGCCAAGCTTTCTAATGCTGTGTTGAACAACAGGCAGGCTTTCTGCCAAGTGGTTAAGGTACATGTTGGCTCTCCCAAGTCCCACATCAGAGCCCCTGGGTTTAAGTCTCAACTCCATTCTCAGTTACAGCTTCCTCCTGGTCACACCCTGGGAAGCAGTGTGTTGCGGCTCCATTTAGTTGGGTCCCTGCTGCTCATATAGAAGAAGTGGATTGAATTCCCAGCTTTGGCCTGGCTCACTGATTGCATGTACTGACCCATCCTATGGCTGTGGCATGCGTCCTACTTGGTCACGATGTGTCATCTTTGGCTTGGCCAGTGTTTTTTGAGTATTCTTTGATTTATTTACGGGGATATTGTTCTGCAATTTTTTGTTGTGTCTTTGGTGTTGGTATTAGGGTGATGCTGAATTTGTAGATTGGATTTGGAAGAGTTCCTTCTTTTATAGGTCTTTGGAATAGCTGGAGGAGAATTGGTGTTAGCTCTCACTTACGAGTTTTATAAAATTTAGCAATGTGCCTGGGCTTTTTTTTTTTTTTTTTGATAGCGTTACAGACTGTGAGTGGGAAGAGACAGAAAGTTCTTCCATCCCCTGGTTCACTCCCCAGATGTCTGCAGCCAGGAGCTTTTTCTGGGTCTTCCACGGAGGTGCAGGGGCCTAAGGACTTGGGCGGGCTTTTACTGCCTTCCTAGGCCATAGTAGAGAGTTGAATTGGAAGTGGAACAGCTGGGACTAGAACTGGCACCCATATGGGATGCCGGCACTGCAGGGGGAGGATTAGCCCACTGCGCCACAGCTCCGGCCCCAGGCTTTTCTTTATTGGGAGGATTTTTATTACTGATTTGATCTGATTACTTGTCATTTTCTCTGTCCTCCTGGTTCAGCTTAGTTTATTTGTGTTCAGAGATATATTAATTTCTTCTAGATTATCCAATTTGTTGGTATTCGGTTGTCTGTAACAGTCCCTCGTGATCTCTTGATTTTGTGTGATACCAGTTGTAATGGATCCTTTTTCATCTCTGATTTTATTTGGGCCTCCCCCTCTTTTTTCTTTTTTAAAAATGTATTTATTTGACATGGAATGATAGAGAAAGAGACTGATTGATTGACTGATCCATCTTCCATCCTGTGGTTCACTCCCCAGATGACTACAGTGGCTGGAGCTGGTGCAGGCCAACATCAGAAACTCTATCCAGGTCTCCCACGTGGGTGTTAAGGGCCCACGTACTTGAAGCATCATCGGCTGACTCCCAGCCACATCAGCAGGAAGCTGGGTGGGAAGCAGAGCAGGTGGGACTCTAACCAGCACTGTAACATGGAATGCTGGCGTCTCCAGCCAAGGCTAGCCTGCGTTGCCACAACACTGACTGCTTAGCTGTGTTTTGCATACCAGGTAGGATCTAAATGAGCAAAAGGTGCAGGAATCCATGCCCTCCACCCCGCCCCATGGTAGATAATAATGAACAGTACATCAGGGGCATGGGCATGGGAGAAGAGCAGCTTCCTGTATATAGGGGGTCAGCCATGGTGGAGGAGGGAATACTGATACACAGAGCCACACTGCGGGGGTCCTGGGGGGCAGTCCTGTCCATGGGCTCCTGGAGGGTGGACAGTAAGCAGATGTTGGAGCTGTCAGCGCCCCGCTCTGGTGGAGTTGGGGAGCAGGAGGTGCTTTGGGGAGGTGGGGAAGGGGCTGTCCCGTCACAGGGTCTCCTGGTCTTTGAGCGGTATGGGTAGGACCTGCACAAGTAGCTCTGGGAACTGTGCTTGGGCCAGGCTGGGCCAGCAGCTGCCTTGTGCCGGAGCAAGCAAGGCCGTGGAGAAGCCTGTGGACCGTGCAGTGCCCTGGGGCTGAGGAAACCCTGCTGGCCGCCGCCACCGAGGTGCCCCGGGCGCTCCCAGCGGGGTTCAGTGGCATCGCCTGTGGCACCGCCGCTGTGGCCCAGGGTGAAGGTTTGGGCTGGGGCGCACGTGTCAGAGGCTTCAGGCGCTGGCAGCTCCAAGAATGAGAGGAACAAGGAATGAAACGTCGCATCTCCATCCTCCTCTGCTCCCCTCTGCTCCCTGCATCCCCGGACTGCACCCCTGCCAGCCCCCGCGGTCGCCTCGTGGTCTTCTGCCTGCGGGAAGCCTTCCCTGCCCCTGCCCCGAGCTGATGCACTTGCATTTTCCCCTCAGCACACCAAGTCGGGTTTCACTTCCTCCCAACAGCTGATGGGCAGATTTTCACTTCTACCCCAGTTGGCTCCTTCCTCCCTTGGCTGTGTCTTCGAGCCTACAAAGCAGACCCACGTGTGGGGACTCCCCGCTGGCCCTCCTCTCTGGGTGGCCCTGCTCCAGGGGACAGGAGCCCTGAGGCCATGGCCTGCAGGTGGCTGTGGCACCCCTGTGCTGCCTGTAGTGCAGCTTGATCCTGGCTTTTCCTGGACAGGAGCAGCAGGGGTGGGGTTGGGGGGGACCACTGGGCAGAATGATGGCTGACCTGGGAGCCCGCGAGCAGCTCTCCTGCAGTGAGTGAAGGAAGTGGGTAGTGGGAGAAGGGTCTCCTGGGGACCGGTGTCTGGGATACCGAGGTGGGGAGTCGATGCTGCTTCCTGTTTGGTCCACAGAGTGGGAAGGTTTCCTTGCCTCCTTGCAGGCAGCATGCAGGTGGTTGGTTCAGTCGAAGCTGTGGGGTCCTGGGGCCCAGTAGCAGCAAGGTCAGGGAGGGTGAGGGGCTGCGGGGGATAGAGGGTGGGGGAACTCGGACCCTGCAGATGCCGGGGGGGGGGGGGGACTTGGACCCTGCAGATGCTTTGACTGTGGCAGGAGGGAGAGCAGTCAGCGGCAGGAAGGGAGGTGGGGTCAGGTGCCGGCTTTTCCTGAATCCCTCCGTGACCTTGACTGTCAAGGTCACGGAGGGCAGTGGAGCCCGAGGGACTTTGGGGAGAGGGAGTATAGGTGGGAAGGAACCCCTGGAAGCAGGCTGAGGTGTTTGGAGGGGCTTTGCTGGTGGCAAGCTTGGACTTGTGCCTGTAAATCCAACGTATGACCGAGGCATGTAACCCACGTACACGTCATGTACGAGATCATTGATAGCACTTTTGCAGTGGCTTGTTGAAGTCTGGTGTTTGCACACTCGCAGGCCTTCTCCTTTTGGACTGGCCATGTTTCCAGTGCTGTTTGGCATCAGGGGGTGGGCGCTGCGGTGCTGGGTGGGGCGCATCGAGAGAACAGGATGGGCCTGGCTTCCAGCAGTCCTGGGGAGGCCGGAGCTCATCTCCACTCTAAGACTTCGTGGCTCCTGCTGGAATCCAAGCGACTTTTGTGTGTCTGCACCATCCACTCCCAATCATTTTCTCAGTGGGGGTCTGTTTGCTTGCACTCACCCTGTCCGCAGGTGGATGTGTGGAATTAGGAAGTAGGCTTGGAGGGGGCTCCAGTGCCACTGCAGGGGCTCACTTCCCACACTTCCCACCCCTGTCAGTTACAAGCCGTGAGACATGGGTTAGCGACCTCTCTGTGCCTCAGTTCCCTTACCTCCACAGCAGGAATGGGGCCAGTGTTGTGCAGGGCGTTAAAGCGCTTCTGGCATCGCTGGCATCTTGTGGTGGAGCACTGGGTGAGTCCCAGCTGCTGTGCCTCCTGTGGGCCTGGGAAAGCAATCAACATGGTCCAAGGACTCGGGCCCCCGCCACCCATTTCAGAGAGCCTGATGGAGTTCCTGGCTCCTGGCTTTGTTGTGGCCATTTGGAGGATGAACTGGCAAGTGGAAGATCTCTCTCTGCTGCTCTGCCTTTCAAAGAAGTAAATAAATCTGAAAGAAAAAGAAAAAGCAGGAATAGGAGTCGGCACTGGGGAACAGTGAGTTGGGTCGTCACTTGGGCTGCCTGCATCTCAGTTTGGAGTGCCTGGTTACAGTCCTGGTGACTCTGCCTTCTGTCCAGAGACTTGCTGATGTGCCTGGGAAGCAGCGGGTGAGCGCTCAGGTCCTTGAGTTCTGCCACCCATGTGGGAGCATCCGATTGAGCTACTGGCTTGTGGCTTTGGCCTCACCCAGCCCCGGCTCTTGCTGCCATGTGAAGAGTGAACTGGAAGATGGGAGGTGTTTCTATATCTTTCTCTCTGTCATTCTTTCAAATAAATAAATATATACAGTATAGATAAATATTTTTAAAAATAGGAATAGTGGTGGTACATTTTCATTAAGTGAAATTCTGTCTTATAGGACTGTTACAAAAATGAAATGTAGAGCTTAGAATAGTACCTAACCCAAAAGTAAATTAACAAGTAAATTAAATTTTAAAAGAAAGTATTCAGACTACTTTATTTGAATCAATGTTAATCATAATTGTAGATAAAAAAAATAAAAACTTGGGGAGGGCACTAGTACTTTATGAAACGTTAAAGTCAGAGTTTAAACTAAAAATGTCTGCTTCAGTCTTGTGATTTCTTTGGAAAACTATGAGAACACCTGGAAAGTTTGGCATTTATTAAGAATAATATGTGGGGCACTGCTCAGAATGTTACTGTTAGAAGCTGCCGTTCGGTGGGAGCTGAGCTCTCTGTAACGTAATAGAAGAGCGGACTTGGAGCGAGATGCCCGTGTTTCTGAGAAGTGTGCTGCTGACATAGGACAGCCTTGTTTGCCTGCATCGCCCTTTGGAAAAACTTTTTCATTAAAAACCTCTGAATGAAGAGGCTGTTAGAATGGAGCTAGGGCGGGGGGGTGGCAGGGGAACCATGTAAAAGCTGCTGCCCACGTGCCCTGTTCCTTTCAAATAAGCCTTTATAATAACTGGATCCTGGTACCCATCCGCAGGTGTGGGTGCAGGGACATGCCCGCCTGCAGCGTCCAGCTCAGCCCTCCACATGGGGCCCCAGGTTGGTTTTTGCCTGGAAAAGCTGAGAGTGGACCTGATGCAAGTGTTTAGTCTGCAAAGCCTCATTGTACTTATCATACCAGAAAAGAACAATGTTGTGTTGTGTTGTGGTCATAATAGAAGCCAACTCCGCTTGTTCACGGAAGCTGAGCTCCTAGAGATAAGGGAAGCAGAATAATAGAGTGCATTGGAAAGAGTGGAGTGTAATTATTTGTGGCCTGTCAGGTGCACCCTCTGCAGCCCCGAGTGATCCAGATCTGGGAACTCTGCACGGCTCGGCACACTCACTACCGGCAGCATCAGGGAGATCTCCCCACGCCGTGGACAGCGCCGAAATTGCTTCAGTTTGTCATGTACCAGGCATGCCGGCCTCACACAATATGATTTGGTTGCAAATGGGCCTGGCCCCGAAGCCCCGGAACACGTTCTGTGGTATCTGACTCTTGGCCTGCGATTTGTCACGTCCCGGCTGCTATCAGCAAACTACAGTAACTTTAATAGATTCTGACGGTTCCCTCAGAGGAGCGCGGGGCACGGGTGGGACTCTCCTGGCCAACGATGGCTGCGCCTTTTAAAAGGAAAAAAAAAATACAATGCATTGTACAGTTTAATTTTTATGAACCATGTTGTTTGTTTTCCATCTTTAAAGGAGTAGCCTCTTTGGAGATGTGTTAGTGGCAGCAGAGTGGGCTCTGAGAAGCCACCGCTGTGGGCGTGGAACCACGTAACGGAGTGCTTGCTGTGAGTCCATTGCGACTCGGCATCTGGCCCCTGCAGTAGCGGCTGTGCTGGACGTGTGTCAGAAATGCGGACTCTCTGGGGTCGCTCTCTGCACCTGCAGACTCTCAGGTGTGGCTCTGCCCCTGCAGACTGGGGCCCTGCGTTTGCCCAGATCCCCGGGCGGGGGTGGGGTGAGGGCACCCACATACAGGCTGGCGTTGGAGAAAGCATGGATCGTGGCCATTTGGTCAGTTGTGCCGGGCTTCAGATTCCTCTTAGGCAGAGTGGGGATTGTGATAACTGCGTCATTTGGCTTTTCTGAGAATGCCATAGAATTAAGTCTTTGTTGATAGAGTTACGGATTTTTAAATATCTCTGTAGCTCTGTCTGTATCAAGTGCCTGACATGGACCAAGTGGAGGTCGGTGGAGGATCTGTATACCGGTAGCCCCACAGACTTTGTCTAGGGACGTGGGCGTGATAGTGAAATAATTCTCCTTCAGGTGGTTTCCTTGACACAGGGATCGTGAGTTTCTGTAGAGCAGTGCTGGCTGACCACGGCTGACTGCAGAGTTGAGATGCCACTCACTGGCCCTTCCGTGCTGTGCTGGGGAAAGGCACATCTGAAACAGAAGAGGCCAACAGGTCCCACGGCGCCCGTGTTGGGGGTCCGCTGTTGAGGGATGTTGCTTCCTCCTGCCCCTCTCCCAGCCTTTGCTCTTCCAGCTCACTCTCAGGGTTCTGCACCTGTCGCTCAGAGCCTGGTCCACAGTGGCCAGGGAGGCACCACCTGGTGCCCTCGGCCCCTCCCGCTCCAGGGTCTTCTGTGTGGGGGTTTGGAATCTCCGCAGCTCCTCCCCACTTGGGCATCATCCTCCCCGCCGCTGCTGTGAGATCCGTGGCTTCCTCCTTCACTCCCTGCAGTGAGGCCTCACGATCCTGAGGTTCGTGGGGTCTGAGAGCACCCATCTCTGTGGTGGGTGTGAACTTATCTTCAGATGGGTCTCCAGCATCATTGCTAGGAACATGGGGCGGGAGGAAGGGTGCACTTACGCTGAGTCTGCTGGCTTAGCTCGGAGTCAGGCTGCCCCTCTTTGCCCGTGGGCCTGTCTTGAGCCGGAAGTTAAGGAATCAGCAAGTTTAAATAAGAACAGAGATTGAGAGGAGCTTGGGTTTGGGAAAGTCAGAGTGAATGTGCTGAGAGGCTCGTGGAAGGAGCCTGGTGCCTGCTGGAGACCGGAGGGGTTCAGGGTGGCCGTTGGCATCCATGGGCCTGGGGACAGTGGAGGGGTCGAAGGAGCCTGGTGCCTGCTGGAGACTGGAGGGGTTCAGGGTGGCCGTTGGCATCCATGGGCCTGGGGACAGTGGAGGGGTGGAAGGAGCCTGGTGCCTGCTGGAGACTGGAGGGTTCAGGGTGGCCTCGGGACAGTGTTGGGGAGGGGCTCAAGCTTTGTGTGGAGAGCTTGGACTTGAGTTAAATTAAGACCAAAGATATTTAGTTGACTTTTGATGGTGGCAAAGCTTGCATTTTTAGTACTTACTTTGCAAATAACTGTACTAATACTCACCTTTATAAAAGAAAATGGGAGTTTTTTGAAAGTTGTCTGCTTACTTTGATTACAAACACATTTCTGCCACTCTGCTTTCTGATTACCAGGTTTGATTCCTACTTTTTTCTCTTTTTTATCTTTTGTCAAGTGATGCTTTTCTTCTTTTTGTGTATCTCATCAGCCATTTTGGAACCTATTTATTTAGATATTTAATATTAAAATGTTGGCTTTTATCCTATACTGTATACATTTTTTAAAATTGATGAGGTTTTTAAAAATTTATTTCTTTGAGAGGTAGAGTTAAAGAGGGAGAGAGAGAGAGAGAGAAACAGATCTTCCATCCTCTGGTTCACTCTCCAAATGGCTGCAGTGGCTGGAGCTGGGTCAATCCAAAGCCAGGTGTCAGGAGTGTCTGCCCTGTCTCCCACACAGGTGTGGAGGCCCAAGCACTTGGTCCATCCTCCACTGCTTTCCCAGGCCATTAGCAAAGAGCTCAATTGAAAGCGGAGCAGCTGGAACTTGAATTGGTGTCCATATGGGATGCTGGCGACATAGGCAGTGGCTTTACCTGCTACACCACAGCATTGGCCCTAGTTTTCTAATTACATTTAAGGTCATGCATGATTGTTTTTCTTTCCGCAGCAAGGCAGGAACCTTAGCAGATCCTAATTAGTGTACTCCCGCATCCTGTTTCCTTGAGTTGCTATAGGGAATCTAGAATATTTAGTTCAGTTTCAATTTTTTAAACAAAAGTTATTTTAAAAGCAGAGTTTTGGCAATGACTGTACTCAGAATTTTTTTCTTTTAATCCATTATTTCTCTCTGGACATACTTTAAAAAAAAAAAAAGATTCTGTTGTTAAAAAAGAGAGGGGGAGAGATACAGAGAAAGAGAGATACCTTCCATCAGCTGGTTCCCACCCAGATGGCTGCATTGTCTGGGGCTGGGCCAGACTGAAGCCAGAATCCACAAGCTTCTTCTGGGTCTTCTACATGGGTGGCCTGGGCACAAGTACTTGGGCCATCTTCTGCTGCTTTCCCCTGGCACATTAGCAGGAAGCCGGATGGGAAGTGGAGCAGCAGGGACATGAACTGTTGCCCATACAGGATGCTGGCGTTGCAGACGGCAGCTTAACCCGCCATGCCACTGCACTGACCCCCAAGCTGACATTCTTTAAAAAAATAATGACCACTTCTTTCCTCTTTTCCTTGTTCCCTCCCTCCCTGTCATCTTTCCTATTTTTGTGAGAAGAGAGAGACACAGAGAGCTCTGATCTGCTGGTTCACTTCCTGAATGTCCACAACACCCAGAGGTGGGCCAGAGCCAGGAGCTGGCAGCTCTGTCCAGGTCTCCCATTGAGGGTGGTGGGAACCCAGGGACGTGAGCCGCCGCTGCTGCTTCCCAGGGTCTGTGTTAGCAGGAAGCTAGAGTCGAGAGTCAGACCTGGGAGTATGGAACCCAGGCCCTCCGGTACAGCACCCGGTGTCTTTTTTTTTTTTATTTTTTTTATTTTTTTTTTTTGACAGGCAGAGTGGACAGTGAGAGAGAGAGAGACAGAGAGAAAGGTCTTCCTTTGCCGTTGGTTCACCCTCCAATGGCCGCCGCGGCCGGCGTGCTGCGGCCGGCGCACCACGCTGATCCGATGGCAGGAGCCAGGAGCCAGGTGCTTTTCCTGGTCTCCCATGGGGTGCAGGGCCCAAGCACCTGGGCCATCCTCCACTGCACTCCCTGGCCACAGCAGAGGGCTGGCCTGGAAGAGGGGCAACCGGGACAGAATCCGGCGCCCCGACCGGGACTAGAACCCGGTGTGCCGGCGCCGCTAGGCGGAGGATTAGCCTAGTGAGCCGCGGCGCCGGCCCAGCACCCGGTGTCTTAACTGGCGTCTTCATCACTGGCCTGGACGGCCAGCTCCTGGGCTCACCTTTTATTTGCATTTAATGTTAAGCAAGGATCTCTAAGTGATAAACGTTAGATAAATTAATAAAAGGAAAGAATAAATAAATGAGCCGTCCGTCTGTCCAGGTGGGCTTCATTTTGTCCGTTCTCTGGGTTGACATTCTGGCTCCACTCCCGATGCTGGGATGTCATTCATCATATCGTCTCGATCCTCTCGTGGCGCCTGTTGTAGCTGCGACGTCTGCCGTGCACCCGATGCCACTTAGCGTTCAGGAATGTGCTCTCTCTGTGACAGCCCCTAAGACGTCTCCAGCACAGGGTGCGCGGGAGGGAACTTGCTCTCACTCACGCTGCTCCCTCTGCGCGCTTGTCCCGTCTGCCAGTGCCTGCCCTGTTGAACACTGCCAAGTTCAGATCCCAGGAGCTTGTAGACGTGTGTGGAGGCCTCCTGTCCTGTCCTGTGTGCCCTGTAGTGACTCTGTCTGTGAATGTCCTCGCGCTCTCCCCGTGACCTGGAGTTTCACAAGATTGCTCTTCACTTGGCCAGTTCTGTCTTCAGCTCTGTCTGGCCTGGGGTTTGCGGGAACCGCGGAGTGCTGGGTTTCACTGGCTGTCCTGCATCCACTCAGGGTTCACACTCAGTTCCTGTTCATGTCTATCTTTGCCTGTTTCGCTCCACTTGCCTTAGCTTTTTGCTTTTTAATTTCCTCGCTCCCTTCCAGTGGATGAAATGTTCTGAAAACATTTTCAGCGAGTTCTGTCACTTGTGTGTTTTCTGACTGTGGTTTGTTGACTGCTCTCGTGGCTTGGAGCCTTGGTCTGCAGGCTCACCCCGCCCGTGGTGTTAGCTTAGCCTAGTGCTCTGCTGGACTCGCTGTCCTGTGCGGTCCTCCCGGTGTCTCGTTCACAGCGGGGCCCTGTCCCTTAGAGGGACTCGCAGGACAGGAAAGAGGAGGCCTCAGTCCCATCCCTGCCGCTCCTGATCGCTCACCTGAGTATTTGTTTCTATTTCTCGGCCTCGTTTCCTCTTTAGCAGTCGGAGCTCAGGCTGGTAGCTAACTTGAGCTTTGGTTTTGATGATTCAGTGAGGGTTGCTCAGAACTCTGTGTGGCTCATGGCTCATAATGAGAGCTCAGTAAGTGTGTGTGTGTGTGTGTGTGTGTGTGTGTTTAGAGATCTTATTTTATTTATTTGAAAGGCAGAGTTACAGAGGCAGAGAGAGAGAAAGGTCTTCGGTCCGCTGGTTCTCTCCCCAGATGGCCACAATGGCCGGAGCTGCGCTGATCCAAAGCCAGGAGCTTCTTGTAGGGCTCCCGTGCGGTGCAGGGACCCAAGCACTTGGCCATCTTCCACTGCTTTCCCAGGCCACAGCAGAGAGCTCGATTGGAAGTGGAGCAGTCAGAACTCAAACTGGAGCCCATATGGGATGCCGGCACTGCAGACGGCAGCTTTACCTGCTATGCCGCGGTGCCGGCCCTCTCTAAGTGTTCTGCTCATGTTGGAAATACAGCAGAAGCAGAATGAGCAGCCAGATGGGGCCCCACACCTGGTCTCAGCCACACGCTGCCCCTCAGATGCACAGCTTCCTTTAGGCCACAGCTCCAGGGTGCCAGGCCAGCCCCCAGCTTCAAGCAGAGACAGTCCTGGCTGCTGCAACCCCATCCCCTCAAAATGTGCTTCTGATCCCAGTTACACCACAGGAAACGGACTACCGTCCCCGCTGCCTGCCTCTGGTCTTGGGGTTCAGCAGGCTGTAGATGTTATGGGGGACAAGGACATTATTTTTACTTTATTTTGAAATAATTTTAAGTGTACCAAAAAGTTGCAGGCGTAACAAAGAATTCTTGTTTCTGTATACCCAGGTTCATCAGTTTTTCTCATCTTGCCACTTTATCCTCTACCCCTGATAAATATAAATAAATAAACACACACACACACACACACACACACACACACCTTGCGCCATTTGGTCATAAGTTGCATACGTTCTGCCTCTTGACCCCTCATTATTTCATCATTCGTAAGGACAAGGTTGTTCTCTTAGCATCGCCACAGTAAAATTGTCAAGGGTACAAATGTAGCATTCACGCTGCTTTGTCTCCCGTATTCCAGGCTCGTCAGTTGTCCCAGTGATGTCCGTTGTAACTTTTACTTTCCCTAGCCCAGGACGCAGGCACATGTGCTGTTTAGTTGTCAGGTCTTTGTGTGTGTCCTTTAGTCCGGAGCTGTCTCCTGGCCTGGCAGCGTCTTCCACGGAACTGATGTTTGTGAGGGACAGGGCGGTGCTTTCATAGACCGTCTCCCGTTGGACGTCGTCTGATGGGCAGGTTTGGGACAGGCAAAGCCGTGAGTGACGCTGCGTCCTCTGGGCTGTGACATCAGGCTCCTGTGTTACCTGCTTGCCTCTGAGTGCTTTGACCACTTGGTCAGGTTCTGTGGTTTTCTCTGCGGTGCCCTTACTGCTTTTCTTGTTGAAGTTAATAAGTAGCACTGGGCAGGCCTTGACATCCCGTAAATACTCCATTCCTCAGCATTCCTGATGATTCTTGCCTGAATGTCTTACCCTGATGTCAAAATGGCAACTTTTATTTATTTATTTATTTGTTTATTAAAGATTTATTTATTTATTTGTAAAAAGTTACAGACAGAGAGGGAGAAGTCTTCCACCCACTGATTTACTCCCCAGATGGCTGCAAGGATTGGAACTGGGCCAATCCGAAGCCAGGAGCCTGGAGTTTATTCCGGGTCTCCCACATGAGTGCAGGGGCCCAAGCACCTGGGCCATCTTCTGCTGCTTTCCCAGGCCACAGCAGAGAGCTGGACCGGAAGGGCAGCAGCCAGGACCTAAACTGCCGCCTGTGTGGGATGCCGGCACCGTATCAGATGCTTAGCCTGCTATGCCACAGCGCTGGCCCCTACAATATAGTTTCTATAAAAGTATTTGTTTGTTTATTTGAAAGATTGAAGGAGAGGCCTTCCATCCACTGGTTCACTCCCCAAATGGCTGCACGTGGCCCATCGTCTCCTGCTTTCCCAAAAGCATGAGCTGGGAGCTGGATCGGAAGGGGAAGCAGCCGGGACTCAAATCGGTGCTCCAACGTTGGTTCACCCAGTAAGTCACGATGCTGACCCCAAGGGGCTTTTTTTAAAACACGTGGTTTTTTTTGTTATTACCTTATGCTCCACGCCTGTGCTCTTCCAGGAGAAGGCCCCTCGATCAGTGGATGTTAGGGATTGTGTGGGCCCTGGTCTGGGTGTCTGCGGGCGGGCTGACCCGCAGAGCCTCATTCTGCATTCTCAGTGGCGGGGCGGGGCTGTCTGTGAGGAAGCGTGTCGGTGTGTGCGTGGCCTGGAGGTGCCGTTGAGTGTGAGGTGTGGGTGCCAGCCTGGCTGGGCCCGGGTAGAGCCTGTAATGCCGGGAGCGCCCTCAGCCAACAGGGTAGGGCAGGGGGGGAGGGGTGCAGGTGTGCCCTTTGCCCCCCTGCCCGTGACTGAGAAGGAGTCTTGAAAGCCAAGTGCGGGAGCACCGGGCAGCTCGCCGGCTGCTGTGTTTGCCGCGCTTTCTTCGGCTCTCAGTCTTTGCACACCGACTGTATTTGCACTTGTTGGAAGAATCAGCCCTGAATTTCCACACCACAGCCCCTTGGCCAGGGGTTGCCGGGAGCGGTGGTCTGTGCCTGAACTCACCGTGATGATGGTTGCAGATGGTGGGTTTCTTCTGTTGCGTCTTCTGCATGAACTCTGAGAGATTCATGGCTTTTTTTTTTTATAAGTTTTCTGCTGCTGTTATTCTTCCTCCTCTACCTTTCCCTGTCCTTTTGACGGACCCTGCTTGCTTTCTGTCTGACCAGGTGTGCGCGTTCCCCTTGCCCTTCACTGGGTTTTTCCAAGGCTGCCTGCCTGCTTGTGGTCAGCGTATGGTCCATAGAGACCCAGGGCTGAGTGGCAGCTGTGCCGTGGTTTCTCTTTGCTTCTGGAACTTTTCCGTGGAACTAAGAAATGCACTTGCTGTGTGCATACATGCAAGTATTTATGATACAGGGGTTGGTGGCATGCAGTCACCTGTGCGTGGTGATGTTCCCGGCCGGGGATGGGCGCTCACACTTGAGCGGTGTCCCCGTGAGAGTGTCCTGGGGCTGAAAATGTCCTGTCGCCTTCAGGGGCTTTTGGGTGGTTTTCAGTACTTTCCTCTCGCTAGTAATGCTTGTGTAGCTGGTGGTTTTTAATGAACAGTTGCCTCCTCCTAGCTCTGCTTGTTGTCAGGATGAGCAGTGAGGTGCATTTTCTGTCCCGGAAGTGTGGCCGGCTTGTGGGAGGATGTGCCTAGCAGGGAGCGGGACTGGAAAGCCGCTGTAGTCTGGTGCTGGGCGCTTTACTGGAATCCAGATACTCTCAGTTCCTAGTATTGGCTGCACCATCTTGCACAAGTGGGATGAGACGAATAATGTGGGGCATGAGTATTATGCTGTCGTCTAGCTTCGAAGGAAAAATGAAATAGCATTTTTAGGTTAAAGTAAATACTTTTCACTGAGTCACCATTCAGTAGGTGTATTAAGCGACAAGTGTGATGTTTCAGTCGCTGCATTTTTGTGCAGTTTTTTTTTTTAAGTATTTATTTATTTGAAAGTCGAGTTACACAGAGAGAGAGAGGAGAGGCAGAGAGAGAGATGGAGAGGCAGAGAGAGAGAGAGGGAGGGAGAGAGAGAGAGAGAGAGAGGGAGGAAGAGAGAGAGAGAGTCTTCCATCCGAGGATTCACTCCCCAGTTGGCTGCAACGTCTGGAGCTGCGCCAATCTGAAGCCAGGAGTGAGGATCTTCCTGTGGGTCTCCCATGCAGGCAGGGACCTAAGGACCTAGGCCATCTTCTACTGCTTTCCCAGGTCAAAAGCAGAGAGCTGGATTGGAAGTGGAGCAGCCGGGACTAGAACTGGCACCCATATGGGATGCCAGCACTGCAGGTGCTGCAGCTCCAGCCCCTTGTATAGTTGCTAAAGGTAAAACATAATCAGGGATTTTGTATTGTTTGGTCAAAATTTTAATTCTGGATTTTTACCTTTTTTGGTAAAACATCCTATCTAACTTTCATTCCTACACAGAGGAAAACGTGGCTGCCCAGCCCGCCCTTGGTTTTGGGTGTCTGCTTGTCTTCACTCGTGAGGAGGTCAGCTGGTGTTGGAGACATTTTTGAGGGTCACTGCTCCCAGCACAGTCCGTCAGGATCCCCGTTACGTTCGTGCCACCACTGAGTGTCTCCTTGCATGAAGGCACTGTTCTGACTGTGGTGGCCCCTGTGTTTGCCACAACTTTTGGCTTCTGGTTTGTTGTGACACCTGGCCTGTACCCATTATCCAGGGGAACTTAGAAATGGAGCACACAGGGGTTAAGCACACAGGTTAAGCCACCGCTTACAATGCCAAATCCCTTATCAGAGCACCCGTTGGAGTCCTGGCTGCTGCACTTCCAATCCAGCTCCCTGCTAATGTGCCTGGGAAAGTAATGGGAAAGAGCCAAGTACTTGAGCCCTTGTATCCATGTGGGAAATGGGGATGGAGTCTCCTAGCTTTGGCCTGGCCCAGCCCTGGGCATTGTGGATATCTGGGGAGTGAACCAGCAGGTGGAAGATTGTCTCTCTCTCTAATTCTAACTCTGCCTTTCAAATAAACTAAATCCTTAAAAAAAAAAAAAAAAGGTTTATTTATTTATAAGGCAGAGTTAGAGAGATGGGGAGGCAGAGAGACAGAGATCTTCCATCCACTGGTTCACTCCCCACATGGCCACAGTGGCCAGGGCTGGGCCAGGCTGAAGCCAGGAGCCAGGATCCTGGGCCAGCCTCTGTCACTTTCCCAGCCGCATTAGCAGGAAGCTACAGCAGCAGCAGAGCAGCCAGGACTTGAACCAGCGCCCCTGTGGGATGCTGGCGCTGCAGGTAGTGGCTTAATCCACTGCACCACAGTGCTGGCCCCAAACTAAGTCTTTAACAGAAAGTTGTAGCATGTTTGTAATAGAAAAGTTAGGACATAGCAGTAAAGGGAAGAAAGCAAACCTCGGGCATAGGCTCCGCCTTCAGCTTACCTGTCGGGAACTTTCCCGTCTTCCTGGTTTCCTGTGAGCAAGGTCTGACTTGCACGTGATGTCTCCTCTGCTGGACTTTGGAGCCGTGTTTACAGCTCCCGCATTGCCAGGGGAGCCCTCACTGCTGTTCATCCACCCCGTCTCGTGTGCCACTTCCTGGGTCACAGGTGTGGGTGGTCTTGAGTGCTGGGGACCCCACACAGCCGCACGGGGGCTGGGCTGTCTTCTGGAGAGATAGGGTTTAAGGACATCAGCTGCGGGGACCACCTGGCATCTGTGGCTCCCCCAGGTCTGTTCCACGGGGCCAGCAGCCCCTCCTCTGCCTCAGCCATCGTCCCTGCGTCCCTCACCAGGCTCTCCCGCGGGCCAGAGAACATTGTGCGTATCTGAGCAAGCACAGCACTGTGTTCAAACCAGAAAAGGCTGAATTCACAGAGTGTTCCCGGGTGGGAAAGGCTGCGTTTGGCTTTCGTCTTGGAGTCAGGAGGTTGCAGGTCTCTGGCACACGTGTCATTGTTTCCCGCTTCCACACCCACAGCAGACATTGCTAATCGACCCCAGCTCTCTGTTCTGTTGGTTCTGCCCAGGAAACCATAGCCGTACAGCGCAGCCTTCCCAGGCAGGCAGACGTGGCACTGAGTTGTTCTTGTTTGTGAGGTTATGAAATTTTCCTTCCAGCTGGCTCCACAGGCAGAACTTGTAGCATACCCAGTCCTGTCCTGCCTCGTCCGGCTTCACTGAGGCTCCCTGCCTCCCAGCACCGTGGTCTGTGCAGCCCCGGACCCTGCTGTCTCTGTGCCGACATGAGACCCCCGCTGCTCACCGTGTTTCCCGCGCCTGCTCCACCCGCGTCCGTGTGTTTCCCAGCTGCTTGAGCTTATTTCTCTCCTCTGGCCCGGATCAGCAGCGGGGAGTGTGGGGTCCAGACAGCGTCCTGAGTCTTGCCTCGTTTCCACGGAAGACCGCAGCTTGTCCATCACAGGGTGCAGCTGCGTATAAAGCAGCCGGCTTCCAACTGCTGTGTTCTTGGATTATATGATTTAAAAATTTTGTTTTTTTAAAAAGATGTATTTATATATTTATTTGAAAACCAGTTAGAAAGAGAGAGAGAGAGAGATAAAGCGAGCGTCTGCTGGTGCAGTCCCCGATGACTGTAACAGCCAGGGCTGGGCCAGGCTGAAGCCGGGAGCCTGGAACCCCACTGGGGTCTCCATGTGTATGGCAGGGGCCCAAGCACTTGAGCCAGCTTCTGCTGCTTTCCCGGGTGCATTAGATCAGAAGTGGAGCAATCGGGACTCCAGCCACCACCCCTAGCTTAAGCAGCTACTTAACCCATTGCACCACCACGCCAGCCGCAGTTTTTTCAAAACGATCATGTGACATGACTGCCTTCAACCAAACACAGTGATCCCAGCGAGGTCTGGGGGTGAAGTCTGAGCACCCAGCACAGCTGCTCACGGCATTAGGAGGTGGTGGGCTGAGC
Organism: Oryctolagus cuniculus; assembly: GCF_964237555.1. Classification (NCBI taxonomy): domain Eukaryota; kingdom Metazoa; phylum Chordata; class Mammalia; order Lagomorpha; family Leporidae; genus Oryctolagus; species Oryctolagus cuniculus. Next base: position 12,570,585 of record NC_091437.1, read on the forward strand.
ACTGAGTGAAGTCCCCAGGCCACGTGGGTCTCAGACCCAGCACAGGAAGCGTAACCCTGAAAAGGAGACGTGTGGGCCTTCCTCCTGGTGCTGGATCAGTGCCACGTCTGGTGTTGCAGGAGACAGGCCAGCAGATGTGCCCCAGTGGAGTTTTTAGGACTTGTCTCAATGCCTTGTGGCTGTGCCAGTAGGTGTCACTGCGCGCGTTAAGTGCAGATCAGTGATGTCATTAAAGGAACTTGCGCGTTGGATCATCACCGTGTTCCCCAGCCTCCTTCCTCCTCCCCTGGTCCTGTTACCTTACTGCATTGCGTGGGCTTGTTTGTTCATGTACAGGTGTGTGCTCGGTGCCTTCCCAAGGTGACAGGAGGTGGGCTTCCCTGGGACCTCGTCCTGTCCCTCCCCTGGCTAAGGACTTTCCCGCCGTGAAAGTCTGTCCCCGGCTTTCCTTGGCTCATCACGCAGACTGATCCTTCTCTGACAGGGAAACCGAGTTGTCAAAATGTCTGTTTGGGAGAAGTGCGGCTGTCTGACCTGGGGAAGTAGGGGGTGGTCTGGCGCTTGCCTGCTCTGTGCTGTCCGAGGCTCTGCGGTGAGGACTGGCAGCACGGCGGGGCTCACTGTCCACTGTGGTGCAGGTTCAGGTTCAGCGGCGTCGGGACAGCTGTGCCACGCCAGGGGCTGTTTGGGCTCTCAGGACACTTGGCGTGGCTTCTGTGAAGACTGGCCCAGGGAAGGAGCCAGTGCCCCACTGTCCTGTGGGAAGACTGAGGGCCTGGTGCTCCTGCAGAGTGGGCGGTGAGCCATTCTGAACCCATTTTCCCAGGGGAGGAGTGTGCGGGGCAGCCAGTGCAGACGTGGTGGTGACAGAGGTGACGGTGACGGCGCCAGGGGTGGGGTGGGTGGGGGGTGGCTCCCAGGTCGTCTGTCTCCAGCCCTGTGCTTACCCAGGCTGGTTGACTCATGCGCTAAACCCAGGGCCCGGGGAGACACGATTTTGTTTCTTGCTTCCCCTCCCCTGTTTCCACAGGTTTATTGAGCTGTGATTGACAAATAAAAATGTCCTGCACTTAAAGTGTACGAGGTGATGATTTGACACAAGTTCACCTGCATATCCGTCACCTCGCAGTCACCGTGGCGTGTGTGTACTTGGAATTTCTGAGCTGGGAGCTCTAAAGCATTGGGAGGAGTCTGTGCATCCGCGTTTCAGCCCCGGGGGCTGTGGGGAAATGGGGAGGGGGCGCGGGGCTCGGTACCGGGAAAGATGAAGTCTTGGCAAGGACTCGGTGCCAGACTCGTATCCCTCTACCCGCGTAAGCTGTGCTCTACTTTGGCGAGGGAAACATCACTTCTGCGTGTCAAAAAAGACGGAATATTGCCGGCACTGAGGATGAAAAGTGACCGCGTCCTGCCGAGATTTCGGGCCTCCTGAAATGGAGCGGGTTTCCTGCTGCAGACACGGGGGCAGTGGCTGGGTGCCTGCATCCCATTCCGAACACCTGCGTTCCGGGTCCAGCTCTGCTTCTGCTCCCAGCTGGCTGCTGGCGCACCCCGAGTCCTGCCTCCCTCCAGTCCGTGGGTCCCCACCGCCCATGGGGAATGGAGGGCTCGGCTGCTGGTGTTGGCCTGACCCCACCCTGGCTGTTGCAGGCACTGGGGGAGGGAAGCAGCAGATGGGAGTGCTCTTTCCCTGTGTCTGCCCCTCTCTCTCTCTCTCTCTGCCTTTTAAATAAAAGGAAAATAAGTACATATTTTAAATGTCCCCCGTCTCCACTTAGCAAGTGTTTGTAGTGCCTGATGCTCTGCACTCTGGAGGACAGGAAGCAGGAAGTGGAGGAATTGTCATATGCACTGTCAGGCTGTTTGTAGACGTCGCAGTTGAACAATGAAAACCGCTCCATGCAGAGGAGCAGAATACAGAGAGGTGCTAAGTACTGTAGGAGTGCAGGGCAGCCAGGCTGGTCTGGAGGGGCTGGCGTGCAGTGGGGGTTGCTTATCCCAGCCCCTTCCTGTCCGGGTCCTGCACCCCAGGGCTCCGCCACGGCCGGGCTCCACGTCGAGGTGTGAGTGGCTTGTGCATCTTTGACTTTGTCCCCTGGTGTTGCCCATGGACTTGGCACATGCGTGTTACAATACCTTGGACCTCCGCCACCACTACCACATGTCCTGCACATACATCCTTGCTCTCTCTCTCTGACCCTGGCCTCTGTGGGTAAACACACAGCCCCCGGATGTGTGGTCCTGCACTTGTCCTTAGAGTGACATGTTTCCAGTCGCTCTGCCTGTCTCTTACTGGGTGTCTTGTCTCTGGACATCCTGTGGGTACCGAGATTTAAGACGTCCCAAGCTGATTTCACGTCTCCTTTCTGTGTTCTCCCCTCGGCGAGCACACCGCGTCCTTGTGTCTTCTGTGTCCGTGTCAGCCTACACAGCACCATCAATCCCATTTCCCAACGTAAAACAAAAGGATTGTCATCGTCACGCCCTCACCTGGTGTTCCCCTGTTCACAGGACGGCTCCGTGGCCTCTGACCTCTGCTCCGGTCTCCTGCCCGCCCCCTTGCGTTCCCACAGAGGCACTGCCGCCTCCCTCTCCCCTTCTCCATCTCGCCGTGCCTCTTGCCTTTCTGTTTCTGCTTTCTCTTGGCCATCTGCATCCCGAGGGCTACACTGCAGGTCTTCAAGAAGCTGCTTTCCAGTCTCCGGCCACCCAGCCCCCATCCCTCCTCCCAGCCACTTCCCACCTGTTAGCCAACACCCCCACCCTGCCTCAGCAGGTTCTGATGCCCGCTGGCTTGTCCGTGTTGCACAGATGGGGGCAGTTCTGGATCTGTGTCTTCCTTGCTGTTCCCTGGGCCCGAGGCACTCCCAGCCTTTGCAGTCTCTCTGTCCTACCAAGAACCCACTTCCCGGCTCAGAGACATCTCCCCTGGGGATTGTAGTCTGACTGCCCCCCAGACGCTGCTCTCCTGTGCACTTCCAGGGTTCGCTGTTGGTGTCTGCCTGTCTTTCTGTTTAAGAGGCAGAGAGGCAGACAGAGCTCCCATGCAGTGGTGAATTCCCCAGGTGCCTGCGATAGCCGGGGGCTGGGCCACACCAGAGCCAGGAGCCTGGACCTCAGTCCACGTCTCCCAGATGGGTTGGTGGTGTGGTCCCGAGTCCTTGAGCCATCACTGCTGCCTCCTGGGGTGCACATTAGCAGGAAGCTGGACTCAGGATAGCCAGCCCTGGAGCCCAGGCACTCTGGTTCAGTCTCCCACTGCAGCCAGCTCTGGCCAGTGCCATCCAGGGCTCCCATGTAGGAGGCAAGACCCAACTACTTGAGCCGTCTCCACTGCTCCCAGGGCTGCACTGGCAGGAGGCTGGAGTCGGCAGTCAGAGCCGGGCACAAGACCCAGGCACTCCAGAGTGGGATGTGGGTGCTGGCTGCTAAACCAGTGCCCGCCCCAGGGTCCTGAGGTCATCCTGGGTGCTCAGCGAGACTGGGAGCTGGTGGGGATCCGTGGCCTGCTTGGTTCCTGACGGTTGGGTGCGTGGTGCCGGTGCTCACTGTGGTGATCCGGGTGCCTGAGACGCTCAATTAGGAGGGCAGGAGATACAGGCAGTGCTGCTGACCTGCACGCACACGTGTTTATAACTCAGGCTCGGCCTCGTCCCGATGGCCTGACTGGCGGGCGGGCTGCCCGAGCGCCCAGAGCACCGCGGAAGGGTCCTGCTTGCCTGCTTGCTCTGTCTGCAAGGTTACTTGGAGTTCCTGTCGCCATGCCCAGGGACATCACTCAGTAACTCAGGTTTTTTTTTTTTAACTTTTATTTAATGAATATGAATTTCCAAAGTACGACTTATGGATTACAATGGCTTCCCCCCCATACCGTCCCTCCCACCCACAACCCTCCCCTTTCCCACTCCCTCTCCCCTTCCATTCACATCAAGATTCATTTTCAATTATCTTAATATACAGAAGATCAGCTTAGTATACATTAAGTAAGGATTTCAACAGTTTGCTCCCACACAGAAACATAAAGTGAAAAATAATAGCTGATTTTTTTAAATGATGATGAAATCAGATCAGACCTATTGTCATGTTTAATCCCAGTGAGAGTCAAGTTGGGAATTGATAATTTCTTTCTTTTTTTTTTTTTTTTTTTTTTTACAGAAGATCAGTTTAGTATACATTAAGTAAAGATTTCAACAGTTTGCACCCCCATAGAAACACAAAGTGAAATATATTGTTTGAGTACTCGTTATAGCATTAAATCTCAATGTACAGCACATTAAGGACAGAGATCCTACATGAGGAGTAAGTGCACAGTGACTCCTGTTGTTGACTTTACCAATTGACACTCCTGTCTGGCATCAGTAATCTCCCTATGCTCCAGTCATGAGTTTCCAAGGCTATGGAAGCCCTCTGAGTTCTCCGACTCTTATCTTGTTTAGACAAGGTCATAGTCAAAGTGGAGGTTCTCTCCTCCCTTCAGAGAAAGGTACCTCCTTCTTTGAAGACCTGTTCTTTCCACTGGGATCTCACTCACAGAGATCTTTTTGCCAGAGTGTCTTGGCTTTCCATGCCTGAAATACTCTCATGGGCTTTTCAGCCAGATCCGAATGCCTTTAGAGTAACTCAGGTTTAAGTGACTTCCACCTGGCCGTTGACTGCCTTCCTGGGCGGGGTAGGGAACCCAGTCCTGTCAGGTGGGGGTCTCAGGAGCAATCACTCCGCCACAGCCAGGTGCCCTTTGTGTGGGCAAGTGTTGGTCGGGCACCAGAGGCAGAGCTGAGTCAGCACAGAGCGACGCAGCGTGGGCGCTTCCGGTGTGTGCAGAGAGCTCTCCGTGCCCAGCACTGCATGTGGTGGCCTCTTCTTCTGTGTCCCTCCTGTGACAGTCTCCGTGGCCATCCACGCTGATGTCCGCTGAAAGAAGAAGGTGGTGGCATGGCGCCCAGGTGACAGTGGCATTGGTGGGCTACCCCAGGGACGACTGCTGCTGGCCCCTCTCTGCACTTGGCAGCTGGTGCTCGGGTTCTCCCACCCTGCCCTGGGGTCTGTGGCTGTGCACCGTAGAGGAGCATGTGTAGTGCTTGTCCCATGCCTCCTCGCTAGTGGCGAGCCCGGTGGGGAGGGCCTGATGGGCACGGTGCCATGTTCCCCGGGAGGCCTGGGCCACAAAGCGTGTCCGGCAGAGTACCAGGTCTGGGGTTCAGAGGCCCTGAGCTTGCAGCTGTGCCAGGGCAATGTAAAAGGGCCGTTGGATCCTAGTGATCTGAAAATACCAAGTGCAATGAAGCCAGCGTGTTTTGTCGTGTAATTCGTGAGGCGACAAAGCTCGTGGGATGTCTTGAAACACCTGACATGTTTGAAATAAACGCGAGTGGCAGCTTTCTGCTTTCCTGCTGCTTTTCATGTTAGCCCAGCCTGATGGTGCAGGCCAGGCCTAGCGACGCCTCCATCAGACCCTCGTGAGCCTTCCCGCGTGGGCTTGGGACGGGGAGCAGAGTATGCTCTGTCACCACTCCTTGCTTGTGTTCCTGCGTGGGCCCAGGGCAGACTTGGGCTCTGTGTTCTAGGAGCACTGGGGTCCGAGGGGAAGGCCTAGGCCTGACCCAGGAAGCTGCACTGGGAGGAAGTGTGGCTGGTGCCAGAAAGATGGGACCGGAATGGTGGGACGAAGGGCTTTGTGAATGGGGGTTGCCAACTGCCTCTTGAGTCGCTTCTGCCCCTCTGTGTTTGCTTTTTGGAGCTGAGGGTCTGCACAGGGAGACAGGAGGAAGTGAAGAATGGTGGCTAGCGTTGGTTCACAGTGTGGGACACTGTGTCCTGTGCTAAGCACGTCCCATGCACAGTCTCCTTGGCTTCTCAGTTAGTCATCGCCGTTGATGTTTCCTGCAGATGGCAGAGAGGTTGAACAGCTTGGCGGGGGTCACACAGTGAGAGGAGAGATCAAGCCCCAGCAGCATGATCGCACCCCTGGTCCGCTTGTGCACACTGGGGGTGTCTCCTGGGTGCAGACACAGGCCACCAGTGCTGCAGGTGCCAGCTGAAAGGGTGCCCGGGCTGTGGGTAACTGGAGTCACAGCAGAGAAAGCCATCCTCCCCCCTTCACCTCTCTCTTGCACGTCACTCCCCACCCATGGAACACTGCCGCAGGGGCTCTCACCGGCTCCCCGGCCAGCGTCTGCGGCAGAGAGGGCTGGTGCCACTCAGCCTTAGCCTCAGCAAGAAGCACAGCTGAGAAACCCGTGCTGACCTCGCCGCTCACCTCCTGTGGGTGGCGAGTGCCGCTGGCTTCCTACAGCCAGTACTGACAGCGTTTGCTCTACGTCTGTGGCAGTGCACGGTCTGTTGAAACCAGGTGGGATACAGGTGGGGCCTGGTTGTGCAGGTGCGTGGGGATTAGCAATTACAGATGGAGTTAAAGGGAGTCAAGTTGAAAGTCGGGCTCCCCCCTCCAGGGGGAGGGAGGTTGTGTTCCTTCACCTCCCAGTCAGAGGGTAGGGGCTGGTACGTCTGGGACCCTTGTGGCCTTTTCCTTCTCCTGTGTTGGAGGTGCATGCGACAGACTACCAAGGGTCTGTCTGGTTTCGTGATCCCTGTTCCCGTAACGTTATGACGCCTGTCGGCGGTGGCAGTGGGAAGGGGTTGAACTTGTTCCGTTTGAAACCGAAAGGCACAGTTTGTGTGCAGAGGGCCTTGATCTGCTGTCTGAGTTTGTAGAAGCAACTGAATTCTGCTTACAAGTGACTTTCAACCATATCTCCAGTTATCCGTTTTCTGTTTATTCTCCTGACAACACCATAAGAATCGAAACCCATTTAAATTTCTCTGCACAGTGGTTTGAAAGTTTGAAACAGAGCAATTCTGGCTCACTAAATGGTAATTCTATTTTTTGTTTTTTAAAGGACAGCGCAATTAGGTTTCAGTGAGATTGAGACCCGGGCGTCTCTCTCGGTGCATTTGTCAGGACAGATCAGTTACCAGGTAGTTTGCAAGAGCTGGTGGGTGCATCAGGCTCGCGTCGCCGCACAGACGGAACGGGCAGGAGGCAGGCGGTGCTGTAAGCACAAGTGGCATGATGTAATGAAGTTGTATCCCATTAGGCTCCGTGTCCGGGCGCCAAATGTCATCACCCGCACCGGCCCGTGTCTCCGCGCTACAACCTCATCTGTGCCGTCAACCAGTTTTGCTCTGATCAATAAGCAGTTTTCTGTGGCCTTTCACTACTGTCAGAAGTGGTTGAGTGATGTAAACGCACGTCAGAAACTAGAAAGCTGACGGCTGCCCCGGAGCCAGGACGGCGGCGAGCAGGGGATGGCTGACATCTCTTCGGGGTCACCGGATGCTGTAGCAGGTGCACTCTTCCCCCAGAACAGATGGCTAAAAATAACCCAAGGGAGAGCTTGTTCTTGGAAGGCAGAGGACGGTGACGGCGAGCACGGTTGGATCAGGTGGACCCCGAGTAACCGGTTCCTGTTGGGTTTTGGTGAAGGATCATCGAGGCAACAGAGATGGTGGCCCGTGTGCCCATCTTCTGCATCTCCCACTGCCGTGCCTGTACTTGGGAGAGTTTGTTAGCCCAGGAAGACGTGGTTTGTCAGGATTCACGCAAGGGGTGCCAGGCGGCAGTAACAGCAAAGGGACGTCCGTGTCCTCACCCTGGGCAGGGTCAGCAGTGCCCAGTGCAGAGGCAGAAGGGGCGGTGTCAGCGGCTGCCTTCTGTGTCCAGGGCAGCCGCGCAGCCTCACTCTGCCCGCAGGTGCCCGGGGCCCAGAGGGTCTGCTGCTGACTGCGTGCCGGACACCATGCCCTGTGCTCGATGCCGTTAACTGGTTTGAATCCCCGTGGAGAAGGCATTATCATCCTGTCCAACAGGCAGAGGCAGGTGTTGAGAGGGTTCCGGCCACTCCCTGTAGGGTGTGTACCAGCGGCAGATGGAGAGGCGCTAGGCTGAAGCTCTGACGCCTGGGTTTGGACTCCGAAGATCAGTTCAGGGCCTGACCTTGAGAGCGGAAGAGCAGCGATCCACTGGCACCGACGCTTCCCAGTGCACCTGTGTCGCCAGGACAGTTGCCTTAGCCTGGCCACGCCCCTGAGGCTCAGGGACCATGTCACACCTCCTGGGTGGCCCAGCTCTTACTTCAGTGGTAACCCTGCCCTTCCTTTGGGTTCCTCAAGTTCAGTTGGGGAGAGGCCATGTCGCTCCTGCTGTGTGCTGTGCCCAGCTCCGCATCTGGCCCGGGAGCAATGGCGACTCTGTTCCTGTAGGCAGCCCTGGAGTGAGGACAGCGTTGCAGTGCTGTGTTCTCTTCCACAGGGGCCTGATGGACTCCCTCTGCCCAGCACGTGCTTTGCACTGAGGAGGCCCACGTGGACTCCTAGCGAGTGGGTTCCAGGCAGGAAGACAGCGGTTCTTCCTGTAAATAGCGAGCCATGGGCTTCCTGCTCTGCCTCCCAGCTGTAAGGAGAAAAGAAAGAAAATCCCCAGAGGTAATGTCCTCTTAGAGACCTGGAAGAGCAGCCGGGAGAAGCCAGGAGAGGGACGCGGTGTCAGCGCTGCAGCCTCACGTGCTGTGGCGCTCACAGCCGGAGCGGCGCCTCGCCGTGACCCTGGGTGACCTGAGGCCTCCTCGCCACATCTCAGTCCCCAGCCACGCCCATGTCTGTCTGCTTTCGTCTCTGCTGGTTTTTTCCCTGTCAGTACCATAAGAGGGTTGCGGGACCATCGGACCATCCTTGCAAGTCTCCCTGTTTTAAAACTTTAATGTACTTATATTGTAAAGGCAGAGAGAGACAGAGAGATAGTCTGTCTGCTGGTTCATCCCCTGAAGGCTTGCAATAGCCAGGCCTGGGCCAGGCTGAAGCCAGGAGCCATGATCTTTTTTTTTTTTTTTAAAGATTTATTTTATTTAGTTGAAGGTCAGAGTTACACAGAGAGAGAAGGAGAGGCAGAGAGTGAGAGAGAGAGAGAGGTCTTCCATCCACTGGTTCACCCCCAGTTGGCCGCAACCTGAGGCCAGGAGCCAGGAGCTGCTTCCGTGTCTCCCATGTGGGTGCAGGGGCCCAAGCACTTGGGCCATCTTCCACTGCTTCCCAGAGCTGGATCAGAAATGGAGCAGCGGGGACTCAAACCGGCACCCATTTGGGATGCCGGCACTGCAGGCAGTGGCTTTACCTGCTACGCCACAGTGCCAGTCCCCGGGAGCCACATTCTGAATCCAAGGACCCGAGCGCTTGAGCCGTCACCTGCTGGGTGTGTGTCCCTGGGGAGCTGGAGAGCTGGGATGGGAACCTGGCTGCTCAGATGTAGGTGTCCCCAGAGGCGTCGTCACCGCCATGCCTCTGTCCTCACCACCTCCGAGACGGCTGGGTTTCCCGTGACCGAGGTCGCCCTGGGTTGCTGTGGTGCGGCTACGAAGGGTGAAGTGGAACCTCAGGAGGGCAGTGTTTCTTGGGCAGAGAATTTTGCATGAGGTGTCAGGGGCTCAGCTTCTCCCTTTGATCGTCTGTCGCACTTCCTCTCTCAGTGCAGCCACCACCAGACACCCGGCTTCCAAGCCCCAAGCCAGGAGCCGTCCCTACTGCTTCCCGCTCCGTCACCCTCTGTGTCTGACCTCAGACCAGGTCCAGCGCCTTGACGTCCCTACGGTCTAACCAAGGCTGCCTGCTCGCGGCCACGCCAGCGCCCCCTGCCGGCTGCGAGGCCTTCCCCGTCCACTCTGTGCTCTCACAGGGTGCCTGCCACTGTTGAGTGGCTTCTCGCCATCAGGGAGGAGCTGCCCCGGGGGTGTCCCGAGGCCCAGCCTGCGGGGCCCCCACCCGCCTTGGTAGCTGCTCCTGGCGCCCCCTCCCCACTTGGCTGCAGTCCTGGGCTGAGCTCCTCCGTTCACCTGCAGCCTCACTGCTCCTGGGTTTCTGGCCCTGCAGGTTGTGGCCCTGCGGGGCTGCCCGGAGCCTGCCCTCCCCTGTGGCCTCCATCAGGCCACGCATGGGTGCGGGTGGACGTGAGCATTGCCTGGTCAGCATTGGGGCGAAGCTGACAGCCTTTTCCTCTCTCTGGTTTTCGCTCTTTCCTAGCCGTCATTCATTCAGATCGCATGGGGCTCTGTTTCTGGGGGACCTGGGTTTGCGTTTCGGGGTTGCAGCCCCCTTCTGTGGATGTGGCTTCTGAACACTTCCTCTGCCCCCTCTTAAAGAAACTTTTTATCTGTATATTTTCATTTTATTGGAGACAAACAGAGATCCCCCTTCTGCTGGTTGACTCCTCAAATGGCCACAACAGCCAGGGCTGGGCCGGACCAAAGCCAGGAGCCAGGAGCTCCATCTGGGTGTCCACATGGGTGCCAGGGACCTGAGTCCTGGAGCCGTCACCTGTGGCCCCCCAGCCTCTGCCCTGGCAGGAAGTTGGATTGGAAACAATGGGGCTGGGACTCAAACCAGGGAGTCATGTTTGGGGTGCAGGTGACCCAAATAGTGGCTTAACCCACTGCACCAGACGCCCACGTATTTGTCCCCGGCCAAGGATCACCCCTGGGACCTGCTTTGCTTTTCTGACATCATAAAGCTGAAAATTACACGTTTCTCAACTTTCCCTCATTCCTGAAAGTGACCCTCGCAAATTGTGTGTCTGTAATACTTTGAGCTTTTGTATTTTGAAACCTTCCATTCCAAGCCTTGATCTCGGTGCTGCTTGTTTATCCAAACCTGGCCTTGGAGCCGTGCGCGTGGGGCCTTGATCGCTAGCCAACGTTCTGTCTCTCCGATGCTGCCCTGCTGCTGCGGAGGCCTGGCCCTCACGGACTCGCAGTCAGCAAGGGCACTCTTGGCTCAGCAGCATGGGCAGTCTGTTTGCCCAGACACGGGTGCCTCACGGGGCCTGGCTTCCCACAGTCCATCCCACGTAGGTGGCCTGGGGACCGCCGTTCAGCCTTCTCCGCCTCCGTCCCGGTCGTCTGTCTGTGCCCCAGACGGTAGAGGGTATCTGCCCCTTGCTTCTGCGTGGGGTCTGTGCAGCTTCCCTCTGGGCCATCCACTCACAACCCCTCGCTGCTCCTCCCAAGCCCTCTGGTCCTGCTGTGGCTTCTCCGTGGGAAAGACCCTATCCCGGCTGACAGCTGAGCCTGGCAGACCTGTAGGAGGGGACTGCGTGTGGGCCTAGGGGTAAGGTTTCAGCTGCATTGCAGAAGCTAAGGAATGGGGAGGAGGGTCCCCCAAGACTAGCTTCCATGTGTGCTCTGGACCTCTGGTCTGCTGAGAGGCAGCTGCCAAGTCCTCTGCTTCTCTGGCCTTCTCGTGACGTTGCCGTCTGGAAAAGGTGACGAGAGAACACCCCTGGAGGTGCTCACGGGCTGGTAGCAGATGTCGCGGTACAGAGGTGACGCTGGTAGAATGATTGCTGCACCACTGGGACGCGCTGCACGGGCACCTCGGTTTGGACCCTGCGCACGCGGTCTTTAACACGCCCCTGGAGTGCTGTGTCCTGAGAAAAACCACGCTTGGGTTCCAGGTTTTTGGGACCAAAATCAGCTTCGCTTCTAATTCCTGTTTTTCTAGTAACATTCTGGAGTACCCTGCGTTAGCCCAGGCTGCCCTGATGAGAAACCACAGACCCAGGACTGAAAGAGGAATCTTCTCTCGCTCCAAGATCGAGGTGACCTCAGGGCCGGATTCTGGGGAGCCCCCTCCTGGCCTTCTCTGCACCCACTCGGCCTTTGCTCTGTGCACACGTGACGGGGACGGAGAGGGAGAGGGAGAGTTCTCTGCTGTGTCTTCCTCTTCTCTTAAGGATGCCAGGCGTGGTGGACTGGGGCCCCACTGCAGCCACCTCCCTGAACCTTAATTCTTTACATAAAGGCCCCCGTCTCTCAGTGCATCACATGGCACCCACGTGGAGGACACAGTTGGAGCACAGCAGAGATGGGGCCTTCATTGTCTGTGCCGGTGGTCCAGCACCAGACGCGTGCAGTGTGCATGTGTGCACCCGTTGGCCTGCAGTCAGGAAACGAAATGCTTGCTGTTTGAGTGACTGCTCAGGAAGCCACGCCCCCATCTACAGGTGCAGCCGTCCCTGAGAACTTCCTGTTCCAGTCATTCGCTCTTCACCACTGGGCGGTATTTACATCTATTGCTTGTCTTTTATCATCGGTCGTATTTGTAGTCTGTGGAAGCTGTGGATTCAGGTGTGTGTCTTACCCTGCCCTGTGGCGCATACGGGGCAGCCAAAGATTAGTAATCTTGTAAAGATTCTGTGAGTTTCGGAGCTGAAAAGAGCCCACGGTGGCCATGTGCCGTGGCATCCCCACGCACTTACAGTGGAAGGAGAGGCACTCCGGGGGAGTCGCTGGTTTTCCTACGTGGCACAGTCCGTGGCCGAGTCTGGGAGAAAGAGCGCAGCGTGGCCTTCCTGACACGTGGCCACCTGCCCTTTGCCGCGCGCTGCCCTGCCTTTGAGGGAAGTTTCAATGAGGGTTAAAACTTAGCTTCGGCACTGTCTTGGACATGTCCACCCAGGTGCACAGCTCACAGGGGTGTGTGCATGATCTATAGGAGAATTTATCTTATACTCTCAGTGCAATTGCCACTTTTTGCCGCTTATTAAGACTTCAGAGATACAAACCAGTAGCTCAGTAATTGCTTTCTTGAATCTGCCGTTAATAATTACATTTAGTAAAGCTGTATCGAAAATTAGAAAGGCAGAGACTAATGGAAAACTAGATTTTTCACTGAATTAGAAAGCGAGACAATCCATATATTGACAACCCTTCAAGTTGAAACAGATCAGGAAAACCGTTTTGGACTGTTTGTGCAGGGCGCCCAGCAGGGCTGATGGGCAGTGGCGTCCACGTCCCAGGCCGGCAGAGAAACTCAGAGAGATTTCATGGAAATGGGCAGCTGGCTCTGATTTGGTTAGAAGTCATTTGAATCTCTGAAGGCCTGGAATTTCTCCTAACAAAGAAGTAGAAAATACAGAATTGTGTTAATGAAGTGGGAATATCTTTGAATTAAAAAAAAGTGAAAAAGCACCAGACTCATTTGAGGGTCCTGTCCTGCAGCCAGAGAGAAACATGGCGAGAAGGCTCCGTTTGGCTGGCTTCTGTCGTTCTAACTTCATGGCCAGAAAAACAAGTTTATTTCGTGGTATTTTGTAAAGGGCGCCAGAGAGATCCCAATAGTAGATTTGCTTAGGGTGGCTTAGGTATTTAAGAAAATAATTCAAAACTGAGGCGCAGTGATGCTAACCAAGCAAAACCGGGAGCACTGGTACCTCTGCTGCACCTGTCAGAGGGACTGCTCCCGGGCAGTAGCCGAGGGCCAAGCCGAGCTGCCGCTGCTGCTGCGCGTGCGCCTTCCCAGCAGAGCCTGGTCGCGCAGCTCCCTCGCCCCAGGTTCCACAAACAAGGCCACAGCAGCGTTCGAGAGCAGTGCCTTCAGGGACTCAGTTCTGTGTGTCACACTGCGGCGACGCTCATAGCTGGCCAGCGATGGATCCACGTGTCTGCTCACAGTGTTTGGTAGTGAGAAGTTGGGTGAGTCTCTCCAGGAGAGGCAGAAAGAAACGTCTGGAAACCAGAGGACCCAGCTGGTCGTCTGCACGCTACATTGTGGGGGGTTTGGGAAGAGAAACAGGAGCTGTAGGGGTGAGGAGTGAGCAGCGGGCACGTGGTGGAGCTGCTGTCTGGCGCGTTCGCCTGGGGCTTATGTTTTGAGCAGCCTCCGATTTCACAACCAGGAATTGCACATCAGGGAGAGAACCAGGGTGAGTGGGATGGCCCTGCTGGAGAACGGGACACAGGCTGAGATGCCAAGGGTGTAGACTGATCCCGAAGCTTGCGATGTTTGAACAGCAAGGTTAAGCACGCACAGTTACGAATGAGCTAGCTTCTGCTTGCGTTGTGCTGGTGTAGGGTGCAGAGCGAGGCTCGCTCTCTACCTTAGAGCAGACTTGGAGATGCGTGTACTTGACAAAGGAATGCAAGTGTTAGCCCTACGTGAAACCCTGAGGAGGTAGATAGCCTGTGGTCGGCCCCCCTCCCCCCCGCCTTGTTAGAGGTGTTGAAGGATGTAGAACTGACAAGTGATTTCTCTGTCCCTGGCTAATACGTATTAATGAGGGGCCTGGAACCCAACAGTTCGGATTCTTAGCTCCTTTTTTTGCTATTGTAGAATATTATCTCTCAAAATTTTAGAAAGTGGCATAAAACTGGGGGGAAAAACCCAGGAAAAGTGCAAAGAAGGAAAAAAATGACCCATGATTCCCGCAAAGCATTTTGGCTTTGTTTTTCCTCCCAGACACACACACACATGCAGAACACATATATACATGAATGATGCAGTTACACACATGTGTTTGGTAAATGAAGCAGCCTGCCTTGTTTGCTAACTTTAACAAGATGAATATTATCCTTTCAATGTTGACATGTTTTGAGACATTATGTGAATGCGCCATCATTTATTAATCCTTTATTAAAGTATTGCGTTGCCTGCAATACTTTTATAATTCTAAATATACTTCTTATACTTTTTTATAAATATACTTTTTCATTCTTACAAGTCATAATTTAAGGCTGGCGCTGTGGAGCAGCAGGTTAAGCCATTGCCTGTGACTCCAGCATCCCCCAGGAGCACTGGTTCCAGTCCAGCTCCCTGCTAATGCACCTGGGAAAGCAGTGGAAGATGGCCCAAGTGCTTATGCTCCTGCGCCCGTGTGGGAGACCCTGATGGAGTTCCAGGCTCCCGGCCCAGCCCTGCCTGTTGCAGCCATCCGGGGAGTGAACTAGTGGATGGAAAGTCTCTGTCTCTCCCTTTCTCTCTGTAGCTCTGCCTTTCAAATCAATAAACCGTAAAATAAATGGATCTTTATTAGTACAGTAGACATCCGTACAGGCATCAGTGAGAAATAATCTTGCACTTTTTGTTCTTTTTCCCAAACATTGATTGACAAACTGTTTTTGTTCTGTTTCTGTTCTTCATCTGTGTCTTTTCAGATGGACCTGTTCTTGGAATAGGTTCCCTGAAAAGCTGCGTTTGAGGTGGCAGCCCCGAGGATCCCTGAGGCCAGGCACCCGCCTCTCTGGGAGGGTCTACATGCTCCTGTGAGACGGATGAGAGGAGTCTCATTAGGGAAGGGGCAGCCCTGGCAAAGCTGTGTGTGGGATGGAGCGTGTGGATAGCTTAGGGAGCCACATTTGGGGAGTGGAGGAGCAGTCGTGTCTGGAGGTGCCAGGTCCCTACCTTGCCGGCCATTTTTGCCAAATGTCCTTTGGCTGCCTGTGCGCTGTACCCTGGAGAAAGGCCAGGCGGGGACTCCCAGCAGTACCCTCTCTGCCTGGGCAGAAGTGCTGTGCAGGAGATCCGGGCCGGGGGCTGGGGTGGGGGAGAGTGGTTGCTCCCATGCCCTGGGCAAGCGGGCGTTTTCAGCCCTGGGCTGCCTTGGCTTCAGCTCAGGCCCCTGGGAGTGGCAAAGTTTGCAGCCTGGGGTTTCCCTTTCTCAGCAGAGACCACAAGTGTCCTATTGTAGCTGGAATGCGACCCACAGACAAAAGCAAAACACACAGACAAGATGATTATCTTTTGCAAGTCTACACCTTTTCTCTTTTCTCGAATCCATTGTTCTTTGTTGAAAGCAGGCCAACAAATTAAGTGATTATGATGTATCATGTAATAGAAGAATCTCTTTGTTTGAGGGGGAAGAAAATCGATACGAGACACTCTCAGAGGCTTTTTGCTCGCTCCCAGCAGCTCCTCACATGTGGGTGTGGAGACACTGACCCCAAAGGCGGGAACAGTGGTTCCTGCACAGCCCGGCTCTGTGGGCTCCCAGCTGTTCCCTGAGAGACGGGACGCAGGTGGCGACATGCGGATCTAGTTGAGGCAGTAATTGGTGTGCTACAGAAGTTGAGCTGTAAATTTCCTTTAGGTGAACATAGCACTTTAAGCCATATATCAGTGCATGCTTTTTGAAAAATAGGCTAACTTGGAGTCGGTGTGTGGTGCAGCGGGTTAAGCTGCCACCTGCAGTGGGATGCAGATCCCATCCTGGCCTCAGTTCGAGTCCCTGCTGCTCCACTTCTGATCTGGCTCCTGCTGATGTGCCTGGAAAAGCAGCCAAAGATGGCCCAAGTGCTTGGGTCCCTGCGCCCACACAGGAGTATCTGAGGGAGTTCCAGGCTGTTGACTTACAGCCTGACCCAGCCCTGGCTGTTGTGGCCATTTGGGGAATGGGCCAGCAGATGGACGATCTGTCTCTGTCTCTTCGCCTTTCAAATAGATAATAATTTCTGAAAAGTGGGTTGACTGAACTATGAAGCAGTGAATGCGACCTGAGTTCATGTCTTCTCAACATCGCCCACTTGGACTGTCCCCTGATAGCTGCACCTGCGCAGCACTCCTTCTCCGACCTGTCTCGTCACTTCCTGAAACTCAGCCGTGTGCTTTACTTGTTCCCTATCTCTATTACTTGTTTTCAGTTCCCCCTGCTACGAGGTAAATTCCACAAGGGCAGAGAGCTCTTTGTGTTTGATTTTTTTTTAATTTTAAAGCCTCAGTCACTGTATTCTTTTTTTTTTTTTTTTAAAGATTTTATTTATTCACTTGAGAGAGTTACATACAAAGGGAAAGCCAGAAAGAAAAGTTTTCCATTTCTTGGTTCACTCCCCAAATGTCCGCAACGGCCGGAGCTGGGTGGATCAGGAGCCAGGAGCTACTTCTGGGACTCCCATGCGGGTGCAGGGCCCAAGCACGTGGGCATCTTCCACTACTTTCCCAGGCCACAGCAGAGAGCTGGATTGGAAGAGGAGCAGCCAGTATGCAAACTGGTACTCGTATGGGTGGGATGCCTATGCCACAGGCAGAGGCTTAGCCCACTACTCCACAACACCAGCCCCTTGATTTTTTTTTAAACAGATTTATTTATAAGTCAGAGTTAAAGAAGGGGAGAAACAGAGAGAATTATGCATCTCCTGGTTCATTTCCCAAATGTCTGCAGTGGCCAGAGCTGAGCTGATCCAAAGCCAAGAGCCAGGAGCTCCTTCCGGGTCTCCCACACAGGTGCAGGGGCCCAAAGACTTGGGCTGTCCTGTGCTTTCCCAGGCCATTAGCCAGGAGCTGGATTGGAAGTAGAGCAGCCAGAACTCAAACTGGTGCCCATATGAGATGCCGACGGCACAGGCAGAGGCTTAGCCTACTGAGCTAGAGCGCCGGCCCATCCATTTAGTTTTGGGAGAAACCCAGTAGCACCCAAGGAGACAGCATAGTGGCTTGTGTGCCAGGCAGGGTGCTGGGTGCTTTCTGTTCCTGGTCTTGCTCATTTCCTCCGTCACGAGCCCTGAGAAGGTCGGCTCTGTCGGTCCCGGTGGAGGAGCAGGGGCTGTGAGGAAGTGCAGTAGCAGGTGGCAGAACCGGGGCTCAGGCCTGTGGGCCCAGGCTGGAGTCCTGCAGAGACGGCTGACCACTGAGACGGAGAGCGCCTCTTAATTCCTGTTGCGGAGCGATCTAGTCGCTTTCCAGCCTTGGGGACAGAGTCCTTTAACCAGGTAGGACCAGCTTTCTGCAAGGAACCGTCTCATGCCGCCTGCTCTGCCTGCGCCCTGCCTGGCGCTCCTGCCGCACTGTCCGACAGTAACTCACAGTCCTCTCCCGCCGCCACCACCAGCGGCTGCGTGGGCTGCATCGAGGTGCCTTCGTGTTCTGCGATTGGTCGTCCGACTGTCAGTGGCATCTCTCCATCCCTCCCCTTCTGTTTGTTTGTTTCTTGGGTGCACACGTTCTGTTTAAGGCAATGGGGATACGACAGTGGACAGGCAGACCAAGTTCTCAGTTGTCGTGTGCATGTGTGGTTAAGTGTGCATAGGTATATGTATGTTGTGTGTAGTCATGCGTGCGTGTTTTCGGTGTACATGCATATGTGTTTGTGTTTATGTACATGTGTGTTTTATGAGTGTGTGCATGTACATGTATGAGTTGTGTTTGTGCACATATATGTGTTTGCATGTGAGATGTGTGTAAGGGAGAGATACACACACACACACACACACACACAGTTAGGCCCTAGTAAATGACAGAGGAAAAAGAAAGGTCTGGGGGTGGGGAGTGATGGGCGCCTGAATTAGTGCGTTTGATGGGCTGATGGGTTACACCGTTCTGAGAGGGTGACCAGCAGGAAGGAAAGGTGGGCTCGTGGCTGACAGCTGGACAGTCAGAAGTCACGGCTACACCTCAGCCAGCCACCGAGGAGGGAGCACTGTGGGAGGGTGGCACTGGGAGTGCCCTGTTGTGGTTGACGGGTCGAGGCTGGCACGGCTGGGCCAGGAGGCGCGTGCGGGGGTGTGAACAAGTGAGCCGCATCGGGAGGTGTGAACAAGTGAGCCGCATCAGGAGGTGTGAACAAGTGAGCCGCATCAGGAGGTGTGAACAAGTGAGCCGCATCGGGTTGTGGCTGCCGAGAGACTCAGATGGCTACAGGGCTCTGGTGGAGCCCGAGGCAGCTGGGAGGTGTTGAGTGAGAGTTCGAGGCAAGGGTAGAGATGCGCGGGCAGAGCTGACACCAAGCTTGGCAGGGCCCCAGGCTCGTGTTGTGGATGACCGAACCCACTGTCAGAAAATCCTCTCAGAGTAGCGTGCTGATGTTTCACACGTTTGTGGAGCCGACCCCGGGTCCGAGACCGCCTGTGCAGACAGCTCTGGGGGAGTA
Organism: Oryctolagus cuniculus; assembly: GCF_964237555.1. NCBI lineage: Eukaryota > Metazoa > Chordata > Mammalia > Lagomorpha > Leporidae > Oryctolagus > Oryctolagus cuniculus. The sequence goes on from NC_091437.1 coordinate 12,589,264, forward strand.
TCTGAGGGTTTGCGTTCACCTCCAGGTCATCCTGTACCAACAGTGAGAGGTGGTTTCAAAAATCACCGGGGCGTGGGACCGGTGCTGTGGCAGAGCAGGTTAAGCTGTCTGCAGTGCCGGCATCTCGTGTGGGCACCAGTTCAAGTCCTGGCTATTCAACTTCCAATCCAGCTCCCTGCTAATGTACCTGGGAAAGCGACGGAAGATGGCTGAAGTCCTTGGGCCCCCGCACCCACATGGGAGACCTGAAAGAGGCTCCTGGCTGATCAGCCCGGCCCTGGCTATTGAGGCCACTTGGGGAGCGAACCAGCAAAAGTTAGATCTCTCTCTGTCTCCCCCTGCCTCTCTCTGATTCTGAGTTTCAAATAAATAAATCTTTTTTAAAAAAAATCACTGAAGTGAACACACAGGCTGCACATCTGGAAGCTTAAGCCAGAATCAAGTAAAGGCTGGTGAGTGTTGTGGTGCAGGGAGTTAAGCTGCCCCTTGAAGCCGCATCAGAGGCCTGGTTCCAGTCCAGCGCTGTGCTGATGCGCCTGGGCCCTTGCCACCCTCCTGGGAGACCATGATGGAGTCCCAGCCTTCTGGGTTTGGCTTAGCAAAGGGTGAGCTGTTGCAGGCATTTGGGGAGTGAACCAGCAGAGGGAAGATTTCTTTCTCTCTAAAATCCAGGGGAGTCAATCCCCACCCCGTACCTGGGTTTATGACTGCGGGCATTGGCGGGCAGGTGCGTAGGAGACCCTGCACCTGGTACCCGCAGGTGAACGTGGTCCTCTTGTTCCTTCTCCACCACCAGCAGCTCCCCCACCCTGCTGCTGTAAACATGTGCAGCAGTGCTGAGAGGTTAACAGTGTAAACAGTGGTGCTGCCTGGGTCCTTGCTAAACACCACACAGTTGGTTGATGGTGTATGTGAATATTCACATTTCATGCTGGCTGCAGACCTGTGTGAGAGGCCGCGTGCTGAACTCCCTGTTACAGGCGAGGAGACTGAGGCACCGGTGGCGTTTGGCAGTCCAGAGGAGAGCAAGGGAAGTCGCAGAACGCAAGGTTGTACTAAAAATCCAGTGGGAGAAGTAATACTAATTTACACCCAAGTTGATCAAGATAGAGTTGTATCAGCTGGCGTTAAACCTATTTTTATATGGATTCTGTGAGACAGTTGTGCTGATCTGTGTTTTCTTTGTAAATCGGTTGAGGAGGTAAAGTCTTGTCTTGTCATGCCGGCATCCCATCTGGGCGCCCGTTAGAGTACCGTTTGCTCCACTTCCAATCCAGCTCCTTGCTAACATGGCTGGGAAAGGAAGCAGAGGATGGGCCAAGTGCTTGGGCCCCTGCCATCCATATGGGAGAACTAGATGGAGTTCAAGGGTCCTGGCTTTGGCCTGGCCAGCCCCAACCACTGCAGCCATTTGGGTAGTGAACCAGCAGATGATGGATCTCTGCCTCTCCCTCCTCTTCCTTCTCCCTCCCTCCCTCCCTCCCTCCCTCCCTCCCTCCCCTCTTCTCTCTCTCCCCCCCTTTCAAGCAAGCAAATCTCTTAAAAAAATAAGAAGTAGAGAGGCAGATAGGAAGCTCCCATCTTCTGGTTTGTTTCCTAAATGCCTGCAGCAGCCCAGGCGGGGCCAGGCTGGAGCCAGGAGTCTGTAACTCAGTCCAAGTTCCCAACATGGGTGCGGGGACCCGATTTCTTGAGCCATCACCTGCTGCCTCCCAGGGTCTGCATTAGCAGGAAGCTGGAGTCAAGAGCCAGAGCCAGGAATTGGAGGGGGTGGGTGTGGGTTTTATAGGTGGCCTTGACCACTAGGCTCAGCCCCCACCCCTGAGTTTGAAACTACCTGAAAGATGGATTGGGGGGGTCACAGTCCGTTCATCAGGTGGGGAATGCCGGTGTGTCCCCAGGTCCCGGATCCTGCTCTGGACAGAGCACAGACACTGCTTTGTGCAGAAGACGGTCAGCCATGAGGGCCTGAAAGCCGGGTGCTCTCCAGGCCTCTCTGGGAGCTGGAATTTAGGGACCGAGGGGAAAGCTGCCAGAGTGGAGGAAGGTTCCTGCTCTGGGGATGAAGCCGTGAGCTGTGGGACGGTCTAGGATCCCTGAGTAAACCTCTCCCTCGGGCTGTTGGGAGCCCATCTCACTCACTTCCCAGAGGCCCCCGGATTTCTGTCTGTGGCAGAGAGCTCCCCTTACTGCCTGGATTTGCAGCTTCCGCCTCCTCAGCCTGTCTGGTTGATGTCCACTGTGCGAGTCAGGCTTGCCGCAGCCAGGACCGAGCCCCCGTCTGCCCCACGGATGGGTCTCTTGGCCCTGGTGCCAGTGCCACCCTGCCCCCAGCCGCTCGGATGGGTCTCGTGGCCCTGGTGCCAGTGCCACCCTGCCCCCAGCCACTCAGATGGGTCTCACGGCCCTGGTGCCAGCACCACCCTGCCCCCAGCTGCTCGGATGGGTCTCGTGGCCCTGGTGCCAGCGCCACCCTGCCCCCAGCTGCTCAGATGGGAAGCCTCAGCATTGCACCTGACTCTGTCCCTTCTGTTGCCAACTCCACATCCCACCAGCAGCCTAGGCTGCTGGTTCTGCTGTCACCCACGTCTCCCCACCACGCTCAGGGCTTACGTCAGAGCGTTCTCTCCGTCACTCTGGGCACACAAATGTGCCTGGCGTTTTGCCCTCTGCCTGCACCACCCTCCCCTGCGCCCTGTCCCTAGGGAGGTGTAGGACTCCCTGCCTCACGTCCCTCAGGCCTGGGGATATAACTGGGCTGGGGATATAACACGCCCTGGCCCCAGGCCTGTGAACTTGGCACTCACCCACAAGGGCCCCGCCTGGCTGGCGTGCTGAAGCTTGAGGGCCTTGCCCTGGGGGAGGTCGACCTGAATTCCGAGTGGGCCCTATGCTGTCCTGTGAGACCGTGGGAGTGGATGAAGAAGGCAGAGGGATAGGCAGGGGCGTGCCACCAGGCTGGGAGCCACTGTGGCTGGCCTTGATGTTGGAGGAGAGGAGCAGCGAGCCAGGGAGTGAGTGCAGGGGCTGTCGGAGCTGCAGGCGGCCTATAGGACGCTGGGACCGTGTCCCCAGCTGCTGGCATGCGGGACCTGGACTCCCTGAGATTCCCTTCAAGGGAACGCAGCACAGCCTGGATTTTAGCTGGGCAGACTGGACCCGCGAGAAACCAGCCAGGCCCTCTGGATGTGGGACCTGCAGGACTGGGAGGCTGTGAGTGGGTGCTGTGTTCCTGACAGCAAGAGTGCAGGACTGGGCGAGCTCTTGACCCCAGTGTTACGTCACCCCCAGGCCTTCCCTGGCCGCCCATCTGGCCAGCAGCCCCCACAGCCAATAGATGGCATCGCCCTGTTCACTCGCAGGTAAACTGGGACCTGAGCTGGCGTCGCGTGGGTGACGGATCCTTGCTGAGCGCTTGGTAGGACGTGGCCTTCAGCTTCCTCCCCAGCCTGGTCCTGCAGCAATGCCACCCTCACCGCCTGGCGGTGCCACGCTCAGCTGCTTCTGTCCTCTGTCCTGTGGCCCAGGGCCTTTGCACGTGCTCACTGTGCAGTGTCCCCCCCCCCACCCCGCTTCGGCTGCTGTCCCCAGAGGTCTGTTCCGAAGCGTCCACTCTGAAGGGGAAACTACCCTCATCTCTGGGAGCAGATCCTGTCCCCTCTCAGGCCGTCAGGTAGCTTCTTACAGGCCTCCGTTCCAGCACAGTCACCATGCGTTAGGGCACGTCCTCGTCCCAGCCTTCACGGCGCACACAGCTGGAATTCACAACTCAAAGGCGGGAAGTTCGCTGCTGCCGCTCCTTCTTCTGGCAGAGTGCGGCGGAGTACCTGGCACACAGCTCGGTAAAACTCGGTGGGAATAAATGGACTTGTAAGCACATGAGAGTTGTATTTGAAAACGAGTGATCATTGTTTATGAACTTCGCTCCACAATAACATGGGAAGGCAGAAATCTGATTAAATCTTTTCTCCTGCTATAAAGTGTTTTATGTGAATGTACAGCCGTATGTAGCACACACATACAGTAGGGGGATTGTCACATTATACAGGGAACTATACTGATTGTAACACTACCGCTCGAGCACCGCTGTGGCCTGTTTAGCTGCCTGTGTGTGCTTGTGTTATGTAGTCGGGGCATAGTGTAAATAAAATACAGTATCCAGCCTCTTCAGTGATTGGGACAGATACTTCCTCACATCAGTCATGTCAGGATCCACTTGGTGATGACTTCTCCCTGGGAAAATTCTGAAAGTTTTGGGTTATTTTGGGCACATAGGGTTTCTGTGAGGCTGTCACCAGGAGTCGGTTTGGTCACACTGAAAATGGGGGGCTGTGGGTGCGCTTCAGCAGTGGGGTTTGGCCATGGAGGCACTCTGTTGAGAGGGCGGTCTGGGAAGCCAGTGCTGCCTGCGGTCCCAGAAGGCTGTGCGGTGGTGATGGGATGGCGTGGAGGCTGCAGGGAGGCCAGGCTCCCCGGTGAGCAGCTCCACATAGATGCTGCCGCGGCAGGGGGGATGCAGCAAGGCCCAGCTCCCCCCAGGATTTCTGTGGGAAGCAGGATGAGGTGGTCGACAGGTTGGAGCAGATCCAGGAGGGCTTCGGAAGCAGGTGGAAGAACTGGTGTGTTTTTGTGGACACCGTGGGCTGGAGATCAGCACGTGCACACTCTAGCTAAGCAGTTGGAGCGAAGGAAGGGTGGATTCTTTGGTCACTGTCTGTGGCAGGCTCTGTGGACCACAGACCACTGTAAGCCACCTGTGACAAAGGCTGTCCCCCCGAGGCCGTGACCGCCTGCTGGAGACTGCCCACCTCTTCATAACCTGCAGAGTCACCTTCTCCATTGCAGAACCTCTTACACAGCACTCAGGCACTTGTGTCCCAGCAGAGGGTGCAGCAGGCGTTGCTGTGTCGTTCGCACTGATCTTACAGCGAAGTTCTGCGACACAGATACTATTCAAGATGTGCCCTCGTTGGTGGCCAGCGGAGGTAAAACTTGTCCGTTTTCGTTCTTTCAACGCAGGCTATAAAGGGAGCAGCAAAGCTCATGGAGCAGTTACCTTCCAGGGTGTGAAATACGATTTCTTGCCACAGCAACTTGGGAAAGCAGAGAACCCTCCAAATTCACGTTTTCTGGAAAATCTAAGCTGGAGTAGCAGATACTGGAAGTAATGAAAAGCCAGGTAGCCAGTGTGCAGGTGTGGCTGATGCATTTGAGTGCTTTTCCCCCTCTCATCGGATTGATTGATTGTTTTTGTTGTCATATTGATACAGCTTAAGAAGAAAGGAAAAAATGAGGACTTCCCATAACCAAATAGCTAACCACTCAAGGAACTGCGACTAAAAGCAGTCAGGGTGTAGACTGAAAATCTGAAATCCTGGATTTATCTGTGATGTTAAAAAAATCAGTAAAGTAAGGAGTCTCTCCTTTATAACCAGAAAGGTGTAAAACATTTAGCATTAGCATTTAACGTTGTCAGGATATTTGAAAGTAACATGTGTCCTTAGAAGAATTCCAACACTAGGCAGGCTGGCACCGCGGCTCACTACGCTAATCTTCCACCTTGCGGCGCCGGCACATCGGGTTCTAGTCCCTGTCGGGGCGCCGGATTCTGTCCCGGTTGCCCCTCTTCCAGGCCAGCTCTCTCCTGTGGCCAGGGAGTGCAGTGAAGGATGGCCAAAGTACTTGCGCCCTGCACCCCATGGGAGACCAGGATAAGTACCTGGCTCCTGCCATCGGATCAGCGCGGTGCGCCGGCCACGGCAGCCATTGGAGGGTGAACCAACGGCAAAGGAAGACCTTTCTCTCTGTCTCTCTCTCTCCTCTCTCACTATCCACTCTGCCTGTCAAAAAAAAAAAAAAAAAAAAAAAAATTCCAACACTAGGTGTTGGGGGAAAATAAGGTGTGTCTAGAACCTTCTAGAACCAGAAGTTCCACAGCTGCTGGTTTGTAGAAGGCACAGTGCGTCTAATGATCCGTCTCCAGTTCTGACTCCTGCCACTGAGTCTTCCAGGTTGTCCTCTGCCTCTGCTCTTTGAAAATGGCTCAGCTCAGCTGTCCGTGTCATTCCGTCCCCTCGCACTCAGCTCTCACTGTTTATGGTTTTCACGTTATCAGTTAAAAATGAGCATTGTGATTGTTTCTGTTGGCTGCTTGGCAAGTTGAACCTGTCTTCACCCACCAGCTTTGGGACGGAGCCTCGACTGCTGAGTTTGAAAGATGAAAAAATTGGCACCGTGGCCACTTCCATCACCAATCCCTCCCCACTGCATTTCCTGTCTCCTGAGTGGAGTGGCATTATTTTCCTACTGGCCAATTTCTTTTTTAAAATTGATTTACTCATTTGAAAGGCTGAGTGTGGGGAGAGAGAGAGGGAGAGGAAAAGAGAGAAACAGAGAGAATATTTCGCATCTGCTGGTTCACTCCCCAAATGCACACAACAGCCAAATCTGGGCCAGGCTGAAGCCAGGAGCCAGAAACTCCAGCAGGGTCTCCCACGTTGTGTTGGGGGCCTTCCCAGGTACATAAGGGAGCCTGGAATGCTGTCACAGGCTGTAGTTTAACCCACTGCACCGCAGTGCCAATCCCTGTACAGGTCTGTAAAGTGTGTACAATCTCTGCGTGCGGGGTAGGGAACTTGGATTTTTTGACATCACTGAAGGCCAGACAAAATTGTCTACTTAAAGATTAGCCTGCTGCAGATTTATTGAACTTTGAGTTCCACCTGTGGTTGCCTCAGCAGAGCCGGTCCACGTGATTTTGTGGGCCTTACGTGGCCTGCAGGCCACGTGGTCCCCACGCCTGGATCAGCTCCCTTGCTGTGAAGGTTGGTTCTAGAAACTGAGCGTGGGGAGTGCTGTTTCCAGTATGGTCGTCGTACGGATGTGTGTGCACGTTTTTCTGTTTTCACAGTACAATCAAGAGGTGTATTTAGAACTGTAATGAAGGAAATGTAGCCTTATAAATTACTAAATTGGTACTTCTCAGTGGATAGCACTTCAAGCCTTATGTCAAATCAATATTCTTTTACTATGATTCTGTAAATGGCACCACAGTGTGTTACATTTGGTTTGCTTTATTTTCAGACATTTACATTGTTTATGGTTGTGCTTATTTTTCTTGAACATTTTAAGCATTTTTTTCTTGCTGAAAAGTTACATGCTTTGATGATGTTGCTGCAGCATTAGGATTTCTCATTGGTGTTAATCATAGCATTTTCTCCATGAGTGCTTTCCTCTCGGGGCCTTCGGGCTTCTTTTTCTGATTCGAGTGTGTGTTAGGCTGCACAGCCGACATGCTTTTGCCCATTTTATTTCTCAGTTTGGTCTACAGTCTTATTTTTTTTAATTACGTATTTGGAAGAGTTACACAGAGAGAGAGGCAGAGACTGCGAGAGAGGGATCTTCCATCCACGGATTCACTCACTCCCTCTGCGACCACAGTGGCTTGGGCAGAGTGGGTGGCAGGGCCCAAGCCCCTGGGCTATCTTCTGCTGCCTTTGCCAAGCCATCAGCAGCGAGGTGGATTGGAACTGGAACAGTCGGAACTCGAACTCGCGCCCGTATGTGATGCCTGCGTTGCAGTCAGTGGCTTTACCCGCTGCACCACAGTGCCAGAACTTAGAACTTCAGGATTGGCTACTTTTTTGAATTTATTTATTTCTTTAAAGATTTATTTATTTATTGGAAAGGCAGAGTCACAGAGAGAGGGAGAAATCTTCCACCCACTGATTGATTCCCCAGATGCCCACAGTGACAGGGAGAGGGACAGGCCAAAGCCAGGAGCTTCTTCTGGGTCTCCCACATGGGTGGAGGGGCCCAGCCAGGGAGTGGATCAGCAGTGGAGTCTTTTTTTTTTTTTTTTTTTGACAGGCAGAGTGGACAGAGAGAGAGACACACAGAGAGAGGTCTTCCTTTTGCCGTGGGTTCACCCTCCAATGGCCGCCACGGCCGCACGCTGCGGCCGGCGCACCGCGCTGATCCGATGGCAGAAGCCAGGTGCTTCTCCTGGTCTCCCATGGGGTGCAGGGCCCAAGGACTTGGGCCATCCTCCACTGCACTCCCGGGCCACAGCAGAGAGCTGGCCTGGAAGAGGGGCAACCGGGACAGAATCCAGCGCCCCAACCAGGACTAGAACCTGGTGTGCCGGCGCTGCAAGGTGGAGGATTAGCCTAGTGAGCCACGGTGCCCACCTAGCAGTGGAGTTCTGAATGGTGCCCATGGCGGATGCTCGTGCTACAGATGGCGGCTTAACCCCCCACACCAAGACACCGGCCCCTTGATTTTATTTTTTGATCTGAAGATTCCTGAAAGCACCATAAAGAAACTTTCTGTGTTCTTGCATGGTGAAAATAGCGCTTTCCCTGGAGTTCTTCTAGTTTGAAGATCATTCACTACCAGACAGTGTAGTTGTTTGCCGCTGTTTCTCCATGCGCCACGTTGACCACAGACAGCTCCCTTTAAAGAGGAGGGCAGCAAGCAGCCTGGGACAGGTGCCTCCGTGTGGCCCGGGCGCCCTGTGCGTCCTGCTGCAGGCACTCGTGTCCTTCTCGTGGTTCGCAGCCCCAGGATTTCTGTTATTTGCACTGATTTCTCAAAAAGGACTTAGGTTCTCTCTCTCTCTCTCTCTCTCTCTCTCTTTTTTTTTTTTTCCTTAAAGTTTGTTTATTTGACTTAACAGAGAGAGACAGATGGAGATAAGGTCTTCCATCCACTAGTTCACTCCCCAAATGGCCACAGTGGCCGCAACTGGGCTGATCTAAAGCCAGGAGCCAGGAGCTTCCTCAGGGTCTCCCACGTAGGTGCAGGGGCCCAAGGACTTGGGCACCTTCTGCTGCTTTCCACGGCACATCAAACCAGTGCCCGTATGGGATGCCAGCACCGCAAGGGGAGCTTTGCCTGCTCTGCCATGGCACCGGCCCCAGGACGTAGAGCCATTATTTTCTGGGTTTTCCCAAAACCGAGGCTGCCTTTTTGTTGTGTTTGCACGTGAACTGCAGGAGCCACAGCACTAGCCTCAGTTGTAGGCACTCGCAGGTGTGCAAAGCAGCAGCATAGCTTGCTTGTGCCACAACACCTGCTTTGTAGTGTATCTTTAAAAAAATTTTAAGTTTCTGAAATTTAGATATTTAGAAAAATATGAGAAAAAGGTAGCTGCTTCATTATCACGCAGGTAATATATTACTTTACATAATATAATATATTCAGTATTAATTTATATTAATGTATTAACTTAATAATATGTCTCACTTTATCAGTGTGGCATCTTAGAAGTATGACTTAAGCCTCAGAAGAGGAACAAATGTTTACATTAGTTTTTTAGGGTAAATGTTGTTAATAATTATGTATTTAAAGATTTATTTATTTGTTTGAAGAGCATAGAGAGTCAGTGAGAGAGAGAGATCTTGTATCAGCTAGCTCACTCCCCAGGTGGCTGCAACAGGCAGGTCTGGGCCAGGCCAGGCGCCAGGCGCCAGGAGCTCCGCCCAGGTCTCCCGCGTCAGCTGGGTGGCAGGGGTCTGATGCCCGAGTACTCGGACCGTCCTCTGCTCTCTTCCCAGGCGCATTGGCAGGAAGCTGCGTTGGAAGCAGAGCAGCCAGGACTTGAGCTGGTGCACCTGTGCGCGGCGCGGATGCCACAGGCAGCTGTGAGCAGTGCACCAGAACAGGGGACCAGCAAGCAGTGTTGTGATTCCCTAACAGCTGGAGGCGTTCTCATCTGTGTCCCCTATTAAAAACTGTGTGAGCTGTCAATTTGTACCCCTGCAGATCAGGGCTCACAACAGGCGTGTGGGAAATGGCTGTTTCACAGTCACCTTCTTCAGTGGAGTAATAATATCCTTTATGTTATCCTTACTGCTTATTCTAACTCAGGAAAGACAGCAAGTATGTTGCCCCTGCCTCTTGGGCTAATCGATCCAGTGTTACATATGAGGATGCTTCAAGAAGTTCATGGGGAACTGTGACTTAGGGTCTGCATTGCAGAGCTGGCGCTGTGGCTTAGTGTGGCTGCCGTCACCGCGGATGATTCTGGGTTTCTCCCCTTGCGAGTGTGGTATGAAAAACCTGGGCAGGTGTTGCGGAATTGCTTTTGAATCAAAATAGACTTATGATTTTGATTCCATTTTCTGTGAACTATTAGAAGTATCCTTGTATGTGTGCGTGTGCTCACATGCGTGTGTGTAAGCATGAGAAGTTCTATTCTGAGTGCATGGTGGTCCCTCACAAGTATCTGATTCTCAGTGTAGACCTACACTGACCTCAGCTATTTGGAGCGCTGGACTTCAAACTTTATGTGTAAATAGATTCCCTGTCTACACTTAGCAGGCACTGGAAGTGGTGTGTCTGTGTTTTTCCTTTGTTCTTTTGTTTTTTGATTGAGTGTTTGTGTTTGGCAGACCCTGGAGTTAATTTATTAGACACTGTTAATCTGTTACAAGGTAATTTTTTTTTGCTTTAATTGGGCGTGAGTAATTGTCAGATATCAGCTTCTTTAAGGCCATTCATTGAGGAACAGCCATTAGGTCCTTGATTTAGCTGAGGTTTATTTAGTAGTATATTATTATCAATATTAATATATAATTATATATAATATTAATATATAGATATTATGTAGATGTATGTCTGAAAAATTGGGTGTAAACCCACGTTTTGAAGTGTTTTCTCAGTGACTGGCAGTGTTACCCCAGAGATGTTATCAAAAGGGGGAACGGTTGGCTCTGACATGCACTGAAGACCACACTTGGGCACTGGAACCTTCCCTTTAAGTGACGGCATTTTCCCTCCGACTCGAGTTCTGTTAACTTCATGTTTCTACAGCTGTGGCAAAGTTTAGTGAACAGAACAGAGTAATTTGTGTTTTTTAAACAAAACAAAATGGCGTTCGGAAAACGCTTGTCTGGCTGCATGCAGCTCTGCTGACTGTGCCGTGGGGTTTCTGGAAATCTCCGCGGGGTGAGTTTTTCTAATAGAGGGAGACTCAGTCCATCAGCCTCTGTGCAGTGTTGGGTGAGATAGTTGGAATACGCCACCACGTGTACTCGTCACACTGGACTAAATTCTAACTCCGCTCATGAGAGTCAGTGTGGTGAACAGCCCTGCTGGTTGGGGTGGGCTGGACGTGCTGCCGGTGACAGCGTTTTGGCAGGTCCCTCTGTCCTGGAGTGTCACCTGCCTGTCGTGTGCGTGGAGACCAATGTTCTGGTTCCAGCCCTCAGGGCGTGGAGGAGAGTGTGGGCTCAGGGTGGTCCCTGGTGAGGTGGTGCAGCCGCCCAGGACCGTGGGAGGGGCGTGCGTGACCGTGGCTGCCGTCACCCAGAACGTGTCTGGGTTTCTCCCCTTGCCAGTGTCCAGTCTTCCCAGCGAGTGGGACCCAGTGAGAGTCTGCTCAGTGGGAGTCAGAACTGTGCAGGGGTGCAGGGGTGCAGGCGCTGGGCCCGGTCTCTGGGTTCCGCGGGCGGCGCCGCCATCGTGAGGCTGCGACTCTCCCTGAGCCTCCCTCCCGCCGTCCTTGCTGAGAGAAGGCGGTCGCGGTAGCTGCCGTGCAGAGTGATGATCCTCCCGAGTGAGAGTCAGACAGCACCTGCTTAGAAATCCCTGCTGCCTCTGCGGCTGGTGCTCCTGTTGTCGTCTGGGAAGGACAGTTTAAGTAGCTTGAAAATAATGATTCGCAAGAGCACATTTCTAGTAATTTAAACACATAGCTTAGCTTAGGCCGGCGCTGTGGCTCACTAGGCTAATCACCTGCCTTGTGGCGCCGGCACACCGGGTTCTAGTCCTGGTCAGGGCGCCGGATTCTTTCCCGGTTGCCCCTCTTCCAGGCCAGCTCTCTGCTGTAGCCAGGGAAGGCAGTGGAGGATGGCCCAAGTGCTTGGGCCCTGCACCCCATGGGAGACCAGGAGAAGCACCTGGCTCCTGCCATCGGATCAGCGCGGTGCGCTGGCCGTGGCAGCCATTGGAGGGTGAACCAACGGCAAAGGAAGACCTTTTTCTCTCTCACTGTCTACTCTGCCTGTAAACAAAACAAAACAAAAAAAACCCCGTAGCTTAGAAGATGTGTTGGATCACTGTCAATGAGTTTGGTTATTTATACTATAGTATATCTGCCATCAGATTGTATTTGATCTTTTTAATGTCACTCTCTTTTTTTATTTTTTTGCTTTGCTTCTCAGATTTTGTCTTGCCAGCTGGTTTTCAATCATTTGATTATGATGTGTCTTGGATTTTTGTTTTTTTCCAAGTGTCTTATGTTTGGGTTCGTTGTTCTTGGATCTGTGAGTTGACAGTCCTCATTAAACAGGCTTTGGCTGTGGTTTCTCCAGGTATATTCCCCGGACCCCCAACCTCCATGTCCATCTCTCCTCTCTTTCAGGGACTCCTTTGATAATTAGGTTTTCTTGTTTAGCTATCCCAAGGTTCGCTGATGTTGTTTCTTTATTTTTTAAGATCTCCTTTTTATCTCTCTAATGAAGTGGATTGTTTCCACTGACAGGTTTTCAACACTAATCTTTTGCAGTGTCTAGTCTAGTCTAATCTGCTGTTATATGCAGTGTATTTTTGTTTTGTTTTTATCACAGATAGCAGTAGGACACAGACCTCTTCTTTAAGTGTTTTTGTTTGTTTTAGTTCCCTCCATACCTCTCCACATAACACAGCTAGCTTTTCTTTTTGGTTCTTCAATATAAGAAATTCTCTCCTAATTTTGATGTTGTTGTCTACTAATTTTATTTTTTAAGGTTTCCTTGTTTTTTAAAGATTATTTACTTATCTGAAAGAGTTATACAGAGAGGCAGAGAGAGAGAGAGAGATAAAGGGGGGTCTTCCATCCACTGGTTCACTCCCCAGTTGGCCACAACAGCTAGAGCTGTGCCGATCCGAAGCCAGGAGCTTCTTCCAGGTCTCCCATGCAGGTGCAGGGGCCCAAGGACGTGGGCCATCTTCTACTGCTTTCCCAGGCCATAGCAGAGAGCTGGACTGGAAGTGGAGCAGCCGGGTCTCCATCTGGCACCCATATGGGATGCCAGCACTGCAGGTGGCCGCTTTACCCGCTGCGTGATAGCACCAGTCCCTCCTTTATTTTTGAAAGGCAGAGCTACAGAGAGAAGGACACACACACAGACCACAGACAGACAGACAGAGATGGAGAGAGCTCTTCCATATGCTGGTTCCCTCCCAAGTGGCTGCAATGACTAGGATTAGGCCAGGACACAACCAGGAACCTGGAACCCCATCTAGGCTTCCACGTGGGTAGCAGGGGCCCAGGTACATGGATGGTCTTCTGCTGCTTTCCCAGCCACATTAGCAGGGAGCTGGCTTAGAAGCAGAGCAGCTGGGGCTCCAACTGGTGATCAGATAGGAAGCTGGTGTTGCAGGCACTGTGCCATGCTGGCCCCGATCTGTCTTTTCCGAGTCAGTTTGAGCTGATTGGTTTGTCTTACTACCATTGAGTTGTCTTTTTCTGTTTCCATGTGATTCTTTTTAAAAAAAATTATTTGTTTATTTGAAAGGCAAAGTTACAGAGAGGCAGAGAGAGAGAGAGGTCTTCTACCCTCTAGTTCACTCCCAAGATGGCTGCAATGGCTGGAACTAAAATGATCCAAAGCCAGGAGCCAGGAGCTTCTTCCAGGTCTCCCATGTGGGTGCAGGGGCCCAAGGACTTGGGTCATCTTCTGCTGCTTTCCCAGGCCATAGCAGGGAGCTGGATCAGAAGTGGAGCAGCTGAGTCTCGAACCGGCGCCCATATGGGATGCTGGCGCTTCAGGCGGTGGCTTTACCCGCTACGCCACAGCGCTGGCCCCTGCTTCCGTTTGATTAAATGTGATTTTGTGCACGTTGTCTTGTAGGCTGCTGGGTGTTTTTATATTCCTAATATTCTTGAGCGTTGTCTGGCCTGTGGAGACAGTGTGATGTCTTCAGGTGTTGCCTTTAAGCTCTGTTGAACTGCAGGGACACAGTTACTTTTGCCTTCGTCCTGAGTCCCCTAATGCCTCAGGACTTCGGAGGCTTTGCAGCCTGACTGTGTGAAGCAGGCAGGGTCCCCCGTTGCACGTGCGCACTGAGCACTGTGCCTGTGATCCTTCCCGCATCCCTGGGGGCGACCTCCCCTGTTCCATTTGCTTGTCTGGGAGCTTTGGGGGTGGCCCCTGTCAGCTCTGGGGGTGTCTCCCTGCTCCCTGCTCCTGGCCCTCCAGTGCCTGCCCTGAGAACCTTGACCACCTGGGCCGCCTGCTCCCAGCTCCCCTTCCTGAATGTGAAGGGAGGGGCCGTAGGGCTCATCCTGGGTGGGGACCCCTTCCCTGCACGGAGGCCTGGGAAGCCTCTGCAGGCGGCAGGCTGGGCTCTTTGTGTCTGTTTCCTCCCTTGGGTTCCCTGATACCCAGGGGCCTGGGAGCCTTTCTGTCCCCCATGTGTTTTGTCCAGTTTTGTATTCTTTCCAGGTGATGGGGTTGCAGGTCAGTCTTCCCCCTGTTACTCTGTCTTGGTAGTCAGTGTGCACTAGGCTTTAATTTTAAAATGGTTCTGGTTTTACATAGGAGTGAAAAGACCATTGGCCCCCTGGTGCCCACCTGAAACACAGGGGCAGCCCCACTCAGCTGCTGTGTTCCTGTCTCCTTGGTGATTTTCCCTCGGTGCCTCCGTGCTTGGGCATCCCTCAGGGGCCACGCAGCCTGCATCCCTCCACCCTGCTGCCACGGTCCTTGGTTCGCCCTGGGTGCTGGCCTCCCTCCCTGGACACCATGGCAGGTCCTCCAAGGCTGAACTCTGCTTTGTTTAGCTCACTGCTGGCTCACAGAGCCCAGAACAAGTCCCGTGTGCTTTGTAGAGCCCCAGTGAGCATCTGCTGGGTTAATAAACAGATGAACGCCAGGGACTGTGCTGGGCGCCTTCCATACCCCATCGTGCACTGCAGCCGCCTATGATGCGAGGGGTTTGCAGGAGAGCAAAACAGCAGGGACAACATGTGTCAGGAAACTCAGAATAACAGCGGGAAAAAGAAGGTCCGGTGTGGCAGTCAGGAAAATAGGATTATTTAAATCGACTCCGTTTCTGCTTCATTTTGCCGAGAAAATCCAGATTAACCCGCTTCCTCCCTAGAATGTTTCCAAGCATTCAGAAGGGAAAAAAAAGCCTTAGCAATGTTACGACGGTGTGTGTGTGTTCAGTGACAGCATAATAAAATACTAGACGTGAGATCTGTCACAGGCTTTGCTTTGTGTGCGTACAGCTCCCAATCCTGTGGCCCCTCTGTGGATCGAGCGCTTGGGGCAGAGAGGAGCTTTGGAACACAGCCACTGGGGCATGGAGGGGATGGCAATGCAGGAGGCAGCAGGTGTGCTGTTCCCGGTGGTGATTCCCAGAGGTGTTTCATTCCCGGCCTTTCAGGGGTCCCTGGAGGGGTGACCCAGCAGGTCTAGCCTTAACCTTGCTCCTTCTCCCAGTTCCACGGACTCCGCCACCAATTAAAGTGGTGGATTTTGTGATGAAGCCTCCAGTATCTGGGCCGAGCATCACTTCATTTGGTTCCTGTGGCTCAGCGGGTGGGAGCTGTTTTCACTGCTCCCGTGTGGTCCTCATTGAAACCCGGGACCTGGTGCTGAAAGTGGGCTCTGCGTCCTGTTCACGACCCCCAGCGAACGCCGCGCTGCCCTGGCCGGTGCTCTCCTGTGTTTTCCTGCTTCTGCTTCGGACCAGGTCTTTGAAGCAGCAGCATTTTCTTTAGTGAATTACTAAACAGATATCTTCCCCTAAATAACGGGTGTATGTCTGAGGGTTAACAGCATATGCTAGAAGGAAATATTTTTGTCAGTTCAACAAAGAGTTGTATTTCTGGGGGTTTCTTTAAGCAAAACAGATTGCTTAAGCTGAGTGGTGCAACGGAAGAGTTTGGTTTCTGATTCAGAGGAGCTCAAACGTGCACACAGGTTCCGTGTTGAAGACAGAATCCCGGCTTTGTAGCTGTGTCATACTCACGTGTCACGAGCTGACCTAGAGCCGCGGTGATGTTTCCATACTGAACGTGTGACTTGGACCTCACGGGTTCAATTCAAGAAGCTCTCATTCTCAGGCTTACAGCGAGCATGCGTTTAACACCCTTTCGTGTCACGTTGACCACAATAGAGTTCCGCTTTGTTTTTGAAAAGAAAGTGATTAAAATCGGAAATTGGGCTTGGCAAGTGCTTGACCGATACTGTCTCCGATGCAAACCCTGGCTACCCATGTGCCTTCTCCGAGCTCCTGCCAAGGAGGCCTCCCCACCTGACCTTAACGTTGTTATTTCCATGAGCATTTCGCGATATTTCTCATCCCTTGCTCCCAGCCTTGACCCCCTGACCCAGGAATCAAGAGAATGTCATGTCAGTGCCTACTAATTAGTGCGCTCCGAGAGCCTTTTCATCTGGCCTTTCAACCTTCGCAGGCGGCGCACGAGCTGTCACTTGCATCATGCAGGGAAAATGAGCCTTTACAACATTGCCCCTGTTTTGCAAACAGCAGAATAAGCCCAGCTGAGACTAGAGATGAATATGCAGGTTACAAAGAAATTAACCTGAAATGCGCTGCTGTTTGCATGCGTGGCTTCCCGATGTCACCACCCGCCTTTGTCGAAATCCCCAGAATGGAGTGCCGCCTGCCTGAGCCTGCGCCTGGAGTCTGGCTGTGACATCACGCTTCTGTTTCAGTACCATCCTGTTCGTTTGGCGAAATCACGTTAAGCGATGACTGTGTTCTGTAATTTAAACAATTCGGTATCCTGCTAATGAGTTATGTCTTTGCTTGTTTTTAGCCATGTTTTTGGAGGCTGCTATAGTTTGTTAGTGAGCTTCTGATTTGAGCGCTCATTAATCAGTGTGCTGGGCCAGGGTCTCTGGAGCCTTCTGCTTTTGGGGGATCAGCTCCTGTAATTAAAGGGATGAAATACATCATGGTCACAAACTTACTGCATCAGACACTTTGAGGGCTTTGAACCAGCAGAATTAATCTTTCAAATTTTTTTTTCCCCTGTAGGTGTTTAAGATAGAAGTGCTAATGAATGGAAGAAAACATTTTGTTGAGAAAAGATACAGCGAATTCCATGCCTTGCACAAAAAGGTAATCTTTCGTCTTTGCTTGTTTTAGCCCTTTTCTCTTTCTGTGTTACGAAGTTGAATCTCCTTGCTGTGGATCTTAGAGCATTAGTATTTGTGGGAGTGTGTGTATACGTATGGTATCGCTTACCGTGAAGTCCTTTTAAGACAAATGATGCAGTCTCTGAAAGGGGTGTTTTCCAAGTAGGTGGGCTTGGGTTAAGATCATTTACACAGAGAAAGTGAGACTGCAAGCATTTTGCTATATATGCCTTTGGATGTTACAGGTTCAGAAAGATTAAAGCCAATATCTTATACTGTGCTAGAAAATGCTTAATGTTCTTAGCAAAATGGAAGAGAAACACAAATAATCTTTTTACAGGAATAAATTTATTGAACTCCACTTACACGTTCATGGATTTGAGAAACGCAAATGCATATGCACATGTATGAAGGGACTGGGGAACACGTGAAGACATAGGCTCCCGCCTGCCTTAGCCTGGTAAAGGGCCACTTAGCAAGACTCACGCTTCAGTTGTAGGGCCCATTTTATTAAAAGTCTTGGGTAAAAGAAACAGAAGTGCATTAGGAATAGCTACGTTCGGGCTGAAAACAGGTAGTAACACATAGAGAAGTGAACACATGTTTACCCCAATTTAGTTGCAAATTATTGTCGGAGTGCTGAAATTCTGTTAATAATTAGAAAAACGAGGAAATTGCCCTGGAAGATCACTGCTCGTGCAGGTACACCGCTTTCTGCATGTATGAACTCTACATACTTACACAGGAGATGTGTGTTGGAAACACGTGCACAGTGTATGGCATGATTCAGTCTCTTCACTTTGCTGGGAGACTTGAGCGTGAACCTTCACCGGTGTCACTGAGCCCTTTGGGGCGCCGTTTCCTTTCACACAGGGAGCCCTGGATGACCGTGCACTTGTCTGAGATGGCCGGGGGTAGCCTGCAGGGATCCTCCAGCTGCACTTTTGTCAGGTCCAGGTTCACTTCCCAAAGAAGCCACACAGGTGGACACCGACCCAGAGCTTCCAGTTCAGAGGGTTTCGAAGAGAAGCCCAGAGCCTGGCTGGCACTGCCCTCTCCCGGAATCTTGCCTGTGTTTGCTTGTTTCTGGAGGACGCAGATGCCGGAGCGGCTTCTGCCAGGTACCTGATGGCATAAACAATGGGCTGAATTCGTCTCTGCCAGTGAGGGTGAAGCCCCGACTGCCTCCACCCTGGCCCAGCCTCTGCTACTGACCCAGCTCCTCCCAGGTCAGCACCCAGCTCTGGCCTCTCCGGCTGCTAGGCATCCAGTTCCACGCCACACACAGCTGAGGGTCTGCCAATTAGGCCAACTGGGGGGTGGGGGCGCGTGGGTGGGGGTGCATCTGGCCTGGCTCCTGCGTGGCACCCTGTTCTCTGCTGCTCCCCAGTAATAACCACAGGTCTGAGACAGTTACGGTTGGAGCAGATTTCCCAGAGCTCATTCTTCTCTTAGTTCTAGTTATTGTAATGATTGTAGCCAGAATTATGTTTATGCACACACACACACACACACACTTATGTGTTATACGGTAGACATTTTATATAGCATAGTGTTACCAAGTAGAAATTCTCAAATCTCTCAGTTTGGCATGTTTGCAGCAGCCTTGTCAAAATATTTAAGACGTCCCTACAGGATGGTGGAGAGAGAAATGGGCTTTGTGGGGCAGACTTTTCTTTGGGATCCACAGCCCAGTCATAGGTGTTGTGCCAGGGAGAGAAACTGCTGGAAGTCTCCTTGACTTGCTTGCCCCATGGTACTGCGTGCCAATACTATGTGGCAGTACGTAGCAATAGAGTCTCTCTGGGCCGGCACTGTGGCATAGCGGGCAAACCGCCACCTGCAGTGCCAGCATTCCATTCAAGTCCCAGCTGTTCCACTTCCAATTCCACTCTCTGCTGTGGCCTGGGAAAGCACTGCAGGATGGCCCAAGCACTTGGGCCCTGCACCCATGTGGGAGACCCGGAAGAAGCTCCTGGCTCCTGGCTTCGGATCGGTGCAGCTCCGGCCATTGCAGCCATCTGGGGGAGTGAACCAGCAGATGGAAGACCTCTTTTTCTTTCTGCCTCTCCTTCTCTGTGTAACTCTGATCTTCAAATAAATCTTTAAAAAAAAATAGTCTCCTTTATGCATAATTTTTTTCCCACGTTCAAGACTGTGTAAGTTGGATTGCAAAAAAAGCAGCCTTCTTCTGTCAGACGATGTGGATGTTTCCATAGCTGCTTGTATATATTTGCTAAATTACTTTGCAAAACGGTGATAGCAGATGTAGAATGCAGTGGCAAGTGTGAAAGTTTAAGGCTCGAGTATCTCATCCGCTTTGAGTATCACTGGTCCAAAGATCAATCTGTTTGGCAGGCATGTGCACGGCCTGGCTGTTCTGTTCTGCATTTCTCTGGTTCGTGGAGGTGTTGCAGTCTTTCCTGAGTAGTCCGTGTGTATTCCCATTTATCCGCTGGGATCTTGGCCCTGTTGTCTTGTCAGTGTGTGTGACCTGTTAATAAAATGTTAGCCACTTGCTGAAAATATTTTTCACTAAGGCCCTTTACATTTCGGTTATGCTGTTTAGTTTACAAAAGCTTAATGACTTTTTTATGTGGCCTATGTCAATTTTTATTCTTTGATATTTAAAACAATTTCATTTTATTTGAAAGCCTGAGAGAGTCATAGTTCTTCAACCCACTGCTCCACCCTCCAGACACCCGCAGTGGAGGCCAGGTTTGCACGTGGGTGCGGGCATCCCTGCTGCCTCCCAGGCTGAGCTGCAGCAGGACGCTGGAGTTGGAAGCAGAGCCTGGGCTCAAGCCTTAGACATTCTGACAGGGCTGCAGGCATCCCGGACAGCGTCTGAACTCCTGCACCGGACACTTGACCCCTGTCCTTGCCATCATTTCTTCTAGAGACCTGCTGAGTATTTGACTGCATGCGCTTTTAGTTTTCCTAGATTGGTAGTTTTCACAGTGTGGATTTTGATCACCCAGGAGCAGACAGCTGGGCCCCGCGTGAGGCGTGCCGACCCAGAATCTGCAGCAGCCAGTGATCTGCGTGTTGAACCAGCATCCCAAGTGGTCTCAGTGCCAGCTGACCTGGGAAAATTCCTGTTGTGTGGCTGCATCTTTTAAAAAGGTTTATTTATTTATTTGAGAGGCAGAGTTAGAGACATAAAGAAGTAGAGACAGAGAGAAAGGTCTTTCATCCGCTAGTTCACTCCCCAAAGGGCCACAGTGGCTGGAGCTGGGCTGGTCTGAAGCCAGGAGCCAGGAGCTTCTTCCAGGTCTCCCACGCGGGTGCAGGAGCCCAAAGGCCTGTGCCATCTTCTACTGCTTTCCCAGGCCATAGCAGAGAGTTGGACTGGAAGTGGAACAACCGGATCTCGAACCAGCGCCCGTATGGGATGCCGGCCCTGCAAGTGGAGGCATATCCCACCATGCCATAGCACTGGTGTGCTTGTATTTTAAAGGCTGCGCATAGACACAGCCCACCTCACCCTGTCCCCACCACACACACTGAAGCCACAGGTTTTAAAACCATGCATCTCAGGCCAGCGCCGTGGCTCAATAGGCTAATCCTCCGCCTTGCGGCACCGGCACACCGGGTTCTAGTCCTGGTTGGGGCACCGGATTTTGTCCCGGTTGCCCCTCTTCCAGGCCAGCTCTCTGCTGTTGCCCCGGGAAGGCAGTGAAGGATGGCCCAAGTGCTTGGGCCCTGCACCCCATGGGAGACCAGGAGAAGAACCTGGCTCCTGGCTTCGGATCAGCGCGATGTGCCGGCCGCGGCTGCAATTGGAGGGTGAACCAACGGCAAAAGGAAGACCTTTTTCTCTGTCTCTCTCTCTGTCCACTCTGCCTGTCAAAAATAAAAAAATTAAAATTAAAAAAAACCATGCATCTCAAGGTGTAACACCTTGAAGTCTCTCCTCCCTCTGTCTTAGCCACATCATCCAGGTAAATTTCCTTTTCTTCCAAATTTCTTTTCACACATTTATTTTATTTGAAAGGCAGAGTTACAGAGGCAGAGGGAGAATACACAGAGGCACACAGAGAGGGAGAGAGAGAGAGGTATAACTTGATCTATGAGGTTTATTCCCTAAATGGTCATAACAGCCAGGTTTGGACCAGGCTTAAGCCAGGGGCCAGGAACTCCATCCAGGTCTCCCAGGTGGGTGGCAAGCATTTGGGCCATCTTCCAGTGTCTTCCCAGGTGCGTTAGCAGGAAGTTTAATCAGAAGTGGAGCGTAGAGCAGGACTGAAAATGGCACTCTGATCTGGAACGCCAGCCTTGCAAGTGGCAGTTTAACCTGCTGAACCACGACGCCAGCCCCATCTTCAAAATTCTGTACGGTGTGCCACTGAATTTTATTTTTAAAGATTTATTTATTTATTTGAAAGATAAGAGTGCAAGGGAGAGGCTTTTATACTCCCCAAATGCCCACGATAGTCAGGGCTAGGCCACACCCAAGCCAGGGGCTGTACTCAATCTGGGTGTCCCATGTGGGTGACAGAGAGCACGTGCTTGGGCCATCATCCGCTGCCTCCCTAGCGCACTAGCTGGAAGCGGGACTGGAGGCAGAGTAGCCAGGACTCAAAGCAGCACTGTGATGCGGGACACCGGAGCTCCAAGGGGCAGCCTCACCTGCTGTGCCGTTGCACCAGCCCAGGTGAGCTGTACTCCGCATGAGTTCTCATTTAACCATTTCTGACCCTTGACTTCGGACCTTGTTTTCGGCTGCAGACCACTTTTCCCAAAGCACCGGTTTTGTTTTCGTTCTCTTGCTCAGATGGGCTGACGTGGGTCTGTGACATTGGCCATGTCAAGGGCGGTGACTGAAAACCAGCCTGAAACGCTGCGTTCAGCGCTTCCTGGGGCCGCTGTGCCGAGTCGCCAGGAGCTCCGTGGCTCAGCATCACATGCCTTTGTTCTCGGGTTCTAGTGGGCCGGCAGGGCCGTGCTCCGTCCGGGGTCTCTTCTGGGAGGGACTCCACCTCCTCATGTTTCCCCGCTGCTCGACACCGCCCGTGTTCCTGGCTCAGCGGCCCCGGAATCTTCAGGGCAGCGGTGATGTTCCTGCAACGTCTCCCCTCCTGACGCCTCCTGCCGTCAGGTCTCCTCCCTCAGATTCTCCGCTTCTGCCTTCCCCTTGCGATAAGCGCCAGTTCCGCCCAGTAATCCAGGGTAACCGTGCCTTCTCAGGACCCTTCATCGGATCCTGTGTGCAAAGCCCCTTTCTGCATGTATGGAAATCCGTGCATAGAGTGCAGGGCTCAGGAGTCGGGCAGCCTCAGTGGGGCCACGAGGCTGTGCTGCTTCTCTCCAGCTCTTGCAGAGAGCCCAGCCGAGCCAGTCTTGCTGTCCCCATGGCGTGTGCCGCCTCTGTCCTTGCCAAGCCGAATGTCCACCTCCACGTTCGGATCTCCAGATTGGATCAAGACATTTCCATTCTCCTTCTGTGTCAGTTCCTTTTCTTCACTAATGTCTTTTAGAAAAGAAAAAAACAATTTTTTTAAGGATTTATTTTACTTATTTGAAAGTCAGAGGCGGGGGGAGAGAGAGAGAGAGAGAGAGATTGAGAGAGATTTTCCATTTGCTGGTTCGCTTTCCAGGGGCCAGGCTGAAGCCAGGAGTTTCTTCTGGGTCTCCCATGTGGGTTCAGGGGCCCAAACACTTGGGCCATCTTCTGCTGCTTTCCCAGGCCATTAGCAGGGAGCTGGATGGGAAGTGGAGCAGCTGGGACTCAGGCAGTGCCCATACGGGATGCCAGCGTTGCAGGCGGCAGCCCTGCCAGGTACACCACCGCACAGCCCGAGGAGGGATGTTTCTAGGGGAAGCCTGGCTTCTGCTGCGGGGGTCTGTGGTCCCTTTAGTTCTCCTGACTCTGCTCATCCAACCTGCCCCTTCTGCATGACCCCAGGGAGCATGAGTCCTGCCTGTGCTGGGTGGGGAAAACCCGACCCGTGCCCTGAAACAAGACCAGAGCCAGCCTGTTCTTCCACGGTGCAGGCCCCGCTCCTGTGACAGGGACGCCTGGAACCTGGTACGGGCATCCTCCATGCCCAGGCAGCGCCGTGCACTCCACCTGCCTCCAGCGAGCTTGTCTGAGTGGAGGCGCGTGAACGGAGCCCGGAGCCACGCGCGTGGGTAGGACGCCTACCCTGCACCGCAGGCTGCTGCGCGTGCTGTGTTTCCACACCTTCCCCGCTGTCCAGGGTCAGTCCCAGCGCGCCCTGTTACACACAGAGGTTTCCCTGAAATTCGGCGCTGCTTTGTTTTAAAATGAACTGCCCTCTTTTTCCTTATTGCCTACTTTGGGCTTGAGGAAAACCCTGCATTCTCGTGTATTTAATCTAATGAAGCGCACATTTCAGGAGAAGCCAAAAATGCTGTATGAGATCCAGTGAGAGGGCAGCACTGTGTTTGCCTCTGAAAGGACACAAAACAGTGACGGTGTAGGGAGAGGACAGTGTAGGGAGAGGACGTTGAGGGAGAGGACGGCGTAGGGAGAGGACGGCGTAGGGAGAGGACGGCGTAGGGAGAGGGCGGTGTAGGAGAGGACGGTGTAGGAGAGGACGGTGTAGGGAGAGGACGGTGTGGGAGAGGACGGCGTAGGGAGAGGACGGCGTAGGAGAGGACGGCGTAGGAGAGGACGGTGTAGGAGTGGACGGTGTAGGGAGAGGACGGTGTAGGGAGAGGACGGGCTTTACCCCCAGGTATCCCCATTTCTTGAACTTTTATTTTTTATTAATAAAATGCACATTCTTCTTATTCATGTGCTTGGGAGAAGTATTTCCAGCCTTTCCTTTGGGAAATGGCTACTGTGAGGGGTCTGCAAAAAACTTAATGGAAAAATTGCATAGATTTGGATTTTTTTTTTTTTGCAGTGAAACAAACACAGCTTTTAATTATTCCATTTTTCTGGAGTTTTTTGTTTTGTTTTGTTTTGTATTTGTTTTTGTTTTTGTTTTGTTTTGAGAAGGAAAGTTTCCCTACGTTAGTTCCCTCCCCGAGTGCCTGCGTCAGCCAGCAATGAGGCCCCGCTGAGAACCCAGTCACTGGAGCTTGCTCCTGTGGGAGTCAGCCCAGTATTGCTTTAGCAGGAGGCTGGAGTCAGATGGGGAGCAGGGACCCAAACCCAGGCACTCTGATTTGGAATGCGGGTGTCTTACTCTTTTTTGTTCTTTTTAAAACGTGTGTTTTATTGTACTCGGAAGGCAGAATGAGAGTGAGCGGGTGGGAGCGAGCACCAATACCTCCTTCCCTGGTTTGCTTCCCAAACGCCAGCAACAGCCAGGGTCAGGCTAGGCTGAGACCCAGAGCCAGGACCTCCATCTGGGCTTACCGCGTGGTGGCAGGGGCTGGAGTGCTTAGGCCATCATTCACTGCCTCCTAGGTTGGATGCAGGAGCAGGAAGCTGGTGGAAGCAGAGTAGCCGGACCCGTACCGGCACACCCACGTGGGATGTCGGCGTCCCTGGCAGCAGGACCCCCTGAGCCACGATACTTTCCCCAGGCGTCTGAACCTTAGCAATGTCTTCACCTCTAGGCCAAACAGCCGGCCTTTCCACACCTGTCCGTGTGCCCTGCTGTCACCACTGTGCATGCAGTGGGTCCGTGTGGCCCGGGCTCTGTGTAAGTTTTTCCGGGAGAATGAAGAGGGAATGGGAACGGTCACGCCAGGCAGAGGGGGGACTGTGGTGGTGCTCACATCCCACCCGGCCCTCATCTGAGGCATCGGCAAGGCCGTTGACTGGCCGCAGTGTGGCCGGGCAGCTCATCGTCGGACGGGATGGCAGCAGAGGCCTCTGGGAAGACCCTGGCTGGGGCGTGGCTCGCACCTGAAGCAGTCCGTTCCCGCCTTCGCAAGCTGTGACGTGCGCCTTCCTCTGCTGCCCTTGATGGGATGACAGAGGCACCGCGTGTCTCACGCCGAGGCGTCCGGGTTTTACAGAAGAAAAGCGAAAGTGGTAAAGGAGTCAGAGTCTACTCTGAACCGCATGTTGCAGTTCAAGAGTTTTAAGACAAGTTTCTTGATGCAGATGAATATTAATGAGCTGATAACTGCTGTTGAGAGCGAGCTCAGAGAGGGTGGAAGTGAGCGGTGGGTGTGTTCCCTCGCAGAAACCATCTGTCCACCTTCCTCTCTCTCAGCCCTGGGTCAGTCTCCTGCCTCAGTGTCCTGGTTCTCCCCTTTGCCCCAGGACAGCTGTGCCTTGGCTCCAAGCTGTCCCCGTGCCCTTCCCATTGGGTTCCTTCTCGCCCCGCCCCGGCATCTGGTAGCACCTAGACCCCCACGCTTCCCCGGTGGAATGTACCTCCACCTCCCCTTCCCGGAGAACTCAGACCTGGCCCTCCGTGCCTCGTCTGCTCAGCACAGCGAGTTACCCCCAGTCAGCAGCTCAGAGGACCACCAGCCTGGTTTCCTTGCAGGAAAAATCAGCTCACTCCAGGGCTCACCCCTTCAATTCACCTCCCCTTTCAAATGAGACCCAATGCCTGCCTTGGCCTCCAAAGCCCACAGGGCACTGCCACCCCTCTGAGGATGCCAGGACGCTGAGCCCTTGCCCGATGACAACTGAACGCATACAGTGGGTGGCACAGAAAAGGGGCAGCCGCGGGGCGCGGGCAGGGGAGGCCTGTGCCAGGTGAGGAGTCTGGGGACGACCCGAGTCCCACGCTGGGGAGCAGGGGAGGCTGTCGAGAGCATCACACGGGCAGAGGGGCCCAGAGGGGCCGAGCCGGGGTGCCTGCAGGCTCTGACCCCTCCCCCAGCTGCCAGCCCTGGCCCCAGTTTCTTCTTCCTTCCTTTGCTCGTGAGATTTGGGGAATGAAGTCGGCATGGTTCAGTGTAGGGGACAGCACAGGAGGGAGGCTCCGAGTGCGTGAGGGCCTGGAAGTGCCTGTTTGCTGGCACGGGGCTGCCAGTGGCTGGCTGTGGAGCTCCATTTTCAGTCTGCGTCTTTGAGACATGGGTCTTCCAGTTTTCACTGCTGCTGCTTGGGAGTCGGTTGCCGCTGCAGGCTTTTAGAAATAAGGTTATTTGTATTTATTTGGAAGGCAGAGAGAGCTCTTCCATCTGCTGGTTCAGTCCCCAGATGCCTACAACAGCCACCGTTGGGCCAGGCTGAAGCGAGGAGTTCGGAACTTCATCCAGGGCTTCCACGTGGGTAGCAGAGACCCAGTACTTGAGCCGTCACCTGCTGCCTCCCGGCCCGTTGGCGGGAAGCTGGAATCAGCAGCAGAGCTAGCGTGGAACCGGCCCTCGGATGTGGGGCGTGCGCCTGCCTTTCCCTCCGCTTTCTCTCCATCACCGGGACTCTGCAGGTCCCACGGGCCTGTGTAGATAAGTGTGGGTCTTTCTGTTTTGTTACTGTACTGCTGTCAGTCTGATTCTTAATCTGAAGACAGAGGTCTTTGAAGCATCATGTAGAAAAAAGGTTGTCTTTGAAAATGTCTCTTTTTCTTTACAGAATGCTTACTAATCTCAGTATTAAGCCTCTTGGTTTTATCTTTTGTTTAATCCTTTTCACTCGTCTTTTCTCTCTTTGTTATAAATTGAGAGATTTCTGTGATTCTGATTCTACCCCATTTAATTTTTCTTTTCTGTGTCTTATTTTTTAGTTTGCAACATCTTTCTTCTCTGTTTCTGTCTCGTAGCAACCTGTTCTTGTTTCACACAAGCGACGTCTCCTCGACTGTCTCTGCGATGCTAAATGGCATGTTAGCAGCTCCTGTCTGTGAGCTGACGCGTCTGTTCCTCTTCTCTCGGGTGTCCTGCTTGCTTGTCCCACACTCTCTTCCGCAGCACGGGCTGCTGGCCGCTCTGCACGCAGAGGGTGGCAGTAGGCTGCCCGGGCACAGGCTGACTCCTCCCCTGCTCCCTCCTTCTCTGAGGCCAGTCCTGGGCGCACAGCCTGCTGGGTCTGCTGAGCAGCGTGGGTCCCCGCTCCCCCGCCACCTCCCTCCTGGGGGCTGTGGCCGGGCCTTCCCATGCCCCCTACCGTCACTGACAGCATCTGTTTCCTGTCTTTGAGACACTTGTTCATCCCTTCAGTGGCCATGCCTCGTTCCCCCTTCCTCTCTGCAGGGTTCTCTGGTTCTCAGGGGCTCTTAGTTTTCTTTTAAACTCCTGTCCATCAAGATGAAATTCAGGGGGTGGGCATTGTGGCACAGTGGGTTAAGCCCACCGCTAGGGACACCCGTTTCCCACAGTGGAGCCCTGATTCAAATCTCAGCTGCTCTGTTTGCAGTCCATCTCCCTGCAGATGGGCCTGGGAGGCAGCAGATGATGGCTCAGGAACTTGGATCCCTGTCTCCCACGTGGCACCAGATGGAGTTCCCTGCTCCTCGTTCAGTTTGGCCCAGCCCTGGCTGTTGTGGCCATTTGGGGAGTGAACCTGTGTGTGTGTGTGTGTGTGTGTGTGTGTGTGTGTGTTTCTGTGTGTCTTTGTCTTTCTCTCTGTCACTTTGCCAAGTGAGTCAGTCAACTAACCAACCAGTCAATCTTGTGTAAAAGATTAGATTAGGGTTCATAAACTGAGCACCCCAACGTGGGAAGCCCCAGATGAGGCAGGGGTGCTTCTCCTCTCACTCAGCAAGCCTGCCGATGGGCAGCCCTGGAGGACATAAGTCTCACTGGCTGCTGCTTCCTTTCTGCTCAGCACTAGGAACAGCGTCTTCCTCGTGTAAGCAGATGGTTGCTATAGCTCCAGCCGTTGTGGCCACATTCTAGGCAGACAGAAAGTGACAAGGGAGTAGGACAGCAGGTTCAAACCAACTATATCCGTTCCACAGTGCAAAAACTTTTATGCCGAGCCCTTCAGAGCGACTTCTGGCTCTATCTCATTGGCTTCCACCACCTGAGAAATTCAGCTTTGTAGTGTGGGTGAATACTTTATTACTCCCAGTAATACAGGAGTTCAGTTGGGGAGGGCGAATAGAATTTGGGTTCCCAGCCGGTACTGGGGCATCATTCTTTTAATGCGCTTTGGGCTCAGAGGCAGGAGGCAGACGCAGGGCCAGCCTCTTGTCTGGACTGGAGGAGCTCAGGGCAGGGCACAGGGCCTCTTCTTCATCGTCAGCACAGCACCTTTCAGCCTGGGATGGCTGATGGTGAGTGGATTCTTAAGTGGAGGAAGAAATTTTTATACTAGTGGTTTCAGCTACCCAAGTGTAGCCATTGTGCTGAAGTGTTTTCTACTGTTTGTGTGTGAGGCAGGGAAAGACAGAGACACATACAGAACTCCCTAGAGCTGCTTCCTTCCCCGCGTGTCTAAAATGGCTCTGCTAACCTGGGGCCAGAGCCAGGAGCTGGGAACACAAACCAGGGAGTCCACGTGGGTGGCAGAAGGCAAGTTATTGAAGCCACCATGGCTGCCTCCCAGAGGTTGCGTTGGCAAGAAGCTGGAGTCCAGAGCCAGAGCTGGGAATTGAACCCAGGTACTCTGATGTGGGGCACAGGTGTCTTAACTGCTAGGCTGGCCACCCACGCCCGTGAACTTTTTTTTTGTATTTGAACTTTTATTTAGTAAATATGAATTTCCAAAGTACAGCTTATGGATTACAATGGCTTTTTCTACCCCATAACTTCTCCTACAACCTGCACCCCTCCCATCTCCTGCTCCCTCTCCCATTCCATTCATGTCAAGATTCATTTTCAGTTATCTTTATATACTGAAGATCAGTTTAGCATATATTAAGTAAAGGTTTCATCAGTTTGCACCCACACAGAAACACAAAGTGTAAAATACTGTTTCAGTACTGGTTATAGCATTACTTCACATTGGACAACACATTAAGGACAGAGATCCTACATGAGGAGTAAGTACACAGTGACTCCTGTTGTTGACTTAACAATTTGACACTCTTGTTTATGGTGTCAGAAATCTCCCTAGGCTCTAGTCATGAGTTTCCAAGGCTATGGAAGCCTTTTGAGTTCGCTGACTTCAATCTTATTTCGACAAGGCCGTAGTCAAAGTGGAAGTTCTCTCCTCCCTTCAGAGAAAGGTACCTCCTCCTTTGATGGCCCGTTCTTTCCACTGGGATCTCACTCGCAGAGATCTTTCATTTAGGTCTTTTTTTTTTTTCCTCCCAGAGTGTCTTGGCTTTCCATGCCTGAAATACTCTTATGGGCTCTTCAGACAGATCCGCATGCCTTAAGGGCTGATTCCGAGGCCAGAGTGCTGTCTAGGACATTCGCCATTCTATGAGTCTGCTGTGTATCTCGCTTCCCATGTTGGATCGTTCTCTCCCTTTTTTGATTCAATCAGCTAGTATTAGCAGACACCAGTCTTGTTTATGTGATCTCTTTGATTCTTAGACCTATCATTATGATCAATTGTGAACTGAAATTGATCACTTGGACTAGTGAGATGGCATTGGTACATGCCACCTTGATGGGATTGAATTGGAATCCCCAGGCACGTTTCTAACTACCATTTGGGGCAAGTCAGCTTGAGCTTTTTAAAAATTCATCATCAGGCTGTTTGTTTGCATATGTCATAAGGGAGCAACCTTGGTGAGCTTTTCCGAGTTTTTAATTACAACATTAGAATTTGTTCTGTTTTCAGAGGCGTCGGGTCAGTTTCCTGTTGCTGCTGTAATATGTTTCTGTAAACCTTAAAACAACACACCTTTGTTAGCGCACATTTCTTGAGATCAGAAATCCAAGCTGAGTTTCAACAGGACTGTGTCCCTTCTGGATGCCCAGGGGCGGAATCCATTCCCTTCCCGGCTTCTAGAAGTTTCCCGGGCTCTCGGCCCCTTCCTGCGTCATCGGAGTCAGCCAGGCATCACCTTCCGGTCCGGCTCTGACTGTGAGCTCCCCACCCCCAGCTGAGGCTCTGACTGTGAGCTCCCCACCCCCAGCTGAGACTCTGACTGTGAGCTGCCCCCCCCCACAGCTGAGGCTCTGACTGTGAGCTGCCCCCCCCACACACAGCTGAGGCTCTGACTGTGAGCTGCCCCCCCACAGCTGAGGCTCTGACTGTGAGCTGCCCCCCCCCACACACACACAGCTGAGGCTCTGACTGTGAGCTGCCCCCCCCCACAGCTGAGGCTCTGACTGTGAGCTGCCCCCCCCACAGCTGAGGCTCTGACTGTGAGCTGCCCCCCCACAGCTGAGGCTCTGACTGTGAGCTGCCCCCCCACACACACAGCTGAGGCTCTGACTGTGAGCTGCCCCCCCCCACAGCTGAGGCTCTGACTGTGAGCTGCCCCCCCCACAGCGGAGGCTCTGACTGTGAGCTGCCCCCCCACAGCTGAGGCTCTGACTGTGAGCTGCCCCCCCCCACAGCTGAGGCTCTGACTGTGAGCTGCCCCCCCCACAGCGGAGGCTCTGACTGTGAGCTGCCCCCCCACAGCTGAGGCTCTGACTGTGAGCTGCCCCCCCCCCCACAGCTGAGGCTCTGACTGTGAGCTGCCCCCCCCCCCACAGCTGAGGCTCTGACTGTGAGCTGCCCCCCCCCCACAGCTGAGGCTCTGACTGTGAGCTGCCCCCCCACAGCTGAGGCTCTGACTGTGAGCTGCCCCCCCACAGCTGAGGCTCTGACTGTGAGCTGCCCCCCCCCCACACAGCTGAGGCTCTGACTGTGAGCTGCCCCCCCACAGCTGAGGCTCTGACTGTGAGCTGCCCCCCCACAGCTGAGGCTTGACTGTGAGCTGCCCCCCCCCACACAGCTGAGGCTCTGACTGTGAGCTGCCCCCCCACAGCTGAGGCTCTGACTGTGAGCTGCCCCCCCCCACAGCTGAGGCTCTGACTGTGAGCTGCCCCCCCACACACACAGCTGAGGCTCTGACTGTGAGCTGCCCCCCCCCACAGCTGAGGCTTGACTGTGAGCTGCCCCCCCCCCACAGCTGAGGCTCTGACTGTGAGCTGCCCCCCCACAGCTGAGGCTCTGACTGTGAGCTGCCCCCCCCCACAGCTGAGGCTCTGACTGTGAGCTGCCCCCCCACAGCTGAGGCTCTGACTGTGAGCTGCCCCCCCACAGCTGAGGCTTGACTGTGAGCTGCCCCCCCCCCACAGCTGAGGCTCTGACTGTGAGCTGCCCCCCCACAGCTGAGGCTCTGACTGTGAGCTGCCCCCCCCCACAGCTGAGGCTCTGACTGTGAGCTGCCCCCCCACACACACAGCTGAGGCTCTGACTGTGAGCTCCCCCCCCCCACAGCTGAGGCTCTGACTGTGAGCTGCCCCCCCCCCACAGCTGAGGCTCTGACTGTGAGCTCCCCCCCCCCACAGCTGAGGCTGACTGTGAGCTGCCCCCCCCCACACACACACAGCTGAGGCTCTGACTGTGAGCTGCCCCCTCCCCCCCCCACAGCTGAGGCTCTGACTGTGAGCTGCCCCCCCCCCCACAGCTGAGGCTCTTCGGAGGATCCTGAGCCTGCTTGGGTGACCCAGGTCGCTCCTGTCACCCCAGCGGCGCTCACAGGTGTAGAGTTTGGACGTCTGGGGCTTGGCGGGAGCTTTCTGCTCATCACAAGCAGCCCTGAGTCTACTTCCCATAGAACTTTTCGTTACTTAAATTGTCACTTAAAACTGCTGCCCAAGATGCATCATTCCGTTTTCACAAACAGAATTTGGTCCTCATTGTTAGGAATGTTGGAGAGATCAGACTCTGTGCTTCTCATTTATCCGTTATGACGTGTGCGAGGCTCGCTGCCAGTGGTGCGGCCTTGTTCACGTAGCATTTCTTTTTTTTTTTTTTTTTTAATTTATTTTTTACTTGAGAGTCAGAGTTATACAGAGAGAGGAGAGGCAAAGAGAGAGAGAGAGAGAGAGAGAGAGAGGTCTTCCATCCACTGGTTCACTCCCCAATTGACCGCAATGGCCAGAGCTGCACCGATCCCGAGCCAGGAGCTCCTTCCGGGTCTCCCACACGGGTGCAGGGGCCCAAGGACTTGGGCCATCTTCTACTGCTTTCCCAGGCCACAGCAGAGAGCTGGATCGGAAGTGGAGCAGCCGGGACTAGAACCAGCGCCCATATGGGATACCAGCACTTCAGGCCAGGGCGTTAACCTGCTGTGCCACAGTGCCAGCCCCCATGTAGCGTTTCTAAGGACTGTGGTTATAAGCAACTTTGTTTTGCTTTCCAGTGTGAAAAATAAGGAGGATGGCTTTTTATCAGAAAAGAATTGAAGCAAAATCTTTTATTAATAGTTTATCATAAATTTTATTTTCTTGTTTCTTGGGACTGTTTATTTGAAACTCAGAGTTACAGGGTGAGAGGGAGAGACAGAGATCTTCATCTGCTGGTTCACTCTCCAAATGGCTACAATGGATGGGGTTGGGCCACGTTGAAGCCAGGAGCCAGGAGCTTCTTCTGGGTCTCCCACGTGGATGCAGGGGCATATCTCCCACATGGATGCAGGGGCATATCTCCCACTGATGTTCCCAGGTGCATTAGCAGGGAGGTGGATCGGAAGTGGAGCAGCCAGAATTCGAAGTGGTGCCCATCTGGGATGCTGGCATCACCGGTGGCGGCTCCACCCCCTACACCACAAGGCTGGCCCCTTTGTTTTTGACTCATTTAACTCATCGATTTTTCAGGAAGTATAATTTCAGTCTAATTCTGGCAGCAAGAGCTGTGAAACAAAAGCCTTGATTCTGAAACGTGGATTCGCAGGACTGCTGAGTGAAAACGTTTCAGGGGGAAATTTCCGTATAATTACGTCTCCTGGTGCTTTTTGAATTGGAGGTAGCAGTAGTTCACATCTAAGAAAAGTAGATTCCCTCCTCCATGTTGTATTTGACAGCTTTTTTTTTTCTTCTGATTCTGTCTTTATAGCTTAAGAAATGTATCAAAACTCCAGAAATCCCGTCCAAACACGTTAGGAACTGGGTCCCGAAGGTCTTGGAGCAGCGGCGACAAGGTCTGGAGATGTATTTGCAGGTAAGGTGGTCGGCCCGGCCGGCCTCAGGACTCACGCTGGGTTTTTTTCTCAGTACCGGTAGGGGCGCTGCGGAGCACAGCGAGCTGTGAAAGGTCTACATTAAGAGGAGGAAGCTTCAAAGTGTAGGTTTGCCCCTCCGAGGAGTTCTGTTTCAGATAGGGGATGCGTATGGGGGAAGTGGGAGCTGCAGCGTGGAGAAGCTGTTGTCGACAGGATCTGTCCGCTTAGGATTTTCCAGTTGTATGAATTGGGTTTTGCTTTCCATTTTCCCGTTCGGTATCTGCCACTTCTTCTTGGAGTGGCCCCTGGTGTTGGTGTGTGCTGGGGGGCAGCTGGCTGGGTGGGGCGGGGAGGGGGTTGCGTCTGTGGAGCGAGGCTGAGAGCTGCTGCGAGGGGGCGCCAGCTCCCTGGGAATGCGATGGCACAGGAGCAGGGGGAGCTGCCCAAGTCAGGGGAGACCCAGGCCCGTCCACCAAGCCAGAGGGAAAGGTGGGGCAGGACCAGCGCCTCTGTGTGGGCCTTATGGGCAGGATGGGGGCAGAGGCGGCCAGGGTGGGTGGGGGACCTCAGCCGGCAGCAAGCAGCACCAGACTCCCCCGAAGAGGCAGCGCCCCATTGAAGCATGAGCCCTGGTGGCTGCAGGATGTCCGTGGGACTCCAGGGACCAGGAGAGCCAGGGTTGCCTTCTCCCCACAGCTCTCCTGGCTGAAGATGAGAAGCCCAGTTCCATGCCAGAAGTGTGTCCCTGGCCCCCGCGGTATTCCCAAAGCCGCCTCAGGGCATCTAAGCAGAGCAGGCTGGGGGGTGGGGGTGACGAGACCCCACCCCATGGGACTGTGTGTGGCAGTCCCAGGAGCTTCCTGACTCCTATGGCTTCAGGCAGCACTTCGGAGCCAAAAAAAAAAAGGCAAAAAGCAAGACATCAGACGTGGTGGGCAGAGGGTAAAACTTGCCGCTGTCTGTAATTACATGGCATAGGTAAACAACGCGTTCCTGTCTGTAAGCCCGATTTTCCACGGGGATTGCGTGTCTTCGGGCGGAGCTTGTGAGGAAGGCTTTGCTCCCCGCCCGTGGTCCGGGACACATGACTTGCATTACTGCTCCGCGTAAACACGCTAGGTTGTTTGTGCCCTGCATGTAAACACATGGGTCCACCCATCTGGCACGGACGGAGCCGAGGGCAGCATTGCCATGGAGCTTGAGAGATGCGGTGGCAGGGCTGGGCGGGGTTGGTACTCAGTGCTGCCGCTCAGCTGCCCTGGGAGTCCACTGCTTCCCAGTCTCCCTTCTCCCTTCTCCGCCTGGTGCTGCTGCAGGCACTGGGAGCTGGACCCGCACGGCGGAGATGAGTGTGAGCGCTTCATTCATGCCCAGAGAAACATGGACCCTGGCCCGGATGTCCTTTCTCGATCCTTCCGGGGATGTCAGTCTCCCTGGGTGTAGGGCACCGTGGGCGTTCCCCCTGTGCCACTGTCCCATTACAGTTAACTGCTCAGTCGCCCTCAGCACCTGTCCGAGTCCCACAGGAGTGGGTGCCCCCAGTGCTTGCCTGCAGCCACCCTCCAGCTGCTGCCAGGTTGCCATCTGAGCTGGGTGGTGTGTGGCCCTGAGCCTGCCCGTGACCCTGGGGAGGCATTCATACCTCCAGGTCAGGGCACCTGGAGCGCACAGGGCAGAGGAAATCAAGTAGCTGCCACTTGTCGTGTTTTCTTATCTCTTCTCCTTAAGTAATGCACCCCAGGAAACCTCCCTGAGGTGTAGTGAGGTAGGAATTGGTCCCTGTAAAAGGAGAATTAAGCACAACAAGATCTTTGAGGAAAGTGAGTTGCATTTCATCTAAACAGAAGATCTGTGCCAAATAAAGATGATTATCCTAGGAGCACACCTCTTGTTTTCCCAGTTACATTACTAGGAAGTAATGTAACTACTTGGGAGGATGTTTTCACTCCAGTGCATGAACAAGCTGATATTCATTGTTGCTAATTTACCAGTCACAGGCGCCGATGTAGCTTTGCTAAGTGATAAATGTGCATCAGCACCTGTGGCCTTGGAAGCAGAAGAGCCGATCTGGCTTCAGGGAAGCCTTGAACCGCAGCCCGCGTGAGGGCCCTGGAGGTACTTTGTCCTGTCTGCTTCCCGCTTTCCATGGTGGAAGCCTCATTGGGTCCCCCTAGTGGCACAGAAGTGCTGCAGCAGCTCCAGAACTCGCCTGTTCGCACCACAGGCTGCAGAGCCCACGCCGGGGCGGGGTCTCTGCTGGTGGAACCTCTGTGCTGGTCTGAGTGGTTCAGGTGTGTGTCTGTGCCCACCTCTGAACCTCACCTTGGCCGGGGATCCCTGTCTGGCTTCAGGCGATCATGGGCTCCTCTGAAGATGGAGAAAGGAAGGGTGATTTACCCACAGAATTACCAGGGGAGTCCTGGTCTGAAAAAGCGAAGAAAAACTGGAAGAAGAGGGGCCCGCGTTGTGAGGCAGCAGGTCGAGCTGCTGCCTGTGACGCTGGCATCCCATGGGAGCGCTGGCTCCAGTCCCGACTGCTCTCCTTCCAGTCCAGCTCCCTGCTGATGTGCCTGGGAAAGCAGCAACAGACGGCCCAGGTGCGTGGGCCCCTGCACCTATGTGGGAGACCCGGATTTTCAGGCTCCGGGTTTCAGCCTGTCACAGCCCTGGCCATTGCTGGCATTTGGAGAGTCAGTCAGCAGAAGGAAGATCAGTCTCTCTCTCTCCTCCTCCCTTTCAAGTAGATAAATAAATCCTTTTTTTTAAAAAAAAAAAAAAAGGATCATCAAAGGAAGAAAAATTTAGCAAGTTTTTGGAATTGCTGGGATACGATGTGAGTGGATTTGACAGCATGAGAAGCGCTGGCCCAGATGCAGCCAGGAGAGCCTGTGTGGGGAGTGGAGGCAGCATGCACTTTGCAGCGTGGAGAGCAGAGGACGGGCACAGTGAAGCCGAGAGCAGGTGCATGGTGCACGGTGTGTGTGTGGACCAGGTGCTTGGGACGGATTGCCTGCAGCCTGGTGTTCATGATCCGACTCAGTTAAAAACAAAAAAAGACTTCTTTATTAGCGAAACAAAAAAAAAGTAAACACAGTGGCTAGGGAAGAAATAAGATTTCTAATGAAGATATCAGAACACTTAAGCTCACTTTGGGCTGGCATGATGGTGCGACGGATTAACCCACTGCTTTTGATATCAGCATCCCATATGAGTGCTAGTTCAACTCCCGGCTGCCTGCTTGGGACCCTGACAACCACGTGGGAGACCTGGATGGAATTCCTGGCTCCTGGCCTCAGCTTGGCCCAGCCTTGGCTGTTGTGGGCACTAGGGGAGTGAACCAGAAGTTGGAAGAACGGTGTGTGTGTGTGTGTGTGTGTGTGTCTGTGACTCTGCCTTTGAAATCTTTTAAGAATGTCAATCCACTAGCTGCAAGGTCAAGCGCACCTAAGTGCATGACCCACCCACAGTGTTTTTCTTTTTTTCCTTTTTCTTTTTTTTTTTTTTAAGATTTATTTATTTGAAAGAGTTACACAGAGAGAAGGAGAGGCAGAGAGGGAGAGAGAGGTCTTCCATCCACTGGTTCACTCCCCACATGGCCACAATGACCGGAGCTGGGCTGATCCGAAGCCAAGAGCCAGGAGCTTCATCCAGATCTCCCATGCGCATGCAGGGGCCCAAGCACTTGGGCCATCTTCTGCTTTTCCCATAGCAGAGAGCTAGATCAGAAATGGAGTAGCCAGGACTCGAACCGGTGCACATATGGGATGCCATCACTGCAGGGGGCAGCTTTGCCCACTGTGCCACAGCACCACACTATCTTTCCATTCAGAAAGGAGGCCCATGTGAGAACTCCTCACTTCTCCAGGGAGGAGACCCACCCATGCCACCCAGGGTACTCTTCAGGGTCATCTCATAACCAGGCATGTGATGAAAGCAAGCAGCATCAACAGAAAGACCAAGAAGAAATAAAATACTCTTCAGGAAAGAGTTAACTCAGAATACAAAATGCATCTTAAAACTGGATGAGTACATCTGGAGGGCTTCGCAGAGGTATCGTGGATTATCCAGAAGCTTACAGCAGGTGTTGTGTGAGACAGCAGGAGAATTTACAGGAGTCCTTAGGGTCAAATGTGTTCGGCAATTAGAAACATTCCGAAGGTGCTTTCTCAAGTAACGATAATGTTCCATAGAGTACAGCCAGAAAATCCCGGAGTAAAGCCTGGAGATGGAGACCAAGCCAGGTCTCACCTCCCTTTTCTTTCTGGAGTCCAGAGGGAAGACAGAGGTGTAATACCAAAGGCAAGGAAGTCATCAAAGAGAGACAGTGGGAAGTTGCCCCAAGCTGCAGAGCGTAAGCCTTTCCCTAGATGTGTTGCAAGGGCCGTGATCGAAGAACAACAGAAGCTCCGTGTGCCTGGACATGGCCAGTGACATCTCAGCCACTCCGAGGCGAGATCTGCCAGCTGCCCGAAAGGAAACCAGTGTGGACCAGGCTGCGGCCTGCTCGTGGCTGCCTGATTTCTTCATCTGAAAGGGGCTTAAAGGTCTGGTTCCTCCACTCTGCCGCAGCAGCTAGGTCACATGGTGAGTCTGTTTGTAATTTTTTGAGGAGCTGCCATCCTGTTATCCCCAGTGGCTATGCTATTTTTCATTTCTGCCAGCAGTGGCCAAGGGTTCCATTTTCTCCACATCCTTGCCCAGCCTTGGTAAGTTTTCTGGTTTTTTTTTTTTTTTTTATAGTAGCCCTCCAATGGGTGTCAGGTGGTAGCTTCTCATAGTTTTGATTTGCATTTCCCTAGTGCACTATGAATGTGCCTGTTGTCCATTTGTGTATCTTTCTTGAAGAAATGTCTGTTCATGTCCCTCACCATTTTTTAATCAGATGGCTTGTTTTCAGGAGTTCTGTCTAAATGCCCACAATAGCCATAACTGGGCCAAGCTGAAGCCAGAATCCATGAACTCCATCCAGGTCTCTGCTGTGGGAGGAAGGTACTCAGCCACTGTAGCTGCCTCTGGGTGTGAATTATCAGGAAGGTAGAGTTGGGAGCAGACCTGAGACTTGAAGACAAAGCACTCTATGTAGACACCCCAAGTGGTGTCTTAACCACTAGGCCTAATACCTGCCCTCAGCAAGGTCTTGTAATACAGAAATTTTAGAAAAATGTTTTCCCCTAGTTCCGCGTGTCTGTGTTTTCTTTGATTGAGTGTAGCTTTGGAGTCCTGTCCAAGGAACTGCTGCCAAGTTCAGTCACCAAGGCTTTACCCTGTGTTTGCTTATGAGAGTTGTGTGGTTATAGGTCATGAATCCATTTCTGAGAAATCTTTTGTTTACAATGGTGGGTAGGGCCAGCATTGCTGTTTTCCTGTGCATATCCGGTTTTCCTAGCACCATTTAGTGAAAAGACTGCTTTTCCCATTCATTAGTCTAGACATCACAGTTCATTGGCCCATCTGTATGAGGGTCTCTTTCTGGCCTCTGCATTCTGTTCCATTGGTCTCTGTGTCTGCTTTCATGCCAGTACCACACTGTTTCAGTTATTATAGCACTGGAGTGTGTTTTGACACCAGGAAGTCTGAGTCTTCCAACTTTGTTCTATATACTTATTGTATTTTTTTTTTATTTGCAAGGCAGAGTGATGGAGACTAAGAGATGGAGATACTCTGTTTGCTGGTCCAAGCCCCAAATGCCCACAACAGCTAAGACTGGTCCAAGCCAAAGCCATGAACCCAGAACTCCATCTGGGTCTCCCACATAGCAAACATAGATGCAAGTCTTGGACCATCAGCTGCTGTCTGCAGGGTTTGCAATGGGAGAAAGCTGGCCTGGAAGGAGAATGGGAACTTGAACCCAGGTGCTGTGGTGTGGGTGCTGGTATCATAAGTAGTGTCTTCATTGCTTTATAGGAAAACTGACCTTATCCCATTTTTTTCTCTTTGAACATTGTTTTGGCTGCTTGGGGGTCTCTTGAAATTCCATATCCATTTTAGAATATTTTCCTATTTCTGCAAAAAACAGTGGGGTTTTGATTTGGTTCACAATGAATATGTGCGTCACTTTGGGTGATTTGATCTCTTAACATTTTAGTTTCCTAATCTATGGATATGGGATATCTTCCCATTTATTTGTATCTTCTTTGCTTCAGAAATGATTTCTGCTTCCCTTGAACAAATCTTTCACTTTCTTGGTTAAGTTAATTCCTAAGTATGTTTAATTTTCGGTAAAAGGAAATGTTTCCTTAATCTCTTTTTCAGGTTGCTCATTGTGAGTATATTGAAATGCAGCCTACGTTTCTCTGTGGACTTTGTATCATGCTACTTTGCTGAATTTATTAGTCATAATAGTTTGTTACATGGAATCTTAAGGGTTCCATACCTGTAAGTTCTTAAAAAATGCAAAGAGAGGTTATTTAATTTCCTTTCCAGTAAGGACACATTCTATTTCTTCTTGATTAATTGCTCTGACTAGGACTTCCAGCACTATGTTGAATAGAAATGGGAAATCAAGCACACTTGACTTGCTCCTGATCTTAGAAGGAAAGTTGTAGACTTTCAGTTTTTTGTATGAGGCTTGCTGTGGTATTTTCATCTATCATTTTCATTATGTTCAAGTTATTTCCTTCTATTCCAGTTGCATTGAATGATTTTGTCAAGAAGGGGAGTTAAATTTTGTCAAACTCTTTTTCTTCATCTGATCTTGTGTTTTTTCTCCTTGCTTACTCTTGTGTGGTATAGTACACTGATGGATGTTTACATGTTGAACCATCCTTGCATTCCAGGAGTATATCCCACTGGGTGATAATATGTAGTCTTTTCCATGAGCTGCTGACTTTTGTTTCCATTATTTTGTTGAAAAATTGTTCATCAGTGGTCACAGGCTATATTGGTCTATAATTTTCTTTTCTTGTACTGTCTTTGTCTGGCTTTCGTATTAGAGTGTCTTCACTTCATAGAATGTGTTATGGAGTATTCTGTCCTCCTCATTTTTTTGGAAACATTTGAGAATTGGTGTTTTTCATATGTTTGGTAGAATTTTCTAGTGAAGCCATCAAGTCCACGATTTTTCTTTGTAGGGTTTTGATCACTGATTCAGTCTGCTTATTAATTACAGGTCTGCTCAGCTTAGGTTTTGCATTTCTAGGGATTTTCCCACCTCATCGGGGTGACATAGATGACACAGAGTTTAAAGTACTCTCATTGTTTCAATTTTATACAATTGGTAGTGATGGCCCTGCTTTCATTTCTGATTTTCCTAATTTGAATCTTCTCTCATTTTCTGTTAACCCATTTCACTGAAGATTTCTCAATTTTGTTGATCTTTATGAAGAACCAGTTTTCATTTCATTGATTTTTGTCTTTATAATCTATCCCACTTACATATACTGCCATCATTATTATTTCCTTCCTTCTGCTAGCTTTGAACTTAGTTTGTTGTTTTTCTGTCTCCTGAAGTTGTAAATTTATGTTGTTTATTTGAGGTGTTTTTTTTTTAGTGTAAGCATCTGTGGCTATACATTTTTCCTATAGTGTACTTACTGTGTCCCGTAGGTTTAGCTATGTGATATTTGCATTTTTCAATCATTTCTGTTTCCTAGCTTATCTTATGGTTTCTTTTTTGATTTATTGGTTTATTAAGAATGTATTGATTAATTTCCACGATCTTTAAATTTTCTGATTTTCCTTGTATTACTGATTTCTAGTTTCATTTTACTGTGGAAGAAGATACTCTCTGGTATCTCCCTCTTAAAATCTATTGAGACTTAATTTGTGGCATGATATATGATCTGTCCCAGAAAATACATTGCTAACAGGTTCTTAGTTATTGTTGTTTATTGTTCTCTTTCATGGATTTGCATTTTAAAATTCAGTACTTTTGAGAGGTTAATAATTTTGTTGAAATCATGTCTAATTTCTTTGCTACATAATTGCAAAATATTTTCATTTTTAGATTAACAAGTATCAACTAGAATGACTAAATGAATTTTTTATAGATTTGTTTATTTTCGGGGTGGTGCTGTGGTGTAGCAGGTAAAGCTGCCTCCTGCCTTGCTGGCATCTGATATGGGTGCCGATTCAAGTCCCGGCTGCTCCACTTCCAATCCAGCTCTCTTCTATGGCCTGGCAAAGCAGTGGAAGATGGCCCAAATTTTTGGGCCCCTGCAGCTGCGTGAAAGACCTAGAAGAAGCTCCTGGCCCCTGGCTTCAGATCAGCCTAGCTCTGGCCATTGTGGCCATTTGGGGAGTAAACCAGCTGATGAAAGATTCTTTCTTTCTCTCTCTCTCTCTCTCTCTCTCTCTCTCTGCCTCTGTCACTCTGCCTTTCAAATAAACAAATTTTTTGAAAGGCAGAGTGACAGTAGAGAGGGAGTGAGAGAGAGATCCATGTTCCATCCGCTGGTTCATTCCTCAAGTGGTCCTAAGAGTCCAGGCAGGGCCAGGTTCCAGGAACTCCCTCTGGGTCTCCCGTGTAGGTAGCAGGGATCCAGGAGCTGGGGCCATCGTTTAGTCTTCGCAGATACATTAGTAGGAAGAGAAATTGGAAGTGAAACAGCTAGGAACTGAACCAGCACTCCCATATGGGATCACAAGCCACAGTGTAACCTGCTGTGCCATAGCACCAGGTCCTAAATGAATTTTTTTTAGTGACCCTTTTTCTTCTAATCACCTATTTATATACTTTTGTCAGATGAGGTAAAGCATTTGTTAGGTAAATCTTGGCACATAGACGTCATAAACAGTGAAAGAATACTGCTCCATATTCCTTTAGCAAAATGAGATGGTCCAAGTTCCTCATGCAAAATAGTATATATGAGCTAAAGTTTTTGCTGTTGAATAAGCAGCTCCTAGAAAATACATTTTCTTTTTATGTCACTGATTGTTTATGTTGAGAGCATTTATCTGAGGTCTCATGATTTGAGATTTTATAATTTTGCTCCACATTTTAGTAGCCAGCTGTTACCTTTGGCTGTAGAGCATTTAAAATGTGGGGAGGGGCAGGCGTTGTGGTACAACAGATAAAGCCACTGCTTGGCGTGCCTGCATCCCCTTTTTGAGTACTGATTTGAGTCCTAGATACTCCACTTCTGATCCAGCTTCCTGTTCGTGCATCCTGGGAGGCAGCAGATGATGGTCAGGTGTTTGGGCCCCTGCCATCCACCTGGGAGAGTAGATGGAGTTCCTGGCTCCTGGGCCAGCCTGGACTGTTAAGCCCATTTTGGGAATGAACCAGCAGATGGAAGATTTCTCTCTCTCTCTTGCTGTCTCGTTCTGTGGCTGTGCCTTTCAAGTGCATGAAAACAATAAATAAACATTCTTAGAAGTTTTCAAATGCAGCTGAGCTGTATCAAGATATACTGTATATTTAAAGGTCATGGGTTTCCTTAGTACAAAAAAAGAATGTAAAATACGTCAACTTGTATGCTGATGACATATTGGAATAATATTTTGTATCCCTTGGGTTAAACAATATATTATTAAAGTCACTCCTCTTGTTTCTCTGTACTTTTTCAAGTGTGCCTACTAGAAAATTTTACATGTCAAGTTTGCATTAAGGTTGATGGCATGTTTACAGTGGTTTGCACACTCTTCTCTTTGACAGGGTGGTCTAGAGTTTTGCTGTTTCTGCAGGCAGCATCCGACTAACCATCCTGGAGCATTTTTCTCTTTCACTTTTCCTTACCATTTTGGGTGGAAAATAGAGATTTCTAGATTTATGACTGTTCAGTAAAAACCTAAAGAAAACTTCAGAGGAGATGTTGCAAGAGCTGTTGGGAAGATGGGTACTTTGACAACACAATGAGAAAA
Organism: Oryctolagus cuniculus; assembly: GCF_964237555.1. Lineage (NCBI taxonomy): Eukaryota > Metazoa > Chordata > Mammalia > Lagomorpha > Leporidae > Oryctolagus > Oryctolagus cuniculus. Next base: position 12,632,045 of record NC_091437.1, read on the forward strand.
CTGGAGGTGATGTAATAATCACAGTGCATTTCACTATCTTTCTAGCTGATTCCATGACTCTTGTGTTTCCTTGTTTCAGTCTTAGCATATTTGGGAATAGCTAGTGAGTAATGGTGAGGTGGTTCTTAGGAATATGAGTCAGCCAGTGTTTCATGCTGGACGGGTAGTAACATCGCTAAGATTCCATATGTGTTTTAGAAGGATTTGAGAGGATCCATAGGATAATTGTAAGCTAAAATCAGTTTTATTATAGTTTTAAGGGTAGCGAATGTTCTCTTTGTTCTTGGAAGACACACGAGAAAGAACAGAAGTAACAGAATATCAATTTTCAAATAGAGCTGCTTTTCTGCTGTTTGAAAGTAATCTACGATTTTCCTGTGATTGCTTTAAGAGGTTCTTGTATTTTTTTAATGTTCTTCAGTTTTAAAGTAAAGAACTTCGTTGCTATGGTTTCTCTGTATCTAGGTGTAGTTTCTAAAAAGTTTAAAAATTTACGTTTTTGAGGATTGTTTTGTGTTCCCTAAACATTGCTGGGAAATGCTCAGATGCCTTGTGTTCGAATACCGCCTCCTCCCTGTCCGTGCGGTTTTCTAATGCTGATGTCTTCACAGGCCCTGTGCTTCTGCTGGTTCTCACTCATGCTGCTTTTTTGTCCTCTGGGTGATGGAGAGGGAAGGGGGAGAAAGAGACTCTATTTTGTGTGTGTTGTCTTTGAGCTCCTTTTATGACCAGGATTGAACTGAATTTATACAGAGAGGGTGTTGCTTCTGCTAGTCACCTGGGAATATGGTCAGCTTGGACTCATTAGCTTAAAAATTAAGGTTATTTTGAGTTTTGTTTTTCAGACCGCACTGCCAGTATTAATTTAGGTTGCAAACCTAGGAAGGAATGGGCTGATGGTGATGAATTTTTTCTTTCTTTTTTTATTTATTTATTTTTTTGACAGGCAGAGTGGACAGTGAGAGAGAGAGACAGAGAGAAAGGTCTTCCTTTTGTCGTTGGTTCACCCTCCAATGGCCGCCGCGGCCGGCGCGCTGCGGCCGGCGCACTGCGGCCGGCGCACTGCGCTGATCCGAAGGCAGGAGCCAGGTGCTTCTCCTGGTCTCCCATGGGGTGCAGGACCCAAGCACCTGGGCCATCCTCCACAGCAGAGGGCTGGCCTGGAAGAGGGGCAACCGGGACAGAATCCGGCGCCCCGACCGGGACTAGAACCTGGTGTGCCGGCGCCGCAAGGAGGAGGATTAGCCTAGTGAGCCGCGGCGCCAGCCTTTCTTTTTTTTTTTTAATTTACTTATTTACTTGAGAGGCAGAGTTACAGAGAGAGGGAGAGACAGAGAAGTCCTCCATCCTCTGGTTCACTCCCCATATGGCAGCAACAGCTGGAGCTGGGCCAATCCAAAGCCAGGAGCCAGGAGCTTACTCCATGTCTCCCACACAAGGGCAGGAGCCCAAGCACTTGAGCCATCTTCCACTGCTTTCCCAGGCCATTAGCAGGAAGCTGGATCGGAAGTGGAACAGCCAGGACTTGAACTGGTGCACATATGGGATGCTGGTACCACAGGAGGATGCTTAAGCTCCTGTGCCACAGCGCCCAGCGCTGGTGATGGGTTTACAAAGAATAGACATTGATTCTGGCCCACCATCCCCTCCCAGGCTGAGCACATTCCTGGTGGTGGAACTGTGTCTCCTCCTCCTGTCCCCGGGGGGTGGATCCCTTAGCTTTCTCTGGAGATTGCCTGTTAAATGTCCCCACTTAACTCAGGCCAGCAGGAGACTTCATCTGCATTCCCTCTCCCATGCAGCACCAGATGGGTGCTTAGCCTCACAGGGCCCACGGCCTCCTGCTGCTGTCCTAGCAGGATTGGTGTGGAGGTGCAGTTTAGGGTGCTGCAGGTTCCTCTCTTTCCCACCAGCTTGGTGCCGTATTGTCTTTCCTTTTTGATATCCAGCATTTTAGGATGTTAAGAATCCCTTTCTAAGCACTAGTGAGTGTTCACATGCTAGGTCGCTCTTCCTGGTGTACCTGCACGAAGGCGTCTCAGAGCAGTGGCACAGTGCTTTCCAGTGACACATTTTCCAAACGTGGAGAGGTTTGGACAAGTTTCATTACTGTACTGCCTTTGGGATTGCATTTGACGATGTTTCCTTCCCAAATCAGAATTCCGAGAGAGATCTTGTCCCACCCTGTGAAATGGATTTTGTATCCCAGTCATTCAGGAATGGCAATATAGGATGTGGGGCAGTGGTCACTCAGGAAGTGCTGGGGGTTCACCTGGGGGAGCAAGTGTCCAGTCACCGCGTGCAGCTGACAGAACGCACCCTGTGTACACGTGTGCACGCACACAGCATGAAGTAGACCTGCAGCCTTCCTGTGAGGTAGTCCCCACACAGGGCGCACCGTGACCTAACACAGCTTCTCCATGGGCTCGGTGCCGTGGGTTCACAGGCCAGTAGATTGTCTTGCAGTGCTTAGGAAGGCGGCTTCTGTCTGCCTGTTTTCTGTCTTTGCCATGATCTTCACTGCCTGGAGGGATGATTCTGCAGGAAGGTGGTTCCCTTCCTCCTGATGCAGCACACACTGTCTCTAAAATGCTGGAATTCATGCTTCAAGATGGGTTGGGTTGGGGCAGATGTTAAGCTGCCCACATGACACATCAGAGTCCCTGGATTCAGTGCCTGCTCCTGGCTCATGTCTGTGCAGAGCCTGGAAGGCAGCACTGTAGCTCAGATTACAGGGTTCCTGCCAGCCGAATAGGACAGCAGCATGGAGTTTCCGGGTTCTGGTATTGGCCCTGGTCCAGCCTTGACCACTGTCAGCACTCAGGGAGTGAACTGTCTTTCTTTCTAGGTGTCCTACTCTCCGTCTCTCAACTAAATAAATAAAATAGAGGCCGGCATTGTGGCCTGATGAGTTAGTCCTGTGATGCTGGCAGCCCATATGGGCACCAGTTTGAGTCCTTGGTTCTCCATTTCTGATCCAGCTCCCTGCTAAGCTAATGCTTGGAAGATGGTGCAAGTACTCGGACCCCTGTCATCCTATGAGAGACCCAGGTGGAGTTGCTGGCTCCTGGCTTTGGTCTCACCAAGCCGTGGCTATTGTAGCCATCTGGGGAGTGAACAAGCAGACAGAAGTTTCCCTCTTCCTCTCTCTCTCTCTCTCTCTCGACCCCTCCCCCCCGTCACTCTGCCTTTCAAATAAATAAATCCTAAAATAAATAAAATAATTAAGAAGAGGAAATTGTTGTGTCAGTAGACACTCTGCTGCTTTGCTCACCGGTTGCGTCATGAAAATGCCTGCCCGGGCCCCCGAGCGCCTGCAGGATCACATGTCATCACACGTCATCACACGTCAGGCAGGTGTCGGCTCCGCCATTGTGCCGCTGTCTCAGAAGCGCGCTCTCATTGGTCAGCAGTGTCTGCACGTGGGAACACCCTCTTCCACATTGTCTTCCACACTCGTGTATTTCTGTGCTTTAATTTTTCATGACTGTAAACCACTTAGGAATTCATTTTCTTCTCAGATTAGTTAGAATTTACTTCATGGCCCATAGCTATTTTTTAAAAAAGATTTTATTTATTTACAAGTCAGAGTTAAATAGAGGAGAGGCAGAGAGAGAGAGAGAGGTCTTCCATCTGTTGGTTCACTCCCCAGATGGCCGCTACAGCTGGAGCTGCGCTGATCCGAAGCCAGGAGCCAGGAGCTTCTTCCAGGTGTCCCATGTGGGTGCAGGGGCCCAAGGGCCTGGGCCATCTGCTGCTTTCCCAGGCCACAGCAGAGAGCTGGATCAGAAGTGGAGCAGCTGGGTCTTGAACCGGCACCCATTTGAGATGCCAGCGCTTCAGGCCAGGGCATTAACCCACTGCGCCACAGCATGGGCCCCAAGCCCATATCCATTTTTTAGGCATATACATTCCTAGTTTCCTCCTTCAAATAGTAGCTGCAATAGTGTGCCTCCCAGGGTCCTCTCCCAGTCCTGTAGACCCCGTAAGATGTGTGTTCAAATCATTTCATGAGGACTGTAATGCAGGAAAAAAACAGACTAGATGAAACTGAATTGAGATTCAAGTCTCATGTTTTCACACCCAAAATTACATTCTTATTAATATCTTGGGATTATTGTTGGTTTTACCAAAAACAGCGGTCTCATCATTGGTAGCGTATGTAAGTAACGTGAGTTCTTACGTAAAGTAAGTTTCCCTCTTTCTCCACTTAGGTTTTGTTGTCCTAAGTCACATGTCTGTTCCAGCTGCCCCCTCTCTGGCTCCAAGCAAACTTCCTTTCCGTCCAGCCCCTACAGAGGGAAGGGGCTGATGATGGAGCTTCGTGACATCGGGAGGCAGCAGGGATGCCCCGTGCTGTCGCTGTCACCACTCTAACCCTCATGCTCCACATTCTTAGGGGTTGAGTTTAATTCATAGATTAAGAAGTCATTTGCAGTGGCAGCTCCTGTTCTCACCTAGGATTGTCTTTGAACTGCAACCGTAGATGTGAAGTTCAAGACCTTGAGTATCGAGGACGGGGTGGGGCATCAGTGAAGGGGGACTGCGTAGACCGAACTTGCTCAAATCACCGTGGAAGCTTGTAGAAGTCCCAGTATCTACAAAGGGTCCAGCTTGTACCACGAGACAAACTGCTCTTTGTTCTTGTTAAAGATTGTGAACAGTGTGTTAAATAATATTAATGGCTGGGTTTGTCAGTACTTAACAGTGCCTTCCTTGTACAAGTGATTTTATTGATCGATACAGACTCCGTGCAACGGGGGCAGATTATTTTTACTGATTTTATCGAAACCGTGGCCAAGTTTGTTAGTGCACCATGTATCTTTAAATAGATCTAGATGATGATGTAGATTAAGAAAAGCAAACCGCCATCCATCTCCTTTTGATCTGTTAATAACTTAAATCCATCATTGCTGCGAGGGTTTCAGATTCCGTGGTGTGCACTGAGCTCCGTTGTGGCTGCTGAGAAGCCTTGTAACGTTTTTCAGGGTTGGTTTTTCATTAGAAAGCCCTCACGCCTCTCCAGGATTTGCCAGGCGACTTTGTCATCACCGTGGGCGCGATGATTGACAAAACAGGCAAAAGGAAACCTCTCAGGTCTTTGTTTTCTAAATTCAGTCTTTGAAGGCAGTGACCTGGAGGTATCCAGGTATTGTGACGGCTCAGTAAGGCTTTCTTGTGCTAAACTGAAAACACTTTGTGAAGGCTGCAAATAATTTCTTAGGCAATAAACAGTGTTTCTTCTCATTTTGTATTTTAAAGGCTTGCATTTGAACTGTGGAGACTGCACAGCTTAATTTCCAGCCATTTGCATGCTTCTTATTGATCTTAAAATGCTATATGCTGTGTTTAAAATAGTTTCTAACGCAGAGCATATTTTGAATTTGTGAAGCCAGTCATGTACAATAGTTCTGTAAAGGAAAGTGGTACACCTCCCTGTCTAGGAAGCGAATTGAACCAGCATTTAGAAAATTCGGATCCTGCCTCCGCGCTCCCCTGGGGTGGATCCGCCTGGCGGCAGCAAACCTGCAGAGCCAGGGATAGCGAGCGTCAGAGGCAGTGTGGCTCAGTGCAGGGCGCAGTACTCATGCAGTCAGAGCCGCTCTGGGGAGCTCTCCGTGAGGACACGGAGGACACTGCGTGTGAGAAAAAGGATCCGAATGGCAGTATGAATGCCAGTGCATTGTGGCCCGAAGGTTTGCATGAGCTTCAAACTTCCAACTCTGCAAGTTTTTAATCTCTGAATTGTCAGGTGCTACCCACCTGGCTTGGCCGTGTGTGCTGGTTTGAGACAACAGCTCTCAGCAGTGATTAATTCAGGGCCTGTGCGCTAACTTAGAGTCTCATGATTGCCCTGGGCTCAGTCCCCACCATTGAGCCCGCCATGCTGATGTGTGCTCTCAGCTGCACCTGCTGGGAGGGCTGGGGGCACCTGTCCTCGGAACCGGGGAGCCCCTCCCAGAGACAGGTGTTGGTGCTGTCAGTTCTTAGCTTTGCAGAGGCCACACATGGCTTTGCTTCCCAGGGAAACTTAGCCTCACACGTGGTAGGTTTGGGACGCTGGTGTTCTGCTCCTGGGCTGCCTGCTGTGTTAAGGTGGCTGTACGCACTTTAACTTTGCCCCAGCACTGCAGTTTTGCATTCAGAGATTTTTAGGAAGGCAGCCGTGATTCTTGGGCTCCTTTGGTTAGTGTCATCTGACCTGTGTGTGATGGAATCATGAGTTTTAGAAGAACGAGGTTTTGGAGGGAGCTCCTGTTGCGCTTGGTGACCCCAATGTCATGGCGTCGTGTCTGCCGCATGGCAGGGCTTTTCTGAAAGCCGTTGTCTCTGTACTCACAGGCATCAGCAGTGCTCTCCTGGTAAGTTGATGTATTTTTAGTAATAGTGTTTTTCTGTTCTTGGTTAGAATTTATATATGCATGTTCATCAGCTCTGAAAAATCAAACAACCAAAATAATTTTTTGATACTTCATTCACTTAGACCAGTGAGTCTGGTTTTTTTGTTTGTTTGTTTTTGTTTGTTTGTTTGTTTTTTTTTAAGATTTTATTTATTTGAAAGAGTTACAGAGAGGTAGAGGTCATTTGGTTCACTCCCCAAATGACTGCAACGGCCAGAGCTGAGCTGATCCAAAGCCAGGAGCCAGGAGCTTCTTCCAGGTCTCCCATGTGGGTGCAGGGGCCCAAGGACTCGGGCCATCTTCTACTGCTTTCCCAGGCCACAGCAGAGAGCTGGATTGGAAGTGGAGCAGCCGGGACTCGAACGGCGCCCATATGGGATGCCAGCACTGCAGGCTGGGGCTTTAACTCACTGTGCCATAGCGGTGGCCCCAGACCAGTGGTTCTGAATTGGGGGCAGTTTTTGCCCAGAGAGGACATTTGGTGATGTCTGGAGACATTTTTGTCTGTGATGGTGGGAGAGTGGAGTTGCTACTGATACCATGCAGCTGAAATGAGGCTGCTCAACACCCCCACAGGCACAGGACAGCTCAGAGAACCAGCTGCTCAGTCCAGGGCGTCAGTCGTGGGGGGTTCAGGGGCTCAGGCCTAGGCGCTGCACAGCGCTGGTGCCCACCCCTGCCTTGATTGGTTTGCAGTCATCCACTCTTGGGTATTCATTGTGTCGTCTCTAATGCTTCATGAATTTCTCTTTCAATCTAAAAGTGCATCCTGAACATTTTGCACACATCAATTATTCCTCTAATGGTTTAAGAAATTTCTTAACTTTTTGTTATGGAGTTGGTAAAGCATTGAAAAGTAATATATTAAAATCTCAGGCTGGCTGGCGCCGCGGCTCACTAAGCTAATCCTCCACCTGCAGTGCCGGCACCCTGGGTTCTAGTCCCGGTTGGGGCGCCAGTTGTGTCCCGGTTGCCCCTCTTCCAGTCCAGCTCTCTGCTGTGGCCTGGGAAGGCAGTGGAGGATGGCCCAAGTGCTTGGGCCCTGCACCCCATGGGAGACCAGGAGAAGCACCTGGCTCCTGGCTTCGGATCAGCACAGCTAGCGGCCACTTGGGGGGGTGAACCAATGGAAGGAAGACCTTTCTCTCAGCCTCTCTCTCACTGTATAACTCTGCCTATCAAAAAAAAAAAAAAAAAGATAAAAAAATCCCAGGTTACCGTCATCCCTCTTCAGCGGTCACAAACCCAGGGGAAATCTTAACCTCAGCTGCTCCCGCGCTCGCCACCTTGTTTTCCCGGGTTGGGAAGGAACTCCAGCACCGTGAAGAGTCAGGTTTTGGTGGAGACCGTGTGAGGGCGGAGCCCGTGAGTGCCTCATGCCTCTGCTGTGGCCAAGAGCCTGCCCTGGAGTTCTCGGGTGGGTTCTCGTTTTCCCATCCAACTGTTGGGTCGTCTTCGAGAGGGGTTTGCTGTTTTCTTCTGTTTTCATCTTCATGTGGTGCGCTCTCCTTGGTCTGCAGGTGAATAGAAAGCCTGTGAACTGAGCAAGGCCAGGAGCCCAGGACCCTTAATTGCATTAAGCACTGTGTAACTGGTGAAGATTAATGTACATATCTCTTGCTAATTCTTTCCAATTACTTAGTTCATCTAAATTCCCCAGCCTGGTTAATTATGCTGCGGTCGGGTGGTGATTCTGCGCGGGGCTCCGACAGCAAGGGAATTTTCCCGGGGCAGCCTTGCCCTCCTGCACGGGCTCTCGGCAGATTAGGCCCTCAGCCCAGGTCCATTCATTTTCTGCTCAGGCCTAATTGCTGCCGACTGGCTGCCACAGGTACCTGGATAGGCTGTGCTGAGAGAGGCAGGGACTTGTGAGAACAAATCAGGAAAGATTAATTGTTTGTTGTGTTCCTTCCCAAGAGAAATGTGGGTGCTTAATCAAGAAAAATAATTTCTTCTGTTGATTTGGCTTATTTGGAGAGAAGATAATAGGTACATGGCGGTGCCTTTTGTAAGAGGTATTGCCACTTAGCCACACAGGAGACCGGCACACAGGGAAATAACTGTCAGGCGGCGTCGACAGCGACGGGGCTGGCTCCCATGTCGCACAGTAATACGCCATCGCCTTCCTATTTGTACCGGGCGCGCCAGCTGGTGTTGTCATTTGTTTTGTCTCGATCTTTGGAAATCTAATCAAGGAGACAATAGCGTACAAAAAATCAACAACACTTTTCCAAATTGTTCTTAATTGCCGGACCAGAAAGTGAGCTAAATGCTGTGATGTTTCCAATTAGAGAACCTGTGTGGAGCAAGCACTATTAAATCTATCTTTCCCGATCTGATAAATAAGCTATCAAAGAGTCGAGCGGATTAATTGAGAGCAATTAGTTCCAGATTTCTTATACCAGGGAACGTGGGGCAACGTCGTTCATGCGTCTGCCGGTTCTGGGCACAGCAGTCGGATCTCTTGTCCCCGGCTGATCAGGAGACGCCCATCAGTCGTCGCCCGATTGGTCGCGTATGATTTTTCAGTACCCAAGCCATCTGCTTTGCAGAACCTGCAGGTGTGTGAGAGGGACATCGGCTGTATTCTGACTCACAGGTGGCCCCTGGAGTTTGGAAAGGGCCAAGTGATGGAATTAAAAGAACGGTGGGTGGTCTCCCTTGACAGGAATTCCTGCATGAAGAGGAGTTGGTCCAGTTTTTTTCTGTCAAATGTCAGAGAGCCAATATTTTGAGCTTTAGGAGCGTATTTCAAGATCATGGAAAATGGAATTAAATAAATTTTTTCTCTTCCTCCCCCACTTTGTAATGCAAATGCAGGTTTTTCTTAATACATGGTTTCCATGAACTTTTTGAAGACCCCGCATACGTGCCACACGGCCCTGTCACAGTTAACTGCCGCTGTGGCGTGCAAGCTGGCACAGATAAAGGAGAGGGGGCTGTGGTGCCCCCGCCGTGACTCCCAAAGGCAGCAGCAGGCCTCATCGGGCCTCTGCTCTAAACAAGGCTGACGCTGCAGGCTGGGCTGCTGGAGTGAAAGTGGAGGCCATCGAGGAAGAGCGTGGGCTGGCAGGAAGAGCGTGGGCTGGCAGGAGGCGGGCATGAGTTCAGCACCTGAGCCCCGCCTTCCATTGAAGGGGGGTCTGCTACTCTGCCTCCCTGAGTGGAAGCCACCTGGGGGTAGATGAGGGCTAGAAAGGCGTGGCGCCGTGCTAGAGCTGATGGTGTCCCGAGCTGAGCTGAGCTGTCCCGAGACGAAGCAGGGAGTAGCTGTGACTGCTCAGCCCTGGGCCACCGTGGCACGCGCGTCTTGTCCACGTAGCCCCCGGTCCCGGAACGTCCCTGGGACTCCAGGAGTCACGGGGGTTAATGCCTGCTCTTGGTGGGCCGTGACAGTTCCATTCGGGGTGTTCTTTCAGGAGCCATCGCACCCGTCAGCGGGCGCGATCACTGATTTAGAATGCCGTCGGGGCATAGAAGGCAGAGAGCTGCAAGATGCGGCAGAATGCGATGAGTGGGAAGCTCTGAGGGGGCTTCTAGCCATTCGCTCACTCAGTTGAGCATTTCCCGGGGACGTGTTTTGGGCTGGGCACTCTGGTCCCCTGGCCCCCAGCTCCACCCCAGCCCAAGGACACAGTGCTTGGTGGAGACAACACCCATCTGCAGGGCCCTTGGTCTGCTAAGCAGATGGCACACAGCCGCCCCCTCACAGAGGCCATCTGCCCTGAGGCCTGGGAGAGACGAGGATCTGAGGGGCACCTGCCAGTCTCAGGATGAGCGCCTGCCAGGCCCGTCCTCCGGGCGTCTCCAGGGTATAGCCAGGGGCCTTGCAGGGCTCTCTAGTTTCTGCCTGGAAGAGGAGTGGATTGGCCATTCTGATACTGGCACTTTCCCCAGGACCAAGGCCAGCCGGCAGCTGTCAGGGGGATGCCAGCGTGCTCCATAGCCAGGCAGACCCTGGCCCTCCTTGTTGGTGGGTGCATCCTCGCCTGTGGTAGCCCGTGGGGCCTGGTCAGCCCACTGCAGAGCTGTGCTGTCTTCTTCCAGCTAAACCTCAGGGCAGGCGCTGCAGGTGGAACTCGAAAACCAGAGCACTGCAGGCATGGCCAAGGCTGCGCCGCCCCTCCCCCGCCCCAGTCTGAGCCTTGGGAGTAAAGGCGCCCTGCCCTCCCCTGGGACAGCAGGTGGCCTTTCCAAGCAGGAGCCTCACCTCGGAGAGAACCTTTGAGACGGGGATGTTTGGAAGAGTGTGTTCAGTCAGCTGTTGGAGGGTTTTCTCGCCGGAATGAATGAATGCATGTAGCTTCTAAAACTCTAGTCCCCTTAGAACCTGGGGACAGAATTTTCTAGCCTGGTCAGAACTCTTTCCTAGGAAGAGTCTCAGTGGGTCTTTGACCAGCAAATCTTAAAATGCACTGTTTTCCTGTTGTTGCACAGCAAGCAAAAAGGGGGGTTCCTGGCTAAGTCACTTGAGCAAGTCTGACTTGGTGGGTGGGACTCGAATCTGCTTGTGTTTATGAGACACTGTTTCCAACAGTGGCGATTGTTGAAACCACATCTTTGCATACTTAGTTAAATATTCAGTCATTTAAAAAAAAAAAAAAAAGGTTTATTTTTTTATTTGAAAGAGTTACACAGAGAGAATAGAGGCAGAGAAAGAGAGAGAGAGAGAGAGAGAGAGAGAGAGAGAGAGAGAGAGAGAGAGAGGTAGGTCTTCCATCCACTGGTTCACTCCCCAACTGGCCACAATGGCTGGAGCTGCGCCGATCGGAAGCCAAGAGCCAGGAGCTTCTTCCGGGTCTCCAGTGCAGGGGCCCAAGGACCTGGGCCATCTTCTTCTGCTTTCCCAGGCCACAGCAGAGAGCTGGATCGGAAGTGGAGCAGCCGGTTCTAGAACTGGCACCATATGGGATGCCGGCGCTGCAGACCTGGGTGTTAACCCACTGTGCCACAGCACCGACTCCATATTCAGTCACTTTAAAAAAAAAAGTTTTATGTACTTACTGGAAAGGCGGAGTTAGTGAACTGTCTGCTAGTTCACTTCCCAAATGACCACAACTGCCAGGACTGGTCCAGGCACAAAACCAGGGGCCTGGAACTCCATCCGGGTTGCCCACATGGGAGCAGGGTCCCCAAGCACTTTGTCTCTTGCTGCTTTCCCAGGTGAGTTAGCAGGGAGATGAATGTGAAGTGGAGCAGCCTAGACTTGAACTGGGACTCCTTGGAATGCCAGTGTCACAGGCAACGGATTGACCTCTCAATTACTCTGAACACAGGGAAGAAAAATCAGTACTCCAACCTAATACATTCTACTCAGACATGGTATTTACCTGCTAAAAGATCATTGTCACTTTATAACAGGAACAGCAGAGTTCTTTATACCATTAATAAGTATAATCAAATGAAATTCATCTGAAGTGTTGGTTCGTCTTTATATTATTTAAAAATCTTTCTGGGGTGGGCACTGTGGTGCAGCAGGTTAAGCCACAACTTGGGATGTCCACATCCCATAGTAGGGTACCTGGTTCAAATCCTGGCTGTTCTGCTTCCAGTCCAGCTTCCTGCTAATGCACATAGGAGGCAGCCCAGGATGGCCAGAGGGACTTGGATTCCTGCCATTTGCACAGGAGACTCAGAGACAGTGCTTGGCTCCTGGATTTGTTGTCAGCATTTGGGGAGTGGGCCAGCAAGTGGAAGAGTTTCTCTCTCTCCCTCTCCCTCTCCCTCTCCCTCTCCCCCACCTTCCTCTTCCTCTTCGTCTTTCAAATAAGTAAATCATTTAGGAACACAAAATTTTCTTGTGTGTGTGTTTTAATTGGCACCTAGCTGACACTGTGGTGGCGTCTGTGTCAGGTACTGTGTGCACCTGCGAGTGTGAGTGCTCAGCCCTTTTTCATTTGAGAGGCGTGTGATGAAACATGTGAGGGGAGCTCTGAACTGAGGCTGCTCTGTCCTGAGTCGAATCCCTGGCTCCTTTCCTGCCAGTGCATGTGAGTGATAGCGTGTGGTTACAGCGTGGTTAGAGGATTTCAGAGATGAGCTTGCTGTGGTGCGTATTTATTAAATAATATGCTCTGATTCTATACATCTCTGTTTCATAAATTTTAAAATTCTAAACTTATTTATGAGAGACAGTGTGCATACTCTGATCTGCTGGTTTCTCCCCAAATGCCCTCAATGACTGGGATTGGGCCAGGGCCAACCCGGGAGCCGGGAACACTCTCCAGGTCTCCCATACGAGTGGCAGGAACCCAGTTACTTGCACCGTCGCCATTGCCTCGTTGGGTCTACGTTAGCAAGAAAGCGAAGGCTGGAACCAGAGCTCGGGCTCACACCCGGGGACTCTGAGCTGGGACGCAGGCCGCTGGGCTGCGTGCTGCTGCCCTCACTCTCGACTTCCAAGGTCCTTCACTGACGCGATGTGGCCCACGTGTGCTGTGCAGTGGCGGAGTTCTTCCTGGAAAAGGAAGGAAAGCCGGTCGTTTGGAGGCAGTTCCTCTCCTCCTGCTTGTCCCCATTTACCCAGCAGCGTTGGCTTTTAACTTGACTTCTGCCGCGGCTGCCTGCTGCCTCAGAGGGAGCTGTGTTTCTCTTCCTGCAGCCGTGACCTTGTTCGTGGTCACAGCCATTCACGAAGCAGATCTACCAGCTCTGCTCCTCTCCCTCCGAGGGGCTGCGGTGGGAGGTGGATGTGACATGGGCCCCCTGGAGGTCCTCTCTCTCCCAGTGTGAACCCATTCCCCGGAGGCTCTGACCCTGGGCTCCTCACGGCTCACTGAGCCCTGGCTGCCAGTCCATGTGGAGACCCCACCCGCCTCTGGGGCTGCACCTGCACCTGTTCATTCCTGTGCCACGTTCTCTGCACCATCGCTCTCCAGCTGGAGATGTCTCCATGGCCCCGCCTATACTGTTCTGGAAAAATCCAGACCCTTCTGCAGTTTTCCACTCAGAGAGCGTATCGACTATCCCATGGCCCTGGTGCAGAGCCAAGGGGGTCCTCTCCGTGGCTGCCATCCCCACCTCCAGGGCAGCCCCTTGAGAGTCTGGGCAGATGTTCCTTGGTGGCGCCATCTCTGGTCACTGTGATCTCTATTGTCAGCTCCCAAACTGGAGCATTCTTGGGGCAGTGTTCCTGCCTTGTTCCACGCATGGCCGTTACACCAGTGCCAGCTGTCACCCTGCTCGGCCCCTGTGTTCTCTGTCCCCTGGACGTCCCCACGTCCCCTGTCACCATCTCATTTACACACACACACACGCATGCACACACACTCATGTGCACACACGCACACACACATACACACACTCATGTGAACACATGCACACACACACACCCGCTTGTTGCCTTGTTCTCCAGGACCTTTCTTGAGTCTCCACACGCAGGTGGGAGGATCCCAAGCCCTCCTGCCCTTCACTTGACCATTAGCCAATCACATCTCCCATTTAAGCTTAGACTGTTGACCCAGTCCTGCCCATCACTCCCTCCCGACCCCCGGGCTCCCCTCAGAGTCTCCTGACTTGAGCTCACCCTGAGCCTGAACACTGTCCCCAGGCTGCCAGGGAGAGCATTTGTTTTTAATGCTACTTAATATGAACCCTTTGTTTCGTTTGTGAAAAATAAACTTCTGTGTTTTTAGTTCTCTCTGATAACTTGGAACCTACTTTCAGATACACACGAGTCAGTCTCCATGATTTCATGGTGCAATCTTTTATTGCATCATATTCTCTGAATGGATGTAGTTATTTTTGTCTTACTTGGGGGTATGCAGCTGTTAATATTTGGCTGCATAAAACTTTAAAATTCTTTACAGCAAAATAATCTTGCAAATTCAAATCATGTAAGCAGTGCACATTACAGAGGTCTAGTTCCCATGTTAGGCCAAGAGCTTTAAAAAAAGAGTTTATTTGAGAGCTAGAGTTAAAGACAGAGGGAGAGAGAGAGAGAGAGCTGGGCCAGTCTGAAGCTAGGATCCAGGAGCTTCTTCCGGCTCTCCCACATAGGTGCAGGGGCCCAAGCACTTGGCCCATCAGTAGGGAGCCGAGTCAGAAGTAGAACAGCCAGCACTTGAACTGGCGCCCATATGGGATGCCAGTGCTGCAGGCAGAGGCTTAACCTGCTACACCACAGCACCAGCCCCATGGCAAGAGTTTTTACAAATTACTTAGAGTCAATAAGGACGTCTATGGACCTCATTAATTAAAAAACAATTATGAGTGGTCAGCAAATCAGGAACAAGTTATGTTGTTATCAACCAGAAGATGACAAGTAAAATGAGACAAGCTATTTACTTTCAGATCTGCAAAGATGAAAACATGGTTGTCACTGGAGTGCAGAGAAGTAAGCATTTCGCTCTACCTGTGAGGCGATCACTGATTGCAGCAGCCCTTGGGGCAACATTTGTCCAGTTCCCTCGGGGCGAACTTGTCCTACGATTATTCCTGTGTCATTGGGCTCTGCTACATGTGATGCATTTTCATTGCAATATAATCATAAAATTGGGAGGGTGATTGGTTAAACATACATTGAGATTTTCACGCATTGGGAAAATTTACAAACCAGTGGCCACAGCAGTGCAAAAGAACTGCCGGGTAGAGTCTAACCCCTTTAGACAGATACACAGAGACATCCAAGACGTCCTCCAGAAGCAAAGTGAAAGAACTGTGTTGTGTTTCGGACAGTGGGATTCTTAAAGCCAGCTGCAAGAAAATCTTACAGTCAGAGTCACAAAAACAGAAACCTTGTGATTTTTACAAAGTATTTCTTAGTTCATTTGTTTGAAAGGCAGACAGCGTGTGAGAGACAGCGCTCTGTCCGCCAGTCCACTCCTCAAATGCTCGCCGTGGCCCCTGGCTGGGGCTGAAGCTGGGAGCCGGGGACTCGGTCCGGGTCTCCCACACGGGCGGCAGGAAGGCAGCCGCTTGAGCCGTCACAGCCTGCTCCCAGGGTCTGCATCAGCAGGAAGCTGGAGTCAGCAGCAGTGCCAGATGACGAACCCAGGTACCCCATAAGGGACACGTGGCATCCTAATGACAAGGACTATGGCTGCCCCGGCTGTCTCTTTGCATGGTTGGCGTGCTAAAAGCCTTGTTTGAGTCTAAGAACTCTGTACTTTTTATTCTCATAACCGCCTCTCTCGGGAGTTTGGTATCGCTGCCGCGCCGTCACCAGCCAAGTCAGAGTGTGAGCCGAGGAGCCAGGACGGACGTCACACTTCCTGATTCCCGGGGCTGCTGTTCATCGGCTCACGAGGGGCTGCTGAGCGTGCCCTGGCCAGGTGCTGCCAGCCCTCTGCATGAGCAGGTGCGCTGTGCCCCGTCTTCCTGGAGGAGGGAAGTGCTGTGAGGGGGCGGAGATGGCGCTGCTCAGGTCATTCCACAGTCACTGTCAGTGCGCCGCCCGAA
This sequence comes from Oryctolagus cuniculus, assembly GCF_964237555.1. Taxonomy (NCBI): domain Eukaryota; kingdom Metazoa; phylum Chordata; class Mammalia; order Lagomorpha; family Leporidae; genus Oryctolagus; species Oryctolagus cuniculus. The sequence goes on from NC_091437.1 coordinate 12,647,845, forward strand.
TAAATGCCTCGAGTGCGTAAAACACGGGGCACAGCGACCCCAGGATGAAAACCAATTGCACTTCGTGTTTCACACGTCTGCAGTTGCTCGTGCGCGTGTGGCAGCGGTTTGCAGCTTTCTCTCTCCTGTTGTTTCCGTCCGCCTCTCGTTCCTGATGGCCGTGTCTTTCACCTGCTCTGCTCCACAGTGAAGCAGAATTTGGCCTTTTTTTTTTTTTTTTCTGCTTTACATTACCGTTCTTGTTATGGTGCTCTGGACGGGAGCTGGTCGGTGCTTTGGGCTGTAGGCAGGCACAGAACATGGCGTTCCGCTTCGAGGCTCGGGACTGTCTGGGGCCGTGTACTGAGTTTGTTTTGCTTTGAAGGCAGGAAGGGGCCGTTGTGGAAAAGGAATCATCTTTGATTGATTATTTGTTGGTTGGGGTTTTAAAGAGCAAAAGTGAGTTCTCTTTCTGACCATAACCTCAATGCTTTGTGGTCAGGCAGGGGACTCATAGCACCTGCTAAATCTGACAGTTGCCCCATGTGGCTGTCCTGTCCACACCCTCCTGTGCACACACATGCACATACACACGTGCACATGCATACACACACGTGAACGCACGTGCGCACACACACACACACTCTTACAAAGCCACTTGCAGATGCGCAGCCGTTCGGTGGGCCGAGGTGTCACGGGGACGGAGAAAAGGCTGCTCCCTTTATGGATTACTGTTAGGTCAACAAAACTTTGGCAGCATTGATTAACTTGACAGTGAGTACAGCAGTACATTTATCACTTATGGCTGTGCTGTAGAAAATCTAATAAGAGGCAAACAATTCCCTTTAGAGCAGTAACAGGTTCACTGTGGCTAACGGTGCATGCACTGGAAATTTCAGCCTCTAAATTATACCCTTGCTGCTGGCTGGGTCATTGACTCAGAGCCACTGTCCTCGCGTCGCCACGCTGCGGCTGCTAATTTCATCACAGTTATTTGACTTGGGTAAACATTGATATTGTTAGGTATATGTTGTGCTTTAGAAATCGGAGTGGATGAATTCGGTGCAGTTCTTCTGAGTGACGGTTTTTAAAAGGACAGCGAGGCAGAGTTCTGTTGTTTGAATTTTTATGAAGCTGGGTATATCACAAGGAAATGACTTCCTAGACTCAATGCTGTGAATTGTACCTTGTCTCATAGAGGAGAAGTTTGTGAAAATTTTTTTCTCGGCTAAATACTTTGTAAAGGAAAAATACTTAGAATCATCCTTGGTGTGACATGACATACAAAGAGGTATGGATAGGAACGTGGTGAGACTTCTCATTTTCCCCCTGCATGTTAAAGAAATGCTGTTCATACACTTAATATTACCTTCTTCTTTTCATAAAAATACGTCTTCCCCGTGTGTCATTCAAGTCCTTGACACGCATTGCCTCTCAGGAACAGGGAAGCGTTCGTAAGTGTGGTGCATTCCACGGGCCAGGCTGAAGAACACGGGCAAGGGTGGGGTTTTAAACCGTGGTGTTTGGTCGTGTGGAAACTGCCGAGTATCTGATGAGCAGTTAGCCCCCATCCCTGGGATAGCGACGCAGAGAATCTGAACGCATCCGAGGGAAAAGCCTTCTTCCCGGGGCCGATTCTTCCTCGCGTGGCAGTATTTTCCTTTCTCTCAGACTGCTTGTTAGCGTTTTCAGAAAGATATCTAGTTTATCTCATTTTTTATTCCCGCGCTTCGGTAAAATTCAACAGTTCAGCAGGAGAGCTCTGGTTGAGATGGAAAAAAAAATCTTCTGGCTCCTTCTGTGCTTTGTGTTTGCTGGGCAGGCGTCTTGCGTCGAGGCCTTTTACGCAGCGGCTGCGGGATGATAGAGTTTTCTTCGTGGGGAGAAACGTCTTCTGCTGGAATCAATTGTCAGGAGGTTTAATATAATAAGGCAGCTCTTGGTATGACTAAAAGAAACACCGTGCACGAGAAATTCCCACAGCAGTTTGTTTTCAGAAGAAAAACTGGGTTCACCTGAAACATGAATACATTGCAAAGCAAGACTTAATAAGGCAGAGAGCTTGGAAGGTGCCAGAAGCATTGCTGGCCCGAGGCCCGCCCCAGGGATTTCATCCAGAATTTGTCTTTGGGATTCTAAAGGGCATTTAGCCACAGTGACTTTTTCTTGAGCTTTGGGAAGGACTGGCCGGAACCAGTCACGTTGCAGCCTGTGGATGTTGGCGTTCTGATGGAAGTCAGCCCACGCCGCGGAACGGACAGGGCGCATGGCAAGTGTCACCCTTCCAAAGCACGCGTTTCTGAACGCACCTTGGCCTGTGCTCTGCACCCTGCAGGTGACAATAGGGGTCCCCCCGCCCCCCGCCCCTGCCCTGGTGAACAGAGGCCAGTATCGATTAACCATCACGCTGGCATCAGAACTACTCTTAGGATTCAATTTTTTTGTTGTTTTGCATATTTTATTGATCAGAGTGGTAAATGAGCATCAAGCGTGCAAGAAGACGATGAATTGTTTACTTGCATAAAATAACCTTTCAATAAGGGAAGATGCATGGCTTCCACTTTGGTCCTGTTCTGCGGCCCGCAGCAGATGGCATTCAGCTGCAATCGATCTGCGTCCATGGTTAAGGAGCAGCCTGCAGCCCGGCATGCCCACCACACTGTGAAGGGGGTGCAGGTTTGGGGACCAGGACGGGGACCAGGAAGGACCCACTAGCCTGCCCCCAATGCTAGGGAAGAAAGAGTTACTTGGAAACTATGTATCTACTTCAATGAAAACCTGAAACAATGTAATCAGATGTGCTGTACGCGCTGGTGCTTTTAAAGAAAGAACCTTTGTGGTCATCACTCCCGGGGATGTCCCCAATGAATAACAGATAGCCTGAGAGCCACAGAATGCTAATTTTTAGCATGCCATATTTAAAGAAAACCTTTCCTCTCGCCTTGGGGTAAGATGAGGTAATGTTGCTGGATGCCGTGTAGTCACCGCCGCCGAGCCCACAGGCTGTGCTAACTGCGCACCTGTTTCTTACCAGGCGTGCCGTGTCCACGTACCCGGCAGCCCACCCGGCTCCCTTGTCAGCAGTCACATTTGACTTGGAAGCGTCTCTGCCTGAGAGGTACTCACAGATGTTGGAGCTGTAAACATTGCCCTTGAAGCCGTGGCCAGCAGGGACTTTAGATCTCAGAAGCCAGGGTGAGGCCAGCCTGCAAAACGCTGGTGTCCTTCTTCCCTTTCCAGACTCGTTACGGACCGCAGAGGCTCTTGTCAGAACCAATATGAACAAATGGGAAACGGATTTTCATGATAAAACCTGTACTTGTGCAGTAATCTGAGTCATACTTAGCTAACAGACTTAAAAGTTTTGCTTTGTTTGGAGTTTTTATGCACTTTCTCATTTTAAATATACACAAAGTATTTCAACAAAAAATTTGTAATGAAGCCACTTGCACACAAGAGCAGGACTTTGCTGTAAGCTTCCTTGGGTTCTTTCTCCTAAAGGAGCTGTTACAACAGGTGATTGTCATGTGTGCTTAAACGAGGTGACACGTGAATGCATTTCATGTGACTGTTACTCCTTGTAAGGGTTTTCCCTGTTTGTAGGGGACAGAGTCAAGTTCTCAAGGAGAGGTGAGCTCTCTCTCACCAGCCACCATCCCTGCCCTAGCATTGAAGGGTTTTAGGGGGTAACACTGAATTCCTTAGTGTCTGCAAGAAAAAGGAGCTGCGTGTTGTATTTCTTTCTCTTCTAGTCTAGTGTGAGGAAACTCAGAATTTCCCAGATCTTTCCATGAGGACAGGAGACAGCCGAGGCGCTGCAGGTGCAGGGGGATGCTCGCCACGCTGCGGGGAGGGGAGGGCTCACTAGCGGTTACTGTACTTTCTGTCCTTTCGTGTCCCCTCTGTGTGGTGTGTTGCGGAGGATGCTTCCTCTGTGAGGTGCCAGTCCTCACTGCCAAGAGTGGAGGATGAGACTTGCTGGCATCTGGGTTGTCAGACTCAGGGGTAAACTGAGAAGTCACAAGTCCTTCTCTCCCCCTGGCCACTGTGGCTGGGCCAGAGGGACGGCCAGGGGAGCAGGGAGTCGGGAGAGGACCTCTGATATTGGCAGTGCCATGCCTTGTCCCAGCTGTGGCCAGGAGGTCGGAAGGTGATGGGCAAGCAGAAGGTGCGACCCCTGGTAAGGGAAGCCCCAGAAGCAAGCGCCTCCGTCTGCCTCAGTGTGTCGGCTCTGAACGAGACGAGGAGGAGGGACTGGGGTTGTTCCTGTAGGCAGGTGGAGGCTAAATCATGGACATCTTCTCCAGACTCTCACCTGGAACTTGGCCGAATTCAAGCAAAACGTGGATTTCACAGGTAGTTTCTCTTTGGCACAAGGATTTTGAAATCGAGTGTTTTTTGTTTGTTTGGTTTTTGGTTTTTGGTTTTTTTTTCATAAATGTGCTATCCTTGGACTTTTTGAAGACCCTTCATATGCATGGATTTCAACATTTTTCACACCAAAATCAATTTATTTTTAATTCCACTTCTGCACACTTTCTGCTGTACCCTCCTGCGTCATGTGTGCCAGTTGAGTGTGTTGTTGGTGGATGAGCAAATCTTTCTTCCTTGACGTAGATACACAGAAAGCGGTTTGCTTAATTGGTCTTTTACCAGGGGAAAAATCCCTCCCCGTTCTCTAACAACACCCAACCAACCCTGAATATCAGCTGCAGGTAACAGTCTTTGCTAACCCAGGAAAAATGTGATCAGAATTTCTAGTATTGTTTAGCAAAAATTATCCAACAGACGTTTGAATATCAGCATTTCTTTGGTACAGCTTTGCTGAAATATAATTTATGCATCATAATACACAGACACGTATGGTAAGTGTACATTGCAATCACTTTTAGTAAATTTGCAGATTCGCGTGGCCCCCAGCAGAATCCAGTTTGAGAACATTTATAGCATACTCGGAAGTGGTCTCAGGCCTGCAGGATCTGCCCTTTTGCTTACATAGTATGAGAACTTTTCTTATCAACTTGAAATTTAAAAACTGAGATGCATGCTAAGTATCGGTGGAGCCCCTTCCATTATCCGTTATTCTTGGACTCTCCCTTCAGTGGCCTGCTTTGGGTATGGAAGGTGACTTCCCCCTGAAATGCAGGCCACCTTGAAAGGTTGTGACTGTTCTCAGAGTGGCTGCTAGAAGCGGCACTTCCAGGTAGTCCAGAAAACAGGCAGCAGGCAGGAAGAGGTGAACAGGAAAGGCAGGAAGAGAAAATGTTAACTTCGGTTTTATTTGCTTCTTAGTCACTTCCTTTGGCACTAACATTCGTTTTCCAGGGAAGACTGCCTGGTGGAATAGAGACCTCTTCTGGGTCCCTCGTGGCCCTGGCTCCCTGTAGAATGAATGCCAGAGAGAAGGGGTGGGGTCTTCTACTTGTTGAGCCCCTGCTGTGCTCCCAGGACTGGCCCTGCCTCCTGTCTTCTCCCCTGGGGGTTTGCACTGAAGAAGGGGCGGTGTTTGGTGAAGCAGTTAAGATGCTGCGTAGGATGCCTGCATCCCACACTGGAGATCCCGGGTTCAGTTCTTGGCTCGCTGCTAGCACGCATCCTGGTGTTGAGTCCCTGCTGCCCACATGGGAGACCTGGACTGAGTTCCCAGCTCCTGGCTTCAAGGCATTTGAGTAGTGAACCAGAGGATGGGAGATCTCTCTCTTCTCCCTCCCTCCCTCCCTCCCTCTCTCCCTCTCTCTCTGTTTCTCTCTCAAAAAATTTAGTAAAATGAATTAAAAATTTTTAAAATAAGCTGAAGAAGCTGTATACTATTCTACTGGTACTTATCTGCTACTTGTTCACCCTTTGTTTTAAACATTTGTTTTAACACAGATTGCATCATACTCTATTCAATATGTGAAATGCAGTATCTTATGGCAAATTAAGCTGCTTTTTGTATTATAAAAACTTAGAGTTACAGGCAATTAATTACTTGTGCTACTGGAAAAGGGGCAATCCAGGGTGGTGGCCCCTGCTCAGAGCCCTTCCTGGGGGGTGAGACAGGAGCCTCTGGCTCAGAGCAGTTTGTGCACACACCACAGTTGCCTTTGAGGTCTTCAGCTGGGGTCCCCACTAGCCAGGCAGACGGCCCCCGTGTCATACGTGTTTTGGAAGGAAGCGTGTCCATCAGAGGCGAGGGGACGCTGCTGGTGAGGATGGTGGTCAGAAAAATTGCTTGCTTTTTGTCAAAATGCTTGCCGTAGAGCAAAAACTAACATGGAACAGAAAGGTAGGCATAATAAAGGTGACGTGGATGCATAGGTTCTCTTGGATCATCCGTACTGGGCAGTGCATCAGATATTTCATTTGGGGAAATGTTAACTCTTGTTTAAATGCTATTGCAGTAGTAGTGCCCGCAGTGGTAGTGATAAAATACAATGTATCAGAAGCTATTGACCTCGTTCTGCAAATAAAATATTGAGGGTTTACTTTCAGTTGAACAAATCAGGGAAAAAGGTTATTTGCAAAACGTGGTGTTTTCAATACTTAAAAGCATAATTATATCAGCCCTAAAGATAGAAGTAAATGGGACATTTCTATTCTCAAGTGAGCTTTTCTGACATTATTCTTGGCGAGTACAATAGATGAGGTTTATGTTGATGATTTTTTTATTTAAACTCTGCATTTGCTTGTTGACCTTTGTATAACTGAGGGGACTCTGATTTTTAAGTATCTTTGAATATCTAGCTATACCACATACACTCTACATATAATGTATACCATTTACCTTCAGCTTTGTTCACCCCTACATCAAATCCGTGGGGCTGGCATTGTTGCCCAGCAGGTTAAGCCTCTGCCTACAATGCTGGCATCCTGTATGGGCTCCCGTTCACATCCCAGCTGCTCCACTTCCAATCCAGCTGCCTGTTAGTGCACCTGTTAGTGCACCTGGGAAAGCAGTGGGAAATGGCCCAAGTGCTTTGGCCCCTCCACCCACGTGGGAGACCTGGGTGAAGCTCCAGGCTCCTGGTTTCAGTCTGGCATTGCCCTTGCTGTTGTAGCTATTTGAGGAGTAAACCAGTAGATCTCCCTCTCCCTCCCTCCCTCCCTCTCCCTCTCTCTCTCTCTCTCTCTCTCTCTCTCTCTCTCACACACACACACACACACATACTCACACATACTCACACACTCACACACTCACATACTGTAACTCTACCTTTCAAGGAAATAAATAAATCTTTCAAAAAAAAAAAAAAGAAAAAAGAAAAGAAAAGACAGTAAACTCCACTGGAGAAGAATCCAGGCAGCTTTCTGGCCAGGGCTAGGTGTTAACTTACAGTCTTGGAATGACTGGCGATCCACACTGCTCCAGGTCCCTTTGAATATCAAGAGCAAAGCAGTGAGCAGTCTTTGAAAATGATGATCTCGTATGGATTCTGTGTGCGTTTAGGACAGCACAGCTGAATTTGGAATTGTGTGTGTACTTGTGGATTTACTAAATACTCACATTCAAGAGAAGGCCACTGCAGGGCGGTCCAGGCCACTGGTGAGGTGTGGCACCTGCCTCGGTGGCCTTCCCAGGGCTCAGCCAGGAGCTGCCTCTGCCCTCGGGCTGGCTCGGGTCGGAGCTCAGCCAGGAGCTGCCTCTGCTCTCAGATTGGCTTGGATCAGAGCTCAGCCAGGAGCCGCCTCTGCTCTCGGGCCGGGCTTGGGGTCACAGTTCAGGCTCACGGGTCGCCGCCCCCACCTCTGCTTCCTCCGCATCCATGCAGCCATCTGCTGAGAGCTGTGACCTGGGCAATGGGGTTTTTCGTCTGAAAATGTGATCGGCCAGTTTGCTTTTAGCACCACGTCCTTTCTGAGTGTATTCTAAGAGCAGCTGGCCCATGCCCCCGGGGTGGTGTTTTATAATTTATTAATTTCGTTTATTCGGTTGATCTTTGATTGCTACACAGATCACAGGGTTTGTGGAGCGGAGGAAAAGAAGCCCCTAAGAATGAGCGCATTAACCCCAAGTGTGCCGGCGTCCCCGAGCGTCTTGCGTCCTGCTCGCAGTGGGCGGGCACCTGCTGTTTAACGTAATTAGTTTCAGAGGGAATGTCAGACCAGTCCTCAGGAGTTTACTCTGCCCAAAAACCCTCATCAGGAAATATCAGCGAGACAAAACAAGAGGAGCGACCACAGTCGGGAAGCTCAGGCTCGCTGCGCTGTGTGGAGGTGTGGTTTGAGTCCAATTTGCTGTCTGACTTGGTTATTTTCTGGTTGCAAAATTGTGTTCCCGACAGATTTCTTCCAGAAATGAAAACATGGTGAGCTGCCTTAAAAAAGAAAGAAAGAAATTGAAAATTTACACTGGTTTTTAGCACGTGTTGCAGGATTTTAAAATGAAAGAGAAGTCAGGCTGATTTTCTGTGTAAGCTGAAGAAGGCTGTTTGTGCTGTTCTTATGTGGATCCTTTTTGAAGTGCAGCTTGTAATGGGTCAGAAAGCATCTTCCCGCCTTGCCTTGCCTTGCCTTGCCCTTTCTCCTCCCCTCCTCTCCCTTACTCCCTCTCCATTCTGCTTCAGACATTGTGACTCTCAGAGGTGCATAAGAGCCTCAGGTGGAGGTGCCAGAGAGCTGTTTAGTCCTGGGCGTCTGGAACGCAGCCAGGAAGCCTGAGCCTGGGCTATGTGTTTGCCCCTCTTCAGCATTCAGGATTTAGAATCCACTGCAGCCAGTGCGCCAAGTTAGGGAGAGAGCTGGGAGAGAGAAGAGCACTCCAGGGCAGCTTTGGAAAATCCCAGCCATTTGGAGGTGCGGTGGGGAACTGGGGAGAGTGGGGAAGGTGACAGGAGACAAACCGGAGGGGCCATGGAGCAATGCAGAGAGTGTGAAAGTGGGACAGAGTGACCGAAAGAGGGGGAAGAAGAGACAGACAGAGGTGGGTCTTCCATCTGCTGGTTCACTCCTCAAATGCCTGCAACAGCTGGCATTGGGTCAGGCCAAAGCCAGAAACCTGGATCTCCATTCTGGTCTTCAGCATGGATGGCAGGGACCCAAGTACTTGAGCCGTCATCTGCTGCATGCCTGGTGCACACGAATGGGAAGCTGGAGCAGAAATGGAGGTGGAACTCCATCCCAGGCCCGGGGATACGGGATGCAAGATGCGGGTGTCCCCAGTAGTAGCTTCACCCACTGCACCACAACACCTGCCCCCTCTTAGTGTTCATTTATTTAAACAAGGTGTTTTTTTTTTTAAAGATGTATTTATTTATTTGAAAAGTAAAGATACATAGAGAGAGAGAGAGATCTGTCCTTCCATCCTGTGTTTCACTTCCCAAATGCCACAACAGCCGGGGCTGGGCTGATCCAAAGCCAGGAGCCAGGGTTTTCTTCCTGGTCTCCCATGGCGGTGCAGGGGCTCAAGTACCTGGCCCACGTTCCACTGCCTTTGGATCAGAACAGCAGCAACCAGGTCTCAAACCGACGCCCATATGGGATGCCAGCAATGCAGATGGAGGCTTAACCTTATTTGCCACAGCACTGACCCCCAAACAAGCTTTTAAAAGAAAAACTAACGATGATGTAAGTGAAGACATACAATAAAACTTCCCCTTTCTTCACATGAGCTGTTTAAACTATTCAGCTTCTGCATGAGGTTGTTTTTATCAGTCTGATAATAAGGACCATACCTTCCGTTTATCAGATGTGCCAGGTGCCTTTGTGTCATCCTTAAGCTTGTTCACCAGTAGTCTGTATTTGCACGGTGAATTTGGTGCGCCGGCCCCGTGACGAGTTCACAGACGTAAGTCTGCTTTCCCCAGCACCGCAGCGTCTGAGACAGGGACTCTGAGAGCTGCTGCTGCCGAGGGCGGAGGTTGAAGCCCAGACACAGAACACAGCAGCCTGGGCTCCATGAGCACACGTCCCAGAGCATGCACAGTGTCGGCAGCCCCAGCCCCCTCCCTGTGGCCTCCCAGTAGCACAGAGTGGTGAGCTCCCCTCCCCCTTGTACCCTGCCTGCCTGGGCATCACCTCCCCGCCCCTGGAGCTTGCCAGGGTCTGTGCAGAGGAAGGTGCTGGCTGGGCGGGAAGAGGAGCAGTGAGGACTAGAACCCGGTGTACCAGCGCCACAGGCAGACAATTAGCCTAGTGAGTTGTGGTGCCTGCCGTGAGAGGTCGTTCATCCACTGGTTCACTCCCCAGATGGCCGCAACGGCCAGAGCTGTGCCAAACTGGAGCCAGGAGCCTCCTTTGGGTCTCCCACCTCAGTGTAGGGGCCCAGGGACTTGGACCATCTTCCACTGCTTTCCCAGACCATAGCAGAGAGCTGGATAGGAAATGGAGCAGCCGGGACAAGAACTGGTGCCCATGTGGGATGCTGGCACTGCAGGTGGCGCCTTTACCCACTACGCCGCAGCACTGGCCTCATGGCTGTCTACTTTAAGAAAACTTTCTGGCCGGCACCATGGCTCACTTGGTTAATCCTCCACCTGCAGCGCCAGCACCCCGGGTTCTAGTCCTGGTTGGGGCACCAGATTCTGTCCCGGTTGCCCCTCTTCCAGTCCAGCTCTCTGCTGTGGCCAGGGAGTACAGTAGGGGATGGCCTAAGTGCTTGGGTCCCTGCACCCGCATGGGAGACTGGGAGGAAGTACCCGGCTCCTGGCTTCAGATCGGCGCAGCCATTAGGGGAGTGAACCAACGGAAGGAAGACCTTTCTCTCTGTCTCTCTCTGACTGTCTATAACTCTCTCTCTCTCTGTCTCTCGCTATCTAACTCTGCCTGGCAAAAACAAACAAACAAACTTTCTGACCCTTCCCTTCCCTTCCCTTCCAGTAATTTTGCTCACGTCTTGCTGGCCAGATCTGTGTCACAGTTCTAGGGAGCCAAGGAAATGGTGTGGGGGGAGGGGACAGGTATCTATTGTTTTATTTTCCTTGTTTTGTGTGTGTGTGTGTGTGTGTGTTTTAACACAGGGACACTTTTCAAAAATATTTTTATTTATTGGAAAGGCAGGGTTAGAGAGACAGAGAGAGACATATTTAGAGAGATAGCTTCTATCTGCTGGTTTGCTCCCCAAATGACCACAATGCCTGGGCTTGGCCAAGTCGAACCCAGGTGCTTGGAACTCCCTTGGGCTCTCCTACACAGGTGGCGGGGGCCCAAGCACGTGTGCCATCTTATGCTGCTTTCTCAGGTGCTTTAGCAGGGATCTGGAACCGCAAGTGGAGCAGCTGGGATTTGAACTGACACTTATATGGAATGCCAGCATTGCAGGCAGTGGCTTAATCGGCTGCACCACCACGCTGGCCCCTGCGTTGCATTTGGTTGTTGTTTGCAGTCTTAGCTTGGCAGCTTGCCACACACACTCCGACAGCATCGATGCTCCATTAATAAGGGAGAAAGGAGAACAGATCCCAGGTAGAGGCCTGGCTGTGTGAGCCCGGGCTCCCAGTAACAGACGCAGGCGGGAACCTGGGTGTTTTGTTTAAGCAGGGAGCAGCTTTCCGCCCTGTTGTGTCTTCCTCCTTCGCAGAGAGCACCCAGGGCCCAGCAGCAAGAGGCCGGCTCATTTTGCACAGCCACCAGGAGCAGCCTGGGTGTGGGTCCCTGGGCCGTGGGAGGGCTCGTTGCGGCGTTCAGTGTGGCAGAACGGCTAGAGGAGACAGGTGCCAGCTGGGCTCAGCGTGCGGTCCCTACAGCCCAGGACGGAGGGGCGGCGTTTCTGGGCGCTCCCTGCTGTTTGCCCTTGGGGCTCCTGTTCTCCCAGCTGCGTGTCTTACGTGAGCAAGCTGGGGGCACTGCGGTTTTTGTTGCGGTCCACGGGCCAGGCACCTCCTGCTGTCTTTTCTTCCTCTTGGCTGGATAGACTGGCTTTTGCTTTAGACCAGTGGGTGACTTTTCACTCTGTGTGCGCTTGCTCCAAGGACGTGATGATCCACGCTGTCGCCTCCTCTTCCCTCTGAGTGCTGCGTCCCATGAGCTCTGCTCGCCGGGGGTCCCTGCGTGTGTGGGAAGCTTTAGTTGCATCACTTCAGCATTTATCACTGGAAAAATGTTAGTCGGTGTCTCAGGTCTTTGTTCAAAAGGAACGCAGGACAGGTGTTTGGGGCAGTGGTTGAGGTGCCCGTGTCCCTATGGGAGCACCTGGTTCCAGTCCCCGCTGTGCTCAGGGATCCAGCTTCCTGCCCACGCCCACCCAGGGGGGCAGCCATGATGGCTGAAGCATTTGGGTTCCTGCCACCCATGTGAGAGACCTGGATTGAGTTCCAGGGATTTGGGGGCATGACAGCAGATAGGAGGAACACCGCACAGGCGACCTAAGCTCCGAGGCACAGGCCTCCAACCCAGGGTGTGCTAACCATGCCGGCTCCCAGCATGGTGAGAAAGAAGCCAGACCAAGAGCCTGGCACACAGTAAGCATTCAGAACAGGCCACCATGGTTGCACGTGAACGTCATCGTATCGAGCAGGCTGAAATGACGGAAAGTTAATGAGATCTAACCTACTGTTAATCATCACATCAGATAAAATGATTCCTTTATCTCACAAGAGAAGATAGCTCAGCAGGCTGGGGGTCGCCGGGGGAAGCTCCCCGAGGGAGCTCACACCTGCGCCAGGACTCGCAGGGTGAGGTAGGGTTCCCCCAGAGACAGGAGCACGCGAGCGGGGATGGGCGATTGCAGAGCCGGTGCTGGCCGCTCACCGCAGAGGGTGGGGCCCGTCGTCGGACTGTCTGGGGCTGCTGTCTGCACAGGTCGGGGCCTGCTCACTGTTGCACCGCATTCAGAAACACACAGTGCTGGCCGCCTCCTTATCAATTAAAAAAAAATCTGAGCATGACACTTCAATACGATGTGTGCTTAGTAAAGATCGTATGCAGTTGTTCCTAAAATCCATTCCAGTGTTCATGGGAAGGGGTATTAAAAAGTATTTATTTTAGGGGCTGGCACTGTGGCACAGTGGGTTAACATCCTGGCCTGAAGCACCAGCATCCCATATGGGCGCCGGTTCAAGTCCCAGCTGCTCCACTTCTGATCCAGCTCTCTGCTCTGGCCTGGGAAAGCAGTACAGGATGTCCCAGGTCCTTGGGTCCCTGCACCCGCATGGGAGACCCAGAGGAAGCTCCTGGCTCCAGGCTTCAGATCGGCATAGCTCCAGCTGTTGCAGCCATCTGGGTAGTGAAGCAGTGGGTGGAAGACCTCTTTCTCTGTCTCTACCTCTCTGTGTAACTCTTTCAAATAAATAAAATAAATCTTTTTTTTAAAAAAAGGTGTTTATTTTGGTGCTAAAATCAAGATTGCACATGTGAGGAGGTCTTCAAAAGTTCATGGAAATGTACACCTGAAAAAAAACTACCTGCAAATTGTTTTGGTGCCAAAATAAAGAGCTTTATTTATTTATTCATTTCAGGGACACAGAGAGAGGCAGAGGGGAAGGTTGGAAGGAAAAGAGAGAGAGCTCCCCCATCCTCTGTTTCTCTCCCCAAATGCACGCAGCAGCCCCAGGCCACGGGCTACAGCTCGGAGCCGGGAACTCAGCCCAGCTCTCTCACGTGGGGGACAGGAACTCTGTTACTTGAGCCATCACCCCTGCCTCCCAGGGCCTGCATTCGCAGGCAGCTGACTCAGTTGCACAGAGTGGAACCTGACACAGGCATCAGGGATGAGATGTGGGTATGTTAACCACGCAGCAACAGACCTGCCCCAAAACTATCTTTTAATTCCATTTTGGCAGGAACTTTTTTAGTTACCCTTATATATTAGTCATTAGGAAAGATGAATTTGTTTCTTAATTAGAAACAGAGAGCAGAAATTCCACTGTTTTTGTTCTGAATTGCGGTGAATGATTCCGTAAACTCTCCATATTTATTTGAAAGAGTTATAGAGAGAGGTGGAGATAGAGAGAGAGGTCTTCCATCTGCTGGTTTACTCCCCAGAAGGCCGGAGCTGTGCTGATCCGAAGCCAGGAGTCAGAAGCTTCCTCCAGGTCTCTCTCGTGGGTGCAGGGGCCCTAGGACTTGGGCCATCTTCTACTGCTTTCCCGGGCCATAGCAGAGAGCTGGATCAGAAGAGGGGCAGCCGGGTCTTGATCCAGCGCCCATAGGGGATGCCGGCACTGCAGGCCAGGGCGTTAACCCGCTGAGCCACAGCCGGCCCCAACCCTCATATGTTTGTGATGCAGTTTGGAGACTCTGGTCTGTGAAAGCACTGACTGAGCTTGGACAGATTTTCCTGATGCCTCCTGTCTGTGCTTCCTGAGAGTGAAGAATTCGCACTTTGCACATCCACATGCTCTCAGAAGCCCCGATCCAGTAAATTAATGCAGTCATTGGCTCCAGACTGTATTACTAGGATTGCAGTCAGGAACCTGCACGCATGGAGCTTTGCACAGGCCCTCAGGAGGATGAAGCTGGGCCCCGGGCTGGAGCCCTGCTGGGGACGAGCTCATGAGCCAGAAGCAGAAAGCAAAGAAGAAAACTCAGGTTCCCTGCGCCTCCCTCGGCACAGAGGAAGCCCCAGCACAGCAGGACCCTGTTCTCGTTGTGTTTTGCTTTGCTTTCGGGATAAATGGTGTTTTAATGCAGTTCCTTTAAAAAGAAGAGCTGACTGCATCAAGAGTGAACAGAGCTGTGTCAGTGCGGCCTCTGCAGCGGCCCCCCTCCGCGGTCACCGGGAGGGGCCTGCGCCCTGGCCTGCAGACCTCCAGGACGTCTGGCTCAAGCCTCGGGTTCTCTGCCGCTCTTACAGGGAGTCTTTCTCTGCTCGCCTGGCTCCCGCCTCCTGCACCCATTAGAATCCTGGGGACAAATGACCCCAGACTTCCCCCACTTCCATTCCGAAAGCTCAGCCTAAACCAGTCTCGCTCTCCCAATAACAGTATTGGAGCATATCAGTCCAGGAGCACCTACTATTCTTGGTAAAGACACGGGAGCCCTGTCGCCCTCACACCAGGGGACCTTGAGCCGTGCCCACACACAGCCTGCCTCAGGGCACTGCCGTCCCCTTCCTGGCTTCCGTTAGGGAAACGGCTCGCGGGGCAGAGGCCCGGGTGGGCGAGCCTAACCCACTGGAGCCACCGAAACACACTGTGGAGAGCCAAAACCATGCTTTGCAGAATCCCAAGGCTCCTGCATAGTGCGCTCTTGGCGAGCAGATCTTGCTGACCCCTGGAGACCACCAGCTGTGGACCAACAACACCTGCAGGAGCCAAGCCGACCCCAGCCTGGACCATGTTTTCTGGCTAACCACTGTGTCCCCGCACCTTACTGAAGCTAGGCGGGCGCTCAGCACAGGTCTCTGTGTAAACAGTGTCGTCCTTGCGCGTGCACAGAATTTCTTTGTGTGCTCCGTTCCGTGCGGGTCGTCACACCGCTTGCGCTTTGCAGCCCCGATGGACCGCGCCGGTTGCATGAAGAGCGTGGTTCTCGCCATGGCCCAGGGTACTCATCTCGGTGTTGCTGTGACTTGCAGAATGAAGGCCGCTGGGGTAGCAGGTTCTTCCAAAGTGCGTCTGAGTTCTGTGGCCAAGATGCCCAGGGTCTGTCCGGGGCTGTCCGCGGGGGAGCTTTTTGCTGCACGCGCCTTTGCTAGCCTTCCTGTGGCTCATTTTGTGAGATAGTAACCAGGTGCGGGAAAGTGGGTCGGGAGAAGGCCGAGGACAGCACAGGCTCCGTGAGCTGGTAGCTGTAGGTCCCAGCGGACGGTGACACCGCAGCCCACTTAGTACGGCGAGAAAGCATTGATTTTTCTCCCCACACCCTCTCAGCGGCACCCCCGAAGTAGGCATGGCGTGCAGCCTACTGTTGTGATGACCTTTGCCACCCCCCGCCGTCGGCCGCTCCAGTCCAAGAAAGGCCCCAGGGTTGCTCCTGCAAACCCCCTCACGTGGCTCAGCTCCCTTCCCCCAAACCCCCACTAAATAACCATGGGAAGCCGTGTGGGTGTCGCGTTCGGAAAAGGGAACCAAAGGGTCCAATCAGTAAAAGCAGCACGGCTTGCTTGGGGCGGTGATCCTGGAAGGTTAGCAAAGTGGGCTCCTCCAAGTTTCCAGCACGGTGCTCCCTTGCCGCTCTAATTGGCTGCCGGGGAGGCTCAGGCCTCACTAGAATGCCAGCGTTCGATTTCCGCGTGTCCTCGGTGGAGACGTGTCACCGTGCATGTGCGCCTCAGTGACAATTTTCTAAAATGGAAACTCGTGGGAAATCATTACGGCGTTTATACGTCTCCCTTGTCGGGCGCGCTGTCCTGTGATATTTTACCCGTGTTTTCCACGGCGTGATGGCATCTTGCTAAGGTTAAGGCGGAACAAGTCCCTCTGTAATGTTGGGACTGCATTTTACTGGCCGAAGAAGAAGCCCTAACTGACAATTAAGTATTTGGGATGTCACGGCGAGAACATGTGCGAGTCGTCAATGGCATCCTTGGGGAAGCTGGTTTTATGAAGCTGATAAGGGAGAAAAATCGGGATTTTTGTGATTTGTGTTACATGATGATAATTGCACCTTTTCAATAAAAAAGACATTTCTCCTGAAGTAAACACTGAGCGTGCAGGGGGCTGCTGGCTGTTGTTTTTCTGCCTCATTCAGGCGGTGTATTGTGAACCTCGTCCTAGAGAGGATGAGGTTTTTCTGCGTTCCCCTTCCAGAGCGACGTTTCAGGGGGAGTGTCCGGTCTGTTTCAGGAGTCTTCTGTGCTCCGAGAGGGACTCGCATCGTCCCTCTCAGAATGATGTCTTTCCTGCTCCCTGAGTTCTCTGGTTGCCTGTGGTGGTGTGTATCAGAGATGGAGGCAGTGACCCCCAGCGTTGGTCACGTGCTTGCGCCCTGGTCACCGGGGCTGGGGCTGAACCTCATCACCTGGGTGCGTGCAGAGCTCAGTCGAGTTTCGGCCCACATGTGTTGCAGGTGGCAGACTGGCTGGGGGCTTCCTTCGGCAAGTGTTCCTGCAGCACCTCCGGTCTACCCGGGCACCGGGGGCCCAGCGGCTGTCTGCGCCGTCTCTTCCTGTAGCTGTGTGGCTGGGCGTGGACCCCTCTCTGCTGCCTTTGACGGCACCTTGCTCTTGTACCTGCAGCTCTGACAGTGCTCCTCAGCCCAGGGGTGGGTTCTCATGCTGGTCATGGTCACCCTGGTCCTCCGCTGCCGCATCCGCACTGTTGGATGACCTCTGGCTGGGGAGATGGGATTTTTAGCCCGTCTCTTGGGTCACCTCCAGCTCTCCTCGGGGGCTGGCTGACTTGTCCTGGGACGGGCAGGCACCCGTTTGACACCTACGGGAGCAGTAGCTCCGTCTCACCTGCTGCTCACCACTCATGGCAGCTGCCTGTAAACAGCTATTCGGTGTCTGGCTTTGCCCTTCTCTGTTACGCCCGGTGCTTACCCCTGTAGAACTCAGCAGGATCCATTTCCAGCTTTTTCTCCAGCTTGCCACGTTCATCTTAATTTCTGATGTGTCATTTCACAACTTCGTTGCTGAGCCATGCACGCCAGCCTGCACCTGGGAATGGGACCAGTGGCATCACAGCTCCACCCCCAGAGTCACTGGGTGACAGGGAGGCTGGTCCTGGGCCCAGACCGCTCACTGGGCAGCAGTTCAGATGCGTGGCAGACCCAGCACTAGGAATCACACTTCCCCAACATGGGGAAGCCTGAGGCCATGACTGCGCGCTGCTCCAGGAACTGGGGCTGTGGTGGATTCCAAAGGAGCCCCACTGCGAGACGGGGGTCTTCAGCCTCAGCAGTAGTGAGTTCTCGTAGCATGTGGCGCACACTCTAGCAGGATGCCCGCTGGCAGAGACGTGGGAAGCTGCCACAGGAAGCCTGACGCGCACGTACCAGACTCCCAGCCGCATAAGAAGGGCGCTCAGAGATGGGACTGCCACGCAGAGCCAGAGCACGTGTCATTGGCTGGACAGTCAGGCGTGCTGTTAGTGCTCTGCCACTCAAAGTGCAGTCATCATGTGTGAACATACATGTATATGTATGCCCGTGTTTGTGTACATGTGTGTATGCATGTATGTGTTTACAGGTGTGTATATGTTTCATACGTGTCTGTAGATGTGTGTATGTGTTTCATGTGTTTGTATGTGTAGATGTGTGTGCATGTGTAGATGTGTTTCATGCATGTGCATGTGTAGGTGTGTGTGCATGTGTATATGTGTTGCATGCGTGTGCATGTGTAGGTGTATGTGCATGTGTATGTGTTGCATGCGTGTGTATGTAGATGTGTGTGCATATGTGTTGCATGCATGTGTATGTGTAAATGTGCATATGTGTTTCATGCATGTGTAGGTGTGTGCATGTATATATGTGTTGCATGCATTTGTGTAGATGCGTATGTACATGTGTATATGTGTTTCATGCATGTGTATGTGTAGATATGTGTGTATATGTGTTTCATGCATGTGTATGTGTGGATATGTGTGTATATGTGTTTCATGCATGTGTATGTGTAGGTGTGTATGTGTATGTAGATGTGTGTGCATATGTGTTGCATGCATGTGTATATGTGTGCATGTGTGTTTTATGCATGTGTATGTGTAGATGTGTGTGTATATGTGTTTCAGGGAGCGAGGCACTCAGCTTTCATCTGCATGTCCAAAGGATCTGTGAATCCTGGGCTAAGGAAGCTGTGTTCACTGCATAGACGATAATCCAAATTTGCAAATGCCTGTGCTGGTGCAACACTCAGAGAGGACCGAGGGCCACGTGTGTACCAGAGACTCCTGGAGACGGCTCACTGGATCCTCAGCACAGAGGACGAGTTGGAACCCAGGTCTTGCTGTGCAACCCACAAGCCTCCTGCACCTCATGGCCCTCCGAGGCATGAAATAACTCCCCACCAGGGAGTCATCAGAAATGAGGATAAGCATGCCATAACAACGGGGCAATGTGGGGTACAATGAAAAAGAAGAAGTTATTTGTAAAAATTAAGGCCAGGCTAGGACTGCCAGTCCACGGGGTGAGCCAGGGTGCAGCTGCATTGAAGGGTCAGCCCCACAAACAAAGGCTTTGTAGGAGCTGAAGACGACGTGCGTGGAACAGCGAAGCCCCCTCCCCCATGCACACACACCTGATGTCCAGCCTCTGCTGCGTGAGACCCTGCATTTGTGAGCCCAGACCCTGGGCTGACGTCACTCGATTCCTCCTCCGCGTCTCTGCTGGTGCGTGGCACCCCTCGCGGCTGGGACTTCCGCGTCCATGCCTTTCCCGCCAGCTGTTTCTCCTCGGAGCTGAGGGCGTCTCCTTCCCGGGTCACCAAGCACTCAGCCAATCCCTCCCCGCTACCCTCTTTATAGCCCTAAGTCCTGGGCGTGTGCTGGTCGTCACAGTATGGGAAGTACTTCTTGAGACCATCTCATGAGCACTTAACGGAATAAATACTCGCAGGTTTGTGGAGTTCTCCCTGCGCCTCTCCGCCTGGCGGCCTCACGCAGGACCTCGCGGTCATCGGTTTGGAGCCCCGTGTGGGGAGGCTGCGCGGGATTAATCCCATCCAGTGCTGCAGTGTCGACAGCTTTGGCCTGTCTGTCGTCATTAATGATCACGCTGTGGACGTGGCCAGTGCATTGTAAGCCTATCTGTCAAGGCAAATAAACAATTCACCTTGTTAAAATTCCCTAAATCTTGCATTAATAAAACCAAAGTAACCCCTGGAACACTCAAGAGATGTCTCCCTCCATAGCACGGTGATGGATGGCGTGTCTGCGGGTCCTGGAAATTAAGTAGTTCAGGTCATTAAAAGTGTCCCACACTTGTTATTGATTTAATTTATTTTAAAAAGGTGGGGGTGGAGATAAGAACGGTGTTCCCTCCCCCATTTTTTTTTAAGTCTGAATGCTACTGCTTGTACAGATCGTTAAACCTGTTCTGGGTGGACAGCCTGGCGCGTGCCACGCTGGGCCTGAATGGTGCTGCAGCCACTTCCGCCCACGTGGATTCCCAGAAACAGTGTGACCATCACGTGGCAAAAATCCCTGAGCGTTGCATATGCGTGACGGTTCCTAGAACTTGCGAGTTTGGGGGCAGTGAAATAAAGACCTCTGGGCACCCCCACAGTTCCCTCGGGTAGGTAGAAACTCAGATGAAGGCCTCAGGATTCGAAGGCAGTCAGCTGGAAGTCATGCTGTGAGCGGAGGCTTTTCCTCCCTCTTTGTTTTCTGGAGTTAGCGTTTTTCCGGTTTTGCGATCCGAGCGCAGGTGCGTGTGTCGGTGCAGCTGTGGCTGTGGACATGGGTGGGTGAGTGGTGGGAGGTCCGAGTGGGACAGTGATCGGGTTCCGTGTCACTACTGAAAGCCAAGCTCAGGCCGCTGGGCTGTGTGTCTGTGGGTTGGTCGCAGTCTCCTCGGCCAGGCCACGTGGCGTTCCCCACCATATCCCGATGCCTCACAAGGGAGATGCCATTCTTGTTCTTATCCCCGTGATCCCTTAGGCCTTGCTGGCTACAGTGGCAGTCACAGCCCCAGACAGAGCTGGCCATGGTGACGGCCTCTGCCCAGGGACTGAACAGCCCTCCGGCTGTGTAGGACAGGGCAGCCTGCCGGTACCCAGTGACGGTGCTCTTCCCTCACCCATTCGTGTGTCCTGGACTGCGCAGCGGTTTTTAGACTCTGGGGAAAAGCAGGGCAACTCACTGTGTAAGTTAAGCTCACTCAGAACGTGCCCCCGAATGCCAGATACAGAAGACGCACACGGTTTCTCCTCGCTCTCACCGTTTGTTCCAGGTCTGGGGCAGCAGCTTGCATAGCTGTTCCTGATCGGCCGTGTGGATATTTCACCAGCATTTCTGGTGATATGGGCTTTATGTATTTATTTATTTTTTTACTTTGTTGTTGTTTATTAGAAAGGCAGAGAGACAGAGATGATATGATAGACAGATTCCTCCGTCCTCAGATGCCTGCGGTTGCTCAGGCTGAAGCTAGCAACTCAAGCAGGTCTCCACCGTGAGTGGCAGGGACACAGCCGCTGGAGCCGTCATCTGCTGCTTCCAGGGCTCACGTTAGCAGGAAGCTGGAACGGGGATTGAGGCGGAATTCTAATACGGGATTTGGGCCTCCCGAGTAGTGTTGTAACCGCTGCACCATACAGCCACCCCTCTCGCTGGGCTCTGAACAGTGAAGTCCCCCGTGTTAACTTGTTTAACAATGACCCTTAAGAATGCTTAGATGGCCGGCGCTGTGGCTCACTAGGCTAATCCTCTGCCTTGTGGCGCCGGCACACCGGGTTCTAGTCCCAGTCAGGGCGCCGGATTCTGTCCTGGTTGTCCCTCTTCCAGGCCAGCTCTCTGCTGTGGCCCGGGAGTGCAGTGGAGGATGGCCCAGGTGCTTGGGCCCTGCACCCCATGGGAGACCAGAGAAGCACCTGGCTCCTGCCTTCGGATCAGCGCGTTGCACCGGCCGCGGCGGCCATTGGAGGGTGAACCAACAGCAAAGGAAGACCTTTCTCTCTCTCTCTCTCATTGTCCACTCTGCCTGTCAAAAAAAAAAAAAAATTAAAAAAAAAAAAGAATGCTTAGATTGATTTCAGAGGTCTCTGTGCAGGCTCTGACACTCTTACCCCCCCAGTCTTTGGGAAGAGGGGAGAAGGAAGGCGGTGGTGTACACCCGGCTCACACGCCCTGGCAGCCTCCTTTACAGACAGGGCTCAGAATTTGGCCTCCTGGTTAAGATGCCCGCGTCCCTGCCTGCAGTCCCAGCCTCTGGCTCCAGCTCCCCACTGGTGTAGACCCCGGGAGGCCGTGGTGCTGGCTCCACATGGGAGCCCTGGATTGAATTCCCGATCGCCAGCTTTGGCCCAGCCTGGTTCCAGCCAACGTGGGCATTTGGAGTGAAACACCGAAGGGGAGCTCCATGTGTGTCTGTCCCTCTTTCTCCGCTTCTGACCTTCTCCATCTCAAATAAATAGGTAAAATTTTCATCCTTAGGGGCCAGTGTCATGGTACAGTGGGTTAAGCCACCACTTGGAATGCCAGCGTCTCATAGATCATACTCCTTCCCGGCTGACGTCCTGGCTGCCCTGCTTCCGATCAGCTCCCTGCTCATGCGCCTGGGCAAGCAGCAGATCACAGCCCACGCACTTGAGCCCCTGCGCCCACATGACAAACTGAGATGGAGTTCTGGGCTCCTGTCTCCAGCCTGGCCCAGCCCTGGCCGTGGTAGGCCTTTGGGGAACAAACCCGGAGATGGAAGATTTCTGTCTCAGTTTCTCTTTCTCTCTCTCTTGCCTTTCAAGTGCAATGAAAGTAAATAAAATTTTAAGAGATTTTTTAAATGAAAGAACTCCGCAATAACTCAGCAATAGAGTTGCAGTGAACACTTTGAGACAGTTCACGTGACAGTGAATGTCGGTTGATCCTAATGTTGAGACAGGTTATAGCTGAGGGTTTTCACTAAAGCTACCAGGTAGGAGAGCCATTTATAACATATAAATTTATAATATGCCTTCTGAGTTCCTGAGAAACGGGCTTAAAGATGGGTTTATTTTGGTGTGAAAAGTTTTGAAATTCATACATGCAAGAAGCCTTCAAAAAGTTCATGAAAATTCATATTATCTAAAAAAAATACAGATTTCAGGTTTTTGGTTTTTGGTTTTTTTTTTGTTTTTTTTTTTTTTTTTGGTACCAGTGTAAGGTCATGTTGGAGTTCGATTTTCCATGAACTGCTGGCAGCACCCTTGTGTGTGTTCCTGAGTGAGTCTGTCAGCCAGTAGGAGGGGGGGACACAGGTCTGGACGGTACTCAGGTGTTCGCCAGTGCAGAAAGCTCGCTCCGGATTAGAGTCTGCAAGGAGGCGGGGCCTGCGTCCACCTGCCTGCCCCGCCCTCCCGTCCCCTGGTCAGCATCTGAGGGACCGTGCGGGCTGTGTCCCTGGGGCTGAGGGAAAGGACATAGAGAGAGCAGCTCATCCGATGCCCCGGATTCCGGGGACCACACCTTGCGGTGATTCGGAGCCGCGGTGGTGCTGCGAACGTTGATGGACGGTTTTGACTTTTTGAAATAGTTTCTTTGATTGATTGCTTAGCAGACTTCATCTCGGTCTCTGATTCCCTTTTCTGCTTCCACAGGCTGTCATTTTAGAAAACGAAGAGCTTCCCAAACTGCTTCTCGATTTCCTGAACGTGCGACACTTGCCCTCTCTCCCAAAGGCAGAAAGCTGTGGGTAAGGCCTGCGGTTTCCAGGGTGGACGTTATTTTAAGTTACTCTTGGGAGGCCAAACAGATATCCCAGAATGGTGCCCTAGAGAGGCGGCCTGGCCACGCCCCAGCCTTTCGTTTTGGCACAGCCCTTTCTTGCCCCCTGTGTGTAGCCCAAGGAATTCCCCCAAATCCCTCATCCCCCATCTCGTGGCCCAGTGGCCAAGCCTCAGTAACGCGTGACTAAGCTTTGACCTTTGAAACAGTGCCAGGGGTGCAGCGTGATGTCACCTGGCCTGAGTTACTCAGACAGGGGAATACTCTATCTGTGGCTTGAGCAGAGTCCATATCCACTGGGCACACGTACCTGCCCACAGCGTTGTTCAGCTGCGAATGACCTTAGGGGTGATTCAGTGCAAGTCCCTCCCAACGCGAGCCCTCTCCCTCCGTGCCCCTGCTGCCTCTCCTTCAACTTCCCACAGCAGCAGGGACCCTGATCCCTGGCTACTAGGGAACCAGGACTCTGTTTTTTTGCAAACTACTTGTTAGCAGGAAGCTGGATCAGAAGCAGAGCAGCCTGGACACAAAACGGCACTCTGATAGGAGGTGCAGGTGTCACCAGCAGCGGCTTAACCCTCTGCACTATGATGCCAGGGTTTTGCTCTCCCTGTCTCCTGGGAAAGCTGCCCCAAAGAGGTGACTCTGAAACCAGCCACCGGCCCAGCTGTGAGCACATGGCAGCCAGCAGCCAGCAACATCCCTGGCAGAGTAAATCCATGTCAGAGGACAGAGCCCTGTGAAGCTCTGTAAATCCCCCAGGGAGAGGGTGTAAACCTTGTTCTCACTACTCCCACGGAGCTGCACCTGCAGGAGCCACACTCAGGACGGACCGCCAGGCCACCTGCCCCAGTGCCGCTGCTCCTGCCTCCTGCTCCCGGAGCCTGCCTGCGCCTCTCTCAGCGCCTCCCGGCTCTGTGTACCTGCGGCCACCTGCCAGTGGCACCAGAGCCGGTACCACACATGGCACTTCCTGAAGGAGCCATGCTGGCCCTGTGCTCTGTGTGTGGACTGGGAGGCTAGCTTCCTGTGTGCTTGGAAGAAAACACAAGCAGTGACACGGAGTGCAGTCTCCTCTCCATTATACAAACCCCAAAGGAGCAGTCAAGCCTTAGGACATTTCAGAGGTCCCAGATCCACGAATATTCCAGTCTCCAGATGCCACAGGACGAGCCCCAGCCCTGCTGTGACTCTGAAAATCAGCAGCTCTTCGTGTTGTTGCATGGGTCCCACTCGAGTGCCCCCAGAATGCCGGCTGGCTTTCCCTTTGTTGGTTGTAAAGGTTCATTCGGTCGTCTTTTCTGCTCTTTCAATTCCAGATCTTTTGATGAGACGGAATCGGAAGAGTCCAGGTGAGAAACAGGAACCCTGCAGACCAAAGGCATGACGGTGGCTCCGGCGCAGGTCTCACTGCCCAGGGAGTCATTCCTGCTTGCCTTGCAAACCTTTGTTGGGAGATGGGTGATGGGATGGTGAGCGCAAGTTGCCCAGGGACTTGTAGAAATTTCCCAGGGACGTGCCAGGGAGGAGTTGATTGTGTTCAGTGCAGTGAACAGCTCCTGCCACGTCGCAAGGCTACCTCTGGGTGGGCAGCCATACTGGGCGCGTGGTGTGCTGTGTAGACCTGCACCTGCCTCACCGCCCGCACCCCTGCCGGTGTTGCCCGCCCAGGCCCCTAGCTGGTGAGCCTGAAGCCGGCCCCGCGCTGCAGTTTGATCCCCTCAAAGCTAGTTTGTAGTGTTTTCTGTTTACCATCGTCCCCTGATGCTGACATGCCTGTTCTTGACCTTTGCAGCAAACTGTCCCACCAGCCGGTGCTGCTGTTCCTCCGGGACCCATACGTCTTGCCTGCAGCTAGCGGTAATCAAAGCTGTCATCTGTTAACAGCTCTTTACTGATCTGACCCCGCGCCACAGAAACCACGTTTTTAATACAGGCCTAACAGAGTGACATTGGTCCAGGGCTTAATAATCTGCCAATAAACCAGTGCTCTTGGTGTGAGAGACATTTAGAATTTTAATTGGGGCCGGCCTTTCAGGAGGACATGTAATTTTTCTTTCTCTCTCTCTCTCCCCTCTTTCTCCCTCTATCTCGTGTCTCTCTCTCCCTCCCTCCCTCTCCCCCTCTCCCCCTCTCCCCCTCTCCCCCTCTCTCCCTCCCTCCCTCCCCAGGCTCTTCGGAAGCAGAGTGGGAAGGGGGACAAGAAGGGGACTTCTATTGTCTGCATTTTCTGGGTGGCACTGCTTTGGTCTCTGCTTGTTTTTCTCCCAGGGCTGGGGTTCGAAGGCAAGGCCCCAGTCCCTCCTGAAGAACCCGCGCCCCACACAGCCCCGCACGTCCACCCCAGGGCTGGCTCCATCCCTGTCCAGGTTGCAGCATCTTTGATGGTTCAGGGTGTGTATTTGAAAGTTGTGTGTGTTCAGTGCAGTGAATTGATTAAGGTGCAGCCGTGATCAATACGGTAGCCCGGGCCTGTGAGACCCTGTGGGCTGCTGGGAGCCGTCCCCCGAGTGCCCTCACACAGCTCTGCACAAGCACAGCCCCAGACGTGGTTTATTTCATTTTCTTAGCCATCGTGTTCTGACAGGCAGGGCAGGTGTTGTCATTGGCAGGGCCCAGGAAGGCCCCTGGCTCGCCCGGTCCCCACAGACCCCAGTGGGCCTCAGATGCCCGGCTTGAAAATGAGGACCAGGAGGAGGCTTCTGGGAAGGTGTCATGGGCCTGGGTCTGGAGCCGGTGGCACGGGGGTGCAGGTGAGGTCTTGTGCAAGCGGGGGACCCCTGTTCGAGGAGATGGGAATTAGGAGACTGATAAAGAGGACGGACCCGGGCACGGGGCGGGGGTGCGGATGTAGCTGCCAGAGCCATTTCCTTGGGGTTTGGGCCAGCCCGGATTCATGCCCAGCCCTGTGTTGGTTTAGAAGCGTTGTACCAGGGACAAGTTCTTGCAGCCCTGTAGTGTTTGACGAGAGCCCTCACTCACGGGAGAGGAGACAGAGAGCAGCCAGGTCGACCTGGGCTGGGTGACCCCGCCTCTCCAGAGGTCTGCCTTTGCTAGGCTCCCACAGCCTCCTATCCCTGCGGCCATGACTCGGTCAGTCACGCCTCTCCCCTTGGTCCATCAGAGCCCAGACCTCACGGCTCAGACGTCTGCCTGAGACGGGGACGCCCCGTCCCGTCCCGTCCCGGACCGCGTCCTTGACCCCTCCCCCGCCTAGTCATGGCTGGGCGTTCCCTGGACGCCCCTTTGCCTCTCTGGCACCTGCCTGCCTCCCTCATCCTACACCACAGCCACAGTCTCCGCCTTGAACCCCTGACCTGCCCGTGCCGTGTCCACCCTGACCTCGTTCCGCTCTGTCCCCGAGTGACAGGCAGGTCACCTTTTCCCATGCCCCCTCCCATTCCTCTGTGGGTTTCTGGCTCCCGCCCCCTGCCCCAGCTTCCTCCTGCTGTAGACTTGCTCCCCGGTGCACGCCTGTCCCTGCTGAGTCTCAGGCCCCTTGTCAGTGCCTCCTCTAAGTGGGTGCCTTGGAGAGACGGTGTTAGTAAATGAACACTGCTTTTGTTTTCAAGTATTGGAATTGTCCTTACGTAAAGATGACTCTTAAAAGTGCTCGCTTGCAGCACAGGGCACAATAGCATTTTGGACAGGTGGATGCTGAGAAATTAAACTTTAGAACCATGAGACAGATGAGTTCCCCATCAGGCAACCTGCCTGTATTGCACTTGCTCTCTGAGTGCTTTTGGGGTGCGGCCCCCGTGCACCTCTGCTTTGTACCACACTTCCTGTGGAAATGTAACTGGCTTTGGTGGCAGAGTGGCCTTGTTCAGAAACGTGCCCTTGGACGCAAGGGAGCCGGGCCCCTTCCTGCTGCTCCCTGGAGCCTGGCCTAGCAGCCCAGCCTGTTACAGGCAACCAGGCCTGAGTGGCGCCGTAAGCCACAGTGGAAAAACTGCAGCCGCGTATTCCCAGTAGAAATCTTGGAATTCCTTCAAGTGTATTGAGATTTTGTTAGAAATTGAATTGCCAGTGTCATCCATCTTCCTTGTGAGAAAACATGCAGATAGAGAGCCGGGGCCGGCCGCGTTCACCGCCGGAATGTCCTTCGATCAATACGCTACAAATCTGGCTGCCCAGGCCGCCACACCGGCCAGGGCGCACGCGTGGCTGCAGGCCGAAGCAGCCTGACCGAGGGCACATCCCACGTCACACGAGGCCACCGCGGGGTGTTGCCGCGTCCTAGGTTCCGGGGGTCCTCGTTGGTTGAATTGTGCAGAAAGTCGTACTTCCTAGTGCACCTAGAAAAGCAGGTTTGCTTCTGTCTTTCAGATTTTCCGAACGTGGTCATCGAAGGAGTTCTCCATGGGATATTTTACCCTCACCTGCAGCCCAGGTAGAAGTCCCGCATGGCTGCAGGAAGCTAAAGCCAGGTTCCAGGTCGTAGTCAAGGAAATCGATACCTACCAAATTAACCTGCACTCAGTGACAGAGCAGCGTGAGCTGGTGGTGACGTTCACAGTCTCCATTCAGGGCAGGCATGTTTCCACTAGCATGGTGCTTTCGTATGTAGAAGCTGACCCAGGGCAGCAGTCAGGTGAGGGCCACGTGTTTGAGAAGTGAGTTGGAGCTGCCAGCTTAGACGCCTGTGCCAGGAGCCCCAGGGGATCCAGTGGGTCCCCAGGGGCGGGCGTCTCACAGAACAACATCGCGCTGTGCTGCAGCCGCACCACGGAAAATCACAGCCTGATCGTCCGGAGGCGGAGCAGCTCTGGTCCGTGACTCACTCGTCTGCGCCCTGTGACTTTCCCGGTTGGTGAGTTCGGTTCCTGAGCTGGCAGCCCCAGGAGTGTATCGGAGCAACGCTGAGAAAGGCGAGGAGGAGCCAGGTGGAGACCGAACTCTCCTCGCAGCACCAGGGCAGCCAGATAAGTACAGAACTAAAGAATCTCGACACTTCAGCCTGCGACACGGTGGACTCGGCATCGGGCCCCCGGGGCCAGGGCCCAGGGAGAAGGAGGGTGTGAGCGTGCCCCCTGGAAAGAAGTGAGTCACCTGCAGTTGGAGACCACAGGAAGTTGTCGGTGCGCGCTTAGGAGCCACAGGTGCTGGAGGCAGCGCCGGCCCCGCACGTGAGATACAGATGTGAAGTGGCAGCGCGGGACTGGCAGGTGGCCAAACGTCTGTTGAACGGGCAGTGTCATGATGGGATTCTGTGTCTTGTTCTGTCTGGGTCGCCTTTCACGGTCCCCATAGCTGAGGCCGCCGTGGGCCAATCTTGCGTGTGCCCTGACTCCCCTGTCCCTCCCTCTTGCTGACCTGTGTGGTGGGCCCAGCAAAGGCCAGAAGCATGGGGCTGCCGGTCACTGCGTGCTGTGTGTGGGCCTCTCGTGGGCAGCTGATGAACAGCCAGCCCACTGACGCTTGCCAGTCTGACCAGTAAACTCATACCAGAGCTCATGCCACATCATGTGCTTTCACTAGCATCTAACGGCTGCTGCAGACTTAAAGACGGTGTTTGGCACAGATGGTGTGATTACATGTCGGGAGCAAGCAGGGACAGAACGAGCAAGTTCATCAACCAAAAACACCTGAGTAGGCAACTACTGGAGAGATTTTTAAATGATTTGATGTTACTAGCTATTTTGAGTTCAATAAAAGCGATCAAGAAATACTTGAATGTGTCCTCTGCTCTGAGAATTTGATTGAAAACACAAATTGTCATTGCACACATGTGTGCACACACAAATCCTCACACATACGTTCACACTTCTGTTGCTAAGGCAGGGAAAGTGTTCAGCACCTCATCTGTTGGTGCAGTGGATACTCACTGTGAGTGGTCGATCGTTTACCAAGATAGTGAGAATTTCAGAAATAGATAGCAAGAATCTATAGTAGTATTCTGCTTCATAAATTTTTGGAGAATCAAATATTTTTCCTTTTGTACTTTATATTTTTTATATTTTAATTTCTCATACGTAATCCTGTCTGTCAGGCCATGGTAGGACCTGGAAGCCACTGTAGGTCTTTCAGGCAGGAAGGTTAGAGATATCAGCAATTGAATGCTGGGAGAATCTCCTGAGAGGTGAGAGGAGAGGCCCCCTGCTGGGTGTCCAGGAACGAATAAAAAGCGGGGCCTGGGTGGGGTGCATCCTGCTCACAGATGGTCTCCCTGCAGCCCATAGCATCTCCAGCGAGGCTGGCATGAGAACAGCAAAGCTCAGAGAAGCGGAGCTGCTTGGCCGAGACAAACACTTACAAAAAGAGCATCAGGACCGAGCCGTTCACCCACAAAAGCTCGGGCTAATCCCCTCCCCAGCCAGCTCACTGTGGCGCTGTCTGCATCTGAAGCAGCCCCGAGTGTCTGGACCACAGAGGACTGGCAGCGCAGAGGCTGCTGGCGGGTCTGCACCGTGCGCAAGTTAACAAGCGCCTGCCCCATCTCCTGAGTTCCAAGCTCGCAGCTGCATCCTGCGTCTCTCTGCTTCCGTTTCCCCTCTGAGCATTCTCTGCACGAGAGCCGGCGTGGTCCTTTATGAGATGTCAGCAAGTGGCATCGCCCTTGCTCAAAACCCTCCCATAGCTGCCACTGCCACTTAGATGAGTTAAACTTCGGCCCCCCTCCCCTAGTTTCCTGTGGCCTTCCTGTATAGTTCCCTGGATGTGTGCCAGCCTTGTTCTCTGAAATGTCTGTTCTTTGCAAGTGAATAGCTGTGCTAGTTCGGTGATCACAAACCCTGGTCTCCTGATACCCTGGGACAGCAGCACCACCACTCAGCTGCTTGGTAAAAATGCAAGTTCTTGGCCGGCACCGCGGCTCACTAGGCTAATCCTCTGCCTTGCGGTGCCGGCACACCAGGTTCTAGTCCCAGTCAGGGCGCCGGATTCTGTCCCGGTTGCCCCTCTTCCAGGCCAGCTCTCTGCTGTGGCCAGAGAGTGCAGTGGACGATGGCCCAAGTCCTTGGGCCCTGCACCCCATGGGAGACCAGGATAAGTACCTGGCTCCTGCCATCGGATCAGCACGGCGCGCGGGCCGCAGCAGCCATTGGAGGGTGAACCAACGGCAAAGGAAGACCTTTCTCTCTGTCTCTCTCTCTCACTGTCCACTCTGCCTGTCAAAAAAAAAAAAAAATGCAAGTTCTTGGGCCCTACCCCAAGCGTACAGAATCAGACTAATTGGTGATGGAACCCAGATATCCACCTGCCCCCCCCCCCAGGTAATCTTACTGCACAGTAACGTTCGAAAACCACCATCCTGTGGCATTTCTTGTGATTTTCATGGCACACATGCTGAGTTTTTAATTCATTTTAATGTAACACACACACACACACACACACCCCTCAATACTTCTAGGAGGCTCCAGATCTAGCAGAAGTGAGGCAGGTGTGCACCAAAGACCCGAGAGGGCTCTGCCCCGGCAGCAACCCAGCAGCAACTTGAAGATGCGTCCGGAGAACCAGCCAGACCCAGCGAGGTACTCTCAGAGTGTCCCGAGATGCCACGCGTGGGAAGCAGGCCTCCAGCACGTGGGTTTTGTTACCTGGTTGTCCTGGTAGTTCTGTCACAGAGGGGAACATCGAAGCCCCTGCAGTCCTTCCAAATTTGAACTTGAACAAATAGCTCATGGAGCTCACAGGATGTGCTCCCACCCTGTCTGTCACTGTCTGGTGTGTCAGGTGTGATGGAGGAAGACACCGAGTTTAGACTTGAGCAGTTCCAGAAGCTTCTCTAAGGTAAGTGACATTGGATGCTGAAGGAATTAGGCAGAGCACATGGGAAGAGGGGCGCCTTGGACCTGGGAGTGCCTGAGTCCCAGTCTTGAAGGAGAGGGGTGAGCTTGGAGGAAGAGGGCCGTGTGTGCCCAACTTTAGCTGATAGCCGCGTGTCGAGAGAAGCCATTGCTGGGTGTTTCATAGGAGGGATGTGAGCGACTCTGTTTTTTGTCTGCATATTTTTCTCAATCAGGCATGAACGTTGTTAAAACATGAATTGAAAAGAATAACCCCTCTAGACAGCTAGGAGACATCAGCAGAAGTGTGCATCTCAGGCCGCTGCGTGCACTACGGCGCGGTTGATCCGACTGCTCCCTAAAAGACCACTCTGGCCGCTTGGGGTGGAGGCACTGAAGCAGAGGCTGGGCGGAGACCTCTGGATTGGTCCAGGTGAGTGACGTCCTGGCGTGGGTGGCAGCGGTGGAGAGGGGGAGCCATGGGCAGCCAGTGAACCTGCTGGTGGATTTAGACGTGAAGATGTAGGGGAAGCAGGCAGAAGTCAAGGATGGGCTATGGCTTGGACAGTTGGCTGGACGGAGGCGCTGTCGTTGATGAGGCTGGGAAGGTGGAGAGCCGGTGCTCAGGAGCTCCAGGTGGCTGGAGAAAGCCCTCCTGCACCTGGATCTTTGCTGCAGCTCAGACACACGGCTCGCCACTTGCTAGTGTGTCTGCAGCTGCTTGGAAACCAAGCTAGATGCCACACCAAACCTCCAGCAGAAGTGAGCGACGTTTTTCCCACTGTGGTGACAGATGGGTGCTGAGCCACCTCCAAAGTGCTGCCCAGCTCATAGGGTGCGCGGCGAGCTCTGAAGCCATGACCTCCACGCTCATCCTACGAGTGCTTTAAAAGTGCATGGAAAACGGGATTGAAGGAGAATGCCTTTTCCTGTGAACTGATCAAAGAGCCTTCATTTTTCCACCTGAGTTCCCAGGGGTCATCTGCATGGTGCTACACCATGTCCTCAAGGGAGGCCACACAAACCGCCCCGCCAACGAGGACTTGTCTGAAGGCTTCCTGAGTGGATGTCATACTTCCAGGCCACCTGGGCCTCTAGGGAGGTGCTTCCTCACTTGCCTACAGGTCAGATCTAAACTCTCTACATGGGACCTCCACCAAGTGCCAGCAGCTGCCGTGTGCGTGGCAGGGCCCAGCCCCCCCCCCCCCCCAGCACACACACTGCCTCTAGCTCACCTTGCTAGGTTCTGTGCTGTCTTGTCATGTCGCACCGCACTTTGATCCATCTTCTCCATCGTGCCCTTCAAACCTCAACCCAAGACAGTGAAGAGGAAAAGTCTATTTTTTAAAAGGCTGATTAACATGCCGGTGCTGTGGCATAGTGGGCTAAGCCTCCACCTGCAGTGCTAACATCCCATATGGGCACCAATGCGTGTCCCCGTTGCTCTTCTTCTGATCCAGCTCTCCACCATGGCCTGGGAAAGCAGTAGAGGGTGACCCACGTGCTTGGGCTCCTGCACTTGAGTGGGAGACCCGGAAGAAACTCCTGGTTCTTGGCTTTGGATCAGCTCAGTTCTGGCCATCATGGCCTTTAGGGGAGTGAACCAGTGGATGGAAAACCTTTCTCTCCTCTCTGTCTTTGCCTTTCCCTCTCTCTGACTCTACCTCTCAAATAAATAAATTTTTCAAAAAAGGCTAACAGTCTTTGAAAAACAGATCTGGAAGATGAATGCCCGTGTTCGCCCGTCCTGTGGTGTGGAGAGATTCCAGGTTGTTCGTAATGTAAACGCACTTGTGTTCTTTTTCATCATCGATTCTGAGGATGCTCGCAGAGCGTCAAGTGGGTACGAGACAGGCTGTCGGAGGAGGCTAGAAGAGGAGCTTCCAGCCCAGGGAGGAGGCAGGAGTTAACCCAGGCAGCCAACAGGTGCAGCTGGAGTGGGAAGTCCCCAGGGAGCCATGCCCGAGCCCCACAGAGAGCAGCAGCCAAGTCGGGAGCTCCGAAGTCTTCAGAGAGGCTTCCCTTCAAGACTGGCAGGGTGGACCCACATCTTGAGCTTCCCTGTTCTGGGGTGACCAGCTCTTGGTCACCGTGCAGCTCCTGCAATCCAGAAGAAACCCTAGAAGTGGACCCAACCAAGACCAGGTGGAAGAAGAGAAAAACGTTCAGGTTTTCAGAGAGAGAGATCCATGCAAACAACTGGATGCAACAGACAGTGACCGTGCACTCCAGGGAGAAAGCCACCACACTGAAAAAGGCTCCCGTGACTCCTAAGACAACTTCCCAAGTGAGCAGCAGGAGGGTTCCTCCCAGTCCTCAAATTAGACTGCCGAGCATTCTCGTCTAACCAGAGGTGGGACTGACATTTTGCTGTTGGATTTGGGAATGTATTTTGTTTTAACCCTAAGAACCTGTCAGGCCTTTTTCATTGTCATGCAACTCCATGACCAGTGACTCTCTTATTTTTTTACACTTGATCTTAGCCAAAAGGCCAAGAAGTGGTACTCTTTTATTTTTTTAAGATTTATTTATTTGAGAGGAAAAGTTAAAGACAGAGAGAGGGAGAGACAGAGGGATAAGACTATCCACTGGTTCACTCCCCACATGGCTGCGACAACCAAAGCTGGGCTTATCTGAAGTCAGGAGCCAGGAAGTGTGTGAGTCTCCCAGGTGGGTGCAGGTGCCCCAGGACTTGGGCCGTCTTCAGCTGCATGCCCAGGCCATCAGCAGGGATGCTGGATTTGAAGTGCAGCAGCCAGGACTGGAGCTGGCCTGCATATAGGATGCTGGTGCCACAGGTGGAGGCCTAACCTGCTATGCCATAGCACTGGCCCCAACCGGTGATTGTTCATTTTGCTTTAACACCAGTTGTTTTTGTACCATTCTAGTGTATCAGTAACATGAGCAAGTCTTGGAGTACATTATGCTATATCACACCTCATGCTTATTCTTGGCCAAAATCTTCAATCCACAAAATGAATTACACACTTACATGAAAACTGTTATGTATTTAATGGTACCACAATTTTCCATTACAAATATTGTTTTTCTTCTTCCTCAATTTAAAAAAAAAAAGTGCCTTGAGGGGGTCTTAGAATTTCCAAGTTTTCTGGATCAAAGAGTTCTGCTATCTAAATTATAAGAATGTTGAAAAACAAAAACAAATCCTTTTCCTGCTCTAAAGTCCTTGCCATGTTTTTGTCTTTCTGAAACTCAAAACGGCTGAATTGAGAAATGAGGTTGGTGAGCTCTGTTCAACATCTGAAAATTCATCAGGAATGAAGTCACTGATAATTTCAAAAGTGTCATTCTCACTAGGCTGACCCAAGAATAAATTTTACTGGGTTCTTATTTGGTGATCCAGAAAGTTGCTAAATAGCATTCATCAGGGAACAAAATACTTGATGATTAAGTGTGCCAAAGTGTTTACAATGGTTCATTTTTGGTGGATGTGTGGGGCACACAAGATTAAGCTGCTGCTTGGGATGGTTGTATTCCGTATCAGAGGGCTGGTTCAAGTCCCAGCTCCTCTGCTTCTGGTCCAGCTTCCTGCTGATGCATGCTGGGAAGGCAGCAGATCATGGCTCAAGCGCTTGGGCCCCTGCCACCCAGGTGGAAGGTCCGGATGGAATTCTGGACTCCAGGCTGCATCCTGACCCAGCTCATCAGTTATCTGGTGTTAAGTGGCTTAGCTGATGTGCACACGGAGCCTCAGAATTTTAGCACTTCCAAATGAGCTGCTTTTTGTGGTCCCTAGAGAGATGTCACTTAACATATCCACTAGTAAATATCTAGATAGCAAATATGGTGCGGGGCACATGTCCGACTTCTGTCCTCCTGTGGGGGGGGGTCGCAATACTTAGGTGTTCGCTAGTGTTGAAAACGAAAGGAGCATTGCATGTGTAATGCTGCCTTTATTTTAAAATTCTGAAAAAAGTTGTTCTAATTATTAAAATGAAAACATGCTTCCATGACTGTGATCCCGCTGCCCACCCAGGTTCTCCTCTTCTCTTTAAAACATCATTTTCTCATGTTCCCCTGAGTTGTGTAACAGCAGTCTGAGTGAACGCATACGATCCTAGAGTGAACCATCAGCTCTAAACTGTTTCCAGTAGTTCGCTCACGTAAACCTGCAGTTCACATCTTTGTACATAAAACTTTTTCATGATTGCTGTATTCATATATGTGCTGCCAAAGCGATTGCTGTGTTTGACAAGCACTTCAGCTTGTACGTCGAAGGACGTCCAGGTGCCCTGGCTTAAGCAAGAAGGAACGGTATAGGCTTGCGTTATGAAAAGCTAGCATTGATTGGCCGTCACGTGGCTGGACACCTGGGCTAACAGTTGTCCCCAGGAGTCTCACTTGTGGCTTCTGGGGCAGCCACCTGCTGTGCTGGCTTCATTCTTGGGCCTGTTCCTTGTCTTGTCTTGTTGTTGTTGTCTTTAACTTTTTGCCCAGAGATTTACTTATTTATTTGAAAGAGTTACATAGAGAGAAGGAGAGAGAGCT
This sequence comes from Oryctolagus cuniculus, assembly GCF_964237555.1. Taxonomy (NCBI): domain Eukaryota; kingdom Metazoa; phylum Chordata; class Mammalia; order Lagomorpha; family Leporidae; genus Oryctolagus; species Oryctolagus cuniculus. The sequence continues at coordinate 12,683,210 of NC_091437.1, forward strand.
TCCATCTGCTGGTTCACTCCCCCAGTGTCTGCAATGACCAGGGGCTGGGCCAGGCTAAAGCCAGGAGCCAGGAGCTTCTAGGTCTCCCTTGTGGGTGCAGGGGCCCAAGCACTTGGGCCATCTTCCACTGCCCTCCCAGGTGCTTTAGCAGGGAGCTGGGACATGAACAGGCGTGCATATGGGTTGCCAACCTTGCAGGTGGTGGCTTTACCTGCTACGCCACAACGCATGCAGGTGGAGGCTTTACCCGCTCCGCCACAACGCCGGCCCCCCCTTGCCATGCTGTTGCAGAAGTCCCGTGACCAAAGCTCTCTAACACCACTGAAGCCCCACACAGGCCTGAGCCAGCCACTGGTGCCACGGCCAGGGAATGTTCTGCAGGGTCCACAGCTGCCCCAGACTCTGCTCACCTGGCCCCTGTGGGGAGCAAACCGGACTAGACTGTTGCTGGAATTGGGACTTATTCTGTGCATCTGCTCTCCCACAGTGTGGCGCTGGGAGAGAAGTGGACAGCTTCCGCACAGCTGCCTCCAGTTCAACCAATTAACTGTGGGACTTGCTCCTGATTGGAGAGCGGCGTACTCGGCATGTGGGCAGCCGAGTTAGGATTGGCGGAGGAGGACTATGAAGGAGGAGAGAGACGGCATGCACCGGGAACATCTGTGGGGAGCATCTGAGGGAACCCGTGCAGCCCCCGAGAAAGCCGGCCGGCGGTGTGCCGCTCCCCTGCGGAAGTGGGGAATGTGGCCAGGGGGAACTGCCCTTCCACGGAGGTGGAAGGGATAGTAGCCAACCCGGGAAGAACCAGCAGCAAACCCGGGGAGGGCCGAGCAGACAGAAAGAACAGCGCAGGGTCCTGTGTTGCTCCTCCACGAAGAGGGGGAGCGACATAATGGTGCCGTGACTCGGATATGAAGCCTAGGCAGGGCTTAGTGTCGTTCCTCCACGAAGAGGGGGAGCGACAGGCCCCTTTGCTGCTTTCTTGAGCTCAGCCAGCCTACCCTTCACTGAGAGCCACTTCCTGTGTCCCTTCTGCCCCCTCTCTTCCCAGTATCTGCACAACTGGCTGCCCCCGACTGCCTCCAGCCCTCGGGGCCTGCCTTGAGCCCCGCTTGTCCCGTCTCAGCAGCTCCGTGGTGTGCTCAGGTGGCGGACGGTGGAAAGGTTCGTCTCCCTCACCAGGACCCGGAGGCCCGCCCCGTCTCCTGCCCTGTCCTGCACCGCCACGTATTTGCCCGGTGAGTTTGCCGAGCTGCTGTGAGAAGACAGGGGACTGGTGGCCCTCAGCAGAACGGTTACATCCACAGTGCAGGTCTGCGTCCACAGCCGGCCGGGGAGCGGGAGCGGGAGCGGGAGCGGAAGCGGAAGCCAAGGAGCGGGGTTCTTGTCGGTGCTGCGTCTGCCGGAGCCCCTCTGTGAGGCTTCTCCTTGTGGCAAAGTCATCTTTCTTAGGTGAGGTCACACATCCTGCATCTCCCCACCTTGCCTCGGCCCCGCCCCCTCTGACCCAATCCCCGCCCTGCCACCACCCCTGCCTGGAGCCCTCTGTTACCCCAAGACCTCTGCATTGTTCTTGCTTCTGCTCCGAAGGCCCTTGTGCAGGCCTCATGGGATTGGCAGCCCCTCCCCACCCCGAATAGGAAGAGCAGCCCAGGGCCACCTCTCAGGGGCAGTTTCCTTAGCATCGGCTGGAGATAGGTTGGGACATCCCAGCACAGCCCTGGACTGCTTTCCTTTCTCACCTGAGTTTAACACAGCCTAGTCTTCCCCTTCATGCTCTGACTTTACATGGTTTACTGCTGCATCTGGACTCAAGGGTTGTTGGAAATGTGACCTGAATAAAAAAAACAGTGGCCATTCAAGTACTGGGGATGTGGGTGACCCTGATTTTTCTGCATTCCCATCCCAAATGACCAGTGTGTGCATGTCTTTTCTAAAGATTCATTCATTTTTTTTTTTTTTTAATTTATTTGAGAGGTAGAGTTGGAGGGAGAACAGAGAGAGAGAGAGGTCTTCCATCCGCTGGTTCACTCTCCAAACAGCCACAACAGTCAGAGCTGGGCTGAACCAAAGCCGGGAGCCAGGAGCTTCTTCCAGGTCTCCCATATGGGTGCAGGGGCCCAGGAACTTGGGCCATCTTCTACTGCCTTCCCAGGCCACACCAGAGAGTGGGATCAGAGTACCCCATATGGGGTACCGGCTCCACAGGCAGAGGCTTGACCCACTGCTCCCAGTCTGTGTATTTTAACTTTCTGTTCACTGTCACCATTTTTGTACATAAATATTTTTAAAAACTTTGAATTTAAAAAATGTCTTGCCAAGAGTTGCTTCATAGGAGAAGTATTTATTATAGAGAATACAAAAGCACCGTTTATCACATAAAAAATTCCTGTAGTATACATCAGATCATACTATCAGTTTCCCTTCACATGAAAAATAATTTGTTTGAATATAAACTATTAAACTTTATAGCCTCTTTTTCGGACAGAACTTTAGTATTGCCCAACATGGAGATCACGATGCACTGGGGGTGGGGGGAGGATGATTAAGTTCTTAAAAAGAAATAGCCAAGAACATACTCTAATGAGTTTAAAAATAGCACCATTGGAAGAAGAGTGTATGTCTTTTAAGTTCAAAGTGCCTTAGTAGGTGAGTGACCAAAACTCATGCAAACTAAATTCTGAGTGGTTGATTTTTCAAATCTTTGCTGTGATCTGGGGTGGGAAATTAGGTTTAAAAAAAAAAAAAAAAGCAAAACAGTAACTTTGAAGACTCCACAGACAAACGTGTGCACGCACACACAGACGCGCACAACCGCACCAGGCTGTGTTCCCTGTCCCCTCTTGGCTGTCACCAGTCAGCAACCTCCACCACGAAGGGTGTTTTCACGTCGATCTTGCCACTGTTGACAATGGAGCAGTTGGTGAGCGGGCGGTCGTGACTGTCGGTGGCTTGCAGCTCTATGGAGTGCACCACGGTCTGGGGAGAGAAAGGCAGACTCACGCTCATTTCTGACCAGCAGCCGCGGGGACCCAGACGCGCAGGCGGTGCCGACGCCGAAAGCTCCCATGAGCTCATGACAAAACCATGCGAGCTAAATATCGGAAATGCGAGTATTCAGAAAACACAAACGCGGGCCTTCAAAAAGTTCGCGGGAGGTGTGTATTATGAAAAGATGGCATTTCACAAATTTTTTTTGCACCAAAAATATACTTAGTTGAATTTCATTTTTCCATGAAGGATTTGAAGTCCCCTCATATATATGACAGAATGGACTTCACCCACCACCAGAAACCATGTCGGTGTATTTCCTTTTTTTTTTTTTTTGTAAGAATTCTGCATTCTGAAAAATAGACATTGTTGTGAACCCCTAGCTCTAGTAAGAGGTGTTTCTAGGCACCTGCTACACCCAGTGTAAGCACCCACATGGACTGGGAGTCCATTCCAGCTCCACTCTCTAAGACACGGATGGGGAATGGCCAGGGAAGGCCCAAAAACCATTTGGCCTGGTCCTGCCACAGCAAGCACAGGTGTGACTTGAACTTCAGTAACTCTATAGCACACTCATTTTTAAGTTGATAATTTGGTATGGCCCACACATGATATAAATATCCAAATAGCCCTGGGCACAAAAAAAAAAATGGGTCCCCACCCCCACATGATAAAATGGCAGAGAAAATTCAGACATGGAGGTAATTCTGGGTCCACCCATGGTGACGGTGCTCCAGGCCATCAGTCTCTCAGTGGCACTTGGGCCGTCTTGCAGGGCTGTCCCAGGCTGGACCATCACTGGGGCGGCCAGGACTCCAGCTGGTGCTCACGTGGAATGCTGGTGTCGCACACAGCTCACCCCGCTGCACCACAGTGATGGCCCCGGAAATGCTCTGTAACCATTTTTTGGTTGCTGTACGGTGTGACTGTGACGTGGTGTCTTGACTGACCCCCAAGGGGCTCCTTTCCTCGACTGGAGGATGGTAAGACACGTGAGCTTGCCCCGGTTTCCGTCTGCGTGCGCAGTCCAGGGATGGGACGCACACTCAGGCTCCACAGCTTCCCCACCTCACACAGCCACAGCCCTTCCCACTAACACAACTTCCTGTTTCCCTGTCCCCTGGCCCTAGCAGCCGCCTTAATGTTTTCTGTTCCTGTGGAGTGGACCACTTGAGACGCCTCACGTAAGTAGAGCCACACAGTCGTCGTCCTTTTGTGCCTGGCCTATTTCAGTTAGCATAATGTCCCCAAGGCTCCTCCGGGCTGTGGAGCATGGCAGGATGTCCTCCTTCTGCAGCAAGTAATACTCCACTGAGTGCGAACAGAGCCCTGCTTTTGTTTACTGCGGCTGAAAGAGCTTGTCATTAAAATCCAGAATACAATACATCAAGTACTTCATGGCCAGGCCCCAGCTTCTGCTCTTACCACCCCCAACAGTTAGGATGCCACGCCTTGTAATTTATCACTTTTGAAGAAGCTAGGGAGTGTAAATTCATGGATCTCGAACAAAATGAAAATTTGAAAGTGAAAGTCACCAGAGACACTGCCCTTAGAAGCATCAAGCTTTGAGAGAGAAGAGAAAAAACAACCCATCAAGTTACCATCCCATCGATGACTTTCCCGAAGACCACGTGCTTGCCGTCCAACCACGTGGGCTTGGTCAGCGTGATGAAGAACTGGGAGCCGTTGGTGTCGGGCCCGGCATTGGCCATGCTCACCCAGCCAATGCCATAGTGCTTCAGCTTGAAGTTCTCATCCGGGAACGTCTCTCCATAGATGCTCACTCCTGGGGGAGACAAACCAAGGACGAGGAGTCAGCAGGCGTCACACCTCGGTGAACTCTCCAAAGCAAAGCCCAGGAATTGCGCACAGTTACTGGAAGGCCGTAAGAGGCAGGGATGGGGAAAAGATAGTCAAACACGAGGAGAAGCAAAGGAGAGGGAGGAGATGAACTCCTCAAGGAAGCAGGGCCCCAGGGCCTGGAACACACAGGGAGGCAAAGCTGTGAGTACTGGCCTCACCCCAAGAGCCACGCCTTGATCAAACAGGCCAGTGACTGCAACCTGAACTGAGAAGGAGCTGAAGGCAGGGTGACGTGTGCCAAATGGGAAGGTGGCTGAGCCACTTCGGTGGCCCCGTCTCTGTGCCGTGTTCAGGCTGCCTGTCCTGGGCCCCTCCCTCCTACCTCAGCATGCAGGCAAGTGCGCCAAGCGCGTGGCCAAGTCCCCGGCAACCCTACAGCAGAGGTTTCCTTTCACAGCGGGAATCCGAGCTGACAGAACCCGACTGCAGCGGAGCCGGACTGCAATCTGACTTTCTGATGTAAAGGTGGTGCTTTTCCTTGTCTCGGCCCCAAGAGCAGCAGCTGCTGGTGTCGCAGTCACTGGACTGCAGGGCTCTCAGGAGGACACAAGGTGATGGCAGCTGCGAGCACCCGGGGTCAGTCCCCAGCAGAACCAGAGGGAGCGTGGCTGGGGTTCCGGCACAGCAGCAGGTACCCAAGAATCCCTTTCTCCATCAATCAGCGGGGAGACCGTGAGCAGTGTCTGCCCCGTGGTGTGGACCCTGAGCAGGGCCTGCCCCGTGGTGTAGACAGTGAACAGTGCCTGCCCCATATTGTAGAACGTGAGCAGCATCTGTTCCGTGGTGTAGACCCTGAGCAGCGCCTGCCCCATGGTGTAGACCGTGAGCAGCGCCTGCCCCATGGTGTAGACCCTGAGCAGCACCTGCCCCGTGGTGTAGACCCTGAGCAACACCTGCCCCATGGTGTAGACCATGAGCAGTGCCTGCCCCATGGTATAGACCCTGAGCAGCACCTGCTCCATGGTGTAGACAGTGAACAGCATCTGCCCCGTGGTGTAGACCGTGAGCAGTGTCTGCCCCGTGGTATAGACCCTGAGCAGTGTCTGCCCCGTGGTGTAGACCGTGAGCAGCACCTGCTCCATGGTGTAGACAGTGAACAGCGTCTGCCCCGTGGTGTAGACAGTGAGCAGTGTCTGCCCCGTGGTGTAGACCATGAGCAGTGCCTGCCCCATGGTATAGACCCTGAGCAGCACCTGCTCCATGGTGTAGACAGTGAACAGCATCTGCCCCGTGGTGTAGACCGTGAGCAGTGTCTGCCCCGTGGTGTAGACCCTGAACAGCATCTGCCCCGTGGTGTAGACCGTGAGCAGTGTCTGCCCCGTGGTGTAGACCCTGAACAGCATCTGCCCCGTGGTGTAGACCGTGAGCAGCGCCTGCCCCGTGGTGTAGACCCTGAGCAGTGTCTGTCCCATTCGCCAGCCCCAGGAAGGCCTGTCAGACCCAGCTCCCCTTCTGCAGGCCCTGGACCCCGCAGTGGCCAACCTCACCATCCTGGCTCAGAGGACCAGCAGGACAGCTCTGGACACAGGGTTCTAGGCTAAACCTGAATGGCCCCAAAGGTCATCTCTGCAAGCTTCAGAGAACTTTGAACTCACGACTCAGGCGCGCTGGGCAGGGAGGGTAGAGTTTCTGCTCCTGCCCTGTAGGGGAGGAGGGTGCCACAACCAGGGACAGGAACCAGCATTGCAGAGTTTCAGAGCGCTGGCTCTGTGGCAGCTGGGTGACTCTCCACTATCTGGAGTAATCTGAACCCCTTTCTCTGTTCCATTCCATGTCCCTGTAGCCTGCAGCATTTCTGCAAAAATTAAAAGTAACCTTTGGGGCCAGCATTGTGATACAGTGAATTAGGCTGCTGCCTGTGACGCCATCATCCCATATGAGCACTGGCTCAAATTCCGGCTGCTCCTCTTCCAATCCAACTCCCTGCTTGAGTGCCTGGGAAAGCAGTGGAAGATAGCTCAAGTGTTTGGGCTCCTGCCACCCAGCTGGGAGACCTGGATAGAATTCGTGGCTCTAGCCTGGCCCAGCCCTGGCCATTGCATACATCTGGGGAGTGAGCCAGCGGCTGGAAGATCTCTACCTCTTCTGTCTCTGTAACTCTGCCTTTCAAAATAAGCAAATGTATCTTTAAAAAATAAAAAAGTAAACTTAGAAAACACCTGGCAAATCAGAGCATTTGAAGGCAGCTATTTTTGTTATAAATAAACCATCATAATAAACATGCCATTAGAAACACTGCCTGAAAATGGCCTGTTTCTTTAAAAAGGCAGTAACAGATGTCCACCAAACTCAGCACTTGCTGGATTAGCCCTCTGAACCATGAAGTGACTTTGACTAACAAGCCCCATTCCCAGGGACACTGCCCTGGCACGTGGCAGCTGCGCTCCTCAGTGGGACGCATTGAACAGAGAGCTGCAGCAGGTGGCATGGTTATTCGTACTTTCTCAAACTCGAGCTTCGTTCATAGGAGTTAGTCTGCATTATAGTTTTGACACCTGGGTCATTACTTTCATAAATTAGGGAGCCTGGAACTCCAGCTGGGTCTCCCACGTGGGCGGCAGCAATCCCAAGTCCTTGCACCATCACTGCTGCCTCCCAGGGTGTGCATTCGCAGGAAGCCGAGTCAGAAGCAGAGGCAGCCTGGAACACAGGTACCCTGACAGGGCGCGCGGGCGTCCACAGTGGCGTCCTCACCACTGTGCCAAATGCCCCGGTCTGAACGACACCGTTCCTTAATCCGGGATTTCTATCCGCTGTGCTGAGCGGAGGTTCCAGTCTGGGAAGTGGAAAGGGAAAAGGCAGAAGCCAAGGTTACCGCCAGTGCCGTCCCCCGCCGTGAAGTCCCCTCCTTGGATCATGAAATCCTTGATGACGCGATGAAAGCTGCTTCCCTTGTATCCATATCCTCTCTAAAGAGATTTTTTTTTTTCAATTGAGTACACAAGGAGACATGGCCCACACCAAAAGAAAAACCCCAGGGTCTTTCTGGAAATGATAAAATCAAACAAAAACACGCAGAACTTCCTTAGGTCCCAGCAGTGATCTGTTGACAAATGTGTCATTGGCTTCCCCCATGTAAATAAACCAGAGACCTGAGGCTGCACACACGTGCGTGCAAATGCAGCAGTGCACCTGCTCACTTGGTGGTCACCTTCCCTCCCGCTGCTAGCAGGGTGAGGGTGCTGGGTGCCTGAATGATACAAGTTTTCTAGGGACATCAAAATATGAGAAGCCGCCACAGGTTCATCTGATAGTCTAACTTAATCCTTTCCAGAAGGAAGAGCCAGCTCCGCCCAAAGGAACCCAGAGTGAAACCTGCCTCTCCCGTGGCCAGGGCGATGAAATTCTCCACCGTCTTGGGCACGACTTTTCCAAAAAGGCCAATCACAATTCTGCCGACATCTTTGTCTCCGATCCTCACGTCAAAGAAGACCTGCATGTGTCGAACGGCACAGAGGAAGGTTACAGCGTGGAAACCACAAGAGCAAGGTACGCCGAGATCACATACGATGGCCCCAGGCCACCAGAACTCTACAAGGGAGTCGGGACAGGGTAAGATGTCAGAGAAAAGAGCTCTCACACCCTTCTGTTACTGTATTTTTTAGTTAATTTATTTGAAAGGTAGTTATAGAAGGAGAAAGAGGGACACAGAGACAGATCTTCTATCTGCTGGCTCACTTAGCAATGGCTGAAGCTGGGCCAGTCCAAAGCCAGGAGCCAGGAGCTACTTCCGGGTCTCCCACGTGGGTGCAGGGGCCCAAGGACTTGAGCCATCTTCTGCTGCTTTCCCAGGCATGTTAGCAGGGAGCTGGATTAGAAGTGGAGCAGCTGGGACTTGAATTGGCACACATATGGGATGCCAGCACTGCGGGCAGTGGCTTTACCCACTATGCCATGCACTGGCCCCTCTCAGACCTTTTTGCAGGAGCATGTTGCCCACAGATCATCTGTGAGCAGGTATGCCCTGCTCAGTGCCCACTGGACCAGGACTGAGCTAAAAGTGTGGCTAGTTGCTGTCACAGTCGCCGACACCCAAACGGTGTGGCTCCTTTACATTTCTCAGCTTTGTGGATGAAGACTAGAGTGGGAAACAGTGTCCTGTTTTTGCAGACAAACAGAAAACTCCATCCGTTTGTTTCCCCTTCAGATGCCCACAATGGCTAGGGCTAGCCCATGCTAAAGCTAGAAGCCAGGAACTCAATTTGGATCTCCCATATGGATGGCAGGAACCCAAGTTGTCTCCCAGGGTACTTACTAGCAGGAAGCTGGAATCTGAAGTGGAGTCAGGACTTAAGCATAAGCCACTCTGATAAGGGACACAGGCATCTCAGCCAGTGTCTGAACCACTAACTAGGTCATACTTGTGCTTCAGTGTTGCTTGTTTAAAACCAAAGGTGGAAAAAAAAAAGGAGATAAATTGGCCAAGCATCTATATTTATTTCTTTGTAATCTAGACTAGGGCCCAAGTCCCGAACGTTCTCATTGTACGTCTACTGTCAGAGGGACTGCAAAAGACAACTCAGACGCAGGCCTGCCACCCACATCCAGGCGGCAGGGCCCAGCAGACATCTGGTGCTGACCAAACCATTTACCTGTGAAACTCAGACCTGAGTCAGTGTCATGTTCCCCCCATCGCCCAAGTGCATTCTGTCCTTTGTGCTGCATTTTAGAACAGAAAGGGGAAAACTTATCCATAGTGAGAGCTATTTTGTTGCAGATTGAACCTTCACAGTCCCTTGGACTTCTCTCAGCTGTTTGATCTGCAACAAAATTGCACACACCTTGCTTCTCCAACATCCTGAGACAGAGCTTGAAAAGGCCACAGAGCAGAAGGGCATTCTATTAGCGAGTACAGATTATATGAGCCAATTTACTGTTTGAATGCTTAAAAAAAAAAAAAAAAAAAAAAAAAAAAAAAAAAAGACATTCGGCAGATGACTTTAAAAAATATAAGAAGGCTTGTCAGAGGAAAAAGATGTCTTACAGTTTAGAAAAATCACTAAGTAAAGACTGTCAAGCTTTAGCTCAAGACAAGAGCGTCTGCCAATACATCAGCCCGTCTGTCACAGGGTGATGTGATATTTAGTGTTCCGAGTGGCATTTTACAATTTCTACATGGCCAAAGCAGCAAAACTTTTATTATGATTATCGGTACAGAAGAGCTTTATAGAATGCACAGAAGGCCCTGTCCTCGAGATGGGGCCATGCACAAGAGAGCATTCCCCGTGCTGGAGACAGGGCGCTACCCGAGCCACTCCTGTGCCAGGCGCTGCACCTGCTGCAGCCAGAGAGAAGCCAGGGATTCAGAATCAGGCAGCCACAGAGCAGTACCAGGAAGACAGCAGACGTAGGATGGTCAGGAAACTTTGGGATGGGCACCAGAAAAACCTCCAGACTTGAAGCCCTCGAGGGTGAAGAAAGCAGAACAGGGCCCAGAACTGCAGTGGTTAAGCCACTGCCTGTGGTGCCGGCATCCCACGTGGGCACTGGTTCAAGTTCCAGCTGCTCCACTTCTGATCCAGCTCCCCGCTAATGCACCTGGGAAAGCAGCAGAAGATGGCCTAAGTGCTTGGACTCCTGCACCCATGTGGGAGACCCTGATGGAGTTCCAGGCTCCTGGCCCAGCCCCAGTCATTGAGGTCATTTGGGGAGTGAGCAGCAGATGAAAGATCTCTTTCTCTCTGATTCTCCTACTCTACTTTATGTAACTTGGCCTTTCAAATAAATAAACACATTAAAAAATCAAAGAGAGAAGCATGAGAAAACAAAGTGCCTATCTCCCAGCACAGCTTTTTTTCTTAACATACAGCATAGCACACAAATTAATATTTTCCCACAAAGTATAGGGTCTTTCAACTTCATGTTTCCCAGCATTCATCAAATCCAATCTCAGACACCAAGAACTGACCAAAGGCAAGGGCAGCTCCCAAGCTCTAAGGTGTTGTGAACAGCAGGGTGAGCAAACGCTACCTGCAGAACAGGACAGCACGCGCACGGGCACCAATAACACCGTCCACCCTGACCTGCAGGAACGTGGAGGGTGGGGCCGGCACCTGGGGACGGCCTGGGCAGGCAGTGGCCTTGCCTAGCAGAGCTCTCTCTGGACCCAAGGCACCAAGGCAGGAATGCAGTCTGTGTGTAGACAACCAGAGCAGCCTTTTGGGCTGCACCTAGGAGCTGCAGGGTGGGAGTGTGGGAAGGGAGATCAGAGAGAAGAGGGCCTGGACAAGGCTTTGGGAATGTTATTCAGATGGGAGCGGCCAGATGTGGAGGCTGGGACGCCAGGGCTGCTGGGCTGGGAGAAGGAATTGCCGGGATGGAGGAGAAAGAAGAGGCATTTAAATAGCAGGGGAGAGGCGGGTGGACAAGGGCGACTGGTGGGTGCTACCACAGCACCTTATACAAGAGCCCTGGGCACGGCTTGGGGAAGGGGCAGGGTCTGTTCCCATTTTATCAAGGAGAAAATGGGCTGAGGGGGTGTCGTGACTTCCCAGGGCTTCCCACCCACGAGTACGAGGTCTACAACTTCAGCCCCAGGCGGCTGGCTGGTTATCAGGAAGAGGTTCTCCTGGTCAGGTGGGGAATCTCGGGAGGATGCATGTACTGGTTTGGGTTCCCCCTGTGCCTAGCACAAGACGGCAGTCCAGGAACATTGTCTGGTTCTAGCTGTGTGTGGAGTAGGGCGTGCCCACCCTTCACCAGGTGAGGAAGTGGCTTTGTGCCCTCACAGTCTGTGCCTGGTCTCTCTCCACAGGGCCGGTTCCTGACTCTACTGAGCATGCTTGGGCACAAGGCCCGGTGCTGGACAGAGCTGGGGTGCAAAGCTCCTACCTCGTGGACATTACGGTCCAGTTACGTGAAAGCTATAATATAGTGGGAAATCAGGTTCATAAGTACAGGTAAGATGTCCTGGTAAGGGGTGGTGACTACCTATGGGGATGAAGGTGGACTTCCTGGAAAAGGTGGCGCTTAGATTCAGTGGTAGGCTTTGGGGGTGCAACATCCATCACTTCTCTTTTCCCTTGAAGGCCATTGAAAATGAGGGAACACCAGAGGCGGGAGGAGTAGGGGGACAGGAAGAGGCACTCGGAGAGCCTGGCCCAAGCCAATGCAGGGTTAATTCGGCTTTCTTTTCCCAAGTAACGAGGAAAGACACCAAGCACCAGAGCTGTGATGTCCAGGACTGTTCAGTCCAGCTCCACTATCAGTGTCCATGGGGCCTTCCGCAGATAAGTTAAACCCCAGGTTCCCGCTCCTCATCCATAAGATAGTTGCTCACTCCCTTCGGGGCTGTCACAAGAGGATTTTAATAAAACAAACAGAACCCTAACAAGTACCATCTTAAATCCAGGACCACGAACCGACCAAGCGAGCCACTTGCCCTATCCAATCTAAGATGCAAAACCATCCTGGGTAGGTTGTATTTCCACTGTCATCTTAACACAGCAGGAATGGAGCCCCAGACCTTGGAGGACACCCCGAGTCACCCAGCTGTCACCTCGGAGCCTCTCCACACTCACACACTTACAAGCTGTGACACGCGTGCAGCAGGCAAGCACTCTGGGTGCCGGGCGCTGTAGGAACTTCATGGGACAACACCAGTCTGTAACTGCAGTTCAGTGGCCTCTCAGACCCCTGAGCCAGCGTCCTGTCACCCTCTGCGGCTGGGCGGTACGCGTGGAGGCTGGAGGCTGGCTGGGCGGCAGGATCTGCCGGTCTCACACCTCTCCTGTCCACGTGGCCATTTTTCAGCGAAATCAGAGCTCAAAGACTGCCAGGGACAGCAACATACTAGAGCGCTGGCCGATTAACCCATGAATCTGCGTTCAGATAATTATTTCTACCATTTTCATCTTCCAGAAGATTTCATTGTTTAAAAAAAAAAAAAAACCAGCTAAAACAGGTAGAGTTGGATCTGTGGGAGAGTCACTGACCTACAATCAGCTTTTCGAACTTAATTTCAAATCTGCTGGGGAAAAAAGAAGATCCGTTGAGTGATGACGAAGACTGTTCCGGGTCCGGACATCCCAGCCCTACAGCCCCCAGCTTCTCCCTCTCTGGGCTCTGTTTCAGTGGCCCCCAGCCCAGGCTGAAAGCTTTTAAAAGCAACAGGGCCAGAGCCGCAGCCACTAATTGTGGTTGATAGTCTGGGGGTAGTCTGTGCATCAGCTGTAAAGCTTCCCCCGTAAAACCTGTTGCAAAATATCACAATGGACATCCACTGAAAAAAGTTACTTAGGGCTCATCTGAAATCCTCGGGTTACAGTGTTCTGTGTTCTGGCTAGGGTCCTGTTCCTTCTCCCTCAAGGCCCGTCCGAGCTGCCAGCTCCTGTGAGCTGTGGCTCCAAAATCTATTTCAAGAACCCGCCTTTCTCCCTGTTTCCACTATGACCAGCATCTGGACTCGCGGGGAGCCCTGGCGACCCTAGCAATCTCTTAAACGCACGTCCGCCATGAGATTGGTTCCACACTTTGTAAAAGCAAGCGTGTGCGGCTGCGACAGACCCTGCACGGCCCCGCGCATCTGACTGGCTTCCCACCGCCGCGCCCTCGCCCACAGGCCACCCAACCCACGTGGCCTGTCCCAAACGGGGGCCTTTGCCAGCCTGGCTTCGGTCAACCTGATTTAAGAGGTTTGCCCGATGGCCAACTCCTTGGGCTTCACCACCGCGTGCATTTCAAGCCGCACTTAGGACCGTGTCCTCAAGACCCCGGTTCCCAAAGCTCCTCCTGCCCACTGGATGCGGGGCCTGCCGCTCTCCTGCCCCTCGGGGTGGGGGGTGGCTTCTGCGGTGCAGGATCCAAACGTGCCGCAGGGCCGGGGCTCTGCTTACCAACAGTTAAGCTCGGCGGATGGCCTAGCGCACGTCCAGCCTCTTCCCCACCCCTTGCCATGTTCCAGACACGTCCCCAGCTCCGCGCCCGCCCCCAGTGTCTTCTGACAACGGAGCTGACGCGGGTCAGCCGGCGGAAACGAAAGGGCCGGCCTTGGGAGCCCGTCCCCTTCTCGCTCCGTTCCCAAGTCCAGGCCGCGCCGAAGTAAGTGCTCGGCCCGCCGGTTCCCGAAGCCTCTCCAAGTTCCCCAGGCCAACCACGGACACCCCCCACCTCGTCCCGGGACACCGAGTCCGAACCGCCCGCTGGCGGCGAGGGCAGGCGGGACTGAGCCCTGCGCCCAGGACTCAGCCCACCAGGCACCAGCCCCGGGGCCGCCTCTTGCCCCTGCTCGCAGGCCGGGACACGCACAGGCGCGCGCGCACACACATACACGACCCCCGCGCCCCAAGCACCCGGCCCGCTGCGCTCCGCGCGGTCACCTTGGCCGTCACCGAGGGCCCTCGCCGGCGTACGCCCGAGGCCCCCGCGGGAAGCACCAGCTCGCCGAGCCCGACACACAGCGCGAGCGGCAGCAGCAGCCGGGCACCCGGGCCCATGGTGAGCGGGTGCAGCAGCGGCTGGCGGGACTCCCGGGCGGCTGCGCCTGCGCGCTCGCGGCCGGGGCAGGGCGGGGGCCTGCTCGCGCTCCTCCCCAGGCTGGTGGCGCGGCTCGGCTTTGGACGATGGACTGGCGCCGGGGCGGGGCGCCCGAGCGGGAATCGGAGCGCCACGGAGTGAGCTGGGGGCCTCCAGGGGCCCTCGCCGAGAATCCCGGACGGAAGGGCCAGGGCGCTAGGGGTTGGGGTCCTCCCGGGGGAGCACGCGCCCGGCTCCGGTGCCCTGTGTCCGAGGGAATTTGTAGACCCTGGGTGGGCCAAGCTGACCGCGTTTGGAGAAAATGGGGAAACTGCCGTCCTCGCTTGTCCTGGAAGCGCTACACCTTGGGGTGTTGGTCTTTCAGATTTTACTTATTTGAAAGGCAGAGCTGAGAGAGCTTCCATCCGTTGGTTAACTCCTCAAGTGGCTGCAACAGCCAGGGCTGGGCTAGGCTGGAAGTCAGGAGCCAGGAGCTTCATCCCGGTCGCCCACGTAGGTGCAGGGGCCCAAACCCTTGGTCCATCCTCCACTGCTTTACCAGGAGCGTTAGCAGGGAGCTGGATTGGAAGTGGAGCAGCCGGGACTCGAACTTGCACTGCAGGCAGGGGCTTAACCCTCTCAGCCACACACAGGCCCCTTGACCTTGGGGACTGGGCTGTGATGTGCTCTGCGGAGTTTACAAGTCCCAACAGAATTCCTTCCTGTGGATGCACAATTTTCCAGTCCATCTGTAGCGTGGAGTTTTTGCCGACTTAAGAATTATGTCTGGAGAGATGATTTAATCCCATTATGTTTTTAAGTGGAAAACTCCAGTTGTAGAACCGATAGACGTTCTGCCCTCAGCTGTGAAAATGAGTGGGTGGAAGGAAACTCGTCTGAAGAACTTTTGGAGGCACCAGCCAGGTGATAGAGTCGTGGGTCTTTGTTTCTTTGTGATTTTCAGGTTGCCAGATGTGACCCAGTGAGCACAGAAGTCGCTAACAACCTGGCAAAGTTATTTGGAAACTCCGTGTGTGCCCTAGACGGTAAAGCTGCCACCTGCGACACCGGCGTCTGTCATGGTTGCTGCTTCCCATCCGGCCCCTGCTAATGTGCCTGGAAAAGCAGTAGAAGATGGCCCAAGTGCTTGGGCCCCTGCACCCACATGGGAGACCTCAGTGAAGCTCCTGGCTCCAGGTTGAGGCCTGGCCCAGCCCTAGCCATTGCATCCATCTTGGGGAGTGAACCAGCAGACAGATCTGTCCCTGTAACTCTGACCTCCAAATAAATAAACATTAAAAACACACATACACACACAAGAGGAAACAAACTCAGTTGCTTTTTGAATTAGGATATCAAAAGTATTTTTGTTCATTTTTAGAGTAGCTCTAAAATTGCATATAAACAGTCCTGTTCTGGTGGTCTTCAGGGAGCCGTTGCCCTGTCTTTCAAGCCAAGCTGCCCCAGGATAAGCAGCAGGAAATCCTAAGCATACCTAAGTGTGCCTCAGAAATGACTTTGGAGAGTTTCTTGCAAGTGAAGGGAGTCACTGCTGAACGGTGTTGTTTTGTTTTTTTTCTTTTTAAAGATTTCTTTATTTGAAAGGCAGAGTTACAGAGAGGCAGAGAGAGAAATCTTCCATCCACTGGTTCACTCCCCAAATGACCGCAACAGCTGGAGCTGCACCAATCCAAAGCCAGGAGCCGGGAACCTCTTCTGGGTCTCCCATGCAGGTGCAGGGGCCGAAGAACTTGGGCCATTCTCCACTGCTTTCCCAGGCCAGAGCAGAGAGCTGGATTGGAAGTGGAGCAGCTGGGACTTGAACCAGCTTCCATATGGGATGCTGGCATTGCAGATGCCGGCTTTACCTACTACTCCACAACACCAGCCCCATAATGGGATTTCAAATGGGATTTCGAATGGGATTGTACCACAGCTATAGATCACTTTGGAAAGACTCAACAAATTGACTGTTGAGTCTTCAATTCATGGCACAGCATATTTGGGTCTTCTTGGTTTTCTGCCCTGAGGTGTTACTTGTATTGTACAAGTTTAATTTCCAACTGTTTGGGTTTTTTTACGTCATTGTCAATTGTCCCCCCTCCCCCTTTTTTTTACAGGCAGAGTGGACAGTGAGAGAGAGACAGAGAGAAAGGTCTTCCTTTTGCTGTTGGTTCACCCTCCAATGGCCACCGCAGCTGGCACGCTGCGGCCGGCGCACAGCACTGATCCAAAGGCAGGAGCCAGGTGCTTCTCCTGGTCTCCCATGGGGTGCAGAGCCCAAGCACCTGGGCTATGCTCCACTGCACTCCCTGGCCACAGCAAGAGCTGGCCTGGAAGAGGGGCAACCGGGACAGAATCCGGTGGCCAGACCAGGACTAGAACCCGGTGTGCCGGCGCTGCAAGGCGGAGGATTAGCCTAGTGAGCCGTGGCGCCGGCCCAATTGTCCCCTTTTAAATAATTTTTTCTGTTGTTATTACAGTCAAATTAGTTTTGCATATTACTTTGTATATACCAACCTTGTTCAACCTATTTAATAATTGACCATGGAGCCGGAGCTGTGGCACAGTAGGTTATTCCCACACCTGTGGCACCGGCATCCCTTATGGGCACTGGTTCTAGTCTCAGCTATTCCTCTTCCTGTCCAGCTCGTTGCTTTGGCCTGGGAAAGCAGTGGAAGATGGCCTGAGCACTTGGGCCTCTGCACCCACATGGGAGACCTGGAAGAAGCTCCTGGCTCCTGGCTTTGGGTCAGCTCAGCTTCGGCTGTTGCAGCCATTTGGGGAGTGAACCATTGGATGGAAGATCTTTCTCTCTGTCTCCCCCTCTCACGGTCTATAAACCTACCTCTCAAATAAATAAAAAATAAAATCTTAAAAAAAATTTACACGTGAATTATTTAGGATTTTTCCTTAGATAATTTTATTACCCATGAATAACAACAGTTTAATTTTTTTTTTATTTCTGTATTTCTTTTTCTTGCTCTATTGCATTGGCTAGAACCTGCAGCACCAAAACAAGTGGAAACAATGGGAGTTTTTTGTTGTGGGTCCATTGTCCTCTCAAAAGATACATTGAAGTCTTAAACCGTAGTGTGTATGACCGTGACCTTATTTGGAAATAGTTATAGCAGATATGGTAGAGTTAAAGTGAGGCCGTATGGATGTGACCCGACCTCATGAAAAGAGAAGAGACACACAGGTGGAGGAGAGCCCTGTGTGGGGTGGGGACAGGGACTGGAGGGGTGGGTGTGCAAGCCGGGGAGCAGTGGAGGTGGCCCCCAGGAGCTGGAAGAGGCAAGAAGGATCCTCCCCACAAGCCTCACCGAGAGCAGTGGCCCTGCCTTCCTCTGCGGACTGCCAGCCTCCAGGCCCTGTGACGGTAAGGCGCTGTTGCTTAAGTGACAGCTTGTGGGGCTTTGTTCTGGCAGCCCTAGGACATTCATCCACTGGGTCGGCTCCTAATCCTGGAGGGAGGCATTCAGTGTTTCACCAATAAGTGTATTTTCTGAAGGTTTTTTTCATGATTAAGAAAATTTCTTGGGGCCGACGCTGTGGCATAGCGAGTAAAGCCGCCGCCTGCAGTGCCAGCATCCCATATGGCTGCGGGTTCAAGTTCCAGCTGCTCCACTTCTGATCCAGTTCTCCGCTACAGCCTGGGAAAGCAGGAGAGGATGGCCCAAGTCCTTGCACCCCTGCACCCACATGGGAGACCTGGAAGAAGCTCCTGGCTCTTGGCTCCTGGCTTCGGATTGGCACAGCTCCGGCCATTGCAGCCATCTGGAGAGTGAACCAGTGGATGCAAGAACTCTTTCTTCCTGTTTCTCCTTCTCTGTGTAACTCTGACTTTTAAATAAATAAATCTTAAAAAACAAACAAACAAACTGAAATCCTTTGGGGCCGGCGCCATGGTGCAGTAGGTTAATCCTATGCCTGTGGCGCCGGCATCCCATATGGGCACCAGTTCTAGTCCCAGCTGTTCCTCTTCCAATCCAGCTCTCTGCTGTGGCCCAGGAAAGCAGTAACTCTCAAATAAATAAAATAAAATAAATTCTTTTTAGTCTTAGTTTGCTAAGAATTTTTATCATACATTTTTCTTTGATTTTTATCACTATCACTTATTGAAGTCAACACATACCATATGATTTTCCCATATCTGTTAATATGATGGGTTGCATTAATTTTCAAATCCTAGAAATTGTCTTAACCTTTTTTTTAAAAAAAAAAAAACTTTATTTATTTATTTGAGAGGCAGAGTCACAGGCAGTGAGGGGAGAGACAGAAAGGTCCCCCATCCACTGGTTCACTCCCCAAATGGCTGCAACCTTTCTATATATTACTAAATGTGGTTTGCTAGTAAGTTTTTGCAAACAAACGTACCAACAACTTTTTTTTTTTAAATAAAACATTTTACCAGGAGCTTCAGAAAAACAAAACAGTAGGTAAGGTATCACTTTAGCTTTCTAGTTTAGACCAAATTGATAACCTTGTGCCATTTTGCTGTTCGTGAGTAAAGGTGCTAATTTTATTTTCAGGATATTCGAATCTAAATTCATGAAGGAGACTAGGAACATACCTCAGCCGCAGCTTCTTGTCTGTTTGCTGTCAGGGTTAAGGTGAGTTGGCCAGTGATAGCTTTTTTTCCTGTTTCCTTAAGGGTTTATGTGGGATTGCCATTTCTTCTTTTTATTTTTTTTTTTAAAGATTTATGTATCTATTTGAAAGGCACAGTTACAGAGAGGCAGAGGCAGAGAGAGAGGTCTTCCATGCACTGGTTCACTCCCCAGATGGCCACAACAGCCGGAGCTGCACTGATCCACAGCCGGGCGCCAGGAGCTTCTTCCGAGTCTCCCACGTGGGTGCAGGGGACCAAGTATAGGGGCCACCACTGCTGCCCCCTGGGTGCACATTGGCTGGAAACTGGACTCGGAAGTGGAGCCAGACCTCACCCCCAGCCATCCGGATACAGACACCTCTGTGCCAAATGCCTGCCTGAGATGAATTCCTAATTCATCCGTCTTTAATCTTCCCTTTTTATGATAGTCTCTGTGCAAATAAACCAAGAAAGGCTTTAGCTGCTTCCTGAAAGTTTTGCTGTGGAGTGTTTTCATTATCAGTCAGTTAAAATGTTTCCTGATTAACTTTTTTATTTCTGTCTTTATCCATGTGTTGTACAGAAGTATAGCATCTTATTTCCAAAACATGACCTTAACAGAATCACTCTCTTGGTGATTTTGAGTATAGTTGCATGGTGGCCAGGGAGCATACTCCGTATTCTTTTATTCTTTTGAAATACGTAAGAATCGATCTGCTAGGATTTGAATAGTTTTATTGTTTCTGCCCCTTTTCGGTTCAGTAAACGATCCATAGTTTAGGTTTGCTGGTCCTTATGAGCCTTTTCATCAGCTTGCCACAAAGCTACTGTGGCAAATATATTAGAATAATCATTATGACTCTGGATCACCCGTTTCTCCACATAGGTCTGTAATTTCTGTCTTTATACATTCTTCATTGTATTTTTCTAGGATAATCTATTGATGAATTAAAATTGTTGTCATTGTTTTCCTTGGGTCATTTTTTATGTCTAGCAATGCTTTTAGCCTTAAAGTCTGATGAAGATGTGTTACTGAATGCATGGTTTATCCTTATCTGTGTTTCGACTTTTACTCTTTCAATCCTTATGTTGCAATATCTCTTGAAGATAGTGTAAATTATTTTTTTTTAAATGAAGTTGGATAATATTTAAATAGAACATGTAGCCTGTCTTTCCTTAAACTTCATGTTTGATTGTAAATCTAATATCTTAATATTTTCTTTCTATCGGAATCTGTTTTGTGCTCCCCTTGTCCCCTTTCTCGCCTTATTTCTACTTCATAGAACAGATCTTAATTTTGTTGGACTGATAGTTAACACGTTCTCTTTCACTGTGAATTCTTTAAGAGGCAATGTTAGCTGCTACTTTTATTCTCTTTCTGGCCACCATAAGGGGGCAGGACACTTCTATTTGTCCTCTGTGGAACGTATGCAGGTATGGTCATGTATTTTATTTTACCCCGCAGCACGTAATCACTGTTGTTTAATAAAGCCACGCACACGTAACAGTATCCACACATTGGCCTCCTCCTTGGTTTTCCTTACTTCCTGCCTTTCTGGCTTTAGACGGGTGACCCTGTTTCTTCTGCCCGAAGTGTAATTCCATTTGGTATTTCCTGAAGTGCCGTCTGCTGCTAACATTTGTTTTGTTTCTTTGTCTGAAGATGGTGTTTGACCTTCTTGCCTGAATGGTAGTTTTGCCCAGCATGAAACCATTTTCTTTTGGCAGCGTGAATGTGTCATTTCTTTTTGGCCTGTAGCTTCCATTCTTTCCCTTGAGAAATCTGCAGTTCATCTCGTAGCTGCTCCCTTGAAAGGACCCCATCTTTCTTCGTGAGAACGACTTTACGTTTTTTGTCTCTGGCTTTGGCTTTCTCTGCAGTTTGACTAGCTTGTACTTCCACATACATTTCTTCTCATTTGTCCCCTCTCAGGAAGCCTCAGGATTCCTCCCCTCTGTGACTTGAGGTCTTTCTGACTTTGGCAAATGCTCATTCATTCTTCAAAAGCCCTTATAATCAACCTCACTCTGCTAAGGCAGTTACTGTCATTTGTGTACGTTAGTCTCTTTCAGATACTAAGAAACAGTTGAAGTGATGTCACCATCGTGTGAAACGGAACAATTAAAGATACACAGGACCAGCACTGTGGCAGTAGTGGGCTGCTCCAGTGCCAGCATCCCATATGGGCACTGGTTCAAGACTCAGCTGCTCCATTTCTGATCCAGCTCCCTGCTAATGTGCCTGGGAAAGCAGCAGAAGATGGCCCAAGTGCTTGGGCCCCTGCACCCACATGGGAGACCCCGAAGAAGCTCCTGACTCCTGACTTTGGCCTGGCCCAGCTCCGCCATTGCAGTCATTTGGAGAGTGAACCAGCAGATGGAAGCTTGCTCTCTCGCTGTCTCTCTCTCTCTCTTTCTTCCTCTCTCTATTTCTATTTTTCAAATAAAGAAATTAATCTTTATTTGAAAAAAAAAAGACCTTGGTTTAATTAAAAAAATCTATATAAGATGCTGGTTTTTTTTTTTTTTTAAAGTTCTTGAGGTTGTATATGATCAGACCCCTCAATGACCTCTTTGACTTCATCTCTCTCTGTCTCTCTCTTTTTTTTTCTTTTTTCTTTTTTTCTTTTTTTTTTTTTTTTTGACAGGCAGAGTTAGAGAGCCCAAATGGCTGCTGCGGCTGGCGCTGCACCGATCCGAAGCCAGGAGCCAGGTGCTTCTCCTGGTCTCCCACGGGG
Source organism: Oryctolagus cuniculus (assembly GCF_964237555.1). NCBI lineage: Eukaryota > Metazoa > Chordata > Mammalia > Lagomorpha > Leporidae > Oryctolagus > Oryctolagus cuniculus. Next base: position 12,704,849 of record NC_091437.1, read on the forward strand.
TGCAGGGCCCAAGCACTTGGGCCATCCTCCACTGCACTCCTGGGCCACAGCAGAGAGCTGGACTAGAAGAGGAACAACCAGGACAGAACCAGTGCCCCAGGAGGCTGGTTTTGTAGCAGTGAATTAAGCTTCTACTTAGGACAGTCACATCCTGTATGGAAGTGCTAGTTTGAGTCCCTGCTGCTCTGCTTCCAGTCCAGCTTCCTGCTAACGGGAGTGATGGATGATGGCCCAGGCACTTGGGGCCCTGCCGCCCTGGTGAGAGATCTGGTTGAGTCCCTGGCTCCTGGCTTCAGCCTAGACTGGACCTGACTGTTGTGGCAATTGGGGTATAAACGAGCAGATGGAAGATGCTTCTCTGTTTCTCCCTCTCTCTGCCTTTCAAATAATAAATCTTTGGCTGGATAGGTAGGTAGACAGAAAAAATGTAGGACTGACTATGAAACAAAACCCAAGCATGGCAAATATGAATTATAAAACGATTCGCTGGTCTGTTGGCTGTCGTTAGTAAAATCAAAATAAACAACAGTTGTATAATATTTCCATAGCTTGTCTCTTTGTTCCTGTAGTTTCAATTCATCACAAAGAAGACTGCTTGTATTTTATTAATTTTTTGTGAGTGTCAAAGAGTGTAGTTTTGCCATATTTAGTTTTTTTCTTTCTGCTACTTGTAATATAAATATCATCCTCAAAACTGCATTTCAGTGTCTTTCAAAGCTCGTTATGTTTTGTCTGTGATATTAACTTTTCCCCTCACTTACATAAATAACATCTTAGTTAAGTCAAATATTACTTTCCCCTCAAAGTATTTCAGAACTGGCACCAGTGCCTGTGTTAGCTTCACTTTTAGCGAGCGAATGTCTCAGGCCTTTGTTGGTCACTGGCTGTATCAGTGGGAGGTTTCGCCTGGTAAGTTTCTTTCAGGTGTTGGGATGAGGGAAGAGCGCATCAGGTGGTGGTGGAGAATCCAGGGTAGGGCCCTGGCATTGGGGTGAAATTATGGGACCCTCACATTGTACTTGCCTTCAGCATGCCCAGCACGGGTTTCGGGAGCGATTCCTTCATGTGAAATGCCCTCCCTTTTGAGCTACCCCTGCCAAACTTCCAGAGGTAGAATCTCCATGGGATTAAAAGCTGCACTACTTTTATTTGCCATCCTGGACAGAGCTGACTGCCCTGGCGCTCGCCTTCCTCGTCTTCAGCATCCAGCAAGATCCAGAAGCAGCTCCATGAACGCTGAACATGAAGACACCTCAAGGAGTTTCGGAGGTGGGACGTGGGCCTGAGCAGGATCTAAGACCGGGCGGAGGTACAGGAGCTGCAAGCCTAGTGGAGACTGAGCCCTTAGGAGAAGCCTGCAGAGGGGAAGCCCGACCCGCGGGGGCGCCTGCTGTGTGCACACATACAGCGCCCTTGACCCCGGGAGGAGGTGCTGTTAGAAACTTGCAGAACCGAGGCCCTGAAGTTCAGCTGACAGTGTCAGGTGCCTGCTTCCAGGTAGCCCACGCGTGATGGTGACTGCGCCAGCGGCTAAGCTGTCACAGTAAGTGCCCAAGGGCGGCTGGATTTGCGCATGGCTGTTGGGAACCAACAGCTGGCGAGGAGGAAGTCAATACGGTTCTTGCGACTGAAAGTGAAGCAGGAGATTAACTGACTATTGATTTAGTCCCACAAACTAAGGAGCATGTGTTGATGTGAGAGCACCAACCTCTCGTTCTGTGAACCCCCGCTGCGCCCGCGTGCGCGCAGGTGGCGGCGTTGATCTCGGCTCCACTGCGTCTTCCCCAAGTCTTCCTGCGCCCCTGGTTCCCGATCCTTCCTTGCAGCCGATCTGCTACTGAATTGATCGGCGTGTTTCTGCTCTGTCCTATTCGCCGTTATTTAGTGCCCACCGCGGCTGCCAACTTTAAACAGTCTTCGTGTAAATGTTTGTTCCTAAACCTTTGCTGATAGGTGTGTTTTATGTAACAGTTATGGAGCCCATTAACATGATGCCCTAAAACACAAAAAAGAGACCAAAGAGATTTATAAGCATATGAAATGCCCTCACCAGAGACAGTTGGAATAATAAATCCAAAGTCAAAGGAACATTTGTAGCGTTCCTGCCAGTGGATTTATCCACTTCAAAACACGTTTTGTGGGCCTGAATCGTGCCGTATATTATTTCCACTGCAAATACAAACTGACTCTCATTGATTGATAATGACTTTTCATTGTGTCTGAAAAAACTCACTGATGGAGAAGAGAGAAATTCCATCATCAGCACTTTGGTGTCATTTGCATTCCAGTTAAGAAACATTGCCTACATGAGTTTTCTCAAAACATTGGAAATTTAGGAACATTCCAGTTACTCACATTTTAAATGATGTTAAATCAGAGCATTATTATTATTAAAAGAAATTAAGCCAAATTCCAAGGCCAACACGAGGTAGCCACAGGAGTGTAGAGGGCGACATTCTCCAGAAACAGACACCCCCACACCCCCCAAAAAACGTGGGCAAAGCCAACCGGTGGCATCTGTCTCCTCGTTAAAACATCAGATTGACAAAGTGCATGTCCTCCTCTGGTTCAGAAAGTTCCCGCTCTGTTAAACATTGACATTCTTACCCCTCTGTGTGTTCCGCACTGGCCACTGGCTCGCCGGCTCTGTGGGTTTCTGCCATATCTTCCCCCATCAGCTGATAAGCCAGGCTCTCCCAGGACTTGTGGCTGGGAGGCTGCTGGGAAGGAGAGCTCCTGGTGCATAGTTGAAATTGTTAACAGCCAACCTGCCTCCCCTTCTCCTGTTTCCTGGCTGGCTTCTTACTGTTCCCTAGACTGCAAGTAGATCAATTGGGACTGAGTGTTCAGGGTGAGAGAGCTTGAGCCTCCGCCCGGTGGTTTCCTTTGCTTTCCTTGGGGTGAAAAGACCCTGGTCTCATAAATGGAGCCCATATGCACTATCGCAGCATTACCCCAGGGCCTTCAAACTGGATTCAAGTAGAAGATAACCTGTAAGCCACTGCCTCTACATCGCTCTGGACAAACGAGCTAATACAGTCTTCTAGGGGTGGAAACAGAGTTCTTGGTGGCCCCTCAAATGTGTAGCTGTAGGTCTGGGGCTATTGAACATCTTTGAAGCAGAGTTATGCATCCATGAGTACAAGGGATCGTCAACACATGCATGGAAAAATGAGGAACACAGTGTCCAAAGTCCCCAAGTAAATTCGGTGCTATCTTGGATGTTTTTCCTTCCAGCCTGCACTTGTTTGGTTCCTGCAGTGTTACACTTTATGTTTTCATTGACTTCAATTAATGTCCTGCCCTGGGATGGTTTGTGTAATGTTGATGAGTTAGAACTTGTTTTGGGAAGATGGAGAATAATTTGTAGAAATGAGCAACATTTTTTTAGAATCCATTTCTCCAATGACAACAGCAAACAAGAATGTTCAAAAGAAAAGGTGTTTGGGGCCGGCGCTGTGGCTCACTTGGTTAATCCTCCGCCTGCAGCACCAGCATCCCATATGGGCGCCGGATTCTAGTCCCGGTTGCCCCTCTTCCAGGCCAGCTCTCTGCTGTGGCCCAGGAGGGCAGTGGAGGATGGCCCAGGTGCTTGGGCCCTGCACCTGCATGGGAGACCAGGAGGAAGCACCTGGCTCCTGGCTTCGGATCGGCACAGTGCGCCGGCTGTGGTGGCCATTTGGGGGGTGAACCAATGGAAGGAAGACCTTTGTCTCTGTCTCTCTCTCTCACTGTCTAACTCTACCTGTCAAAAAGAAAGGTGTTTGCCTCTGGTGAACACCACACAGCAGTGTTGCAGTGTAGGAGCTGAGAATGGAACTTGAAAGGGGGCAGGGAGCCATGGGGAGTGGTGTGCACACTCACTCCCTTCTCCCACTTCTCCCATCAGCACCCGCAGTCCCCACTGGCTCTCAGGGCCCCAGGAGCTCCTTGTCCACCTTAGGGTGATGGCTGCAGCCAGCCAGGCCCAGAGAGGAATGTGACAGGGATGCCCTTTCCTGTCCACCCTGCTTCTAGAATCTTACCAAATCAGAGCTGAAAGGGCTTCAGTCCCCGCCTCTCGCTGAGCAGATAAGAGTGCTGAGGTCCAGGAAGGTGACCTAACTCAGGGCAGGGCCAGCTGTGTCCCAGGCAGTAGCCCGCTTGCCCTGGGAGCCTTCAGTGTCCCTGGGGCGCAGCTGGGCAGGGGTGACAAGTGTGGCCCTGTGAAAGCTTGAAATGGAAGGAGAAACTCTTCTGTCCGCTCTTGTACCAAGGTTAGCTGGGCTTGGAGGAGTCCCCATCTTCCATTTAGTGAGCAACATGCCAGAAAAACTGGAACATTCTCACATTGTCAATAACAGAAACCAGTAACCTCTTGGTGCCCTTCAAGGCTTGACATCAATGCTGGAATTCTCCATTCTTGGTTCTGGGAGGAGCTTATAAAATTGGTATCTTGGTGTGACTTACAAGCCACAGTTGCAAAAATTAAAGGGGGGGGTTATTTATTAATACCATCACCCAGCGCTTACTAGGAATGGTTGCCTTCAGCTGTGTGTTGTCGCAGTCATGGTGTTCTTGGGCTGAAGTGCAAAGCAGCAGTGAGAAACGATCCGTCACAAGATGCTTGTGATGGCTGGCTGAGAAGACGGACTCCTTCCTGCAGGGGTTGCAGGCCAGGGCATGCTGGGTACCGAGGGAGGGGACACTGACAGGCCTGCACACGTGTCCCCCGTCCTGTCCCGCTGGCCACTCACGTGGAAAGGCTGCACAGGCTCTTAGGACACGCACAGTCCTGGCCAAGAGCATCCCCAGCTTCTCCATTCCTGTAGGGATGGACCCCAAAACCTTCCCAAGAAATCCCAAGTGCTGTCATCCAGTCTTAGACAAGAGCCCAGACTAACACAAAGCAGCGAGTTTTGCTATCGATTTGTTAAAACCGGGTGGAGGGTGTGTTAAGCGCAAGCATGTGTGACTACAGTGATGTAACGTGTGCTCTGCTTCCTTATTTGGCAAGAAACAAAGGGAGGTAAAAGCAGGGAAGGGTTGAGATGCCACCTACTCAGGACCAGTGACGTTTCCTGGACGTCAGACCGTTCCCCGGTTCAGCCAGGCAGCCATCAAACTGTCTCTCCTGCCGTCTGTCCGTTGGCACAGGCCCGTCTGATTCCGCTCTGTACCTTTGGCCCCTAGTTTACATGCCACAAAGTCGGCATCCATAAATGTTTGTACAATAAGTAAATGAAAGGCAATCGCGGGAGAGGTTGGAGCAGTCACACTCCTAAAGCAGCTTTAACTGCAAGATCTGGCAACGTGTGCTTAACTCTGCCAGCTGCATGGAGCAAGGCCCTTCAAGAGGAGGGCTCCTCATAACACCAGCAACAACAGGACGATCTGCTCCGAAACTCTGCACTGAGGACCGGGCCCCTTGCCATTGAGTTCTCCCTCCTTTCTCCCCCGCCCCCCTAGATGGAAGCAGAGAGACAGAGAAAGAGATGGATAGAGTCCTCATCAACTGGCTCACTCCCCAAATGTCCACACAGGCCAGGGCTGGATGGGGCTGAAACCAGGAGTCAGGTACTCAGTCCAGGTCTTCTGGGTGGGTGACAGGACCACAACTAGTTGAGGCATCACCACTGCCCCCCTGCATTAACAGGAAGCTGGAGTCAGGAGCCAGAGCTGGGAATCAAACCCAGTGCTCCCATATGGGACATGGGCATCTTAACCACTAGGCTAAACACTTGCTTCCATTTTCTTCTGCTTCTTAAAAAATTGGGTTTTGTTTGTCATTTTGTTCATCTTCATAGCCAACCAAAAAAAAAAAAAAAAAAAAAAAAAAAGGAAAGCTATAAACTCGCTAGGGATCAAACCCAGGCACTCTCATCAGGGATGTAAGTGTCTATACTGGCATCCCTAGGATACATGCCTGCCCTGACCTTGAACCCTGACCCTCCATTGTGCTACACAGGCCTAAGTGCTTGTGTAGGACTGAAGAATATTTTAAGGGGCTGCTGTTGTGGCCTAGTAGGCTAAGCCACTGCCTGCAGGGCCGGTGTCCCATATGGGCCCTGGTTCCAATCCTGGCTGCTCCACTTCTGATCCAGCTCCCTGCTAATGTGCCTGGGAAAGCAGTGGAAGGTCACTCAAGTAATTTTTCCTGCACCCACGTAGGAGGCCCAGAAGAAGCTCCTGGCTCCTGGTTTCTGCCCAGCCCAGCCCCGGCTATTGTGGCCATTTGGGGAGTGAACCAGCAGATGGAAGACCTCTCTCTCTGCATCTCTGTAACTCTGCCTTTTAAATAAGTATAATAAATCTTTTAAAAAAAAGAGAATGTTTTAAGAAAATAGGAAGAGACTCAGGATGGTGATTTATGTGCGAAGTGTTAATTATGTTCAGCTTGAACCGATTTGTTGATCAGACTCGTAGAGATGCTTGTATGTAGTCTGTTTTGCCCTCCAGGCTACTCTGTTGATTCTTTTGCTAGCCCAAGGTGAAATCCTCTGTCTTTCCTCTCTCCCTTCTCACTTTCTTGTTTCATCCTGCTTTGAGCGCTGGGTCTCCTGGTTGCGTCTCTGAGTGCAGAACCTCTGTGGCTTTGTGAGCACTGGGGGTCCCTTAGCTTGCTGCCCACGGGCTCATCCTACCTGATTTCCTCTTTCACTGATCCCGCAGCTGCTAGGCCCCAAGCCGCTTCCTTCTAGTTCTTGGTCTTGCTCAGAGCATCCCAGCTCCTGCTCCCAAGTCCTCCCTTGGGCTTCTTTGTATCTCAGCCCAGTGGCCTGTATGGATAGAAAGTATCAAATATGGGCCGGCGCCGCGGCTCACTAGGCTAATCCTCTGCCTTGCAGCGCTGGCACACCAGGTTCTAGTCCCAGTCGGGGTGCCGGGTTCTGTCCCGGTTGCCCCTCTTCCAGGCTAGCTCTCTGCTGTGGCCAGGGAAGGCAGTGGAGGATGGCCCAAGTGCTTGGGCCCTGCACCCCATGGGAGACCAGGAGAAGCACCTGGCTCCTGCCATCAGGTCAGCGCGGTGCGCCGGCCGCAGCACGCCGGCCGCGGCGGCCATTGGAGGGTGAACCAATGGCAAAGGAAGACCTTTCTCTCTGTCTCTCTCTCTCACTGTCCACTCTGCCTGTCAAAAAAAAAAGTATCAAATATGAAGAAACTTCAAAAAAGGTAATAGAAAATGGAAGTAGAAGATTTTTATTTTGGTGCCAAAAAAACCCTACTGAAACCCATGCATAAGAGGGTCTTCAAAAAACTCATAGAAAATGGGTTTTATAAGAATGCATTCCTGTAGTTAAATTTTTTAAAAAAATTGTTTTTTAAAAATGTTTGATCTTTGCTTAGTATATACTGAGTTGATCTTCTGTATATAAAGATAATTGAAAATGAAACTTGATGAAGAGTGGGATGGAAGAGGGAGTGGGAGACGGGATGGTTGCGGGTGGGAAGGAGGTTATGGGGGAAAAAGCCACAACAATGCAAAAGTTGCACTTTGTAAATTTACATTTATTAAATTAAAAAAACCCACAAAAATAAATAAATAAATAAATAAATAAATAGAAATGTATTTGAAAGAGTGACAGGGGGAGAGAGATCTTCATCTGCTGATTCACTCCCTAAATGGCTACCTTGGCCGGGGCTGAGCCAGGCCAAAGCCAGGGGCCAGGAACTTCATCCTAGTCTCTCATGTGGGTGGCAGGGGCCTATGCACTTGGGCCATCTTCTGCTACTTTCCCAGGCACATTAGCAGGGAGCTGGATCAGAAGTGGAGCACCAGGACTCAGTCTGGCACTCTGATGGGGAATGCCAGCGTCACAAGAGGCCGCTGATTGCAATGTTTTTTTGCACTAAAATGAATTTACCTTTTAATTCTGATTTCTGTGACTTTTTTTTTTTGACAGACAGAGTGGACAGTGAGAGAGAGAGAGACAGAGAGAAAGGTCTTCCTTTGCCATTGGTTCACCTTCCAATGGCCGGTGCACTGCGGCCAGCGCACTGCGCTGATCTGAAGGTAGGAGCCAGGTGCTTCTCCTGGTCTCCCATGGGGTGCAGGGCCCAAGAACTTGGGCCATCCTCTACTGCACTCCTGGGCCACAGCAGAGAGCTAGCCTGGAAGAGGGGCAACCGGGACAGAATCCGGCGCCCCGACCGGGACTAGAACCCGGTGTGCCCGCGCCACTAGGCGGAGGACTAGCCTGTTGAGCCGCGGCGCCAGCCTTCTGTGACTGCTTTGAAACACCCTCAGAAGTGCTCATCTGTGAATCAGTAATGAGTACCTGAAGCCTGCCCTTGACATTCATCATTTTTATTCCTTAAGGAAATTGGAACTTAAAATATCATGTGCAAAAAAATATATATTTTTCTCCCCTCCTCCTTTTTTTAAGCCTCATTTTTATTTGGAACCTCTGTTCATCACTTCATGGTTTAATGATGCACTTAGTGCAGTGATTTAAACGTTTGTCTCCCTGAATGCATGGAGGAGTTCAGTTCCCAGAGGCTTAGGTCAGTGGCACTGAGAGAGCGGTAAGCTCAGCCAGCTCTATTCAGAGGCAAGGCCTCTGGGGAGTGGCTGCATTGGAGTGGGCCGTCATGGTGGAGCTCCCACAGAGGCATCCTGGCGGCTTTGTCAGGAGAGGGAGCAACCACACAAGCATAGGCAGGTCGGCACGGCACCTGTCTCTTGCCACGTGCCATGACAGGACTCTGCCAGCAAGAAGACACTACAAAGGCTGGGCCAGCGGGATCTGCCTGGTCTTGGATCATGAACCTCCATAGCTGTGAGCCAACATAGCCTCTTTCCTTTATAAAATAGCCTGCCTCAGATCTATCTATCTATCTTTCTTTCTTTCTTTCTTTCTTTCTTTCTTTCTTTCTTTCTTTTCTTTTCTTTTCTTTTTTTTTTTTTTTTTTTTTTTTTTTTTTTTTTTTGACAGGCAGAGTTAGACAGAGAGAGAGAGAGACACAGAGAAAGGTCTTCCTTCTGTTGGTTCACTGCCCTAATGGCCACCACAGCCGGCACTGCTCCAATCCAAAGCCAGGAGCCAGGTGCTTCTCCTGGTCTCCCATGCGGGTGCAGGGCACAAGCACTTGGGCCATCCTCCACTGCCTTCCTGGGCCACAGAGGAGAGCTGGACTGGAAGAGGAGCAACCAGGACAGAATCTGGCGCCCCAACCGGGACTAGAACCTGCGGTGCCAGCGCCCCAGGTGGAGGATTAGCCTAGTGATCCGTGGCGCCGGCTCAGATATTTCATTATAGTAATGAAAAGCTAACAAAGCAGTTACCCCGGCTGATTTAGGTGGCTACTTACACAAGTATCCTAATACATACTTCATACTATTAGACAAATACTGATAATGAAGCAGGAAAAAACACAATAGAGCTTCCTGGCAAATGGCAGGTTGAGCGAGTTTTGCTCATTGTCTAATTTTGCTTCCTCCTGAAACTATGAAAACCATAGTAAAGAGGTTTCCTGGGAAAGGTGACCTCACCAAGGCAGAGTGGACACAACAGATGGACAGGAGGGGTCTCGCGCAGACACAGGAAGTCACATTCTCAACCCGCAGTGGGAGAAGCTGGAACTCACCTGACTGACGGGCATGGTCCTCAGGATGCGTGGGAACCAGAGGAGCAGGATGGGACTGGGACGGACAAGTGCAGAGGCGGAGCCAGCTGCCCCTCCACGCTGTGCAGGCAGCTTATTCCCTGAGGGCAGATCCCTGACGTCCGGGCAAGGATGCCAGACAGGGCTTCTGGTAGGGCAGTCACGTTAAAGCAGGGGAATTAAGTGACAGCTCATACAGCGAATGCTCGGGCCTCCCACCTTTTCTTCCCCACTGATGCTCAAAATGTAAGAAACCAGCTTTTTTCTTCTTAGACTGAAGACAGAAATTCTGGAACCTATCTGCTCTAGAGGAAACACCTAGAGATGCCTATGCCCAACAAATAACCCAGCCAGCTCCTTTTACAATGAAGCTCAATGTGGGCAAACCCAAACCAAACATCTCAAAACTCCCGATCAGCTTTCTGGTCCTCCCTTCAACCCAAGCAGGCACCAGGATTGCCGGGTAGGTGAGGGTGCCACTCACCGGAGAGCAGAGGCCATAGTCGACCAAGAGGGAGAAAAGCAACCTGGAGCGATCAGAGCAATGCAGAGAAGAAAGCAAAGCACACAAACATCTAAAAAAGATCAGTCATGTCCAAGGGTTAGCTAACAACTGTTACAAACCAGCACCATCATTGTCACAGCAAAAACTTAGGAACTTTCAAAGAATAAAACATAGTTTTTAGAGTTTGAGTGGAAGAGCAGACATGTTATTAGAGCTGGCATTAGAAATGCTGAAAAAGAAAGCCGAATGAATCTTTAAGAAAACAGAGGAAAGGGGCCGGTGCTGTGGCAGAGTGGATAAAGCTGCAGCCTGCAGTGCTGGCATCTCATATGGGAGTCGGTTCGAGTCCCAGCTGTTCCACTTCCAATCCAGCTCTCTGCTATGGCCTGGGATGGCAGTAGAAGATGGCCCAAATCCTTAGGCCCCTGCACCCTAGTGGGAGACCCAAAAGAAGCTCCTGGCTTCTGATGGGCTCAGCTCCTGCCATCAGGGTCAATTGGGGAGTGAACCAGCAGATGGAAGACTTACTTTCTCTTTCTCTCTCTCTCTCTCTCTCTCTCTCTCTCTCTCTCTCTCTCTCTCTCTCCTCTCTGTGTAACTCTGACTTTCAAATAAATAAATCTTTAGAAAAAGAATAAAACATAGTTGTTAGAGATTAAGAGCATAAGAGCAAAAATGTTACTAGTGCTGGCATTAGAAATGAAGAAGAAGAAAGCTGAATAAATCTTTAAGAAAACAGAGCAAAAAGACACCCTCCCAAAAAAGGGAAACTACAGAGATGAAAGATAATAAAATTAGAAAACCCTTACAGAAGTTCCAACGTTAAGAATTAAAAGAAAATAGAGAACAAAGAAAAAGGAAGGGAGGAAAGCATGGAATAAAGTATTAGCAAGAAAAATCCGCACGGCCGAGGCGATGAATGGGCATAGGACCTGTCCAGCATCCAGAATCAAAACCAAGCCACAGCACAGCACCTCAGGAATTCTCCAGGTTCTCTGAGTGAAATGCATTGTGACTTAGGGGTTTAGGAGGACATGCCCACACCATAGATCAAGGAGCATCCATGTGTCCTTATATATAAACAGTTTTTTCACAATAAAAAGTTGTGGGTAGAGACATGCCTGTGAAAAATTAAGGTGTGAAAATGCTGGAAACAGCCCCAAAGTGGCGCTCTCTGAAGACAGAGAGTAAGGGTGAGTCAGAGAGACGGGTGGTTTTTGGGAGAAGTCTTTTGGTTGTTCCTTGTTGACTATCTAAACTATGCACATGCCTCATTTAGGTAAAAATAAAATTTTATGGGCCGGCATGGAGGTGCAGTTGGTTAAGCTGCTGCCTGCAATGCCAGCATCCCAAATAAACACTGATTTGAGTCCTGCTAATTCAACTCTGTGTTAATGGCCTGGGAAAGCGGCAGAAGATGGCTCAGGTACTTGTGCCCCTGCCACCCACGTGGGAAACTCAGATGCTCCTGGCTTCAGCCCAGCCCACTCTTGCCACTTGGCCATCTGGGGCGTCAACTAGCAGATGGAAGTACTCTAACATGATCCCTCTCCCTTCTCTCTCTCTGTCTCCCTCTTTCTCTCTGTAAATCTGCATTTAAATAAATAACCTTTAAAAATTAAAGCGTTAAAATTTTATTTAAAAATGTAACGACAGGGAGAAAAGATTGTCAGTGCAGTTACATTCTGTCGCTGTCCCTGGGAAGTCCTTAACTGCGAGGACAACACGATTCTGGACTATTGATGCATCAAATGCCACTAGACCCCAAGTCAGGATAAATTTGCCGATTTTGTGATGAGACATAGGCTTATTTATTTATTAAAACTTTGTTTTTACTCCTTTAAAGTGTTCTCTCGCTAAAAGTTCAGAATTATGAGTATTTTGCTGATTATCAGATTGTAGCATCTAGAACAGTACTTCATGAGGATGACTTTATCTGCTTGTCCTCAGATTTACCCTTCTCTCCCGTCAACAAGAAAACTTGGTCTTCCAGGTCCCTAGTCTCTAACATGGAAAAAAATATGGAGCATGTGGAACAAAAATAGCTCAAATGTAGAATTGCTTGGGGAATAATTTGGACTTACATAGTTAAACAAAAAATCTCCGAAGTCATATTCACCAGAATTATATCCAAGAACAACGTTTTATTTAGCGACTAACCGAGATGAATAGCAGCTTCAGTAGCTCCAAGCAAAGACTCTATTCATCAAATTTAAGGACACAAGCAAAGGAAATGGATTCATTTCTGGGCCTGATTGAGTTTCCACAGTCAGATGCATTGGAGGGAGACACAAACTGAATGCTCCAATTCTGTGATGGCTGCTTGCGTGTAACCTGGCCTGGAACACCCACCCGTGTGTCCTCAGGTCCAGCCAGGCTCCCCACGTGGAAGAGACTCTTATCTCCAGACTACCGTTAGGAGAGTCAATGACATCTTTGACAAATGCCCGTGAGCCTTCAGCAGAAATACAGCTTTCTCTTAGAACGTGTGAAACAGGAGATGCGTGAACACTGGAATGTGTATGAATGTCTTGGGAATGGGAGGCTCAGCTGAGTGCCTTGCACGTAGTTGCTGCCCTCCCAATGTTTGTTGAATCAGTCAAAGGCCTCTTGTTCAACTGATCCTGTTTGCCACTGTTGTAAGATTTATTTTCGCCTTCCTCTCCATCGTCTTGAGAGTCTGCTTGGGAGCCACTGGCTGTTCTCCCGTGGTGTCCCACTGCCACTTCCAGCTCTTTAGAGCCACTCTGTCTCTGGCTTGATGTCTTAACCAGCCCCAGAGAGTAGGATCCATGAAGTCTGTCTTGTTCACAAGGCACACAGCAGATGCTTGCAAGATCCCAGCTCTGAAATCCAGGCGTGCTTCCGACTTTCTGTTCTCACATCTGGGACGCTTGCTTCGTGTTAGGATGCTAAGACCTTAGTGAATTCATCAACTTGGAGTTTCAGGCCTTTCCCTGCAAGATGGAAGGCCCTACATGTGGGATCCAAGTTAGCCTGTTAGCTATGAGACATCAGACAGTTTGCTTAATATCCCTGAGCTTCATTATTTTCATCTCAAAAAGGAAATGATGGAATCATCAGAAAGATTCTGATGATACTTGAATGAGTTTTTTTAATATATGAGCCAAGATCGTCTTGGTATATCTGTAAATATATACACATAGATGAAATAGTCGACAATGTGAGATCAGTTCTGTCTACAGCCCAAGCTGCAGATGCATAGAGTTCCTTGGACATGGTGATAAGAAGCTGCAAACTGTAATCACTTGCAGCCTTTGTTTGGTCCAAAAAGACTAATAGATTTATTATATCCACTTAGGATGAGATTCACTAAAATGCTCGCTTCGGTCAGAAAGTATATCAACTCATCTTTCTTGGTATATTCGTGTCTTAGATGAATTAAAAGTGGGGGATGAACTTCATACTCATATATAACTTGGTACATAAAAACTCCAAATATGGAGCCCAGGAAGCATCTTTCTTTGGAATTTTTAGGGGTCTGTAGTTATTCTGAATTTCCCACTTGGGGCCTGACTCCCAAATGCAGATTTGTGAGAGCTTTACAGAATTTGGGAACTGACGTGTTTGAGGCTGGACACCTGGCGTGTGTTCAGTCATAAAACTGAGTCAGTATCACATGGCAACATACATTCTGGCTAGACAGAACTGTTACCATTGTAACTGAAACACCTATGTCTAGTTGGTGTGAAAGGATTTTAGTGCTAATTGATGAATAGTGCTAAGTAAATAATTTGACTGCAGGATTTTATCAGGTGGTTGGAATCTCACAGTGACATGAAATGACTATGGTATTATAAAGAAAAGTAAAGTTAAATAGTCTAGATTATTTGTGAGATTCTGTAAAACATTAGCTCTTCAAATTGTCTCTTAAAATATTTCAAAAGTTATCAGCTAGCATACTTTGGGGACATAGTGTAGGGATATAAAGTCAGTGCAGAGTAACTTACCCCTGGTTATGCTATAAATATGCAACGTAAATATATAAAAATAAATGTAAAATGTAAAAAAATATATAAATGAGGACTTCCCTTGCTTATTAGCAAATTCCTGTGGGGCTGAATGAAAGAGAGACAGAGATAGGGAAAGAAACTCAGTCTTCGAGAAGTACTTTCAAACTGCTTTGATTTGTGGATAATACTTAAGTTATTTTGTGTTTTCAGTTTTTATTTTATTATTAGAGAGAAACAGAGAAAGCTCCCATTCACTTGTTCACTTCCCGGCTGGAGCTGAGAGCCAGGACCTCATTCCGGGTGGTGGGAACCCATGAATGGAGCCATCACCACTGCAGGAAGCGGGAGTTGGAGGCCAGAGACAGGCACTGAACTCAGGCTCCCCAGTGTGGGGTGCGGGCCCCCCAACCAGTGTGTTAACCACTAGGCTAAGTGCCCACCACGCATCTCTTATTTTTAAGTCAAATTTCCCTTATCTTGATTGAACTAAACAGAGACTTGACTGGAATGCGGGAGCCTTATTTTTGTTTGTTTTATAAATGGCAACTACGTAGTAAGCCGTTGCAACCACAAAGTGAGTCCTATTTGTTTTCCTAAACTTTCGATGCTTTTGCATCTCCTTTCCGTATTCCTGTCATTGCCACATAGAAAATCTTGTGAGAACCTGCTACAGGGTAGCCTGACTATACCTCAAACACCCAAGCGTCACTGATTCCATCATGGTTCCGCCACCTGTCCATGGTGTTTGTGATGTGTTCTAAAATGCCGTCTACCTATTTAAATAAAAATGATCTGTTGTAATCCGGTGCTTACAATGTTTAATTAAAAATAGAAAGTTGTGGCCGGTGCCACGGCTCAGTAGGCTAATCCTCCGCCTTGCGGCGCCGGCACACCGGGTTCTAGTCCAGTCGCGGCACCGGATTCTGTCCCGGTTGCCCCTCTTCCAGGCCAGCTCTCTGCTGTGGCCCGGGAGTGCAGTGGAGGATGGCCCAAGTGCTTGGGCCCTGCACCCCATGGGAGACCAGGAGAAGCACCTGGCTCCTGCCTTCGGATCAGCGCGGTGTGCCAGCCGCAGCGCACCGGCCGCGGCGGCCATTGGAGGGTGAACCAACGGCAAAGGAAAACCTTTTTCTCTGTCTCTCTCTCTCACTGTCCACTCTTCCTGTCAAAAAAACAAAGGAAGTTGTGAGGTCTTCTGTCACCACTCCGATCTTGTAAAAGCATGAAAACTAGCTCTCCAGTTTCTGAGTGTACGTGTTAAAGACTGCATCTTCAGTAACAGCATCGAGCTTTTTATTTCAGTTTTAGATGAATTTAAAATGCCCGGCGATCTCGTTTTGCTCGTGGAATAATCCTGTGGCGTAGGCGACGTCCGTCCTGTGGGTCTTGCTTCACTCAGTGAGGAAGCTGCGACCCAGCTGGCTTCAGTTCGCCGTGCAGAGTGAGACAGCTGAGAGCTGCGGCGGTCAGGGCTCAGTCGCTGGTCCTCTTGCTCCTATTTCTGGACCCTCGCAACACTGTGCAGCGCCACCTCTGCCTGGTCCCAGAACACTTGCATTGCCCCAAAAGAAAAGTGTACCCCGTGAAGCCGTACTCTGTGTCCCCTGCCCCCAGCCCTTGCTCCCTACTTCTCTAGGTGTCCCTAGTCCATTTCGTATACTTGTAATCGGACGGAAAGAGAAAGGAGAGGTGGGGGTGGATGGCAGCCGCCCTCCCTGCTGGGGCTGTGTGCACCTGCACGAGGTGCTGGGAGTTAATCTGCACATGCACCTCTCCCCACACTTCCCCTTTGCCTTCTCCTTTGCATCCGTGGCTCAGTCCATCATCTGGGGAAAGATGAATGGTCCAACACCTGATCACTGGTGGTAGGAGTGGCATTTGTCCCCCCTTAGGCTCGCACCTCGGGTGACTTCAGTGGAGTCTGGGAGACAGAGGAGCTTTGCTTTTGCCTCCAAACTGGCAAAAAGGTTCTCCTGGGCCAGGGTTGGGGAGAGGAGGCCAGGAGGAGTTGGGGTCCCAGCACAAGGCATCTGTGCTCTACTTCCCAGTGTAGCCTGGGGACAGTGAGGCCCCAGGGAGGGAGCGGGTGGCGTGGCCTGCCCAGCGTGCACTGACTGTCCCCCACATTCCAGGTCCTGCATATGGGGAGCTGTGGCTGTGCTACCTTCTGTCGTGAAGGAGACTGTTCTTGTGCTGAGAGCCAGGGTGTGGAGATGGAGAACATTTCCTGGAGGAACCAAGTAGAGCCAGGGGAATCCCAAGGCTCCTTCTAAGAGGGGGACAGGAGAGCAGGACCAGTGAGGAAGTGATGGTGATGGTGATAGTGATGGTGATGGTGGTGATGGTGGTGATGGTGATGATGGTGATAGTAATGGTAATGTGATGGTGATGGTGGCGATGATGGTGATGGTGGTGATGGTGATGACAGTGACGGTGATGGTGGTGATAGTGGTGATGGTGATGGTGATGATGGTGTTAGTAACGGTAATGTGATGGTGGTGATGGTGGTGGTGATGGTGACAGTGATGATGGTGATGGTGGTGATGGTGACGGTGATGATGGTGATGGTGGTGATGGTGACGGTGATGGTGGTGATAGTAACGTTAATGTGGTGGTGATGATGGTGGTGGTGATGGTGGTGGTGGTGATGGTGATGTGACGATGGTGATGGTGATGGTGACGATGGTGACAGTGACGGTGATGATGGTGATAGTAATGGTAATGTGATGGTGGTGATGGTGATGGTGATGACAGTGACAGTGATGGTGGTGATAGTGGTGACAGTGATGATGGTGATAGTAATGGTAATGTGATGGTGGTGATTATGGTGATGGTGAGGGTGATGGTGACGGTGATGGTGACAGTGATGATGGTGATGATGGTGGTGATAGTAACGGTAATGTGATGGTGATGTTGGTGATGGTGATGGTGACTCACTGCTGCTGGATTTGAAGAGGGAGGAAGGTGCCACAACCAAGGTTTGCAGGAAATCTCCAGAAGGCAGCAACAACCAGGACCCAGTCCTTCTCTGGACCTTCTGGAAGGAGCAGGCCCTGCTGACATCTTGATTTTAGCCTCTAAGAAATGTGTCTGGAGTTCCAGCTTCCTCAACGGTAAGATGATATTTGTGTAGCTTAAGCCACTGAGTTGTGGTGGTTTGTGATAACCCAGAGGGACAAGGGATGCTTCGGCAGTGACCAGTGTGCACTGCTGACCAAAGACACAATGGGCTGCCGCACCTAGTGCCTTGCAACCAGATGCACTCCAGAACTTCTTGTCTCCATCTTGAGGGAGGTGGAGGACCCTCCAAGTGAAATTAAACATCTGTCGCCCAGGACTAGGGAGTACTTGGAATATAAACAAAGGCAGCGACCATCCCTACACGCTGAGCTCGGGCTGACATTCCTGCTGTCTGCATGATGGCGGTGTCCATTGTGTGCTGCATGCTTGACGCATGCTTGTTCTGGTTCGTCTTCACAACCAGCGAGGTCAGCACCCTCATTGTAACCTTGATTTCTCCATGAAGCTGTGCCACACAGGGAGCTTTGGGGATGGGAAAGGCTATATTTAATTATTTTGAATATAAACAGTTGTAATGAGTTACAGGTTCATTCAAAATTTGCAATCAGTTTGCCCCAAATGCCACCAAACAGCTCCGACATCCATGTAACCATCTGCCAAGAATTTGTGCAGCATCGAAAGCGTTTACAACACCAGTCATCTAATTATCAACCTCAGCAGTGGGGATTTTGTGTTGGAAACACACTACTACACAGCAATGCAAATCAAGTACACCTTCCTTCTGCACTGTAACCAACGATCATGAAAACGAGCAACATGCGTGCCTGCTGAAGATGCAGGAGAAATGCAAGCAACACAAACGAAGCACAGCTGCCAGGGAGGACGGCTGAGCTCCTGCTGTGTCGCCCTTGGCCTTCGCCAGCCTTGGCTGCAAATCACTGCCACGTTTTCCTGTGCCCCTGAGAATTCCTCAGCGTGTGGGGGAGTGTGTCACTTATGGTCAAGTTGGGACCATCTTTGGTAAAGAAAAAGGATCTATTAACACTTGCACCGGGGGTGAGGTTTGCTGTAGACGTTCACGGTGCTGCTTGGCCCCCTCACATCAGAGTGCCTAGGTTTGAGTCCCAGCACTGGAGCCTGATTCCAGCTTTCTGCTAATGCGTGCCCTGGGAGGCTGCTGGGGTTGGCTCAAATGGCTGGGCACCTGCCAGCCACGTGGGAGACCCACACTGACTTTTCAGCCCTAGCTGTGGCCAGCGTTTGGAGGGTGAGCCAGAGGGTAGGAATTCTCCTTGTCTTTCATATACAATAAACACTTTCAAGCTAATTACATTGGGATAACTGTTGTAACTCCACCCACTGGAGCCAGACGGGCCATGTGGGCATTTTACTTGCAGCAATTCTGCAACTTGGAGACTCGCTTGTTCGTTCTTGGCACATTTTATCGCAAGTGTTTGGATAGTGAGACTTTGGTATTTTCTTTTTTCCTGTCTTCCAGACAATAGAACGCAAGACTTGAAGAGGATGAGCACCTGTCCTGGGTCACACAGAAATGTCCACAGCAGAGCACGAATTCAAACCCAGGCCCATGAGTTTTGTGTTATGGTTTTTGTGAGTCATTTCAAAGACCCTGAACTTGCACCCCTGTTAGGAGATGCCAGAGAAGTTGTTGCAGACCCTCTCCAGGCCTGAACTGAATCAGCAGTGCTGATGTGAAGGTCTGGGTCTGCCCTGGGGGCCGCAGGGCTGCAGGGCAGGTAGGAAACCCAAGGGCCCGTTCCTGAGGCAGAAGCAGGAAGCTACAAAGAGGAGACAGACTGCAGCCTCCTGGGCCTGCTGGGCATCACAGCCATGGCCTCCTTCTAGAAAATTCTGCCCCGGAGAACGTCACTCAATGTAGTCGGCCATGCAAGGCCTAGCACGGTCCATTCATTCACAAAGAGTCCTCTGTCTGTCTGTCTGTCCATCCATCCATCCTCTCCACTGGTATTTATGGTTTTTTGTTTGCAACCAAGGTTCTGTTCATGATCC
This sequence comes from Oryctolagus cuniculus, assembly GCF_964237555.1. NCBI lineage: Eukaryota > Metazoa > Chordata > Mammalia > Lagomorpha > Leporidae > Oryctolagus > Oryctolagus cuniculus. The sequence goes on from NC_091437.1 coordinate 12,723,965, forward strand.
CCCTCATAGTTCCTCAGGCTATGATGACAGACTGCCAGAGACCAGGGCTTAAAACCCCGGAGGTTGATTCTCTCACAGTTCAAGGGACAGAAGTGTGAAGTCAGGGTATGAGAGGACCGTGGTCCCCTTGGAGGCTCCAGGGGACAATGCTTCCTTGTCTCTAACAGCCTCTGGCGGCACCTTGTCTTGAGGCAGCATCACTCCAGTCTCTGCCTCCATCTCCATGTGGCTTTGAACCTCATGTGTGAATCTCCATGTAGCCTAGCCTTCCTGGAAGGACTTCCAGTCTTGCTGCTAAGGTCCACCGTCATCCAATATGTCCTTTGCCAAAAATCCTTGTATCTGCAAACACTGATTCCCAACTCCAACCGCGCTCCACCATACCCGGTGGCTGTGAGTTTGAACCCCGTGCAACCCACGCTCACTTCTCACAACAGCACGGCTCTGTGCCTTTGCCACTGCGCAGTCCTGATTCCGACCTCAGCAGTGTCGCCACGTGGGACAGACACAGTGCTCCTTTGGCGGTGAGAGGTGAGACGGGGCAGCCTTGGGGGACTGGGATCTGCACTGTTTCCACAGCCGGTTTTTCTGAAATTGGAACAAAGTCCCATTCCCTGGATGCAAAGCTTGGGTTAAGGGGTGGGTGGAAGGTGCCGAGGGAGATTTGGGAGCATGAAATATGTTCTGTCCCCACTCCCAGGAGGTGTATTTAGAATGAACAAGAAATTATTCTCCAAATCCACCTTATTTTAAGCAAACTGGTGTTTAAAGAAGTAGGCAAAATTGAATAGGTACAATCTGAGCCATTTGGTTTCTCAGGGAGGGCTTGTCTTTATCTTTTGCTCTGTGGTTTTTTTCAGATTCTGAACTATGAAATCTTGTCTCCTTTTCCTTCTCTTTTTGTTTTACTTTTTTCTAAAATATGGCATCTTCTAGTCCGAGCCACATCTCGGTTTTCACTGCCCCCAGTACAGAAATGAACTATGTGAGATGATAAAAGTGTTACTTGGCTTGATTGAAGTGATCGCTTTGCCATGTGTGATGGAGTCATCACACTGTACATGTGGAATATCGGACATACACACTTTGCTGTCAGTTGCACCCAGCTCAGGCCAAATACCTTGTGCCTCGCTTGGTTTTCCTGTCTCGCTGAAGAACTCCAGATGCCTTCTACCGTGGGTCCTTGAGAGCCCCCAGGCTCTGAGCACCTTGTGAGCAAGCACTGTCCCAGGTGCCACGCAGAGAACCTGGCCCGGAGGGGATGGCCAGCCCTGTGTTGGCTGACTGAGGGAAGACTCCATGTGAGAGAGAGACAGGTGCCACTTCCTGTGCTGACACTGGATGTGCTCCTCTGTTCCCGCTGGGCGGCCACGCAGAGTTACACATGTGTTCCTGTTCCTGCACTCACAGCCACTGCTGGTCCTGCTGCTGCTAATATGTTAGCACGTGGGGCATGCCTCCCTCTGTGGCCACACCAGGAACCACATAACAAGGAGTGGGCGCTTCAAGTCCAACATGATTAGAAACCTCTGGATCCCAGGCACATATGCAGATGTGGAAGCACCTCATAAACACCGACAGGAGAGGCCTTGACACGCGCCAGATGAAATGAGCACTCGCATTCCACACGGGATCGGCACACTGCCCTGTGGTCTTGTCAGACTGCCCCGGTTTTTATAGTAAGAAAACAGTCTAATGCAACTCATGCTCCACGAAGAGGAATTATGGGTGATTCCAGACCCATGGCTGGGACAAAAGCATGCCTCAACACAGCGTGGGAATCAGAGACAGGATTGTCCTACGATTTGAGCAGACTCCCTTGGAGGATTTCAAATTCTGACTCCCCGGGGGAAGTGCTCCTAGAAAACGCGACCTACCTTTGCCACGTGGTTCGTCTAGAGCAATGCTGACATCCCCTTCTTAGATCTCTCTCATTTGCCCACCACTAATTTAGTGTGGAGGATAGACCATTCTAGAACTGTTGCATTTCAATTCAGACCAAAAGGTGAGGATGAAGTTTTGTTGCTGGTGTTTTAATCTGAGCTTGAAAGAAGCACAAGAAAATGCTGGACGAACCCTGCCAGACTCTGCTGTCAAGTTCATAGATGCCTCAGTGCCCTCTGCACCCCCAGACGCTACCTAGTGTGCCTACTGGGGGCGTGAAAGAAGGACCTCATTCAGGATGCTTTCAAGAGCCCCGCCCCATGCGCTGGAGATGTCCTTTAACAAACAGCACAGTCCCAGAGGGTGTCCGCCTTACTGTTTGACCCACAGTGCGTGTCTGTTCCTTGCTTGTCCAGTGTGTGTTTCTGTAGGGTAACTCTGCTCTCAGTCTACTTCAGAGGAACCTACTTGGCTGGACCCAAAGCCTCACTGCCCAGATTGTACTGCCCTAGAGAAGAGACCTGGCTGGGCCCCACCCAGTCCCAGAGTTTGCCTCTGGGCAGAGCTCTTGGATGAGGCCGCGTGGTCAAGCGTAGATAGCTGTGTTGTCAGATCTGCAGCCATCTGGGCACTGGCTTTACCTGATAGGTCTGTGTGAGGAGACTTCATGGAAGTTCAAGGACAGGGAATTTCAAAGCAGGTTTATTTTGGGGCAAACAGTTCTGGAACTCATGCACCATTTTCTCATCATGCACATTTCCATGAACTTTTTTGAAGACCCCTCTTCCTATGTTACATACGGTAACAAACCCCTCACAGGGAAGCCAGTGGAAGTGACAGATGCCATGTTCCCCAGCCCCTGGCATCCTGCGCCTTCCCAGAAGTGAGAGGAGTTCTCCGTTCTTTGCCACCACCCTTTCTGTTCCTCATCAGACCTCCAGCTGCCCTGGCCTGCTGCACCTGCTGCTCTACACCCGTGTACAACAGGTGTGGAGTGTGGGTACTGCACAATACCCAGCTGTGAACACACCCCTCCGAGTGTGTACACGTGTTCACTTGTGACTCAGCAATCGGGAAACTGACGTTTATTTATTTATTAAAGATTCATTTGTTTGTTTGAAAGAGTTACACAGAGAGAGGAGAGAGACAGAGAGAGAGGTCTTCCATCCACTGGTTCACTCCCCAGACAGCCACAATGGCCGGAGCTGCGCCAATCTGAAGCCAGGAGCCAGGAGCTTCTTCCAGCTCTCCCACGGGGGTACAGAGGCCCAAGGGCTTGGGCCATCTTCTACTGCTTTCCCAGGTCATAGCAGAGAGCTAGATTGGAAGTGGAGCAGCCGGGACTAGAACCGGTGCCCATATGGGATGCCGGCACCGCAGGCAGAGGATTAACCTACTGTGCCACAGCGCTGGCCCCCTGATGTTTATTTAATACATGAAAAGTTTCTCTATTTTTCCAGGAGCTGACATAGCTTCTGTTCCTTCCCAACCCTGTGTTCCTATAGAATTCATGAAAGCTATGTCATTCAGGATTAATTTGATTGCTGTGTCAGATTGTGTGGGGGCTTTGCTAGCACTGGCCACCTTCCTGGTTCTCTGCTGTGGCTTGATCAGATCGCATGTTTTAGGTTCCGATTTCTCAGCCCCTGATTACACTCCGTGGAGCTCATTTAGAGGGTCTTGGTGACGCTCTGGGGTGAGATATGAGTGCAGCCTGCCAGGCCACAGACGTGTGCCAGCATTTCCTATTAAAGAGAAAATGGACCACTCACTTCTGTCTCGTGCTCACAGGTCTTAATGGGAATTATTAGACCACAGGGAAGACTTGTAAGAGATAATGGTGATGTGGTAATTTTATCAGGCCATTCCATTTGAGAGGAGGAATCTCAAGTTTCCTTCTTTCATTGGAAGAACTGTTTATGAAGGTGCAATTCAACAAGTCCAGGGGACTGTGCGAGGGTTAGGTGGGGGCCTCAGGGGCACGGGCCCTCTGCTTCAGGATGGATTTAGGAGGATAAACAGAGGCTAATAGGGAAATAATTCAGCCTGTGGCTATTTATGACCAGTGTCGTGAAGGGGAGCAGGCTCTGTATACACAGGCAGGGCCCAAGAGGGCAGTGTCCCGGAGCAGAGAGGAGGCGCGCTCAGACGGCCTCGCTGGCCTGGCCCCAGCAGTAGCCTCGCCGTGGCTGCTGAGCAAAATAAATCTTTGCAATCTTGGTCACCACGTGACACCAGAAGCCTAGTGGATAAAGCAAAGCCCCCAGATTGGACTTCTTGCACATTTTACATGTGTGTGCTTCAAAGGCCACGGTCAGGAAAATGAAACACAAACCACAGACAGTGTATGGCCGACCAAGGAGTGGCGTGTAGAACACACAGATAGAGAACTCACCAACAGAAGCACAAATAAACTCACTTAAAAATAGATAAGGGCTTTAAGTAGATATTTCTCCGAGGAAGATAAGAGACGCACACACATATCAAGATCCTTGACATCGGTAGCTATCAGGAAAATGCAAGGCAAATCCACAGTGATGGGACTGACATTCGGCCTCATGAATAAGTCACCTGTGTCCCACACTGTAGCTCCTGGCTTTCATACCCAACTGGCTCCTGACTCCAAATCCCTCTTTCTGTAAACCCTGGGAGGCAGCAGTGACGGGTAAAGTAGTCGGGTTCCCACCACCCGTGAGGGAGACCTGGGTTGGGTTCCTGGCTCCCAGGGGCTGCCCCAGGCAGATCCTGGAAATTGGAGTCGTTTAGAGAATAAACCAGCAGGTGGGAGGACATTCTTTCTGTCTCTGTCTTTTTGTGTATGTGTCTGCCTCACAAACAAAAGTAGACAACCCAAGACAAAGTTGCATAAATGTCATTAATAGGCACTGCACAAAAATAGAAAGCAGCCAATGACCATGTGAACTAACTCATTAGTAAGCAGAGAAGTGCAAAATAGAATTTGCCATCAGGCAGTTAAAACATTTTAAAAACCAGCAGTTCCAGGGGTTAACATAGGAACCTTGTTCCATTGCCTGTGGAATGGAACTTTAAGCATTTAAGATGTACAAACCTTGTGGTCCAGCAATCTGCTTGTGGGTCGGCATGATATAGAACATAATACATCTAGGGTGCAGGATACAGGTCCAGGAATGTTCAAGAGTGAAGTCAAAAAAGCAGGTCAAATAAAGTGTATTATGTAGAAATGCACACTTAGATAATAAAATCATGAGAAATACCTGTTTACCTTAAGCATTAGTATCAAGTGAATATTAGGTAAATTAGTATATGAAAAGCACTAAATATGTGTCTTGGTACACAATCTGTGCTCAAAAAGTCTTAGCCAAAAGTGTTTATCCTGAACTCTAGCCCTTTTTCTCACTAACAATGCCTGGGTATTTCAAAAAGGTTGGGGGGGGATGGAATTAAAAGAAAAGTTTATTTTGATGCATACATTTTGAAATCTCTGCATTGTTTTAGTATGAATTTCCATGAACTTTTTGAAGACTCCTTGTATGCATGGATTACAAAAACTTCCGCATTGTGGGGAACAACTCGGACTAGACTAAGTTACTGGAATTAAGACTTATTCTATGCATCTGCTTTCCCACAATATGGCGCTGAGAAGGGAAACAGCTTCTACACAGCTGCCTCCAGTTCAACCAATAAACTGTGGGACCTGCTCCTGATTGGAGGAGAGCAGCGTACTCGGTGTGTGGGTAGCAGAGTTGGGATTGGTGGAAGAGGACTATAAAGGAGGAGAGAGACAACATGCACCAGGAACATCTAAGGGGAACATCTGAGGGAACACCTGTGCAGCCCCCGAGAGAGCCGGCCGGCGGTGTGCCGCTCCCCCGCGGAAGTGGGGAATGTGGCAGGGGGAACCGCCCTTCCACGGAGGTGGAAGGGTCGGTAACCAACCCGGGAAGAACCAGCAGCAAACCTGGGAAGGGCCGAGCAGACGAAAGAACAGCGCAGGGTCCTGTGTCGTTCCTCCACGAAGACGGGGAGCGACACCGCATCAAAATTATCCTTCTCTACTTCCACTTTCCATGGACTTTGTGAAACACCCTTGTGTGTGCCTGGGTTGGCGTGAGGGTGTAAGCTAACCAGGTAACTCCTACATGAGTGTCCTGATGGTCTCGACAGTGACCTGCTACTTACTGAATGGCACATGTTTCTCCTGGGTCATTTTGTGTGTGTGTGACATATATATGCTCTCAATTTCAATGGTTGATTTCATATCTAGCTTCATCTTAGAAAAAGTAAATATATTCAGCCAAAGCAAATAAGTGTGCATTTAAGAGATCAGCTCAGATGGCAGAATAAAGATCTTAAAAGTGACTGAAATCAACTTGTGAGGCAAAGCATGCAGGTATGTGGCCAAGGGGAACTTGGGTATGGTACAGTAATTGTCCTGACAACACAGACTACTCCTAGATAAGCCATGATGTATGAGCAGTAGAGGTAAAAATGTTATCAACTTGGTTTCCAGCTGGAGTTGAGTAAGGAAATTATTAGCGTAATTTTGGAGATACCAGCTACCCTTGGAGCTGCTTGCTCCCACCCTGTAAAGGAGGAAGAGGAAAAAAAAAGATGACAAGATCGGAACAGTTAGCCGTCTGATCCATCATGCCATGTGTGCTGGCTGTACCATGTATGTTAAGTGGGGTTACCTCCAGGATACCAAAATATAGAGGACATAAAATCTTAAACAGTTATTAAGAGGTGGAGTACATAATCTGATATATATGGAGTATGTTCTGTGTTCTGAATATTTCTCCACAACTAACACTGAGTTCTCCTAACTCTCTAGAGATTTATAGACTAGATCCTTGGAGTACCGAATTGCCAAGTTACTTAGCTGAAGTCACACAGCCACTGGATTGGAGCCAGGTTTGAATCCACATGCTCTACACTAGATTAGTATACACTAACTGTATTAGGTGTCTAACTGTATGGCCTGTTGACAGTGTATGCTTCCCTAAAGAATAGAAACCATGAGTTTAGTGCCTGTAAGCAAGAATAATGAATAAAATACGGAGCCACCATATGGTGTGCCTAATTAATAAACCCTTCTGCAAACCATGTCATAGATTACATGGATGATTTGGAGGTCTGTGTATTGAATGAGATCACTTAAGGCTGCAAGAAAAGCATTTGTCTTGCAACTGGAAGTCTCAGGATAGGCAATCCAAGGCTGGGACTGTAGCTCAGCCTTTCCACGGAGGTCCTGGGCTCCTTTGTCCTGGTTCTTCCGCTTGTAGGTTGTACCTTTCTTTCCCAACCTTGCATGACTTCTGCAACTCTAATCATCTTGTCTGTGTCCCAGAATAGAACAGGTAGGGATGGCAAAGGACAGAGGACAAAGGTCTAGACAGCCTAAGCACTCCCGTCTTGAAATAAGAAGTCCCCCACCTTGAACTTCTATTAGCTCGGTGGCTTCTTCAAATTCAGCCCTAGAAGGTGAATAGAGAAGATTACAGGCAGGAGCTGGACCTGCCACCTTTATCGTGTGCCACAGGAGCTCAAATTATTAGTTGCTCCCAGGAGACAACTATGGTGCCTTCAGGAGGGAAGATGAAGATGCTGCCCATTGGTCAAGAAAACAATGAAGATTCTCTGTGACCAGCCTGGGGCTTGCCCATGGCAATACTCCTGTTAGCATATAAAACATTTACAGAGACAAAACATCTACTCATCTACATATTCAGCATTCATTTCCACTCCTCTAATAACTGTTTTCCAAAGGAAAACCATTCCTGTCCCAACCTTGGTCTGTGTGGCTTGGTTATGGCTGAGCTTGAGGCCGTGCCAGTCAATGTAATCCATTTCCTGGATCATAGTGATCAGTTCAGGGGCAGCTGGGTAACCTTATTGGTCTGTTAAGATTCCATTCCAAAACTTTGTTGGAACAGTCGGGCAACAAGTGGTATTTTCCCTGGGATTGCTATATAGAAGAAAAGGTGGAGGAGTCACATGGAAGATTCTGTCGAAGATTAAATTAAGACAGAAGAAGAGGCCAGCGCCGTGGCTCACTAGGCTAATCCTCCACCTGGGGCGCTGGCACCACAGGTTCTAGTCCTGGTCGGGGCGTCGGAATCTGTCCCAGTTGCCCCTCTTCCAAGCCAGCTCTCTGCTGTGGCCAGGGAGTGCAGTGGAGGATGGCCCAAGTGCTTGGGCCCTGCACCGCATGGGAGACCAGGATAAGTACCTGGCTCCTGCCATCAGATAGGCGCGATGGGCCGGCCGCAGCACACTGGCCGCGGTGGCCATTGGAGGGTGAACCAACAGCAAAAAGGAAGACCTTTCTCTCTGTCTCTCTCTCTCACTGTCCACTCTGCCTGTCAAAAAGAAGAAGAAGAAGAAGAAGAAGAAGAAGAAGAAGAAGAAGAAGAAGAAGAACCAAGAAATTAAGAGAAAGATGTAGACTTCATGAATCCATCAATATCTGAATCCGTTACCTGGTTTTTTGATATGTGAGCTATCAAATCCCTTTTTTTAAAAAAATACCACTTTAATTTCTGTCACAGGCAGTTGAAAGAGTTCTCAGTGATCTGCCTGGGCTACATTAACAATCAGCTGTCATTCTTCTTAATACAGTACTCATACTTTGGGGACAAATCACAGTGATCCTCCCCAACACACCCACACCCCCCCCCCCAACACACACATAGATACAGTGAGAGTCAAACTCACACCATCTTAACCCTATTTCATTTTGTCTGGAGTGAAGGGGTCTCTATACACACTTTCACAGCTCTGGAAATTAGAAGACAAATAATGACAAAAAGCATATCGCAAATAACATGGCACCCACACAGATGAAATGCAACATTGCTAGATGTACACATATTTCCAATTCATTTTTACAAAGTCAAAAATGATTGTAAAAATGCTTGCACTCTTCTTACAAAAACATTTTTTGGCCTAGCCCTGTAAAACGACCCATGGAAATATCTGCCCGAGAACCTGACCTGCAGGGTGACAGCACCAGTGAGGATCCCCTGGAAGAAATTGGCTGGAATGCTCAGCCTTGCCTGCTGGCTCCAAGACAGTTATTTGTTTTGAGGAAATGGTTGTGAGCACTGCTTCTGTATGAAAACTTCTGCTTATGGAACAAACATTTGATTTTGAAATCTATACTCATGCTCTTAGGTCGCTGCCAAATAAAAGACTTGTCCACCCAAACAGATGCTTCAATCAAAAATGCTTGCCTGTGTGGACAGACGAGAAGGAAATGCCATGAATATGGTCCGACTTGTAAAAGTCAAATTGTTAATCACTGAATCTTCAAAATGTTAAATTTCCATTCAGTATTCCAGTGTCACTTGTCAATTGTATTGTAATGAGACAGTAAGCATGTATCCTATGTCTAGTGCCATTTTTTAAAAATTCTATTTAAGAATCTGGCAGTTTTGACAATGCAAAATAATTTCTTTCCTTGAATCTCAAGACTCTGAGGTTGTTCTTTTTGTAGTTCCCTGTTTTTCTTTTGAAGGGAGATCAGCTGGAGTTGGCTAGCAAGGACTATTCAGGAATTCATACTCTACAACGTTTCCTCTATGACCTTGACTTCAGAAAGATACGATCCCTCAGTTATAAGTTTTTCAGTGTTCTTGTTTCTTCTTGCATAGTTCTTTACAGTTTAAGAAGAGCAGGCAGAGAATCATGACTGTATCACCCAAAGCCAGGAAGCGCCATTGCCAAGCGTTGTCAAGCTTTGCCACGTTGACCAAACCACATTCCAGGGGATTTCTGCAGTGCCGATGCTGCCTCCTGGAACCCTCAGCTGGTTTTCAGCTGTATTCATTGTGGGCTGATTCTCAGCCTTGAACCTGACCATCTTCTAGGCAAGACCTCCTCAGGAGAGCCTTTCTGTATCTGTGGACTAGAACTCAGGGCTGCCCACAGTCCTCCTTAGGGATGAAGAGAAGTCATCCGGGCCTCCCAGACTGTTTCTAGGGTCCCCCGTCCTAGGACTCTTTTCCTCACTCAGGTCTTCTCTGTCCACCTGGACACAGAGCCCACAGGGCTCAGCTCATCGGTGGAGTACTGCTTGACCATCTCCTGTGCTCAGTGACAGGTCCCTTCGCTGGACTTTCAAGTCAGTCCCTGGCTGCAGAGCCCAGGGAAGTGGAGAGCAAGACCGGGTCTTGGGGCGACTTCCACAGTGTGAACTCATGGAGGTGAGGTGGGGCACCACAATGCACACCTCTCGGGTTTCCCACAGCACCCTGCCCAGGGACTCGATTTTTGTTTTAAAGACCAATTTTCCATTTCCAAAAAGGAAACTGATATAGGTGTTTTTTTTTTTTCCTTTAACTGAAAGTCTCATACCCGAAGAACATAGAGGTGCCACAAATCATCCAATAAAAACAAGCCTGAGTGTCACCCTGGCTCCCTAGCCCAGAGGAGGGGGCAGGGCATCATTGCAGCTGGACGAAGGGGTGAGAAGGGGCAGGGGCTGCCCAGTCTTCCTGCAGAGCTGCTCTGAGAGCCTGGTTCCTGCTTTCTCAGGTGGTCCAAAAGGGGAGGCTTCAGGCCCCCCTTGTGTAAGGGGGTATGGAAAGCCCTCCTGGCTCCACTCCGGGGAGGCCACCATGCACTGGGAGCCATCTACCTCGGAGGGTGAATCAGCTACAACACAGATGCAGCCAAAGGAAGGCTGTGGCAGAGCCAGGTAGCGCCTGCTAGGGGAGCTTCCCGGATCCCTCCTGGCAGTCTCTGGACCCACAAGGGATGCCAAGCTCACTGGACGCCATGTAGAGCTGTTCCATTGTGGCTAGCTTTGGTTGGGCTTGCTTGTTCTTGCAGACTCTTGGGAGGATAGAAGGTCCAATTCCCAGGGGAAGGGACAGTGAGGCACTAGTGAGGGGAACCCAGGACTTTCTGAAGGGGTGGTTCTTGTCCAGTTGTTTTCTCTTCTTCCCTCGGCTTACCCAGACTTCGAAAAAGAGCAGCTTTTTTCACGCAGTAGCGATCCAGTGAATGATGGGACTGCCGTGTGCTCAACACAGGAGACCCTGCACATCTCAATGGCTGACGTCCCTGCAAGTGGAAGGGATGTGATTAGACGCTTTCCTGGGAGAAGGAGCTGCTCCAGTTGGTAATGGGCTGTGGGCGGAGCCTTTCACCCTGAGGTCAGTAGGTTAAATTCAGATCAGGTTTGGGGTGGCTGAGAGGCATTGTTTGAGTGACAGCTGTTGGGTGACCGTGGTGGAAGGAGCCAGAGGGTTCCAGCACATTTCAAGTGGACAGGTGCTGTCTGCGGTGGTCCTGGCGGAGGGCGACAGCACCCAGAAATCAGCCGGGCATGGTCTCTCAGCCCAAGGCCCTCTAGGACCTGGCAGAGCAAGTGCTGTTAGGAGAGAGGTGCACAGAAGAAGGGGATGGCGCAGCCCGGGCCTGGGCCCAGGAAGGTGTGTCTGGGAGGAAAGAGCCGCCTGCCCCTCACTGCTGCAGCCCTGCTGCAGGGTTGAGGTCCCTCAGTAAGGGCAAACAAGCAAAGATGCAAAGAGGGTGATGGCAAACAGCAGGGATTAAAATAAATGGTGTGTTGGGCCGGCGCCGTGGCTCACTTGGTTAATCCTCAGCCTTCGGTGCTGGCATCCCATATGGGTGCCGGGTTCTAGTCCCGGTTGCTCCTCTTCCAGTCCAGCTCTCTGCTGTGGCCCAGCAAGGCAGTGGAGGATGGCCCAAGTGCTTGGGCCCTGCACCCACATGGGAGACCAGGAGGAGGCACCTGGCTCCTGGCTTCAGATCGGTACAGCGCCGGCCGTGCAGCCATTTGGGGAGTGAACCAATGGAAGGAAGACCTTTCTCTCTCTCTCTAACTCTGTCATAAATAAACAAACAAACAAACAAACAAATAAATGGTGTGGGTGTTCAGGTTTTTAAAACACTGTTTGCAAGGTAGAAAGAGAGATGGGAAGAGAAATATGAAGAGAGACCTTCCACTCACTGGTTCACTCCCCAAATGCCCACAACAGTGGGTGCTGCACCACGCAGAAGTCAGGAGGTCTCAGCATCTCGGAACCCAGTCCTGGTCTCCTACATGAGTGGCAGCAACTGGCTGCCTCCCGGTGTTCATGTTAGCAGGCAGCTGGAAGCCAGAGCAGAGTTGGGATTCTGATAGGGGATGCAGGCGCCCAAGTGGCGTCTTAACCGCCAGGCTATATTCCTGTCCCATTTTTACATGCATATCCGGCCCACATGACTTGGCCTCATAGCACGCAGGAGGTGGGAAAAATGCTTGTGGGTGAGGAGATAACCATTTGATGGCAGCTTCATCAAAAGCCTACGAGAAAAAGCCACATGAGCCCCACTGATAGATTCCAGAGAAACTGAGGCCCAGCGTTTGTAAGGTTTATTTATTTGAAAGGCAGAGTTACAGAGGAAGAGAGAGAGAGATCGTGCATCTGCTGGGTCACTCCCCAGATGGCCACAATGACCGGGGAAGCCAGGAGGCTAGAACTCCATCTGGGTCTCCAGTGTGGGTGGCAAGGGCCCAAGGACTTAGGCCACCTGCTGCTGCTTTCCTAGGCTCATTAGCAGGGAGCTGGATCGGAGGTGGAGCAGCCCAAAGAGGATGTTGGCATCCAAGGCAGAGGCTTAACCCACTGCAGGACAATGCTGCCCCAAGGCCCAGACAGTTTGAGGGAGACTGTGTCAGTGTCCAAGTCGCTGACAACAGAAGTGACTCCACTGATGTGAGTTGTGAAGTGTAGGCAGCAGCTGAGAGGTAGAATCCTTACCCAGGCCCTTCCTCCTGTGTTAGCTGCTAGCCACAGGTTAGGGAAGAGAATGCTCCGCCCTGGGCACAGGACTGGTATCCTCTCCGTTTAAAGTCTATTCAAATTCCGCTTCCCATGGGGCTAGCCTGAGGCACCAGCATCCCATATGGACGCCCGTTCTAGACCTGGCTGCTCCTCTTCTGATCCAGCTCTCTGCTATGGCCTAGGAAAGCAGTAGAAGATGGCCCAAGTCCTTGAGCCCCTGCACCCGCATGGGAGACCCGGAAGAAGCTCCTGGCTCCTGGCTTCAGATTGGCACAGCTCCAGCAGTTGCAGCCATCTGGGGAGTGAACCAATGAATGGAAGACCTCTCTCTCTGCCTCTCCTCTCTCTGTGTAACTCTTTCAAATAAATAAAATAAATCTTAAAAAAAATCTTAAAAAAAAAAAAAACACCTACTATGAGAAGCCCTCCATGACCACACTATGTGAAACCTGGACACCTCCCACTGCTCTGTCCACAGTTACTTTCCATAGCAGCTTACAGTCATCTTGCCATTTCCCATTTCCTGTTTGCTTCTGACACCCCCCTAGAATGTCAACTTGAGGATGGGGCTTCAGGTCTGTAGCTGCCACAGTCCCCTTTCTGGGTCTGAGGTTTCCTGAGCCCGCCCTTAGGAGAGGCAGGTCCTGCAGAGTCCCGGTCTGGGCCCGTTTCCCCTCCTCCCCCCTCAGACCCGCTTCCCCCAGCGACTGGGGGCATTGTGGGGTGTCCTTTACAGAGCCTTCCCCCTTGGCCTGCCTTCTGGGCTCAGGTAGATCCTAAATCACAGAGGACAGGAGCGTCCTGAGTAACCGGGTGAACAGGCGCCCCGGAAGCAGAAAGCCCACCTGAGGCTCGGTCCCTGGGCTGTTGGATGCATCTCTTCCACCGAACTTTCATGGCAGGCGCAAGGCCCCGGCTCTGCTGAGGCTGAACACAGTTTCCTCCTCCCAGCAGTTTCCGCCTCCCCCCCCCATCTCTGCTTGCCCCCACCCTAGGCCATCCCCCCTTCACCTGCAGCCCGACCCCCTCCCCATCCATTTCCCAGAAAATAAATCTCCCAGAGGAGGCAGGCAGAGTGGATCTCAGAGAACCCTTCTGAATAAATGTCTATATTAATGAATTATTAACTCAGCCACCCGTGACCTTAAGCCTGGAAGCAGGAGCACCCAGGGCACACAGGAGAGAGGCTGCATCCTTTATTGCGGTCCTGTCAAAGGACCCCTCCCCCCACAGGAAGAAATAATTAACGGGACACGCAAACTTCTCAACTGCACGCGTGCCCCCCCCCCCAGAATCACACCTCGTTTGCTGCCCCTCCCTGCCTTCTGGGGCCTCCCAGCTAAGAACTCAGCGTGCTCCCTAAGGGTAATTTTCGGGGGTGAAATGCTGCAGAAAATGATGAATTTGGGTAGCTAATTTATCGATCCCGACTCCTCTTCCCACTTGTTTTATTTTAGAGGTCATTAATCAGTGAAGAAAAACACCACCGTGTCCCCCCGTTTGCATCTAAGGCACCCGCGCGCCTCATTTATTCCTCTGGAACAAATTCCCAGCAAATATTCACCCATCGATTTGGGAGCCATGGATTTTTTATAAAGGTTTGACTGCATCCTAAGTGGTCCGAGTGATTTGCTCACGCGGTCTTCCAAACCAGGAAGAGGAGCGGAGCGCGTTGGAGGCGTGCAGCCGGTGCGCGCAGTGGGCTCGCCTTTTCCACGAGCAAGGGGGCCGTGGCCAAGGTCGGCCGGGCGAGGGCACATGGCCTCGGCAGCCGGCCTGCCGCGGTGTGTCCGGGTCCCGGCACAGCGCGACTTCCGCGCCCGCCATCTCCGGGGGCTTCCTGGAAGTCTAGGTCCGGGCAGGGGTCGCGCCCTGACGCCGGAGGAGCTTCCCACGAGGCCACTCCGCTCGGAGCGCGCCCTCTGCGCCATCACCTTGAGGCCCGCGCCGGTGCCAGAGCTGCTGGAGCTGGGGCCGGGGTCTGGAACTGCCCCAGCAGCCCATGAATTTCAGGGACCTTAGGCAACCTGCCCAGCCTTTTGGGGCCTCTGTGGTCCCCATCCGCGATTCGGGGGTTCGCTGCACTGCCGTCGCTGCACGGTTGTTAGGCGGGCCAAGCCCACCTGAATTGCCTGCCTGCGCTTGGCGCGCCCCAGCTCTCATTAGCGGCCCAGCTGATCCTAAGAGAACCAGAATTCACTCACGCACCCCTTCCCACACTGTGGGCCGCAAGGGGCCTCGGGAGAAGGTGCAGAAGCTCGCGTGGTTTGCGGGAAGCGGGGGCGGGGGTCCCCGGTTTGGACCAAACCAAGAGGCGAGCGGTGGGGCCGGGGAACCGGCCACTGCGCGGGGGCTTCCATCCCCGGGTCTCGGTCCCTCGCAGCCAGCCGAGAAGCGACCTGGTGTGGTTGCTCTTGCGGCCGATTGAGTTCCCTCTGCGGCGGGCCTGGAGCTGCGTCCCCGGCTGCCGACGGGGCTGCTCCAAGTGCGTGGAGACCTCGTGCTTGGCCTCGGGGTTCCCAGCGCCGTGGGTTTTCCCTCCCTTCACCCTAGACTTGGGTGCGATCAATCTGTCCTGGCATGACGGATGACCTTGTCATAAGGACGCCAGTCCAAACATTTTCGGTCCATCTGTTCCGTCCAGCATCGAGGCATCCTGCGTGAGACGCGGACAAAGTCTACCAACAGCGCGTTTCCGAAGCTGGGAGCGAGCGGTGGGAAGAGAAAAACGAGCAGACACCAAGAAGAAATGGCTATTAGCTGTTCAGCGTGGCGAGTGTTGAACAAGCCGGGCGGTCTGGGGGGAGAAATGAATGCCAGTTCTTTTCCCTGAGATGGGGACAGAACTCGGGCCACCGAAGGCGCCCAAGGCGCCCAGGTCTGCGCACCCTGTCCGCGGCCGCAGCCACCGAGGGCAGCAGGCCCGTGCCCAATTCCTAGGGGCAAGACCCCGCAGCCGAGGTCGGCTGCAGCCCAGAGCCCCGGGAGAAGCCAGGATGCAGGCGGGGGCTGCGCGCCTGCCTCCGCGCCTCCAACCACAGCTTTGCGGGAGACAAACCTTACGTGACCTCTCGGGCAGCCCTGGGCACTCCAGGGCAAACAGCCTCGCCCCGTGACAGGGAACAGTTGGTGCCCCCAGATGAGGCTGGGCAGGCTCCGGAGCAGCCGCCTTCCAGTCCCGCGGCCCGGCTAGGGTCCGGCTAGGAGCAGCCCCTTCGGGGACAACGCCTCCGCGCTCCGCCAAGCCTGCCTCCCCGGCGGGAGACCCGGGGCTCCACTCCAGTGCGCCACCGCCCGCCGCGCCCCGACTTTTCTCCCCCGAGGATTCTGTGAGAGGTGCCGTGGCGGACGAGGCGCCTCTGGCACTCGAAGCAGCGCTCCAGGAAACGCAGCCCCGGGCAGCAGCGCACAGCGGGTCCCGGGACCTGGCGGGGCTCGGCCCGCGGCGGGCGCGTGCCCCTGCGCGTGTGCGGAGAGGCGTCCGGGTTTCCGCGAGTCCACCGCTTGCAGGACCGGGGCGCACAGCCGGCACCTAGGAGAGACACATCATGGACAGAAAGAGACCGCGGGCGAGCGGGGGCCGTCAGCCCCAAGCGGAGGATGAGAGGGTGGAGGAGGTGTTTGTGCGGGAGAGGCGCGCGGGCGGTGTGTGGGTCCAGCCGAGTTAGAACTTCCTCTTCCCTCTCCCCTCCCCTTGGTTCTTCGGGGCTGGCCCCTGGCGCCCCCGCCTGCCTCTCTCTCTCTCTCTCTCTCTCTCTCTCTCTCTCTCTCTCTCTCTCTCACACACACACACACACACACACACACACTTGTATTTTGTGCTGTCGTAAAACCCACGTGTCCAGCCAGGAGGCTGCCAGAGAGTGCAGCCGAGGCGCGGGGACGCGGCGGCGGCCGAGCGTAGCAGCCCACCGCGGCTCCGTCCCGCGCCGGGGTCTGCCCGCGCTCCCGCGCCCTCCGTGGGCCTCCGCGTCTCTCGCTCGCAGCCGGGAAGGGCTCGGGGCGGCCGGATCTCCGAGGCTCTCCACGCGCAGGACCCGGGGGGCATGTAGCGCACCGGGGCGCGCACTCTCCCGCCGGCTCCGCGAGGCACCCGCGCGCACGGAAGCACCCTCCTGCCGCCGCGCGTTTTCGGGTAAGGTGAGGCGCGTCAGGGCTGAGGGTCTTAGGGCTCGGAGCGTGGAGAGGTTGGAGGTCCCAGGTTGGGGGCGGGGGGCTAGACGGTCCCGCCTCCTGGCGCCTGAGGCCAGCGCAGCCGGAGTGGCGCTGCGCCACTCCTGCTCGGGTCGACTCCGGGCGCCGGCTGAGGGCGGGGGCTGCGTCCTGCAGCCGAGCTCTGCCGGCCGGCAAGCGCCCTCTCGCCGGTTCCAGCCCCGAAGACTGGGAGGCAGAGGCAGGCGCACGCAGCTCCCCCTGCGCGGCGCCGACTAAACTTTGCGCCCCAGCGCAGTCGCGAAGAGGGAGCCGCCGAACCCGGGCCGCAACCGGCGGAGCCCAGGGTCCCGTGTCTGGCTCACGCGCGCCCTCCGTGCTCTCTGCCCCCAGCTCGAGGCGACGGATATGCTGAAGCCCGGAGACCCCGGCGGCTCTGCCTTCCTCAAAGTGGACCCAGCCTACCTGCAGCACTGGCAGCAACTCTTCCCCCACGGCGCCAGCGGCCCGTTCAAGGGCGGCGGCCCCGCGGGCCCCCTGGGCGCGCCGCAGCCGCTGCAGCCGCCGCCGCCCCCGGAGCGCGCCGAGCCCCCTCCGGACAGCCTGCGCCCGCGGCCCGCCTCGCTCTCCTCCGCCTCGTCCACCCCGGCCTCCTCCTCCACCTCGGCCTCCTCTGCTTCCTCCTGCGCCGCGGCCGCCGCCGCTGCCGCCGCCGCCGCGGCGCTGGCGGGTCTCTCCGCCCTGCCGGTGGCGCAGCTGCCGGTGTTCGCGCCCCTGGCCGCCGCCGCCGTCACCGCCGAGCCGCTGCCCCCCAAGGACCTGTGCCTCGGCGCGGCCTCGGGCCCGGGGCCCGCCAAGTGCGGCGGCGGCGGCGGCGACGGCCGGGGCGCGCCGCGCTTCCGCTGCAGCGCGGAGGAGCTGGACTATTACCTGTACGGGCAGCAGCGCATGGAGATCATCCCGCTTAACCAGCACGCCAGCGACCCCAACAACCGTACGTAGCCGCAGCCCGCGCGCTCTCCCGGGGCGCTGGCGCCGGCGAGCGCGGGCGCCTGTCGGGGAGGCGGGTCGGGGCGCGGGAGAGCGACAGGGGCGTGGAGTGGGGCTGGCCCCGCGCCGTGGCCCGCGCCTGCCGGACAGGTTGCTGTGGCGAAAGTTGTCTGGCGTTTGGAGAAGGAGGACGGCGGCTGTAATGGCCGGGGGGCGCTTGGGACTGCGTCGCTGGCCCTCCCCACACCCCTGGCCTCACAGTCCAAGTGTTTGAGATCGGAGTTGCCCTTGCGCCGTGCCACGCAGACCACCACTCTCCCGCGGAACTGTGGTGCCCCGGGCCCTGCGGATCCGAGCCTCGAGCGACCCGGAGACCCTGGGCCGGGCCGGGCCGGGCCTGGCCTCCCTGGGCCGAGGGCGCGAAGCTGCGTTCCTGGGGAGTGTGGAGACCGGGGTGTGCTTCCCCTTTATTCTCGGGGTCTTCGGGGGTGGCCAGGAGTGGCCGGCTGGTCGGGCTTCGCAGGACCCCAAGTTCTGGGTGACCCGGGCTCTGGCTGTGCCTGCGGGCAGGCATTATTCGTAGGTTCCCCGTTGCTTTTTCAATGGAGGAAGAGAAATACGCCGGCTCTTTAGCCGGAAGACGCATTCCGACTTCGGGACCCGGTTGTCGCCCGGGGACCCCGCGGTCTTCTCGCAGCCTGGAGCCCGCACACGTTTGCAGTCCGTGTTGGTTCCTGTATGGACTTTGTTCTCAACCTGAGTGACAGTAATTTAGTGAAAGAATCTTACTCCCTTCTTCCCCCAAGTAAATGGCAAACGCCGGGCTGTAGTAACTTCGGCTGCTGCGTTCACATTTTCAAAGGCTTCGCACAAATCCAGTTGCGCTTTGAAGTTTTGAAGCAGATCTGAAAATGAGGATCACGAACGTGTATTGCTCTGTACCCCTCTTCCTTTCTGGCCCCTTCAGAAGTGAGACTGGGGTCAGCGTGAAATACCCTCCCAGCAGCGGGAACTATATATGTTCAGAGAGGGAGTCGGGTGGAAGGCAATGCAGTTTCCAAGATGAGCATTCGTGCAGCTGTTTCCTCCGTCTAATTTCTTCCTCTGGCTTCTGTACAGAGAAGGTGATCGTACATATTTATTTTTTATTCTATTTTGAATACGTCGCATTCTCGAGAATGTCTGCCACTCCGTGAACTTCCTAATTTGTTGTAGTAACTGCGGTGGCCGCTGTTGAAAGGGTCCCCAACGTTAAATCCTAGATGAGGCTAGTGATGGATGGGTATCAGTGATCATTGCGATGGACATAATTCCCAACAAAAAGAGCAGCTGCGATTACCTTTTCCCTCGCTAGAGTCCAGGAGTCAAGTGTGGGTTTAAGAGGGGACGTTCGACTCCGGTTCCCTGTGCAATTAAGACAACTCTTGTATCTCCATGTTCTAGACAAATTTTAATGTCTGTGTTGCCTTCACGGATTTCAGAACATTGTTTCTGCCGCTGCTTTTCTTGAACGTTTTCAAAGCAGTTCTTTTAAATATGGGACATAAAAAGGGAGAGATGTGCTTGGGCAAAGGCATTTCTTGCTGTTGGGTGAAATTTTGTCATTGTGTGTGCAAAGTGGTTCATTGAGCTTACGGTTTCTCTTCTGAATTAAGTCTGTGCTGTGCTGGAGAAGATGCCGGCAGCTCGCACCACCGCCCCGCCATGGGCGCAGCCCCTACACTGTTTATAGTACAGCCTGGAATTTTCATCAAAGGAGGGTTAGACTAATCAGAGACAGAACTGGGATAGATTCCTCATTAATATATAGCTTGAACCAGCTTGTTGCCTCGGCAACTTTTTCCTCCGGTTGGGGGGAAATAAATTATGATTTTATTTAAATGATTCCTGCTGTGTTAATCTTCTGGTATCTCCTTTTGAGTCAAGTGGACAGCTTCAGTGTGCGAATTGCAGGAGAAGATCGAAGGCACTGGACATTAGATTGTCTTATTAGTGACACCCCACGATCCTCACTAATTAAAGGGCAATTGAGCAAGACAATAGGGAGCTAAGATAGCTCCGTGTGGTGCTGGGAGACCAGGGCTTCCGTCTTCCTGGAACCTCCCTGGGCAAGCAAGCTTAGGCTCTCACTGGAAACCAAGGGCTTCTAAAAACTCAGAAATGCGAAGACTGGGAATCCCTTTTCCCTCGTGAGGGGAAGTGGAAGTGTTAGACTTTCGAAAGACTGCAAACTAGAAGTTTCTGCTCATTCCCGGATTTGTATGTGTTGAGGGTGTGATGAGAGGTAGGCTGGAGACAAAAGGGAAACCTTTATTAATTTAATGATCACCAAAAGAGTTCTCTACTTTTTTTTTTTTTTTTTTTTTTGGAGGGGCACATCTCTTTCCAAAATAATTCTGTAAAGGGATCACTCAGGATTGCTTCACTTTGGCACTTGGAGCACTGAGCAATTTTTCTCTTTTTCTTTACAAAGCAGAGAAAGGGGGCCTCCTTCGTTCTCTTCTGCCCTTTAAAAGAATTACTTTCTGTCTGGGACCAGCATTAAGCGATACACTGTTATGTAAGACAGGGGCTCAGCAACACAAGATTCACCTGGGAACTCGGTTGGCTTCTGGTGTAGGGAGCCCCCAGGCCTTGCACACAGAAGGAGTTCAAAGCCTCGGAAAGTGTGCGAGCAAAGTCTCCCCCGGGGCATTGGGGTCTAACTCCGAGGATCCGTTTGTTCTGGGACCCAAGGGCCCTCTCGCTGAGGTCTCCATGCCGCTCCCGTGGCTTCTTTCTTCTCGCACAAGTAGCAGTCGCATAAATTAAATGTGGGGGGGGGGCGGGGAGGCCCTCTAGGTCCCGTGGTGTGTGTCTCTGCCCTCGGTTGCTGCTGGGTTGCCTGGAGCCATCGATCTCCTCCAGCTCTGTGGCGGTGGCCTGTCCTGCCGGGCGTTGGTAGCAGTGACCCCAGAGCGCCTGGCCCATTGGACGTCCACACCATTTTGTGTAGATGTTCTTCCCTGGCCCCTAGGTGGGAGGTGGCAGCAAATCCCTGCCGGCTGTCCCAACCAGGAGCTGGGCCATCCTGATGCGGGCCGGGGTCTCTGTTGGAGCCGTCGCGCGGGGAACAGCGCGGGGAACAGCGCCGCTGTGCACAGAGCCGCAGTAGCAGGGCCAGGGGCGCCCTTGCGGCTGGCTCAGCGTTGGGGAGAGGGGTTGGGGAGAGAGACACGAAGTCTGGGTGCGGCACTGGATTGCCGGGTTGTGGGGAGCGCGCTGCGGAGTCGAAGAAAGAGATAAAGGTTTCCTGATCATCTTTCCCGGGTCCTGTCGAAATCATTTGGAAAACGCAGGTGGGGGGGGGGGGGGCTTGGAGCCCCGCTGGGCACGGACGGCCTCTTCTCCACAGTCCCCCTCGCACTCGGCGTCCCTGCTGTCCCACCCCTTTTTCTCTGGTTTTGTGCGCGGCAGGCCCAGCCCCATCCCGCAACACGCACGATTTAGCTATTTTGCATCATGCGTTATCTGGCGCCCTGGAACCCAACACAGAGCCGCGTCTTAGATTGAGGTTAGGCGAGGTGGCGACTGTTTATTTAAGGTGATAAAATGGTCCATCAGCAGTAATCTCCGTCGATATGTGCCAACGGCAGATGAAAGATGGGGGACACGCCACAATTAATTGCCCTCTGGTTTTGTAGGAGAGAGTGGGGCCGGCCGGGCCCGCTTCGATCTCCTCCCGCCGCTCCTATTCATCATAGGCGCGGTGGACGTGGCGGCCGCGCGGGGCAGGGGCCGGCCGGGTTTATCTGCGCGCAGTCGGCCCTCGCCTGCGCACGCTGGCGCGCCGGTGGAATCTATTAATACCGTCATCGCGAGGCCAATAAAACCCACATTTTCCCCTGGCTCCTTCTTCCCCTCCCCTTGCTGCCTCGCCCTCGGGGTCTCGGGGCCAAGCCGGGGCAGCCGGGCCCAGCAGAGAAAGCCCAGCGCGCCCGCGACGCGCCAGCCGGCCGCTCGTCGAGGGAGCGAGTCCCGAGAAGGGGACGGGAGTTCGCGCTGACGGCGCGCGCTAGAGCCTCGTCGCTCCCCACCCTGGCCTCCGGCAGAGCTTCTAAACCCTCTCGCAGGGCCTCCAAGACCCCTGTCGAGTGGACGAAGAGGGTCTGTGGACCGCGGCCACTTGGCGTTGGAAGAGAGCTCTTTGGGAGCGCCTGGGCGCCCCCGTTCGCGCGGTGGCCCAGTCCCCCTTCCCTAGGGCGCCGGGAGGCCAAGGTTGCAGACCGCCCAGCTCCTCCGGCCTCTGCCCCTGGGCCCAGCCCCTCCTCCGGCTCCGGGCGCGCGGCGTGGCCAGCAGGCGGCACACCCCGGACCGAGCCGCCGGGCGGCGATCGATGGGCGCTGGCCTCACAGGGCTCGGCCTGTGGAACTGTGGTGACGGTCGGGGAAGATTTACAGCCAGGCCGCCGCTCTGGGGCTGGGGGCCTG
Organism: Oryctolagus cuniculus; assembly: GCF_964237555.1. Taxonomy (NCBI): domain Eukaryota; kingdom Metazoa; phylum Chordata; class Mammalia; order Lagomorpha; family Leporidae; genus Oryctolagus; species Oryctolagus cuniculus. Next base: position 12,746,239 of record NC_091437.1, read on the forward strand.
GACGGGGGGAGGGGGCAGACTCTCAGCCCCTGCAGGGTTCTCTGGACCGCGGGTGGTGAGCACAGGGTGGGGCGCGCGCCCTCCGCTGACCCGCTGCGCCCCAGCCCACTCGCACCTGCAGGCCTCTCCGGATCTGCAGAAGCCCTGCGCGCTTTGTATTTCTCCTTCCCTAGAGCCGAGGGGGATGAAATCCCAGAAGAGAAAGCCGTGGCTTTGGCCCGTTCGCCTCAGAGAAGGGCCATTAAAAACTAGGAATAGTCCACGGGCTTGTAAAGACATCAGAGAAGGCTCGCAGAAGGGCGTGGCATGGAAAGGGGGAAAGTTCTCTTCTCTTCCCTCGGCCTGGCCTTCTGCAGGCAGGAGGTGCACGCTCTGTGATCCAGGCAGTCAGGCCCCTGGCCCAGGGACCGCAGACTGCAGCCGTGACAGATGCGTTGGAGATAGAAGAACCATCATTTCACGTGGTCCTTGTTGCAAAAATGGTATTTCGAAGTGTCTTGCTTAAATCACATGAAAATAACTGGCACATACAAACATTTCCTTATGAATGACAATTATGGATTTGCACAAAAACACTCCTTGGTTTCAAGAGAAAATAGCAACATTTCCTTGCCTATAAAAGGACGTTGGCCTGGAATGCCTGGTGAGGGTATGCAAATGACATTGTTACAGAGATGCATATTTATAAGTAGTTGGGGTATCCAGCCTCCATAATCCTCATCCCTTTTCACATTGGTGTTTGTGGCTCTCTAGCTAAGAAATACTGTTAGAATGTTCCTGTGCTTGAGCGTGTTTGTTACCAACCCCACCAAAGAGGTGGCTTGTTTTAAACATACTCAAGTTCCACCTGGTCCCTGAGGTGCAAGTTAGAAAGCATATGCGGATGGGATTTTGTATATTAAAAAGTGGGATGTTGTACATTAGACCATAAGGTGAGATATGACGGCGGTTGGTCAACTTCCCTGGCGGGATGTTTCGACGGAGCATTAAGCGTGTCACCCACGGAGAAAACTCAGAGGATCCATTGACCTTGTCTGCTGTGGACCTGATGTATAGGTCACCTACTGTGGACTGGGGGGAGAGGGCTCAGTTTTTTAATCTGCAAAATGCTCCTATTAAGTTTTCCCAGCACTTGTGGAGACAAATGAAACAAGTTGAAGAGAGCACTAGAGGACTTTTTGGTAAAAGGACTTAGCCTGTTTTATGGTCATCTGTTACGAATGCTTCAAGTGTGCTTTAGTGTGTGTGGGGGGGGGTGCTGGGGGTTGCAGTGGCTGGAGCTGCTGCCTTTGCCCTTTGGTTACTGATGGAGCTGGAATGAGGTTACATGTGGAGGTGTCGGGAACAGGTGCAGTGTCTGCTCAGGCCCTCGCGGAAGTGAATACTAGACACTCTTGCTTCTCTTACTACTCTGCTCTCACCCATTGCTTTCTTGAGCCACCAAAAATTGGTTAAAGCAACTCCCAGGGATGACCTATTTTTTATTTTCAGGGAGCATCTTGCCTTTGCTAATTGTCCTTTGTTTTCAGTTACTTGTGCTAGGGGCTGAATGGCCATCTCTCATCTGACACTAAAATTCAAAACTACGGCTATTACCTATTTACTTTCCTGTTTATTTTCTGAACTTTAAATCCTCCCACATCCCCCAGAGTGTGGGAAATAGAGAGAAATCACTGTAGCTCAGTCTAGCTCTGGCAATTTTTGTGGCCTCAAAACAGTTGCTTTGGTGGAATGTTTCAGTGCTGTTGAATGAGTCCTGAGTTTTGGACACAGACCTCTCCCAGCTTCCATCAGTGTGAATGCGGGAGAGTCAGGCCCGGCCTGACTGCAAATCCTTTCTTGGTCACCTGCAGCTTCTGGTCTTCGGTGAAGTTACAGTGCTGGGGAGGTCTCAGCCATCTCATCAGAACAGGTGCCTGGCACCTGGCAGGCACTTGGTGCTTGTTGTCTGTCCATCTCTACAGTCACAAGTTTGAGTGTGGAAGTGCGCTTCAGAGAGGCAGGCACGTGGATAAACAAGGGAGTGCCCCTGCCTAGGCCCTAGGGAGGAGGGCAGAGCCTTGCACTGTTCTCACATTGATTCGTGTTGCTGAGAGAGGGGGCAGAAGGGCCTGTGGGCCAGGGAGTCCCAGATACTACCCCACCTGCAGAAAGGGGTGTTGCTTTTCCTGGAGGGGCCTGGGGTCACCCCCCAGAAGCTGCAATCAGCAGGTGCCTTCATCCTCTTGCTTTCTTGGGAGGGGAAGGTGCAGCTGTGGGAAGATTGGATGCTCACAGAATCAACCTCTCTTGCCATAATGCAAATAGGGGAGAGACTTCGCCCACCACGCTGGGGTTGATATTTGGTGTGCCTTTGTGGAAAGCTCCCTGCTGACTCAGTTTGTTGGAAGCATTTTTTTGGGTGCTTCAGCCCTCTCAGCAAGAGGGAGCACCCCCAGGGTGATGCATCAGGCTTACTAGCCACTAAGGCCTGGCACAAGCCCCAAGGGCCACCCCGCAGCTCAGTGCTGGAGCACCTGCTGCTGCCCCACTCTCTCCATCAACACCAGCCGGGGCTGTGAGGCTCTGCCGGAGGCTGGGTTGCGCGGGCAGGCGCCGAGGCCACCTCCTCTGGGTAGGCCCGCTGCGCCCGGGGCGCAGACACCGCGGCTCCACCAGGTCCATTAATAACCCGGAGGGCGCTGCGATCCGACAGCGCGGTCTTCCCAGGCCCTGCTTCCCGCGGCCGCCTGCCCTCTTCCCACCCAGTTCAGATCGAGGGACGCTGGGCGCCCACAGCCGTCCCGCCCAGGGGACAGGGGTGCCCTTTCGCGCCGGCTGCCTGGGGAGCATGGTGGTGGAGAGAGCTTCGGCCACAGCCCTAGTCTGGTTACCGCAGGGGACAGCATTCCGTCGGGACAGGGGTTGGGGGTCCTCTCCATTGATCCGTTACACTGATCGGTTTCTGGGGAGAGCTTGCACGCGCACACAGGCACCCCGAGCCCGCTGGGATCCCCCCCACCCTGATTCTGCGCCGGTCCGGGATGAGCGCTGCCAGGGCGCTCAGGGAACCCCTGGGGTCGGGAGCTGGGCGTCAGCGGGGGTGCGGGAGGTCGGGGAAGCCGCGATGTCACTGCGCCAGACAGGTGGGCCACCTGCCCAGGTGGTTGCTAAACGTAACCTCAGTCCTTGCAAAGAGAGGAAAACCAAACGCATAGATGTATCTTTCCCGGGTACCAGATTGGGCAAGGGACGGGCTTTATTCGCGGTAACACGGCAGATGCGCCCTGCCGTCCGGGTGGAGTGCGAGGAGGGGCGGGGAGCGAGAATCAGCCGAGGGACAGGTGCGGGGAGGCCGCGCTGTGGGCTCCGCAGCCGCGCAACGCCTCTCCCTGCATCCAGCTCCCAACGCTGTCCGGGAGCCTGGGGTTCTGCCTTGGAACCGCGCAAGTTTGGGTCCCGCGAATTCCAAGGGAGCTGTGTGGGTTGGCGGTTCCTTCTCCTAGTGGCCCTCTGCGCCCCCATGGCGGCGTCGCGTCCCCCGCAGGTGGCTGTCGGGGCGGGCGGGGATGCAGCCTCTCGGGAGCTCCCCCGAGGACAGGCAGCCCCAGAGGCCAGGTTAACCTCTCCCTTCCCTCTCGCCCACGTGTCTCCCGCAGGTTGTGACATGTGCGCCGACAACCGCAACGGCGAGTGCCCCATGCACGGGCCGCTGCACTCGCTGCGCCGGCTCGTGGGCACCAGCAGCGCCGCGGCCGCCGCGCCCCCGCCGGAGCTGCCCGAGTGGCTGCGCGACCTGCCGCGCGAGGTGTGCCTGTGCACTAGCACCGTGCCCGGTCTGGCCTACGGCATCTGCGCGGCGCAGAGGATCCAGCAGGGCACCTGGATCGGGCCCTTTCAGGGCGTGCTCCTGCCCCCGGAGAAGGTGCAGGCGGGCGCCGTGAGGAACACGCAGCATCTCTGGGAGGTGAGTGCCCGCTGCCCCGCGCCCCTGCCCTTGCGCAAGCCTGCCTTGGCCCGGAGGGCAGTGCAGAGTGGATCCCCACCCAGTGCCAGTGATCACCTGATTCAGAGGCACCTGCTGTGAGGATGCTGGCAGAGCCGGGCCTGGCACAGAGCAAGCCAGCCGGGAAACAGGGCCTACAGGGTTTTGCCTCTGCTGCAGCTGGGATCGATTTGCCCTCTTGTCTTTCTGAACCTTGAGAAAAAGAGAGAACAGCTGAGGAGATGGAACTGGGGAGGTTAATGCTGAGGTGAGAGCTTCAGTCCCAACTAACCCGCCACCCCACCCCACCCACCCCACCCCACCCACCCCACCCCAGTGTGTTTTTATGCCCAGAGATGGAAGGAAGCAGGACCAGGGAGCGGAGAGTCAGGTTCATTCTCTCAGATGTAAACAGTGTTGTGAACGCTGACTTCCTGTGAGGAACGCTGATTGCTCACAACTTTCCAAGTGCCCAGAGTAAGCAAATGATGTCATGGATCAGAAGTCTCAAGTGCAGTGTCTTTTCTGTCAAAGGACGACTCTCGCCACTCTGGTGTAACTCAGTTGGTGAGAATACTTCCATGGCCCGTGTTGACCCGATGCTGTTGTTTAAGGACAACCTGCTAGAAAAATGCCAGCCAGAGCTTCCTGATTGAGGACTGGAGTCCACGCCCCCCTAGACAGATGCCTATCATTAGGTAATCTGCCACACACACTTCAGCCATCTACACAGTTGAGGGTTATTTGGGAAATACAAAATGCTAGAAGTCAAACCCTTAAGCACAATGTAGATCATGAACTGGGGATGGCCTGAAGAGCTGCTGAAGTGCCAAGTTGCCTTGCCCCTTGGGGCTCCTCGAGGGGTTGTTCTTGTGAGGGTTTGTCCCTTGCACTCTGCTCAGTGGCCTGTGGAGACAATGGTGAGTCCTGCAAGCTGCCTCGTGTTCACGAAGGTAAAAACTCCTGGGACTCCACAACCCACTCCCATTCTTGCTCTGCAGCCACCCTGGCCAGCACTGTAGTAGGCACTGGAGAGGCGGTGTTGGGAAACACAGACCTGGCGTCTGGAGCCCTGCTCATGCAGCCTCTGCCGAGCCTCCTTTAAGCTGGGCAGGAGCTCAGCAGAAAGGGCAGGGCAGCTCCTGGGCCACCCACTGCAGTATCCTGCTAATTGCCTGGATTCCACATCGCTCCTGCTCCTTTAACTATTTTTGGGCAGCCGTTGCATATATAAGTTTAGTCTTTGATGATGGGATTCCTGAGTGTATGTTGGGGGGAGGAGGGGAGATTGACATCCTTATTACCAAATGGTCCTTAAAAAAAAAAAAAGAAACAGAAATTGATTTAATTCTAAGGGGAAGATGGCTTGGTGCAAAGAAACATGGAGGTAGATTAGAAGTTTGAGTTTTTGCATAGGAAAACTAATCAAAGCATCTGGTTTTGAAACATTTCCTAGTTCGTGTTTGTTTCTGAGTAATTAGTTGTAACCCCCATGCGGTTTACAGTTTATAAAACATTGCCAGGCGTGGGTCGTGTTCCAGTGCTGTTACTCGGAACTCTAAAAGCACCGTTTAGGGTCTGCAGATGCTTTTGTGGGGATATCCTAACAGTTGTTGAGTGGCACGGATTTGCTCGATCTGAAAACGGAAAACCCGGACACCATTATGTTGCCCTCTGATGCCTACCTATTTTTAGAATGCCTGGGGACAAAGCCATAAACATGTTTGTTTTGCTGGAAGGCTTTGAATGACTGGGGTGTTGGCAAGAGGCCACTACACATATAGAATACGTAGACTGAAAACTAGGACCCTTTGTTTTGTGGTTTGACTTGCACTTGATGAAGTTCTGATTCTGTTGTTGTAAGGAGACGGGGGACTAAGATCGTCCTTTTTCTTTTTCTGGATATTTGCTAGAGACCAAGGGAGCTTCGTCTCTCGTTGGGGAATGTGAATTGAATGTGTTAGAAGGGTACATAGAGATGATTCTGCATTGTAAAAAAGACTTGCTGGGTGTATGTTTGGATGGTCTACAGGCCCCTACTCCTAGATGTAGGATATAAGCAATCTATTTTTATCATCTGTAACAACAGCTAGGATAATATATACTTGAGGGATTGAAGGGATATTAATACTTCAGCCATGTAAAATGTATCTGTCTCCTGGGAGATCATATAAAATGTAACAAACTGAGACCAGTTAAGTTAGTGCCAATGTCCATTTGTTAAGGTAAAATGCTGACTTTTAAAAATAGGTTTCATGTTTTTACTAGTCTAATTATTTGTAAGATACGAAGTATGTGTTTATTTTTAATTTTAAGCCTTGCGATTTCTATGAAACGTGGCTATTTGAATTACGTTATTATTTGTAACAGGTGATTCTAAATGCTGAATCGATCCTAACATTTTAGTGTTCCCTTTCAAACTTAAATTCTGTTGTGAAACTGTTAAAAATCACAATCTTATTTATATTAGAGGGTCTCAGTAATTGCAAGGCACTACAGGTCTAAAGGAAATGTTGGCAATAATTGTTTAATGACTCATGTAATAATTATTTATTTTAGAAACATATTCTTTATCTCCCAGAATATCAGCTTGACAAGAAGCAGATCTTTAAAAAATTAAAAGCAGTTGAATCATGACTCTCTCGTTTTAAAAGTCAGCGAAAATCATTTCTCTTCCTCACATTTTTTCAAGTCATTTGCTGATGAAGAAATGCCTTTATATGTCGAGTTCAATACCCAGGTCCTGATGGATCTTACTGGGGTTACTTATCTTTATTTCAGTACAATAAATGGATTGCTAATCTTTTGCCGTCACTGTTTCCAAGTAGATGATGGATGTTTGTTTCAGTTTACAGCCCTTTGTTTTTAGTGTTATTATACACATGCAGTTATTATACACAGGCAGGCTTATTACAGAAACAATCAGACTCACCTCACTGACTCCTTTTCTTTAATCGTTAAAGCCTCTCCTTTGTAGAAAAATGGCTTTTTAATATTCAATATATGTCAGCCCCAGAGAGCTTGTCTGTTTGGATTATAAACATGTTACCATTTTTAGTTAATATTTTCTGTGTGTATAATCCTAGTTCTTCAAAATGCAGCCATTTAAAGAAAGTTAAATATCAGTCCATTCCATTCAATATGTTTTAACACTTTTGGGTGTTTTGAGAAAATTCAAAGAGTTTTTCTTTTCCCTTTTATTAACACTAGAACAAAGTATTTTTTTTTTTTTTGATAGTTCAAGGAGATTAGCAAGCTAAAAGCCAAACTCTTAGTCATCTTGGGGAACAATCAATTTTTGTGTTTTTTAAAAATAATAAATCCAGATACTTCAAAACAAAAACATCGCAGGACACATTAACAATCACTTGCCTTGGTTATACACATTTTTTCCAACAAGACTTGGATGCATGTTACGTTTCCAGCCGCTTGGATGTACTGGGAGAAAAAGTTCTTTGTGACTGTTTTGCAAAGGAAGCAGAATCTTTCTCAGCAATTAGATCTTATTGATGAGAGTGAGACAATTTTGTCCTAAAGTGTTTTCTAATAAAGAAGTGAAAAGACACATTCGATCCCAACATTTATGAAAACATTATCTCAATTATTAATGTGCCCTTTTTCCCCTGAGATAAATTAATCTAGTTGCACATGGTTTCCCCTTTCTGCTTAACATCAGAATTTAATACATGGAGACCTGAGGAATGCACACAGTGTGTACTTAAAGTCCCTTGGAATAAAATACAGAAGTTTAAAATAGAGTTGCAGTTTAAGATAGGCTAAAATTACTCAGGCCTTTCAACTCAAAGTCTGATTTGACAGGAAATTTTAGCAGTAATGACAATATGAATTGCACTTATTTTCACCCTAGAGAAATTGTTCTGCTAATTGAGATAATGTAATGGCTTGTTAGGATTACAGTCAAGGTCCTAGAAGGGGCTTTCATTGTATGGAACCTGTCTTCTCTCTGCCTGAGTACATTTTAATGTCTCGTTTTCATGTGCTTGATGTGGAAATCTTCATTACTTTTCTTCAGAAAAAATCGAGGGGGCTAACATAACGTGGGCTTTTTTGTGGTTTGATTTTGTGCCATAATATTTTAGATTTAATAGGAGTTTTGCTTTTAAGCAAGTACTCTATTTTTCATCATTTCCATTTAGCTTACGTCAAAAGATATTAATGAAAACTAATATTAAAAATATATTACACATGGCTAAATGTTTATATTTCAAAACCATCATCAGTAATGGGTACTAGAAAGGAGTGAATTGATTTAATATTTACATATTATATATATTTTTGTATATGAGCCATTTCCATATATACAGTACCATACCCAATTTGTATGTATTTAGATGTTGGCAAAAAAAGTTTAAGTAACCACTTTAGATTACATTAATTAAAATCATTGAAAAGTGGCTTCAGCAATAGTACTGTAACTATATACTCCCTATTTTTGCTTTATGGGCTTTGGCTTATTTTGGCCTGATTCACCAAAACACTAGGAGATAGAATTATGTGGCTGTCACAGTTATATTTAAGCAAAAATTGTGTTTCTCAGCAATTGATCATTTAATATACTAGTCTGTCAGCTGGCTTGTGAATATGTCAGTTTTGTGAAAATCAGATAATGTCTCCTTAACAAGAAACCTTAGTAATGTTACTATTATGTTTTAAATTATGCAAAGTAACAGCTGGTGGATCTCTCCGGCTTTGCCTCATTTGATTTGAAGATGTCTTTTATAGTGGGGCCCATGTGATCGAGTGTGAGCATTTTGTAGTTTTACATAAACTGTAAAACCATCTGCTGCCTCTTGGAATGGCTTCCAGCATTGTGTTAAACAATCAAAACCTGGTGCCTCACACTGGCTTTGAAGGGGTCCAATCCAAGTCTTAGGCCTTGTGGTCTGTGTTCTGCCCTGCAGTGTCACCCTTAGTTTTCCAAGTCCCAGAATGACTCTGCTTTTTTAAAAAATGTGGAGCAGCTATTGGGAGATTCTCACTGTAGTGAGGTTGGATCAAATGTGCATGTGACACTCCGGGGCTTCAGTCCCAAATACTTTATAAATATCGATGTGCTCTGTATCAGCGGGACTATTTTTCTCCTATTTCAGTGTATCTATTGTTCACATATTGCTTCTTTTATTGATGGCATTTTGTCCATGAGAAGAAAATAATTCACGATTATGTCTGGCTCCATAGCTGTGTATTTCCTCATGTAACTTTTTTTCTGTGTCCATGCTGACTTGAAAGTGAGATCAGATTGTCTGAGGCTACTGAGTATGGATCCCTGCAGGATAGCATTCAGGCTGATGGAGCTGGGTTACGGTGACACTGGTCCCTGGAAGCCTGCAGGGGGCCCTTCTTACTTCACTGCGTAAATTAAGACAGTTTTAATTAATTGAGAAAAATGGCTCTCTTACCCAGGAATCACTTAGACTCGTAGTATAATATTATGGCTTAAGCCATGTTTTGATTGAATAGAAAAAATCGGCATGTTGCTTACGCTGGTTATTTTCCTTAACTGCGTGGACTTCACTGGCGATCCCTTCCTGCAATATCACATTCCTCTCTTCTCCGAGGGCGCAAGTGATGTAGTGGAAGTGTGGAGAAAAAAACCTCTTGCAAAGAACGCAGCGTACGCAAAATCTCTGAGCCTGCCCCCCCACCCCCCGCCACCTCTCTCTCTCTCTCTTTGGTATCGCATGTACTCCAGGATTTCATGAGTTCAGACATTCTTTGTGTATTTACATAAGAAACACAGACTCCAGTACAAGTACTTAGCATAAAAGCCCGGAGAAGCCAGAGCAGCATCTACTTTTCCTTGTAAGCATTTGCCACCTCGCTCAGATAAGTTACAGAATTCCATTATCCAAATTGTTACACATGTGTGACAGAGGTTGACCTTTCCTCATGTCAGTCCTCTCCGTGCAGGTCCCAGGCTCCAGCCTAATGGCTCAAACCCTGATTTACTCACTGTAATAAGGGCAGGAGGTCGAGCAATTGTCAGGCTGCCTGTTCGTCCTCTCCTTGGAGCCTGCTTGAAGGCTGTTAACACAAAGCTTTTCAAAGTGAATTTACAACCAGCACCACTGACAGAGGCCAATCAGTGCACCATAAATGTCAGGTTAGTGAGATTGAGCAGTAAGTAAAGCACTGACAGCACACTATTGGCTGGAATCAATTGGCCAAGGCTTAACCGCACAGAGCCGTCTGCGTTGGGCAGGCTCAGGGCAGGAGCTGCACGGGCAGCGCCGGCTTCCAGGTGGCGCCTGCAGGGTTACCTGGCAGTGGAAGCAAAAGGTGGGGCCGTCACACATTCGCCTCACTCCACCCTGCATCATCCCGTGTTGGTGCGATTCGCCATCTGGGCGTTGAGAGCGTCTGAGCCTGCAGCCGCCGAGGCTGGGCGGAACCAACCCGGCCTGGTTCGAAAGTCCTCCAGTACCGGCTGTCTGGACGTTGGATGCATGCGGTGCGGAGCAGTGTGGTGTTCAGACTGCACAGGCACAACAGGGATGTCCACAAAGGCGCAGACACAAATAAGCCCAGCCGTGTGGAAGTTTCACCGAAGTCACTAATGAGTGATTATGGGTTGAGGGTCTGAATATCCATGAGATGTGGTTCCGCCAGCGGACGGAATGTTTTTATCATTTTGTGTAATGACAGCCTCGACAACAATTCATTTAGCTCTGAAGGCATCAGCATTAAAACGGAGGAATCCATTAAAATGCTGTATGCAAGGATTTATAAATTAGGCAATTTCCTTGATTATTGCAATCATTTACAAAATTGATTGTTCCGGTGTGGTATAGACAGATTTCTGCAATGATCATTGACAACAAGCACATTCCCTGATATCAAGTCACTGTCCTGCCCCCCCCCCCCCCGCCCCCACTGCCCACCACCCTCCCGCAAGGTCAGGCGGACTTTCAAAGGAACTCACAATGATGAGTATATGGTGTTGCTGTTCAGGGGGGAGCCACTAGTCTGGGCTGGTGAGAGCAGCTTGCTCTAAAGGTTAGAACATTATTTGACAGTGGTAGTGCTGATCCGGGGGAAGTGTGCTGATCACCCTGATCCATTTCTGGACCGCAGCACAGATTTTTGATATGATGCCAATTTAGAAGGAGGCTACTCTTGCAAATTGCAGCTGTAAATATTTGTTGGATTGAAGATCTGGAAGTCAATAACGTGTTTTATTTGTTGGGCCTGGGTGTTCTAATTATCCAATAGATATATCGTGGAGTCACTGAATTTTAGGTCAATTAATTCTGGAAGGCCAGATAAAGCCATTGTTACAAACGTGCATGGCTCACAACGCCGTGGATTTTCCTGTTCAAGCACACACACAACAAGTTCACTTGGTGCTTGATCCCTGACCACAAACCACAAAGTTGCCTTTATTCCTGAAATATCAGCTGTGGGCCTGCCAAATGTGTCTCAGGACCCTGTCCAGTGGGAGCCAGCCCCGCGGTTTATGCTTCGTACAAAATAACTGACTCTAGGACATTCGTTTTTAATCATCATTTGTTTTTAATCATCATTTTCCCATTTTGAAACTTTAACACAAACTGTAAAATAATAGCACTTTTGAAAACGGTTTAACAGTGTTGGGAAGACAAAAAAATGTTTCTCTTGAGTTATGTCCTGATTGTGCATGCAAAATAATTTGATCGAGGTAGTTCTTTGTTTAAAAGAGCAACTGCTGCATTTGAGGAGGTTGAGTGCTGTGGTGACACCTTGCTGTTAACTGGGCTGTTGTTGCTTAGTAAGTCCGAAGTTCATTTTCATTTTTTCGTTTGTTGTAAAGTTCCCTGCTTAAAAATCCAGTAAAAAGGCAATATTTTTCTTTCAGTGTTTTGATTTTATCTCCTTATTTTTATTTAAAGTTTTTATTTTTTTCTCCCCACAGCATTTCTGGTTTCTTTTAAGAGTTTAAAACTGTGTGACCAGCTCTGTCTCGGGTGAACTGTGAATGAAGCGCTTGGCCTTATAAATGTTTTTCCCTGTACCCCGCACATTGAGTGAATAAACCAAGATCTTTGGCATGCATTATGAAATGATAATGTGGGATCCAGCCCATGTTATTAAAATGAACGGTGTTTTAGCTCTCTGTGATCATTTTAAATCAAACCTGCCACAGGTAATGAAGTGTCTTCTATAGAAACATTTAGTGTAATCTAAGTCAGTAGAAACTTCCTAAGTGCTTTTTAATTGGAATCAAATTAAATGTAATCAAGCTATGTTTTCAGTGTCTTCCGAAGCACCAAGAGCTGGGTGTTGTTTGCACAGTTGGGATATTAGTGCGTATCACAAAATAGCACTGGATTCTCAGGTACCCATGCACTCTTCACAATGGTTGACAGCCTCTGCATAAATTCTAGCTTAGAACTGTGGAACCTGTTGTGTTTGCCCCAAGTTATATTTTAGAACTCCTTCGTGATGTTAAACCACACATAAATGGTTCTTGGGGGAGAAAGTTCTGAAAAATATTGACATATTTGGGAAAGCACATAACTCCAATTTATCACAATTAGTAGTAATTTAAAATTTGAACCAGATAATTCACCAAGCAGAAAATCTCATCATTAAGTTTCAAACTAGTAGAAATGAATTTCCATATAAAAACTAATTCGTATGCATCACAAAAAATCCAAACTATTTAACCATTTAAACCAGTGATGACCATTGTTGCTAGTTTTTACAGTGGCTTTTAGAGAGCTGACTGTGTTATGTATTACACATTCATTTCATTAAGTCAGTTTTGATGAAAGATATTTGCAGTATCTCATGGATACTGCTGAACTTTTTGAAGCAGCAACCTTACTGGCTGTGTCTTCATAGGGTCTCCTGCAGAAGCTTACATGTGGTTTACCCAGGAATAGGTTTTGATTTTGTATCTAGTTTCCTCCTCCCTTCCTTGCACTTTTCCTGGTGGGAAGTTTAATTAACAGCCTGCAGGCCCTACTGAGGTTCTTTTTTTTTTTTTTAATTTTTTAATTTTTTTGACAGGCAGAGTGGACAGTGAGAGAGAGAGACAGAGAGAAAGGTCTTCCTTTGCCGTTGGTTCACCCTCCAATGGCCGACCTGGCCGGCGCACCGCGCTGATCCGAAGCCAGGAGCCAGGTGCTTCTCCTGGTCTCCCGTGGGGTGCAGGGCCCAAGCACTTGGGCCATCCTCCACTGCACTCCCTGGCCACAGCAGAGAGCTGGCCTGGAAGAGGGGCAACCAGGACAGAATCTGGTGCCCTGACCGGGACTAGAACCTGGTGTGCCGGCGCCGCTAGGCGGAGGATTAGCCTAGTGAGCCGCGGTGCCGGCCCCTTCTGATGTTCTAAAAACACTTCTACTGATATTTTCATATGCACCATAGCACATGCCTTTAATAAAGCCAGATCTCAGGGAACAAAGGGGGCAGTTTCTCTTTTTATACATGAAGATGTTAACAAAAAGGGGCCACGTGTCTTGGACATGCTTTTTTTTTAAACAGGAAGTCACCCATTTATTGAGCTGTGTATGAGACTTTTGGGAAACCACTTAATTTTTTTGTACCTCTTTTTCCATGTGTAATGGGTAGGAATATGAGATAGTTATGCATAGTAGAGAGAAAACATTATGACTTTTGTTAAACAACTGCAGTTCCCTCCCTCCTTTTCAGTTGGATGTTAATAGTGAATTTTAGGTCTTTTGTGGGCTCTGCCCATAATGATAAAGAATGTCATTATTCATATTTATCTGCTGAAACACAAAAATTATCTACAGCAGACCATAATACACAGCCTGGACTTAGTACAGTCAGATTTAAATAATATTTTAATGCAAATTTGTTCAGAAGTTCCCACACACAAGAAAGGATTGTATATTAAGGGGATACTGTGTACTATGGACATCAGAATCCATCAATTTTACTGGAGAACAGCAAGAATGACTGCAAGTTGTTGGGTGCGTACAGTAAGTTTTCTCTGTCCATGAGTTCATTGAGTGAAATGCTGACTCGGAATCCTCACAACAGGAACTGACTCGCAATATGAAAGTGTAAAGGAATGTCTCATCCAGAAAAATCACAAAAAAAAGCCCTAAAGCACAAAGGCCTCACATCAGGAGCCATTCATTAGGTCACTTTGAATTCTGAATAGACAAACATCTCCACACCGGAACATTGTGACTTGTCACTAAATATTAAATGACAACAGATCAACATGGTGGCACATTTACCCCATCCATAAAAATCTGTGTGAGGCTGTGTGTGTACCGATGAGTAAAAAAACACAATGCAACCAGCCATCAGACAAATTCTGAGTATGTGACAATGTCAATTCTGTGAAAACCAAGGATTCCAGTTAGACATTTTAGGTAAAAAAATAAAGTGCTAAAACATGTCATAGAGAATGAAATTTTTTAAAGATTTATTTATTTATTTGAAAGGCAGAGATAGAGAGAGATGGAGAGAAATAAAGAGACCTTCCATTCGCTGGGTTACTCCCCAAATGGACGCAAAGGCTGAGGCTGGGTCAGGCCAAAGCCAGCAGCTTCTTCCAGGTCTTCTACATGGGTGCAGGGCTCAAGTATGTGGGCCATCCTCTGGTGTTTTCCCAGGCAGGTTAGCAGGGAGCTGGATCGGAAGTGGAACAAACAGGACTTGAACTCGTACCCATATGGGATGCTGGTGCTGCAGGCAGAGGCTTAACCTTCTACGCCACAGTGCCAGCTCTGAGAATGAAACTCTAGATTAAATTTGTATATTCCACAATATATGTTGGTTTCATAGGAATCATTTGTACTGCACCTGGAGTCTTCCCTGTGGTGGCAGTGAAGTGAGCATAGTACGTCGTGACCCGTCCGGCAGAGCCCTGGTCCATCAGCTCCAGGGTCAGAGTGGTATCTGTGCTCTGTGCCCTGCACATCAGCTCCAAATCTGGGCTAGCTATTAATAGCAAAGCTACTCAGCAAAAGGGTAGCAGGAATAATGCTTTGCAGTAGGTGTGCAGTTTCAGCTTTGTAAGAAGAAAAAGTGCTGGAGATTGGCGGCACAACCATGCGAATATACTTAGCACTCTGAAAGGTACACTGAAAAATGTTAAAACAGTAGGCTTCTGCCACACTTTTTACCCGTTTACGTGTTTGGTAAATTCTTTTCTGTAGGCCAGTGGTTCCCCAGCTCCAGCATAGATAAGAAGCAACAGGAGCACGGACTCAAGTGTGGAGCAGTCTGGGGACCGGCCCTTAAGTGATCCTGCCTCCATGATCCTGGATTGGGGACCAGGAATTTGCTTTCCAAGCCAGTGCCGCTGGGAGTCCTGGAACTGCCTTGGTCGCTCTCCCCCATGCCCTGGTGGTGGTCAGTGGCTCCTCCTGCCTCCTCTGCCGACTTTGACCCTTTCGAGCTCACCTGGCTTCTGCCGTGCTTTGGTCCCATACCTGGTCTAGCCCTGCTCCTGTGTCAACTTTGCTTTCAACCCTGCTGCACCTGGACTGCCTCATTTTGGACACTTTTAGTCCCTTCCCTTACCATTCCTGCCCCCGAGGCACAGACAGATCAAGAGAGAAATCCTTGTGTTGAAGAGCTGCTAATAGCACAGTGAACTCCCATGGATTTCATTTTCTCTGTTTTGGAACCGCACCTGGCTAGGTGGAGGGAAACAGCTGAAATGGCAAAGCTTTACATGGTGTCACCTGTAGGGTACAGGAAGCCCTTAAGTAATAGTGGTGGTTCACAGGGCGGGGGAGGAGGGGCTTTGGTAACATTCACAGGGTCTGAGCTATGGGACCCCTCGGACAGCACTGGAAGTCCCTAAGCTCTTGGCCATGCTGTGTCCAGCGGCGCCATCCCCTGCCTTCTGTTGCCAGCCCCTTCTGTGTGGCCATATGCTCCCGATGTGAGATTGGCAATTTGCAGTCTGTAAGTCCCCCATAGGCCAGCTCCATGATTGGCTGGTCTGTGTCTTCCTCCCCAGCTCTCCATGGCGCCTGTCATCGGAGGGGTCTGGACACGTGGCCTATTCTCACCTTAGCTCCTTCCTCTCCAGTTCCTCACCTGCTCTTACTGTTTCCACTGCCCTTGTGGTCACAGGCGGCTCTCAGACTCCATTTCCCACACAGCTCTCTCTTACCTCTAGGCCTCAGTTGTTTGACACCACCACCAGGATGTCCTCACCTCATTTCAAATTGAGTCCTCCCACTGCTGCCACCCCATGCTCCCCACATAGGTGTCTCCTTATCTTTAATCTACAGTTTTCTCAGATTCCTTTTTGGCCTCTTGGAGTTGGTATAATGGCTTTTTTTTTTTTTTAAAGATTGTATTTATTTATTTGAGAGGCAGAGGGAAAGATCTGCCATCTGCTGGTTCACTCCCCAAATGGCTGCAATGGCTGGAGCTGAGCTGATCCAAAGCCAGGAGCCAGGAGCTTCTTCCAGGTCTCCCACATGGATGCAGGGACCCAAGGACTTGGGCCATCTTCCACTGCTTTCCCAGGCCATAGCAGAGAGCTGGATCGGAAGAGGAGCAGCCAGGACTAGAACCGGCGCCCATATGGCATGCTAGTACTGCAGGTGGAGGCTGCGCCCACTATGCCACGGCACCAGCCCCTATAATGGCTTTTTTAGTGTCTGTATTTCCAGCGATGAGGCGTATCTAGCACACAGAAGGCAAACTTAGGTCCAATGGCAACCAGACTGTGTGCCAGGCCTTGTGCATTACAGGGTTCACCCGAACCGAGCCTCAGTGTGTTCAGAGCTTCTAGGTTCCTGGCTCAGCAGAAGGCACGGAGCAGTGAAGCGACTTGCTGAAAGTAGCAAGGAAGGCCGGTGGGACTGCACAGAGGTGCTGCGGACCACAGAGTCCCTGCTCTTTGCTGCCTGCAGCTCTGACCATCTGCCTTGAACTCCCACTGAGTTCTCGGGTCCTGGTTTCTGCCGTGGGCTTCTCCGTCCAGCAGGCCCTGGCCTCTCAGCTTGCTGTGAGCGTTCCCTCCTGGGTGGACACTGCATTGGTTTCTCAGACACAGCCCAGCCCTGTGTGTTTCAGAGCCCCAGGTTCTGTGTTCATTATCCCAGAGAGTTCAGCTCCTTGGCAGGTGGAGACCCGAGCATGCGTTGTGCAGGTTGCAGGGATGGGAGAGACGCCTCTGCCTTCTGGGAGGTGATGTGTCCGACCGTGGGGGGCCCCTGTTGGAAGCAGTGTGCAGAACATGGTCCTCCCGATGCACGGAGGAGGGGGACGTGGCTTCCTGTGGGCATGCCCAGGGAGGGAGGGCTGTCTGGCCTGGGTAAAATGTCCGAGAGGCAGGGACCATCCAAGTCCACTCTGCCTCCTCCACCTGCCCCTCGCTCCTGCACACTCACCTAATGGGCCGGCTTCATGTCCTTGCCCTCTGCGGTGACCTCGGCTGTGCAGGGCGCCATCATCTTGCTCTGGTTAGCCCATGTTGTTTCCTGTTTTAGAATCACATCTCCCAGGAATCCCAAGTCTCTCTCGCTCACCTCTCTGTATTCTTGTCACTTCAGCTGCACCTTTGAGAGTCACTGAGGTGCTGTTTCCTCCCCGGTCCTTGTATGTAGCCACAGTTACTGTGATACACTCACGTGTGGGACGTACACCAGGGAGTTATTTGTGTGTCCTGTATTTTTATTGGCTAAGCCTGACCTTTGGCTGGGTGTCCTGCATTTTTATTGGCTCAGGCTGACCATCCAGGTTTCAGATGAAAGGGACAAATGAGAGTGCCAATGGGGAAAGGGACTCTGGTGCCTGCCTGGGGGAGGCCGGGGTACCAGAGCCTGGTGCATTCAAAGGAGTGTGGTGGGAGATGAGGGCCCGGTAGCTGCACTCAGATGAACTGCATGATCGGGAAGACGTTGCCTTTTGCATGAAGTTGACCTTGAGCAAGCAGTAGCACGAGCTGACATGCTTTGAAAGGACGCACGCGGTGTGGTGTGCACAGAGACGGTGCAGTTGGTGAGAGTAGATACAGGCGCTGGGTGAGGCTGGAGGCGTCTGTAGCGTTTGCAAGCAGGTGGCTGTTGCTGAAATCCTGAGGGTTGCCTGGGGGCGGTGGGGAGGGAGGGCAGGCGGAACCTTGGCTAGAGGAGGGCTTAGACGTGTCTAGCGCTGCAAACCTCCGGGAGCTGGATCCATATGGCCACGGGATTAGGTGCGTGGTGGCTGCTGCATCTCCTGTCCTCCTCTGCCAGTACTGGACCAGCTCGTTCCGAGGCCTCTGGGGTCTACAGCACAGCGAGCCAGGGGTCTGGTGACTTTGAGATGATGCTGGAATCCGTGAACTGTGGGGTCATTGCATGTGGCAGTGGAGGCCTCTCGGATCCTTCCCGTGAGGGAGGGGTGTGCAGTCTGGCTTAGCTCATCATTCCCCTCCACCCCGCACCTGCCGTCCTCACGGTCACTCACGGGGCAGGTACCTGCACACAGCATGCTTACACCGTGCACACTGTTCTCTCCAAATTTTCCCTGTATTTTTTTAAACTATTTTTTTTTAAGATTTACTTATTTATTTGAAAGGCAGAGTTACACAGAGGCAGAGAGAGAGAGAGAGAGAGAGAGAGACTGACTGACTTCTATCCACTGGTTCACTCCCTAAATGGCTATGCCGATCCAAAGTCAGGATTTTCTCCCAGGTCTTCACATGGGTGCAGGGCCCAAGGCCTTGGCCCATCTTCTATTGCTTTCCCAGGCCACAGCAGAGAGCTGGAACAGTAGTGGAGCAGCTGGGACTTGAACCAGCACCCATGTGGGATGCCTGCACTGGCCCTCTCCCTGTATTTTTTGTCACTGCTTCATTTGAATTAATTTTTGTGATTATAAAGCCTGAAAATGTTTACAAAGAGGGTTTTGAAACTCTGTAAACATTTTTTAGAAAGAAAAATGAGCCACAACTTATTTGGTCTGTCTTTTTACACTTGCTATTTTCTCTACACGTCCAGATGCATCTATGCTGTTTGCTTGCTTCCTATGAAACCTTCGTAATAAGATTTTTCCATATTGAACATTCTCTGTGAACCCAGCTGTTGTTGGCTCTGTATTCCTCTTCTAATTGAATCCCATGGCTTAGCATTTATGTGAGCCATCCCTGCCTTCCTCCTCTTCTTCCTTCCTCACTCCCTCTCTCCTCGTTTTGAAAGTATCACTAACCGTTTGCTCTCCTGAGCATGTTGGATCATGCTTGCCAAATACACCTACTGGAAGAAAGACGCAGAGGGAATGTCCCTGTGTACAAATAGCAGCAGTCCTCGGAGCAACAGCAAACATATATCCAGCCCCTTTTCGCCTGCTGGTTTTGTGGCTGCGTCCTCTCAAATGCGGGGAGCGCTCCTCCACCTCTCCACCTGCTGCGAGTCAGGTGTGGAAGCCAAGGCCAGGTGGAGCTGCCGCCGTGGACCTATGTACTCTTGGGGGAGCCCTCTCTGCAAACGCTAGCCTGGGACTAAATGCCTCCACAGTGGTGAGACTCCTAACACATGCACTGACAACACCAAACAGAAGGCCGCCACCGCCTTCTTCTTCTTCTTTTTTTTTTCCTAAATTGCTCGCATTTACAGTTAATTCGATTTGAATTGTAAGTCACCTCCATGCCAGTGAGCTTTGTGTTCTGTAATGCGCAGAACAGAGCGAGGGGAGGTCGGGCTGCCAGTGGTGCACAGCTGGGGTCGTGCTGAGCTGGTTTCAGACTGGGAAAGCTGTCTTCTGTCTGTGCATCTTGTGATCCCGAGCTGGGGTTTGCAAAGAGAACGGAACTGTCTTTTGCAAACGCATTTGGACCCCTGTCCACAGTGGTTATTGGAGGGGATGAACACAAGATCAAACTCGATGGAGCACAAGTGAAAAAGCACTTTTTCTCCCTATTACAGGACATTTTCCTGCAGGCCAGCCGAAAACCTTTCCCAAGTGCAGAGCTTCTGGTACCCAGAGGGTCCGACAGACCAAGCGTTGCAGGTTACGATGAAAGAGAGGAAATGGTTTGAAAAGCAGACAGTTTTCACACTACATAAAAGACTGAAGAGAAACAGCAAGCGAATGTCCAGAAAACAACCATATAAATAGATAATTGCTGAAATACTTGGATAATTTTGAGAATAAATGCAGGCTGAATTTTTGGACAGTGAAATCAGCTTTCCATAATAACTCTGCCTCCCAGCCAGCAATTTCCTTGTTCTCCCTAATTTGTTTCACTCCTCTGTGGCTGGCGGAGGCCTGTTGTGCACCTCAGATAAGCTGGCTGTGCAGCTACCAGGCTCTGTGCTGACACTGTTGTCTTGCCTCCTGCTTTGGTGCCTTGAGTGAGTCCTTGCCACCCTGCCAGGGGGCTTTGCAGCCCTGGTGAGCTCCGAGCTTTCCCATGGTGTCTCCCAGGGGACCTCTGGGGCTGCGCACCAACCTAACGGTTCATTGAAGTCTGGACCTAGGTCCAGGGCAACTCTGCAGTTGTGCAATTCCAACAGCCTGGAAGCTCCCAGCAAGGGAGTGAGGCCTCTGGGGAGAAGGCAGTAAACAGCCCACACCCCAGCTATCTCTGCTGGGGAGCTCATGGCTCAAGTGGCTGCAGCCCAGGGTGGCCTGCACTGCAAGGCAGAGGGTCATTTGAGGTACCTTGTTTTTTTTGTTTTTTTTTTTCAGAACAAGGGAGAGGAGCGGCTGTGATTTCTACTTCTGACAGGTCTGTTTTGAGACTTGGCATCATGGAAATTTTCATGCTCTTGGCTTTGGATCACAGCAAGTTTATGTCTGAAAAGTTTCAAATGGGTATGCTGGGGACGCATTAGAAAGGGTTCGATAGCCAGCAGCAGGCAAGGTCAGGTTCTCTGCCAGTGGCCCTGTCACCTTTCCTTCCTGGTTGGAGTCACTGATGGGTATCTGTCTCATTGCACCCTGCTGCCATTAGATTGATAATGATACCCATTCTAGCGAACATTGCTAGAATTTATACAGTTACCCAGCATGCACTTAACCAGCTTCTCTGTGTACCAGGCACAGACAGGGCTGATGGAGGATTGTGTTGTATCAGACATAGCCCATACCTGGGGGGTGCTTATAGTCTGTGAGGAAGATGGCGCATTCCCAAGGAAGATGTTAAAATGAGTAGAATGAAGCATCTGACTGTGCAAACCCAGAGGAGGGAATGAAGGGCCAACCAGGCGAGGTGAGTCACCCAAAGTCTTCACTCAGGTTCAGTTGCATTCACCATATGCAGGGTGTGTGTGCTCAGAATAGTGGCCAAGAGGAGAGATGGGATTTAAGGTGGAATGAATACCAGATTGCGAAAGTCTGGATGGGAGTAAGCGAGTTATTCTGTCTAGAAGGTTGACTTGGATGCTGGGCCTCTCAATGGGGTGATGCATCAGGTAGTCACATCAGGGAAATGTTTTAAGCTTTATTTATTTATTTGAAAGGCAGAGTGACAGAAAAAGAGGGAGGGAAGGAGAGAGAGAGAGAGAGAGAAAGAGAAAGAATTTGCACCCATTGGTTCACTCCCCAAATGGCCGCAACAGCCAGGGTTGGACCAGGCTGAAGGCAGGAGGCAGGAACTCCACCCGCATCTCCCTTGTGGATGGATGGCAGGGGCCTGGGTGCTTGGGCCTTCACCCACTGCCTTCCCAGGTGCCTTATCAAGGGGCTGGATTGGAGGCTGAGGAGCTGGCATGCAAACCAGGCTTTTCGATGTGGGATGCCAGCGTCCCAAGCAGTGACGGCTTAGCCTGCCACACCACAGCGCCCACCTGTGAGTGAACTTCCTGGAAGCTGGTGAGAGTTGACATGTGAGGTGTGGATAGGAACCTACAACGTAGTCTTCCGCAGGGAAGCTAAAGACGGTGGGTTACAGTTGAGGAAGGCGTAGGGTTGACTTTGTGGTTCCTGCTGGTACGTAGTGGAGTTTCCAGTGACATCTGAACTCTTGCCTTCAGTGGGATAAACATATGGTAAAGTGAGGGGCATCCTGAACCCCCAACGACTTCAGCAACCAAAGTGGTTTTTACACTTGAGCCGCCTGACAGGTGCACAGTGCTTTTAGGGCATTTGAATGTCGTGTCTTGGTTCTGGCGTGCACCCCCAAGTAACTCCTCATTTGAAGGACAAGTGTCCCAGGAGAAGCAGACATGGGAGAACGAGGCTTGAGAGAAGAGTAGGAGTCTCTCTCTAGGCCAGGCAGTGGGTTCCTGTGTTATTTTCTGATGGCGATGGTGGTAGGACCTTGTCCAGGTGTGCTACCTGCTGGGGGAACAGAGAGGAGTATGTTGTGTTCTGTGACAGTTGGATGCATCTTGTTGGAGTCAGGACCTAAGTGTCACTACCCCTAAGCAGCCCTTCAGCAAGTGGCGCTGGGCTGTGCACAGAACAGGAGGAAACAGGAAAACGGGACACAGAGAGTCCTCGCTGGGCAGGAGCCTGGAGTTGAGAGGTGAGAGGAGAGGGTGTTCATGTGCTGCATTAGCTGTTGTGTCCTACACACCAAGAAGCAAAAACGAGAAAGACCCGGACCCAGAGCATCTTCTATACTGAGAAATGCAAACCTTGAAGTGGGTAGTGTAGGGGAAAAACTCCATGTGAGGTTTTAAAATGAAAGGCAGGAGCGCACAATGGTTGATAAAGGTTAGGACTGGGGCAGAAGATGAGCCTGGGCCGAGGGTGCCTCGAGGGAGGGCCAGGCTCCCAGGAGCAGCTGGCCCTGGGCTGCCCCTCGCGGGCAGGGGTGAGGCTGGGCTGTGCAGTCCTGCCACCCGCAGGGCCCTGTGCTGCTTCCTCCAAGGCCTCAAGGTCCACACTCCTGCTGTAGGGCCCAGCAGCTTCTGCCCGGGATGCCTGGCCCTGCCTCCTCTTGGAATCCGTGGAATGCATCTGCCTGAGTGCTGGAGATTAGAGCCCAGGGCTGGGACCTCAGGAAAGCTGTCGTTTTGGGTGGCCTCCCAAGACATGCTTCAGACCCCAAGCTGATACATCCAAACTTCCTCCTCTGATAATCTATAATTTTCTGTTTTTAGAACCACATTGTCAGCGGTGTCAGAGAGACCCTTTGCAGATGATCCGACCACTGGAGACTAGCAGTAATATCTCTTGTTTGGAAATGAAGCAACAGAAAGGAATTCAAGCAGGCTAGCTAAGTGGAAGCATTTTAAATTAAAATATAACTGTAGTTAACACTTCCAAATTAAACCAAATCAGTTTTACTCCAGGCTTTTTAAACTGAGTTTGGAAATTGTATTTTCATTTCTGTTTCAGCAGCTTTTTAACTTGAAAATATGAAGTTGAATTTAAGGCTTTTTGAGGTTTTTCTCCTCTCACCATGTCTTCCACAGTGCCCGTTTACTTTAGGGATCTTGTGAAAATTCTTGGTCCATTTAGAATATTTTTCATTTTGTTGAGGGTTTGCTTATCCTCAGTTCAACTTGTTCCAAAGAGACTTAACGTAGACCCTACAAAGCTGAAGTTTGGAGATGCACAAATGTTTGAAGATGAAAATGCAGGATACTAAATGTGAACACAGATGGGTGACTTAGAAGGGTTCCAGGTACTGTTTGAGGCCTGGGTGTGCTGTTTGGACATGGTTACCCGCGCTCCTGTTGTTGGTTGGTGGAGTGGACCTGGTGTGGCCGCTGTGTCATGTTTGCCCGCTGATGATGTGTTACGTGGACAGAACAGACTCCCTGAACACCCCGCAGAACAGAGGCTGAGCCCATGGTGTGCCGTTGGCCAGCTATAGCTGTGTGAACCTTCAAATTAAGGCTTTTTTCCCCTGTTAAACAAATATTTGATGATGTTACCAAACACTGAGAAGACAGACAAACATTTTGTTTTTAAATTTTGAAGCCCACTACCTGGAGGCACGTTGAAATGTATTTTTCCCTAGAAAGTTTTATATATGCTCTGTGTGTGAGAGTATAATGCTGGAATATGCTTTTACTTAAAATTGTTTCCCAAAGAGGTCCTATGGTAATTAACATTCTTTGTAATAATTATGTTTAATTCATTGTCCAACAGATAGATGTGTGAGAATTTGCTTGGCTGTGTCCTTGTTGTTAGACATTTGGAATCTAGATTGTTAATAAGTTTATTTTTTTTAATTTTCATGAATATGTTCAGATGTGTTGCTTAATCTTGGAGCAATGGTTTTTACTTCTATATATAGGAAATTATTTCTCTCTAATGGGGCTATTGGAAGAAATATCTTTGGTGCTCAGATAATTGTGTTAAGGATCTGTGACTTGATGTTTATAAATGTTAAGTCACTACTGTTTTGAAGTGGATAATTACAAAAATATGAGATTCTTTCTATATATAAAGGGGAAGATCCTTAAAAGTTGTATTGCCCCCCCCCGCCCCCCCCATTTTGCAAACTGAGAATTGCATACTTTCAAAAGCTGGATGTGGTTCTCAAGCCACTGGGGAGCTTCCTGGTTTTTTCCCAAAGTTTCAGCAGAAATTTCAAGCATACACTGAGGTAGAGAGAGATGGTGTCTTCTACCCAGAATCCCTTTTGAATAGTTTTTCTGTTTCCTATCTTGTCTCCAGCCTTTTTTGCTGTTTTTATTTTATTTTGCTTAGAATTGTTAATCCAAACCCCAGTCCCTGTAACAGTTTACCTACACATCCTTGAGTGTCCATCTCTAAAAGGTATGGGTTTTAAAAAGTCACATAACCACAATACCAACTGATGATTATTTCTGAAATTTATCTGCTTTGCCCGTTCCTTTATTTTCCCCTGAAGATGTTTTTGTGGTTGGTTTGCTTGAACAGCAGTCAAAGGAAGGTCTCCCATCCGGTGCTGAGAATGTCCCCGGAATCTTCTCATCCTGACAGTTCCGCTGGGATGGAGTCAGTCCTCTACCCCGCTGTGGGAGCGGCATCAGGGTGTGTGTTGTACCGAAGCTCCCGTGGGGATGCTGAGGTCCAAGACACCACGGGAATGAATTTTTTGGTAGAGAGATAGACTTTTGGAAATATAGTTACCCTGTAGCTCCCTAGTGTGTTTGCTTTATAAATATGAACCCTTTATTTATTGGATTTTCCCAAAGGGGGCTTCGCTGCTTGTCTGGGTGATGTTTGGGATGATTTGTGGCTTCTCTCTCTGCTCGGTTCTTTCCTCGTGTGGGTATTCCTTGTTGTGGTTTTTGCTCCTTTCTGTGCAGTGCTCTCTACTGAAATTCCTCATCTGTTTTCATCATCTCTGTAGTTGTCTATCTTTTCTTGGCAAAAAAGGATTTTTTTTTGGTGTGATGACAGAGGATAATTGCTACAGAAAACGGCGGATGTGTAGGGAAGTAAGACGAAAACAAAAGTTACCTCTAATGCCTCTACTTAGAGGTGCTCACTGTTAGTATTTTCACTGTCTCATTCTGGTCTTTGCATGAAGTTTTTTTTTTTTTTTTTTTTTTTTTTTTTTTTTTAATAGTTGAAAAACCTTTTACAAACATTTGTAACCTTTAAAACATAACGTAATAAAAAAACCTGGACAACTGGACACTCTTTACTGCAAGTAGATTTTTTTTTACATGTCTGTGATTGGTAAAATTTTCATGTTGGTGAGTTACATGCTTACACATTTTAGGAGTTTTCCTGTTGCCTTGTTTGCCCTGGGGAAGGGTTGTATGCGTTTTCCCTTCCCTGAATGGGTGAGAGAATTTGTTTCCCAGATCCCCTTGTCTACTGTGCGGCCTCTTTCTTTTGTACACCACTTACGTGTCCTCCCTTCTTCCGTGTTAGCGGTTTTAACAGAGGACCCCAATGAAAGCATTTCAGGCACTTCACGGCCTGTGGCTCCGTAGTTGGCTCTCTGACCTGGAATGTAAGGAGGACGCCAGCTGGAGATGTGGAAGGGCTCCTGTGGTCAGTTCAGAGCCTCAGCCCTCCTTGCAGGGCTGAGGGGGGCTGGGGAGCGTGAGCCTGGCTGTTGGGTTTCTCCTTCAGCTGCTCTCTTAGATGCTGCCCTTGGCAGAGACAGTGGAGCGTCGTGGTTCTAGAGGTGCCTGCGTTTCATCAGTAGGCTTTCAAATGATTCCTAAATTAACTTTATTGATTATCCGAGGATTCTTGGAGTCCAAGTTTGCAGAAAGAAAAAAAAACACTTTTACCATTGTTTGTCTTATTTTCATCTGAATTGCCCTTCGTTTCCTGCCCGTGTTGGGAGCGATGCTGTCAATAGGCCCCGATCACTCTTCCTCTCCTGCACACCGTTACTCCACTCTGATGATGTTGGAAACCTTGGGACCATTTGAAGCCAGCCCTTAGATGTGCCTGCGATTTCTGAGCTGGGTTTCAGGCTGCATCAGTCTAGTCTGTTGCATCCAATGGGCTCTCTCTGGGCTCTTATTACAGAGCAGCTGAAGGAAGAATTTCGGAGAAGGAGAGGGCTAAGACTTGGGTGGGGCAACGCAGAGCTGGAATATTTGAATATTTTGAAAAACGAGAGCTCCTTGGCTCAGAGTGGATGACAGTCTTTAAACAAACCTCGCAGATTGACAAGAGCAAGGGCAGGGGAGCCAGGATCCCTGCCAACCTTTGACCTGGCCTGGAGCAGACCAACCTTGGCCTTGGAGACTGACCAGCCAGGCTGGGTGGCGGCTCCTCTTGCATCAAAGGCATGTTTGGGTTGCATATCTCTGTTCTGTGCTGTGGTTGTCCTACGACGGTGTAACCACATCAACATTCTTTGCATTTATGCCTGTTTATACAACACAACAGGAAGAGCCAATCTGGTGGTTTTCTAAATAATTATTCCAGTGTAGATGGCCAGCAGGATAATTCAGACTCCAGTGGAAGTGATCTTATCTTAAATTGTCCACTTTAGCCACTCACAATGGTAGAGTGAATGTTGCCAAATTTCAGTTTACTTTGTGCTGTTTAGACACACTTCATATGGTGCTTCGTTTTAAAAGACCTCAAAGTATTTTTATGGAACAGACACAGGAAGTTTGGTTCTCAAGGGCAAAGATACTGTTGCTCCATTGGTCAATGCATTTATCCAAATCTGCTCTTGAAGACAATAGCCCAAGTCAGAGCTGGCAGCGGATGGAAGGCTTCTGGGCTGTTATAGTTACGGCGCCTGGTTCAGAAACTCTGCTGTTTCGGGGCATCGTACCGCCCTGATTTTGGTGGGGCAGGCACCAGGGATTCACACGGTTTTCCCCGAGAGGGAAGTGGACTAGTTTGACAGAAGTGAAAACCAAGTCACAGCTGCATCCAGGAAATTTATGGTTAAGAGCAGAGATGGCTGGAGATGCAGATGGCTCTGTCATTTATTTATTAATTTATTCGCCTGTGTAATGTGCTTTACTTTAGACTGACCCATGACCTCAAAAAGGATATATCTTCAGCTCTGTATTTTTCTGCATATGAAGTAATGCTAGTCTACATGAAGTTTAAAGTTTTCTTTAAAAAAATGAAGTAAAGGGAAAAAAATTAATGTCTGTGATGTTGCTTCCAGATCCGTGAAAAAAAGCTAACTTTTTTTGTGTGCACTGTTCTGTGTACCCCAGAGGTATAACACCAGAATTTTATCATTAGCTTCCAGGCTGAGTATAGGCAGTTATACAACACAAAATGATGTCTTAGGTTGCATTCTCCTGGTATCATCTTCATTCCATATGACAGTGTTTCTAAAGGTTCATGGAAAAATGGAATGAAAGACAAGTTTATTTTTGAAAATCATGCCCTTGTTTATAGTTTGCATTTTCCACTAACATTGGAAAGCCACGTCATATAATCTCACACACACACACACACACACACACACACGGTCCCGGGACTCTTGAGTTGTGGATGTCTTTTGCATTTTGAACTCAGCTGGACTTATAGTGCCTGGTGACTCACTGTCTATTTGTTTTGTTGCCTCATTGAAATTGTGATATCATAAATCACTCCATTTTTTAATCATTTGAGTAGCAAACACCCCAAAGCATTAAAGTTAAACAATGTTAATGGGGATTTACTTTGGATGCCATTGTTTTAATATGACAAATGGCCATGCATCAAGCTGCATAGCACAGTTTATTTATGCAGACATAATTAGGCCTTTGAAATGAAATGCACAGGGAGCCATTTGCCAGAAATCCAGTCCACTTGCCGGGCTCCTCCCCAAATCTTCCTCCCCCTAAGAGCTTGATAGGCGTGGGTACGATATCCCTTAGATGGATGGTGCTGGGCCGGGGCGAGCTGTAATCAGGCTTAGGGAAGAAGTTACCTGATGGATGGAAGGCAGCATTTCCTCCTCCATTTCTTTGGCTGTGCATGTGCGTGACTTCCAGTGGAAGAGACCTGAAAGTTGGAGGAAGAATTATTTTCCATTTCAGACACGTGTGGGAGAGGCCATTTCCCAAAGGGAAATCATTGCTGAGCAGCAGGTGCCTGCTCCCAAAGACACGCAGCCCCGGCGTGCAGGGTTGAAGGGGGACTGGCCCTGTGCTCTTCCCCTGACCTTGGAGAGCAGCGTTTACTCCTACAGGGTCTTTGTCGCTGTCTGCATGTCTGCTCTGTGCAGCTGGTGTGTGGGGAGGGCCAGGAGATGTTGAAGGTCACTTGTGGCCAGATAGCTTTGATTTTGAGGTCTCCACTATGTACATCTTTTTTTTTTTTGACAGGCAGAGTGGACAGTGAGAGAGAAAGAGACAGAGAGAAAGGTCTTCCTTTGCCGTTGGTTCACCCTCCAATGGCCACTGCTGCTGCCACCGGCGCACTTTGGCTGGCACACCACGCTGATCCGAAGCCAGGAGCCAGGTGCTTCCTCCTGGTCACTCCTGGTCTCCCATGCAGGTGCAGAGCCCAAGCACTTGGGCCATCCTCCACTACACTCCCAGGCCCCAGCAGAGAGCTGGACTGGAAGAGGAGCAACCAGGACAGAATCCGGCGCCCCAACCAGGACTAGAACCCAGGGTGCCGGCGCCACAGGCAGAGGATTAGCCTATTGAGCCATGGCGCCGGCCACTGTGTACATCTTAATAGCTAGGAACTAGGGACTTAGTTGGCCCTGTGTACTAGTTCTGGGAACGAGGAACCACTGTGCAGGAAGTATGTTTTTTTTTTTTTTAAATAAAATTTATTTATTTTTATCTGAAAGGCACAGAGAAAGAGAGAAAGAGAGAGGGAGGGAGGGAGGGAGGAGTTGTTGACTCCTCAAATGCCCCCAGTGGTATCTGGGGCTGGACCAGGTCGAAGCCAGGAGCTGGGAATGCAGTCTGTGTCTCCCAGGTGGGTGTCAGGGGTCACTGTCCACTGCCTCCCAGGGTGTGCTTGAGCAGGGTGCTGGATCAGAAGCAGGGAAGCTGGGACTTGAACCAGGCCCTGCAGCATGGGATGTGGACATTCCACGTGGCATTTCAGCCACTGTGCCGAACTCACTCCCCTGAAGGAAATACGCAAGCATTCATTTACGCCTCTCGCTCTTGGCTCTACGTCATGAAATCCAATCTTCCTCATTAATCTGAGGGCGCGTAGGCAGTATCAGGGTAGACAGGGGGACCAAGGGCTGCCCCCAGGGCTCCGTGAATTTTGCCTCTCTTGTGGCCATCTCTGTGTCTCTGTGGCTTGGTGGGAAATGCCAGAAAGGGGTGGTTGACGAATTAAAAGTGTGCGATCAAGGAACAGTCAATCCTAACTGATCATGATTTTTTCTGATGAAATTACCATAGCATCTCCATAGCGAGGGAGGGCCAGGGCCAGCCCGTCCCCACCCTGGCAGAACCAGTGGACCTGAAGTGCTTCTGGGGACTAGCATTTCCCTGGGCTCAGCTGATGGTTGTGGAACTGGCCTCAGGCAGCCGCTACCTTCCATTCGTGGGTCTGACATGTTCTCAGCCCCATACCTTTCTTTTTTTAAAAAAAGATTTATTTTATTTATTTGAAAGGCAGAGTTACAGGGAGGCAGAGGCAGAGAGAGAAAGGTTGTTCACTCCCCAGGTGGCTGGAGCTATCTCTATCTGAAGCCAGGAGCCAGGAGCTTCTTCCAGGCCTCCCACATGGGTGCAGGGGCCCAAGCACTTAGGCCATCTTCTACTGCTTTCCCAGGCCATAGCAGAGAGCTGGATCAGAAGTGGAGCAGCCGGGACTAGAACCAACACCCATGTGGGATGCCAGTGCTGCAGGCAGAGGCTTAGCCTACTATGCCACAGTGATGGACCCTCCACGGAGTTTTTGAAGTACCCTTGTATGCTACCATGAAGCCATTTAGGATTGTACCAAATATGGCAGTTGGTATATACAGTTTATTATTAACAAAAAATGTCTTCACAATCCAGGTGCAGGAAGAAAATCCTGAGATGTTCACTAAGCCTATAGATCGTCCCTCCCCCCTCCTTTTTTAAAAAAGATTTTATTTATTTATTTGAAACATAGAGTTACAAACAGTGAGAGGGAGAGACAGAGAGAAAGGTCTTTCATCCATTGGTTCACTCCCCAATTGGCTGCAACAGCCGGAGCTGCGCCGATCCAAAGCCAGGAGCCAGGTGCTTCCTCCTGGTCTCCCATGCAGGTACAGGGACCCAAGCACTTGGGCCATCCTCCACTGCTTTCCTAGCCCATAGCAGAGAGCTGGATTGCATGTAGAGCAGCCAGGACTAGAACTGGTGTCCACATGGGATG
The DNA here is from genome assembly GCF_964237555.1 of Oryctolagus cuniculus. NCBI lineage: Eukaryota > Metazoa > Chordata > Mammalia > Lagomorpha > Leporidae > Oryctolagus > Oryctolagus cuniculus. The sequence goes on from NC_091437.1 coordinate 12,776,774, forward strand.
CTGGCACTGCAAGCAGAGGATTAACCTACCGCGCCACAGTGCCACCGCCCCGTCTCTCCTCCCCCTCCTTGTTTTTAAGATTATTTGTTTGGAGGCAGAGTGACAGAAAGACAGAAAGAAAAACAGAAGATCTTCCACCTGCTGGTTCACTCCCCAAATGGCTGCAATGGCCAGGGCTGGGGTACACTGAAGCCAGGAGTGGACCAGGAGCTTAGAACTCCACCCAGGCCTCTCACATGGATGGCAGGGATGCAAGCACTTGGGCCACCCATCCTCAGCTGCTTGCCCAGGCACATCAACAGGGAGCTGGATCAGAAGTGGAGCAGCTAGCTCTGATACGGGGTGCTGGCGTCACAGCAGGTGGCCTAGCCACAGCGCCACAATGCTGGGCTAGGTCTTCCCTTAACCCATTGAATTAAGGTGTGTGGAAGACGTTTTGCATTGCGACAGGCATGGCGTTTGGGGAAATTTCCCTGAAAAGCTGTGTGATCCTTCCAAGCATCTCTCTTCCTGCCAGTGCTGCCGGAGGGTCAGGTGATGGGGGTGGGAGCGTAGCGGCTGGATGTGGGCGTTGGGGGTGGGGAGGAGTTAGGGTGAATGGGACTCAGCAGCCACACAGGTAGCTTCACATCTTGGCTGCCTGTGTGGTTTCCACAATACTTTTACCCTTACCAATCTCACCTAAGTTGGATCAGAATTAAATAACACTGTTACAGAAATGTGAACTAAGCCACATAGGTGTCCTGGCCCACTGCTTCTCCTGTCATAGGGTCTCTGGGAATGTTTCCTTCTCTTTATTGCATTTGAAATTGTGGGGAGCAAACCGGACTAGACTGAGTTACTGGAATTAAGACTTATTCTATGCATCTGCTCTCCCACAATATGGCGCTGGGAGAGAAGTAAACAGCTTCCACACAGCTGCCTCCAGTTCAACCAATAAACTGTAGGACTTGCTACTGATTGGAGGAGAGCAGCGTACTCGGCGTGTGGGCAGCCGAGTTGGGATTGGCAGAGGAGGACTATAAAGGAGGAGAGAGACGGCATGCACCAGGAACATCTATGGGGAACATCTACGGGGAACACCTGTGCAGCCCCCGAGAGAGCCGGCCGGCGGTGTGCCGCTCCCCTGCGGAAGTGGGGAGTGTGGCCAGGGGGAACTGCCCTTCCACGGAGGTGGAAGGGACAGTAGCCAACCCGGGAAGAACCAGCAGTAAACCCGGGGAGGGCCGAGCAGACAAAAGAACAGCGCAGGGTCCTATGTCGTTCCTCCACGAAGAGGGGGAGCGACATAATGGTGCCGTGACTCGGATATGAAGCCTAGGCAGGGTTTAGTGTCGTTCCTCCACGAAGAGGGGGAGCGACAGAAATCTTTTCTTTTTTGTTTTCCTGGGTTAGCTATTGATGTGGGCTTTATTAGAAATAAAATCAAAAATAAAATTAAGGACACTTAAAATATTCATAAATCTGTTTAAAAAATAACAAATCTGGCTGGCGCCACGCTTCACTAGGCTAATCCTCTGCCTGTGGTGCCGGCACCCCGGGTTCTAGTCCCAGTCAGGGCGCTGGATTCTGTCCCGGTTGCTCCTCTTCCAGTCCAGCTCTCTGCTGTGGCCCGGGAGTGCAGTGGAGGATGGCCCAAGTGCTTGGGCTCTGCACCTGCATGGGAGACCAGGAGTGACCAGGAGGAAGCACCTAGCTCCTGGCTTTGGATCGACGCAGTGCACCGGCTGTAGTGGCCATTTGGGAGGTGAACCAATAGAAGGAAGACCTTTCTCTCCTTTCTCCATTGAGTGTTCAGAGAGGCCACGTATTTTATGAAAACTGTGTCTTCCAAAATGAAAAAGAAGTTGTGAGAAAGCATGGCATTATTATGTATTTTGTAGGTAGGTTTAATGTTTGGTTTGATAGAGGTAGCTGGATTCTCACAGCAGGTTCTACTGCACTTAGAATCTAAGCCAGGGAGAATCAGAAAATAAAGTATTTCAATCCTAGGCAGTTCCTGTTTATAAAAATAGCATCTGAACTGGGCGACAGTCCTTCTCCCTCTCTCTCCTTGTCTCCCTCTCTCTCTCCGTCTCTCTTTCCTTCTCTCTCTCCCTCTCTTCTCCCTCCCTTCCACTCCCCTTCTCCTTCCCTCCCTCCCTCCTTCCTTTCTTTCCTCTCTATTTTTCTCAACAGCAGTCAGGCCTGAGACACAGCTTGAGCAATCAGGAAATCCTTAAGTGTGGGGAATAGCTAATCTCTTCAGATGTACAGCAGTGTCACACATTTTTTTATTATTATTATTAGAATCAGGCACAGAAGATCTCTTTTTGTAGTGGCTTTATTTAAATTCTGTCATTTATTTAGAAATTTTTTTAAAAACAATGAAGTCCATGTGTTCCATTAAGAGATTAGAAATTGCATTTGGGCCAAATGATAACTGATAAGTAATTATGAATTCTCTCAAGAGATGGGCTGAGAGTTCAGTGCAGCTGCACTTCTGCTTGTGTTTATTAACAGATGATGTTATTAGCAGATGATATTGCCTTATACTGTATTATTTTAATTATATTCAGAGTTGTTTTTATTGATATTAGCAACCTTTACCACGCACCTGGCACTTTGCAATTATCCACCTTCATCTTTCGGTCGTCCTTTGCAGGGTGAGTTGATTATTCCTATTTAAGACCTCAAAACTTGAGACCCTGGGGCTGGCATTGTGGCACAGCTGGTGGGTGCCGGTTCAAGTTCTGGCTGCTCCACTTCTGATCCACCTCCCTACTAATGTGCCTGGGAAAACAGCAGCAGATGGTCCAAGTGCTTGGGCCCCTGTCGGCCATGCTTTGTACCTGGATAGAGTTCTTGAGTTGGCCCTGACCCAGTCCCGGGGCCATTGCAGCCATCTGGGCAGTGAACCAGCCAACAGAAGATCTCTCTCTTTCTCTGAGTATCTCACTCATCTGTCTGTCTGTCTGCCTCTGCTATAAATAAATAAACCTTAAAAACAAAACCAGACTGAGGCCGTGAGAAGCTGTCTCTGTCATGACACTATGATACATTGTAGGTCATAAATGTGAATGTCTTCCTTAGAAGACTGAACCCAAGCAGCCGGAGGTCACAAGTTTTGCCTGATTCCACTGTGTGTCCTCAAGTCTTGAGAAGTGTTTGCTGCATGGACACAGGTGGTCGGAGTCCTTGCTGATCCTGAGTAGCTGTTCTGTGCTGTGTGATGCTGGATGCCCTGCGTGGGGATCCCCCAGACTACTGCTCAGCTTTGCTCCCCCTGGCAGGCTATCCTTGGGCTAGTTATTCAACCCTTTGTGCCTCTGAACCTCAAAGACGAGTGGATGGGCCGGTGCCGTGACTCACTAGGCTAATCCTCTGCCTGCGGCACCAGTACCCCGGGTTCTAGTCCCAGCTGGGGTGCTGGATTCTGTCCTGGTTGCTCCTCTTCCAGTCCAGCTCTCCGTTGTGGCCCGGGAGTGCAGCGGAGGATGGCCCAAGTGCTTGGGCCCTGCACCCCTGCTCCTGGCTTTGGGTCGGTGCAGTGCGCCGGCCGTAGCAGCCATCTGGGAGGTGAACCAATAGAAGGAAGACCTTTCTCTCTGTCTTTCTCTCTCACTGTCTAACTCAGCTTGTCAAAAAAAAAAAAAAAAAAAAAAAAAGAGAGAGAGGGACAAGTGGATGGAGCAGGAGCATCTTTTTCTAAGGGTGGTAGTTTGGGGCTGAAGTGAGATATTGTACATTCAGCAGGTGGAATGGTGTCCCTGGGGCAGGGTGAGTGGCCTGTAACTATGGACTGCCCCAAATTGTTCCAACGGGGAGTGGTCTTATTCCCTTTGGCTGACACCTGTCCTTCTTGGTGTCTCACTGAAAACTGCCCACGTGGAGAGAGATCCAGATTTTGTGTGGTGCCCACAGTGCCTCCAACCTGGGCAATTTCAGTGCTGAGACTCGCCTGTGTGGCCACCCAGGGAGAACACGCGTGGAGAAACAGCTCAGGCCTTGCAGAAGTAGAGTTTTTGCTGTCTCAAATTTCACATAAGCAGGAAAAACAGATTCCTTTCTGAGTGAAAGGAGTTACGTGGGTCGTTTGTGCATGTTCCCTGTTCCAAACTTCAGCAAGCGAAATTTTCAAGCCGGCTTTATTCTTAAGTAGCTTCTAATGGATTTCCTTGTTTAGCTCTTTGCAAGAGCAGGTGTATCATCCCGTATCTCTGTGAAGCACTCTCAAGTGTGTTGACATTTCAGGGAGCGTTGAATGTCTCTGAGTGGTTCCATGATTCCTTCTGTGTGCATGGGCCAGCCCAAAGTCCACTCAGGTGTGATGTCTAACTGTGTAGAACTGTGCTAGTGCGCATATATTTGTGTACACCAGTCAGTCAATATCTCTTAGAGGTCCCTGCCTTTTTCTTCATGCCATTATTTTAGAGGTCTTAATTACGAAATGTTTTTCTCTCCCAGATACATGATGGGTCTTCAAAAAGTTCATGAAAAAATGTGAATTGTGAAACAAACTATGAAAGGATTTCAAAAAATTCTTTTAATCTTGTTGTTATTTATTTTATTTACTTTGGAGGGCAGAGAGATATCTTGAGAGAAACAGTAGCCAGTGTTGAGCCAGGACAAAGCCAAGAGCTTGGAGCTCAATCTGGGTCTCCCATGTGGGTGGCAGAAACCCAAGCACTCACATCACCTGCTGCCTCCAGGTGAACATTAGCAGGAAGCAAGAGTAAGGACCTGGAGCCGGGAATCAAACCCAGGTACTCTAAGGTGGGCCTCAGGCATCAGGTCAAACACACCCACCCCCAAAGTTATCTTTTTTTTTTTTTTTTTTTAAGATTTATTTATTTATTTGAAAGCAGAGTTTCAGAGAAAGAGGCAGACAGAGAGATCTTCCATCCACTGGTTCACTCCCCAAATGACCGCGACAGCTGAAACTGGGCCAATCTGAAGCCTGGAGCCTGGAGCTTCCTCCGGGTCTCCCACGTGGGCACAGGGGCCCAAGGACTTGGGCCATCTTCTACTGTTTTCCCAGGCCACAGCAGAGAACCGGATCGCAAGTGGAGCAGCCAGCACTGTAGGCAGCAGCTTTTACCTGCTAAGCACAGCGCTGGCCCCTCTAGAGTTGTCTTCACTTCCAGTTTGTATGAACTTTTTGAAGTGTCCTTGTACTAACTTTGTAAATAATAAGATAGTTTTCTTGATTTTTTTTTTCAAAACACTTTTTTTATTTGAAAGAGAGAGACAAAGATCTTACCTTTTAGTTCACTTGCCAAATGCTTGCAATGGTGGCGGGTTGGGCTGGATTGAAGCCAGGCTATGAGAACTCAATCCAGGTCTCCCGTGTGGGTGACCAGGACTTTACTGGAGCTGCCATTACCTGCTGCGCCCCGGGGTGCCCATTAGCAGGGAGTGCAGCCCAGGCACTCTGATACGGAATGCAGGCCACCTAAGCAGTGTCCGAACAGCTGTCTGGGATGCCTGCCTCTGTCCTATGAGCTTTCTGATAATGTCCTGTGTTGCCAGTTTGTGGATATTATATCTTTGCAGTTGCGAAAGTTCGATCATTTCTTACAAGCTATCTTTAGCAACATTATCTTGAAGATTATTTTGACGAATGTCCATTCTGTCCGTCCAGTTCTCCTCGCCCAGAAAGTGGACACTGCTCCTGCAGTTATCTCCCTAACAAAGGGCTGGCAAATGGAGCGAGCCCATCAATATGGACAGCACATTTTAGGTTTGAAAAGAGGCTGCCAAGGTAGCGACATCCAGTGTGAGAGTGGCGAGAATATGAAAGTAAAAATAATGACTTGATTGCAGAAATAAGGTTAGCTATCTTCGTTATAATCTCTGTTGCCTTGCAAAGCCTTTTTTTTTTTTTTTTTTTGACAGGCAGAGTGGACAGAGAGAGAGACAGGGAGAAAGGTCTTCCTTTGCCGTTGGTTCACCCTCCAATGGCCGCCGCGGCCGGCGTACTGCGCTAATCCGATGGCAGGAGCCAGGTGCTTCTCCTGGTCTCCCATGGGGTGCAGGGCCCAAGCACTTGGGCCATCCTCCACTGCACTCCCTGGCCACAGCAGAGAATCCGGCGCCCTGACAGGGACTAGAACCTGGTGTGCCAGCGCCGCAAGGCAGAGGATTAGCCTAGTGAGCCGCGGCGCCGGCCTAGCAAAGCCTTCTTAATATCAGAGCTTATGCACTTTGCTAGGTGGAGGCAACAATAGTAGGAATTTCATATAAATCCTTCCCATGCAAACAATTCAGAGAAATGCCCACTGTTGACAGCCCTGGCACTCTTCGCTCTCACTGAATCAGAGTCAAAACTTTGATCATAAGAAGGGAAAAAACGAAAGTTCTGGTAGCTTATGACACTTTGCTGAAGAATAGGAAAAAGAACAAAACACAACCCAAATATCCTTCCTTATTAAAAGTCAAAATTAGCATTGCAAATGCATTCTAGAACTTCAGAACTGTCACTTGGGGTGAACCTGGTGATAAATCGGATCTTGATATTTACAAAATCTATTCAAATACAACCAATAGTGTGTTTGTTTATATGTTGACAAGATGATGTACACCGTGAAGGTCAAGGGTGATGTGAACTGTTGTGCTGTGCTTGTCAGAGTAGCTGAAAAGGGGGGGCTGTTGAAGAGCCCTGGTGGAAAGATGGCCTCGCCACAGTGTGACAGCAAAGGCAAGATCATCTTGAAAAAGTTCAATTGATTTGTAACAAAAATCTGTGATGTTTATCAATCAAAAAAAAAAAAAAAAGAAAGCTTTCTCTTCCTTCTGTAGCATGTTAGGAAATTGGCAGCTCAAATGGAAAAACAAATAGTGAAATTAAGCAGAAAAGCATTGATTTCACTTCTTGGGTGGTTTATCAAATGCCACAACGAACTTTCGGTCTTGTCGTTTATTAATTACCCTCTTTTAATCAAAGCAGTTAAGGATCAGTTTACAAACTTTTGGTTACTTCCATGTAAATATTTCCAACAACTCGAAGTCGCTTTGTCCTTTTACTAAATATTTTTCTCTAATTGTTAGCGAAGCTGTACTTCTTTGCCCCTTGTAAAAATTCAAAATATATCTGCAAAATAACCGTGGGGTTTACACGATATTCTTCCTAGCGTGATTTACCGCAGAGTTTTGCTTTCTTGTTCTCTTTCTCTTACCGATTGTAATGGCTTTAATTATTGGGGACTTAAGCTACAAAATGTAGTACCAAAACGAATTGTAGATGCATTCAAAGTCAGTTAAGTTTTTCTGTAGAAATCTTTTGTTTTAGTGCTTCAAACTAGCATGCGGTGGGAAACCTTTTCTCTGCCAAGGACCATCTGGGTATTTTTAACATCATTCGTGGATTGCACAAAATTATCAACTTAAAAATTAGCCAGCTGTAGATTTTTTTTTTTTTTTTTTTTTGAATTGCAAGTGCTCCCTGTGGTTGCCTTGGCAGGTCCTGACCAAATGATTTCCCGGGCCTTGTGTGGCCTGCGGGCTGGATGTTCCATACCCCTGAGTTCTAGAAGAAATAGAGTAACAGTCGCACATACTAACATTCGGGTAATAAATGAAGCTTACTCTAATGAAGAGAATTAGTGGAATCTGTTAACCCAACAGGAACTGATGTAAGTCGATAAATTTCAACAGTAGACCCCCTCCATCTATTTAGAAAGCACTTAAATTTTTATGTATTTTAAATTATAGTAGCACACACAGAAAGCTAATTTATGGGCATATTTGAATTTATTTTGAACAAGAACTGAACTTTTTCATGGGTTTGTCATAAAATGGATTAAGTGAAATTAAGCCAGAATAACTATAAACAGACATAAAAATTATTAACCTCGTAGCTCCATCAGTCATTTTCAGTTAGAATTTCTGGTAAACAGTACATGGTTTGCCTCCAAGGGATCAGTTCTTTGAGTGCATTTCAATGCACTGGCTCATCCCACGTTACTGCTGTGTGGGCAGAGATGTGCAGTTGAATGCCGGGGTAGGAAGCGTCCAGCGTTTAAGCGGCTGAGCGCATCACAGTGTGGGGACATTCAACCTGCGGTGGCTGACACGTTCAGCCCTCCTCACAGGCAATCCGGACAGCCAGAGTTTATTGATGGTGCCTACAAAGAACGAAAGGGTTCTTTCAAAAAATAACAACAGGAAGTCCCTGATGCCTGAACTTCAGTAATGAAAACCTCTGGCTGAAAACAAATGGTCCATGTGCTTGTCTTGATGTAAAAAAGTCATAGACATCTCAGGATTGGCAACTGCTCGGTGGCTTTCGCAGCCTGGAGAGCAGAGAGAGGGGAAGATGGGAAAGTATCTCGAATACAGAAAGTCCTTCCCGGGTGGCGAGCGTTGGTGCATGAACACAGCCAAAGTGACTTTTGCCTTCCTGCGTTTCTGACCCTGACTCATCCTATCTGCTGCAGATTCACAGATCGAGTACTTAGACAAAAATGGTAGTAGACTGCAACACAGGGCTAGCAAAATCCACCAGGCTGCAAGGGCTAAGGCTTGTTCCTGCGGGCAAAAATAAAACCAAACAGAAAGGCGTCGCTGGCTGAGGGGGCTCCGGTCTGCACAGGTCCAGATGCAGCAGCTCCACTTCCTATCAGATCTGGTGGTTTCATCAAACTTGAGTTCATGTCCGTTAATGGTTGCTGCGGATGGAAGGCTGGGAAGGCAACAGCACACCAAATCAGTCCCCGTGCCTCTAGCCCAGCGTCCCAGGAACTCTCTAAGCCACCAAACTAGTACTGAAACTGATTAATGAACCCTGACTGCTTAGAAATAAAACAAATGATTTAAGAATTATAGTTTCTGTATCCCATTATCAAACTCATTAAGTCATCTCAAACTGCTGAATTTTGGATGAATTTCTAAATTCCTAAGAATCTATTCATATACACTACCACCACCTCCCCCCAAAACACACATTTACCCATGATCCACAAATATTAAAATAACCAGACCAATACATTTGGACAGCAGAGTTCAACGTAATTATTCTAACATTTCTTTCGTTTGTTTTGTTAACTGTCACATTGCCTTGGGATATTTTTAAACATTTTTATTGCGTTTTCACTCTCACTGAAGTAAAGGAAATTAAAGTATTAAAAATATATTTGCAGATGGTCTAGAACCTTCGGTGGGAAGGAGGCATCCTTGTCAGGCCAGCTCCCCCCGGTCAGCTGGACGTGCGTGGGTTCTGCAGAGCCTCAGAGAAGTGACAGTGGCCAGATTTCTTGTGACAGTTGTGGGGAAGATTTCAATTATGAGATTGTATTTCCTGCCCCATCCCACTCCGAAGGCAGACCGTTATCTCCTTTTGGAAATCATCCCATTTGTGAGTTTTATGACTAAGGTCGGCTGACTACAGCTTTGAATGTATTCTTTGGCGTGCTGTGTGGCGACCCCAGCACTGCTATTTTATTTCTGCCCTGGCCATTTTAATGTGTTTATAGGATCACGTTGGCTGAGAACCACAGTGAGATACGCAAATTATTCACTATGTAGACTATTTTACAAACCGGATAGCAAGAGGCCAGCGGTGTTTCCAACTATTGTTCTTTTTCTTTTCTTTTGTAAAAAGAATAAAAATGTAAAAAGAAAGAAAATGCAAAAAGAAAAAAATTACAGACAGTATTTAAACAGCCACTCCATCTAAAATGTTGCCCTATGTTTTAGTGACTGAATTTTGGAGGCTTTTAGCCATAATTTTGCTTTTTAATTTTAATCCTCTTTTTGGAGAAGGGAGCAAGAGGCTGGAGATGTTATTTGGAGTTTTTACAAAGCCTGTTCTTATTCCTAGAAAAAGGGTGAATGCTGCTGATTTTATTTATGCTGAACTGGAGCAGAAGAGCGCGTAGTAAAGCCGTGCGTCCCACATTGTTGTTGGTGGCCTCGCTGTGTGCTCACGTGTCTGCCAGCTCTGTGGGCCTGGCAGCGGGGGGCACCGTGATTCACAGGGTGGTTTGGCGGCCGAAGCCCACCCCTGGCAGGCAAGCTCCCCAGGGACGCCCCTCCCTAACTCCATAACCCTGTGCAAGGCTGGTCTCCAAGCGTTGCCTGTTTCCTGTCTGGGAGTGGGGGTGGGGATGCTTGTGAGGAGGTAGTGAGATAATATACGATACGTGCTTGGAACCAGCACTGGCATGAGCTAAGCACGGGGGACATGTTGGCTGAATTTCTCAGAGTGCCTGTTTCTGTGCCCCTGGTGCATTTTCTGTGCATGGTGGGGAGTAGATGCCTGAGTTACAGAGTTGAGAACCCTGGGATTGGGGTCCCGTCTGCTTCTCATTTACTCCTAGGTGACTGTGCCAATCACTCTTGGAGTCCGGGGACCCTAAAGTCTGGAGTTGAGAGGCCTGAAGTCACCCTGGCAAGTTCTGGAAGCAAACCAAGAGGTCCCTAGCGCAGAGCTGGTCTCAGAAGCCAGCAGTGCAGGGTTGCTTTTCCCAGAGTGTGAGGCACGTCGGTGCGTTCACAGTAATCTTAGCTGATATGCAGACACGTGTTTTTAAAAAGCAGCTGCAACTTCACAGGCCCTAGTGCTTGAGATGAGGCTAAGTACTGTGATGAACTAAGTACTACTATGAACAAACTGACCTGAAGCCGCTTTACAAAGAATATACAGCACTTGGGGATCCCAGTGGTGTTAAGATACCGCAGGAAGCACACATGCCCACGCTGAGGTTTGGGGATTCCCGCCTACTCCAGGTCCACCCCGCAGCCTTCCAGGTGGGCAGGGGCCCCGGCCAAGAGCACCTGACAGCACACATGCAAGGTTTTTTTTTTTTTTTCTTTCATAATTTTGTACTCAAAGACAGGAACCTTTTTAGGCCTGAGTTGTTCCTATTTTAGTAACTTTTCTCAGATAAGCACCTGAGTGAATATTGGGTCCCCACGTGACTGTCTGGCCGGGTCCAGCATGGCAGGTCCCGCATGCGCTGTGAGTGTGGTTCAGCAGGTGGCATCCTGTCCCGGAATCCTAAGTGCAGAGGCGGCCATGGTTGCCGGCAGCGGTGCCAAGCGGAGGGAAGTGTGAGATGCACTTTAGGAGGGAGAGGCAGATACGGAAGGCAAAACTTCGGGAATGGCCCTGATAGTGGGCTATCTTATCACCCGCAGGGCAGCACTTACCCACGGGCCCTCTGGGAGACCCTTCCGCCTTTCCCTCTCTCCTCCTTATCTGTGCGCACACACAGGTAGGGCCTGTTTCACACTGCAGCCTGGTTTTTAATGTTCCAGAGAATGTGAACTTGCTTTACTGAGGGATCCTTTGGGGTTTGGAGAAGTCGAATGTTTCAAGAAAAAACTAGGAGTGGGTATGTGGCACAGAGGTTAAGTCGCCCCCCAAAACACCCATACCCCGTCTAAGAGTGCCTGAGTTCAAGTCCCAGCCTCGTTCTCAACTCCAGCTTCCTGCTCATGAACACCCTGGGGGGCAGCAGGTGATGGCCCAAGCATTGGGTCCCTGCCACCCACATGGGACACCCCAATTGTGTCCTGGGGCTCTTGATATCAGTCTGGCCCAGCCCTGGCTGTTGCAGACCTTTGGGGAGTGAACCAGCAGGTGGAAGATTCTCTCTCTCTCTCTGCCTTGCAAATAAAATTAAAATCTATTTGTAAAGTTTGTTTTTCTAAACAAGAAAAACTAATGAAATTTTTTGTCAGGGAAACTTCTTTATCTCTTTTGTAAATCCAGCTTTTTCTATATCTCATGTTCTAATGGCAAAGCAGACATCATAGGAGAAGTTCAGCGCTTGGGCATAGATGACACCATATGGTTGCCTGAGTCTCAGTTGTTGGCGCTGTTTGCTGTTTGTTTTTGAAGGCCCAGAAGGCAGCCGTGGAGAAGGCAGCCTGGCCCTTCCTGCTTCTCCCTGGTTAAACACCCGTCTCTCCACCCTCTCTGTAAAGTGTACTAGGTCATTCTTTAATGACTGGAAATTCTAACATTAAGTTTGTGTTTCTCTGCCAAGTAAGAAAAGGAAGAGCGATATTATCCCTCAGATGAAAAGTGTAACCTGGATAAAACGAAATTCCAAACCAGGAAGCCTCTTTTTGGGTAGTCTTTGCACTGACTTCAGAAAATACTCAGCTCATGATCTGCGTGTGGTTTCAGTGAGATTAGGTGAGTCAGATCTTGCCTTTGAGTTTTTTCCACTTGTGTGTGTGTGTATGTGCGCACACACTTGGCACTGCGAGCTCCAAGACAGGAGGAGATGGGTAGTGGGTGTGGTCCACGAGGTCTCTGCTTTACTGATGTGACTGCGAGCCGCTCCCTGGGCACACAGTCCCTCCTGCACTGTGTCCAGGCCATGCTCAACCCTGGGAACTTTATTTCTACAGCGTCACCGCACGCCTACTGTTCTGATCTCATTGACCCAACTAGGGCTTAACATTTTCTGATTTGGGGACCTTGGGCTTTCTACAGGTGCAGAGTCGAAGGGAATCAGAGATTCAAGAAGCAAGCTGAGGTTGAGCTACTCAGGAGTGGGGAGCTGGAGGAAGGGGCTGGTTGGTCTGGGAGGATGCCCTGGGAAAGGAAGTGAGTGTGGGAGATGGGAGGCGGCGAGAACTGCCCCGGTTACACTGAGCAGCAAGACAGTGAGACAGAGAGCTCTGTCACCTAGTTTCTATTACAGGTATCGCTGTAACTCTTCCATTTTATTTTAGTTATTGTTGCTCACCTCCCCTTTCCCTGGTTTACAGGTTAAGCTTGATCGTAGATTTGTGTGCACAGCTTCAGCGCTCTGCACACTAGGCATCCGTGGGAGACCTGGGTAGTTAGTCTTTCTCGTGGATGAAGAGCGGTACTGCTGTAAATGCTGTTGTGATTTGTGTGTGAAGAGGTGCTGGCAACATTGTAGTCCCCTTTTCAGATGGCGGGAAACCCTGCATCTGACTTCTTTTTCAGCCAAGAAGCTGTGTAGCTGGTAGTCAGAGTTTATACCAAACCATTCAGAGAACATTCTAAGCATGAATGCAGGCTCGTAGACTTGCTTGGTGGTATTTTAAGTATTGTGGCCTACAGAAAAATGGGTTAAATTCTAAGATATAATAACAACTTTAATCTGAAATTATCTGTGCTTGGCCAAATCAGCTTGCCTGTATTTTCTTTCACAAAACATTTGGTCTCAATTGTAGTTTTCTTTCTTAAAAAAAAAAGGTCAGAAAAAGTTCAAAAATGACATGATGGAATATATATTTGTTTGGAAAAATGATCTGTTATTTCCATGGCAGCTATATTAAATTTTTAGGGCTATGTGATATAGTTTTTATATTAATACCATCTTTGAAATTTATTTACATGAGGTAACAGCTCTGATGGTTACATTATATCCTTGAAAGCAAAAATGTGCAAACCAGCCAAGATTTATGCTGCTTCTCAGCAGGGCAAAATTATTCCATTTAAAGGGGGAAAAAGATATTTGTTGGGTTTTAATTATACCATTAGAATCTGACATGTATTTAATTTATTGCAAAAGAAATGCAAAGATGGCTTACAGGAAAGAAATCTCCTTATGTCGGAAAAAGCGGCACAGATCTTGGTAAGGCTGTATTTGTGCTTTCTGTTGAGGTCATTCCAGAAGTCTGAGAAATGGGTTTCCTGAGTGAGACAGAATCTTTGTGTTCAGTCTTTGCTGCGTGGAATTGTTAATGTGACTGCTCTTGCCTAGACAGTCTTGTAAATGGCTTACTAATCAAGAAAAGGCAAGTCATTAATTCTTCAATAAATTGTGGTGCTAGGCACTAACGTTTCAGAAGTCGGTCATGAGCCCATTCTTGCATCAAAGATGTCCCCCCTTTAAACTCAGCCTCAGCATGTAAGTTCACATTTTGCAAAAAAGGAGCTCAATTCTTTTTTAAAAAGATATTTATAAGAGTGTCAGTTGTTAAATCAACAACAGGAGTCACTGTGCACCTGATCCCCATGTAGGATCTCTGTCCTTAATGAGTTGTACTATGAGAATTAATGGTAAAACTAATCTTCAAACAGTACTTTACACTTTGTGTGTCTGTGTGGGTGCAAACTGTTGAAATCTTTACTTAGTATAGAGTTGATCTTCTATATATAAAGATAATTAAAAATGAATCTTAATGAAGAATGGGATGGAAGAGGGAGTAGGAGATGGGATGGTTTGGGGGTGAGATGGCAGGTGTGGGGGAAAGAATTGCTATAAACCAAAAGTTGTACCTATGAAATTTATGTTTATTAAATAAAAGCTTTCTATACAATATTTTATTTGTTTATCTGAGAGGTAGTTACAGACAGAGGAAGAGACAGGGAAAGGTCTTCCATCAGCTGGTTCACTGCCTAAATGGCTGCAATGGCCAGAGTTGGGCCCATCCAAAACCAGGAACCAGAGCTTCTTCCAGTCTCTCACGTGGGTGCAGGGGTCCAAGCCCTTGGGCCATCTGCTGCTGCTTTCCCAGGCCATAAGCAGAGAGCTGGATCAGAAATAGAGCAACCAGGACATGAACTGGTGCCCGTATGGGATGCCAGTGCCGCAGGCAGAGGCTTAGCCTATTACACCACAGCGCCAGCCCCTCAAGTACTTCTAAAGATCGATCCTGGGAGTTGTTATAAGGGTGCTTATAGACACTAACTGGATAAAGTATAAATTCTGTGAATTTTGTCGTGATGATACTGTAATTCCTTGGTTTTATAAACCCAATTTTGAGTAATTATGTCACAAGGTCAAAATTGTTCCATCAGAAAAATCTGTTGAATTCTGGTTGTTTTGTTGATATGGGAGTAGTGTCATTTTCATGCCCTTGAGAATATTATTTTAATTTAGAAGAAATACAGGGAGCTTCAGAAGTCTGTGGAAAGAAGGAAGGAAAAGGCAATGTGAGTGTTCATGAGTTTTTTGAGGACCTCTCAGGTGTTGGGATCTGAGGACGGAAACTTGGGATGGCTAGGAAATCTATTTTCCAGTTTAAATGTGCCTCAATGAACATTTAAAGTATCATTTAGCATCTTGGCATTTGTAATTTTAATTTGCTGTACAAGTAAAGATGATCATCCTGAGGTTTTTCAGAATTTGTTGCGATTTGTGAAGGGCAGTTTCGGTATTTACAACAACAGGGTTCACTTCTTGTTCTGGGTCTTCCTGGGCTGTGGGTCAGGCTGGGCGCTCACCCTTCTGAGCCGTATTTCTCTTAATCCTCCTGCACCCTCTGTACAGAGAGTCCCACATTCTCTGTCGTATTTCTCTTAATCCTCCTGCACCCTCTGTACAGAGAGTCCCACATTCTCTGTCGTTTCCTTCTATACTTTGTTTTTCCTGCTTTTTTTTTTTTTTACCTAAAATACTGACAAAGAGGGAAATTTGTTTTAGAAAGGAAATAAAGCCCCCCAGTGAAAAACATGCCCGTGGTGCTGTGTACGGAGCGCTCGCTGCGTCAGGTCAGGCGTTGGCGTGATCTCCTGTCATCCGCCCAGAAGCCTTTGAAGTGGAGTCTGAGATCTTCATCTCCCAAGGGAGTTAATGCTTTGCCCAGCATGACTCAGCTCATAATTGCAAACTCAAGGCCACTCGTCCACTCTGCGGCCGCACCTCCTTTGTATTTAAATCCAAGTGCATGGGTTTCCTGGCTGTGTCACTTTCAGTTACATGGAATTTTAAAACGTATAACTTTTTAGAAGTTATTCCTGAGTGAGTTGTACTCTGCAGATTGGAAGGCACACATTATAATTAAATTTGCGTAGTGTATTTCTTAGGGTTATATTGTCTCTCCCTCATTGGGCAGTAAAATATTTTTGTATACTGGATTCCATTATGATTTTTATCCTTCAGAGTTCCAGCAGTTGTGTAGTCACAGTTAAGTCACATTTACACACTCACGGACTGTGGGGTCACGTGTGTTGGGCTGGGGATCCCGAGGTCATCTCATGGGGTGTCCACACTTCTCAGACTCAGGTCAAGTGACCACCGGGTCGCAAAGTAAGTGCTTCCGAAGTCAGAGAACCCAGGGTTCACAGTTTGCAGCAGATCTGCCTTCTAATTACCTGGGAAATACAAGGACATAAGCCAGATACACGGAGCCTTAATTTATAAAAACTTTACAGCTGACAAAGCAAGTGGTCCTTGTTAGGGTGGGCTGATTGAATGTGGTTATGTTTTCTTACTAGCAGGAAAAAACAGTGGTGTTAGGGGTTTGATCGCCTGACTACACTGAGCCATAGGTGTTGCTGACTGTTCCTGAGGCTAAATGCTGAGGCCAGCCGGGTGTAGTCTGGCCCACTCGCATGGTTTCTGACCTAAAAATAGCTGTCTTAGGAAATAAACCAGCCAAAGGGCTCTCTTCCAGTTTGCATTTCTAGTGGTCCTGGAAATGTGGCCAGAGGCTGCATCAAAACCAGTCCATCAGAGTGCAGTTAATGAAATACACGTCGTGGATGAGAGGACAGTCAGGGGAGCAGAGGAAGCCCCGTGGCTCCCGGTCCCGGAGGGAGGAAGTGAGGGTGAAATCGGGTTCTTCAGAGACCGAGGGGACCTGCTGCCCTGAGAAGACCCTTCTGGGAAGGAATGAAACACCCCAGAACGCTGCCACCCCCGGGTGATCTCATTTCCGTTTCTCCATTCAACACTCTCCTTTTGTTCAAAGGTGTGGGGTTTGGCAGTAGGGGTGTGTGTGTGTGTGTGTGTGAGAGAGAGAGAGAGAGAGAGAGAGGGAGGGAGAGAGGGAGAGAGGAAGAGAGGGAGAGAGGGAGAGAGGGAGAGAGGGAGGGAGAGAGGGAGAGAGGGAGAGAGGGAGAGAGGGAGAGAGGGAGAGAGGGAGGGAGAGAGGGAGAGGGAGAGAGGGAGAGAGGTGGGGAGAGGAATCTAGTACCATGGAACCTTCTCCCCAGAAGCTTACTTATGGGCATGCACTGGGCCCTTGCCTGCTACCTTGGTGTGGACCCCAAAGTAGGGAATTCTATTGCAGTCTTCGTGTTCAGCTACAGGTGCTTCTCATGGACAGCAGGAAACCCCAAGTCCAGGTCACAGCAAGCTGGGGGTTAAGGTGAGTGCTGTTGATCAAAGGTTGGCACACTTTGTGACCCAGATGTGTGACCCAAACATCTGGGTCACTGGTCTCCCGGTTACATTGCTGCGCATGGCACATTACACACAAGGCCGTCTCCCTGTGGGAGATCAGGGTGTCCCAGTGCCGGCGGCCGCACACTTGCCAATGCTGGGCCTGGCTGTGTGAAAGAGGCTTTATTAGCCAGACGCGCCAGGGCTTTGCAGAAGCCTGGGCCACTTGTGCGCTTTGAAGTTCTTGATGTATTGAAAAATGAAAAAATGCCAAGACAGGGTTACAAAAACAGTGGGATACTTTAAATGTTTACCTGTAACAACTTAATGCTGCTAGCACCAGAAACATATAATTGTGCTATTCATAAGTTAATTCCAGGATTCATAAAAATGTTCATTTATGGCTTACTACAGGCAGTGTGGTCCGGTCCCATGCCCCAGATTGAGAATGTGAGAAGAAGGTCTTGTTCTTCCAATCCTGGGTGTCTGTCTCCGGGACAGCCTGTGTAACCTCGTCTGCCAACAACTTCACAGGCGTGCATTTGAGGCTGTTTGTGAAGATGGGGCTGAATGGCTGGGCTGGCCCCCGCCCTGGGGACCTGCTAGCCTCACCTTCGTCATGAGCTCCTGCCTTTCCTAGGAAGTCTGAGTTCCAGTCCGGTGGCTACAGCAGGTCAGCTGCCCTCCCTGGGTCTCCTGCGAGAGAAAGGGCCCAGCGATGGTCATTGGTTCTACTGACGGTGATGCAAGCCCTGACTGTGGTACTTCAAGTTCCTTTAAAATATCGTTGCTCCCTTTCACGCGTCCCTTAGAGATAAAGCTCACCATGCAAATGTGCTGTTCAGGAACAACACCTTGACCTACAACCATGAGGGTAAATCTCAGCTCCCAGACTCCTTATGAGAGTGGGCACTGGATCCAGAGCAGAGGCAGGAGCGTGATAAGATTGGAAAAGAGTCACTGATGGGGAGGATGGGCTGGTGATGGTAGCTCTCAGCGTGGGAGAGTTTGGAGCTCACGATGGGATGAGGCACAGCATCTGGAGAGAGGCAGGTGCACACGGGCTCCAGGTGGCCTCTGGAGTCTCTGTCTAGCTGCTCTCCTGCATCCTCAACCCTGCAGAGACTGCCAGGCATTTTTTTAAACAGCATTCATTTTACTCAACGAGGCAAGGAACCCATTTAAAAGCAACAGTGCATCTCTTAAAAAAGTAGGACGGTCAACTTGATCCAGTCGTGTTCACTCACCCAGAACCGTCTCTGTCCTTACAGCTTCCATACCTAGAAAGCTGTCCATTCTTTCACATATATCCACCCAGTCACCCAGCCAGCCAACCAATCACCAGGCATTTTCTGAACACCAGGCACAAGCACTGTGTTTATCACTAGGAATACTATGGCAAACAAGATAGATTTTTTTCTTTGTTCTCGTTGAGGTTCTCATTTGGCAGATTTTAATTGAATATTTCTTAAATGCTGCCATCATAATTTAGTAACTAGCTTTGACTCTAGTCCTGAGGCCCTTTAGGCAAAGCTGAAGTGGATTACCCATCCCCCACACCCAGGAACCTGATTCTGGAAACAGGTGTCCAAAAGTCAGATGGGAAAACCTACAGACTGTGGTGCCAAAGTGAATGCCTTAGGATTTTTTCATGCTTTTGTCTCCTATTGCATTGTGAGTTACTTGAGGGGGCACAGGAGTTGGAATTCTAATGCCCACACCAAGCCCAGTAGCTGGCACCTAGGAGCTGCTTACTAAATATTTGTTGAAGGAATGCTACTTACGAGATCAGAGGTCTAAATCTGAGACTAACCATTGCTGCTGTCACCGTCCTTCCTTGGTGCCTCATCTCCTGGATCTTGATGGGGAACAGACCTGTGGCAAACAAGTCTGTTTGTTCAGTCCTTCAAGAAAGGTGGTTTGGAGATGGCGAAGTCGGTGGCTGGTGTTGTGTTGTAGTGGCTAAAGCTATTGCCTGTGATGTTCGCATCCCATAGGCGTGCTGGTTCTTGTCTTGGCTGCTCCATTTCCTGTCCAGCTCACTGCTGATGCTGGGAAAATGAGCAGAAGATGGCCCAAGTGCTTGGGCCCCTGCCACTCACGTGGGAGACCTGGACAAAGCTCCTGACTCTTGCCTTGTGGCTCGCCCATCCCTGGTGGCTGTGGCCATCTGGGGAGTGAGCCAGTGGATGGAAGCTCTTTCTATCTCTCGGTCTCTCCCTCTCTCTCTGTAACTCTGACTTTCAAAGTAAATAAATAAATCTTAAAAAAAAAAAAAAAAAAACAAAAAAACAAAAAAATAGTGATGCCAGAGCCTGTGCCATCCCACTCCCATGTCTCTTCCTTTCCTGCTCAGGAATAAACCTGGGATTGTCTGGGTTTTTCCTGTCGGCAGCTGTTGGGTTGACGGTAGCCTCACGGGACTGCAGCTTGGGGCCATGCTTGATGTAGGCCAGTTGTGGCTCTCATACTCTGACTTCCCTGACTGCCTGAACCTCAGAGCTGGCTGTGTCTCTGCCATTGTCCCGTGTAGGATGCCACAAATTAGGAATTGAGCTTATAGTCAGTCCTGTCCCAGCTCGGCTGAGGGAATGATCTGAAAATATGTTTTCTGTCCTCGACAGATGGTCACTTTCTCCTTAATAAAGTATGTCTGACAATCACTCTTTACTGCTGTGGTTGGGAAAAGAATGTTGTAGACCTGGGGAAACATAATAAAGACTGATGTATTTCAGTGAAGAAATAAAGCTGTAGACTACTCTGAAAAGAAGTAAAACCCTGGAGGCCAGCGCTGTGGCTCACTTGGTTAATCCTCCGCCTGTGGCACTGGCATCGCATATGGGCACTGGGTTCTAGTCCCGGTTGCTCCTCTTCCAGTCCAGCTCTCTGCTGTGGCCCGGGAAGGCAGTGGAGGATGGCCCAAGTGCTTGGGCGAGGAAGAAGCACCTGGCTCCTGGTTTCGAATCAGCATAGCTCTGGCCGTAGTGGCCATTTGGGGAGTAAACCAACAGAAGGAAGACCTTTTTCTCCGTCTCTCTTCCCTCACTGTCTAACTCTATCTGTCAAAAAAAAAAAAAAAAAAAAAAGAAGAAGAAGAAGTAAAACCCTAGAAAACTGTGACTTCATTGGGACAAACATCCTGCATCTTCAAAAAGTTCTTGATTCACAAAAACGCTGAGCTGTAGGGCATGGGCTGTGTGTGTTGCATACACTTAAGCAGAGGTTATCTCGGAGGTGTCAGGGACATTCCAGTTGGAAACATTCCCTACTGAGCGCCTTCTAAGAGTCTGGCAAGATGGCCCTCTGACAGTGCTGTGTGCCCCTAGGCTGTGGTCCAAGCTGCCTCTTGGAAATTGCGTTCTTTAGTAGCGATTACATTGCAATGAGGTCTGTGTAGTGCTGTACCCTCTTGCATATAGACACCCCAAATCCCCACCACAACGGAAGGAGAAACTCCATCGGATATGTCACACGAGCCGTGTGCGTCGCAGTGTGGGCGTTCACTTTCCTGGGCTACTCCACACTGCTCGTGTGTGCAATCATTTGTATGGTTTTGTAGGTCATCTGCACATCCCGTCAGTTCACATGGGTATTATTTCTAGGATCAGTTTAACAAAATGATGGTTCCCTTTCCTGTTTGCTGGAACACTTAAGCTTTGTTTTCCCCAGTGGAGGAAGATGTGAGTTCAGATGTCTCTGTGGTTGATTTTCCGAGGTGGATAGTTTCTGACATGTAGCATGTTTTTGTTGTTGTTTATTTTACTCGAAATCTGCAGTCAAGGAGGGAGGGTGCTGGTTCCCATGTGCTGGTCACAGCCTGGGGTCAGGCGCCAGGCAGGCTCCTGATGCCAGGTGCTGAGCTCTGTGAGATGTTGCTTGCTGGCAAGAGAGAAAGGGAGAGTGAAGAGAGAGCAAGGCCAGGCGGGCCGGGAAGCTGGAAACCAGGCTGTGACTCAGTCGTCCCAGCGTTCGCCGACAGAAGTGCAGCAACAGTGAAAACTGCCCTTTGTCTCCAGGAACCTCCATTCAAGGCAGCAGTCCTGTGCCCCTGCCTGTGATACCGCACAATACCTGAAGACACAGTTTCCTTGATTACGCAGATCTAAATGTATACTCGAGATTCCATGAGATTTGTCTTCATTTGTGCAGCCCTCTCTCCATTGCATTTTTTAAAAATGTGGACTCAGTGTTCGTAGAATCCAAATTAATTTACTTGCAAATATAAGAGTGTACTCCAAACAGTTGGTAGAAAATGGAAATGAAAGGTAAGTTTATTTTGGTGCAAACATATTTAAAATTCATGCATCCTTCTTTCATAATATCATTTCCATAAACTTTTTGAAGACCTTTATGTGTAGAGGTTTCACTTTTTTTTTTTTTAATTTTGGCACCAGAATAAACTTACCTTTTAATTCATTTTCCAGGGATGTTTGAAGTCCCCTCCTGTTTCACAGAGATCAGAACATCTTGAGAGCTTTGTTAAAACTGAGTTTTCAGAAGCCTGGATTTAAGCAGTTTTTAGATGGGTGGGTGTGCACCAAGCAATTTTAGTTTAAGAAGGATGTAAATGCTAATACTTTAGAAATGAGAGAGGGAGGGAGGGAAGAGAGGGAGAGGAAGAGGGAGAGGGAGAGAGAGAAAAACAGAAGAAAAGAAATGAAGAAGAAAGAGCTGGCTCCTTGCAGACGTTTCTGAGGCTGTAGGGTTACTAGAACTTTCCTTTCGAGCTTTGTTGCTGCTGTGGGCACTGGAGACCATGGTGCACTGTGGAGAGTGGGCAGCCGGGCAGGGGAGGGACGATGGTGCTACTGGAGCAGGGCCCGTGGATGGCACCACGCCAGTGCCCTGAAAAATGGCAAACGTCTCACAGCTAGCAGCTGGGTGCAGGGAGATTTCTCTTCAATTTGGATGGGTAAAATTTTTTGCGCAGCGGGGCACTCTGAAAAGAGTACAACATCAAAGAGGGCGGGTCTCCCCGGTCAGACATCAGCGGCTCCAGGATGGAGGAAAATGAATGAAGTGTCGGGACTTTTCCAGCACACACGCTCCTGCCAAGTGAAAAGCACAGGGCTCCGTGGCTCGTCAGGATCAGAGTCCTGAGGGTGGTGGCTGCTTCTCTCAAGTCTTGCTCTGATCGGCAGATCGAGGAGGTCTGAAGACGACTCCAGACCTCACATCCCTGGTCCCCACCATCCTGCAGATAAGTGGGGTTCTCCCACACCCCACAGTTCTCAGGGGCTTGGGGGGACTTCTCAGAGCCACTTTGCCCCTCTGCAGACCCCCGGTGTGGCCGGAAGACTCACGTCCATTTTTGCACGTGGCCGGCTTGCCGATGATGACTTCAGAGTGCACTGTGTTGTTTTACAGTTCATTGGCAGTTTTCAACTGTTTTTCTGATCACTGTATTTCAGCCTTGACTTATATGTTAGTAGTATCTGCTAACTCAACATAAACCCCTAATGATTTTCTAATATTTCTGGAACTTGATGAATGTGAATTGACAAAGTACAGTATACAGTTTTATATCAGCATTACTGAAAATACAGCAACCGTGTGGATCGCCATTACTCACTTATTTTATGGGGCGATTGTGACCTGACCTTTTGTCGTCTCATTCTGGAATCTCAGACATTGCGAATATTCCGCAGCAGAGTGAGAGGAGAGGGTTTTCTTAGTGCCAGCAGTGAAACACAAGAATTCCAGTGGGAAGATGACGGAGACATCATCAAGATGAAAAACCTATATGCACCCTCTATGTGGGAAACACTGGAGACGATAATAAAGGCACGCTAGCTGGCATTGGCTTTACTGAGCAAACAGTCGTTGTGAAACATGTATCTTCATCCACAGACTTGCCTTTTTATTATTTGTAACGTTTCTGGTCATTGCAGCACACTGCCCGTGGAAGGGGAGACTTTATAGAGAACCGTGGACTTGTGTCTTCATCCACGCGTGGGTGTTCGCTCTGTAAATCTTCCCAACAGATCAAGTCATTCTTGCTGAGTTGACATCTGCTCTCAAGAGCAGGAATTTGTTCCATAGATGACATTGTTACGAACGTGCTGGGGACTCTCACGCACAGAGTTCCAGGTGCTTTTAAAGGAAGCGCTCTGCTCTTTCTCTCTGATAGGACAAAAGGCATGCGAAGAAGAACGCTAGGAGTCGTGGCTCCTGGCTCAGCCCGTGGCTTCGGCCTCCCTCCCTGCTCAGTCCCAGGCATCAGACGCCTCGTGGTGTGAGTGACCTGGCTGGCGACTGCTGCTCCTTTTCACGTGGAGGTGAAGGCAGAAGCTTTCATTGTGTTGGAGGTGCTACTCTGGGGTCTGTCGTCTCAAGCCTTGGGTTAAAAACCAGGCAGTTTGGACGCTGGGGGTCTGAGGCTCCAGGCTGCCCCAGCCAGTGCCCCTGCTCCTTGTCGGGTTCATCTGATTGCACAGTTTCCTACCCCTAATACGTTGCATGTTCACGCGGAAGCCAGGTGCTTGACATCGGGGCTTCCTGTGGCCTAACGTGGTGGTGACTTCGCAGGTGAAACACTCCTACATGGTAGGTGGTGCTGAGTGAGGGGCTCCTGGGGTCCCCAGGCGGCAACTGAGCACTTGTGATAAATGCCTGTTGGTCTCAGCATGTTCAGGAATGTTCTTAAGGCTGTGGTGGGTGCTTGCATCGTTTGATGACAAGGGACACTGCATTAACCTGGAACTGATTCAATTTAGGAAATGGAAAATGTAGGGCTGGAGAAATGATTCTTGTTTTCTGTTCAGTATTTACATTCAAACAGCAGTTTTTTTTTTAAATATTTTAATAAGCTTTTCTTTTTGGAAAATTGTTTTTATTTTCACTTTACTTGAAATAGAGGAAGACAGATACACAGGTATACACACACACATACACACGCGTACACACACACAGAACTTCCATCCACTGGTTCTTTCCCCAAATGCCTGTAACAGTCAGTGCAGGGCCAGACAGAAACCAGGAGCCTTGAACTCAATCAAGATCTCCAGTACGAATGGCAGGAACCCAAATGCTTGACCCCATCACCTGCTGCCTCCCAGGGTGCACGTTACTAGGAAGCTGTATCTGAAGTGGAGCTTAGACTTGGACCAGGCGCTCCAGTATGGGATGCAGGTGTCCCGAGCCATGTCTTCATTGCTGAGCCAAGCACTCGCTGCTGGTGTTATTTTTAAAATAGTCTCAGAGGTAGAAATATAAAATACAACAACTGGTTTTCTCATGCGCTCCCTTGATATCGGGTCAGAACTTTGTCTTCTCTCTCTTCCTCTTTCAACAAATGTGGATTTCCTGAAATGTTCAAAACCCTGTGTAAGGTGTGTGGGTAAGTTTTTAAAATGATTAAGATGCATTCCTGCCCTCAGTAAGCTTGTGGTCTGCTCTGGCCACCTGAGCAGTAACGTTTTTGCCTTTGCCACACATATGTGAGATCTTCAGAAAGTTCACAAAGATCATATTATGGAGTAACTGCATGGATTACAAAATATTTTTTTGTAGCAAAATGTTCTTTCAGTGTTATTTTTTCACGAACATTTTGAAGTATGCAATATTTTGTTGTGGCCGGTGTCCACAAGCAGGCAATTAGATCATGCCTGGACTGACATTTCTCATCCTCTAGTGGCACTGGCATAAGGGTGGCTGACACTCTCCAAGCCCTTGCTGGGTGCCCGGTGTCATTTCTTATCCTTTACCTTAACTTTCTCATTTGATCTTTCATAATAGTGCTTGGAGGTGGGGACCATCCTTAACACCGTTTTTTTTTTCCCCCCGAGAAAATCTCAGCTTCCTCAAGAGTTTAAATTAAAAAAAAAATTCAAATAATGCCTCAAAGTCACATCAGCTGTAACTCACATGCGTTGGAACTGCTACCTGCATGTGTCCCATAACTGGAGTGGCTCATGTTGTGTGTTGTCACGGGTGCTGCCTTGGGAAGTCTCCTCCAGGGACCACAGTACTACAAGGAAGATCTTTTCTTTTTTAATTACTTAATTAGAAAGTCAGAGTTACACACAGAGAGAAGGAGAGGCAGAGAGAGAGAGAGAGAGAGAGAGGTCTTCTATTTGCTGGTTCACTCCCCAGTTTGGCCACAATGACCAGAGCTATGCTGATCCAAAGCCAGGAGCCAGGAGCTTCTTCCAGGTCTCCCACATGGGTGCAGCAGCCCAAGGGCTTGGGCCATCTTCTGCTTTCCCAGGCCATAGCAGAGAGCTGGATTGGAAGTGGAGCAGCCGGGACTTGAACCAGCGCCCATATGGGATGCTGGTACTGCAGGCAGTGGCTTTACCTGCTATGCCACAGCACTGGCCCCCAGAAGATCTTTTCTTTAGCAAGAAAAGTATTCTGGTTGCTAACTTTTCGTAGTTGGGAGACTCCAGAACCGCTCCTGTGAGTCTCTGGTCATGGAGCTCTCTAGGGGCTGTAGGATGCTGCGCCCCCATCTCCCAACACCGAGAGGAGTCTCACAGTAGAACATGTTTCTCCTGCTTGGGACCCAGAATGTTTTTCAGTGGAGTTTTGCAAATGACTACTACATTTGACTCTTGAAAACCTAAGCCTTGCCTGAATTTAACAGAAAGCTGAGGCTGCATGAAACGCTGCGTGGAGATGGGGAGAGGAGATGTCAGGAATTGTCTCCTGTCTGCCCCCATGGACACCATGTGCTGGGAAGTATTGAAACCATGCAGAAGCCACAGGACCAAGCAGCAGAACTCGAACCCACAGCCTCTGCTGGGTCCTTTCTCTGATAATTCTTTGTTGCATTCCATCATCACAGGGTATTCACCTTTGCATTTCACAGAGTTGGAAGAGTTTGGCTTCAAACAGGATGGAATTTTTTTTTTTTTAATCCTACTTGTTAGTACTTAGAATCAAGGTTTCATTGCCTTTCATGGGGATTTCATCTCAAGCTTTGAATAAGAGCCAAGATGTTTAAGCTGCTGTAGTATTATTGCGAGAATTCATTCTTGGTCCTCCTAGGTGCTGGGCCCTGTGTTAGATGTTTGGGTAAAAAATGGGCTCTCTCACCTCAGCCGCTGGGTGAGCACTGATAGAGGCTGGCGTGTGGACACGCAACGCTAGGCCGGTGTTCAGGGCCTTGGCTCAGGCTGTGCCTCAGTTGGGGACAGAGGAGAGGGAGTGGGACAAGTCTGCACCTTGTAAGCTGGATAATCCATGTTATACAAAACCATTACACCTTCCTTCCTTCCCTGCTGTGCCAAACGACAGGGACCCAGGATCTGGGAGGAACAGGTGCATTTATGGTTTGTGAGTTGGGCTTAAAGTCCTTGGCTCAGAGACCCTGGTGCACAGGGAGAGAGGGCTGATGGAGGGCGTGGGATGAGGCCTGGTTCTCTCACGGATTACAAGTCTCTGCTAAGTCACTAACTTTTGGAGACTCCGTTTCCTTATGTATAATGGACCAGGTCAGAACAGAGGGCCCTTTCAAGTCTGGCTTTCCTGGGCTCTAGACTGAGCCAAGGTCCTGGGCGCTCAGCAGGACTGGTGGCTGAAATCTGCATGGAGGCCTTCTCTAGGGCAGAAGTGCTCTGGCTGTGGGCTTTCACACAGCGTCCACCGGGACGGGGTGGCCCCCAGAACTGTCGCGGTCAGCAGTGGGGACCTGCGCATGCTGGTCACTGCTGTCACCAGCCCCTCATTCTTCAACATCTGTTTGATGTGGGGTGACATTTTAGACTTCTTTGAATTAAGAGGCATCCTTTGCTTAAAATGATCATTGAAAACCTTTCTTGGCAAAAAGCAAAAGGAACTTGGTTTTCTCTCCTTCGCTGGAAAACCACAGGACAGAACACTTGGATCTTGGTTAGATGGTGGTTCCTGGGCGCTGCAGGATGGAAGAAGGTTTGCAGTGTGTCTAGGCTCTCACTTCCAGTGGTTTTCTTTGAAAGTGTCCCCAGCTGTAGTGGACTGACGTTCAGTGGTGGCGATTGCTTTACAGATGTGGTTACAAATAGAAATGCTTACAGAGGCCAAGCAGATCAGTAAAGTCATGGAGTAAGCCCCATGTGGTACAGGAGGGAGTGGTGGAGACCACGGATAATTATAGTTCTCAACTGTATAGTTCTCAGTTATAGTACATAGGGAGCCATCATTTCTCTGGCTCACTGCCAGAGATCAGAGACCAGTTCAGGGAAGTTAGAAATCTAATTAGGTAAATTTTTTTTTTTTTTTTGACAGGCAGAGTGGACAGTGAGAGAGAGAGACAGAGAGAAAGGTCTTCCTTTTGCCGTTGGTTCACCCTCCAATGGCCACCACGGCTGGTGCGCTGTGGCCGGCACACTGTGCTAATCCGATGGCAGGAGCCAGGTGCCTCTCCCGGTCTCCCATGGGGTGCAGGGCCCAAGCACTTGGGCCATCCTCCACTGCACTCCCAGCAGAGAGCTGGCCTGGAAGAGGGGCAACTGGGACAGAATCTGGCACCCTGACCGGGACTAGAACCCCGTGTGCCGGTGCCGCTAGGCAGAGGATTAGCCTAGTGAGCCGCAGCGCCGGCTAATTAGGTAAAATTTTTAAAAGTTTCAATACACTGGAGCCAACCTTGGGGTGCAGTGGGCTCTGATCTACTACCATGTGTAGTGCTGGTGCTGGCGCCCTGTCAGAGCACTGGTTAAAGTCCTGGCTGTTCCACCTCGAATCCAGCTCCTTGCCAATGTGCCTGGGAAAGCAGTGGAAGATGGTCCAAGTAATTGGTCCCCTGCCACCTACATGGGAGACCTGGATGGAGTTCTAGACTCCTGGTTTCGGCCTGGTCCAGCTCTGGCTATTGCAGTCACTTGGGGAGTGGGCTGTCAGATGGAAGATCTCTCTTTGTCAGATACATTTAAAAAATTGAT
Source organism: Oryctolagus cuniculus (assembly GCF_964237555.1). Classification (NCBI taxonomy): domain Eukaryota; kingdom Metazoa; phylum Chordata; class Mammalia; order Lagomorpha; family Leporidae; genus Oryctolagus; species Oryctolagus cuniculus. The sequence goes on from NC_091437.1 coordinate 12,804,660, forward strand.
TTTAAAAAAATTGAATACATTTTAGAAAAATTAAACATTATGTAGGAAAATGAAAGCTGGCTTATTGTTTGGATTTAATCTGAAAGCCTGTAGTCAGCCATTCTTGCTTTAGAGAACCTGCTTAGGGCCACCAGGTTCCACAGACTCTTCCATGCAGAAGATGGTTTTCTGGCTGTCAGGTGCTTGTAGGCCTGGCTGTCCTCTCCGAGATGACTGGTGTCCGTGCGAGCTGGCTGTGCTCACAGATGACAAAGACTGGGACAAGCGGCTCCCAACAGTGGTAACTCCCAGCGCTCGTGTGTGCTTGACTGCTGCTCTCCGCAGAGAAAAAGTGAAAGCAGATTTCTGTTCTGGGAGTAGATCGCGGTGAGACTGCTTCTCGAGGTGGAGGGTGGCAGGGGAGAGCCTGGCACACGGTGGCGTTCCGTGGCTGCAGCCTGTGGTTCGTAAGGAGGGAGTGTTTGCGCGATCATTATTTCAACCGCATGGGTGATGTCCCAATAAACATTTTTGGATTGAAACTGTTCAAATCTCCTTCAAAAGTAAGTGTTAGCTCTCCCCCTTAGTTATCTTTCTAATCTCGTTGACTAAAAGAGAAAGTACAGACTGAAAGCGATGGTTTTAAAATAGCACCAACGATAATCACAAGAGAAGCCGGAGGCTGGCGGTGTGGTGACGTGGGTGACAGTGACTTCCCCCAGAGGACAGTGAGGTTCAGTTTTTAACCCTGGGGGGCAGAGTCAGAGTATCTGAGCAATGCATGCAAAATATGAAGCACGGAGGAAGAGAGGGCTAGGTTTTCTTTTCATTTATTTTTCTCTCTTTGATTTAAAAAATTCAGAAAAGCTCCAGATAAAGGGACAAATAGCTGCATACAAGGCACAGAAGAAGTGAATGAGTATCAGTATATAAACAATGAGTGTATAGTAGTCAGTGAATAAATGATATATATAACATGTATGTATAATTGAATAAGTGTATACATAATTGACAGGTTTAAATATAAATATAAATGTATACATAATTGAATAGTTTTTTGTAGGAATAATACTCATTTATATGCTTACTATATATATAAAACAATATGCACTACTATAAAATGTGCTAAAGTATTGATTTGTAATTTTAGCAAATAGCAGGCATCATAGTCAAATGATCTACAACTTGATTTTCTCAGTCACCATTAAGTTTATGACACTTACCTGTAACACCTGGATCTTAATACAAACAGGTCAAGTTTGTGAATTTGATATATTTCCACCATTTTATTGAATAGTAAGCCACAGCTTATTCATCTGACGATGGGTATTTCTGTTTTCCCTCCCTGTTTGCCGTTACTAACAAGGCTGCAGTGAGGGCCGTTGGACTTTTCTCCAGAAGTTTGTGGATCAGAGTTCAGTGGAGTGACTGCCTAGCAGTGCAGTTGCTGTCCAGAGGCTATCTCTGTTGTGGGCTTTATTGCTAAAAGGCTCACGGAGGTGCCTGTGCCACGTGACACTCCTGTCCCGCAATGCTGCCGCTAGCTCTCTAGAACAAATATGCCAAGTATGCTTTCTGCACTTGTGAGGATTCTCTCTGCAGAATTTAGCCTTTCCCTGTGAGTTTCTTTGCATGCATTTCCCTAACTCTCAAGGTTTGTTTGGCTTCCTTAGAAAGAAGGGAGCAAATATTCAAACACTGTTGTTTGGGTTCATTCAGAATCAAGTGCATGATTTTCGGCAAAATTTTGCTGTGTTCAATTGTCCTTTCAGATTGGATCCTCTTAATCTGTATTTAACTTGCCTTCCTTCTCACCATTTGAATGAATAAAATTTCTGACCTTTTCTGCATTTTTATAGGTCCTGAGGGGGTTGTCTAAACACTTTGTGCTAGATTTTCAATATTTTTCTGCTTATTTAAAGTCTTTTCAAAGGTAATAAAAACAAACTAACTCTTGCTCTTGGCATAAGTCCTTCTTAAATTCCGTAGGTTTTTTAGAACTATCAGGTATCTAACTTAAAACCTTGTTTTAGTGTCCCACAAACAGAGATGTTGCTGCAACCCCCAAGAACAACTTCCTGAACTTGACGTTGCTGCTGCAGACCCAAAGCTTTGAAGCAGTTCCCCAGCTGCAGTTACTCCTCTCCTGCCTGCCGGAGCAACCCCGTCAGCTACACACAGAGATTTTTTTTTTAAACAGGGCTCTTACATGGTAACAAAGTTAATCTAATAATGGAGAGTAATGATAGGGTACAAATTAGTATCCAAGGCTTTTCTAAGAAGTTGTCTTTGGTTATTGTGTAGCCCTCGCATTTGTGTATCCTATTTTTTCTGTTCTGTTTTCATCATACAAGAGGAATGAGCAGAAATAGGCATCGGCGCCTTTTGACCCATCACTTGATCTTTCAAGAAACACTGAGTTTAAATGTTAGCTTTTTTTTTTTTTTTTTAAGATTTATTTATTTGAAAGGCAGAGTTACACAGAGGAGGAGAGACAGACCTTCTATTTTGTGTTTCACTCCCCCAGTGGCTGCAACAGCTCTAGGGCTGGGCCAGATCAAAACCAGAAGCCAGGAGCTTCTTCCGGGTCTCCCATGTGGGTTCAGGGGCTCAAGCACTTGGGCCATCTTCCCCTGCTTTTTTCTAGGTGCATTAGTAGGGAGCTGGATTAGGAGTAGAGAAGTCAGGATTCCAACTGGCATCCATGTGAAATGCCAGCCCCTAGATGTTAGCTCTTAACAACACAGACCCAAAGGCCCTGAGCATTGTCTTGTACCAAATGCTAAAGCACTGTGTTTTGGCCACCGCACACTACCTTGGCTGGAGGTACAGGTATGAGGGCCCTGGAGGAGACTTTGTAAGTGCTGTAAAATACACTGATGCATGGATTTTTTTTTAAACACCAAAATGAACTTTTCATTCCTTTTTTTCCCACATATTTTGCATTCTTTTTTGAAATACCCTCCTGTGTATGACTTGACATTTACAACGTTTATGCAGTTTTTATTTATTTGTTTTTTGTTTTGGGGGAGATCAGGTGGAATGTGTATAATCAGATTTGTGGTTCTGGAAGATTGCTCTGGCTACTGATGGTCAGGTAGATTGGAGGGCCCTGGAGAGGCTGCAGGGAGATCAGGCAAGGGGCTGTCATCTCGTAGAGGTGAAAGGAAGCTCAGTGGATTTCCGTGGAGAGGGCGAGGCGGATGCACCTGAGAAGCCTCTGGGAGGTGCATCCAGCTGGATCTGGGCTCTGAGGGCTGAAGCCAAGAATGCACCAAGGTGGAGGGAGCTTCTTCAATGCTGGGCACCCAGTTGTGGGATTGAAGTGGGCGTCGGTGTCATTTGCTGTAGTAATATCAGTTACTGAAGCTGAAGCCGAGGAGGCCCACCCCTGTGACATGTGCCACACTGCGTGGCTTTTGGGAACACAAAAAGCCACCTGCTTCTCCTGAAGGTGAGCCACAGTCTACAGCAGGCAGGTGCAGAGTGTACATTTCCTTGTACAATGAGCTTAGGGACCTCCCTTACACTTAAGGGACCTCCTGCTTTGTTTAAGTGTTTGACAAGTTTGCATGGCTAGAATTGTTGGAAATGCGTCCTAGTGCTTCCACCAGCACTCGTGATGGAAGGTGGTTTGTGTGGGACAGGGATCTGGGTCATTACCATTTTTTACCCCATTAAAGATCACCAGTGGGGTTAAGGGAACCCAGTGATTTTGTTCAGTGTCATGTTGGCTGTCAACAATAAACAGGGATGTAACCAGCTTCCTAGAGACAGAAACGCAACAGAAGCCTAGTGTGATACCTGCAGTATGAGCTAACTACAGCATCGGTCTTGGGGTTGCTCAGGTAGTATGTAGATCCACCACGTGCAAAGTTACCATTCTCCACCATTATCCCAAAACTTGGACTTTAAAGAAGTTATTAATCTTTTTTTAAAAGATTTATTTATTTATTTGAAAGAATTACACACAGAGAGAGGAGAGGCAGAGAGAGAGGTCTTCCATCCGATGGCTCACTCCCCAATTGGTCACAACAGCCGGAACTGCGCCGATCTGAAGCCAGGAGCCAAGAGCCTCCTCCAGGTCCCCAAAGTGGGTGCAGGAGCCCAAGGACTTGGGCCATCCTCCACTGCTATCCCAGGCCACAGCAGAGAGCTGGGTCAGAAGAGGAGCAGCTGGGACTAGAACTGGCGCCCATGTGGGATGCCGGCACTGCAGGCCAGGGTGTTAACCCACTGCGCCACAGTGCCGGCCCAGAAATTATTAATCTTAACTATAACACAACCTGGGAATCTCTTCCTTCTTCTCAGGCTAAGTTAATTATCAGTTATGTTCTCTCTGCTGTCTGCTCAGTCCCAACTTCTGTGACAGTTGTCTTTATTAAATTAGTGCTTGTCTTTCTCTTGTGGGGGTTAGTGGGGATGGAGAGGAATGCATTCAAGAGAAGCAAAAACAATAGCAAAGCAAAGCCCCGACGGGTGATGGTAAAAAGACAGTGTCATTGCTAAGCCCCTGGCCCACAGCGGAACTGCACTGAGCTAATAAAAAGGTGCACTTGTGGAGCTGACTTTAGGGCCCATATGTAACTGGGGAGGTCTCTCTGTAAAGTTTAATCTCCCTGTCTGTTGAGAAAGGACAAGTAGGAAGTTTTCAGAGCAAGCATGGGAGATGGGGAACCCCCAGCAGCTACCAGCAGGAGCACCCCACTGCTGATTTCATTTGAGAAGGTGCAGTTGCCAGCGAGAACGGTACCTACAGGAGACTCGGCTGCTCCTTGCTTCCTGGGTGCCCCTTGGGCGGCTATGGCTATGTGAACTCCACTTCCCACCGCTCTTGCTACCACTCCCCCGAGGCGGCCTGGAGGTGGGGTGCTTTCTGGAAGGAAGTGCTGCCGGTGCCGGTGCCTTGTTTGCCTGGCTAGCTCCTCGCTTTGCGTGAGACTTTCTGCCCCTTGCTTATTCCCCCGAGGTGAAGTGGATTTCATTTCCTTGAATGCTGCCCTGGAAGACTGTGTGGAGTTGGCCTAAGGCAATGATTTTTTAGACCAACCTCAGTCAAGACTCTTCCTGTCCACAGCAAACAGCTATTTTTTCTTTGCCTTTTTGGAGTTCTCTCTCTCTCTTTCTCTTTCTCTTTCTCTTTTTCTCTTTCTCTTTCTCTTTCTCTTTCTCTTTCTCTTTCTCTTTCTTTCTTTTTTTTATGACCCTTGAGAGTTTCAGATCCTGACGACTGAAGTCCAACATCTTCTGTGAAGTGAAGGGTCATTTACTGCACCCGAATGAGAGTCTGTTTTGCTAGTTCTTTAAGCTCCGTCAGTCTCTGGCCTCTGCTAGATGTCACCCAGCTCGGTAGCCACACAGTGGCTGCTTTCCCATACCTCCTTGCGTGCTGGGGACTGGGGGCCTGTCACGGGTTGTTCCAGCCACGCCAATGTGGCTTTGCCTTTCAGCTTGCTTGCTTTATCCAGCAGCTCATCACTTAAGGCTAGCCTGTCAAAAATAGGCTGTGTGTTCTTTGGGAACTACGGTCACATCCTTGAGAGACCACAGACATGTTTAATTCAGGGAAGATTGGCTCGATAAGAAAAAGCGTGATCGACTTGCATCACCAGAAAATATTTCCCCCGTGGTTCCAGTTGGGTTTCTGCGAGCATCCATACGCGCCGGGCAACCCGAGGGCCATAAATCTGCACCGCCTACGCTCAAGACACCCAGGGAGGCCGGGAAATGATTGCTGATGATTCGTTCTAACTACTTGACCTTCTGACCTCTTCTCCAGATATATGATCAAGATGGGACACTTCAGCACTTTATTGATGGTGGGGAGCCTAGTAAGTCGAGCTGGATGAGGTATATCCGATGTGCAAGGCACTGCGGGGAGCAGAATCTAACAGTAGTTCAGTACAGGTAACGTATACCTTGATTTGCTGCTTCACACAGCCCTGGCCCCGGGGCTTGCATTTGCAAATTCAGGCTTGCTGCTACTGGTTGCCAACCTCCAGGGGAACCCCACAAGGACTGGCAGGAACTTTTCTTTCTTTCTTTCTTTCTTTTTTTGCTGGGTTAGGGAAACCTGAGTTCCTCCAGCAGTAGGTTCACGCGCACTCAGAACTAAAGGTGCTGGTGGAGGGCATCCATCACCCAGCGCAGGTGCTGAGGTCACGTCCTTGTCGCTGCCGTGGCCCGGGTGAGAGCAGCAGGGGCACACACACAGCAGAGGAGGAGTCAGAGAATCAGCGCCAGGTCCTCCCTGCTATGTCCCCGAGAGTTTTCCTTTGCACAAAGGCCTGGAAACCAGGAGTTCTCAGGGTTCCCCAGGCTGTTGTGCTCAGCAGTGATGATGAGCCAAGGTGACCTGTGCTGCTTGCTCAATGATGCCAGAGCGCTTGGGTCCAGAGCCTGGAGAACGTCCCGGCTTCCCGAGATGTCTGGGGAGAGGGTGCCCAGAGGGTGACAGAGGCGAGGCGGAGCCATCCGCAGTCCTCCCCAGGACTCCCATAAGGTGGGCTCTGGGGAGAGCTGAGAAGCCCCCCTGCACTGTCAGGTGCACCTGCTCCACCAGCCTGTCCACCGATGCCTAAAGAAGGCTGGAGCAGAGACGAGCGGGCAGAAACAAATCAAACAGGAAAAAAGCTCTACCGCTAAGCCGTCTTTTCTCAAAATCCCTCGAAAACATGTGCCATATAAATATATGAGCTCAATTATAAACAGCCGCGTTCCCTTTAGAATCAGAAGCAACTGTTTAGTTTTATTAGGCACCACAGACACATCAAAGCCCAGGGCCCTGGGCTCGGCAACTTGGAGTCCTGCCTGTGGCTATTTATTTTCTTTTCCCTTTTTTTTTTTTTTTTTTTTTTTAACTTTCTTCCCCTCGTAGGTTAAAGGCTGCTCGGATCTGGCTTGCTCTCTGAAGTTCTGAGCATGAAGTCTGAGCGCCCTGTGACTCACGGCCTGCGTTCCTCTGCAGTTTTCGTTCATTAAATCATGGTTCCAATGAAATGGTGCAAGACGGTGTTGGGTTCCACGGCTGTGTGCCGGCTTTCCTCACCTTTAGCACAGCTGTATTTGAGGCTGTCATGGAACCCCGAGCCAGAAAACCAGCAGAGAGATCAGGCTTGTCCGTGAAGGCGACAGATTGTCGTGGCTGGGGCTGTGAGGCACGCCCGGCCTGCTCGGGAGGCCGGTCTGCGTGTGGGAGGACAGTGCCCTCCCGGGCTGGTGGGCACAAGCCAGTCATCCGCTGCCCGTGAGGAGCAAGCGGGTTTTACAACGCCCCCTTCCCCACGGCCCTCCCGCCGCCAGCCCCGTCTCGCCGATCTGTTTTCGATTACGTCTGATGTTCATAAAACGAATGACAAAAACACAATTTTAAGAACTGGCATCCATCCCCAGTGAGCATGTCCAAAAGTAAGAAAATAGCAAAGTCGGGGACCGGGGAGCCAGCCTGATTTTTATTGTACATGGACGTCCCGTTCGCAGAGAGTCAGCTGGTTTGAATTCGCTCTGTTATGATTTGTAATATCTAAATGGAATTCTCTTCAAAGCGCCCTTGATTGATTGACCCTTAGCCGAACGTTTTGTTTTTATTTTGAGGCTGACAATAATGTTTGTTGGCATGTGCTCCACCTCTACTGCGTTGGGACGCCACGAAGCTATCCTTATGAGTCACCGAACCACAATACTAAATACATGTCAGCAAAGGAAATATTATTTGAAACGGGGAAAATCCCTTTGATGTGCTTCAACATGCAGAGTTTTGGAAGCTCTGCCTTTGTCAGGCATGGTGTACGCTTACACATCCCCCCCCCCACCCGGCCTACCCCCGCCTGGGCAGACCACCCATTGCTCAAAAACAGTTGTACTCTTTCAGCGGCAAAGTGTGTCATTTGGGCTTCGCACATTCATTTGCTGGGCGCTGTGTTTATATTAAGGAAAGCCAAACCGAGAGATGAAATGTCACAAGGGTGAGGTACAAAGTAGACTCAATTTTTCTCAAGTTAGGAGATGCCGGTGATTTATAGCTCGGCTCCGATTTTGATTTTTTTATGTAGCAGTGGAAAGAATTAATAAAATGCACAGCTCTCGGAGAGGCAGGGCGAAGAAGGGTGGTGAGGGCTGGACAACTGGCTGGAGTTTTTGTCAGATAGTCACAGAATGTTGGAGAAAACATTCTGCTTAGCTAGCAGTGCCCTCGTGAGACAGAATGGCAGCAAGTAAGGAAAATAACAAGATAAATGAAATTTTCACAGCTGCAAGTAAAATATTGAGAATCTGCACTTTTTTATTGATCTTTATGATCCTATTGCCAAGAGCCACTTTGTGGTGACAAAATATGTTGACAAGTGCATATCTCACCGCCATGAAAAATGTGCAGAAGGATTCGCCTTATGTCTGCAGTGTTCTACAAGGAACAAATTGCCTGCTACAGCCGATTCCTTGCAGAAAGGCGAAATTTAAGGCCCACCAACCCTAAACACTTTTATCTTGAACTTGAGGCTCATATTTGTAGCCATTCTTCATTGAGAAAACCAGTCACCATCTCCTCATTTTTTTTTTTTTTTTTTTTTTTTTTTTTTTTTGACAGGCAGAGTGGACAGTGAGAGAGAGAGACAGAGAGAAAGGTCTTCCTTTGCCGTTGGTTCACCCTCCAATGGCCGCCGCTGCAGCCGGCGCACCGCGCTGATCCTGGCAGGAGCCAGGAGCCAGGTGCTTTTCCTGGTCTCCCATGGGGTGCAGGGCCCAAGCACCTGGGCCATCCTCCACTGCACTCCCTGGCCATAGCAGAGAGCTGGCCTGGAAGAGGGGCAACCGGGACAGAATCCGGCGCCCCAACCGGGACTAGAACCCGGTGTGCCGGCGCCGCAAGGTGGAGGATTAGCCTATTGAGCCACGGCGCCGGCTCTCCTCATTTTTTTTTTCAATCTGTGGATTTTTCTTCAGAGTTCCGAAGCTGTTGTAACGAATGTCTACCCCTCGGTCCCTGCACTGGCCGTTTCAGAGTACCATCGTTCAGCCAGGCTCAAACGCTCCTCTGTATTTATCGAATTTCTGTTTCACATCCCAGTTTTTTTCCTGTTCTCTCATCTCAAACTTTAGAAGGAAGGCAACCAAGTACAAAGTGGATTTTTATTTCCCTTCGGCATGGTATCACAAAGCCACCTAATTTTATTGCAAACCGGGGAAGTCCCAGTGCCCAGGTGCAAGAATGCACTTTGGTATTTTCCCTTCACATAAGAAATGTAGGGCAGGAATTTATATAGGAAGTTGGGGCGCCAGTGTCTTTGCCATTTGCTAAGAGAGAGGGTTTTCTCATTCACGTGACAGGAGGAAGTTGACAAAATGAACTCTCCCTTCTGTTGTATCCAGGGCCAGGTACCTGTGTCTTCAGCCAGGGGTCTGCATGCCAGGGCATTATGGAATCGGCTGTGTCCTGTTCAGCCGACTGAGCTACAGGCTGTAACTGGTTGGTGGGGACAGTGTGGAGGGTGTGGATTTATTATAAGCAGAAGTTGCTGAGGTGGAGGACTGGGCAGGACTTTTTTTGGGGGGTGGGTAATAAAAATGTGAATGGGGCACGTGAGTGTTGTACGCTACTAAGCTGGTTTTCTTTTGTTTTGAATAGGTCGCACATATTCTACCGAGCCTGTATAGATATCCCCAGGGGCACCGAGCTTCTGGTGTGGTACAATGACAGCTATACGTCTTTCTTTGGGATCCCCTTACAATGCATTGCCCAGGATGAAAACTGTAAGAACTTATTTTAGCTCTGAATTCACATCTCAACATAACCTGTTTCAAAGCTAATGTTTTAAGAGTGTTTTCTGAGACTCCCAACACCTGGTTCAATGTGATACTTAATGCAGACGCACAAGGGGGTCTGTTTCATGGCTTCATTGTCCCTCCTTTGTCATTTGCCTTCCCCCCAGGGCATCTTAACCCGTGCAGGCCCATGCTTCTTTGCCTATCCACAATCTCAAAGCCTTTGCCAGAGTTTCAAGTCATCACTGGCAGCCAGGTTAAGTCGGTTGCTATTCGCTGAGCACCCACCGTGTGTCTGGTTCTCTGTGGCCATCTCACTGGGCTGCAGGAGCAGCTCATGACCCAAAAATGAGATAATGAGAAAATAATGAAGCAGTTTCATCAGCACCCTCTCTAGCCCATTGTGTGTGTCTCCCTCTGAGCAGTCACTGAATGAGAAATAGTAGTAAAAATCTCATCTGCATAGCTCTGGAAGTTGTGTCTTTCTAAGTTTTTTTTGTCTAAAACCATAGACAAAAGCCATGTAATTTTCTACAGCCTTCATTATCATGCCAACTGTTCTCTATGAAAGAATAATCTAACACCTAGGCAAATGTGAACTTACAACCGCATTTAAAGTTGGAAAGAAAATTTAAAATTTAAAAAGATACTGTGTTGGATCAATTCTATGGAAATTATTATATGTGACTTCCAGTGTGTGGGACGGGATTAGGTAACTCTGGTGTGCACTGGTTTCAAGGATGCCACATGTTCTTGTCAACAACTTCCTTAACCTGTGAACTGACACTGTGATATTATGCCGCAAGACGAGGTGGAGATAACAGATCTATTTCATTACTGGGGGCAAAAATAATCTCATTTTGCAACAAGTGTTATTTTCCTTTTTCCTTCTGCATTTGCTTTCTCTCACACACACATACACATGCACACAGGTGGCTACGAAAATGTTCATGTTACTACGCTGCCGAATGCGGATGATCAAACACTCCTTTCTCATATTCAGGTTCTTTGTAAAAAGTAAAACCCTCAGAAAGGCTGTTGCTATCAGCTTTCCTTTTTGACTTTACCCTGACCCCTAACCAACCTCAAATCAAAACATGAATCTTTGGACATACAATGCATTCCTCTTGCTTCCTAAGTTTCCATGGGAAACTTTGTTCCCTGCAGTAGGACTCCTGTTCGCGGAGGGGCTGTTTTCATAGGAGAAGATCTGCGTGCTGGACATGAATGTGTGGTTGGTGTCCGCGGCAGATGTGGACACGGAGGCCACCTGGCTCTGCCTTGCCCGGGACGGCTCCCTGCCCCAGCTCCCCTGAATGTAGATCCAGAGCTGTGCTCAGAAGAGCACCAGTGCCAGCCCAGCGGAGCAGCTGACGCGAGTTTGTCTGTGCATTTGAACTTGAACATTGCCTCACCTTCCAGAAATTGTGTGAGAGCCTCCGTTTCCTCCTCTAATGCAACCTGCTGCGGCCTCTGTAGATGTTGTTGGGGTTTACGTGCTGGAAAACGTCTGGGAGGAAACATACAAGGCCCAGGGTTCTACAGCACAGAGTCTTTCATTCATTTGCTGTGTGCCTATATACTGAGCACCTACCATGGGCCAGGGGCTTGGCCAGGTGCTGCAAATACAGCGGGGAGCAAAACACAAGAGTTGCTGCTGTAACAGAGCTTCCCATGTAGGGAAGGAGACAGATTATCAGCAGATGTGTCCGTAAGTAAATAGGCTGTCAGTCGGTGATGAGTGTTGCGAAGTGGATACAGCAGCAGAGAGGCAAGTGGGGCCACGGGGTGGGATTGCGGCTTTACAGAAGGGCAGGGTGAGCTCCCCTGGGGCGGCTCGTGCAGGAGTCCAGGAGGGAAGTGCTGGTGGATTGGAGGCCACGGTGCAGACATGTGGAGGAGAGGCAGTTGGATTCTGGATGCACTTTGAAAAGCAAAGCCAACAGCAGTTCTAGTATGTTGGATGCTGAGAGGGAGGGAGAAACAGAGAGAGCGAGCGAGAGAGCGAGCGAGCGAGCTCAGGTGAGGGTAATTCTGAGGCTTCTGGAAGCAGGAAGCGTGGCCTGGTGTACTGAGGTCTGCAGCAGAAACGGAAACCGGGGAGTGACTGCTTAGGGAATTCGCGTCTCCCCCTGCACAGCACGGAGTACCAGCCACTGTACGATCACGGCCTCGGTTTCTTACCCTGGACATGGGTGCCCAGAGGGGAAGTGCAGCCACACATTGCTTCCACCTTGGCATGCTGTTCCCTGGATGGAGTGGGCCCTCCTGGGAAGGTGGCGTTTGCAGGAGGACTGGTGAGAGGACCGGATGGAGCGTTTGTGGGGCCCGTGTGCAGTGCACAGCCACCTGGCAGCAGGTGTCGTGAGAGCGTTGCCTGGCGTTCATTTCTGGCCGCACGGTGCTTCCTGGAGCGTCCCCCGCTGTGCTTCTCAGTTCCCCTTTCTTCCTCGGGCCGAGGTGGAGGTTGTTGATCTTCCAGGGCACGTGCGACATCATTTAGCTCCTGAAATCCTGGACAGGAAATACACAAACCCCCACGGCAGCTTGAAACCGGGGATTCAATCGGAAAGCCGAGTGGCTTTTCTGGGTTCAGTTCAGAACTCTAAGCGAGAGTTGAGAGATGTTTAAGGGAATTAAGTCTTTGGCTAAAACACTCAGCGGTGACAACCCCTTTTCCTCTCAGGGCCTGGGAGCAATTTTACGTGGGTTCCTGTCCCAGGGTCACTTGTTAGTCATATGAGTGGTCACCCCAGAAACCAGCAGGAGGCGTGGTCAGTTAGAGAGAGGGTGTTTCCAGCCCTGATCCGACCTCTAGGATGGACTTGGTCATTCTACCCGACTCACGAGAGACTTGGGGCTGCACGTTCGCATGTAAAAGGACACAGATAATTTGACAACTAGCCCCGAGTCATTTAAATCACCTCAAGTGGATCAGCGATTCGAAGACCATTTTTATATCCCACTGAGCCAGCCACAAGATAAAGTAGGCTCCTTCCAAAGAACCTTCTAGAGATCAAAGACTGAGCAGAGAAAATCCCGGGGTTCTGCACAGTCCACAGCCAGTGCTCACTGGCTCCGTCCTGAGGAAAGGGGTTAAGGATTTCGGCCTGATTTTTCTCTGTTGATGAAAGCAAGGTTCGGGTTAGTGAATAATACTTACGAAGCACTTTCAAGTGCACAAATATCTTTTTCTTCCTGTGGTTCTTTCAACACTGAAAGCACACATTTCCTATGGCGTGTGTGTGGCAGGCCGGGCTTTGCTCCGTGCCCGACAGCGGCGGGCAGCAGGGACACACGGGCACCCCGGGGGCTGACAAGCCGCGGAGAGCTGCCTGGACCCCGGGGGCCCGCGGCGTCTCACGTGGGCACTCAGGTTCTGGGGGCAGCCACCACGCTGTTTGCTTTGAAGGAAACCATAGCGAGCCGTGTAATGGAGCTCCGAGGAGAGAGGCTGAAGGAGCGGCCACGTCGACAGATGGGAGCGCGGGGAGGAAGGCGCCTGCCCAGCTTCCAGTGGGGGATTTGCTCCTGCAAAGTGCAGAGGCTGCACTGGGTTCCTGCTCCTTTCAGAGGAAATGAAGAAAAAAAAAAAATCCCTGGGAGTCGGCGCGCCTTCCCGCTGCATCTCCTGCATGGGCGCGTGAAGCTGGGGTAGTGCAATGTGAAACAGGATGAGCCTGCCCCGAGGAGGCCTGCCTTTTGCTTTTACTTTGGGAGAGCAGACAACAGAAAGGAAACATCTCTGCTCGGTGCCTCTCATCCCCACCGAGAAGGTCCTACTCAGCCTTCCCCTGGCATCTTGGGGCCATCCTAGGATACCTGAGTCCCAGAAGAGCAGCCGTGGGCATGCCCCAGAGGGGAGCCCCAGAGGCAGAAATTCGGGCCCTTCCTTGAGGAACGTGGTCCTGAAGGCAATGCAGAGTCCGACAGAAAATATGGTGCAGGTGCCAAGCACGGCCACGGCCGTGACCTGAGCCAGGCGAGTAAGAGGCTGAGCGTGGGTGCAGTGCAGGAATCCAGGTCCCAGGCCGGGAGGGGAGGGTAGGGGAGGGCGAGGGGAGGGCTCCTCGTGTCAGTCTGGGAGCCAGGAGGGAGGATCGTGTCCCTCAGTGGGGGCTGGGAAGACACAGTTCTCAAGCCTGTTGGGCAAGGACCCGTCCATCCTCGGTCAGGGATGAGAACAGAGTCGCACCCTGACACCAGCCTCAGCTGTAGGCCTTGCTGGGAAGCACCTGCCAGGCTTGGAGGCTTTGGGCTGAGGTTTGAGGGCTCGAGAGCCCTGTGGAAGCACAGGGAAGCTATGTGTGCCCAGGACTCTGGCAGAAGCAGCGCCTGCTGTAGCTGTGTTCACAGAGAAGGCATGAAGGACACAGGGAAAGCCACCCTCACGCGGTTGGGACACTTGCTCCCTTGTTTGTGGAAGTTGGCCTGTGTTGCTCAGGTAGGGTTGTCTCAGGAAGTGCCTACACCTAAGAGGGCCTTCTCCCCTAAGCTGTGCTTGCTCCCCTGGTGGCCATGTCCAGGGCCTGTTCTACGTGTTCCCTTGGCTCCCTGGTTCCCTTGAGTCAATGCAGGGCAGCCCTGAGGGTTGTTCCCCACTCCAGAGCTGTTCCCTTCCTCCCATGGCCCAACCCTGCTCTCTCAACTTCCTAACAGGTACAGGCTCCAGGGTCCTCCCTGTAACCCTCCACACAGGGCACTCCAGACCCCTCCTGAGTCCATTTCCAGGCCCCCGAATGAACACAGGTCCTTTCCATCCAGTCCTCTCTGCTGAACAGAGACCCCATTCTACTTGTCCCCCACCAACCTCACCTGCACATCTTCATCTCAGCAAACACAGCAAAAACGCTCTGTCCACTCCCACCCATGCTCTCTCCAAGCTCAGTGACACTCCTGTGCACACAGCTGATCTTTCTAGAAACCTGGGCCAGCTGTTGCCTCCTGTCTGATGCCTTCTCTCTTGCCAGTGTGGCAGTCAGTGTGAAGTCTGATTTCTTATTGCTGTTGTGCATTGGTTTTGGTAATGGGTAGTTGTGTCCCACAGACCAAAGTCTGGAAAGCTCTGTGGACATCACTGTCCCCTTCCAAGAGGCAGTCGTTGGTGGGGGTGGTTCTTGTTCTTCCAGCGCCCAGGCATATACGCCCTCCCTTTGGCTCTCTCCCCTCCCCTCCCTTCCCCTTCCCCTCCCTCCCCTCCCCTCCCCGAAAGTAACATAACACATGCCTTGCTTTTCATTAACATAGAATAATGATGCATTTAAAGTATATGTCTGATCATTTCATGCCCCAGTGTAAAATCCTTTTTTGGCTCGCCATGATGTCATTCTAAACCTCCAGTTCTGGGGCTGGCATTGTGGTGCAGAGGGATAAACCACCACCTGCAATGCCCCCATCCTATATGGGTGCCAGTTCAGTCCTGGCTGCTCCACTTCTGACCCAGCTCCCTGCCGATGCGCCTGGGAAAGCAGTGGGAGATGGCCCAAGTGCATCCACGTGGGAGACCTGGATGGAATTCCAGATTCCTGGCTTTGGTGTGGCCCAGCCTTGGCTGTTGTGGGCTTTTGGAGAGTGAACCCATTGATGAAAATTCTCCTCTCTCTCTCTCTCTCTCTCTCTCTCCCCCTCTCCCTCTCCCTCTCCCTCTCTCCCTTCTTTCTTCTAACTCTATCTTTCAAATAAATCTTTAAAAACACACAGTTCTTTAATATGGCAGCCTGTGGACCATATAAATCCCCCAAAACATTTTGTATGACCTACTTGTATTTTAAAAAACAAGAACTCAAAGATCTCTGGACTGGCTGTGCCCCATGCAGTTTGCTGCCAACCCCACCCCCTCTGTCTGATGAACCTGCCTGCCATCAGCCCAGCACATCGTAGTTCCTATCCCTGTCCAGCTTCCAGCAGCGTGGGAAATTGTGCAGCCTGTCCCTCCACTTCCCTGTCATCCACCCCCCCCCTTATGGACACAGTGTCCTTTGTTCAGTTCCTGGAGTGTCCAGAGCTCCTTCCACTCAGCGTGACACAGGCTGTGTGGCCATGTGGGTCGGCTTCTCCTCCTTGTCCTGCACCTGTCTGATGCCTGTTGCACCCTTCAGGACACAGATCCCCCCAGACCCCAGGTTCAGTTGTCTGATGTGGGCGAGGCCTTTAAATGAAGTTCACAGAAAACGCATGCTATGGAAAAACTATACCTGGATCTCAGACTTTAATTTTTCTGTTTTTATTTACTTATTTTGACAGGTAGAGTTAGACATTGAGAGGGAGACAGAGAGAAAGGTCTTCCTTCCATTGGTTCACTCCCCTAATGGCCACTACAGCCAGAGCTGCGCTGATCCAAAGCCAGGAGCCAGGTGCCAGGTGCTTCCTCCTGGTCTCCCATGTGGGTGCAGGGGCCAAGCACTTGGGCCATCCTCCACTGCCTTCCCAGGCCACAGCAGAGAGCTGGACTGGAAGAGGGGCAGCCAGGACTAGAACCGGCACCCATATGGGATGCCGGCGCTGCAGGCAGAGGATTAACCAAGTGAGCCACGGCGTCGGCCCCCAGACTTTTATTTTTTAATTTTTTAACCAAATGAACATTTTAAATTCATTTTCTACTCCTATGCTTTCTTGACACCTCTTCTTTTTCCTGATGGCATATGTCACATGTGTGGTGACTGTAGCGTGTCACTTCTGAAATGCACGTTTTTCACATCTTAATCTTTCTGAAAGTATTAGGGGTCTTGCAATGAATGACAACTACAGCAAATATGGCACATTCACGCAGTGTTAGGTCTAGTGAAACTGAGCCGATGCTTCTCTCTGATAGCATCGCTCTCCCACTGGGGTGGGCGGGCTGTGAGGGTAGGCACAGCACCCAGCACAGTGGCAGGTGTCAACAGACAGGTGTTCAGTAAGCATCTGTGTCCCGAATGGATGGGACGAGGCCTGTGAAGTCGGACTTTGTTTTATGGATTCTGAATTTGCTTCTCTGCGTCTCGCTTGTTTCCAGCTGATGGGTTCATGTTTTTCCTCAACTCCATCCTTGAGGCTTTGAGGATGTGCCCCTGTCTCCTTGGTCTCTATTGTCATAGCCGTGAGAGGTTTGCCAGTTCAGTGCAGCTTCACACACTCGTCATTTGCTCATGGTCTTAACCCTCTTTGAGTGGGCCTTGTTGTCTGTCCTGGGTCAGGATGACAATGTGTTTTCTGATTTCACACCCTGTTCCCTTTCTGAGAATTTCCTGTAGCTGCCGTAGCCCAGGAGGATTCTATTTAGGAAGAACCATCTCCTACATCTTTGCCAAATCCGTGCTGTAAAAAATGGTGCCCTTTAAACCAGGCCTCAGTGGGCGAGTGCAGCGTAGTCACGTTTGGGAAGATGACCGATTCCTATCCTTATGCTTTCTCCTCTCTCAATTATAAGTTCAAGTTCATTCTGAATGATCAAATTTATTCCGCAGTTAAGGGACCATGCCAGAAGTACAGATGGTGCAAATGCTCCTCCCCAGAGCTGGAAAGCATATTATATTTGTTTTGGGAAAGAAAATAATAAAAGGGAGAAGCCCTTTTTTCCCCAGCCATCCTTGTCTTACGTGCTGTTGCTGTCATGGGTACCATGATCTCCGACCCCCACTCACCCTGATGGTTACACACACTTTCAGATGCGTGAACGTCATGTTTTCTCCATCACCATTTCACACTGATCGTCACTGGCCTTACAGAAACTCCCTGGCTCACGGATTCTTGCATTTTCATCTGAACGTTATGTTCCAGGAGCATGAGGAATCAGTCAGAATTTGTCTTCTGTGCCTGGAGCTTTATTTGTGTTGCCTGTCCCCAAAGGGACAGTATCCCTCTTCCCAGCACTGGTGCATCTGGCTGACCTGCATGTCCAAGGCATCAGCATTCCACGGTCTTCCCACCACGCTTTCCTTCCTGGCCTGTGAGAGCCGGGCATTGCCTGCAAACCTGCAGGTTGCCCTGGCTTTGCAGCTTCCGATTACTTGTGGAAGGGCTCACCACCCTGGGTTCCACTTTAAAAAGTACTAAAACATGGCCTCCTTAGCTTTCAGATAAAATGAGAATCTGTGTGCAATCAAATAGTTTTTAAAGTCTGAAAGCTGTCTACTGGGGCTGGTGTTTGGCCAGCAGGTAAGATGCTGAGTCCTATACCAGAGTGCCTGAGTTTGGTTTCCAGCTTCCTGCTAATGCTGACCCTGGGAGGTCAAGAAATTGGGTTCCTACCACCACATAGGAGACTTAGATTGAGGTCTCCGGTTCAGCCTGAGGAGGGGCCACTGAAGGTATTTCATATATATGTGGTGAGTGAAGAACAGGCAGGGGCTCTCTCCCTCTCTTTCATGTATATATATGAAAAGAGCAGGAAGCCAGGGCCCATAGAGCTCCATTTCTATTGCGTGTCAGCCACAGGTCAAGGTCTCTACAGAATGCTGTCCATGCATTCTCTCTCCGTCCTTAGACTGACCGTTTTAGATGCTCACGTACTTGCCTAGCACGTAGTGGAGTTCAGCGTGGGCCACCTCAACCACCAGGCTGTGCTGCTGTTACCATGGTTATTACTACCACCGTCCTCATTTTTGAAATGGAGAAACTGAGACCCAGGGTGACTGAATAATTGAATGACTGGCCCGAGATCTCCCAGGGCTATGAGAGGCAGTATTTGTATCAAGGTGGTTTTTTTTTTTTTTTGCCTCCTTTTTTTATTTATTTGATTTGAAAGGCAGAGAGAGAATGAGAATGAATGAACTTCCTTCCATCAACTGCTTTATTCTCCAAATGCTGGCAATAGCTGGGGCTGGGCCAGGCTGAAGCCAGGAGTCTAAAACTCCATCCGGGTCTCCCAGGTGGGTGGCAGGGACCCAAGTCCTTGAGTCAGCCTCTGCTGCCTCCCAGGGTGTGCATCAGCAGGGGAGCAGAATTGGGAGTGGAGCTGGTACTCAAACCAAGTACTCCTCCCATGGGATGTGGGCATCTTTCCTGCTGTGCCAATGTCTCTCTGACCTCAGAGCCCACTGTGCCCCCACTCTGCCCTCATCCTCTGTGTACCCGGTCTGTGAACTGTGCCCCACCCAAGCCCTCTCTGAGTCCCAAGTCTTCCTCTTCTCTGGGACACTGAGTCTGATTCTAGGCCTGTTGGTTCAGACTTGCTGTGCCTTCTGAGGTCAGCCCACCCCTCCACCCTATTTCCACAATGCCTAAAACCTGCGCCTGCATGCGCCGCCCGACTCCCTTATTAGCCCAGCGCCTCTCTCCAGGTGCCCTTCATCTTGTTCACGTCATCTCTTAACCAGCTTGTTGTACTCACCTGTCCTGAGCTGGCCGGGCTTGGGGGAAGGGCCTGAGGCTCTGCACTGAGTCATGCCGAGTCCCCCTTCTGCGCAATGCTGAAGACCACTTTGTCTGGGCTGGCTCCCTGCTCACTCCTCCCCCGTGCGGGGCCTCCTATCCAACCCCCCCCACCCCGAAAGCATAGGGTGCAGTGCAGGGCGTCCTTACGGAGCCTTGTATGTTTCATGGTCGTAAGTGACCTGCCGAGAGCAAAGACCGCGTAGGAACCATCCAGCGTACATAGTAGGTGCTTCATACCTGGGCATGGGTGCATTATGCATTTGCAGTATTTGTGCCTCACCTCTCATACCATCTGCCACGATGCTGATGTGGAGTCCAGAAAAACAGATTTCTGAAGTGTTAGCGGTGGGGATTTTCTTTGCAAGCGCATGTGTCGGGGTGCGCATCTCGAGGTTCCTGAAACTGACCTGCCCCTGTTGCTTCCTGCAGTGAACGTGCCCTCCACGGTGATGGAGGCCATGTGCAGGCAGGACGCCCTGCAGCCCTTCGCCAAGAGCAGCAAGCTGGCCCCAGCCTCGCAGCAGCGCTCCGTCGTCTTCCCCCAGACGCCCTGCAGCAGGAACTTCTCCCTCCTGGATAAGTCCGGGCCCATGGAATCAGGCTTTAACCAGATGAACGTGAAGAACCAGCGGGTGCTCGCCAGCCCCACCTCCACCAGCCAGCTGCACTCGGAGTTCAGTGACTGGCACCTGTGGAAGTGCGGGCAATGCTTTAAGACGTTCACCCAGCGGATCCTCCTGCAGATGCACGTGTGCACGCAGAACCCCGACCGGTAAGCCCGCCTCTCCCCCTCCCGCCAGCTCTGCGCGCTCACTCCCGCCGCCTGCTCCAGGCAGCCTTGGGCAAGACCTTGTGACAAGAGGGAGGGCCAGGGCAGTGTTAGGCCACTGCTGGCTTTTGCTGTCCAGCAGGACAGGTGGTGGCTGCAGCGAGGAGTCAGCACCTGCCATCCCAACGGTTCTGTCCAGGTCTAAGAGGGAGCCAGATAGGAGGAGTGCTTATGAATATCGTAGATGGAAAAGTGGGGTGAGGGTAATTAGAATCCCCTCTGTCTTGCAGAGATAATATAGCTCGCTGCTCTGCGGCTGTCACAGTCATTTCAGAGTTCACCTCCCGAGTGCCGTGGGTATGAACTTAATTAAGTACTAAGAGGTAATGAATTGGAATTTTTTGCTTAGTACTATTTTTCTTCAGAGCATGCAAACCCATAAATCCTGTAAAGCTGTCAAAAGGAAATACCTACTCTGCCAGTGATGTGGAGGAAAACAGATGCCACTTATTCAATAAACTAATATCCACACAGAAGAAAAATGTTGACTAGATACCTCAGAGTCAAAGTTGGTTTGAAAGTTTGTCAATAAAGAATTTTATGGCCATGAGCTGAAGATGAAATTTAGCTGAACAAGTGAATTAAAATTTCAGGTACTCTGACGAGTGGCACAGTAGATATAATGGAACTATTATTTATGAATCAAAACTGGTTTATTCAACAGTCTTGATGGCTAGGAGCGCAAAAGACAAAAATCAAATTAATTCAATAAGAAGGGACTGTTTGTGTTTTATCTCTCCTTCACGTCCCGCGGGATTTGACTAAAGCCAAAATATCTAAGAATAGCTTTGCAAATACATTGTTGAATATAATGACAGAAAACAGTTTTTGGAGCTAGGATGGGAGAATCAGAAGCAGAAGTGAGACTGAAATTATTTTCTTAGTTTGGCCACCAATGAAGCTTCAGCAAGCCACGTGGCTCTCCACGGCCAGTGTCATACACCTGCCTCTTCCTCCTAGCTCTGCAGTACAGTCGTCCACCTAGAGAACCCAAGTAGAGGTGAGGGCTTTCCTATTTTCCAGATAAGAATGGTAATCAGAGTTAGGGACACGGGCACATTTATGTGGGTACATTTTCCTTGTGCCCTTCTAGAAAACGCTTTTCTTAGCATCGAGCGTTGCTGGAGCTAATGAATGTGGCTCTATCTACAATTAGGGATGCTACGCCAGCTGTGTCTTCATAAGCTCTTATTGTGAGTTGGCGACCCTCACCCCGCCCCCCCCCCCAGAGAAAATATCAACAGACTTAACAGCTTAGCCCTGTTGGCTGTACAGGTGATAGGGAGTTTGAAAAAAAAATTTTTTTTTCATCCAGAAAGGATTTTTTACAAGTTTGCCTTCCTTGCCAATACGCATGTACCCTCAATGTACAGCTGTTCTAATTTAGCGAAGCAATTTAGTAGTTTTTAATGTGAAAGATTCAAGAGTACAATCTTGCTATTCTAAGCCTGCTTTGCAGATAGTGAGGGTGGACCTATTATTTGCAAGGTTCCTGTCCTAATAACTGAACATGCAAGGTAAAATGCAATTATAGTTGCAATTATAGTTGCAAGTTTCTGGATACTAGAAATTTCATGTTGAATGTCGTAAAAGTAATGAAACCATCTCATGATAATTAGATACTGAAAATGTTTTATCTGGCCCCAGTTACACTTAGAAAACCATGTGTAATATTACAGTTTAAGTCTTTATAAAATCTGTCCTGCTAATTAATATCACCATGGTTTGTAATACATGCATGTATTTTTTTATCATAAGAAATATGAAAGTACTTCAAGAAATTGGTGGAAATTGGGAATTTCAGTAAAACTGAAATCTATGCGTAGTTATTTTCCTCATACGCATTTCCATGAACTTTTTGAAGAGCCCTAGTACAATTCCGTAAGAGACAGTTATGTCAGAACTGATTCTAAGCTGGGTGAGTCGATTCTCGCACCCTGTGCTGGACCTGCTGCATTTTGGGGCCCTTAAGCCCAGGAGTGATGTGGCCAGGCCTTCCACTAGAGGTGAAGGGAGGTGTGCTTACAGACAGGGTGTGTGGCCAGGGTGGCGTCAGGTAACAGAAGCTGCAGGCTCCTGCTTCTCCCTTCTCTACATTTGGTCGAAGATTGGACAAGTGGTCGCCATCATGATGAATAGATTAGAAGTCATGATTTCAGAAAGTCCTACTCAACAGGCAACGTCGTAAGGTGCAGTGTTTCCCAGGAGTGGGGCTGGTGAGATGGGGAGCTGGAATCCCATCATCAACTCCGAGTTGATCCTTGGAAATAAGGGCAAGCGGAGGTGGAGGCCAGTCCCTTGACCCATTGGGTTCATTCCAGATACGGCACCTGCTTTTAGCATATAGGGCGGGGATAGCTCTGTTCTGTTCTGGAACCCAGGATGCTGTCTTTATACCAGAAAGCTAGGAAGTGAAAGCTGCCCTCCCTGATGCTTAACTCTGTGAGTGGATGGCTCTGTAGGAGAAAGGGGCAGAGTTTTAGTGGGAAAGCCACATTTCCGTGTGACAGTTGCTGAATCTCTTGTGCCCACAGACTTTAGTGCCAGGCTCCGTGAATGAGCTGACTTTTCGCCCTTGGCTACTGATGCCCATTCAGCCGTGTACTCTAGAGAAGCTTAGCAGTCAGAAACCATTTCCCTTCTGTTTGAAAGACTGAGGGGCCCTTCTTTCGGTAGGAAGTCTGGCTAGAACCAAGGGTAGAAAGGGAGACCCAGAAGACAAAGTCAGAAGGTAAACAGGTTAGAGTTTCAGACAGGCCCCCGACTCCGAAGTCCAAGAGGTTTTTCACTCAACAGTCAGTGCGCTTGGCCGTGCCAGCCCAGACACTTGAACCTTCATCAAAGAGACTCTGTGTGTCTCCGTTCATGAGTTTTTCATGTGAGGACCCATCCACAAGCGCATGCCTTGCTACAAAGGAGACTGGCCCGTGGATACCCAGGATGCCAGCATTACCACTTTTCACCACCGCATTATTCACACTGAATGCAAAAATAAAAAATGTCTGTTGCCCCTGGCCAAGGAGGACTCATCCCCCAACACACAGCGCTGGGTCCTGGAGTTGTGACAGCGCTGTTTCTCGATTTCGTTCTGGTATTAAACAAACAAAACCGGAAATCTCTTCTTCTGTTTTCCCAGGCTGTTGACTTTTTCCTTTTCCTGGGCAAACTCAGAGGGAAGGAGCTGTTGGAATCCAGATCCACCAAGATGTTGTTTAGGGGCTGTATAAACATTCGAGTTTTGGGTTCAGCTTGTTGCCTGGGCCAGCGCATCTTGGCTCTCCTTGGCTGGATCCAGGAGTTAAAATCCCCTTTCTCTTCTGCCCTGCTGCAGAGAGGGGTAAGCGAAGCCGTCCATGGCCCTGGGTCGCTTTGGGATGGTCCTGTTCTCCTTTCTGCAGAAAGTGTCTTGATAACCCACACCTTTATTTTGCGCCCTTTCCCTTTCTTCTCTTTTCATTGTTTAGGTCCACGGGGAGGGTCCTTCCCTGCTCCCCCTGGGCCCACGTCAGCTTTCACATTTGTGGTTTAGGTACCGTTGTGTGCAGTTGGATGTGGTGGTGCCAGATGGCAAAGTGACTGTGGAAGGTGCTGGTGGGTGGTGGGAGGAGTGCAGTGGCCCCTGGGAGTGTGTCCGTCTGTGTTCGAATGTCCTCCAGGGGGAGGACACACCTTCTGCATGGCTTCCACATTCTCCAGGACCTGTCATTGTGCGCTTTGGTCACTTTCCTGAGCTCTTTTTGTCCTTATGTGGAGCTCAGTTCTTTTCTCCCTGCACGCAGCCTGCCATGACACACGTTGTCTCCCTTTGAAGCTTGGCGAGATCCACTGTTGGGTTGGCTGATTTGGGTCGAGGAGAGAATGGAGCCCAAATGGATCAGCTTTGTCCTGAAGGCTTTCACGCTAGGCAAGAAAAACCAAAGGAGGGATGAATAAGTTTAAACCAAACCACACTTAATTTTGTTAAATGTTTCATCCTTTCCCTCTGTGTACACCAAACCAATTACAGACCCAAAGCAAATGAATTGCACATTTGACTGGAGTGATCGCTGGCAGAGGAGCAGCCCGGGACGGAATGCCAGGGGTGTGCAACATTGTCTTACTGCTTTCTTTCTCCCTCCAAGCTGGCCAGCATTGACACATGCTAACTCAATCCACCCTGGCTTTGTCTGTTTTTCAGTTATGTCTTTATTGAGAGGCTTCTAATGTTTCACGGAGTTTAAAATTTTCTGTGTTGAGTTTGTCTCATGAAGCTATTTCAGTTCATCACAAGAAAGCAAAATAATCCCCAACTTTCTCAGTTGCCTGAGCCACACTTCAAGGGCTCCTCTGCTCCGTGTAGTCAGTGACTTCTTAGGGGGCTGCTCGGATATACAAGGGGACTTCAAAAAGTTTGTGGGAAAAAGAAATTTGAAGCTGAATTTATTTTGGTGCAGACTTTTTTTGGAATTCATGAATGGCTTTTTCATAGCACACATCTTCTGTGAACTTCTTAAAGGATCTGTGTAAGACATCTCCACCGTTGGGCACCACTGCTGGAGGCGTCTAGTAAGGACAAAGCTGTCAGGTATCCCAGCCATGAGAGATAGCCTTCCATGAGGCACACTCACGGTGTTTGCTTTGAGAATGGTGGAATGCTGGGTGTGTACAACAGTTTGGGAGACTCAGGGGCTCCTGAGAGAGTTGCATTCAACTGGGTGATGAAGCGAGAGCCTGGACAAAGTCGAGCTGCTGGGGCGGGCAGTCCTGGTGTGCTGCTTCTGTTGCGATGCATAGAGGGAGACAGGACTTTGCAGTGCAGATGGATTGTATCTGAAAGTTGAGTCATTCTTACCTTTGGGCCAGACTTGGAAAAAATTAATGCAACTGATGGTCATCAGCGTAAAAAGCTGAGCAGCGGCACCTGATTGTATGTCCCCAAGGCCCCTGGGCTGTGAGTTGAGAGGTGTGGGGGTAGGGTGAGGCCTAACTCCTATGGCCAGTTGTTCCGTAAGAGTTGTGGCCTCCCACATCCCTGAGTGGCAGTAATGTTTCCAGTGTCCTGCCCTTGGGTTTGAAGATTAACTCTGTCCTGAATGTGTTCCTGTGTCCATAGATGAAACCCTAAGCATACAGTCAACTCCAAAATGACATTTTGATAATTTCTTTGTAGTTATTTTTTAAAGGAGCTTTGAGAATACAGGAAAAGAGGTTAGAGGAGTCGAGTGTACCGGTGGTGGTGTAAGCTCTGTGGTTCGTGAGGGCTGACTTGAACATTTCTGGGCTGGGAGACACTTTGCTGTCATAGTAGCAGGTAACAGAAGCACTAGAATTCTAAATTCTACATAAAACCAGTCTCTGGCCTAAAATCTTACTTTTCCAGGTTCCTAACAATGAAGGAATAGCGCATTGCTCTTGAGATTAGAGATTAACTAAGTGTGTTGCTCTGAATTCTCAACTTTTTACCTATATGTCTAATTTTTTTTTTCATGTTGTGTGCGTGCGATGCACGTGTGTACACACACACAGTCTTGGAAAGCTTGGTGTCCAGGGAGCTGGACATCACGGCTTGATGCTGATGTTGTCTCTTGTGAGCTACACGTTGGACAGAGTTGTCGATTGCCACAAAGCATGATGGGAGATGAGAACACAGAGGTGAGGGACGTCGAGTGATGTGCCCATGTCCATGGCTGTTCAAGGTGCAGGACTGAAGAAGTCTGCTCTCCTGTTCTGAGCCCTTCTGCTCAGTCAAGCTGAGTTCTGCAGTTTTAAAACCGCATGTGGCTCATTGAATCCCTGCCAGTTTCTCTCAGGCCATAGATGTCAGGCAAAGGTTAGGGAATCCTGTTGGCCTTTTGGTGGTGTTACCTTGACAAAAGAAATCAGCTTCAGCCCCTCTGAGCTCATCTATGCTCCTCTGTGTGTAGAGATTTGCCTCTGTAACTATGAACTTAAAAAGGATGGGCTGGCTTCTGACATGGGAAATAGATCACTCCAACTTCAGAGAGAGGAGTTAGGAACAAAAAAAGATTAATTGGTTTTATTTAGTAGCTTATTGTTTATTGTGATAGCTATTAAAAATAGATAACCAGGGGCTAATAAATGTTAATGGTCCCTTCACTATTAAAAAAATCAATTGTCAGTGACTATAGCACATGTTAATATAGTATTTGGTTTAAAATCTTCAGCAGTGTTTTTTAAAAAAAATTCACCCCACGAGAACTACTTTTAGAGGAATCCTTTGAGGTTAGTGTTTTCTAGAAAGGACACGTTGGGAACAGTGCACGTGACAGAAGCTGAGGGTCACAGAGATGACGCTGTCCCTTAGGAGCTGTGTGTTATCAGTTGGCTTTCAAAGCATTATTTTATAATTGTAATAAAATGCATGTGTAATTTGTCAAGATTGATAAACTCCTTACCAAGGACTCTTATATATTTCCTTGAAACTTGTTTGAGAGGAGTTAGATAGATTTCTAAACGTAAGTAATTAAAATTGTATAGTATTGAGTTATTGACCAATGCTGGACTATTAATCAAGCTAAAAAATTCTACAATCAGTGCTCAGTGTGCTGAAGCCTGGTAAAATAATAGTATTTGTGTTCAGTGAGGCAAGTAGCCACAATTAAGCACTTTGTTTGACAAATGAGAGGGTACACTTTATTTTGCACTTAATTGAATTGTTGTACAGGCTGGGGCACCATTGTCTCCTAGCCCTTCTTTTTGGTTTCTGGTCGCTGGAGCTCACGTGTTTGGTAAAAGTAGAGCAGTTAAGTCTGCTGTTGCCATTGGCTTTCTAAATGCAACTGGGGACATCTGGACCACAAACCAGGGCCTAGTGACTGCTGCGCACATCCCTCATGACAGATGGCTAATTTTCTGAATGAAATTTTCGATAAACAGATTCGCACCCCATGCAGGAGTGATGTGAAATAGCTTTGAGTAGGGAAAACTTCTCGGGTTTTCTATCACTCACCAGATTCTGCTGAAGTAAGCGGAAGAACTTGGGTAGAGAAGACAGAGTTTTAATCTATTCCATGAAACCCAACATTGATCCCGTTCTCATGAGCTAGAAAGAATGTGCCCTGCTAATCTTGCTAATTATCAGGGATTTGTCACAACTTCCTGCCATTGGCTTCAGCTCCGCAGTCGCCGTTCCGCAAGCGCAGTGGCAGCCTGTCATTTCCCTGCCGCTATAAATCATTTCTTGCTGCAGGATTAAACCAGGGGAGCGAGGTTCAAGGAAAAAGACCCGATGGAGAAATGTTTAGAAGGGCTGCAGGAAGCAAGGGTCAGGATGTCTGTTACACGTGGACACAGCTGGGTGCACATGTGTGCTCATCTGTGCAGTGCCGGTGGCTGCACCGTGGACAGACCCCAGGACAGTTTAGTGTTTATTAAAACACACATGCAAGGCCGGCGCCACGGCTCACTAGGCTAATCCTCCGCCTAGCGGCGCCAGCACACCGGGTTCTAGTCCCGGTTGGGGTGCCGGATTCTGTCCCGGTTGCCCCTCTTCCAGGCCAGCTCTCTGCTGTGGCCAGGGAGTGCAGTGGAGGATGGCCTAAGTGCTTGGGCCCTGCACCCCATGGGAGACCAGGAGAAGCACCTGGCTCCTGCCTTCGGATCAGCACAGTGTGCCGGTCGCAGCAGCCATTCGAGGGTGAACCAATGGCAAAGGAAGACCTTTCTCTCTGTTTCTCTCTCTATCTCTGACTGTCCACTCTGTCAAAAAAAAAAAAAAAAAAAAAAAAAAAAAAATTAAAACACACTTGCAGCCTGCTGCCCAGTGTGTGTACCTGGTGCTCAGAACGAAATCCGGACAGCCTAGAATGACCTTGGCATAAAGAACATTGTGTTCTGTGAGCTTGGTTAGCACTCGGTTTTCTGGACTGACTGAAGTCATACCTGCTTTTCCTGTCCGGGTGGATTAGTGAAAAGATTAACGTAGGTACTTGATTTTAAGACACCTGGAAAACTTAAAAATGCCACGAAAGCATAATAGACAACTATGTATTTTCTTTTATAACATTGTGCTTCATGCAG
This sequence comes from Oryctolagus cuniculus, assembly GCF_964237555.1. Taxonomy (NCBI): domain Eukaryota; kingdom Metazoa; phylum Chordata; class Mammalia; order Lagomorpha; family Leporidae; genus Oryctolagus; species Oryctolagus cuniculus. The sequence goes on from NC_091437.1 coordinate 12,832,600, forward strand.
TCTGTGCTTTCTTTTTGTTTCAGATTTATTTATTTGGAAGGCAGACAGAGAGAGAGGGGGAGAGAGAGATACCTTCCATTCACTGGTTTGTTCCCCAAATAGCCATAAGAGCCAGGGCTGGGCCAGGCTGACGCCAGGAGCCTGGAACCCCACCAGGGTCCCCCACATGGGTGGCAGGGGCTGAAGTACTCGGGCCATCTCCCACTGCTTTCCCAGGTGCATTAGCAGGGAGCTGGATCAGAGTGGAGCAGCCAAGACTCAAACCGGCACCCATAAGGCATGCTGGCATGGAAGGTGGTAGCTTAAGCCACTGGGACACAACACTGGGCACAAAGTCTGTCCTTTCATTGCTCAAAGAAGTGCACTCATGGTTGTCCAAGGGGAGATGAAGACAAGAGAGTGGTGTTCCTTAGACAGTGTAATTAATACTGGGAAGGAATGCTCCTTAGGAATGGATGGGTCGTAGCAACTCTGTGATCTTAGTTTGAGTAGCAACAAGTAAAGGTGGCGTGCCAACCCCACGGCCCTGTGTCTCTGCTGGAGTAAAAGCTCAGAAAGTGAGACCTCAAAGCTGTGGCCCTCACCTCCTGACACCGACTTCCCCTGAGTGGCGGAGAAAATAATGACCAGGCAGTCTTTTTATTTGTTTCAGACCCTACCAATGCGGTCACTGCTCCCAGTCCTTTTCCCAACCTTCAGAACTGAGGAACCACGTGGTCACTCACTCCAGTGACCGGCCCTTCAAGTGCGGCTACTGTGGTCGTGCCTTTGCCGGGGCCACCACCCTCAACAACCACATCCGAACCCACACTGGAGAAAAGCCCTTCAAGTAAGTAGCGGCCAGCTGGCCCTCCACCCCCCGTCCCTGCGCCTTCCCCCCAGGGCTGCGGGTGCAGCTCCAGCAGTGCAGAGTCTCCCAGGAACGTCGGCGTCCAGGCAGCCAAAGGACCTCCTGGTTCAGTGGCTGACATTTGGCAAATGAAGGCAGGAAACCTACACGCTGCATCCTGGTTCATTTTCCCCAACCGTGGACATGAGACGAGCTTTCTGTGTCTGTTTTCTCACTGTAAGGTTAAGCAGGTAGGGGGAGATAACTTGAATATTCTTGCTAGTTCTTGAGGATCTGTGCTTCTAGACTCTTCTAGAAGCTCTGTGGCCATGAGCAAGCCCCAAGACCACCGGGGACATGGCTGTCAGTGTAGGTCATCAGAAGTATCCCCTCGTGGAGGACTTGAGCCCCTCCCAGCTCTGGTGAGCAATGTCCTCCTGTTCCTGGTGTGGTAAACCTTTCTAAACTTAATAGCAGCCTACTTGGGACTTTGCATTGTCGACTCTGGGCCTCAGAATTACCATGTTGGTAAACACCAAACCAAACACAGGGCAAGTCTACATGTTGAGGATTCAGGAAAGGTGGAAAGAGGTGAAGCTGTATTCTAAGGACCACGGCGAGGTCAGGGCACCTGAGCAAGCGCGTGTATTTCTAGACCTAGTCTGAGCGTCAAGAGATGAGAGCCATGCTCGTAAGGCGGCCTCTTCATTGACCTCTTCCTTCACTCTTTCAGCTGTGTGTGTGCTCGCCCATTCAGCACGTGTTTAATGAGCACATACTTTTGTACTAAGTACCCTGATGGGCAAAACACATGCAAAGGTGAATAGGACTCAGTCTCCTCACCCCTGTCTGATCTTTGAACACCTCCTAGTCTAATTGTTAACCAGGTCTGAGTATTCCATCATAGGTGAGACGTGTGTGTAATGCTTCTGGGAGGCGCACAATCAATGTGATCAGTGAGCAGTTAGTGCTGTCCGCAGGGAAGCGAGGGGAGGGATGAAGTTAGAGATGTGTGTATAGGGCTGGGTAGGAGTTTGCCAGACAGGCAGTCGAGGGGCATCTCAAAGCCATGTGGAAAGGCTGGGGAGTATAGACGACATGCGTGGCTGTCAGTGGCCCAGAGCAGTTTTCACCGTCTGTGTGATGAGCTCATCTCTGTTCACTACTCTTAGATCTCACTCTGTGCACCTGCTACACTGGTGTTCCCTGTGTGAAGAGGAAAATTGAAAAGGCGTGGATGTGCAGTCTGCTTAACCTTCCACTGAGACCAGTTCAAGTGAAAGAGGGCAAGAAGCAAGCAGTAAAGGTCAATCCCCTCGCCTTCTCAGCTTAGAAGTTGTCCCAGACTCTTGTGGCCCGGGACACCAGCTCTTGGCTCCGTGTAGCTTGTCCTGCCTCTGCAGCTGTCAGTGAATGCATGGCCATCTGCTCTCTGTTCTCTAGAATCAGTCTCCCCTGCCCCTCATTCTGAACCCTTTTCCACCAGAGCTCTGTGGAAGGTGGTGGTCATAGAAACTGTGACCATTTTTGTCGGTGTACAGAGGAGCAGCTTGTTCATTGCAGAATGGGGTCTAAGTTGAGCCTATGCTAAGCCAACCATGCTATGTCCTCTTGAGGCTGCCTTACCTTTTTCTACTCCATTCTGTGGAGCCAGATAGGAGTTCCCGATCACCAGTGTTTGTGTCTTGCCTGGTAAACTTGGCCGTTGCCTTTGAACTTGACCCCACAAGGTTTGCAGACTCCGGCTTCCCTGCACATGAAGGGTGACAGCAACACGTTGCCTGTGCCTTTAAGCCAGATGGCTTTTTGTAAAATGTAGGTGTGGGAGGACTGAGGGTCCTTCCAGCTTCCTGCATCAGAGGACAGCCAGCCAGAGTCAGTGCCAGGAATCAGATTGATTTTTATCTTGTTGCTGTGTAAATAGATTTTAGTAATTAATTGAAGAGGTTTCAGGGTCAGAATGGGAAATAGATTTCTATTAATGTTAAGGTGTTACTTACGTGTAACCTCGTTGACTCCACTCAATTTTTTTCTTTAACATCTTGTTTTTGTCATGTTTCCAATAGAGTTGCCATTTTAACTTAAGTTTAATTCATCCGATTAATATGTAGAGGTCTTTAGTGATTGAAGTTTTTCTTTCCTTTCCTGAAATATGTATTGTGTCCACCCCTAGTTTGATCTGAGGAAAAAAAAAATAAGGAAACCAACCAGGCTGTTGGATTTGACAGTGTGTGCATGATTGTTTCTTCCACTCTTGATCTTAGCAAGATAGCCACATGCTATAGTTTTTGTCAGACTGTGGGTATCCGACATTGAAGAGAGCTGAGTGTGTGCTGACTTTGAAGTTTGTGTGTGCTTTGTAAGATTTAAGTATCTTCTAGATATGGAATGGGAACTCCTTTTTGCATACAACCAGATCTCACAGGGCTGAGGCATCCTGAGGCGGTTTTGGGGCTCTTCCAACCACAGCTCATAGATATCCATCCCATGGACATTTGTAAATATTAGGAAGATAGCCTTGCACAAGTCTATGAAATAAGCACTCAAAAAAACCTTTCATTGCAGATTAGTCAATAAAATGGGTTTCACCATAACAATTATTTTTACTACTTTAACTAATGGGCATTTAGCTTAAACAGCATTGCATAGGAGAGGCATCATATCAAGAGGAACAGCCAAAAGTTGTGTGCTTGGGGCAGCTCCCGAGTGGGAGCCCCAGATGGCTTGGTTCCCAAGTTGTGCCCCCACCCAGGACTGAGCAAGCCTTCCCAGAATTCCCTGGGTTGAGTGAGGTGAGCCTCCAGGGTGGGGGACGGGGAGGCCATTCCAGTTCTGTAGGCTCCCGCTGAGATGTGGGCTTTGAAGGCACGTCAGGATTGTTCTCATCCAAAGACTGGAGAAGATGTTAAGAGCTGAGGAGTTTCCCTCCATCCCACAGGTTCTAGGAGGAGCCTGGGCCTGTGGGCAGCTGGCCTTTGCTGGACACTCAGCACTTCAAAGGAAGAGGGCACAGGGGACAATCACAACCAAAGGGTCACCTTGAAGGTCTTGGCTTTGTCCTCCGAGACTGGAAGTCACGGAGAGCTGGGAGCCAAAGCCAGGTTTCGTTTAGTAGCAATGGCTGTGCACTTCACTGCAAGATGGGAGGGAAGGGAGGAGGGAAGAAGGGAATCCCAAGGGATGTCTACAAGTTGAGCAAGATCTAGGCAAAATCGAAGTGCATTCAAAGAGCAGAAGGGTAAGTAGGCACTGAACACATCAGACATCAGAAGCCACGGGCATTTGGGTCTAATTCAGGAGTCACTGTGTGACACGTCAGAGAAACAGACACTTCTTGCAGGTTTGTGTGTGGAGGAACTTTGTGTTGATGTGTTAAGCTCTGCACCTGTAATCTGATCAGTGTTCACAGTAAGTCATCGGTGATCTCACACCTACAAGGAGATGAGGTTGGCACTCTCCTGCCTGTAGGAAGACAGGACTCCTTGCTGGGGAGTCTGGGAGCCCTTCCACTTGAGTTCCAGGGATGTTCCCCTCCAGAGGGTGACATCAGCGCTGGGACCAAGGGAGGCACGGTGAAGATCCGGGTGCAAGCGCTTCTCTGTCCTCCTGGCCCATCATCCACAACTTTCTCCCTCCTTCTGCCCCAGGCCTGGTCACCTCTCTGGGGTTGCACTTGAGGCTACATGAAATGCCAGCCCAGCAGAACTCTGGCTGGGACCTCCTAGAGCCCACGTGCTTCCATTGTGCTGGTCCTTAGGATGAGCTCCATGACGCTCTGAAAATGTGCCGTGCAGGAGGCTTCTCTCTGTCATTTAAGATGCCAAGGCCCAGTCCTCATCTAAATAAAGTATTTTTATATCCGCTGTTAGCACTTTCTGCAGTACGGAAATTGTGTTCCTCCAATTCTCAGACCACATAGATGGTATTTCCAGTAGCCCACTTGGCCGAAGATTCTCTGGGAACATGATCTAAGTCAAGTCAAGTTCTGCATACCTGCATGTATTTTATCCACAACTGGTGGGCAGATGGCAGTCAAGATGAATTTTCTAATGTAGCCCATAGATCGGGCAAATTTTCTCCAAATTGCTCCATACATGTAAGTATCAATAGTGTGGCTTTTAGGCAAACATTTGAGAAAATGTCTTGCTCCTTGTAATGTTTCCGTCCGATGTGGGTGTTTAAATCATGCACACCTGTCCCGTGTGGACTACATAAACCTCCTTCTCGTGGATTCTTTGAGTCTTGGACACTCGGGCTAAAATGAAGAAGCAAGACCCAGGAGCATTGCCCTTCCTCAGAATGGTCCAAGTCCTTCCGCTCCCTTTGAAATTAATTCCAGAGCCTGAACATTAAAACAGGAATGTAATGATTTGAAAGTTTGTCAGCCTGTGAAAGGTAGTATATTTTGACACCTGAACCCAAGAACCAATCAGTTTTCTAATAAACAATCGGCAGTTGACTAACGTGTCATGAGCCCTGCAGGAGCTCTGGAGAGGGGCCGGGCTGCCCGTGGACGCTAATGAATACACCAGAAATCATTAGGTGATCAATACTTCTGAGTTATTTCCATTGAGCTGATGGGTCTGATCCATTAAAGCTGACATCATACATTTGTCAAGATCACAGTGCAGTTTTTAACAGAGGCACAGCCCGCTGAAACAATCAAGGAAACAACTTGGTCCCCCGACATGCACAGCTGGACCAGGGGCCCTGGCAGCTCTGGTGGTCAGGCTGCAGCTGCCTGCTACGCGGATCCATGGAGGATGATGTTTTAGCAGGTCATCATTTCTGTGCAGGACACTGTGTGCAGTTTAAGGGAATGCCGCCAGACGATGGAGCACATGGCCTGGGACTTCCTCTCAGTGGCTTTTGGCATTGCCCTAATAACACAGAGATCCATGGGCTGGAGGTTGCATTATTTAAAAGAGGATAAGTTGTCTGCAGCTGTTCCTGAATATTTTTGTCCTTGGAAATGTTGAGAAGAAGATGTAAAGGAGATGGCTGAGGTGGCCGCTGGACCCGAGCCGGTGCAGGCCAGTGTTCCCGGCAGCCCAGATGAGAAGGTGGTCTTGGGAGGTCACTGTGTGTACACAGTTTGTTGTCACAGTTTGCATATGTGCGTGTTAGAGAAAGATGATTGCAATCAGCCAGAAACAATGACCGCAGGCAAAATAAGAGGCTCCCACCAGTTTGTGTGTGTGTGTTGTTCCTATAAACTGAGTAGCCAGCAAGATAGTGAGTGACTGGTACGTGGGAGATAAGCAGAGTCAGGGTCTCCAGGATACAGCCCTGCCATTCTTTGTTTCGGAATTCAAGGACAGGGGATACAATGGCGGTGTGAGGCTGGCTTCCTCTTCATCATAGGCACCTGCCCCGCCCATGACCGTGGCACTTGAGTCCTGCCTTGCTTTCTGGAGAGGCGAGCCTTTGGACCACACGGACGACCTTCAGTAGCTGGTTCTTCCCATCTGCTACTGCCCAGTCGCAAGCCTAGTTTTGTGAATTGTTTCAAGCCCGACGTTGGGCTGTGGCACCAAAGACCAGCCTCCTGTGCCTACCCCTCCAGGCCCTGCAGGCTGATGTGTTGCTGTCTCTAGTCTCCAAATCCCACGACCAGCGCTCCTTGGCTGCCCTGCCGAGGGGAGTAGAATTCCTGGGGTTGAATTAGCAGCTCGAGAAATTCTATTTGTCATCCATTTCTGCCTGGGGTTGCGGAGCAGAAAACTGCAGGCAAGCTGCTGCTCTGATGGCTCACTCCTAAAAATCTCTTTTTGTTCTTTATCTATTTGAACTGACAGTGATCAGAGCTGCAGCAGGACAGGGCTCTCTGGAGAAATCACCTTCCCCTGCCTATTGACAGATCCCTCTGTTCTGTATCAGACGGCTTTGTCCCATCACAGGCATCCGGGCCCTGGAAGAAGCCACCAATTAAACCTCGTGAGCCGGTAAAATTTGAAGCCACTTTGGAGTGTCTGTTCTGATTAGGCAGGATGAGAGGAGGCCTATCAGCCTGCAGGCCCTGCGTCCCGGTCTCAATTTTCTCTCTTGCCTCCACCAGGTGCGAGAGGTGTGAGAGGAGCTTCACGCAGGCCACCCAGCTGAGCAGACACCAGCGGATGCCCAATGAGTGCAAGCCAATAACCGAGAGTCCAGAATCAATCGAAGTGGATTAACTGATTGACTGGTTGGAATTAAACTGCAAGGAAAGTCATGATTAAATGTCACGGACACTTAAGCAAAACCAAAGATTTCCTCTGAGCAACTTTCAATCAGTCCCAGAAAACCAAAAGCAGTAATAAAATAAGTAAGATGTTAAGAGATATTGATCCCGGCATGGAAGTCAGACCAGGAAACAGATTATTTATTTATGACTAGGGATGAGACTCATTTCAGTGGACTGCGAACCTGGGGTGGCCAAACATTGCCAGTCCTCCCGCCATGTATTTTCTTTGTTTGTAAAAAGCTTTTTAAAAAAATTTGTTATTTAATACCAAAGGGAGGAATCGTGGGGGCTGTTGTGCCCGCAGTTGCAATCAAGAATGCACAGGGACTTGGCTGTCGTGGCACCTTTTTTAAGTAGCATGTTGCAAGGGGACCCGGTGTACAGCCCTGCCTCCTGCTGTTCGGCCTGGCCTGCTGCCGGCTGCCGCCCCAGCGTCGGCCACAGAGGTGGAAGCGAGTCGCGTCTGGGGCCGCATGTGCCCGTGTGTGCCACGCTCGCTTCTTGTGCACTTTTCCCAGCAGCCTGGAGGAGAGCCTGGAGGAGGAGGAGGGTGCTTCCGCTTCCCGAACGCGGAGGAAGAGGCGGAGGCATGCTTTGTCCTGTCTGGATTCAGAACCATTCAGCACATACAGGGCTTTATCATGCAGTGCGTTGCTGTGGAGCGGCTAGTTGACACAGTTTTGTTTCCAATGACATTTTAGCTTAAAAAAAAAAAAAAAAAAAGGAGATGTTAATAAAAGTTCTTCGGTCTGAGGCTGAATAGAAGGTATTAGGCTCCAAGTAATTTTGTTGTTGTTTCTTTGAAAGCTCTGAGTGCGTCAGCAGAACCAGTGTTCAGCCCCCTTGCCAAGGCCATGGTCGGCAGGTGCATCTCTTCCTTGTCCTGGTGCAGGCTGGGAGGTTCCTCTACCCACTGCTGGTGGTCAAGGGGTGGCATTTCTCAGAAGTAGGTGAAGCAAGGCTTGGCAAGGAACCATGACAAGGAGGAGCCAGAGCACAACATGGTTAGAACATGGCATGGCAGGGGAGCCGCGTTTATCAACAGGAATTTGCTTTTGCCTCTCTCGGGATGATTAAGTAGAACAAAGGTTACACAGTTGCACTTTGCTGTGCTGGATTGCTTGCAAAGTGAGTTCAGCTTTCTGCTGGCCTGTTGGTGGTCTGACAATGATGCTTCATAGAACTGGGTCCCATTCCAAGAGAGGATCCACATGTGAAGCAGTGGCAGTCCGCACAGCTTAGTCCATCAGCTTCCCGCAGTGACCAGACTGAGTCTAGTTCCATGGCCTGTATTTCATTATAACAGAATGATCAATAACAACAATTTCTGTTTGTAGATTCTGAGTCTCCTGGGAGCAGGGCAAAGCCTTTTAACCAACTCCTTTTCTTGGTGCCCTTGTGTTTTCTTTCTTCAATAGAAAAGAAAGAAAGAGACATGTAACTCATCTCCCTACTCCTAGGCAGGGATACTGAGGGATTGCAATTAATCTGTCATGATATATTTGGGTCTCAGAAAATCTTGCCTTTGAATCTGGCTTCTCTGTCCCATAGCACTCAACTGCCACATTTCAGATGAAACCAAACAATGCCTAGCTTATTAGGGGGTCTTCACAAAGTTCACTGAATATGTGTATTATGAAAAATTTATTTCAAAAAGCTTTGGCACAGTATAAATTTACCTTTTAGTTGGATTTCCCACAAACTTTAGAAGTCCCTGTGCCTAAACATCGGGGTACCTCGAGAAGTTCATGGACAATTGAAATATTTGTTAGAATAATCTCTAGGATTGCGGGCCACAAGGAGAAATAGAGCTGATCCTGACATCCACTGCCAGTCTCCAGTCACCCACCTGGAAATCTCCCTTGGTTATGGTCGAGCCCTGTGCTGAAGTAGGAAGCATCCGGCCAGCAGTGTGGCTGTGGCTGAGGGGAGGGATTCTCCCCGTAGGGAGGAATATGTTAGGATCCGACATCCCTGCTACCAATGCACAGCACTGGAAGGGTGGGGACAGCATGCCGTCTTCACCTGAAACCTGCGAGCAGATGCCAGCCGAGCTGCGTGGGGGAGCCGACAGTCGCACGTGTGACGGTGGGAACATCTGGTTGGACATTTTGAAGATGAGGTTGAGGAACTCTGTTGCACGTTTCTGATGTGTTTTCTTTCCAGTGAGGTGATCTGGGGGAGTGGGTCATTCGCCTCATTTCCCAGCTGAACACAACGTACCCCCACCCCGTTCTCAGAAGCCTTCACTCCGCCGTACACGTCTGGCTTGAGAAGTGTTCCCATGGCAGACGTCTCTGCCGGAGAGCAAAGCTAGTGGATCCCAGACTTCCCCGCACACGGCAGAAGCTCCCCTCAAGGACGTCTTTCTGCTCTAAGTCTGTCTCCTCCATCATTGCGAGAGATTCTTGACATAGATAGGCCCCCAAATCTGGTCAGAAACGGTTTTCTGCTTAAAAAGATGCTGAATGGATTGGTCTCATGTTCCAGGCGTTTGGGGACTTTGGGTTTTCCCAGTGCTGAACCAGGGCCAGCTGTCTGTGTTGGGCCTGAAGCTGGACGTGGAGCTCTGGAGTGAGTACTGAGCTCATTTGGGTCCCCAGTGCTTTTAATGAAGTCTGTGCAGGACAGGGGGCTTAGCCTTGAACCCTGGCTGCCGTTGCTTTAGACTTTTCCATTTGAAATGGACAGAAAATTTCTTGAGATGCAACACATGGATAGTAGAAGATGAAGACATCAAGGTTTCCCAGTTTCCCTTATTACCAACTTCCTAACTCAACACAGTCTAGAGATGAAAATCTGAATCCCTACAGAGAGCAGGTGTCTAGGATGGGAAAGACAGTGTCGGAGCCAAGTTAAGGTTAGATCCTCGTGGCAACCCTCCTCACCCTTTCTGCCCTGGGGCCTGAAGGGATCTTGTTTCTTTTCCAGGTTGCCCTTTTCTCTAATGGTGTATTGGACTAGCTAAGAGTCTAAGCTGGAGGATACGGCCGGGTCCAGGTCAAGGAGAAGGAGGATCAGGGGTGAGGTTGCAGACCATCACGTTTCTCATTTTTGAGTGTCACAGCTGAAAGTTTGTTTTTCCCCCGGAATCCTTTTATTTAAGGTATAGGAACTGCAAGCATTTCATAAATACAATTTAGGAAAATGGTGATTCTTCCCACTCTACCTGCCTTCCCACCCACACTTCCACACTTTTTCCTTCTCCCTCGCCTATCCCCATTCTTATTTTTTTTTACTAAGATCTACTTTCAATTAACTTTATACACATAAGGTTTATACACATAAGGGTTCAACAAATAGTGTGCGGGAAAAAAAAACCTTCGTCAACAGTGGAGACAAGGGCTGTTCAAGTCATTGCATCTCCAAGTGTCCATTTCACTTCTATAGGTTACATTTTAGGTGCTCTGTTACCACAGATCAGGGAGAACATACAGTATTTGTCCTTTGGGGCCTGGCTTATTTCACTAAGTATAATGTTATCCAGTTGTATCCACTTTGTTGCTGTCGCTCCCCCTCTTCATGGAGGAACGACACAGGACCCTGCGCTGTTCTTTTGTCTGCTCGGCCCTCCCCGGGTTTGCTGCTGGTTCTTCCCGGGTTGGCTACCGACCCTTCCACCTCCGTGGAAGGGCGGTTCCCCCTGCCACATTCCCCACTTCCGCGGGGGAGCGGCACACCGCCGGCCGGCTCTCTCGGGCTGCACAGGTGTTCCTCTTAGATGTTCCCCTTAGGTGTTCCTGGTGCATGTTGTCTCTCTCCTCCTTTATAGTCCTCTTCCGCCAATCCCAACTCGGCTGCCCACACGCCGAGTACGCTGCTCTCCTCCAATCAGGAGCAGGATCAGCTCCTGGAGGTCATCACTCAAGTTGGCAAGAGGCAGCTGCGCAGAAGCTGTTTTCTCCTCTCCCAGCGCCATATTGTGGGAGAGCAGATGCATAGAATAAGTCTTAATTCCAGTAACTCAGTTCAGTCCAGTCCGGGTTGCTCCCCACAGTTGCAAATGACAGGATTTCAATTTTTTTAACCACTGTTCATGGTGTACATACCCCATTATTTCTTTATCCACTCTACAGTTGATGAACATTTCGGTGGCTTCCATATCTTAGCTGTTGTGAATTGTGCTGCCATGAACGTGGAGGTACAGTTAACTCTTTCACACGCTGATTTCATTTCCCTTGGGTAGATGCCCAGGAGTGGGATGGCTGACTGTGTCCTATGGTAGGTCTGTATTCCGATTTTGGAGTTGTCTTCATACTGTCTACCACAGTGGCTGTACCAGTTTACATTTCCAACAGTGCTGAATTAGGGTGCCTTTTTCTCCACATCCTCACCAGCATTTGTGGTTTGTTGGTTTCTGTATGAGAGCCATTCTTACTGGGGTGAGGTGAAACTTCATTGTGGTTTTGATTTGCATTTCCCTGAGGACTAGTGATCCTGAAAATTTTTTCATTTGTCTGTTGGCTATTTGGATTTCCTCTTTTGAAAAATGCCTGTTTAAGTCCTTTGCCCATTTCTTAGCTGGGTTGTTTGTTTCATGGTTGTTGAATTTCTTGAGCTCTTTTTATATCCTGGATATCCTTTATCAGTTACATAGTTTGCAAATAATTTCTCCCATTCTGTTGGTTGTCTCTTCACTTTGCTGACTTTATTTTGCAGTACAGAAGCTTCTCAATTTGATGTAATCCCATTTGTCAATTTTGACTTTGATGATCTGTGCCTCTGTGGTCTTTTCCAAGAATTCTGCCTACGCCAATGTCTTACAGGGTTTCTCCAGTGTTTTCTAATAATTTGATGGTATTGTGTCAGAGATTTAGGTGTTTGATCCATTTTGAGTGGATTTTGTGAAGGTGTGAGGTAGGAGTCCTGCTTCGTACTTCTGCATGCAGAAATCCAGTTTCCCCAGCACCATTTGTTGAAGAGACTGTGCTTGCTCCTGGGATTGACTTCAGCTCCTTTGTCAAAGATAAGCTGATTGTAGATATGTGGGTTGATTTCTGGAGTTTCTATTCTGTTCCATTGATCTATCCATCCGTTTTTGTGCCAGTACCAGGTTATCTGATTGTCACTTACCTGTAGTAATGTCTTTTTTTTTAAAAAGATTTATTTATTTATTTGAGAGGCAGAGGCAGAGAGAGAGAGAGAGAGAGAGAGAGAGAGGTTTTCTGTTTGCTGGTTTACTCCCCAAATGGCTGCAACAGCTGGAGCTTCGCCGATCCGAAGCCAGGAGCCAGGAGCTTCCTTGAGGTCTCCCATGTGAGTGCAGGAGTCCAAGGACCTGGGCCATCCTCTGCTGCTTTCCAAGACTATAGTAGAAAACTGGATCAGAAATGGAGCAGCTGAGATTCAAACGAATGCTCGTATGGGATGCCGGCACTGCAGGTGGCAACTTTACCCACATCACAGTGCCATCCTCTGTGGTATGTCTTGAAATTTAGTATTGTATTGCCTCCAGCTTTTTTTGTTGTTGTTATCTAAGATTGCTTTCACTATTTGGGGTCTCCTGCATTTCCATGTGAATTTCAGCATCATTTTTTAAATATGTTGGAGAACAATGTCCTTGATATTTTGATTGGAATCACGTTGAATCTGTAAATTGCTTTTGGTAGTGTGGACATTTTTGACGATATTGTTTCTTCCAATCTGTGAACATGGAAGATTTTTCCATTTTTTAATGTCTTCTTCTATTTCTTTTTTTTAATGTCTTGTAATTTTCATCATAGAGATCTTTGACATCCTTGGTTAAATTTATTCCAAAGTGTTTAATTTGTTTGCAGCTTGTAAGTGGGATTGATCTTAGAAGTTCCTTTTCAACCATGGCATTGCCTGTGTATACAAAGGCTATTGATTTTTATGTGTTAATTTTATATCCTGCCACTTCACCAAACTGTTCTATGAGTTCCAATAGCCTTATAGTGGAGTCTTTCAGATCCCTTGTATATAGAATCATGTGATCTGCAAATAGAGATAGTTCAGCTTCTTCCTTCCCAATTTATATTCCTTTGATTTCTTTTTCTTGCCTGATGGCTCTGGCTACAACTTCCAGGACTATATTGAATAGCTGTGGTGAGAGTGGGCATTCTTGTCTGGTTCCAGAACTTAGTGGGAATGCTTCCAAATTTTCCCCATTCAATAGAATGTCAGCTGTGGGTTTGTCATAAATTACTTTGTGTTGAAGAATGATCCTTCTATACCTGATTTGCTTAAAGTTTTCATTATGAAAGGGTGTTGTATTTTATCACGTGGTTTCTCTGCATCTGTTGAGATAATCATGTGGTTTTTGTTCTTCAGTTTGTTAATGTGATATATCACATTGATTGGTTTGTGAATGTTGAACCATCCCTGCTTATCAGGGATAAATCCCACTTTCTCCGAGTGAATCATCTTTCAGATGTGTTGTTAGGATTTGACTGGCTAATATTTTGTTGAGGATTTTTGAGTCTATGTTCATCAGGGAATTTTTTTTTTTTTTTTTTTTTTTTTTGGCAGGCAGAGTGGACAGTGAGAGACAGACAGAAAGGTCTTCCTTTTCCGTTGGTTTACCCCTCAGTGGGCGCTGTTGCTGGTGCGCTGTGGCCGGCGCAGCACACTGATCCAAAGCCAGGAGCCAGGTGCCTCTCCTGGTCTCCCACGCGGGTGCAGGGCCCAAGCACTTGGGCCATCCTCCACTGCACTCCCTGGCCACAGCAGAGAGCTGTCCTGGAAGAGGGGCAACCGGGACAGAATCCGGCGCCCTGACCGGGACTAGAACCCCGTGTGCTGGCACCGCAGGTGGAGGATTAGCCTATTGAGCCACAGCACCGGCCCATCAGGGAAATTGATCTCTTTCTCTGTTATATCTTTTTCAGATTTAGGAATTAAGGTGATGCTGGCTTCATAGAAGGAGTTTGGGAGGATTCCCTCCCTTTCAATTGTTTTGAATAGTTTGAGAAGAATTGGAGTTAGTTCTTTAAATGTCTCATAGAATTCAGCAGTGAAGCCATCTGGTCCTAGTCTTGTCTTTCTTGGGAGGGACTTTATTACTGACTCAATTTCCGTCTTGGTAATTGGTCTGCTTAGGTTTTCTTTGTCTTCATGGCTCAACATAGGTAGGTTGTATGGGTCTAGGAGTTTTTCCCTTTCTTCTAGGTTTCCTGATTTGTTGGCATACAGCTCTTTGTATTGATTCCTAATGATTCCTTTTATTTCTGGGGTATCTGTTGTTATATTTCCTTTTTATCTCTATTTTTATTTATTTGAGTTTGGGTTTTTTCCCTTTTTTTTCTTTTGGTTAGTTGGGCCAGTGTGTGGCAATTTTTTTTTTTTAAAGCAGCTTTGTGTTTTGATGATCTTTTGTGTTTTTTGTTTCAATGTTTATTTCTTCTCTAATTTTAATTATTTCTTTTTCTCCTACTAATTTTGGGTTTGGTTTGCTGTTGTTTTTCTACGTCCTTGAGATGCATTGATAGCTTATTTGTACCTTTCTGATTTTTTGATGTAGGCACTAATTGCTATAAAACTTTCTTAGCATTGTTTTTGCTATATCCCATAAGTTTTGTCATCTTCATTTGTTTCCAGAATTTTTTTCATTTCTGTTTTGATTTTTTCTGTGACCCACTGTTCATTCAGGAGCATGTTGTTCAGTCTCCATGTGTTTTCATATGTTCTAGAAATTCTTGAGTTGTTGATTTTCAGCCTCATTCCACTGTGTTCAGAGAAGATGCATGGTATGATTTTTATTTTTTTTAATTTGTTGAGACTTGCTTTATAACCTGATATGTGGTATATCCTAGAGAAAGTTCCATGAACTGGTGAGAAGACTGTATATTCTGCAACTGTAGTATGAAAAGTTCTGTAGATATCTTTAGGTCTCTGGTGTATAGTGTTGATTAACTCTGTTGTTTCCCTCTAATTTTCTGTCTGGTCAACCTGTCCATTGCTGAAAATGGCATAATAAAGTACCCATTACTGTTTTTTTTTTTTAAAGATTTATTTATTTATTTCAAAGGCAGAGTTACAGAGAGACAGAGAGAGAGAGAGGCAGAGAGAGAGAGAGAGAGAGAGAGAGAAGTCTTCCATCTGCTGGTTTACTCCCCGAATGGCCACAATGGCCAGAGCTGAGACAATCCAAAGTCAGGAGCCAGGTGACTCTTTCAGGTCTCCCATGTGGGTGAAGGGGCCCAAGAACTTGGGCCATCCTCTACTGCTCTCCCAGGCCATAGCTAAGACCTGGATTGGAAGTGGAACAGCCAGGACTCGAACCAGCACCCATATGGGATGCTGGCATTGCAGGTAGCGGTTTTACCCTCTATGCCACAGCAACAGCCCCTATCCCCCCCCCATGTCTATGTCTATGTCTATGTCTCCTTGAGATTCATTAATATTTGTTTTAATTAACCAGGTGCCCTGTAATTGGTTGCATATACATTTATGATAGTCACTTCTTGCTATTGAATTGATTCATTAATCACTACATAGTGCCCTTCTTTGTCTCCTTTTTCAGTGTTTGTGCTAAAGTCTATTTTGTCTGAAATTAGGATGGCTACACCAGCTCTATTTTGATTTCTGTTAGCATGGAGAATCTTTTTCCATTCAACCTTTCACTTTCAGTCTTTGTGTATCTTTTGTTGATGAGATGTGTTTCTTGTAGGCAGCAAATAGATGGGTTTTATCTTTTAATCCATTCAGCCAGTCTGTGTATTTTAACTGGAGAGTTGAGGCCATTTATAGTCAAGGTGCCTATTGAAAAGTAACAACTTGGCCCTGCCATTTCTCCATAATTATTCCTATTGTTTACTTTGGATTTCCTTTGTGCTTTTACTGGGAGATTTTCTGCCTTCACTTTATTTCATAGTGATGACCATGTTTCTGTGTAGCACATCCATAAGTGTCTTTTGTAAGGCTGGACAAGTGGTAACAAATTCTTTCAATTTCTTTTTGTTATGAAAGGTCTTTATTTCACCTTTGTTCATAAAAATTCACAGGGAACAGTATTCTGCACTGACAGGTTTTTTTTTCTAAAGAGTTAGAATCTATCTCACCATTCTCTCCTAGCCTGTAGGGTTTCTGATGAGAAGTCAGCTGTGAGTCTCATTGAAGATCCTCTGAAAGTAATCTGGTGTTTCTCTAGAGCACATTTTAGAATCTTTTCTTTGTGTTTTACTGTGGAGAGTTTGACTACAACATGTCATGGTGATGATCTTTTCTGGTCATGTCTATCAGGAGTTCTGTGTGCTTACTTCCTTTCTCCAAATTATGGAAGTTTCTGTAATTATTTCTCTCAGGAGGGCTTCTGATCCATTCTTTGTTCCATGCTTTCAGGAACTCCTAAGACTTGGATGTTGAGTCATTTGATAGTATCCCATAAATCTTCAACACTGTTTTTAGGTTTTCTAATTTCTCCTCCTCCTCCTCCTCCCCCTTCCCCCTCATCTTCCTTCCTCCCTCCTCCTTCTTCCTTTCTCCTCACACCTCACCTCTCCCTTCCTTCCTTCCTTCCTTCCTTCCTTCCTTCCTTCCTTCCTTCCTTCCTTCCTTTCTTTCTTTCTTTCTTTTTTTTTTTTTTTTGACAGGCAGAGTTAGAGAGAGAGACAGAAAGGTCTTCCTTCTGATGGCTGCTATGGCTGGCGCGCTGCGCCGATCTGAAGTCAGGAGCCAGGTGCTTCCTCCTGGTCTCCCATGCGGGTGCAGGGCCCAAGCACTTGGGCCATCCTCCACTGCCTTCCTGGGCCACAGCAGAGAACTGGACTGGAAGAGGAACAATCAGGACAGAACCGGCACCCCAACCGGGACTAGAACCCGGAGTGCTGGTGCTGCAGGTGGAAGATTAGCCTAGTGAGCCGTGGCGCCAGCCCTCCTTTCTTGTGTAACTAAAATTTCTGACGATTTGTCTTCTAACTCCGATGTTCTTTCTTCTGCCCCAGAGTCTGTTGTTAAGGCTTTCTACTATACTTTTATTTGATCTATTGAATTCTTTTTTTTTTTTTAACATATACAAATCCATTTATTTAAGGTATCAGGAGTAAAATGCAGAGACATAGGAAATCTATAGTGTTTACAAGGGATTATGGGGGATTTGGATTTATTATTTAATGGACACAGAGTTTAATTTTTGTTTTTGTTGTTGTTGTTTTTTAACTTTTATTTAATGAATATAAATTTCCAAAGTACAGCTTATGGATTACAATGGCTTCCCCCCCATAACGTCCCTCCCACCCGCAACCCTCCCCTTTCCCACTCCCTCTCCCCTTCCATTCACATCAAGATTCATTTTCAATCTATTGAATTCTTCATTTCCAATGTTTCATTTTGGTTTCTCTTGAAAATCTCAATTTCATGGGAAGAATTTTCATTCATGTCATGATGTATGGATTTCTTTAATTCATGGATTTGCTTTTGATTACTTCAACATAACCCTACAATCACATTTTTGAATTCTTTTTCTGGTATTTTGTCAAGCTCTTTTTCCTCACATTCTAATTTTGAAGTGTTGTGTTCTGTTGGGGGCATCGTGTTGTCTTCCTTATTCTTATTTCTTGAATTTCTGCATTTATTTTTAGATATTTGTAGAGATAATTGGTTTTCTTTTCCCCCTATTATGGCCTTTATATTTGTTTCCTTTTTAAAGATTTATTTATTTATTCAAAAGGCAGAGTTACAGAGAGGTAGAGGCAGAGAGATAGAGAGTTCTGTCTGCTGGTTGACTCCTCAGATGGGTGCAATGGCCAGAGCTGAGCAGATCCGAAGCCAGGAGCCAGAAGCTTCTTCTGGGTCTCCCATGTGAGTGCAGGGGCCCAGGACTTGTGCTGTTTTTGACTGCTTTCCAAGGCCAAAGCAGAGAGCTGGGCTGGAAGTGAAGTAGCCAGGACTGGAACCAGCACCCATATGGAATGCCAGCACTGCAGGCAGAGGCTTTACCCACTTAGTCCATTGCTCTGGCCCCAGGTTATATTTTTGGTCTATGCCTTTGTGGCTTAGTGGAGTGTCTGCTCTTTCAGTGAATACCCAAAGGCATGTGCTGGGTGTGGCCATGGAGCTCTGGTCAGTGCTCCAGGTGAGGGGAGTGTCTAAGGTGACACCCAAGTTGGGTGTTACAAATCTTTTTTTTCCCCTTTTTTCAGAAGGAAGGATCTGATCAGCCCTGTTGGTATAGTCTCATGCTCACCTCCTCTCCTCTAAGGAGACCAATGCCTGGGTGCTAGCCCCAGCAAGTGCAGTATTCATTCATGCTGCCATAAGAACCACACAAAGGATCCATTTAGTCCTCAGTGTGAGCATGGATCTGCAGCCATGACTCTCACCAGGCGATCAGGGAGCCCTGTGCGTGTGGCGCCATCCACAGTGACTGCTCAGAGACACAGTCACACCCAGTGCCCTCCCACGCAGCCACAGTGTTTTCACAGTCTGTCCCAGCACACAAAGCTCCCCCAGTTATGAGTGCCCAGTCTCCTGTCAGTTCTCCCAGCCAGACTCAGGCATCTCCTCTCAGCTGGTTGCTGGGTGTGTTAACACAAGCTGGGACAGCTATTACATATGTCCAAAACGGTGCCCACCCTCTCTCAGCTAGTTACAGGATGCCAGTGTCGGTGGTCAGGGAGAGATAAACATGCCCCTCCACTTTGTTCTTCCTCTAGGTTGACAGGTACACGGTCCTGCACTGGACTCCAATCCGGACTCACGCCAGGCTCTTCCTGCAGCTTAGTCATCAGTGGCTTGGGCTGCTACAGGCTCAGACCATCACGTTTCTAGAAAAATCATAGTCGTGTGAGGCAAAGCTGAGTAGTTCTCTAAGGAAATTGTGCATGAATATTTTTTCCAAGGAAGTTTTCATTTTGGTTTTGTCTTTATTTTGAAAAATGCCATTTTATTCCTAGCAGAGATACATTTTTGCAGATTACCCTGTGATTAAGGCTGTAAAATCTAATGTATAATTCATACAATTTAATTCAGTTAGAAAGTTTTTATTGAGTATCCGTTCAAGGATAGCCTTGTTGGAAAACTCTGTGTAACAGGAAAATGCTGATGCTTCTCCCATGCTCCAGGGCTTACAGTTTACTGGGTGGTACCTCAGAGAAAGCTTCGTCCTAGTGCAGATACAGAAGGTTTATAAACATTGAACAGCTTGTGAACTTGTTTCATCAGTTCACTGTTTCATTCATTCAACAAGGGTTCTTTTTTTAACTCTATGTTTTATAAAGACTCCATTTTAGGTGCTTGTGTTATTTGTTGCTTGGAGAATCATTGTCCCAAGAGGCTGGCTTGTAGCCTGGGCACGTTGCTCTTTTTCTTATTTATTTGACAGGTAGAGTTATAAACACTGAGAGAGAGACGAGAGAAAGGTCTTCCTTCCGTTGGTTCACTCCCCAAATGGCCACCATGGCTGGCGCTGCGCCGATCTGAAGCCAGGAGTCGGGTGCTTACTCCTGGTCTCCCATGTGGGTGCAGGGCCCAAGAACTTGGGCCATCCTCCACTGCCCTCCCGAGCCACAGCAGAGAGTTGGCCTGGAAGAGGAGCAATCGGGACTAGAACCCGGTGCCCATATGGGATACCAGCACTGCAGGCGGAGAATTAACCAAGTGGGCCATGTGCAGGCCCCAGCATTGCTCCTTTTGATCATAGTCTCCGTTAAGTGGCAGAATCTGCTGCAATGGGCAGACTCTGTAAGACATACACTCAGGCAGGGACCAGCACTGTTGAAAACAAATTAAGATGCCCACGTGTTGTCTTTGAGTAACTCACTGGATCCCCTGTGTCTTAGCAACAATATCAAGAGACCAGAAGGAGGGCTGGCATCTAGGGACTTCTATGACCCTAAGCTGTGATAAGACAACAAAAGGAAACAGCAAACAGGACTCGGCAGGCCTGAATGAGGTGCCTCATGGGGTGGCAGTGCAGTCTTGGCCCCAGGGTGAGGCTGTGGTGCCCTAGAAGGTGGGGCTTCCCAAGTGTCATCTTCAGAATGGATGATCGTCTGTTTGTCGGTGGCATAAAAACCACACTTGTTGGGTTAATGTCTCTTTCAGTTCCCTGGTGAGGCTCCCTAAGTGCTCCAATGGGAAGATAAGATCGTCCTGTCCAGGGCCGGCGCCGCGGCTCACTAGGCTAATCCTCCGCCTTGCGGCGCCGGCACACCGGGTTCTAGTCCCGGTCGGGGCGCCAGATTCTGTCCCGGTTGCCCCTCTTCCAGGCCAGCTCTCTGCTGTGGCCAGGTAGTGCAGTGGAGGATGGCCCAGGTGCTTGGGCCCTGCACCCCATGGGAGACCAGGAAAAGTACCTGGCTCCTGGCTCCTGCCATCGGATCCTCGCGGTGCGCCGGCCGCAGCGCGCCGGCCGCAGCGGCCATTGGAGGGTGAACCAACGGCAAAGGAAGACCTTTCTCTCTGTCTCTCTCTCTCACTGTCCACTCTGCCTGTCAAAAAAAAAAAAAAAAAAGATCGTCCTGTCCAAGGGTGTCACCTTCCATGGCCCCAAGTCTCTGGTGCATCTAGGCAAGGTGAATCCCTAGTCATTAGTTATTAGAATTGTTCACGTAAGAAATGGGTCATCAGTCGCTTTTTTAATAGCAGTAACGTCATCCTATTTATTTTGCATTACTTTTACAAAGTCGAATGCAAGTGTGTATTGAAGTGGTGTAAAATGGAAAGCATGGCTTGTCGCACAGAATAGGGCATTTCCAGAACGGTGTGGACCAAAGGGGTGCTCTGAGCATAGCCAGCAGCCTTAGGTTAGGAACAAATCCTGTGCTCTCAGCTTAAGGCTCCACAGGCCTACAAAGCCAGGGCAGGAACCACACACAAAGCAAACAAACACATGTCCAGAAACAGCTGCCTTTTCCTTGCCTGGTGTAGACTTACTTCCCAGAGTCTTTACCAACTCCTGACATACAACCTGGAAGATGCTAAGAGGTGTGTTTCTTAGGTGATGAGTGGATTCCAGAAATGTCTGTCAGGACGCTTTCCCGGTGAAGAGTTTGGGAGTAGACGTTTGGAGACTCACTTATCCGAGAGAATTCAGAGTTAGCATCCCTGGCTTCTCCAGGTTAAATCCTGCAAATACGAAGAACTGCCATCGGAGGTCCCTGGGAGCCCAGAGTGTTGCTGTGTCCATGGAGCCTGAGGTCCAGGGTCGTGGGGAACGTTGGAAGTATTTATGTAGCTGCTTCTTTAAACAGTGGATGGCAGCTCCTTCCTCAGGTCAGTATGCACAGTGGTAAAAATAAGGCAAAGAGGGCACCTGCTGAGTGTTCTTCCCTGAACAGTGAAGATGCTGCCGTTGTACTTGGCTTAAAGACTATTGACAGCTGAAATACCTCTTCAGCGGACCCAGTGGAATCCAGTTTTATTCTTTTGTCTGACTCAGTCCTAAGTGAACTACTTTTCAGGTGTCAATGGAGTGACTATGCGCTTGCATCCATTTTTTTAGCTTGTTGGCTTGAAGCCATCAAGTGGAAGCACCAGAGTCATGGATTTGATTTTCAGATAATGTAGTTGTAAGCATGACGTTCGCTGGTAACTATTTCAAGTTCTTTGGCCTGATCTAGATGAAACTATGAGCTTTATTCAAAAAGCAAGCTTACCAAAGTTTCTTCGTGGACTGCCTTTGCTACAGGGCCATTCCGTCCTGCGCTGTGGAATCTGGTGTGTGTGCTGCTCCCCTCCAGGTTCTGACCTGATAGGCACATTAGTTGGAAAGAGGACTGTGTTTCACTTGTCTGGGCACACGGGGGACTCCTGTTTCCTGGGTTGCAACATGTCCCTCTTGCTGCCTTGGCACAGCCTTTGCCCAAGCCCAACCTGATGTGAACTTCTGCAAGTTGGACATCGGTTCCTACAGCCGAATATATTCCTGTTCATAGAGTCCTCCCAGAGCTGGTGATCCCCAGGTGGCGAGAAGAACAGCCATTTGAGACCAGATATTCACCTACAGCTCCATTGTTCTACAGTGGAGCATTGGGTACTTCTAACAAAATCAACTTGTAGACTCGCTTTCTCTGAATGACCTGGTGTGCATTCTCAAGTTTCTCCCAACTTGGAGACAGTGAAATGAAAAAACAAATGCAAAAATCCTCTTGGAAGTTCCCAGTTAGTGAGAGGCTTCCCCTGGTTCAAGTGCAACAGCTAAGGTTGTGGCTTTGGTATGTAGGAGAACTTGACTCAGGTGGATAAAATTATTTAAGTACCCTAATGTCCCCGATTCAGTTGACTTTGCATATCAAGGGGACAATATCCAGTTTTGTAGTATGCTAATGAAGCTTGACGTTTAGATGCTACCAGGGAAGTAGATAAATTGTCTTAATATGACTCTATTAAAGTTACTGTAAGTGCGGCCTACTGGAATGCAAGTATGTCTCCAGCTTCCCCCCAAATGAAACGGTCAGGGTGAGTACTCAGTTTCCATTCTTGGAACACTGAACGAAGTCAGCTAAGAGAGAAGTGCAATGCACTGTGGGTGTGGGAAGCCTGCGGACAGGTTGCTGTAGGGACCGTTGATACGTGAGAAGGAAGGGCCAGCAGTTAGAGGGGCAAACTGATTGCTTACAGTTTTCAGCTTTCTTTAAACTCAGATCCTAGAGTGCAAAAGACCATGAGATCTTGCATGCTGCTGTACTCTTGTGTTAGAATCTACCAAGATTATGTGTATTTAAATGAAAAACAGATGGGGCCTGCGCCCTGGTGCAGTAGGTTGATCCTCCACCTGTGGTGCTAGTATCCCATGTGGGTGCCGGTTCTACTTCCGGCTGCTCCTCTTCCGATCCCGCTCTCTGCTGTGGCCTGGGAAAGCAGTGGAAGATGGCCCAAGTGCTTGGGCCTCTGTACCCACGTGGGAGATCGGGAAGAACTGCCTGGCTCCTGGCTTCGGATAGGCCCACCTCCAGCCATTGCAGGCATTTAGGGAGTGAACCAGCAGATGGAAGACCTTTCTCTCTGTCTCTCACTGTCACTGTCTGTAACTCTACCTTTCAAATAAAATAAAATCTTAAAAAAAAAAATAAAAAATGAGAAGCAGGCACACTTTTAGAGATAGTGACCAAGAAGTATAAATATATTTGACTAATAAAACATTTCTACGATGATTTGATCTGTCCTTGGATTCTGTCTTTCCAGTGCCACGGTGTTCCATTACAAGCAGAAACTGGTTGATTCTAGCTTGCAGCTTAGGTCATAAGCAGTCCACCCACACATGCTTGTTGGGGAAGCCCAAGACAGGAAGCAGAACTAGCCAACAGAGAGGTCATTACATTTCAAAACCGGGCTCTGTTTATATATTGTGGAGATAGCTCTGTGTCAGTGTTTGCATGTTCGTTTGCTCAGCTGAGTCAAGTGTAGCCTCAGGAGTCTCACTCAGAGATGGCCAGCTGTGGTCTAAGGCAGCCTGGACTTGAGGTTATCACTGGCCTCGTGTTCCTTAGAGTCGTGCTTTTGATCTGAGTGTGCCTGGGATCTGTAGTCTGTCTAATGTAAGGGTGCATGGGGCTTCCAGTCCGAACACCAAAGACAGTTGTTTTATTTATATATTACTCTGTGGAAAGATAAATTCTGTTTGAGTAAAAGAGACGACGTGAGCTTCAGGGACCACCAGGCTGGACACTGAGGCTGGAGGCAGCAAAGCCAGAGAAGTGGGCTGGGTCTCACACACACACACACACAGAGCCTTGGAAACCAGCTGGGACTCGGTGTTTCCTCTGCATGGGGGGAAGCTGGTCTCCTGTGAGCTGGGCCTGACCTGATACCCAGTGACCACTGGTGCTGCTTTGTTGAGGACAGAACAGGGGATGATGGTTAAAGACAGGAGACGGCCAGAGCAGCTCCAGGCAAGAGATGCGGGTGTCTTCTGCCAGGGTGGGAGTAGTCAAGAGCACAGGAAGTAGTTAGGTTCTGGGCAAACTTTGCAGACTGAGCAGGATGTGCTAACAGATTATATATCAAGGAAGACTCCAAGGATTTTGGTTTGAACACCTGGCAAGATGGAGTTGTTGGGTTGGGGGGATGCACTCTCTTTGGAGGTTATCTGTCCTTTCCCTTAAGTACCAGTGTTCTTGCTCTATAATAAATGTGAGCATGACCATGCACACCAGACAGCAAGCCAACAAGGCTGCTGGCTCTCCCAGAGGGGCCAAGCTCCGCAGCCAGCCCCCGGCTGGAAGCACAGTGGAGTTTTGTTCTGCTGCTTCCATTGCACCACGTGCAGGGGCCGTTGCCTGCGGCAACACACAAATGTGTCTTGAAAAAAAGATGCCACCTGAAGCCAAGTGTCTACTTGAAGAATAGTCCTCTGCAGCCCCTTGTTCTGGATACTCTTGAAGGAACGAGTGCCCTGGGAAAACACACGGGTTCTTTTCTCTGTGTAGCTTGTCTCTCTGGTTAGGCTCTCGGCTGTTTGGTGCCTCCTGAACAGGGCAGGGCAGGGCCAGCCAAAAGGGATGCGGTGGTTGGTGGTTTTCAGTCTCCTGGTTAGGCCCATTCTTTCTCTTTTTCTTTCTTTCTTTTTTTTTTTTTTTAAAGATTTATTTATGGCCAGCGCCACGGCTCAATAGGCTAATCCTCCGCCTGCGGCGCCAGCACACCAGGTTCTAGTCCCGGTCGGGGCACTGGATTCTGTCCCGGTTGCCCCTCTTCCAGGCCAGCTCTCTGCTGTGGCCCAGGGAGTGCAGTGGAGGATGGCCCAAGTGCTTGGGCCCTGCACCCGCATGGGAGACCAGGGGAAGCACCTGGCTCCTGGCTTCAGATCAGTGCTATGCGCTGGCCGCGGCGGCCATTGGAGGGTGAACCAACGGTAAAGGAAGACCTTTCTCTCTGTCTTTCTCACTCACTGTCCACTCTGCCTTTCAAAAAAAATTTTTTTTAAAAGATTTATTTATTTATTTGAAAGAGCTACACAGAGAGGAGAGGAAGAGAGGGAGGGGGAGAGAGAGAGAGAGAGAGGTCTTCCATCTGATGGTTCACTCCCCAGTTGGCCACAACAGCTGGAGCTGTGCCGATCTGAAGCCAGGAGCTTCTTCCTGGTCTCCCACATGGGTGCAGGGGACCAAGGACTTGGGCCATCCTCCACCGCTTTCCCAGGCCATAGCAGAGAGCTGGATCAGAAGTGGAGCAGCCAGGTCTCAAACTGGCAGGCATATGGGATGCCAGCGCTTCAGGCCATGTTGTTAACCCATTGTGCCACAGCGCTGGCTGCTAGGCCAGTTCTGAAGGGTTTAAATGAGACCACGAGTCCATACACATCTAGTGTTTGTCATTATGTATTCATTAATATATCCACTTAACACATGCTTTTGGAAGTCAACTGTGTGTTAAGATGCAGTGACTATGACAATACAATGCTGGGTCATAGAGTCTGGAGGAGAAAAACAGCTGCATCCTCAGGACAGAAGGTTCTGGAAGCCCCCACAGGAAGCAGTGGGGACAGACGTGGGAAGCGGTCAGTTCCCCGTGGAGCTGTTTTCTGGGATCTGAGTGGAAGTGAGCAGGGACACTGGTTGACTCCCCTGCCACACTGCTGCCACCAGGGCCCATCCCTGTGGCCTCTGGTGGATGATCTGTCACCCACCTCGGTGGCTGCCTATTGTGCCGTTCCCTGGGACATCTGTATTCTGAATCAAAGATTTTTTCCCTGTTATTTAGAAAGATACCTCCTCATTGCTGCCGAGGTGTGGGTGGATGATAGCTGTGCACATGGAAGCTGAGGAAGCTGCCGAAGCCCAGCACTGGACTGCTGGCTCTGGTGTTGAGCCTGCGTGCTGTGGAATCCTCCCTTGTTGAGGTGATGGGCTTCTGGCATGTGAAGAAAAACTGGACCACTCCAGGAAAAAGTTCACAAACACATCAACTGCACAATGAATTCTAGGAAAAGCAGCCCAAACTCTAGCCCTAGCCTTAGCCCTAACCCTAACCCTAGCCCTAGCCCTAGCCTTAGCCTTAGCTCTAACCCTAACCCTAACCCTGGCCCTAGCCTTATCTCTAACCCTAACCCTAACCCTAACCGTAACCCTAACCCTAACCCTAACCCTGGCCCTGGCCCTTGCCCTTGCCCTTGCCCTGGCCCGGTCCTAACCCTAGCCCTAGCCCTAGCCCTAGCCCTAGCCCTAGCCCTAGCCCTAGCCCTAGCCCTAGCCCTAGCCCTAGTCCAAACCCTAACCCTAACCCTAACCCTAACCCTAACCCTAACCCTAACCCTAACCAAGATCCCTGAACCTGTGAGTTTTGCATTTGGAATGGTGCCTTTCAGTGGGCATTTAGATATCTGAGAGCTTGAGCAGAAATGAAAATAGAGGAGTCGCAGTAAGTAATAAAAAGAAGTAGGCTTCTGTATTCTCTTACATGAAGATCTGAACTAATGAGGAAAAATAGAAAGTATTGATTAGCTCCATCTCAGGGAAGGAGACTGTGTACTTCTCCCCCTGTGTGTACCTTGGTCTAAGGCAGATAGGAACCCAGGAAGAAATCGAGGCCAAAGCAACCGCTGGAGAGACCCTTTGGTTATCATTTAAAGGGTGGCTCACAGCCAGGTGGAGACGTTCCCACCTGTTAGCATCTCGGAATTTTCCCTTTCCCCATCCCCAAGCTGGAGACAACCTGTGTGTGGGCTGGTAGAATAGACAGGATGCAAGAGCGTGCCCTGCTGGAATCCCCTTTGGGGCCAGAACCCATGATTTTGTATCTATTAGGTAAGCAGAACTCTCAGTCCCTTAGGCACGGTGTGATGAAGTGAGGAGGGAGCCTACCAGGGCTTTCTGCCAGTTGTCCCTGCTGTGGGGTAGCTGGTGCACACGCCCAGCAAGTGTGTAAGAGACAATCTATTTTATTGTCGACATCCTCCAAAGAAGGATTTCAGGCTCTTGTACTTTGTATTTTCTTCTGAGTCATTACCATTTTGTCTACCATTTGTCTGCTCTGAACATGAGAATGTGAATTTATTTTGAAAAAGGGTCTTTGCAGGTTAATTAAGCTGAGGATCTTGAGATCATCATGGGTTATCCGGGTAGGTCCTAACTCCAATGACGAGAAGACACGGGGAGGGAAGTCCACGGGGAGATGGAGGCAAACATTGGAGGGATGCAGCCGCAAGCAAAGGAATGTTGGTAACCAAGAGACTGACAGATGCAGGCTCCTCCCCAGGCTCCTGTGGAGGACGCATGGCCCAGCTGGAAGCCACCTTGATTTCTGAGCCCTGAAACCTTTAGCTGTATGAGATTATGATTCTGCCACTTGGTGTCATATTGATATGAATAATTTGTTATAGCAGCACTAGAAAACCAATACATCATTGCAGTCTCTAACCCAGTAACTTGCAAGCAATAAGTAGGCAATGGTTAGTTTCATTCAAATTCACTTTCAAGAAATTCCTTCCACCGAGAAAACTTCCTTTCTTCTTACTGTCATTGGTTAGGAAGTCATGCCATGTTGCCTTTAACTGTGGAATGATAACCTTCCGCTGGTCTCTCTCTTTCTCTTCTTGTTAGGATGCTGATCCTATCACATGGCCCCAACTTCGTGATCTCCTCTAAACCTAATTACCTGCCAAAAGTCCGCGTCTCCAAACTGGGGACATAGGGCTTCATGTCAATTTAGGAAAGTCACAAATATTCCACCTAGAACATTGACCATTGCTTGTTTTTCAAGTTGTCTTTGCCACTGAGTATTATTGGCAAAGAGCCTGTGTGTGTGTGTGTGTGTGTGTGTGTACACGCATGCATGCGCACACACATGGGTGCACATGTGTATATTTAGCTGACACAAAAATGTGTACATATTTATGGTCTGTCATGTGCTATCGCTATACATATATATGCTGCATAATATCCAGTCAGGGTAAATGTATCTGTCTCTTCAAATAACAATTCTTCCTGGTGAAAATCTTCAAAATCCTTTCTTCCAGGATGTATGTTGCAGTAATATCATGTAATCTATCTCCACATTATCCTCTTGAAAGGTAAGCTGGCCATCAGCCTTCATGATGGATAGCTTGAGCTATAGGTCTGCATCCTTATTGTGCTGTTTTTTCTCTTTTTTCTTTATTCCTACTAATTTAGAAAGCCTTACCTCCCAAGTGCTGGCTGTTGGCAATGGCAGGAGGTGTTTTATGGCTCTGGGAGAGTTGTCAACATTCCT
The DNA here is from genome assembly GCF_964237555.1 of Oryctolagus cuniculus. Taxonomy (NCBI): domain Eukaryota; kingdom Metazoa; phylum Chordata; class Mammalia; order Lagomorpha; family Leporidae; genus Oryctolagus; species Oryctolagus cuniculus. The sequence continues at coordinate 12,860,739 of NC_091437.1, forward strand.
ATGATACATAAACCCAGGAAGTGAAGAGAGTATAGTCAGTGCGGACCACTCCAGCTCTCTGCCGGTCTCTCACCTGCAGAGCGTGCACCGTGTCGCAGCTGGAAATTCGACATTTCAGCATGCGAGTTAAAGGCCACCGGTTTTGTGATGCACCTTGGGTGCACGTGGCTTTGGAAAGTGTCTCTTCCTGTTCTGGAAGTATTGGTTTTTGGTTTAAAAATGTGTCCAATGTTTCACGGGTGATAAATGACACGTGAGTGACTTTTTTCTTCTGCAACCAGTGATGAAATTGATCAAGTACCAGCAAGGCTTGGCACTGAGACATCTGCATTCCAGCTGGGTCTTACTCAGGAGTTATGCTTTTGACCTAAAAATCAGGCTATCTTAGTGCTGAGTATAGAATCAGATGCTCTCAGACTTTGGGCAACAGCAGCTCTTTATGGGCAAGCGCTGACTGTAGGTACACTCTTAAAAATCTATCTCTAGGATTATGAATTTAGGGTGGAAGTCATCTGAATAATTGAAATGGTCTTTTTGCTTCATGTTTCTTTGTAGCCGTTGCCTTTGCCCTGTAAACTTGTGATTTGAGACATTAAAGAAGTAGAGCAGGGCCGGCACCACGGCTCACTAGGCTAATCCTCCGCCTGCGGCGCCGGCACACCGGGTTCTAGTCCCTGTCAGGGCGCCGGATTCTGTCCCGGTTGCCCCTCTTCCAGTCCAGCTCTCTGCTGTGGCCAGGGAGTGCAGTGGAGGATGGCCCAGGTGCTTGGGCCTTGCACCCCATGGGAGACCAGGAGAAGCACCTGGCTCCTGCCTTTGGATCAGTGCAGTGCGCCCGCCATAGTGCACTGGTTGCAGCGGCCGTTGCAGGGGTGAACCAACAGAAAAGGAAGACCTTTCTCTCTGTCTCTCTCTCTCACTGTCCACTCTGCCTGTCCAAAAAAAAAAAAAAAAAAAAAAAAAAAAAAAAAAGTAGAGCAGTCTGCCTCGAATCCAGGCCGGCTTTTGATTTGCTTAGCCAACAGCATGTAGTGGACGTGACAGTGTGCTGGTTCTAGCCCCGGCCTCAGGAGGCTTTTATGTTCCTGTGTACTGGCTTGCACCTCGTTTGTTGCCACGAGAATATGCCTGGGAGAGTCGCTGGAGGGTGAGAACCACTTGGAACTGGGCCAAGTTGCCCCAGTAACTCCAACTGATCATCAGCCAACCCCTAGACATGAGTGAGCCCAGCCAAATGCAGCAGTGCTACCAAGACATGCACCAGGTGACTCAGCTGCATGAGCAGTACACAGGTTGCTGCATGCCGCAAGGGTGGAGTGATCCTTTGTTGCACAGAATAACTGTGGCGATGCGCCAGCAGTGTCAGGGCCATTGGGGCATCCTGCAGAGATCCCGAGTGCTGTACTCGGTGGAAAAGGCGTTCAGTGGCTGTGAGTTAGTTAGACAAGCATTTCCAGTTTTCATTATGTCTTTCATAGTTTAATGAAGTTTTGAAGGCATATTTTTGGCCACCAACTGTTCTTGGTGAAGGAACGTGGGTGTGAGTTGACACTTAGGGGGGCATTCACTGTGGTGTTCTGGCTACAGTAGGGCTCGTGCCCTGCCAATACGGTAACTCACCTCTCCATTTCTATCATAGCCTCAAAAGAATGGTTCAGCTGACAACGAGAACCGTTCTCAGTGCTAATTAGGACACAAAGTCTTCACATCTTTCCTGCATGTGTGTCTTTCCCATGCTCACGTTTTGCCTGCATACTTTGTAGGGTGATGGTTTTATGCTACTACAAGGTGAAATTTCAACACAATTAATTTGCTTATTTGACAAATGTTCACATGGCAGGCACCTCATGCCACGCACCATTCTAAGTACTTTCTGGTATTGATTTATTTCATCCCTTTATTAGCGCCAAGGTAGCTACTGTTATTATCCCCGTCTGCACATAAGGAAACTGAGGCACAGAGAGACCAGGTACCTTGCCTAAGGTCACAGTGCTAGGAGGGGTGGGGGTTGGGAAGTGGACTTAGGTCCTCTGGCTCTTTCTTTTACATGTGAAAGCAGTCGCTGCTCCCCACTCTTTCTGTCCTTGTTGGGACGTGGCGTCCACAGAGCAGGCAGAAAGGGAGCTTTTCAGAGCATGCTGCCTTCTTAGCAAACGTGCTCCCGCTGCGAGCCTTGTGGCCGGCATCACAAGCTTGTTGGCAAAGGTGTGGCTGGCTGCTACAGTCGGTGACTCTAAATGGCACGTCCGTGCTTTGAGTCTCACCCAGGCCTTAGCAACCCAGTCTGTGAGCTTTTTATGGTTTTCTGTTCTTGTTCTAGAGAAACTCAGCTGTAGTGGTGTGGCTAAGAATAATGGGAAGGCTTGCTTTGCTTCGTTTCCCTATCTGACACTTTCATAAGTGATGGGTCCTGCAGGCGAGAGGTGAGCAGGTAGAAGATCTTGTAGAATGTAATATCAGGGGTCGGCGCTGTGGCGTAGCAGGTAAAGCTGCCATCTGCAGTGCTGGCATCCCATATGGGTGCCAGTTCGAGTCCCGGCTGCTCCACTTCCAATCCAGCTCTCTGCTATGGCCTGGGAAAGCAATGGAAGATAAACCAAGTCCTTGGGCCCCTGCACCCATGTGGGAGACCCAGAGGAAGCTCCTGGCTCCTGGCCTTGAATCAGTGCAGCTCCGAGGGTTGCAGCCAATTGGGAAGTGAACCAGTGGTTGGAAGACTCTCTCTCTCTCTCTCTCTCTCTCTCTCTCTGCCTCTCCTTCTCTCTCTGTGTAACTCTTTCAAATAAATAAATAAATCTTACAACAAACAAACTAACAAAAACTTAATGGCCAGTGCCGTGGTTCACTTGGTTCATCCTCTGCCTGCAGCACCAGCATCCCATATGGGCACCAGGTTCTAGTTGCAGTCGCTCCTCTTCCAGTCTAGCTCTCTGCTGTGGCCCAGGAGTGCAGTGGAGGATGGCCCAAGAGCTTGGGCCCTGCACCCGCATGGGAGACCAGGAGAAAGCACCTGGCTCCTGGCTTCGGATCAGCGCAACGCGCCAGCTGTAGCAGCCATTTGGGGGGTGAACCAACGGAAGGAAGACCTTTCTCTCTGTATCTCTCTCTCACTGTCTGTAACTCTACCTGTCAAATTAAAAAAAAAAAAAAAACTTAAACTAGCTTGACATTAAAAAAAAAAGAATCTAATATTGGCTGTCATATACTCAGATTCACCTGTCCTAGCCCGTGGAGAGAGCACCTTTGTATTTGTATTTGAGTTCTCATAACCATTTACAGCATATTCTGAGCTGTGCATTTTTATTGCTGTTTATAACTTCTTTTGCATAGGAGTGTAACACCTTCGTGCACCTACGTGTGTGTGTGTGTGTGTGCACGTGCACGTGCGTGTGTATTAGCAATGAGAGGCGACAGAAGGTGGGTGTTTACCAACTCAAGCCAGATGGCCTGGGGTCAAATTCCAAATCCCACACTTAGAAGATAATGACCAGGAGCTGGGATACGCCCTCTCTCTGTGACTCCCTTTTCTCATCTCTAAAATAGGGACAGCAGTCATGCCTACCTCTGAGGCCATCGTAAAGATCAATTGTGTTTACTTGAAGCAGCCTGGTATGTGCCTTGTTGATACCTTCTACCTATACAATGAGAATGTGTGTACAGCACAAATTTAAAAAGGCAAATGTAGCTATTGTAGAAAACGCTGTGCAAATATGATGCAGGGCTGTACCTCGTTAATTCAGAGTCAGCAATGGCAAACCGACCTCCTGAAATCCAAACAGGGCGTATGTAACCGAGGCCAGACTGGGATTTTTCTAACAACCGTAGCTAACTTTACCCTGCAACTTTGGGACATGCACATAAACCAAGTTGTCTTTTCACCTTGTTTCTGTGAAACCGCAAAGTGCTAAGAGACCACACTTAGGTTACTACTGCTGCATTGTGACTCACCCGAAAACTTACCTGATGAAAACAACCTTTTTGTTTGGCTCACCGTTTGAGGATATGGGGTTTGGGCAGAGCCCAGCTGGACAGTTCTTATCTCAAATCTCACAAGCAGGCTTTGGTTGGACGGAGGCGCCGTATCCAAGAGGACCATCTCGTGTGGCAGAAGTTGGAGTTGGCCGTCAGCTGGGAGCATAGCTGAGACTGTTGACCAGGGTGTGCAGACGTGGCCTCTGCAGTGTGGCCGTCGTAGGGCACTTTGTCCTGCTTCTTAGAGCATCCCAAGAGGACCAGCCTCCACCCTATCCTATTGATTGAAAGCCACATGAGACACCCTTGCAGATTCAAGGGAGCCGATGTTGACTCCGCCTCTCAGTGGGAGGGATGTGGAGGAGTTTGGGAGACGTGCTTTGCAGTGGCCACAGCCTCCGCTTCCTAGGATGCCAGCAAGTGCACGGATCTACAGACGCATTCCTGTGGCGTGTGTACACTCAGATGACTCAATCCCACTGTCTCCAGTTTTCTCGTAAATAGCCAGTGTTGTAACCTCTGGGCCATTCACACAGGTCTTCTTTGAGTACAACCAGAACACGGAAACCCAAGTCAGCTGAATCCAGTGATCTTCCTGAAAGATCAGCAGCTTCTTCCTTCCCTCTCAATCTCTCAGTCTGTCTCTTCCTCCCTTCCTCCCTTCCTCCCTCCCTCCTTTCTTCTTTTTCTCTCTCCCATCCTCTCTCTCCCTCCCATCCTCTCTCTCCCTCCCATCCTCTCTCCCTCCCTCCCATCCTCTCTCTCTCTCCCTCCCATCCTCTCTCTCTCTCCCTCCCATCCTCTCTCTCCCTCCCATCCTCTCTCTCTCTCCCTCCCATCCTCTCTCTCTCTCCCTCCCATCCTCTCCCTCCCTCCCTCTCCCCACCCCCCCACCTCTTCCCTGCTCTGCCTCTGGCCCTGCACCCACAAGACCTTCACACAGCTCCCCCTGTTGGTCGTCCTGAGACTCGCGGTTCCTGGGCACTGCTCCTTCTCTGAGAGAACTGTGTGCAACACTTCCCAGTTTGCACAGGGCTTCATTTTTGCCCCCCCCCCCCACTCCGTCAAGCACCGCCCAGCCCTCGGTGGGCGCCTTCCGTGAGCAAGCGTGCAGTTCGTGGTGGGGCCTCCTGTGAGAGCCCACAGAGCCTGATCCACAAAGTCCCAAACATGAGGACACCACCGCCGTCCTACAGGCCCCTGGGCCCCAGAGCAAGTGCGCTGAGAAATTGTTCTTCGATGAATCCGCCTGGAGATGGGCCAAACCCCACAGCTGGAGGAGATCTGTTTCCAGGTTTGGAACGAGTTTGCTTTCTGGAAGTTGACATTGTGCGTGGGACAAATGCGCTCGGTATCTCCCATTGCTACCGAGTGCGGGCCGCTCCGGGCCACGGGGCTGGATTCTGTGTGGAGGTTCCTTGTGAGTTAGGAGGGTCATGCATAGATTCGGTTCATCCACCCACAAACTCCATCGCCCGTGGCCGAGCGCATCCTCCGCCTGGTTCAGCATCTGTCCTCTCGCGCAGTGTTTCCCTGTGCGCCCTGACCACGAGGCAGTGAGCCGGTCTGCGTCTCTGTGGACACGGACCCGGTATGAGGGAGGCCAGGCCTGGATCCTGGCCTTGGGGGTCTCCTCCTGTGTGCTACCCAGACCTCGGCGTCCTGCAGCAAGTACTTCGCTGCAACCTTTCTCCTGGAGCCAAGTTTGGAAAGCACCCGCTCCCGCAGGCTGCACTTTGGCCAGGGATCTGAGTCTGGCCCAGCCCAGAGCCTCTTTGATTAGAAACAAAGGAGAAGAGGCTGAAGTCTTCTTGCATATCAACAAGCCTTTCAAAGCCACGCTTCAAAAAGTGCTAATGACTCAGACCAGATGGAGCCTGTTCTGAAAAAAGACGAAAAAGCCAGCGAGTGTCTGAAGAGGCAGGAAATGAAGCCCTGCAGACCAGGCTGCGGTTTTTCCCAGCTCCAGCCTCCTGCCCACCCTCCTCATGCCAGGTCACAGTCACGGTCATGGACAGTCGTGGCCCTGAAGCTGACTTTTCTCCCAGGGAGAAGGCCCAGGGCATGACTCTCAGATTCCTCTCACTACCACAATGCCTTTATTGTAAACTCACCGTTTTTTCTTATTTATTTTAAAGGTATTTTATTATTACATTTTTTTTTTTGATTTATCTGGAAGAGAGAGACAGAGATCTTGTATCCGCTTATTCACTCCCCAAATGTCCACAACAGCTAGAGCTGGGCTGGACAGAAGTTAGGAGCCCTGCACTCAATGCAGGTCTCCCCTGTGGGTGGCAGGAGCCCAAGTATTGTTGCCTTCCAGCTGCACATTGGCAGGTAGCCGGAGTTAGGAGTGGAAGCGGGACTCAAACCCAGGTACCCTGATGCGGGTGCAGGGGTCCCGAGAAGCAGCTTAACTGTTATACTCAACACCTGCCCCACCAAAATGCTTGTAGTTCGGGGTGATTCTTTCAATCTCTTTATAATTGTAGACTAGGCACCACATGCGGTGTACCACTGTAACCGTTACTAAGTGTTCAGTTATTGCACGGAGAACATTCCCGAGCTTCTGTGGCCTTCACCCCTCTCCACCCCAGAACTTTCCCGTCTTCCCCAGCTGCGGCCCTCTGCCCACTACACAGGGACTTCCTCCTTCCCTCTCTCCTGCCTGCCTTGACAGCTAGTGTTCTGCTTTCTGTCTGCTGTTTCGGTTTTAGTAACCTAGGTACCTCATTCAGTGGAATCATAGGATACTTTTGCTTTTGTGAGTCATCATTTCACTCAGCATTAGCAAGTGTCAGAACCTTTTTCTGAGGCTAATAAGCATATTCCAGGGGATGCATATGCTACCTTGTATCTAGCCAGGCGTCCCCTTGTGGTTACTTCTACCTTTTGCCCAATGCTGCTGTAAACACAGCTGTTTCAATATCTCTCTGAGAGCCTGCCTTGAATTCTCTGGGGAGTATGTTCTAAAGAGGGATCGTGGGCCCTATGATAATTCTGTTTTTTTAAAAAGCAAGCAGAAATACTCCTCTTTAAAAATATTTATTTCTTTGAAAGGCAGAGTGATAGACAAGTGTGTGTGTGTGTGTGTGTGTGTGTGTGAGAGAGAGAGAGAGAGAGAGAGAGAGAGAGATCTTCTTTCCACTGACTTACTCCCCAGATGCCTGCGTCAGCAAGGTGTGGGCCAGGCCAAACCCAGGACGAGGTACACACCTGAGCACCCCTCGGGTGGCAGGAACTCTGATATGCGGGCCATCATTCATTGCCTCCCAGGTACATTAGCTGGAAGCTGGATTAGAAGCACAGAGTAGCCAGGACTCAAACTGGCACTCTGATATGGATGTTTGTGTCCCCAGCAGTAGCGTAACCCACTGAACCACACTACCTCCCTTCGCCCGTTTGTAGTTTATTGAAAACCTGCAGTGTTTTCCATAGCATTTGTACCCACTCCCCTGCCACCAGCAGCACACAGGTTTCATTTTCCCACATCCTTGCCAACCCATTATTTTCTGTTTTTCTTTCATAATAGCCCATCTTAATTATGTGAAATTGTGTCTCATTGTGGTTTTCCTCATTTATTTCCCTAATGTTTTCAAGTGTTTCCTGCCATTTGCTGTATCTGTTTTGGAGAAATGTATATTCAAGACCTTTGCCTATTTTAAAACAGGTTTTTGGGGCTGGCACTGTAGTGTAGGGGGTAAAGTCACGGCCTGCAGTGCCGGCATCCCATATGGGCACAGGTTCGAGTCCTGGCTGCTCCACTTCTGATCCAGCTCTCTGCTATGGCCTGGGAAAGCATTGGAAGACAGCTCAAATCCTTGAGCCCATGTACCTGCATGAGAGATCAGGAGGAAACTCCTGGCTTCAGGTCAGCAGAGCTCTGGCTGTTGTGGCCATCTGGGGAGTGAACCCTTGCATGGAAGATATCTCTCCTCCCCTCCCCCTCCCCTCCCCCTCCCCCTCCCCTCCCCTCCCCTCCCCTCTCCTGCCTCTCTCTCATTCTTTCAAATAAATAAATAAATATTTAAAAAAACCAGGTTGTTGACTTTCTATTGTTGAATTGTAGGAATTCTTTCTATATTCTGGATATTAAATCTATTCCAAATATATGACTTATAAATATTTTCTCCCATTCTGTAGGTTGACTTTTCATTCAGTTGATAGTATCTTTTGATATACAAATTTAAGAAAATTGAATGTGGTTCTTTTTACCTCTTTTTCTGTTTCAAATATTTATTATTCCCATCTATTTGAAAGTCAGAGTGAAAGAAAGACACACACACACACACCCAGATTGAGGGAGGGAGGGAGGGAGAGAGAGAGAGAGAGAGAGAGAGATATCTCTTTGATCTACTGGTTCATGCTCCGAAGTACCTGTGTCACCCCAGGACTGAACCAGGTCAAAGCCAGGAGCCCAGAACTTCACCTGCGTCTCCCATGCAGGTGGCAGGGGCCCAAGCACTTGAGCCATCATCTGCTGCCTCACAGGATATGTCAGCAGGAAGCAGCATCAGAAACACTAGTGGGGCTCCACCCAAGGCCCTCTGCTATGCGATGCAGGTATCTCAGATGGCAGCTGAGCCCACGGCGTCCCAGTGCCCACGCTGTCTCTTTTTCTTTTTGTTGCCTATATCTTTGGTGTCACAGCCAAGAAATTACTGTCAAATCCAATCATGGAGTTTTCCCAGATGTGTTTGTAAGAGTTTTGTAGATGTAGTGCCTACATTTATGCCATTGGTCCATTTTGAGAGAGAGAGAGAGAGAGAGTGAGTGAGTAAATGTCCAATATTGCTTTTTCCTATTGAATATCCAGTTTTCCCAGGGCCTTAGTTGAAAAGACCATCCTTTCCCCCACTAAATGATGTTGGCACCCTTGTTAGAAGTCACTGAGCCCTCCATGGGAGGTTTATTTCTGGATTCACTGGATTGTGTCTATGGCTGCTTTCAGTTCCTTTAGGGCAAAGACTAGACCCAGAGGCCCCCAGGATTTCTTGGTATATTTGGTTCACCCCATAGTTGGTTTACTCTCCAAGAAGCTGCTTTTGGGGGCACATCAGATTTTCCTGTGTGGAAGATTCGTGCTCTATGTTCCAAGCGAATGGGCCTTGCACCTTCAAGGGGGCTGAGATGGAAGGGAGTGTGCCGAGCCGAGCAGGCTGGTGTCCACGTGATGGCCATTCTCGTGTGGGGGACATGGGTGCCTTTGCAGTGGAGACAGCTCTGCACTGAGCGCAGGTTCCCAGAACAGAGCAAGGCCTGTGTGAAAGCTAAGGGATCAGTAGGGTTCATGTGCCCGGGAGCTGTAGGGAGGTGTTGCAGGCAAGGGGCAGTACAATCTCTGACCGTGCCTGGAGAATGCAGGGGTCACGTGGAGTTACAATAAAGGGTTTCCTCAGGTGTCTCTGTCCCTAGATGGAAGTGCCCTGAGGGTGGGACTCTGGGACACCTTTGTGCAGTGCCCAGCAGTGAAGTGAAGGGCAGGTGCACGGCTCAGGAAATGCTTATTCTGTCAGATGGTGAACACTGAGCGAGTTGGTTTCTTTTCTTTTTTTTTGGCAGGCAGAGTGGACAGTGAGAGAGAGACAGAGAGAAAGGTCTTCCTTTACGGTTGGTTCACCCTCCAATGGCCACTGTGCCGGCACACTGTGGCTGGCGCACCGCGCTGATCCGATGGCAGGAGCCAGGAGCCAGGTGCTTTTCCTGGTCTCCCATGGGGTGCAGGGCCCAAGCACCTGGGCCATCCTCCACTGCACTCCCTGGCCACAGCAGAGAGCTGGCCTGGAAGAGGGGCAACCGGGACAGAATCTGGCGCCCCGACCGGGACTAGAACCCGGTGCGCCGGCGCCGCAGGCGGAGGATTAGCCTAGTGAGCTGCGGCGCCGGCCAGCATGTTGGTTTCTAACAGTTTCCAAGTGAAGCATCACCGTGAGGTTGGTTAAAGGTGGGGGACGGAGGGTGCCGTTGACTGTCAGTCACTTGTGTGATTCGGGGTGATCTCTTCTGTCTCCCATCAGCCCTCTGTCTGCCTCACAGAAGGAGAACGCAGAATCCGCAGAAGTTCTTTCTGCCGGCGGGCACTGAGGGACTGAGGCTCCAGTCCTGGCCGGGGAGGGTGGATTTGAGCTCTGTGAGAACAGAGGCCTCTGGGCTCCTTGGCCCCCGGCCTCCCAGGGTGGGGTCAGAGGCAGCGAGCGTGATTTATAGAGCAATAAACAGAGCCTTCCCAGCCAGCGTCCCCTCCGCCGAGGGAGCGGGCAGTCTCCTCGCTGAGTGGAAAACCCGCTTTTCATTGAACACTTTTGTTTGTTATTGAGAAAAGCCCTTATTGGGGGGTGGGGTGGGGGTGCGTGAGAGTGAGAGGCAGGAGTGCAGGGCAGAGACCACAAGGGGGCACGTGCCCAAGCCCCCCCCCGGGCACACACCCTGCACACGGTGATGAGGGAGGCTGCACCCACGCCCGCACTGTCTGCTCCTCTCCTGAGAACCCCACTGGCCTCCCGCATTCTCCTAAGGAGACGAGGTCCCCACGTGGGAAAGGAGAGGCTCCTCCCCTCTCCCTCCTTCCCACCCGCCCCCACACACCCAAACGTCTTTTGAGTTACGTGATGCAATACAATTTGTTTTCAAGACAGAGGAGCAGCCCTCCGTTTCTTTCGTTTTTGTTCCAAGACCTCACAAGGCGTGAGGGGAATGGCTTCCTGAGTAAGGAAAGCACGGAGCGTCGGCCTTGGAAGATACACACAGCCCAGAAGTTCACGGGCACGGGGCGGAGCCTGCAGCTGGGGATGGCGGAGAGAAGGCATTCTGTTCCGGAGAAGCCGGGCCCATGGCCTTGGCTCTGGCTCCCCTCCCAGCATCCCATCCCCTCTCTGTCTTCTTTCTTTCTCCTCCCTCATCCCCTGTGTCTATAAAGAACCCTGTATTCTCTAAATCAACTCAGCTTCCTTCACATTGAAAAGAAAATGTGAAAGCATTCCTGCCCCCCCCTTTTTTTTTAAAGATCTGGGTTGCTGATTGTGGAAGTTGGGATAGACGAGGATCTTCAGAGATCTTATTCCACTAAATTCGAGCCTGACGTCTTGGGTTGTTAAATTAGAAATTCTAGGAAGGCGTCTTTTGCTCCAGGTTCCACTTCAGCAAGTTTTTCCTGTATGAAACACTCAGATTACACACACGGGCACGCTGGAGTGGAGATGGCTGCAGGAGGGTAGATAAGGGTTAGGCATCACATCCAGAAAATTCCTGCAGCCGCGAACCGTAGGGGCGTACCATTAGCCAGCAGGCTTCCTGGGAAGGTCGTCCATCATGTCCAGGACTTTGCATTAACTGACGTCTTGCTCGATTCATTTGGTAGTCCATTACCAGGTCACGTGTCACATCGCATTGCATCTCAGGTTAAATTGGGGCACGCTGGCAGGTAACAATAGGCCCCTCATTTCCTAACCGGCTTGTGCCATGGGGAGATCCTGCCCTACTCTCCCCTGCTCTGTCTGCAGAATCACCATGTTTTGCCAAGAGCCTTCACCGTGGGTTGCATCCCCAGTGCTCCTGCAAAGACGCACCACTGGCGGGTGAGGGCCAAAGCACGTACTCAATGCCGATGTTTCTCCTTAGGGTTCTGCTCATTTTCCTTCAGCTATAGTCTCAGAAGGAAGTGAGACCTCCTGATGCATGTGTTACTCCCCCTGCCATCATCACAGACAGACAAAGCGCAAGAGAGACCCAGAGGGAGGGATGGAGCAGCTCAGGAAAGCAGCACGAATGAGCCACGTGCCAACCGGCTCATCCTTATATGACGCACGCTCTGTTTCCAAGTGCAGTGCCCTTTTATGGGGACGTGGGGAGGGCTGGTTAGTGACCAGGGCTTTACTGGCTGGAACATGGACCCCACATATGACTCGTTCAGTTTACTGCACCAAGGTCTTTTTCCCACCCGTGCCCCATCAGCTGCGGCATTGGTGGGGCAGACTCCTGCCCTCCAGGGTCGGGACCCCCCTGTACTCCCGCCCTCCAGGGTCGGCACCTCCTGTGTCCCATCAGTTATGCCCCTAATGTTCTTCCCTGCTACCCCAGTGTCCCCAGACGCTGAACACTCCTGTGAGTAAATGATTTCTTTCCATGACTGCTTAAAGTGCCAGAAGGCAAGAGAAATTTAAACAGACCTAAGATCAACATCGTGAGTTTACTTGGCCCCTCCATCCACCAACACTGCCATAAATTTCTTCGGCTTCTTAGTGGGGGAATTTAAAAGGTCTATAGTCTTGGCAAGGTTTATATAACAATGTTTCTTCTATATGGATTATAAACTTACAAAATCCCAGCAGTGGTGGTGGGTATCGTATTTGGTCATTGGGTCAACAGGAGAAGCCAACAGAAAACCTCAACCCCATGGGCAGCTGCACACCCTGCTGGGGCGTGGCCTGGTGGGTGCAGGCAGCTTGGTCAGCTCCATTCCTGACGGGGTCAGGAGGCAGGGTTCAGGGCCTTTTCTGTCTCTCCCTTGGGGCCTGTCTACTGCAGCTGTTGCCATCACGGCCCTGAGCCACTCTGTAGCTGGCAGTGCCCTCCAGGAGTCCCCAGGAGTCTGAGAGAGCAGGCATCGGCTCTGGTGTGTGCTGAATGTGGCTTGGGCAGGCCTGGGACTTGCCAGCCAGCCCATGTGCTTGATTCTATCAAAGGAGCATTTGTGATAAATCGGGACCTCTCCTTCCCCACTACGCCCCTCTGTTTCCTTCTCCTGGAGAGCTATTGGGGGGGGGCCTCTTTCCCAGGTGCATGGAAGGTGGCATGGGGCATGGGGACAGGGAGCAGGTGTTCTAAGTGGTTTGGCCTCTAGGACAGCCCAGCTGTCCCTCCACAAAGCCAAAGAGCTTTCCTGATGGGAGCAGTGTCCTCGGATGGAGCGCTTCCCTCTTCCCTGGGTAGGGAGCATCTGGCCCACAGGCCGTGTGATGTCTGCAGTGTCATTTGGTCTGGCCCTGCCGAGGAGACCCACAGAGGGGACTTGAAATTCAGTCAGTCTGTGGCAGGCTGCTTCAAGATGATAATTTTGCAATTGATCTTACAAATGTGCACATGGCCCTTGGTAGAAAAAAGGCTGCCTACCCCCATTCCATGTAAATGTTAAGGTCTCTGCCTGTCTTATAGGATTGAAGCTACCACCTGCAGCACCGGCATCCCATATGGGCGCTGGTTCAAGTCCTGGCTGCTCCAGTTGAGCCAGCTCCCTGCTAATGTGCCTGGGAGATCAGCAAAGAACGGCCCAAGTGCTTGGGCCCCTGAACCCACTCTCTTCCAGAAGACCCAGAAGAGGCTCCCGGCTCCTGGCTTCAGACAGGCCCAGCTCTGGCTATTGCCGCCATTTGTAAAGTGAACCAGCAGATGGATGATCTCTCTCTCTCTCCCCCTCCCTCTCCCTCCCTCCCTCACTCCCTCTCTCTCCTTTTTTCTCTGTAACTGTGCCTTTCAGATAAATAAATGTTTTTTTTTTAAAGGAAGGAAGGAAGGGAAGGAAGGGGAGGGAAGGGGAGGGGAGGAAGGGGAGGAAGGGGAGGGGAGGGGAGGACGAAGGAAGGAAGGAAGGAAGGAAGGAAGGAAGGAAGGAAGGAAGGAAGGAAGGAAGGAAGGAAGGAAGGAATTGGCTGGAGACGATGGACCCCAGCAGTCAAATGTCTGAGTGATGTCAGCGCACGGCGACTTTCATCTTTCTCCACTTTGCCCTGGCTTCCTGGAGGCCCCGAGTTTTACTCGTAGTGAGAATGTGGTGAAGATGCTGTCCTGGCTCTGAGTCGTCACCGAGCCTGGGCTGTGACCTTTCCAAGCAGCGAACCTGAGCAGCCGGGAGACCAGTGAAGTCCACGCAGCTCTTGGGGCTCACGGGAAGGAGCTCCATCATATTCCTAAAAGGAAGCTGAAATCCAAAGACGTGCGAACAACACGGAAGACACATGGCGAGAGGCATGACGGACACTGAAATAATGCACAGGGGTTCTGATCTATCCTCTCACAATTCAAAACCCAGGATTTCGTTAAATCAGAAATTTCCCATTGAAAACTGACTCAAGGGTGCATATTATTTAAATCTATAAGTTATTAGTCTATGAAATTCTCCACCTGGGGGGTATTACTGAAGTCCAAATAAAGAAGAAAATAATTAATTAATGGGATTACAGTTATGATGAGTAATTTTTAAACTGCTTTTGTAACAGTGGAACGTGTAAGTAATGAAATCTTAACTATTCAGTTAGTAGGACAGCTGAAAGCAGAGTGTTTTGGCTGGAGGGAGGCTCACTGGTCTCAACTCTGCCCCCAGGGCACTCCTGACCCCACAGGACAGAGGATGGGAATTCGTGTTTTGAGGATGATTATTTTTTTATTGACAGAGAGAGAAACAGAGAGAAAGGTCTTCCTTCCTTTGGTTCACCCCCCGAAATGGCCGCTACAGCAGGAGCCATGCCAATCCGGAGCCAGGAGCCAGGTGCTTCCTCCTGGTCCCCCATGCTGGTGCAGGACCCAAGGACCTGGGCCATCCTCCACTGCACTCCCGGGCCACAGCAGAGAGCTGGCCTGGAAGAGGAGCAGCCGGGACTAGAACCGGCGCCCGTATTTGAGGATTATTTTAAAAAGTGGTCAGTGTGGATGCCTTGGTCCGGGTTTCTGCAGCAAAGCTGTTCCTGAGAAGACGTCGCTGACAAAGCCTGGGTGCTCCTGGGGGTGAGAGACCACAGTAGGAGCAGGACTCGCCCTGCCTACTGCCTGCACGCCCCCTCCCTTCCCTGGGGAGACGGGAGCCGCTGTGTGGAGCAGCACCCCAAGGGCGTGAGGAGCGCGTGGTGTGCATCCTCTGTGCCAGCTCAGCTGCTACGACGGCTCTCTCTCTCCTGAATGGGCTGGCTTCATAAGACACTAATCTGGAAAATGCCCAGAAACTAGATTTCGTCTCTATTTTGCCTACTGAAAATGTCAGTGACGATTTCCTTTCGTTGCGCGTGTGCGGTTCTTCTCTGCGGAAGTTCTCTGGAGAAGTTCTGGAGACCCCTGGGTGAGCAAGAGAGAGGACAGCTGTGGTGACTTTCTCTCTGCCCCTTCCTGGGGGCTGCTCGCCCAGCGCCCTCAGTCGGGATGGGATTGAAATGGGGAGCTCTGGAAATCAGGTGGTCCTGCCCGATCCCAGGCATAGGCTGCACGTTGCGCGTGTCACTCTGCCGCCTCTCTTCCACAGGGGAAACCAAGTCAGGTTTCTGCGGATTTTGAGAATACATGGTTAACCTGGGAAACAGCCTAGTGGTAAATAAAATATTACCAAAGCAGTCGCAAATTTTATCTCCAGTTCTGCACATCCAGTAAGGATATTCATTTCCAAGTCAACCTGGAGTCGCATTTATTTCTGATATTAATCCCAACAGGTAGATAAATATGACCAAGGTGATTTTGCCTCAGAGAATTGCATGCTGCTTTCATAGTCAAACTCCTGGTCCGCTCAGAAGTGATGGTGAAGATATGTAATGAAGCCCCATTTTATATGGAGATTTGATTCCAGTGTCAGTGTTTAAGGCAAGAAATGTGCAGCGCAATCCTTTAAAAACCCTCATCGTGTTTAAGTACAGTAATATGTAAGTGTAGGAATTTAAGTATGTAGTAAAAGGCAATAAAATAGAGAGGATATTTGTAAGAAGCAACTTTTCTTGTTTCTAATTTCATAACAAGTGTGGCTAGGCTGGCACGTAGGGCTCCCCTGGGTGGGCAGTGCTCAGCCGGTCATGCCCCCTCTTGGCAACCTGCACTCCCAGAGTTGGTTTGTCCCCACCCCGTCCAGTTAGCGCTGTCCCTCCCTGCGGTGTCTTGTAGATCTTGGCTTCTGATTGACGTTTCTTTCAATGAAGCAGCAGGGGATGGACATTAGTTATTTAGATTCATTGTCATCTGTTTAATACATTCTGATAGGAAGAACCAGTGTTGCAGAGGGAGGCAGAAATCAGCCTTATCCGAAAAATATGTTTGGACCAAATGCAAATAGGTTGGCATCAATTTCTGGTTGTTTCTTTCCCAGCGCTTGGGTGAAGGTGGGTGGGGAGGCATCATACGTTCCACCCATCCCAGATTTGGATGTGGTTGCAGTCCTGATGCTGGCAAATCGTCAGATGACCAGCTGTTGTCCTAGTATTCTCGTCAGGAAGAGTGATGAGACATCCCGAGTGACCTTTGGCTTCTGGATCCTGGGGACAGGTGGTTCAAGTGGCAGTGGCTCCCGTGGCTTCTCCAAACAGTTCTCCCTTGTGTTTCAGTGGCTCAGAAACAGGATAGTTCACAAGTGTGCAGTGTTGTGCAGCCCAAGAGGCACGTTGGATTGTTTGGTCTTACTTGACCTTCACCGTGACCTTGATGCTAATGCTATTGTGAGCCAGGGGGGTATCACTCTCATTTTATGGGTGAGAAAACAGAGCCTCAGAAAACCAAATGACTCACCCCAGTTTACTGACTAGCAGATAATGGGGCTGGGACTGGGGCCCCAACCTCCCGGTGACTTCCCACTCTCAAGCAAACCCTTCACTGACGGTCTCCTTAGGCCACAGTTTATGGTGTCTCCTTTCTGCGCAGGAAATGGCTTATGCTGTGCAGACAGTGAAGAGAGGGTTTGTTTCCCACTATCCTCGTGGAAAAGGGTTATTCTCAGGTTACAGACTGGCAGGAATCACAGCTCTACTCCTTACATTTAATCCGTCTCTTCATCCGACAGCCCAAGCACGGTCTGGTCAGTTGTAGCATTTGATCAGTAACTTGGATGGGAGCCCCACGTTCTTCAGGGCTTCCTGTTTACCTTGCTGAGAGGGCGTATGGGTTTGGAGTGCCCTTGGCAACCCAGCGTTCAGCCCAGGTCTGGGGCCCTTAGCAACATGGTGTCTGAGGTGGGTGGCAGATTCCCCGGCCGCCAAACATCTGCGTTACTGGGACGTGGAAGGTTCGCGGCGTCTTCCTGTCTTCGTGGGCTGGCGTCAGCTGGCGTGTGCCGTGAGTTTGGATCTCAGCTGCCCTGCACCCCTCCACGCTGGCATCCGCTAGCAGGCCACACTCTCCTTCTGCAGTGGCCGCTGCCTGGCTTTGGGACCTCCTGATCCGTTCCTTCTTTCCTTCCCCTGGCTGCTGCACTCCACCTCGCTTGCTCTCTGGAGCCACAGAGACAGAGGGATTTTGGTGGGGGAGGGGTGGTGGGGAGCAGAGGAGGTAGGTCACTTCTCGGGACGTGACACAAAACAGGCTCTGTTCTCTGTATCTGATTACCCACCCCCCAGCCTACATGAGTGTCTTAGGGATCTCAGGATCCCTGTTCCGGGTCGGGTGCGGGACAGATGCCCAGGGAGATGGATTCGCTCTGAATCCCATCCCTTCTTCTGTCCTACCCCCAGATAAGCTGCTTTTGAATTCACACTCATAGCTGTCCCTGTGTTCACCTCTTCCCTCTAAAACTGCCCTCCCGCGGAGGCCCTGGGCATCTGATGGTGCTCACAGGGTCACAAGGCTAAGAGAAAATTCAAGAGAAGAAACTTCACATGACTAATATATCACAGTATTGTCTCGCCACACTAAGAAGTATGCGGAGACTTGATCCATGGCTATTAAATAGAAAACATACATGGTCATATAACTGTAGCTCCCTTCTCTGGAAGCCGAGGACAAACAGTCCATCCTAAAGGCCTATAAAGTTACGGCTGAAACATTCTTGTGAGTCAAAAAAGGGCCCAAGGAGCCATTAAAACAGGAATCATGTAGGACTGGAACCCTCGGAAGTGAATGTCACACTTGGCAAACGTCATTATGGTGAAGTTGAAAAGTGGGCAGCTCCCAGTGATCAAACTTCAGTGGTCATCGTTTTTGCAACAGCTATGTTTAGGAATTGTTAGTAGCTTGTCAACCGATGCAGTGGATTTTTCTGGTTCTCTTTCCCAACACTACGAGGTGAAATCTACAAAATACGGCTCACTAAATTTAAAAACGTACAATGTCGTCTTTGCGGCACACTGACTGATGCACAGTTGACTCAGATGAACGCAGCCTGGGGCTGTTTTCCATCCAGCGTTTTCAATGCTAGGGACTTCCACACAATAGATTTGCGTTTTCAAAGTCACATCAGTGTTCACTTTGAGCATTTCTGAAAACAGGTACAGCTACTTCCAATCAGCCACCTGGCTGTAACTTAAGATTCTGTTCCCATGAAGTTGTAGAAGCTTGACCAACATGTGGCAGGATCTTGTGGCTTTGGTATCTGGATCTGGAATTCACAGATTCTAGAGCTGCCAAGGACTCTGCCATCAGTTGCTGTGGGATGGAGGAAAAAGCCACCCAGAAGTTTTCCTGGAGTTTGGAGTCGTATCATTTGGAAGAGGGAGCTAGGTCTTGGGCCAGGCTTCCTTCCATGACTGGATGCTGAAACAGGAGGCTTCTCTGTGCCTGGAGAACTGATTGATTGCTTGGTATTTATTGAATACCCGCGGTGGGTTTAGTTCCTGGTGCATACAGGCACAGAGTTTTCCAAACAGAAACTTGAGGTCTCAACTCACAGCCTTAACAACTTTTCAAAACAATGTTACCTATAGTTGTTCCTCTATCTTTTCAGGATGGGCATAGACAACAACAACAAAACATAAGTAAATGAGGTTTTATCAGAAGTTCTTTGCCTGTCACCTACAGACCCCAAGTACTTCCCAGATTGAGTCTAACCTCTAACTAGGGGGAAAACTGCCTTTTCTCATTAGTAAAGGCTATGGGTAGAAGCCAAGCCCTCTCCGACTTCCATGCCAGCCCTCAGTAGATGTCAGAGCAAGGGTCGTTTAGAGCTGGGAGGCAGCCCGTCATTTCCACAACTGCAGGAATAAGAGCCCCAGGGCTGGCAAACCCAGCGGATGATCTGTGCTTCCAAAAGGACTGCCCTGGGAGGACTGCTCTCCTCTGGGCTAGATGATTTCATTAATTGGTATCTAGCTCATAAGCCTGAGTTATTTACTGTAAAAATCAAATAGGGACCATATGACTTTGAAGATCTGATCAGACCAGGCTGTGTGGGCCAGATCCCAAGCAGATCAAGCCTCCCAGCTTCCATCTGTCTCGGGCCATTCTTCACTTGCTACATCAGTTCTATCCACGTCTCCCCCTTGCAGGGCTGACCCACCCAGGACCCAGCCCCTCTCCTCCCTTCAGCGTCTGTAGAGGTTTTCGAGATGTGGGCACATCTTAGAGTGGGGGGAATTATTAGCAGTCCTCTGGCTTGGGCCCCAATGTGCTCTATGGTAAAACTGAGGTGAAATGGCTTGTCCCAGCTCCCAGAGCCAGTGTCATCAACAGAAGAGAATTGCTATTACACAGGGCACTTCCACAAGCTCATGGAGGCGGAGGATTAGCCTAGTGAGCCACAGTGCCAGCTGAGACCTCCTTATGTCATTCAGCAAACACATATTAAGATTCTGTACTGGTTGTAAGGAGACCCGCAGTGCTGCTGAAGGCACAGCCCTCTGACTGATCTACATGAGCAGGGAGTTCTCATTTGGGTTCTTCTAGGAGAAGCCTATGTCTCAGGATATAGGAACAGTAGCTTTTGTCTTGAATGCTGTGCAGGGGTTGGCTACAGCTTTGCTGCAGTGACTTATGACAGCAACTGCCTGGAGGTGGAGGGCACAGGACCGCCCTCCCTTCACACACAAGCTGCAAGCTCGGGGCCCTCTGACCCCCGGCGTTACGTCCAACTGCACAGAAATCTGAGGGTTCCCGTGGCCCCTCAGGCTGGATAACTTGCTAGAACACCTCTCAGAACTCAGGAAAGTGCTCCCTGGTGCTCCCTTGCTATCTGAAGGGAGTTGGTTTCCTGACACCCTGCAGATCCCAGAATCCGTGGTGCATAGTATTTGATGGGACATCCTCTTTAAGTCATCCCTGGATTATTATAATACACAAAACAGTGGAAATAGTTGCTATTTTATTGAGCAAATGCTGTCAAGAAAAAGGTCTCTACAGGTTAAGCACAGATTTTTTTTTTTTCCAATCTGTTCTTGGTTGAGCCTGTAGATGTGGAGTTTATAGATATGGAGGGCTGAGGGCTGATAGTGCTGCTGACCATGGTCTTTTTTTAAAAAAAAAAGTGTTTTATTTATTTGTTTGAGAGGTAGAGTTATAGACAGAGAGAGGGGGAGACAGAGAGAAAGGCCTTCCATCTGCTGGTTCATTCCCTAAATGGCCGCAATGGCAGGAGCTGGGCCAGTCTGAAGCCAGGAGCCAGGAGCTTCTTCTGGGTCTCCCACATGGGTGTAGGGGCCCGAGCACTTGGGCCATCTTCTGCTGCTTTCCTAGGCACCAGCAGAGAGCTGGATGGAAAGAAGAGCAGCTGGGACTTGAACCAGCGCCCATATGGGATGCGAGCGCTGGAGGTGGTGGCTTTACCTGCTGCACCACAGCATCGGCCCCTGACTATAGTTTTATGCAGTGAATGGAGACATGCATGGGAGAGATCTTGGAGCATGCCCGGTTACAAAACTTCTTGTTCTCGGGTGTGCCACGCCTCCAGCACGTTGGTGTGTGCCAGTCTGTAGGATAACGGCAATCAGAGAAGTGTGCCTGAGCCTCAGTGCCCACAGTTTTTACTGGAGTGTCATTATGGAGGCATGATGGACAAGCTGTCTGTGTGTGTGGCTCAATCTCCACTACTCCTACCCTGAGACTGGGCTGTGATTTTGCTCAAGGCTCCAGCCCTCTGATTACAGGTGGCCTTTCTGGCATGGCCGTCCCCACATAAACTCAGATATGGTTTGAGGGTCCACCATGAAACACGAGGACACTCCTCTTACTTGGGAAATCCCAAGAGTTCAAAGGTTATCTCCCAGGAACCTGGAACTAGGGTCCATCACACTGACCTGCATGTCGCACCATCCCTGCCTTCTCCCATACCCTCCCCTCCAAAGTGTACTTTTAACCTTGGGCAAAGAAATGGGTTTAATCAACGGAACAGATGGCTGGATGGGCAGATATGCCCAATATGTCTTTGGATGACCTGAGGAGTTGTCTGTCAGCATTCTTCACCATCTCTCAGGATGGAAAGGGGGCGGCTACTGGCCTGAAATTCTCATTCAAGACCTCTGATGCTAGAGTGTGGGTAACCAAGTTTCCAACTTTCCAGGTTGCCGGGAATGTCTAAAGCCATAGTTTTGATCTCATCTGAGACCTGTGCTTCTCTCTCCTTCCCTGATGGCCACCAGGCAAGACCTGAGTCTGTGCGTATGGCTGGGAGAGAATTCCCACAGCTTTGTTCTTGAACTGCTGCTATTTTTTCTTTCCAGCTCAGCTGATTATCTCCCCTCTTTCCAAAACACTAAGATGAAGGAAGTGTATGTTTTAGGGAAGGTTGGCGCAGAGTGGATGAGAGGTGGGTGGGAGCGTTGGGAGAGCCAGGAAACACGAGCTCCTATCTCTGGAATCAGGGACTTCCCAGTGCTTTTGTCTAGCACTCCCTCTAGTGACACCAGAATTCTCTCCTGTGACGTTGGAACACAGGACAGCCAAAGACAAGCGTTGGTGAAGAGGCGGAGGATGCTGAGGTTAGAGGAGGAGTTGTTCCCCTTGGGAAGTCGTAAGACCTGGGACTTGAAAGCTCATTACAGCTTGGTAATGTGAAAGCAGTAAGAGGAAAGATCATGCTTGGCTGAGACCCAGAAGGAAGGAGAATTAGGCGAATAAAGAGGTGACCAATGTGAGTGAGATTTTGAAGAATCACCCAGATAGATCTGAAAGGGCCAGGGCAGGATTAAGGGACAACCAGGTGTCTGTGTTCTATTTGTTCTGAAACTCAGTGCTTTGTTCTTCTACTTCTGCAGAGCAGGGGCCAAACTCTACTCCTTCCGTGTCCCCTGGGATGAACATATGCAGCCCGTCTTAGGCAGATGTGTGTTTATCTAATGATCTCAAAGCTCCTTAGGACAGAGAGCATCATTTGACCTTGTGATGCCTCTGAATCCAAGCTTTGGGTCTGCATCTGGGTGTTCTTCATTGGTGTATGAGAAAAAGTTGGATAAAATAGGGTACTGATAACATTTGGCCACGCCAAAGACTGCCTTGAGCATGAAAAACAAGGTTTCGCAGACTTAACTCAAAATGCCTCTCATGTCTCAGTTAGAGAAAAAGTGGCCAAGTTAATTCTGTTTTGACTTTCCTGACATGTGACCCGATCCACGGGCTGGATTTCTAGAGCCTCAGTTGTGCCAAACCCCATTAGTGTTTAAGGCATACTCATGCCCAAATATGGGTCTCTCGAGTGTTGTGTTGACCATGTGCCTGAACCCAACGGTCCAATCCAGGATAGACTCCTGGCCAAGGCTCCAACAGACACAACATAGACTAACATTATGTGATGCGTAAACAATTTTGCTTGAAATGACAGCATGTGAATGGCTCAGCTGGTAGATTTGTGAGCAGGAAGTATGATGTAGCCTGTGCATGGCTGCTCCTAAAATCACAATCTAATTGTTTCCTGCCAGCTGTCATCTCAGCTTGGAAGGCAAGGACAAAGAGGTGCTTCAGTTCTCTTCGGAGATTCTAAATTTCACTCTCTTTGAGAGAGACCTATAAATAACAGTGCAATAGAAAGTAGGGATAAAAAGAAGGAAAAAAAGACACAGAGAAGGAAGACAGAGAGGGAGAGAGGGTAACAGGTCACAGGTGAGATAGGCAGAAAAAAGAATGGAAGAGGAAAAAGGAAGAGAAGGAGCCTGGAAGGGAAACAAGAAAGAACTTTAGTAGGAGCCAAAACGACAGAGGCCACCACTTGGGAAGTTGAACAGTCGAGCTGGTTTTCATGGTGGCTGTTGCCTGTCTCACAGGAAAATCTGCAGAGCTCACATAGTCCAAGGCCTTGAGAAAGCCTAGGTAGACTGTCTTGCTGTCTGTTGTTCTAGCATGCCATGCGTATGCTCAAGTCATGCTGATGCGATGGAATATCTACCAAGGTGAGGATAAGAGGCTCGACAGCCAATGCTGTGCAAGTCTAGATTTAGCTGCAAGACTTTTTTTTTTTTTTTTTGACAGGCAGAGTGGACAGTGAGAGAGAGACAGAGACAGAGAGAAAGGTCTTCCTTTGCCGTTGATTCACCCTCCAATGGCCGCCATGGCCGGCGCACCGTGCTGATCTGAAGCCAGGAGCCAGGTGCTTCTCCTGGTCTCCCATGGGGTGCAGGGCCCAAGCACCTGGGCCAGCCTCCACTGCACTCCCTGGCCACAACAGAGAGCTGGCCTGGAAGAGGGGCAACCGGGACAGAATCCAGCGCCCCAACCAGGACTAGAACCCGGTGTGCCGGTGCCGCAAGGCGGAGGATTAGCCTAGTGAGCTGTGGCGCCGGCCCTAGCTCCAAGACTTCTAGAACTGTAATCTGCCCATCTACTTCATCATGTTGTTGGCCTTATATAGCTCAGCTTCACGACACCCAAGACAGAGAGTCAAGGGCAGTCAATATCCCTGTCTTATTTGTATGGATTATATGTATATTATTTCCCCTTTCCCTTTGTGGCTGTGTCTCCTAGAAGTAGCCATGAGTTCCCACAATGTGTCTTACATGTGGTAGCTCTCTGAGAAATACTTGCTGAAAGAGTGAGTTTTTGTCTCATGCAATTTTATTTCTGCCTGTCAGCGTTTGTATTCATCCGTGTATTTGTCTTAATAGACATTATTGAGCACTTCCTTTATGTGAAGCAGGGCTCACAGAGGGGTGAAAAGGAACTCTGCCTTCATAGACTGACAGTCTAGTGAACTTGGCCTCAAAGTCTCTCATTGGATACTTCTGCTTTTGTTATATATGCATACACACACACACACACACACACACACATATATATGTATTTGTCACATAGAGAACCTCTCAAAATAATTCTATTTCAAGTTTATAATATTCTGAAATTATTCTCTCTATTCTTGACCATGCCAATGGATGGCTATGAGGGTTAAGTGAGGTGAGGAGAGAAAAATATCTTACATACAGTATGTGCTCAGAAAACACTTATTCTCTCTCACTTTCAGAGAAAAAAATGGTTCTATTATACTGACACACAGATTCAGATCAACCAGTCATTAGGGTTGATGACAGGGGCCCCACTTCCTAGCTATGTGAAGTTAACCTCTCTAAAACTCAGTTTTCTTGTCTGTAAAGTGGGGATGACAAGATGAATGGTGGAAGTATGTTGTGTCTTTAATTGGTCATAGTAATAATTCAGATACTGCTCTCACAATGGTATAATTCAGTCCCAGTATGGGGTAGCCCCAGATTGGGATAGCTCCGACTTGGATAGCCATCTGGGTGACTCAAGAAAAATGTTGTCAAGATAGAACACTGGGCTGAAATTATTAAGAATAAATTAAACAGGGTTGATTATAAAAATAAGTCTGTAGATTGAAGGAATGACTCAACCTTGAATTGGGAGTGGGGGCCTGTCAGTGGCAAGAATGTCTAAGCTTGTTAGTTAATAAAAGTCAATGGTTGCTGGATTAGAGGGTTGTTTACCGAAAACACTGGAGAACTCTTGAGTTTCATTCATGGATGATGATTCCAGAAATGAGGGAATTTAGGTCACACCATCCTTGAATTGTTATGTAATTATTGTGTAATGAAAGAAATATGGATAAGCCAGGGGCATCCAGAGGATGAAGTCCAGGGGCTACAGACTCAGGAAGCCTGCTCTTCTGGAAAACAGTCTAGCACATGGATTAATAGCATGTTTTGGAATGATATAGACCTGGGTTACAGCTTTAGATGCCCCTGTGAGTCGTCCTGAACAAGTTAGTCAACTTCTCTAACACTTTAATCTATAACATGGATATTAAATGAGATAATGCATTGTATTTTCTTTTAGGGTAATACTGACGGCTGGAACAGAGAGCAGCCTGATCCTCTGTCACTGAGTGTAATTAGAGTGTACTTCTTCCCCTTGTCACAGTCTTATGTGGATGCTCCTATCAGGTGGCCCTCCATTAGGCCGTTCAGAGACCCAGGAGGGTCTACATACATATGAGGAGGGAGACCATGCTTTAGCAGGAGAATGAGATAAATCATTTCCACTCCCAATCCCTTGTGAAGAAAGCAGTCTATTGCCACTTGAAAAGCAAGTGATTCTGGGAAGAAGGCTCTGCATGCCCAGGAGACAAGGAACTAAGTGTTAGTGAATATATGGCAGTCTCCGCCACAGCCCAGCACTGTGGTTGCTCTCACCTCTTTCCCAAAGAGAAAGCTGCAAGTCCCATCCAGTTACTGCACCTGCCCGAAGTTCAGCATCTCTAGGAGACATTTTTTAAATTCGTGCATGATTTTTCCATACTCTGCATTTTCCATGAACTTTCTGAAGACCCCTCATATGCATAGATTTCAAAAATTTTTGCACCCAAATAAACTTGTTTTTTTAATTCCATTGTCTGTCAACTTTTTGAAGCTCCTTTGAATAATCCTTTCTCTAGCAGGTGTAGAAGAAGCTCCTCATGGTCCTGCTCTCTGTAAGAAATTCTGCCCCCTCTCTCTCTGCCTCTGCCTCTCTGTAACTCTGCTTTTCAAATAAATAACTAAATCTTAAAAAAAAAAAAAAGAAAAGAAATGCTGCCTGCCTATTGTTCTCCATGGCTGCTGGTTCTGACCTCACAAATTTTCCTTGTCCGTCATCCCATGAATACACTGTAACTGGGCATTGAGTTGCCTCCTTTGCATTTTCTTTGGCTTCCTGATGGTGCCAGCTCAGGGACCTAAAGATTATTTCAAGGTTTCAACGGTCAGAAGGGTTTTGGTTTTTGTGTTTTTGGTTCAGAGTTTAGGTTGCTTATCCAACAGAATGTTCTCAGAAACTTAAGGTTTACTCACCTCAGTCAGTGTGCTGTGCTCATAACCACACGCAAAGTTTGTTCTCAAGCTTCCTAGTCCACTGATCTCTTGTCTTCATGCCTCTCTCTCAATTAAATGGTTGCCTTGTGGAGCTCCTAGCGCTGGGGAAGTACACCTTGGATCTGGTTTGTTTCTCCAGACTGAATCCCTTTGTTCAACTGAGAAGTCCCACTGTGCCATTATCACTGATTATTCTTTGAATTATCTGGTGTACAAATCGTATCTTACTCTTTAGAGTCTAGAAACAATTGGCCCTTCTCACTTGGTAAGATGCTTGACCCCTGTTTCTGCCTAGGCTTTCTTGAAATGGACTAATTCTTGCCTGAGCACATGCCCTTCTAGTAATGTCTCGCTGAAGTCAGCCAGCAACCACTAAGTGCCATTACTCTGACCCTTTCTGCATTCCAGAGCTTCTAGGACAGGCTTACCATTGACACTTGTATTGTTTCTGTGTTACAACAGCATCTGACTTTTGTTTTTTTTTTATTTATTTTTATTTTTTATTTTTTTGACAGAGCGGACAGTGAGAGAGAGACAGAGAGAAAGGTCTTCCTTTTTCCGTTGGTTCACCCCACAATGGCCACTGTGGCCGGCGCACCATGCTGATCCGAAGCCAGGAGCCAGGTGCTTTTCCTGGTCTCCCATGGGGTGCAGGGCCCAAGCACTTGGGCCATCCTCCACTGCACTCCCTGGCCACAGCAGAGAGCTGGACTGGAAGAGGGGCAACCGAGACAGAATCCAGTGCCCCGACCGGGATTAGAACCCAGTGTGCCAGCACCACAGGCAGAGGATTAGCCTATTGAGCCACGGCACCAGCCAGCATCTGACTTTTGTGACCAACTTTTGTGTTATTTCATGTAATACTGGTTGCTCCAACAGGTAAACTTCAAATTCTCAAAATCTCAGCCCAAGAAAGATTCCTGTTCATATTGCTAGGGTCGAGAAACATCCGCCGCCCAAGGAACGGCTCCAAGAGACACTCTCATGCAATCAGCAAGGGGTTTATTCAAACCAGCATGCTGGGGCTCTCTGAACACACAGGAACAGAGCAGCCCCGAGAAGTCAAGGGTCAGGGTTTTTATAGGGTTTGCAGAGACTAGCAAATCATCTCACACCACAGGAAACTCAAAGCACGTGCGGGGAGTTCAAAGGACATCTCCTAGAATTGATTGAGGCATTAATGGCGGGTGAGGCAAGGGTTACACAGCTTTGGCCCCTTATCCTCACACAGGTGCAGCTGTAAAGATAAGGAACCAAAACTATACAACCCCTGACCCACAGGGTTTCAGCTTTGGAGAAGGAGGTTTGGGCCTGCAATTTTCTAGCTCAATTCTTCAATATCAGAGTCTAGTGTGGGAGTCGTGTTGGAATGGCCTTTTGCATATAAGAACCTAAGCTCTCATCATCCTTTTTCAATTAAGATCTACTTATTTATTAATTTATCTGAAAGTCAGAGCAACAGTGGGAGAAGAAGAGGCAGAGAAATAGATCTTCCATCCACTGGTTCACTCGCAAATGGCTGCAACAGCCAGGGTTGGGTCAGGCTGAAGCCAGGAGCCTGGAGCTCCATCTGGGTCACCATGTAGCTGGCAGAGATACAAGTGCTTGGGCCATCTTCTGCTGCTTCCCAGGCACATTAGCAGAGCAGCTGGGACTCGAACCGGTGCTTCGATTTGTGATGCTGGCGTTTCAAGGGGAGACTTAACCCCCTGTGCCAAAGCACCAGTCCCTCCCATCATCTTTTTTGCCTCCACCAACCTCTTGGTTCCCAGGATCCTCTCCAATTAGTCAGCAGATGCAGAGGGATGTTCCTCCTCCCAGCTTTCACTCATGTTCTGTTGGTCAGAGCTCAGTCACGTGGCTTAGTGTGACTCGTGAGCCTGGAGGGAAAAGAAATGTTTTTTTTTTTTTTTCCCCGAAGATTTATTTATTTGTGGGTCAGAATGTACAGAGAGGGAGAGGGAAAGAGAGGATCTTCCAATCACTGATTCACTCCCCAAATGGCTGCAATTTCTTGGGCTGGGCCAGGCCACAGCCAGGAGCCAGGAGCTTCTTAAGTGTTTTCCACATGGGTGCGGGGTCCCAAGCACTTGGACCATGTTCTGCTGCTTTCCCAGGTGCATTAGCAGGGAGCTGGGTTGGAAGTGGAGCAGCCTGGACTTGAACCAGTGCCCTTATGAGATGCCGGCACTGAAGATGGCTGCTTAACCCTCTGTACCGCAGCACCGGCCCCAGGAAGTGGGTATTGATGAGCCCCCGGCAGCCGCTGCCCTGTGTGTGTAAAATGCTTTGCTCACAACATTTGAAGACCAGTTGCTGCTCCGGTTTCTGCACATCCATGAAGATAGCAGGGCAGGTCGTGATGTATGGGTTTAGTCTGGAGTCAAGCAGACATAGAGAAAACACCCGATAGCTTTCACATTGATGGAAGTGAGGAATCGGATTTATTTGGCGTCACTCCAGAGGACAAAACTGAGTGTGGTGGGTGCGTGAGGGAGTTTTTCTTTTAAGGTAAAGAGAACTTTCTAATAATTAGGGAGAAATCGCAAATGCGGTCTTGCTGTGAGGATAGCAAGCCCTGGGCTCCTGGGGTGCCAAAGCAGAGGCCGTGGCCTCATGTCTGGGAGAGGTGGTTCCCACCTGGGGAATTGTTCCAGCCACAGCATGCTTAGGACTCAGTCAGCGTTAGCATCTCATTTCCTAGCAGAAGAGACCGACAGGTAAGAGACTGACAGGTGCCGTCTCCAGCAGCGTGTTGGTGTCTGAGGTTATCTACCTTCGCGAGTTTACCCTTAGATTGTTTCCTCTTGCTGTTCCCGCCTTGGGGAGCATGTGCCAACTCTCTGTTCCCACATGACCCCAGCAAAATCTCCAACGGCACTTGTTCACATCCCACCGTGCAGTCGGTGCAGGAAGTGGACTCGCTGGTGAAGCCGCCACCCACCCTGGGGCTCCCTGCAGCCAACCTGACCCAACGCCGGGTGCTTGCTCGTTGGCTTTTCAGTGTTTTCCAGCGCCACCGCTTGTTTTCCTTCTCGCTCCTCTCCTCCTGCGAGAGGTCACTGTCATCCTTTGCCCGCACCCCCCTCAAGTCTCCTACCGCATGCGACAATGGGAAGCCCATGAGGACTGTCCCCTCATGACGGTGTGAGAGCTGTCGCTGTGTGTGATGGGGTGAAGGCTGTCAACCTACAGAACCAGCCGTGTTAGCCCAGGCTAACAGGAACTTTATCACTGGGCGTCCTTGAGGTGTCCCTGGCTCCGCGCAATGGTGTTGCACTGCCCAGGGTCTTGTGTGGTCAGGAGTCAGGCTTGGCTGGGGAGGTCTCTGGCCATTGCCCCCATCTGTGTCTCTGTTTTAGGAGCACTTCAGGGATCCAGGATACCCCTGCCCCAGGCTGCTCTAAGGAGTCCCTGCATTGCCACCACTCAAGGACCCGCAGACCTCTCTCCCCCTCCACTCCAAAGCAATCTTTCCTCTCAGTGCAGAGGGAAGCCCAGGGCCTCTGCCTGCTTTTCCCCACAACCCCTTTCCAACTTCCTTTGCAAAGCTACAGTTCTGCTGCTAAGTGCTTAGGCTTTTGAAACAAAAAGCCAGAAATTCTGACAAGATTTTACTGCCTGGGTCCAGAGCTTCTCTGCAGTCACAGAACAGTCAGATGTCTGGGTGGAAAGCAAGGGTTAGGAAGGAAATGTGGGGGCGGGGTGGGGGGAGCTCAAAGCACAGGACTTCAGAGCCCCTTGCTTCCTGCTGCCCTTGGGACCAAGGTCAAAGGTCTCCCATTTTTCCTGGTCTCTTCTCAGCCCGCCTCTGCAGCTCCTCTCACCTGCTTTGCTCCAGGCATCCTGGGTGGGCACCACTGGGATCTTGAAATCCATTGGTCCCGGGCCTGAGTGTCCTCCCTTCTACCCGCCCCCCCACAACGTGCTAACTGCTTTGCAAGCCCCCAGTCTGGTTGAAATATGACCCCAACAAGACTGGATCCTCTTTGGTGTTCTCACATAGTAGCACCTGCACTTCTCCAATCCCCGCTTGTCACTCTCGGAACCGCGTGTGTCCCTCAGTTCTGCACATGGGTGGTGGTGTCGGTGCACTGTCCGCTGTGTGCCCAGCCGTCGTCGGCACAGGCAGCACTCTGTGAGCACTGTCTCGGGGCCTCAGAGCAGGCACTGGAGTGCCGTCCATCCTACTGCTGGGTGACTGGGACTTGTGCATCCTACTTCTGCCCACCCAACTGTGAATAGAAGGGCTGGAGTGAATGAGTGTGTGTGTGTGTGTGTGTATGTGTGTGTGTGAGAGAGAGAGACAGAGAGAGAGAGACAGAGCGAGCGAGAGAGAGAGAGAGAGAGAGAGACTTCTTGTGCCCCTCCTCCCCCGTCTGGAGCTATAAATGTTTTGCAATTCCAGCAAACTCTCTGGGACCTGCTTCCCCGGACTTGCTTTTCATTGAGAGCATTCTCGTGTTGATTCTTGGACTTCTTCCTACAAACGTCTCCACATCCTCCTGTCTGTGGGAGTCAGGAGGGAGGCAGGGGAGGGGTGGGAGACTGCCTTTGGGAGGAGCCAGTTTCACAAAAGCAATGGACTCCAGCGTAGCAGGACCCTGGGAGCGAGGACATGGAGGTGCTACTCTGTTTAAGGAATGTGTATTTGCTTTTCACACATTGAGAGCTTCTTTCAGAGACTCCACTATATGCAAAAAAAAAAAAAAAAAAAAAAAAGCCAAAAAGAAAAAAAAAAGAAAGAAACAGGAAATGAAAAAGTCAGCAGAAAGAGGGTCAGACCAAGTTCCAAAGGCTTCCAACATCAACATTTTTTTTAAGGAGCGGAAAAAAGCCAATTTTTTTTTAAGGAAAAGAAAACCCTGTTTTATTGACTGATGATAGCTTTATGACAGCTGTGTGATCTGGTCTGTAATTTCTGCGTCGCTCTTGAACTTGCTCCTCTGAAGTCCCCCTTAGAGTTGCTGGGGAACTGAAGCTCCACGCTCGATCTCGGTGCCGAGGCCGGCCAGCAGGGCTGCAGCGCCGTTGCGTTCACACGGCCGAGCACATGTGAAATGTGTGTCCGCGGCCATTCCCAGACCTGCCGTCACAGCCTTCCAGGGAGCCATATAACACCAGGGCACAAAAACAAACTACAGCAATTTGGGTCCCACCACATAAATAATGTCTTAATACAGCCGAGAGGAGTCGCTTCTCTCTTCTTTCTCCTGGGTCTTTAATGAGCTCCCCTTCTCCATAGTAACCACTGGACCAAGCCCTAGATAGTCTCAAAATAGAACATGGAAATCATGAATTTGAAAAACAACAGTGCAATCCTGGCAGGTTGTGATTTCCCTAAACACAGGCGCATATGGAGGAGGGAGTCCTCTGTGGGTAAGGAGCCATTTCTTAGGGCAGACGAGCGCTCCCAAGGGAAGGGACAAAGATCCTACTCACAGGAAAGTAACTGTGGACTTTAAAGTCTTGTAAGTAAAGGTGAAACACACACCAGCCTTTTACTCTCACTTCTGAAAATATTTCCAGTGCCGATGAATTCAAAAGATGGAAAAGCTTCATGCACAGAGCCCAGTGTAATTTTACACGAAGAAACAAGACAATCTGATGTCATTAGCTAAGCAATTTGTTTTACTGCCCTGTTATGCAAGATAAGACACACAGGTGCCCTCTGTGCTCCTCATCTGCCCCTGTCCTCTGAGTTTGTGGGACACAGCTGGCCCGGAAAGTGATTGCCTGAGACCGCTCTCCTACCCACTCACCACCGTTGCCTGCTGTGTCCCTCCAACCACAGCCCCGATAGTTCGGAAAACACCCCAGGAAAACAGGCTCATAATGCAAGCATATCCATCCCAATGTGCCTGCCATTCCTGTGGGAACAAGCAGGATCCTCAGAACAAGGAACACGGAAGGCTGCGACGGGCCAAGGTGCAGCAGGTGTCGGGGAAGCCTGTAGAAGGGAGAGATCTGGCAAACGGGATTGGCACTTAGGGGTTCAGCAACAACCAGGGATGGGGTGAGGGAGGCTTTGACGTGGCCACGAGAGCCACTGTCGAGCCAGATGTGGGGTCTGTTTGAGACCCTCTGGGGGCACAGCCCTCCCGCGGCTGACTGGGAAGTGCTGCTTGTTAAGCTCAGTGGCTGCCTGCGTTCTTTCATCCATGATGCTCCTGAGATGACGGACCGGAGGGCATCTCGGTACCGGTACTTAGACACCCACCACGATTACCAATGATGTCCAACCCACCTGAGCCACTAGCGCCCTTGTAGCACTAAGAGCGCTCTCTGCACTCCACCTGACACCCAGGTGCTCGTGCCAGGGGCCACGTCTTGCTTCTTTCTAGAAAGAGAAACAGTAACTTCTGTGAATTAGGCTGCAGCTGCTTCGTTGCTAACGTGTCCTGCCCGTCACCTGTCAGCTGCAGGGATCCAGGTGAGCCCCCACCCTAGAGCGATCCTCTTTAGCACACTTCATTTGGCCCAGTTCAGAGGTGGGCTTCCAGTTCATAGAATGTGCTTGGCCAGGAAGGCCCAGGACCCTGCAGCTGTGCCAGTTACGGTTCTGTGCTTCATGTCAGTGACCTTGAAGTTCCTGTGTCTTTAGAGCCATGTAATGCGTGTTGCCAAAGATAAGTGTATCTACCTCGGACTAGATGTGGGATTTTCTGTTTGATTGGATACTGGTATTTGTCATCCTCACAAAAAGTGTATTTTTTTTTTAAAAAAAAAAAGGAAGTGTATTTGTAAATAAAGTCAGATGGGAAAAATAAAATAGGGTTTATAAAAAATGCATAAAGGCATGGGAATTAGCCATGTTGTAATGGTAAATGATAGCGTAAACATTTTGATATATTAAGGTGTTTCAAAAATTCATGGGAAATGAATTAAAGGACACATTTTTTGATGCACAAATTGCTTGAAATCAATCCATACAAGGTGTATTCAAAAATTTATGAAAAATGTGTTATGAAATAACAATGCACCATTTTCAAAATAATTGATCTTTTAATTCAATTTTCCCATAAACTTTTTGAAGGCCCTCATAGTTCGCTTACAGACCAATACTTGAATACAGAAACAAGCAGGTACAAATTCGCCAACAGTGTAGCTGTGCTGCTCCGTGGGTGCTTGAGTTATGGACAGTATCTACTTCTACTTGCCTGTGGTGTTGATAGTGAAAGGCACACATGTTTATTTTTCAACAAAGGATCATCCTAGTCTCATCTTTTCCTGCACTGACTCATGGAAGGTACCTGACTGCTTAATATTAGATGAATGATTTTGACTACTCATCTGCCATGAACCATTACTCAGTTATAAAGACTATAAAAAATCAATGATATAGAAACAATAAAAGACCTACTTTTTCTGTGCCTACTGCTCTGCATGAAATATCTTTTATTTTCCAACAGGAGAAAAATGTCCTTGGTCGCCTAAATCTGAAGTGACAGATCTGAGTTGCTCACTCACCAGAGGACAGCTTCCTATTTGAGTTACTTTATTTAATGGCAATTCACAAACTGAAGAAGGCAGCTCGGCCAGAATAATTCCAATACAGGCCCAAAGATCACAACCGTAATGTCAACAAAAGCCCAAGTGCTCCTTTATTGTTAACTAAATAATCTCCAAGTAATTCCAACTCCTCACTTAATGTTGCTAACTCTTTGGAAGTGTTCCCACTTCATAGGCAGAACGATGGAATTACAGGGTGGAGGTCATCAGGTTTCTGGAAGAGTTCCATTTATAATAGCACTGTCCAGTGTTTTCTGAATAAAACATATGAATGTGACCCAGACATAAGCTGTTAGCACATTATAGAAGCAGAACATATGTGTCTCCAGTCAGTGCCCACATTAGAAAGGAACTGTGCATCTCTGATTATGATGTAGAGGCACACGTGAAGGCTGCGAGTGTCCAGCGAAATTTCAAGCAATCCATCCGTGTGAGAAGTGAGTCCTCTGCAAACGCTGACTGCTCCTCTGATAGAATTTGTCTTCCTGCAGCTCAGATGTTTTCTTTCAAACTTGGCTGCTTTGTATGTGAAGTTGTGAAATCCTTTGGACGAAGGCATCATTTGCCTTTCACTTCAGAAAAAAAAAATGAGCTGAGAATAGCTTCCTCTTGATAGAAAAAATCAGTGTGTGATTGTGTGTTGTCGTTTCGGATCACCAGGCGCAGAGGAAATGGTAGGATAGAACCAAGTAGGACTTGGGCTCAGAGTGATGTTCCCTCTCTGAAGATGATGGCAGGGTACAGTGGAGGAATAGGCAGGTGCCCACTGGAATGCGTAGCCCCCAGCCAACAGGTAGCACAGAGCAGCCGCCAGCGGTAGGGGAGGCCCAGTAAGGAGAGGTGTCCACTATCAGGATAGAAGACTCAGTTTCCTTTCTTTTTTGAAAAACTTTGAGAGGCAAAAAGATAGAGACAGGGGTAGGGAGGGTGGAGAGAGAATGAATGAAAGCTGCTACCTGTTCATTCACTCCCCAAGCCAGCAGCAGAGACTGGAGCCGGAATCTGATCTTGAGTTCCCTAAGTGGGAGGCAGGAATCCGGTTAGTTGAGCCATTACTGATGCCTCCCAGGGTCTGCATCGGTGGGGAGCTGGGAATCAAACCCAGACACTCTATTACTTTCTGCCTAAGCATCAACCATCTTGGCTTTGTGGGTGCATGCTCCCCAGAGTCAAGGCAGGGGCTGGACTGTTTGGCTTGCTGAGGTCCCCCTCATATCTAAACTGCCAGAGGCTGGCACAGGTTCTTTTCCTGTGCGTGACATTGGTTGACCAGATGTCCCTACAAAGTCTTTGTGGGCCCTCAAGATGGAAGAACATGATCCTGTGGACTTAATGGTGTGAGTGTACCTTGTTTTCTGTCACCTGACCATGCTCTGGGGTGGCAAGTAGGGCTGGCTTCTTCCTAAAATCGGCAGTGCCAGGGCATGGCTGACGTCTGGGCTCGGGCCAGGTGTGGAGCCTCCCCTTGGAGGAGCAGGGGCGATGAGCCATAGCAGCTGTGAGACAGAGTGGAGGGCAGCTCCTAGCACCAAGAGGAACACGTTCCCAACTCTGCTTCCAACCTAGAGCACACGGCATTACTGTAGGTCAAACAGGCACCACGTAGGGAAAATTATCCAAAAGCCTCACAGGCGAACCCAACATCTCCTCTGGCTCTTCCAGGATCCATCCAAAGTTTGGAATGCCTGCTGCTGGTCTTTGCCCACCTGGGTCTCCTGTGACTTCCAAACTCAAGACGCCCCCCTTTGTGAGCCTCCCCTGTCCCCACCTGTCAGGCGGTGGAGTTTTCCTTCTGTGTGCTCTGTTCCATGTCCTGCACTGTGTACTTGCACGTGTGTCCGGGAGGCTGCGTTTCACTTGCTGACCTCCACTGTAGCCCAGGTGACCGGGTGCACCTCACCCCTACGACATGCGCCTTTGTTACCTGCATGATGCACCTTGGTTACCTGTATGGAGCCCTGTGTATTTTTTTTTCTTTTTTAAAGATTCATTTATTTATTTGAAAGTCACAATTATGAAGAGAGAAGGAGAGATGGAGACAGAAAGAGAGAGGAGAGATCTTCAGTCTGCTGCTTCCCTCCCCAGGTTGCCACGATGGCTGGGGCTGGGCTGGCTCCAGTCAGGAGCCAGGAGCTTCTTCCGGATCTCCCACATAGATGCAGGGGCCCAGGTACTTAGGCCACCTTCAGCTGCTTTTGCCAGGCTATTAGCAGGGATCTGGATCAGAAGTGGAGCATCCAGGACACAAACGGGCTCGGGCCCCAGGCCCAGTGGATCTTGTGGAAGGGAAGTGGCTAAGTTTGTGGAGGTTCTGACATTGGGGCTCTGTGAGCACAGGGCTTTGGCCTTTCGGGTGACCTTGGAAGTGAGCTGAGCCTGAGCCTGGACCTAGAAGGCCAAACAGAGGAGCTGCTGCAGAGGAGAAGAGCCAGCTCTGGTGTGGATGGGCACCTCTCTTAGGGGCAGCCTCCCAGGGCCTGTCGGTTGGTGAAAACCCCCACAGGGCACAGACCATGCCACTCTGACCACTGGCATGGGCCAGGCTGCGCACGCTGAGCTCTTGAATACATATCATGTGACCATATGGCTCTGGGGCCTAGTGGTTAAATTGCCCTGGGAATACTCCCGTCTTGTATAAAAATGCCTGGGTTTGACACCCAGCTCCGCTGTCAACTGGAGCTCCTGCTAATGTGCAGCCTGGGAGACAGCTGGTGGTAGCTCACGCAGCTGGGTCCCAGCATCCTGTATGGGAGACCAGGAATGAGCTCCTGGCTCCCAGCTTGGGTATTTGGGGAGTGAACCAGCAGATGGGAGGTGTCTCTCTCTCGCTCTCGCTCTCACTCTCACTCTCTCTCCCCCTCCTCAGGTGTATATAAATCACATTGAAGCACACAAAAAATCACCATGCAATGATCGCTCCCCCAGCACCCAGGGCGGGGTGAGCAGTGGTGCAGGCTGCCCCAGGGAGCCGTGAGCTGGCCGTGGCGGGGCTGACCCAGCACATGCACTGCCTGGAGCAGTGATCCTTGCTGTTCTTTCCTTCTGGGCACCCGGACCCTGCACCAGCTCCCTCACGCGTGCTGGTAGTCTAATGTCAGTCTTGGTCCCAGATTTGTAGAAAATAAGGGCGGAGTTGAACACATGCATCTAGGCAGGAAGAACGTTAATAAGAATTGCAGAAATCCTCGTGATTGGTCTCTGTGTCTCTCCTAGTCATTTGCGTGTGCTGTAGGAGAGCATTTGAAGAATGACAAGTCGCCAGTGGGTGTGTAGTTAACTTATTTGTAGGAAGAACAGCATTCTGGGGAGAAATGTCCTTTTCTGTGAATTCAATTCTAAAAAAAAATAGCCATTACAGGAATTTCTGGGTTTTCTTCTAAAAAGTTCTCTATAAAACTCTTAGAAGTTCTGTTACCAAAAGACAACTGGTGGGTTTGAAAAGAACATTTATTTCTGTGCTCAGAAAGGTCAGGTCCTCCTGTACACAAGCCTGCGAGCAGTGGGGCAGGGTCGCTCTCTGCTGGCTGTCACAGGTGAGTCTCCTCCAACAGGGTCCCTTCCCCTGGTCGTCCACGTTGTGCAAGGTCCTCGTGTGGGAATGTAGAACGATCCCCAGGAACAGGTCCAGGAGCTCTTCTAACAGGTCCATTGGCTTCCTGGGCAGAATACACTCTGTGCTGTTTCCAGCACTGTTCCCACATTTGACCTCTGTGCTCTGGCATCGACCTCGCAGCTGGGCTCTGCAACCCTACACAGTGGCCCTGTGCTGGGTGATCTCATTTGCTTACACGGTTATCCATGGGACAGGTGCAGGAGACGTGTTTGTGGCCGATCAGCGTCTGCACTTCCTTCTCCCGAGACAGCTTCCCCAGCCACGGTCTAGGTGGAGGCAGAAGCCACTGCCTCACTTGCCGAAGCTGAGAACGTCTTTCCCAGCCTCCTCTCGGCAAGGATGTGGACAAGAGATCTAATGATGAGTTCTTCCAAAAACTTCATGGGAAATAGATATTATGAACAAACTATGCATGGATTTCAAAATTTGGGGACCAAAATGGACTTACCTTCTAAGTGCATTTTCCACAAACTTTCTGAAGTCCCCTCATGGGCGCCATCAGTTAGACCTAGCGCCAAGAGCTGATGGCACACATATGCAGGGAGGCCACCCAGGTCCAGCAGTGGAAGTGGTTCCGACGTCAGTACCACAAGCTCCTCTCTCAGCAGTGACATCCCCAGGGCACAGGTTGGAGCGAGGCTTTGGGTATAGCTCCTGACTGTGCAACCCTGGGACCTGTGGCTGCTCAACACCCTCGACACAGCTCTGCCTGCACGCATTAGCCAGACGTGGTGTGTGTTGCTGGGACTTAGCCATGGGCACGATTATTAACCCTGCTTACAGATGTAAATACTGAGCCTAGATAACTGGGAAACTTTTCCAAAGACCACCAGCTAATAGGAGTTAAAACCTAGGATTTAAGCATCCGTTGTCCAACTTCTGAACCTTGTGCACTGTTGGGAAAGGGTGTGGGGCACTAGGGCAGGTGCCTTTAGGGCACCCTGGACCTTACGTGATGGAGCAAATGATTAGCATCTTCTAGGCTCTTGATGTACTTGATCCATTTCAATTCCACGAGTATCTTGAAAGTGAGGCCTTATTATCACGATTTCATAGCCGAGGAAACCAAGACGGAGTGAATAGCTGAGGTTAGTTCTTGTTCAAGGTCACACCCAGTTCCAGGAGATTCCAAGCCAGCACACATTCCTCTCCCGTTGCTGTCTGCAGTCCCAGGTCCACAGTGGCCTATAAATTATGGCCCTTTTATCGCTGTGCTTAATCACACACAATAATGTGGGAAATAAGGATGTAATCATTGAAGAGTTTGGGCTAGAGGCTGTTTCTGTTGGCCTGATTTTAATATTCTTAACCCATAATTTAAGTGGCTTGACAGGATTGTCCCATTTTCCAAGTGGAAAGATTTCATATTGTCTGATGAAAACTTTTATTCTGTGTACGGTATGAAACAGGACGCTGATTGCGTCTTTCTCCGTGTGAAACGCCGATGGCCCAGCACCGGTTAGTGAACAAGCCATTCTTTTCCCATTAACTTGAAACATGGTCTTTGTCCTGTGCTGATTTCCCAGACAAGTCATTGTCTACCTCTGGATATTTAAAGTGGTGCCTTTTGTCGCCCCAATCTTGAAATCTTCATTTTCATTTTTGTTGAGGTTTCATAATTTCCATTTGATTTCTTCTTTGACCATGAATTATTTAGAAGTAGGTTTCTAAAATTTCCCAACTGTCTAGGTTTGCATTTCTTTAACTTTATAATTGCAGTTCCAAACATCAGAATCTGTAATTGTTTACTTTTTTAACTTTTAATTGTGTTGCGTTGAGGTGCAAGACTGTTGTATGTCCCCATGATATGGTACAGACTTTAGCAAGATGTGGCTATTAAGCACTTAAAATGGAGCTAGTTTAGTCCCAAAAGAGATGTGCTACATTTTTAAGACTAAGTATGAAAAGGAAATAGTGTGTAGACATGTTGATAAAATAAATATGTTCTTAAAATTAATTTTAGTGGTTTCTTTTTATATTTTTTAAAGTGGCTACTAGAAACCCTAAAATTACATATAGGGCTCATGATATATTTCTATCAGACAGCACAGATATTGAGCATTTGTGTTTTTTTTTTAAGTTTTTTTAATTTATTTATGTGAAAGGCAGAGTTACAGAAAGACAAGGAGAGGCAGAGAGAGATCTTCCATCTGCTGATTCACTCTCCAAATGGCTGTAAGGCTGAGGCTGGGCCAACTCAGAGCCAGGAGCCTGGAACTCCATCTGATCTCTCATGTGGGTGGCAGGGGCCCAGACATTTGGGCCATTTCTGTGGTTCCCCAGGCATATTAGCAGGGAGCTGAATTGGCACTGGAGCCATTGTGGTTCAAACTGTTGCCCATTTGGGATGCTGGCGGTATAAACTACTATGCTACATGCTGCTTCCTTTTGCCTCAGTGTATGGTCAGTTTTTGTTTTTGTTTTTTTGACAGGCAGAGTGGACAGTGAGAGAAAGAGAGACAGAGAGAAAGGTCTTCCTTTTCCGTTGGTTCACCCCCCAATGGCCGCTGTGGCTGGCACACTGCGACTGGCGCACCGTGCTGATCCCAAGGCAGGAGCCAGGTGCTTCTGGTCTCCCATGCAGGTACAGGGCCCAAGCACCTGAGCCATCCTCCACCACACTCCCGGGCCACAGCAGAGAGCTGGACTGGAAGAGGAGCAACCGGGACAGAATCCGGTGCCCCAACCGGGACTAGAACCCAGGGTGCCAGTGCCACAGGTGGAGGATTAGCCTAGTGAGCTGCGGCGCCGGCTGTAGGGTCAGTTTTTATAAATGTCCCTGTGTACTTGAGAAGGAACATGGACTCCATTGGGAATGCAGGCCTCTAGCCATGCTCATTAGACCAAGGGTAGCCAGTGCTGTTATCCTTTGTTCCTTACTAATTTTTTGTATCAATTGTCTATCTGATTCTGAGTGCTACACACCCCCTTCTAGAAGTGTGCATTTATTAATTGCTTTTTGAAATGGTGTCCATTTTTGTTTTATATATTCTGAGGCTGGGTGAGTTATTAGATGCAACTGCTGCGTTTTGAATCTGAGAGCTGGTGTGGCTCTCGGGGGACTTTGTTCCACTGTGCATTCCTACATGTTTCTGTTCGTGTAGAGCCCGCTCTCTGATGTCAATCCATATCCTACCTTCGCTCCAAGATCCATGGTGGCCGTGGCCTTGCAGTCGTGACTATCCCAGCCACGCCAGCCTGACCTTTTTATTGCTTTTATTGATTTCCTTTGTTTTTGCACATTTTATTTCTACAATGTGGAGAATTAAGAGTTTCTATAACTGTTTTCCATATAGTTAATTGTGGGGAGCAACTCGGACTAGACTGTTACTGGAATTAAGACTTATTCTATGCATCTGCTCTCCCACAATATGGCGCTGAGAAGGGAGTAACAACTTCTACACAGCTGCCTCTCGCCAACTTGAGTGATGACCTGCAGGAGCTGATCCTGCTCCTGATTGGAGGAGAGCAGCGTGCTCGGCGTGTGGGTAGCAGAGTTGGGATTGGTGGAAGAGGACTATAAAGGAGGAGAGAGATAACACGCACCAGGAACACCTGAGGAACATCTGAGCAGCCCCCGAGAGAGCCAGCTGGCGGTGGACCACTCCCCCGCGGAAGTGGGGAAAGTGGCAGGGGGAACCGCCCTTCCACGGAGGTGGAAGGGTCGGTAGCCAACCCGGGAAGAACCAGCAGCAAACCCGGGGAGGGCCGAGCAGACAAAAGAACAGCGCAGGGTCCTGTGTCGTTCCTCCATGAAGAGGGGGAGCGACATAATGGTGCCGTGACTCAGATAGGAAGCCTAGGCAGGGTTTAGTGTTGTTCCTCCACGAAGAGGGGGAGCGACAGTTAAT
Organism: Oryctolagus cuniculus; assembly: GCF_964237555.1. Lineage (NCBI taxonomy): Eukaryota > Metazoa > Chordata > Mammalia > Lagomorpha > Leporidae > Oryctolagus > Oryctolagus cuniculus. The sequence continues at coordinate 12,901,577 of NC_091437.1, forward strand.
GCATATATGAAGGAAATGTGAAAGATTAGTGGAAAATAGAATTAAAAGATACACTTATTTTGGTGCCAAAAAATTTTAGAAAATCACATACAGTTTTTCATCATCCACGTTTTCCATAAATGTTTATTTTGCTTTGTTTTATTTTTGCAACCTTCTTCCCAATTTTTCCTTTTGCACTCAATTTTCTTCTTACCAAGGAAAGCCTTTCCTGTGTCTCTAAGCAAGTCTCCTGAACTCTCAATCTTGGCCAAACTCTGAGTCTTTGTCTAAAATACGATTTTCCTCTCCCACTTTCTCCACCAGTGGGTTAATTTAGCTAGGTCCGGCGTTTCAGGGTGAAGATCATGTACAGGTGAAATAAGTACTCTTATACAGGAGAGGTGGCTATGTCCACCTCCTAACCCTTGGAACCTGGGAACGTGTCCGAGTCCGGCGAGGCACACTTTGACCTATGACTCTGTTAAAGACCTTGAGAGGGGAGAGTGGTTCTGGGTTATCCAGTGGCCCCAGTGGACTCACAGGTGTGCTTGGGAAAGGAGGGGGTAGGGAGGTGAGGGTGAGAGGAGGGAAGGAGAGATGTTGAAGCAGGCAGAGCCTGAGAGAAGAGAAGGGAGGGAAGTCGGGAGGGGCCGAGTGAGGAAGGGCCTTGAGCTGAGGATCATGGGACGCCTCCAGATGCTGGGAGAGGCAAGGCCGCAGGTCTCCTCCTTGAGCCCCCTAGGACACAGCCTTGCTGAGGCCTTGGCTTTAGCCCAAGAGGATGGTTTTGAACTTGGGACCCACAGGACTGAAAGGCAATGGTGTGTGTTGTATTGAGCCACAATTTTGTGGCAATTTGTTACAGAAGCACTAGGAAACTCATCCAACTTTTCAGGACTTTATTTTAGTAAAAAGAAAAATAGGCAGACTGAGTTTACTAGAACAGGGTCGCTGGTGATTGATTATTGAGTTGACCAAGACCAGATATTTCAGTTTAAAGATGTCCTACCACGTTCAAAGCTTTTCTGTTTCCATTCTTTTTCCTTTTCTCTTCTTGCATCTATTCTATTTACAGATTTATCCCAGGCACCTCATGCAGTGTCTGGCATAAAGAGGTTTGAGAAATATTCGAAGAATGTGTTGAAATACATGGATGAATGCATAAGTTTTATGTCATTCTAATTGTTATCCTTCAGTCACTAGTTTCTTCCTGGTGATCTTTAAGACTTTGTTTCTTTGCTGTCTGGTTAGATACCATGGTGTACCTAGGTGTACGTTATTTCTTATTTATTGTACTGGATTCATTCGCTTTGTAACATAGGGATTCTTGTCTCTCCTCAGCTTCAGAGAATTCTCCAGCTCTTACCCATGTCCGCTGGGAAAGAACGAGACACTTTTTCATATTTCAAAATAATCTTTACAATAACTGAATTTTCTTACTTAGAAAAAAGTGTTCACTTTCAAATGTAACAAGAAAATGGAAAATATCCGGGTCTCTGAAGCTGTGGGCTCAGCTTCCTCTGACATAGTATCCCACTGAAGTAAACACACTCCTCTATGACAAACAGTCCAACACATGTAGCTCCCTAAAACATACATTCATGGTCTCAAGTTTACCTTTGAAATACTAATAGAAACTTCTGAATATTACAGGAAGGTTTCTCCTTCTTCTTAGTCAACTGAGTTGCAGGAAACTCAGCCTGTAACCTTTCATTCAACTAAATGACAACCGGTGGTTAACCTGCTGGCCTGCATTCCTAAAACCTCTTCTGATGGTAGCCGTTCTCTGAGAATAAGACTCCTGTCCTCTAGGTTTCAACTATGGCTGTAGCAAACTCTCCTTTAAGATTACTTAGGATTTACACGACACTTTACTGCCACACCTGCTTTTTTTTTTTTTTTAATTTTCTATTTCTGGAAATTCTATGTAAGCTGGATTTGAGCTTTCTATTCTGCATGCTCCTTCAGTTCCTCTCCTATTTTCAGTCTCCCTCTGCTATTCTCTAGGTAATTTCCCCAAATCCATTTCCAAATTCATCAGTGCTCTCTGTAGCGCTGGCTGGCTTGCGTTGATGCAGCCATGACGTTTTCAATGCACTGCCCACAGTTTTATTGGTTTAGTTTAGCTTCTTTCAGTGGACTTCATAGTATTCTACTTTTCATTATGATTTCTATGGCTTCCTTTATTTCTGTAACCACTTTAAAATATACTTATTTCATGGTTCATTTAACATTATTGAATTCTCTGCAGTTAAGTATTTATGTCTGTTGCCTCTAGTTGTCCCTCATTGTTTTATTTTTTTTCTCACGGGAGACTCATCATCATTAGTATTTTTCATCACTGAAAAGACAGCAGGAGGCGGGGAGGGAAAGAGGCTCTTCCAACGGATTCACTCCCTAGGTGGCCACAACCGCCAAGGCTGGGCAGGCTAAAGCCAGAAGCCAGGAACTCCATCCAGGTCTTCCACGTGGTGGCAAGGTCCCAAATACTCGGGCCATCATCTGCTGCCCCCCGCTTGGATTAACAGGAAGCTGGATTAGAAGCACGGAGTAGCCAGGACGCGAATCAGGCACTCTGCTGTGGGTGCAGGCATCCAAGCGGTAGCTTAGCCTCCTGTGCCATGAGGCCTGTCCCCGAAGCTTTCCTTTTCTTGTTTATGTAGAGGGCCAGTACTTGTGAGGGGCCCTAGTTTATGAAAGATTTTCACTAGCCGCTTTTCGATTCATGCAGGCCCAGGTGCTAAAGTACTTCAGAAAATTCATGGAAAATAGAATCAACAGACAGTTAAATCTAGTTTCAGGGTTTTTTGAAATCCATGCATACAATAAGTCTTCAAAAATGAAATGAGGATGTATATTATGAAAAAACTATACATTGATTTGAAAATATTTTTGCACCAAAATAAACTCCTTTTAAATCCATCTTCCATAAAAGAACCATTCTTTTTTAAAAAGATTCATTTATTTATTTGAAAGTCAGAGTTACACAGGGTGGGAAAGAGGGAGAGAGAGAGAGATCTTCCATTCGCTGGTTCACTCCCCAAACTGTTGTAATGGCTGGGGCTGGGCCAGTCCGAAGCCAGGAGTCAGAAGTGGGTTCAAGCCTTGGCCTGCAGCGCCGGCATCCCATATGGGCGCTAGTTCTAGTCCCAGCTGCTCCTCTTCCCATCCAGCTCTCTGCTACAGCCTGGGAAAGCAGCAGAAGATGGCCCAAGTCCTTGGGCCCCTGCACCCATGTGGGAGACCCGGAAGAAGCTCCTGACTCCTGGCTTCAGATCAGCACAACTTCGACCGTTGCGGCCAATTGGGGAGTGAACCAGCAGATGGGAGACCTCTCTCTCTCCCTCTCTCTCTCTCTCTCTCTCTGTAACTCTGACTTTCAAATAAAATAAATAAATAAATCTAAAAGAAAAATCTTCTTTTGGACCTCCCACATGGGTGCAGGGGCCCAACCACTCCAACCAGTGCCCCTGTGGGAAGCTGGCATCGCAGGCAGTAGCTTTACTTGCTATGCCACAGTGCCGGTCCCTGAACTATTCTTAGATGAGCTTTACAAGCTCATTTTGGGATGGGTTTGTGGAGCAGTGGATGAAGCCTCTGCATGAGATGCCCACAATCTATGTTGGAGTCCCCGGGATCAAGTCCCTGCTCTGCTTCTGATCCAGCTTCCTGCTGCTGTCTGAGGGATAGCAAATAATGGCCTAGGCACTTGAGTTGCTGTCACCCACATAGGAGACCCTGCTGGAGTACTAGCTCCTGGCTGCAACCTAGCCTTGTCCAGCTGTTGTGGGCATTTGGGGAGTGAACCAGCAGATGGAAGATCTCTTCTCTCTCGTTTCCCTTTCTCTCTGCTTTTCAGTGTATCAGCTGAAGCACAACAGGCTAGCACCCATCTGGGATGAAAGGACATTCTCTTGTGAAGTTGGAGATGAAAGGAGTTGGCCTCTCTCCAGTGTTCCTACTAAATCCTGGGGAGTTTTTTATGATTGGGATTATTTATGGATCCTACATTACATTGCTAAAACCAATCCATTAAACAACAGAGAAAAGGGCATTCCGTATTTGAGCTTTTGGTTAGAATCTGAAGATGTTCGTGACACGAAGCAGTGATACATGATTGCCGTGACGGAGATGTTGACCGGCGCCCTGATCTGACTGTTACACACTACATACATGTATTGAAATGTTCCTCTGTACCCTATAAATATTTATATTGAGTATGTGGCAGTTACAATTAGAAGATAGGGTGTTGAATGTTTTCACCATAAAGAAATGTTTAATGTTGGAAGAGATAGATGTATTTACTCTGATTGGACATTACACACATAGTACCCCATACATATACACAATTTTTTATTTGTCTGTGAAATTAAACAAAAACCAAAAAGGACGCTGTCGCTCCCCCTCTTCGTGGAGGAGCAACACAGGACCCTGCGCTGTTCTTTTGTCTGCTCGGCCCTCCCCGGGTTTGCTGCTGGTTCTTCCCGGGTTGGCTACTATCCCTTCCACCTCCGTGGAAGGGCAGTTCCCCCTGGCCGCATTCCCCACTTCCGCAGGGGAGCGGCACACCGCCGGCCGGCTCTCTGGGGGCTGCACGGGTTCCCTTAGATGTTCCCCATAGATGTTCCTGGTGCATGCCGTCTCTCTCCTCCTTTATAGTCCTCCTCCGCCAATCCCAACTCGGCTGAGTACGCTGCTCTCCAATCAGGAGCAAGTCCTACAGTTAATTGGTTGAACTGGAGGCAGCTGTGCGGAAGCTGTTTACTTCTCTCCCAGCGCCATATTGTGGGAGAGCAGATGCATAGAATAAGTCCTAATTCGAGTAACTTAGTCTAGTCCGGATTGCTCCCCACAGATCCCCCTTTCTTTTTATTTTTTAGCGTTGATACACGCCTGTCTTCGGTGTCCCGCGGCACACACTCTGCTCTACTTGCTAGCGTTGCCACAGGCTCTTACAAGTCCTATCAATCAGGAAAACCGAATCCGGGTCCTCTCTTCGCCATTGTGAGGAGGTTTTTAGGCGCTGATGCGTGCCTGTGTTCGGTGCCCTGCAGCGCATGCTCTGCTCTGCCCGCAGGGGCTTACAAAACCTATCAGGCAAACCGAATCCAAGCCTTCTCATTGCCTTATTGTGGGGGAGACTTATTAGTGTTGGTTCGTGCCTATCTTCGGTGACCTGCAGCTCATACTCTGGTCGAGCTTTGCTGGCGCTTACCGCCTTAAATCAGGCAGACCGAATCCAAGCCTTCTAATTGGCATGTTGAGGGGAGGCCTTATTTTTCTCTATTTCTCTATCTCCGGGCATTCCTACCTCTCCCATTTCACTTCTATCTTCCAGCATTCCCATTTCTCTTTTACTTCACTTCCAAACTTCTGTTTCTCTTATCCCTGCGGCTTTCCGGCACCTCGCCCCGCAGGCGGGTTCCCGGCTCTGCGCCGCTTCAGCCCGCGCGCCTCTCTGCGCGGCTTCCCGGCTTTGCGCGGTCCGCGGTCTCCACGCTTAACCCTTTCGCGTCTGAACCACGGCCTACGCCAGCGTTCCCTATCTATTCACGCCCCGTGCTCTCTCTGCACGCGGCGGCTTCCGCGAGTAACACAGCGTAGCTTGCGTCTCCGCCACTAGGATTCAATCTAAGTTCCCCGGGCTAGCCTGGCGAATTCAACCCAGCGTACGTCTCCGCCCCACGATCTGGCTTCCCGTCCTTTGCTCCCCGGGCTAATCAGACGGATCCCAATCTGGCTTACGTCTCAGCTTCTGGTTTCAACTTTTCGCCCCCTATTCCCGGGCTAACTTGAGAACCCCAAAGTGGCTTTCGTTTCCGCCTCGGCCTGCCCCCCGCGGCTTCAATTTCCCTAACATTTTTCTCTACCCGGTATATTTCCCAAGCTTTCCTCCAACAATACTCCTCCCTCATTTCTCCTGGCCTCTCCCCACAGTCCGCGTCCGAGTCTGTTTGTTCTAGCTTTCACTTTCGCTTTCGACCTTAGAGATTTCTCCCAGCTTCCCCCCGTAGTCCGAATCCGAGTCTATGCCTAGGCTTTCAATAGCTTCTTCCGGCTCCTTTTTCGTCCGGCTTTTCCCTAGGCTGTTTGCTAGTCTCTCTCTCCGATATTTTCCCAGTTCTTCCCGTTTCTTCCCTCCTAGGTTTCCTATCCGTCCTAAGTTTCCTATCCGTCCTAGGTTTTCTATCCGAGTCAGGTTTCCTATCCGAGTCACGGCACCATTATGTCGCTCCCCCTCTTCGTGGAGGAGCAACACAGGACCCTGCGCTGTTCTTTTGTCTGCTCGGCCCTCCCCGGGTTTGCTGCTGGTTCTTCCCGGGTTGGCTACTATCCCTTCCACCTCCGTGGAAGGGCAGTTCCCCCTGGCCGCATTCCCCACTTCCGCAGGGGAGCGGCACACCGCCGGCCGGCTCTCTGGGGGCTGCACGGGTTCCCTTAGATGTTCCCCATAGATGTTCCTGGTGCATGCCGTCTCTCTCCTCCTTTATAGTCCTCCTCCGCCAATCCCAACTCGGCTGAGTACGCTGCTCTCCAATCAGGAGCAAGTCCTACAGTTAATTGGTTGAACTGGAGGCAGCTGTGCGGAAGCTGTTTACTTCTCTCCCAGCGCCATATTGTGGGAGAGCAGATGCATAGAATAAGTCCTAATTCGAGTAACTTAGTCTAGTCCGGATTGCTCCCCACAGACGCTATAGAACACCCCCCTCCCCAAACAAAAAATATGCTTTAAAAGAAAGGACTCTTAGAGTCATGAGCCAGTGACTCGACTCAACAGCATAGAGCCTTAGAGGAGACCAAGAGCCAACATCAGGCCGGAAGCCTCACAAGGCCCGGGGAAAGAGCTGTGCCACTCAAATCCCGAAGCTGGGCTGTTCCTCTCCGTGTTCAAGGGCGTGGAAGGATAGACGTTGAAGACTCTCAAGTTCCTTTGCCATTTTCCCCACTGTGCACTCTCCCAAGCTGTGAGTGGCTTACATAAAGCCAAGTCTCTCTTTTTCTACCTCTTCCTCCTCTTCCTCCTTTTTTTAACCTCTTTTCCTCCCTCCCTCCTTCCCTTCCTTCCTTCCTGCATATTTCCTTGTTTCTTTTTAAAGGTTTATGACTTTTTTGAACTCACCATTTAAAAGATCAAAATTTTTTTTTGTTTCTGTTTTTCTCTTTCTTCTGTTTTTCCTTCTTTTTTTCTTTCAAATATTTATTTATTTATTTGAGAAGCAGAGTTACAGAGAGGGAGATATCATTCATCCACTGTTCACTCCCCAAATGGCTGCAAAGACCATGGATGGACCAGGCCAAAGTGAGGAGCCAGGGGCTTCCTCCAGGTCTGGTACGTGGGTACAGGGACTTGGGCCATCCTCTGCTGCTTTCCCAGAAGCATTAGCAGGGAGCTGGATCAGAAGAGGAGCAGCTGGGACTCGAACTGGCACCCCTAGGAGATGCTGGTGCTGTAGGCCTCAGCTTTAACCTGCTGAGCCATAGTGCTGGTGCTCCCTCCTTCCTTCTCTGCTTAGTTCCTTCCTTCTTGCTCCAGAGAGATTCTAACGCAGTGTCTGACTGTAACTAAACTACTGGTTGCAAATTAGAAAAGAAAAAATTCATTGGTGATCCCTCCCTAAATCATCAGACACACCTTACCCTTGAGTGCACAGATTTCATATTTTATAGAGTTGTTTTTTTTACTGAACATTGTTATTTGGCCATGCTAATACCTGTCTACATTATCCGTCCTCAGAAAATGAAAGAGACCATGAGAGGGCCAGTGAGCAGCGCCTTTACAATTCCAGGTATTTGTTTCAAAGCTCAAGGGTTTAACAAAATAGAGATACGAGAAACCAAGTCCATTACTGTTCACTTTCCCTAGCTGCATGTGAGTTACTAATTATAACAGAGAGGTCATTCTGAAGGAATTACCAACCTTCAAATGATATGAGATAATTATTCCCAAGAGAATCAAACACATTTGTAAGACAAATACACTTGAAATTTCAGACATCAATCTCTCTCTCTCGCTTTTTTTACCATAGCCTGGGAACAAGGGAACTATGAAATATAATTTTACCCCAAGGTCCAGCAAATGACTACGAAAATAATTTCCCGCCTGCCAAAAAAAGAAAAAAGAAACCAACATTATTTCGGTACATAGCCTGATGCTTGCAGAGGGTGTTGTTTTGTTTAAATAATAAAAGTTCCCTGGAGGAGAAAAATAATTCTCTTCCAAATGAGGAGTTTTAAAAATAAATTCAGTATGTATTTCAGAAAGCCATTTGCATGGTGTTAGTCAATAATTCAGACTCAGTGTTGAGTTACGTCAGTGTATTGCCCAGAGACTGTTGGGGCAGGCTCGTTGCTTAGAGCAGCATCTGACGCTTGGTGTCTCCCAGCTTCCCACAGACACACGCAGAGGCACTCGAAGTAGCGGAAGGAACTGCGCAGATCCCTGAAGCAGGAGTCAGGTGCCACCCCAGACCAAGTCAGAGAGAACATTCCTCTAGAATTAAGACCAGTTATTCCAGGGCTGTGCTGTAGTGCAGTGGGGTAAGGCACAGCTGGCAACGCTGGCATCCCATATGAGCAGTGGTTCAAGTCCCAGCTCCTCCACTCCCAATACACCTCCCCGCTTTGCTCCTGGGAAGGTAGCAGAGAACAGGCCCAAAAGGAGTTCCTGGCTCCTGGTTTGGGCCTGGCCCTACTGCAGCCATTTGGGAGTTCACCAGCGAGTGGAAGATCTCTCTCTCTTTCTCTAAGTGCCTTTCAAGTGAAAAATAAAAATTAAATAAATAAAATGAGTTCTCTCTGTAACTGACTTGCAAGTAAAGTAAAGAAATCTTAAATGAAAATATTGGTCTGAATCAGCAGGAAAATTAGATTCAGCCTTTTTTTAAAAAAAAAAAAAAGACCTGATATTACATATTTCAAAATGAATATTCCACCTCTCGGAAGAGTGCTGTGGAGAGCAAAAGAAACATTCTCCCTTGGTGTTGAAAGTGTTCTAGAGGGGGCCACCTCTGTGGCGCAGCAGGTTAAAGCCCTGGCCTGAAGCGCCGGCATCCCATATGGGCGTCGGTTCTAGTCCCGGCTGCTCCACTTCCAATCCAATCCAGCTTTCTGCTGTGGCCTGGGAAAGAGGTAGAAGATGAACCAAGTCCTTGGGCCCCAGCACTCACGTGGGAGACCTGAAAGAAGCTCCTGGCTCCTGGCTTCGGATCGGCGCAGCTCCAGCCATTGCGGCCAATTGGAGAGTGAACCAGCGGATAGAAGACCCCTCTCTTTGTCTCTACCTCTCTCTGTGTAACTCTGTCTTTCAAATAAATAATCTTTAAAAAAAAAAAAAAAAAGAAATTGTTCTAGAAAAGTTCACAGAGTCCCAAGGTAGGGCACTTCTGAGTTATTCCTCTCTGTTTGGAGTTTCAGAGAAAGAGTCAGTGATAGGAAAGTTTCTCAGAGTTCTTACACAGCAGAGTTTATTTCATTTCATTCAGCTTGTAATTTCTACAATGTATAAGCGATTTTCAAAAAGGTCATGGAAATACATGTTATAAAAAATTATGCATGGATTTAAAGAAATATTTTTGCACCCCCCAGATAGTCTTAACTCTTATTATGATACTCATGGCATAGTTGCCCGTGGGCTAGTTTCTGAAAAGCCATATATAGTTCCCTTTTCCCTCCTCTCTGTTTACATCAAGTTTCCAGCAAACTCTTTAAAAATAACCTGGTATCAGAGTGGGGAGCTATTGTGGTAAGAAAAACAGTCTCTAGGATAGCTGTAGACCAAGATAAAAATGAAGCGGCATATAATGAACGATTAAGAGCAGTGAGGTATAAAACATTTGTTAGCAAATGGAACTAAAAGGTAAACATTAAAAACCATATTTTAGGGGCAGGCCTTGTGGGGCAGCAGGTTAAGCCACTGCCTAACTCCACGTCCAGTTGTGGAATGCCCATCATATCTTGCCTCCACATCCAATCCAGCTTCCTGCCATTGTACCTGGGAGGCAGCAGATAATGGCGCAAGTACTTGGGTTCCTGCCACCTGTGTGGGAAACCCAGATGGATTTCTTAGCTCCTGGCTTCAGGCTGGCCCAGCTCCACCTGTTAATGGGCATTTTGGGGAGTGAGCCAGTGCATGGAAGATTTCTCTCTCTCCTTCTGCCACTCAGCCTTTCAAATAAAGACAAATAAATTAATCTTAAAAATAATTTATTTTTAACCAAGCAGGTCACTGTGAAGTTCATGTGGAAAAATGGGCTAGAAAGCATAGCCCATAGGGAAATCTGGAACAAGCAACGTAACAGGAAATTAGCCCAACCATCTTGGTGTAACCACGACGTGTAGAGTAAGGTAGTTCTGGCAGATGGACAGACACACTGCTCTCAGTGGGAGAGAAGAGACAGTCCTGAACTAGAGGGAAATACCTAAGGGATTTGGTGTTTGACAAGGGCGCCTCTCCCATGAGTGAGAGAAAGGACGCCCAGAGGAGTTACGTGTTCCCTGTGTGCCAGGGCCGTCTGAGCACACTGCACCCACGAACTGTTTCATCTCCCAGTTACCCTCCCCAGAGAGCAATACCACGAACCCCCGTTGACAGAGGAGGGACCTGGGGTAGTTAGTGAGCAGAGCTTGCATTCACACCCAGGCTGCAGATCTGCGCTTTCAACTGTTAAATAAAAATATCCAGCAAATCTGCAAATAGTTACCGTTAAATTAAAAAAAAAAAAAAAAGCAAGCAGGACATAGTCCCAAACTGATACAGGTTGACTTCATAGTATATGTAGATACTTACATCAATATGTATTCATATTATATCTGTATGCCTGTATGAAAATAGAAAATTATCAACAATTGTTAGTAGGTTGGGAATGAAAAGAGAGTTTAACTTTTTAATTTATAACTTGATACAGCTTTCTAACTTTCTATAATGACATTGCTTTTATGAGTAGAAAAATAAGAATATTAATCAAGAAAACAAGACCTGGAGACAGAATAATCTTCTATAGGAGTCCCCTCTTAGCCATGGTTTGGCTTCACATAGCTTCAGTTACCAATAGTCAACCGCTGGTGGAAAATATTAAGTGGAAAATTCCAGAAATAAATAATTTACAAGTTTTGGGTAACAATTATTACAATAAATTATCATTGTTCTATTTTATTATTAATTGTTATTAATCTCTTACTGTTCCTAACTGTGGGGAGCAACTTGGACTAGACTGTTACTGGAATTAAGACTTATTCTATGCATCTGCTCTCCCACAATATGGCGCTGAGAAGGGAGTAAACAACTTCTACACAGCTGCCTCCAGTTCGACTGATAAGCTGCAGGAGCTGATCCTGCTCCTAATTGGAGGAGAGCAGCGTACTCGGCATGTGGGTAGCAGAGTTGGGATTGGTGGAAGAGGACTATAAAGGAGGAGAGAGACAACACGCACCAGGAACATCCGGATAACATCGAGCAGCCCCTGAGAGAGCCGGCTGGTGGTGTGCCGCTCCCCCGCGGAAGTGGGGAAAGTGGCAGGGGGAACCGCCCCTCCACGGAGGTGGAGGGGTTGCCGGCCAACCCGGGAAGGACCAGCAGCAAACCCGGGAAGGGCCGAGCAGACGAAAGAACAGCGCAGGGTCTAGTGTCGTTCCTCCATGAAATGGGGGAGCGACACCTAACTTACAAATTCAACTTTATCATAGGTATGTATGTGTACAGAAAAACAGTATCTATGAGGGTAGGTACTCCAAAAAGTTTGTGGAAAATGGAATTAAAATGTAAGCTTGTTTGGGTACAAAAAAAGAAAAATCCATGCAGAGGTTTTTTTCATAATATGCATATTCCATGCACATTTTCAAGACCGCTGGTATAGAGGTCAGTAGTCCATAATTTCAGGTCTTGGAACATATCCCCTATGGATTGTCGAGAGGAGGGGGAGGATGTTGTATTATTATATAGTATAAGACGAGAAATAATCTGACATATTAAAATAAGTATGTTTGATTTATGGGTTAGACTGCAAACTTCACATTATTATTTTTTTTTTTGACAGGCAGAGTGGACAATGAGAGAGAGAGACAGAGAGAAAGGTCTTCCTTTGCCATTGGTTCACCCTCCAATGGCCGCCACGGCTGGCGCGCTGCACTGATCCGATGGCAGGAGCCAGGTGCTTCTCCTGGTCTCCCATGGGGTGCAGGGCCCAAGCACTTGGGCCATCCTCCACTGCACTCCCTGGCCACAGCAGAGAGCTGGCCTGGAAGAGGGGCAACTGGGACAGACTCCGGCGCCCCGACTGGGACTAGAACCCGGTGTGCTGGTGCTGCAAGGCGGAGGATTAGCCTAGTGAGCCACGGTGCCGGCCAAACTTCACATTAATTTTTAAGTTAAAATAAACTTCAAAGAGTACTGTGCTTGTGCAGGGACCCAGACAATGTCCAGGCCCTGGGAGGGCCCCTGGCTCCTTATGTTGGCTCCTGGTGGTGCTGTAGAGAGGGTCTAAGGGGCCGGGGCAATGCTTGACGTGGTGGGGTTAGACATCAAGGATGTTAAAAACAGAATTAGAAAGCTAACTGATGCAGGCGTGGCCTCATTCCTGGCAAACACCTTGCCCACAGAGGTTGTTGGTGGATTCTGTGGTTCTTGGTAACCTTTGGGCCCAACCCTCATGCAATATGAAGAAGTTAGAAGGAGAAATGACTTGACAGGGCTGTGTTCATTCTTCCCCTGGTTCAGTCAGCCACCAGGAGACCTCTGAGATGGGTGTACATTCCCATCTTTTAAGCTGATACCTAGACAAGGGGAGATGACTACCTGGACCATGAGTTGTTTGGGGCCACGGAGATGCTGAAATGTTACCTGGTGCGGAGGCCTCTCACGGTCCCTCTGTCCACTGCACATTGGGTCAGCAGCTCTCCTCTGGACACGCTGATATTGGTTTCTTGCCTGTCTCTGCTTTGGGGCTGCAAACTACAAGAACCTGTTTTCCTCCACATCCCACCTTTTGGCCTAATGGAGGTAGTTAGTATTTGTTGAGAGAATGAATTGAGGAATCAACACCTTTTCATTCCACATGAAAATAGTCAGTTGGACATTCAGGAGTGAGTGTGTGTGTGTATCTCAGCAGATTGGTCAGTGCTGGGCCAAACTCAGAAGTCACAAAAAATATATATAAAATATATTGAATTTCTTTAGACCCTATACTGACAATCCCTGATTTAAAATGATTCAAGGCCGGCGCCGCGGCTCAGTAGGCTAATCCTCCATCTTGCGGTGCCAGCACACCGGGTTCTAGTCCTGGTCGGGGTGCCGGATTCTGTCCCGGTTGCTCCCCTTCCAGTCCAGTTCTCTGCTGTGGCCAGGGAGTGCAGTGGAGGATGGCCCAAGTGCTTGGACCCTGCACCCGCATGGGAGACCAGGAGAAGCACCTGGCTCCTGGCTTCAGATCAGCGCAATGCGCCGGCTGCAGCGCACCGGCTGCAGTGGCCATTGGAGGGTGAATCAACGGCAAAGGAAGACCTTTCTCTCTGTCTCTCTCTCTCACTGTCCACTCTGCTTGTCAAAAAAAAAAAAAAGAAAGAAAGAAAGAAAGAAAAGAAAATGATTAAAGAACCACCACTTAATGGAGCACAGACTTCTGTTGTAGGCACTGCCCTAAGCAGATTATGTACATGAAGTGCCTTAATCCACTCCTGAGTCACTGAGGTTTTATTCCCACTAAGGCTCATGATGAACGGGAGGGGAAGGCTGGCCGAGTAGCTTGGCACAGGGCGCAGAATGGGCGAGTGGGTGGGCTTCAAGGAGAAGCCGGCTGGCTCTTGGCGTCTGTAGTTCCCTGTAAACCGTGCTCGCGTCAGAGCTGGGCTTTCCACCAGCTTCTAAGCGCAGTGCTGTCTCTAATGCAGCTTGACTTGCCTGTGCTACCAGCAAGATCAGACATCTTCCTCTGCGAAGAAGGTCAGTCCTAGGAGATAATGGCTTTATCAGAGTTTTGAACAATGCCAAGAAATTGTTTGATCAAGGTTATTTTTGTGTGAAATTAGAGTGGATGTGAAAACCATTATTGCCTATATATTACAAGATCTACTTACCAATTTTTTTAGTTGTTGATTTGATTGATATAGACCTGTTAAACAAATTTCTTTTAAGTGAATTTTTTTCTTTCCTTGTCTTGATTAATTTAATTTAAAGATTTGTTTGAAAAAGTTACAGAGTTGGGGGTGGGGTGTCCCCAAAGGGCCACAGTGGCCAGGATGGAGCTGGGAGTCAGGAGCTTCTTGTGGGTCTCCTGCGTGGGTGCAAGGGCACAGGGGCCTAAGCATTTAAGCCATCCTGCAAGGCTTTCCCAGGCTAATAGCAGGAATTCCGATCAGAAGTGGGGCAGCAAGAACTTGAACCAGCACCCATATGGCATTGGTGTTGCAGGCGACAGCTTAACTTGCTACACCACAATGCCACCCCTTAAGTGAATTCTTTCCCACCTAAACAAGAGTGATGATAGCTTTCAAGTAGGCATACAAGAAAGTGAGTGATGGAGGTTTAGTTTTAAATTAAAAAAATTTTTGACACATATACATTTATAGGGTACAATGTGATGACTAATATATGTATATATTGTGTAATGGTAAAATCAATGTAAACGCATATCTTAAACATTATTTCTTTGTGGCTTAAACACTAAAAAATAAACCTAGTGCCATTTCCACTAAAGTACAGTTTTTCTCATCTGTCGCTTCTCTGCCATTCCAAGGCATATCTCACAGGCATCGGGAAAGAACAGTTGATGCATCCATGTAAAATATTAAGCTGAATGCCTTGCAGGTGCCAAACTCTCAAAGGCATTAGCTCTTCTCCCTGCTGTGTTTGTCATAGGAATCCGTGAACTCGGCAGGGCCTTTGTCATTCGGAATTCAGTGGAGAATGCCTTGGATGACCTTAATTCTATGTTTCTGTTTTTCAGTCTATTTTTAAATTAATCAGAATAAAAAGTCCTCTGTTTCCTGTTATGAGTTTCTGGATGGGTAAAACAAGATGTTGACTTGGCAGCACTTTGCAAAACTGAGACCGGGATGCACACGTAAGATAGGACTCAGCGGCGTCTTAGGTGCAACCCGAATTTTCATACGGAGATGTTTGCCTTCAGCTCTCGCTCCCTCCAGTACAGAGCAGACTGATGATCCACTGCCATTGGCAGTCCTGCCCACCGCTCCACCTGGTCACGGGTGCACGGAAGGGAATGTGTGAGGACGGGCCACTTAGAGTCGTTTCCTCTCCTGCTACTCTGTGCTTTTTTTTTTTTTTTTTTTTTTTTTTTTTTTTTTTTTTTGACAGGCAGAGTGGACAGTGAGAGAGAGAGACAGAGAGACAGAGAGAAAGGTCTTCCTTTTGCCATTGGTTCACCCTCCAATGGCCGCCGCTGTGGCTGCCACACCGCGCTGATCTGAAGCCAGGAGCCAGGTGCTTCTCTTGGTCTCCCATGGGGTGCAGGGCCCAAGCACTTGGGCCATCCTCCACTGCCTTCATGGGCCACAGCAGAGAGCTGGCCTGGAAGAGGGGCAACCGGGACAGAATCCGGCGCCCCGACTGGGACTAGAACCCGGTGTGCCGGTGCCGCAAGGCGGAGGATTAGCCTAGTGAGCCACGGCGCCGGCCCTTTGTTCTCAATGCATGGGAAGGCAGCTTCAAGACATCAAGTGACACAGAGGGCCTGGAAGAGGGTCCCCTGCGTCCTTCTACAGTGCATGCAATGGCTGAGTCATAGCTTTCCCCGCAGTACTGTCAGAGGCACACTTCCGTAGGGGCTGATCCCATGCTGGGTGAAGACAGGAGATGGGTGCTGTCTGGTGCCCGCAGGTGAGACTCCCATGACGTTTTCATCACAGCTCCCACCCGTGATGGAGGGGACAGAGCCCTGACCACTTCACTCTGGAGCGACAGAAAGCAGAATGTGTGGCTTGACGATGAAAGGAAATTGATTTCATAACCCTAAGGGCTCAGTCCCATTAATCCTCGGGCAAGTCCTCCTCCAGGAGATATTATTAGGTCTGAGATGGAAAGACATGGCCCTGTACACAGCCAGGGAAACAGACATTGTCTCATGCAAGCCCCGGAGGCTTGAATGCCAGTGATCTCACATGACTCACTTCCTGTAGCAGTGGGCCTGCAGAGATCCTACGTGGAGCAGCGATGTGCCCGTGCCGCGGGGCAGTTAGGAACCATCGCTGCAATGCAGTATTCTGTGGCCAATAAGGAAAATGGCACTGCATGCCTGGTGTCGGGGAACTTCAGGTCCCCCGAGGGTTTTCCCGGAAAGTCTCCTCCATCAGTCTTGCTTTTTAACTAACGTTTCTCTATGGGAATTGTAGGTTGAGTCCCATGTCAGTAAATGGTCCCCTAATAGCCTCCAAGGCAAAGTTATGACTTATCCCCAAAGAAAAATGCTGCCTGTGAGCGTGTTTTATCGAGGCTAAGAGTCAAGTCATAAAACATCAGCCTTCACCTCGGAGTGCCTGTTCGCTAAAACACTATTTATTTGTACATAAATATTTGTCTTTTCTATGCAAGGACGTATTTGCTTGCAGATTCAAGTAGACCATATGTGTAAATTTAAAATGTCTACAGTGTTATAATGGGAATGTAGATTAGGAGCTGATTATGTTGGCTGCTAGTTTTTCAAGTATATTAAACAGCTCTTTGCTTTATCTAAAGAGTACATGCAAATACAGTTCTCATATTGAAGGGTGGAAATCCTGTGAAGGTACAAGTATTAAATTAAAAAATGACAGATCACACAGCTTTTTTTTTTTTTTACTGTTTTTGGCATCTTTTACTGTAAAATAATTTTTATATTAGGCTCGTTTCTGAGCAGAGAAAGTGGTTAGTTTCTGTTTGGTATCGTGAAAGTATTATGAGAAATTGCAAGCACGTGGGAGTATGTACATGAAGCACTTTCAGACCACGCATGTGTCCGTGTGTTACTTCTCTGTGTTACCTATGTGCTGCGTCTTACGGGACCTGAATCGCTGGGTTTTTCGTTTTCTGTTTTTCCTCCCCATAATGCATGCTATAAAATTGCCTTTTCTTTAAATTATTCAGGAGACTTCTCATGCTTGCTCCCTGTCTGCCACTGATGGAGTACATGCACGTGCAAGTAGAAACACCAGGGTACTTTAACAAGTTCAAGGAGAAGCAGAATCAAAAGATATGCTTGTTTTGATGCGACAGAAATTTTGAAGCCCGTGCATAGGATTTTCCTAATGCACTTTTCCATGAACTTTTTGAAGAGCCCTCGCACATGCTCACATTGCTTTGGGCAGAAGCTCCAAGGGACTTGTTGGAGGCCAAGTGGTTGCCTCCACTTCTCATTTGATTTTTTTTTTCCTCTCTCTTTGGTGTCTGTGGAGGGAAGCTGAATTGCTCAGAAATTCTTCATCTTGCTGGGACACCAGGGTGAGAGAAAATGAAATGCACACAACGCAGGCAGAGATCATCCACTGTGCTTTCTTAAGAGGAGGCGGAAGCCGGCTTGTCAAGGAGCATTCGAATATGTTCATTCATTATTGCTGTTTTGCTGTCAGGTGTTGATAACAGCCTCCTTAGGCTTAAGTTTGAGCTTGAACTTGGAATGTCGTATTTGAAAAGAAGGTGCTGAAAGCGAGTTTAAAACTCCTTTATGTCGGTGTTAAAAATAACTAACTAGAAGAGAAGAAGGAGAGCGAGGCTGTCAGCTCTCTGTGAAGCAGCCCGCTATGGGGTCTGACACAGAATGGAAACCGGAAAGCCAGGGCCGTGGAGCCCTTGAGAGGGAAACGCACTCGGGCTCTGTTCATTCCGCACCCTGCCCAAGGGTGTTGACAGCCATTGCCTGTGAGAGCCTAACGGCTCCACACGAGCCGTGTGAAAGCCACTCGCACAGAAAGATTGGGGAACTCCAAGTCAGTTTCAGTGGATTTGATATGGGCGGGTCTGAAGAATCCAGTGAGCTGTCTGAGACCAGAAGCTAAGTGTTACTTGTTACCCCCAACCAGTTTGGAAGATAGAAAGTAATAGGCAGTGTCTGCTGAACCCTCTTACAATTAGGACCCAGGAAATTGAATTCATCTGAAAATAAAGGTTATATCTAAGGAAGCGATTATATGTCAACAAATAATGTTTTGGAAAAGACAAGGCCACAGAGCAGACACAGATTGGGGTTCCAGGGAATAAGGTGAGAGGTGGAGTTGACTGTGAGAGGTGATGGAGCTGTCTTGTGTCCTGTGATGTCAGCACACTGTGCATTTGGCAAAACTCCTCTCTCTTTTTAAATCTCTCCTTGTAAGTTTATTCACTAATTTTCATTTTTATTTGAAAGACAGCATAAGATAGAGAGAGAGAGAGAGAGAGAGAGAGGGAAATTTTCTGTTGGTTCACATGCTCAATGCTTGCCACAGCCAGGGCTAGGCCAGGTGTGAGGCAGGAGCCCAGAACTCCATGCAGGTCTCCGAAGTGGGTGGCAGAGAGCCAAGCACTTGAGCCATCCCTGTGCCTCGCGGGGTGTACAGTGGCAGGAAGCTGGATCAGAAGCAGAGTGGCCAGGACTTGCAACAGTCACACTGATACAGAATATGGGGCCCTCAGCAGTGCCGTAACAGCCGGGCTCAACACCTGCCCCCCAATTTCCATCTCTTGACATGGTTTCTGGCTCAAGGCAAGTAGAGGAAAGAAAGACACAGAGGGAAACTGCTCTGTGTCCCAAGGCTTATATACTCTGTTTGTTCTGAAAATAAATTTCTAATGTAAAAAAAGAAAAACACACTTTCCTGGCATGGTCTCCTACCTTGAAAAAATGAAGAGTAGAGTGACAGTTGCGGGCCAGACTGTGAATGCACTCTGGTGAGTGGGATGAATTTATCGTTATTTCTCACATAGTCACTGGGTGCTCTTGGGAAGGCTGGATGAACACACACGTGTTACTGTGGAGACACCTGGAGTGCCAGGTGACTCACTGGTTACACAGAGCTGAATGCAATCCTGGGGGCTTGTGCACTTGGTTAAGTGAGCAGAGGAGATGTGGTTGGTCCGTCCTGGGTGCCGGTTACCAACATGTACGTGTTCCAACTTCCTCATACACGTCCCTGAGGAACTCCTGAAGTGGATCAGTCCAGGTGAGGGGAAAAACGAGACACAACAGGTCTGCACTTACCAGGGTTAATGAAGTCTTGAGCTCGAAAGACGATCAAAGCAAAAAGACCATGAGAGAGAACACAGTTGGTGCTAACGCTGAATCCGCATGCTAATGTAAAAGAAAATAACTACAGGTGGTTTTTCAAGTTGCAGAAACTGCCCAACCCGTCCAAGTTTCCCCACTCCCTTTCTGCTGCATACCTGTCTCTGACAAGAAAATTGCTAGACTTAATCCGAAATAAAGCAATTACCAGGCGCTGGTGTGTCATATTTATAGTCTGCTCTCAGTAACAGGAATGAGTGGCTAGCCGCCTTGAGAATCCACTCAGAATTGCTCCCTTAAATGTTGTAAGAAATTGCCAGGGCCCCAGAGTAACACATGGGCCTCTCTTGTCTTAAATGACTCCATTTGTCCAAGCAGCGAGTGAGTGTGGATGCTGATGTCATCTTGCCATCAGCCACGTCACCCCGAGACTCCCACAAGACCATCAGGTACAGGAATTGTTTCTGCAGGTCCGAATTCTTTCAAGTGACCTCGGAGTCCCTCTGCGGCTGTGTCCAGCGTGGCCTCCAGCGGGAGCCTTTGGCCCAGGTGGATTTGGTTGCATGAGATGCAGTATCTGTGTCTGTGGTTTTGGTCCCCCTCTCCCCCTCCTTCTCTTGGCGACTTCAGCCAGGCCAGTGGCGGTAGCTGTCATCTAACTCCCCAGGTTACGTCTAGGAGGGGACGTCCAAAAATGGAAAGTGGAATGAAAAGGTGCTCGTTTTAGTGCAAAAAAAGTTGAAATTCATACATAGGAAGGCCCTTCAAAATGTCCATGGAAATATGTATTTTAAATAAAATTTATATAAAATATTTAAATAAAGTATTTAAAATTTTTTTTTAATCTTTGCATCAGGGGCAGTTGTGTGGTGTGATGCTTAAGTCTCCACTTGGGACACATGCATCCCCTAAGGGAGGTCTGGGCTCTCGGCTTTGGCCTGGCCCAGCCCTGGCTGTTGCAGGCATTTGGAAAGTGAATGAGCAGATTAAATATTTCTGTTTCTCTCACTGTCTCTCTTTTTCCTCTCTGTCTCTGCTTTTCAAATAAAATGAAAATAGGGAATTTTTAAATTTCACCAAAATAAATCTTCTATTTCCATTTTTCGTGAACTTTTTAAAAAAGATTTACTTATTGACTTAAAAGGCAGATTGGAGAAAGAGAGAGACATACAGAGATCTTCCATCTGCTGGTTCACTCCCCCAGTGGCTGCAAAGGCAAGGGCTTACTAATCCGAAGCCTGGAGTCAGGAGTTTCTTCCAGGTCTCCTTTGTGGTTAGAATGCCCCACACACTTGGGCCATCTTCTGCTGCTTTCCCAGGTGCATTAGCTGGGACCTGCTTCAGAAGTAGAACAGCTAGGTCTCAAACCAGTTCCTTTATGAGATGCCAGCATCGTAGGTAGAGGCTTTAACCTGCTATGCCACGGTGCCAGCCCCCATGAACTTTCCCAAGTACCCTTGTCTACTTCTCTCCTGAATTCCAAATGCATGTTCCTAGTTTCCTACTTGACACCTCCCTGAGATGTCCGGTGCCTTGCTGTTCAAGGTGTGGTCCTCAGATTGGCATCGCATCACCTGGAAGCTTGTTAGAAATGCCTGGACTCTGACTTAGACCAGCTGAACCAGAATCTGCAGCTTAACAAGATCCCCAGATTCCTATGCACATTAAAGTTTGAGGAGCACCGGCTGTCTCGCGATTGGGGATTTAGCCTACTCAGCCCTTACGATGTTATTTATTTTGCGCCATGGTTCTGTCTGATTATAAACCCTGCATGATCAAACCCATGGCTCATTCCACTTTATACTTCTAGCAGCTGGCAGAGGCGATGGCAACAGAGTAAATATACACAATGTGTCCAATTATGCCAAATGCGAATGAGCAGTTCTGCAGGCAGACCTCGGCCTTTGGGGCTCAGAGGGGGAAAGGTGCCTGACTCGTGTTGGCGGCCTTCATGGCAGAGGCATCTCTGGGAACCCTTGTGGCCTGGGGAGCCTGCAGGTAGTGCTTGGTGCCTGGTTCTGGGAGGAACCGGGTGCTGTCTTAGGGCGTCAGTAAAGTGACGCTTCTGGAAGAAGGTAACCACTCAGTGATGCTGCAACAGTGTCGCCTGTCTCTGCTCCTTCCAAGTTTGAATTCGTCCCAGGAGTCAATTATAGTTGCTGCCCCATTTGTCCTGCTGCACCCTGGACATCTCTGTGATAACTGGAGCATGTCTGGAGGCTTTCCCTTCAAATGTGTGTTTACCAGCATCAGCCCGGGCTTGTGCCAGACCACGCTGGGTCTGGACGGCAACAGATGAACATTTGTGGCATTTCCTATTTCATTTCCCAGTTTTTTTCTTGTATCTGATCTTCATGTAAGAGGATTGCACAGGACCCGCCGGATTTCTGGAAATCAGTGGGCAGTAAAGTGGCCTCACAGACAATCTCAGAATGGTCCACATTTACATCAGGAGTTGAACGGGAAAGGGAGGGTTGTGCATAGGGCCTGCCGTGGTCCAACAAGGTCCAAAGGTGGGGTTTCAGGCCTTGGTGCCCTGGGGCAGAGACCCAGTCGCTGGATGATCTGCTGCTGCTGCGGGCCGTGTTCCCGTGGAAGTGGCATTGGCGAGATTTTAAGAGTGTGTGCCTCACCTGTGCTCATTGGCCATACAACTAAGCCTCCCCCCAAAACATCATCATCCCTCTTTACTTCCCAGTTTATCCTCTGTGGCTAGTATTTCACGTCAGAGCAGTCTCCCAACCGTGCCTGGTGACCAGAGTGCCTTGGGGAGCAGGCTCAACAGCTATGTTCCCGAGACCCACCCCGAGCCTGGTTGGGATTTCCAGGGGTCTACTGGGGAGGGATGGCTTGAAATCTGCTTTCCCACTGGTTCTTCACCATGTCGCCTCCTACTGAGTGTTTGTTTCTGTGTTTTGCATGAGGCAAAGCAGCAAAGCTCCTCTGTTCCGGTTCATTCATCCACTCCAGACCTGCTGGGCACTGAGTCCTGTGCTGTGCAGAAAGACAAAGAGGAGTCCGGCCAAGTGCCTGCCTCCAGGCCCTCCCTGGGTGGGGGGATCACGCAGAGTGCAATCACAGGGCGAGGCCTGGGCAGGAATGACTCGAAGCTCCAACCCCACACTGCCATCTGCTTGGACGAAATGCAAGTCCTCCACAGTTAAAAATACTCTCTCCCGGCCCCACCAAATACTCATTCCATATGAAAATGAGATTGTGTGTGTGTGTGTGTGTGTGTGTATTTAAGATACAAGCAGAAGGCCAGCGCCGCGGCTCACTAGGCTAATCCTCCACCTTGCGGCGCCGGCACACCGGGTTCTAGTCCCACTCGGGGCACCGGATTCTGTCCCGGTTGCCCCTCTTCCAGGCCAGCTCTCTGCTGTGGCCAGGGAGTGCAGTGGAGGATGGCCCAAGTCCTTGGGCCCTGCACCCCATGGGAGACCAGGATAAGTACCTGGCTCCTGCCATCGGATCAGCGGGGTGCGCCAGCTGCAGCGCGCCCGCCGCGGCGGCCATTGGAGGGTGAACCAACGGCAAAAGGAAGACCTTTCTCTCTGTCTCTCTCTCTCACTGTCCACTCTGCCTGTCAAAAAAAAAAAAAAAAAAAAGATACAAGCAGAAGAAGACTGACGTTTGCACAGGACCTAGGAAAAAGTTGGTGCTAAATAAATATTTGCTGACCACATTACTGCATAGGAATTCCCACAAGCTGCGTTACCCAAGAGCATCTGCCTCTGTCGCCTCCCTGAGACCCGAGCTGCAGTGCAGTGAGCTGTGACGCACTGGGACTTTCCCATGAGCCACTTTGTCATTGTACCTTCACGGCAGCAGTGGGGAGCTGCCCTTACTCAGGACCTCTGCTCCTTTTGCTGGGTCCTTGCTCTCCCTTCTTCCCTTCCCAAAACAAGCTCTGTAATATGAATGTTATTTTGTTCCGAACAGGACGGAGCGGCTGCACCAGGCTTCCACCAGGGCAATTGACCTTGACTCCACAGAGCTTGATGCTGCATCTTTTTTAGGCACAGTTTTAATTTTCCTGGAAAGAGTTTCTAATTTGCTCTGGAGGGACTGTGGGTTGGAAGCCTTCTTGACAAAAATAAATATGTAAATAGTAACCCAGCCTGATGCTGGTTTCTCTACTATCTGCACTACCATATAAAGAACCCCAAGTGAACCGGAAGTGGACACAACAGTGCTATTTGTGTCCTGTCTTGTTCTCCCAATTTTTCTACACGAGTGTTTTCAAATGTCATGATTGTAGATCAGAGAAGTTAAAAAGGGGCATGCATGACCCCATGGTCAGTCTTCTAGAAGGTGATTTGTAGGTAAGGCTGTTTTCTCATCAAAGGCTTCTCTATACCGCTCAAAGAATCTGGCCGTGTGACTTCTGAGTTTCATGAACCGGTGTGTCTGCAGCATGAATCACCACTTCATCCTGGTGACCTGGCTGTGTAGGAGCTCGTGAGAAAGTTGCCTTCGTCTGGGAGCTCTCACGATGACCATCAGAGTGGCAGCCACACTGCCATCAGGTTTCTCACCCAGCTGCTGCTGATGTCTTAGGGTTCCCCCAAAGAAACTGGACCTTCCAACAAGACTAACAGCTATGGGGCCACCATATTTAGCCCCGTGTTTTTGAATCGCATCAACAACACAAAACTTCGAACAAAAATCAGTTGTGGTGGATGAAATGTTAATGATGAGATGGTAGCAGCTGACGGTGGTTAAATGTGGCCAGCACCGTGCTAACTGCTGTAGGTGCAGTATAACATGACATCTCGCAGAGATGACATTGTCCAGAGGAAACCAGACTCACCGGAGCGTGGGTCCACAGGCATAAAATTCCAGAACAAGCAAAATTACCCTGCCCTGATAAAAGTTGGCTACAGATGGTTCTGCAAAGCTCCCAGAATTCTCTAGAATTATTCGGAGCGCCCAAGAATGGCAGGTGGCTGCTGATTGCATTTGAAGGAAAGGTTTGATCTGAAACAAGACAAAAGGAGTACACCAACAGGCGGCAGGGCAGCCGGTACCTCCACAGAGCCTGCTGCCACTTCCTTTTCTCATCTGTTCCCTTTTCTTGCCCCGGCGGTGCTATCGTGTACCTGGGGCAACTGGTTTTTAATTGATTTTTTAATAAAGGTCTTTCTTGCTCTCTTTCACTCTGATTAAGAACCACAGCATGATCTCATCAGGCCTGGACAGGTATTGATGGGCTGGCGTGCCATGGGGCCAATAAAGAGTGGGACCCAGGGTTTCTTCGTGAGACATAAAAACTCCCTGGTGAAAGAGGCAGGAGGTAGAGCGCCGTATAAACATCACGGTAGAAACAGTGGTGTTTGCTGTGCATGGCTGATGTCAGGGATTTCATTAACACTCAAAAACAGGCAATGGGGAGGTCAGGAGGAAGGCACGGGGGCGGCCGCTGCTAACCAGAGTGCTGTAGGGCTCCAGATCTTTCTAGAAATGTGGCCAAAATCCAATCAAATGCTCCTGATGAGTAGGAACGGGAGAACTCAATTCAGTTCATTTACGCGTCTTTCCCCTTGCCTTTCCCCCAGTCGCTACTTACAATGTTTCAGAAGGGCTGAGATACTGAAAGGCAGAAGGACGTTGGGATTTGTTTTGTTTTACTCGTGACATCTTTAAATTCAGTGCGATCCTCTCCACTTGGTGGATTAGTGAAGGGAAGAGGGATCCGGGTTCTCGGAGAGAAATGGTTTGAGCCTTTGCAGCTGCAGACACTGATGGCATTCCACGTAGGTTCGGTGGCGAGCAGGAAAAAACCTGTCCCCGAGTAGCAGAAAGGCTGCAGCCTGGCCATGGGTTGACCGTCTGACTTTGGAGTCCAGAAAACCAGCAGGCCAAGGGCAGTAGAGATTTTGAATTTTTTTTCTCTCTCTCTCTCAGATTAAATACGTGGTTGCTGTGGGATAGGACGTGTCTAGTCCTATCTTAGAGCAGTAGGAGACAGAAAACATTGATAACCACCATTGCCTTCCGGGAAGACTATGATGCCCATGACACAAACTGTACAGGGAATCAAACACCCCATTCTCACCAGCCCTCGGCCTTCAGAGAAGCAAATTGGCAGTTGCACTTCCAAAGAGAACTTTCGAAAGGACTAAACGTGCTTTACATGTTAGCAATCAGCTGAGAAAATCCCTTGAGAGACAACAGAATGCTGTTTCCTTGCTAAGTTTGTCTCTGCCTTCTCGCTCTCCATTGACTGCATTGCCTTTAGGGGATTGTGTGTTAAGCAGGTAGAAACAAGTGCCTGTGGAATTTGAATTATTGCCGTTCACGTAACTCCATTTGGACCTCCAGGCCAGGCTGATAAGGCATGGGAAGCTCAGGATTGGTGTGTGTGTGTGTGTGTGTGTGCACCTGCGAAATTGCAGCTGTGCTGTGTGTTCACCTTGAGGAGTGTGGGTGTTAGGCACAATCGGTTGTCATGGTGGAGAGAGTCTATGTACAGTATCGTCTCATTCATTCATTTTGCAAGTGGTCATTATCTTTCACCCTCCTGAGGTTTGTTTCCCACTGACGTTTCACTCCTTCAAGGTTTGATTGTGTTTTGCAACTAGAAGGCCAGATGAGCTGTGAGAATATCTTCCAAGTGGAAGGACCTAGAATGGCTCAGGCTCCCAGAGGCATCATGATCTGTAATAGAGAGAAGCCAGCGACCGAAATCTGATCTAAGTCTTTCTCCTCTGATGTTAACATTTAATATGTGTTTCCTGAATACATTCAGAGAGGACTAATGTGCAAATAAGAAATAAAATAAAAACACCATCACTCCTCCCAGATCAGTGACTGCCCACGGGCATCTGTGTGCCCACTTCGCTGTACACCTGCTAAGGGTTTGTACTGAATTGTAAGTGAGATGCAGGTGAATGAGCAGTTTTGGGCCCTGCGTATTTATTTCTTACAACCTGAGCACCAATTCCTTGGATAGCATTTGGATACAGGTGACAGTGAGGAGCTGCTTTCCTTTTCTCTAGGTCAGCGAACACAGGCCTTTGGGTGTCTGTGGTCTGTTGTCCTTTCTGGGCATAGTTAGCAATAGCCATTAATATGTGCTAGCCATTGTTATGTGCTAGGCATTTCAATAGAATACCCCCCCACCCTGTACTCTTTGACAAAAACAGCCCTGTGAGGCCCATTTCATAGACCAGGAGGGTAAGAGCAAAGAGCTAGTGTGTAGAAACCCCAGGCTGGACTCCAGGCATGCTAACTGTGTGACCATAAGCATTGCACCCCCACCGCTACTTGGAAACGTGTCCAGATGTGTCAGAGGCAGACAGGACCCCCTGGCCTCGAACCCAGGTGCAGAGAGGGCAGACAGCTTGGCTATCAGCGGGGCCGGTCCTTTCGATTTTGGGCGAGGAAGGTGGGGCGGGGCTCCCGAGTCACTGAGGGTGCTCCTTCCACTCGGCCACACGGCCTCCCTGCCTTCCCACTGTATTTTTCCTTTTCGAAGCCCTGTGACTTGAGTGTTTGGGGACATGAAAGATTAATAGCCTCAGTCTGGAAGGCTGACTGTGGGCAGGCCTTGTGAGAGCGTTTCCCACACTTCGGTGCCAACAGGTCTCGGGCCTGCGCTGCACACCCCTGTTACCCCTGTTATTCTTTCTGGCTGTGCGCCTCCCTGGAGTCACAAGAGCCACCGTGACAAACGGAGCCGTGGTTTGGAGAGAAAGACCCACGGGACGCCGCTCCCTGCACGTCAAGGAGCCGGCTCCGCATGTCTTTACCTTCCCTCTAAAAGTCGTGTCAAAGCGGAGACATGCTGGAAACCTACCAAGCTGACACTTTAATCTCTGTAACTAAATCCATCAGTGAAATAGTAATGCTGCCCACATTATTTTTCCTTTCGTAGTCAGTGATTAGCAGCTAGAAGGTTTGTCTCCAGGAATTAACTTCCCTGAGGACCTAATTCAAGTGCCCCGGAGTTCACGGAGAAAGGCAGGGGAGGCCTGTCCCTGGATCCAGGAGCGGGGCCTGCTGGTGGGTGGCACAGTGAGCCTGAACATGTGGCTTCTCCCGTCCGAACCCATCCTGGAGCAACCAAAAAGGAGGCTCAGCCTACAGAGACTCCACCTCACTTCCAAACGCTTCCAAGGTCATTGTCCGCCTCGGTCAAACAGAGCCCAGGCTTGCCTAGTTTTCGTTGAATTTGCACATTGATCCATTTACTTAAGAATCCTTTGAAAGTGTCCGGCCAGTGCCCATTCCTGGGGAGAGAGAGGCTGACAAATGGACGCGTCGCCAATTCAGTCCTGGGGTACTAAGGGCCACCAAGGGAAAACCGAGGGAGATGTGAGAGCGTGTGCTGGCCACTGGGAGGAAGCAGCACGTAGCTGGGATCTAGAGAATGTATCAGCAGCAGTCAGGTGCTGGGAGAAGCGAGTTTTCCAGGCAGAGAGAACAGAGTGGATGACCCTGGGCTGGGCAGGGTGCTGAGCCATCCAACACAATGAAAGAGGCCCCATCAGGGAAGGGAAGTGTTCTCCTCCTGTCACTAGAAAAAAAAATACACACTCCTTCCCTGATCATGGCACGAGCCCCACCTAAATCAGCATCCTCGCGTGACTCCATCTGCCCTGCCCTCTGTCTCTGGCTCCAGCATGCCACTTCCTTTAGCCTCAAGGACTTGCAGGTGCTAAAACTCTTCCTTTCGCTGTCACAGCACTGGATACCTCCTCACACTGGAGTTGGCTTTGCTGTGCCTCTCCGCCAAGACCTTTCCTGTGACCCCGTCTCAGGGTCAGCTCTTCCCAGCCGGTGAGTGAGTGTCTCTCGCCAAGCCTCTTCATTTCCACCCTAGCACTTGTCACGGGCATGGGTATTCTGTTTACTTGTTTGTTCCCCTAGGGCAGGTGCCATACCTGTCTCAGTCTCCTTTCTAACCATCTGGGGTGTGTAGGAGGCTGGAGTAGACAAAAAAGATGAGGAGCTGTGCAGAGCTGCCTGGGAGGAAGCTCAGGAGCAGGGAATCTTATCTCCATGTGATGCATGTGGGACATCCACGGGAAGGGGAACAGGTGGGAAATGAGATGACGTGGGGAAGCCACTAGGGGGCGACTGCAGTGGTCCACTTGGGAGACAGGAGTGGCCTGGACTGCGACCATAGAGGAAAGACGCACACGGGGATTGGACTCATGGGGTATTTAGGTGGGGAAGGTCCATCAGACCTGGTGATGGGTTGGAAGCAGGAGAGATGTGGAAGGAGGTGTCAGAGGACGCTAGGTTTCTGCATGAATGGATCCCTTTCCCACGGTGGAAAGCACTAGAGAGAAGTGAGTTTGTAGAAAGAAGAGGGGGTTTAGTCTAGGATATTTTGAGTTGCAGGTGCTTATGGGATTTTTCCAGGAGGACACATGGGTCTGGGTTCAGAAGGGAAGACAGGGCTGGAAGGCATGCATTAGTGGGCATGTCAGGAGGCAGAGGTAGGCCTGTCTCCAAGGATCCAAGAGGACCAACAACCTCCCCGTGAGATCCTGACAGGGAGGCCTGGCGGGTGAGTGAGGGGAGGGGGTGGGGTTCATGACAAGGGACTTGAGGATGAAGGAGCTGGTTGGGGCTGAGCGGGACGGTTCTGGGAGGTCCTGGTCCGGTTGAGAGGGGGATCCAGGGTGTGGAGCAGACTGGGGAACAATGCTGGCCGCGGCTTGCAAGCTAACCCGAGCGATCACGGAGGGAAGGGGAATTTGAGACAAGGGCAAATAGATGGCTTTCAGAAGTGTCAGGGTTCAAAGCTGGTTTCCTGGATGTCCACTGGAGGCGTCCCCGGGAAGCTGGACAGCCACGGTGTGGGTGTGCGAGTCTGGCTTCCCTGCACACTGCGACAGCTTTGGACCCACAGTCGTGCGCTCTGGGCCAGGGGGGCTTCACCTCACTCGGATCTGCTCTTCACGGACCCACTGCTGGCTGGGTTTTGATTTTTAGCTGAAGTCACTGCACAGGATCCGCACACTTCATTGTGTTTCAATCGTTTTAAAATGGTGAGAACCATGCGAACGGGTTACAGAAAATTTAGGTCACTGCGAAGAAAAATGTCCCCAAATTCCATCACCAGGTCACAAAGTACTGACATTCAACAGTGCTCTGTTCCTTCCACTTGTTACAGGGATTTCTCCATTTTACCAGCTGAGTTTTATCTCCTAGGTAGCATGTCACATTCCAAGCATTTCCCAGGAACCTCTAAAGTGTTCCTGCCACTTTGAGGTTTTCTGTTTTGCAAGCAATACATACTTGAGTGGATTCATTAGGGAATACAATTACAGGAGTCACAAGGTCATCTTCCTCTGACACTCTGCCACCACACCCCGGTCCCCAGACATCCAGTGCCCGTGGCCCAGCATGCATCTGTCCACACATCTGAGCATTTGCAAGCACAAGGGAACAGATATACACAGACCTTTTTGTTACGCAAAAGACACCCAAAGCTTTTGCTCTTGATTGGCTGCTTCCCAGGCATGACCTCAAGCCAGCAAACATGAAGCTGTTTCGCCTTTGTTCAAGACTGCATAGTACTCCACTCCGTAGACATGACCTGGTGCATCCAGCCAGACCCCAGTCATACCTCTTCCTATAGAAAGGCTGTGGGAGCGGTTCAGCCACACACACAGCATTCTGCACCTGTCAAAGCATTGCTCTAGATTACAGGCATTAGAACTCCTGGGTGAGAGGGGATGTGCATGTTAAAATTTGATAGATTCAAGGGGACTTGGAAAAGTTCATGGCAAATGTGCATCTTTTCATTCTATTTTTGAAGCCCCTTTGATGATCAAATTCCTATCAATACCCATTGACACCTGACTGACAGTTCTGCTTTCTTCACACCCCTGTCTGGTCCTCGGATGTTGGTCCCCAGGTGACTGTCATTCAAATGGGTGTTTCTTCCACAGTGAGCTAAGTGCACATGACACTCGTAGGCTTACCAGAGATACTGCATTTTCTGTGAACGGCTTTTCCTCAGCGGTTCTTCCTTTATGGTATTTGCTGTTGTTGATTTGTAAGTGTTTGGTGTTTACTAAAGGAATTAACTCAGGGCCAGCTCTGATGTGGCAGGTTGGGCCACTGCTTGTGGTGCCGGCATCCCATTGGAGTGCTGGTTTGAATCCTGGCTGCTCTACTTCTGATCCAGCTCCCTGCTAGTGCGCTTGGGATAGCAACAGGATAGCCCAAGTGCCTGGGCCCCTGCACCCACGTGGGAGACCCAGGGGAGCCTCTTGGATTTGGCTTGGTCCCTTCCTTGCTGTTGAGGCCACTTGGAGAGTGAGGCAGGGGAAGCAAGCTCGCTCGCTCTCTCTCTCCCCCTCTCTCCTCTCCCTCTCTTTCTCCTCTCTCTCTGTAACTCTCACTTTGAAATGAATGAATTTTTTTAAAAAAACGGAAAAGAAATTAACTCTTTGTGTATGTGTCATAAAGATTTTGTCCAGATCTGTTTCCAGAGTCTGTTTATGCCTTTCACCTCTCTTCCGGAAATTAAAATATTCTCGCCAAAAAATTTTACATGTTTTTTCTTTATAGTCTTTTCTCAAAGTTTGTAGAATATTTTTAGCACTTGGATATGCTATGATTTGTTTTACCATTTCTAAAGATAGATACAAATATTACTGGAGTGAAAAACGTTGTCCATATTTTTTTCCCCATATTTTGGGTCAGAATACATTCTTTAAGTGGGGGTACTGGATCACGCCTTTAGAAAGTAGACTGGCAAGTAATTTTACCAAAGGAAACCTGCTAGCAAATGGTGAGAATACCAAAAAAACATCTTTCTGCATTTCCAAAAAACTGATACCTTCACATTGGAAATTATCTTTGGCATCAACAGATGGTCTTTGAATTTATTGGGTAAGTAGGGGAGAGACAAAAACAGCGGAAGGAAGACAGAGTGGGTGGTGCAGGCATCAGGTGCCATTAAGTGTAAGAAAACACAGGAGCTGAGTGGCCTTTGGTTGGTGCAGTCCCACCCCCGCCCTGCCCCCACTCCCTCCAGCCTCCCCCGCCCCCACCTCAGCCAGCCCCTGCGGAACAGGTGGGCTCCTCTCCTCCTGCGTCCAAGAGATCTTTTCACGTCCTGAAATATAAAATCCTCCTAAAACGGGGTCTTAGGGTTGGGGGCTTGTTGCAGTTGTGAAATAGTGGAAACAAATTAATGGGCTCCTCCCAGCCGGGGCCGGTGGGGTCTTGGGGTGGAGCGGGAGATCGCACTCACCTGACAGTGTTTTGTGCGCTGGCTTACCGGTTGCTCCCGATGAACTCAATCCACACAAGCAGACGGTCTCTGCTGCAGGCTAAAGTGTGTCCCTTTGAGTTTGTATGTTAAAGTCTTAGTCCCCAGTACCTGAGAAAGGGTCTGTATTAGGAGATAGGGTTTAAGGGGCTGCTGATGGTTCAATGGGGTTGCCGGGTGGGTCCTCATCTCGACTGACTGGTGTGTGTGTGAGAAGAGGGGAGTGGGCTGCAAACATGGCCCCCCACCCCCACCCCGGGGAAATTGTGGCGATGGAGAAGGCGGTCATCTGCTGGCCGCGGAGGGTGACCTCAGATGAAACCAACCCTGACCCTGGGCTTCTGTCTGCAGCGAGGGGAGGAAATCAGGGTCTGTATTGAAGCCATGCAGCGTGCGGGACTTTGTTAGGGTGGAGAGAACACCCCACAATGAAAGAGTAGCGTAAGGAACCCCATGTGTCCGTCACCCAGATTCAACATGTCTCAATAACTTGCTCAGAGGTCATTTATAACCTCTGACTCTTCTAAAACAAACTCCATTTTGCTGACTCATGTTTGAGTAGGCACCTACCTCGATTTGAGAACAGTTTCTAGAAGACTCCGTGGGCCATTCTCTTACCTAACAAAACTAAAAATAATTCCTTTAAAATTTTGTTTTGTTTTTCTTTTGATCTGATGCATGGAGATTGTACCTCCTTCTGCTATGGATCAGCCAGGCCATTGCAATGCTGCAGTCATCTCACAGGTGGTGTTTGTTTACAGATAGTCTGAATCCAAATCCAGTTTGTGTTTGATTATTCTTAACAAGTGTCGTTTGTTCCAAAACAGGCCTTGTTCTCTGCTCTTTTTTGTGGTATTCGCTCATGGGGGGAGGTGGGAAGAATGGATTGTCTGTGCTGCAGAACATCTCTCGTTCTGATTCACTTCATTATTTCTCCATGGCGTGGCTTCACTTGTTCTTCTCTCCCCTTTATTTTCATAATTTGGTCCTTACCATTAGACGCTCAGTTAGATTCAGGTTCAGTATTTTACACGCGAATATTTCATTTGGGATTTGCATTTCAAAATGCTGAAATAACAAAGAATTTTCTATTTAAAATGCACTAAACCATGTACAACGTGCCCTGGATAACTAGTGGAGACAGTCAGATGTTGCTTATCAAATACCCAAAGAAGAGAAATGGAAGAAACATGAGAAGTATGCAAAGGTTACTACACTGACTACAGATCTGTCCCACAGTGGAACTTCCTGACCTAGGGTGTAACAGCAGGGTGGTGGGCAGCTCTGCAGAGCCCACTCTGCTAGATCTCTCTGGGGTTCCCTTTGCGGCAGCCCTGGGCTGTTGGGAGTGGCTGCTTCCCCGCAGTCTCAGGGCTTCCAGAGTGCTCCCCAGCCTCTGCCCTGTGCATCTGGGCTTTTTTGAAACATTGTTTATAAAAAGCAGAAGACTGCAGCCCTCTGTCAGCTCCTGCGACACCATCTTAGAGCAAGATACAAAAAGGATGTGTTGAGTAGCCGCCCTATGATGGGTGAGTAGCGTGCCCTATGATGCTTACTACGCACTTGCATTGATGGGAAGCCATGAACTTGGGAGAGGAAATGGGAGGACTGCTGTGGAGAAGAGACTTGCTTCTCCTTGTAGACTTCTCCTGTGCTGTTTGCATCTTCAGCTGTGTGTAAATTATTTCCTCAGAAATTTAATTGTTAACTTCGTGAATGCTTTGGGGCTTGGGAGGGTGAGTGGCCGTCATGGGTACACTGGAGCTGAGCCAGTCATCCCTGGTGCTGCCTGTGTTTGTCCAGCCCAGGAGGTGACAGCCAGCAGCGGAATTTTGCCTTGAGACCGTGTTCAGCTTGCATTTGACTCCTTTGAAGAGGGAAACCAAACAGACTTGCGGAACACTTGTCACTGATCCGGTGTGTTCTGTGTTTCAAAAGATTTTAACTCACAAATGAACCATTCTCTGGCCTGACAGTCTCCACTTTGAGAAACTAAAACAAGTAGCTTGTACTAGGGGAGAAAAAAAAAAGGTATAAATTATGCTTACTTCTGATCAAACATGTAGTGCCAAGTCTGGAAGAGAGAAAAAAAAGAAGCTTCCAAAATAGAGTGTGTGAGTGTTTGCACAGGACATGCCATGTCCTGTACCCTGCAGGGCACAAGGGAAGGAGGCCTATTAATAGATTGAGAAAACAGTACCAGGGGCCGCAAGAGCCTGGTCATTTGCAGATATGAGAATGAGCTGTTGCCTTTATCATTTTAGAGCTGTTAAAATACCTGCCAGCAAGACTTCTTTTGTGTGTGTGTGTGTGTGTGTGTTTCCATGACACTGTGTGTGGAAAACATTTTCAAACAAAATGTAAAAACCATTGAAAAAAACCTGAAGCCCGAGCTATGAGGTTTGATGGAGCCACTGGGTGCTCGATGGACGCCCAAGCTCCCAGGCTGGGAGGAAGCCCAGCTACAGAGGTAACCTCACTGGGGGCAAGCTTTCCGTCAGCCCAGCTCATGGATAGCAGGAGGAACATGCAGCAGGTAGGCCCCAAATACCGTCGGCCGTCTGCAGCCATAGAGTGAATCAACCATGGACAAAGGGTATCACGAGGAGAAAGTGCACCTGCGCTGAGTGTGTACAGACTTCTCTCTCCCATCACTGTTTCCTGAATGGTACAATATACCAACTATTGGCCTAGCATTTATGATGTGCTAGGTATTATTAGTAATGCAGAGATGATTGTAAATATACCACCAGATGTGTGTGGGTTGTATGTATCTGCCAGTTTATGGGAGGGAGTTGAGCATCTGTGGAGTTTTGTAGCCATGGCGAACCTGGAGCCAATCCCCCGTGGATCCTGCAGGGCTGGTGTGGTTGTCATAGAGTTCATCCACCAGGGCCCCGAATCCCACCCACCAGGGCCCCGAATCCCACCCATCCGGGTCACAGGAACATGCAGCCTCCGCAGGAGATGCTCCTGCTTCTGGAATCCGTGTGGTTCCAGGTACCGCAGCTTCCCTTACCCTGGGGGGCTGAGCGCCTCCTAGTCTGGCTCTTTCTTCCCACCCCTGAGCCCATCCTGTACTTAGCCTAAGCAGGTGAATGCTATTGTGGAACTGGGCAACCTTCTGCCAAGTGTTTGTCCCCCTAGCCAATCAGTTCCCTCATATGGCCCTCTAGATTAAAGAACTGACAGCAGGTGTGGCAGAATGCTGTGAGATAAGCATAGTCCTAGCTGAAGCCTCTTGGGATGGCAAGCAGAGTGGGTGTGAGTCTCCCTGCTGTCCTCTGGGAGCTGTGAACTGGGCTAAAGGCAGAACAGGCCTCCCCCCAGGGCCCCGGCATCCAGCATGAAAACTAGCACATAGAGCAGTAAGTGCGTGGGCGATTGGAGCCTGAGCCGAGGTCTGCAGCCCAAGTGGCTCACCTGGGGAGGTGAGGGCAGCGCCTCGGGAAGACGCATCTTTCTGAACACAAGCTTAAAATTAAGCTTCCTGGTAGGCAGTAAGGGAAGAGCATTTGGGCAAAGTCACATTAGCAGCTGGTGGGCAGTCCCGGCACACTGGCAGCGCTGGCATCATCTTGATGCGTTTGCTACCTTTGAGAACCTAGGGCAACCGCAGGAGAGCTCTGGTCTGTGCACAGTGTGTTCCGTCACCAGGGCTGCCCCCGCAGTTGGAGAGGGAGCAGAGATCCTGGGCCCTCCCCCTTTGTTCTGGCATGGCCGACGCTCCTTTTTTTCTCTACCGTCTCCTGCTTCATTTCTTCCTGAGAGTAACCGGACACATTGTGGGGTGTTGGTTAGGGCAGAGGTGCTAGGAGACAGCACCTCTGTGCATGAAATAATTCTCATCTCTTTCCTGACCCTCAGACATGCCAGCCATCCCCTGCCCAGGTGCTCCCAAGTACAGAGTGCTGTGCAGGGACCATGCCACGTGATTGGAAGGTGCTCCCAGCTAAGCCCTCTCCAAGCCCCTGGTTCTACAACAGGAGCCAGACCGCCAAGGTGCAGCCCATTAAATGATGTCTGGATGCTTGATGTTCTGGACAAGAGAAACTCTACCCTCTTGCTTGAAAGATGCCTACATTTGGCATCATGATACATGATGACATTGGTTTTACTTATTATTTTTTATTTATTTGTGACTGAGACAGTTAAGTTTTATTGGAAGTCATTGCTGGCATTGAAGTTGGATTGCAGAAAATTGGACTGCATTGTTTTTATCACGGTGGGATGATTTGCCGTGATTGACATGCGTCAGTCAATCATTTTTTCCCAGATGTCTGTCTGGAGGCGTTTCAGCACTCTGAACACCTGCTGGACGGGATGCAGGCTGCCTGGGACTCAGAAGGAGCCAGGGGATTCTTGACTGAAGTCAGGGGGACAGTCCTGCCGTCGAGGGGTGGGCCCCAGCGGTGGCAGGGCCCCTGGCGCAGAGCAGCCGTGCGTGTTCCGGGGCAGACGTCCGCAGGTGCGGAGGGTCCACAGCAGGATCCCGCTTCCTGTGCGGCTTCCTCCTGCCACCGCCAGCTGCGGCTCCGCAGCGTGACGTGGGGCTCAGTCCTGGAAACTCAGCCGGACGTGCTCTCCTCTGCCCTCCCAGGTAGACCATCGTCTCAGGTAGACCCAAGACCCCAGCCGAGGCCTGAGACCGTGGGTGGTACATTCCCTTTTCTCCAGTGCATAGTATCCGTGCTAAAGTGTAATCTGTAAATTAGGCACAATACGAGAGTAGCAACAACTTAGTACAGTTCTTCCTGAATTCCTCATTTCATTTTCTTGCCTTAAGTCAAGAACTTTTTCTTTTCCACATAAAGGAAGCACTTGACGCCTTCTCTTTGGAACATCTCAGCTGTCAGGAGCCCTACTCTTAGATTCTGGAAGCATTTTTAAGAAAGATAAGGGCTGTGACAGTCGTTCTGATAACTGTGATGGCTGTTGGGTGGCTAACGGGCAGGTAGTGCACAGAGCGTGGGTAAGCCGGACAGAGAGCTGTTCTTGTCTGGGCAGGACTGGGTGGTACCTCACAGCACTTCCCCTAGCTACTCAGAACCTCACACACTTTAAAACTTAGGAGTTATTTCTGAAAATTTCTACTTAGTGTTTTCAGATCACAGTTGACTTTGGGTAGCTGAAATTTGGGAAAGTGAAACTGTGGATTGGGGCCGGCACTGTGCATAGAGGGTAAAGCTGCAGCCTGCAGCGCCGGCATCCCATAGGGGCACTGGTTCAAGTCTCTGCTGCTGCACTGCTGATCCAGCTCCCTGCTGATGTGCCTGGGAAAAGCAGCGGAGGATATCCCAAGTCCTTGGGCCCCTGCACTCAAGTGGGAGACCTGGAAGAAGCTCCTGACTCCAGCCAGGCCCAGCCCTAGCCATTGTGGCCCTTTGGGGAGTGAACAAATGAATGGAAGATTCTCGCTCGCTCTCTCCTTCTCTCCCTCTCCCCCTCCCTCTCTCTCACTCTCTGCCTCTGCCTCTCCCTCTCTGTAATTCTGACTTACTAATAAATAAGTAAATCATTAAAAAAAAAAAAAAACATGCATTGACTTGAGGCAGGGGAACCTAGGAGGCGAAGGAGCAGTGAAGAGAAGAGACAGCACCCAAAGTCACAAACCACTCAGACGAAATCCTCGCAAGCAAGAAGCAAACTCCAGGGCTCCTTGACTCGCTCCCTGGGATGCTGACCTCAGCCCCTTCGGCTTCCATCCGGACGTCCACCTGGCTCCTCCCTCCCCCGTGGCCAATTCCTGCCGAAATGTCGGAGGCCTGCCCTTCTCTTCCCAGCAAGTCCTTTTCTCCCCCCAACTCCTGCTTCAGTTTTCTTCATAGCGTTTACGACCTCTGATGCACGTTGGCTCATCCGTCGTCCAGGGGATCCCCCTGGAGCACAGTGTTCCTGCAGAGACAAAGGAAGGCCGGTGAGCAAACCTACAGGCCTTCAGCTGTGCAAGGCACCGGACCTGGCTCCCTTCATCAGCCCTCGGGAAGCAGCCCTCATCCAAAAGTCTGAAATGCCCTGAAGTCCAAGACTTAAAAAAATTTAAATTTATGTTTATTTTATTTGAAAGGCAGAGTGGCAGAGAGAGAGAGATGCAGAGGGCAGAGATCACCCCAAATGCCTGGCTGGGCCAGGCCAAAGCCAGGAGTCAGGAACTTCATCCGGGTCCTCCAGGTGGGTGGCATGGATCCAAGTACTTGAGCCATCGTCTGCTGCCTGTGGGGCAGGAAGCTGGATCAGCAGCCAGCGTCAGGGCTCAGACCGGGCACTCAGGCGTCCCAAGCAGGGACTTCCCTGCTACAGCACAACCCATGCTTCCACAAGTGGAAGATTCTACACCATGAAACTTTGTTTTGTGAACAGACTGTTAAATATATTGTATAAAATTACCTTTAGGCGATGTGCATAATGTGTGTATAGGAAACATAAGTGAATATCATGTTTAGACTTGGGTCCCATCCCAAAGTGTTTTCTTATGTGTGTGCTGATATTCCAAAATGCAGAATTCTTCTGGTCTCTACGGTGTAGGATGAGAGATATCCAAGCTGTACCCATCTAATGAGAGGGATGCTGTCATTATCCGTGTTTAACATGTGAGAAAGTTGAGGTTGGTTGAGGTTGAAAAATTTGCCCAAAGACCAGGGCTCTGCTGTCCACCCCACCCTGCCTTTTGCAGTGTTACCCTCTGCTCTCTTGCTCAGCATTCTAGCCAAGGTAACTCCAGCACCCTTATATTGAGAACATATTTGGTTATAAAACACCCTGTGTGTTTCTATCCTGGATTCTAAACCTCAGAAAGGTAGGGGCTGGGCAGCTTCACTTCTCCAGTGTGTTTGATACAAAGGAAAATGCTGGTTGGATTGCTTAGTGTATTTGTAGTTCTGAGAACGGATCCTTGGGAGGAAAATAGAAATGAAGAATATATAATGCAATCTCCAAAAATCCTAACGCCTTGCTGTTTGTAAGAATGTTGGTAAAAATTCCAACTTAACCCCCAGGCAAAGCGCTGTCTTTCTTCCTGCCCTCCAATGCAGCTCCCCTAAATCAGAAAGCGGGAGGCTGCCTGAACTCAAGTCTACAGCGTTACAACTGGGGACTTCTCTTAGTTTTCCCAAGTCATGGGGTATGTGTGTGTGTGCACTGCTTGCCCAGATAAGTGAGAACTGCCAAACATTTTAAAACCAGCCCTGTAACTCGGCTGAGATCAGTGTGTTATTCATGATAAGCAGACTGATACAACCCAGCACTTCCAAACCCTGCTGTTGAGACACGCTGAAGTAGGAAGATAAAGCGCTCCGGGTCTTGGTTTTTCCATTTGCCTTTAGTTTGCTCGCACGCTAAGGAGAAGCTTTCCTACGTTCTTTTTCTAAGCATGGTTCCTTAGAATTTCTCCACATGCCTCTGAAATGTGTGAGGACAGGCAGCAAACTCTGGATCAACATCTGCATAATAAAATTAACCTCCACCAGTGCCACCTCCTCTGTGTGGCTATTACAAGGTTGAAAGTTCACGAGAGCGTCCCTCCCCTTCTCCACAATCAGATAAATCAATGAGGACAAAATAAAGTAGAAGCTGCCACCACGCCAGCCGTCAGTAGGATGCTATGAACGTTGGTGTAGCTCTTGGGATACTGCTGCGGCTCAAACCTTGACCTTGAAGGCACTGCTGTGCTGTTGGCAGCACGGGGTCTTAACAAAGCCAAGGCTAATGTGTGGGGGCACTTGTGCCCCAGTCACAGCAGGCCACAGCATATCAGGGACGTGCATGGTGGCCTCACTGGTTCCATGGTGTCCTAGGTAAGAGAGAAGGATGCCCACCTCAAAACATGGTGTGACCATGGAAAATACAAATTTCTCCTGGCTCCTTAGACCCTGGCCTGGAGACACTATGGGAACAGAACTGTATTTGTGCCTCACATCAGAATCAAGCTGAGAACAACTGTACTCACTCTCTCCAGGAGGAGAGGGTACAGGGTACCAGAGGGGGCGAGCTCTCTGGTCATCAGTTTGCACCCACCACCCCATTTTAGAGAAGCTACTGGTGAGGATTCCTTCAAGCTGTGCCCAGACATAAGGAGTGTCTCGCCCTCAAAACTGCCAATGTGCAGTCACTGGGTGCCAGGCATCATTTCAGCATGGTCCATACAGAAGGACTTGAAAGAGTTTTTGGAAAATGAATGTAACAAGTAGATTTACTTTGCTGTAAAATATGTTTGGGGTGAGTGTTATGGTACAGTGGGTAAAGCCACTGCTCGGGACACGAGCATCCTGTATGGGAGTAGCTGGGATCGTGTCCTCCTCTGATTCTGATCCAGCTTCTCGCTGGTGTGTCCGGGAGACAGCAGGTGATAGTTCAAGTACTTGGGTTCCTTCCCCCACGTGCGGGAGATCAGGATTGAGTTTCTGGCTCCTGGCTGCAACCTGACCCAGTCCTGGCTCCATCTCTCTCTCTCTCTCTCCCTCTCCCTCCCTCTCTCTTTTTCTCTCTCTCTCTGCTTTTCAAATAGACAAATCTCTTTCTAAAAGTTTGAAACGCATACTTCATTTTTTCATCATAAACATTTTCTTTAGAATGCGCACACGCACACACACACACACACACACACACACACCTTGGTATGTTAACCCTTCGAGTAACTCTGGGACACTGGCACTTTTATGGTCAGCCGCTTGACAGATGAGGAGTCTGAGGGACGAGAGGTCCTGCACAGGCTGTTAAGCTGAGAACTAACAGTCAGGATTCAAATCCCGGCACCCTGAAGCCAGAGCCTGCCGCCGTCCCCAGCCTGCAGGCAACACATCCTCTACCTTAACCCTAACTAGCGCCTCTGTCCCCGCCCACGTCGCACTGGGGCCATTAGTCTTCCTAATTCCTTTTCTTGGGGGCCACCTTAAAGATGATATTGATGTGGACTCTTCCCTTCGACTCAGACCAGGAGAAATCCCATCTTTTTAAAACCACATCAATTTTATGTCTCCCAGTACCTTCAGCATGAATCATTAGAAGATGCTCAAAACTTGGTGTCTCTGTTCTGTCCCCCCCACCCCACTTCTGTCCCCCTTGAGAGAGAGCTGAGCCTCCTCCCCACAGCTGGTTTGGGAGGAGACAGTGTCTTCTGGCTCCAGAACGCCACTCACCTCCGAGCCTCTGGATGGCCAGCTCACTTTCTGAAGCCAGGCTCAGCTGGAGACAAATGATTGCATGAAGTTTTAAATAAACATACAACATTTACGTTGTGCTGTTTCTTGAAATGATGGATGATCATGTTCTTCTTTCAGTCCTGCTCTCGGGACATAAAAGACACGGGCTTTTGCGGTTTATACAAACCAAATCCTCTGTTTGCACTGATTAAGCATTCATGGGTCTTTAATACAGTACAGGCTTTAGATTTGGGATTATTCCTCTTGGGAGTGGTGGAATTAAACACATTAGCTCACAGAGATAAGAAAGGGCACCAGAGTTTAGTTGCCATTAAAGTAGATATGGTGGGTAACAAAAATAGAAGGCAGGGGAGCCGTCTGTACTCTCACTTTCATGGATGAAGTTTTGTGAGTGTGAGGCGTGTAGGCTCCCGAGGGAACAGCCTGGGAGATGTAGGAGACGGAGGAAGCGGAAGCGGTGCTGGTCGGTCCCCGAGTTCCGGAGGAGACATCATGGTGGAGACAGAGAACCTCAGAGCTGCCCACCTTGAAGAGCCTTCCGCTCTGCCCCAAGCAGACACAGCTTTCAGTCAGTGCAGCCCCTCATGCCACCCAGCAAAGCCACCTTCCTCTGGGGCACTCACCACCGAGTGGGCAGGGAAGAGCTGCACGGGTGATTCCAACTGACAGCCCCTCGCTTGTCACTATTCGCGATTGGCACACCTGTCTGCATTTTCTTTTCTGTTCTGTTTGTGGATGTTGAGAATGGATCTGGTCATGCAGTCCCAGAAGCCGAGAGGCTGGACCACGTGTCCACCTAACTCACACGGACAAGGTGGGACGCAAGGGCTCTTCAAAAGCTCCATGTGGGTTGCACACACCTTCACTTCAATTCAGAGGTCTTTAAGTTTTCTGGTTTTCTTTAGTGTGCAGCCAGATGTGGGGGAAAATCAAACCCCATCAAGTCCTGCGCTTTGGAGCAATGAGAATCAAGAAGCACATGTCAAAAAACAGAAGTTTATCAGCATGAGGGAGTCCCTGAATTAAAAATATATCAGCTGACTCCACGTATTTAGAATTCTGGAGATGCAAAGCTAATCTATAGTGACAGAAAGCAGATCAGAGTGTCTGGGGCCAGGGGTGTGGGGGAAGGGCCCGTCGACAGGAAAGCACGGGGACCTTTTGGGGTGTTAGAAATGGCCCGTGTCGGTTCTAGTCCCGGTCGGGGCGCCGGATTCTGTCCCGGTTGCCCCTCTTCCAGGCCAGCCCTCTGCTGTGGCCAGGGAGTGCAGTGGAGGATGGCCCAGGTGCTTGGGCCCTGCACCCCATGGGAGACCAGGAAAAGCACCTGGCTCCTGGCTCCTGCTATCGGATCAGCGCGGTGCGCCGGCTGCAGCGCGCCGACCGCAGCGGCCATTGGAGGGTGAACCAACGGCAAAGGAAGACCTTTCTCTCTGTCTCTCTCTCTCACTGTCCACTCTGCCTGTAAAAAAAAAAAAAAAAAAAAAAAAAAAAAGAAATGGCCCGTGTCCTAACTGTGGTCGTCACACACATTAAACTCATCCACCCCTATACCTAAAGTGAGAGCATTTTATTGTATGTAAATTATACTTCCACAAAGTTGATTTTTCAAATATTCTGCCATAATCACCAAGGAGCCATGGGAAACCTTTCTAACTCATCTTTTATTTTAGTATAAAGGAAAATAGTTGAGCTAATACTCCAGGAGTCATTAGCGCTAGAATAGATTTTTTTTCCAAACAAAAATAATATATATCCATCAGCTTTAAGTGCTAAGGCTGACAGGTCGGCCGCTCTTGCCAGCTGCTACGTGAGAGCCGCACAGCTTGGACGGCTGCGTGTGGTGGCTTCATTCTCAGGAACGAACGGGAGGTAGCTAGGACAGGCTGTCACCTCCCACGTGGACATGGAAATGAGCACCCAGCACCCTTGAGTCCAGAGCCTCTCTATTTTCTTGTCCCCATCCCTTCCCCAGGTGTCAGTTTGGGAGCACTACCTGGGTTTCCACTCCTGAAGGCATTTGGACCCAGGAGCGGGAAGGTGTGCACGGCCAGCCCTAGTACCAAACCCGAAGTGTCACCTGTAGGGTGATGGCGAGGCCACAGGGCATGTGCAAGGTGGGGTTTTGGGGTGTGTGTGGTGGGGGGTGGGGAGCATCTTCAGAAAGTTCATGGAAATGCATGCTAAGAAAAACCAGGTGTGGACTTCAACTTTTTTTTTTTTTTTTTTTTTTTGCATCAAAATGAATTTCACATTTCCATGAACTTTTGGAAGTCGTCCTGCCGCAGACGTGAGGTCCCTGCTGGATGCGGAGAGCTGGGCTCTGGGCCTCGCGTTGACAGTGAGCATGTCCCAGCCGGGCCTTTGGTTCTCTGTCTGTGGTCCCCAGGCTCTTGGAGTGTTTATACTGCGCTCCAGGCCCGAGGAGAATTTACAGCCTTATCACTGGAATTAAAGGCGATGTCGGCAGGGGGATGTGCGTCTGGCTCGTGCATTTTCCAAGAGAGACTTTCAGCTCCGTGTACGCTCTCCTCTGCCTGCAGTTCCTCTTTGAAGATTTTCTGTCATGTTTATTGGGATAATGAGGATTTATTTTTTGCTTCTATTCCAATATTAATGCCAGGAAATGATTTCTATAGGAAACTATTCTCTTAAAACCACAAATTAGGTGTAATCGATATAAAGATGCTGCAGGTCAGTATTTCTCTTTTTAAAAACTCATCGACCATTAAGTTGATGCAAAAGAATATTTTAAATATATGAAAAGTTTACAGAGTATTGATACAATGCATGCAGAGCCTAGGGGAGGAATATTATTATTTTCTTATGAGACCCTTGAACTCCTTCCGGATCCCCCTCCCCTCCCATCCGAAATTTCCCACTATCAGTCTTTACTGTTTGTTTGTTTTTAATATTTATCATATATTTGTTTGAAAGAATGACAGAGACAGAGGGAGAGATATCTTCCACCTGCTGAGTCATTCCCTAAATGCCCACAACAGTCAGGGCTGGGCCAGGCAGAAGCCAGGAGCCAGGAGCTCCGGCTGGGTTTTCTCCATGGGTGGCAGGGACCCAAGAACTTGGATCATCATCTGCTGCCTTCCCAGGAGCTTTAGCAGGGAACTGGACCAGAAGCGGAGGAGTCGGGACTCAAACCAGAATCCAGTCTGAGACTTGGGCGTCTTAGGTGGCAGCTTAATTTGCTGTTGCTCACGCCCTGCCCCGCCCTTAATTCTGTTAATGTGAAATTTTACTGTATGTTTCCATTGTGAAATTACATAATTTTGGCTGGTGCTGCAGCTCACTAGGCTAATCCTCCACCTTGTGGCGCCGGCACACCGGGTTCTAGTCCTGGTTGCCCCTCTTCCAGGTCAGCTCTCTGCTGTGGCCAGGGAGTGCAGTGGAGGATGGCCCAAGTCCTTGGGCCCTGCACCCCATGGGAGACCAGGAGAAGCACCTGGCTCCTGCCATCAGATCAGCGTGGTGTGCCGGCCGTGGCCATTGGAGGGTGAACCAACGGCAAAGGAAGACCTTTCTATCTGTCTCTCTCTCTCACTGTCCACTCTGCCTGTCAAAAAAAAAAAAAAAAAAAAAAAAAAAAAAAAGAAAGAAAGAAAGAAAAGAAAAGAAATTACATAATTTTAAATTTTGGCATTTTTTGGACTTTATGTACATAGACTATTTTATACATATTCTTTTTGGTTGGTTTGTTTCAAGCGACATTATATTGCTGAGTCATCCATTCTGCTGTGCGTAACTATAATTCACTCAAGTTCACGGCTGTACTCATCCTTTTTGCTGGTGGACATTTGAGTTATTTCTAATTTTCTAATTTTTCTGTTCATATGATGCTATTGTCTCCCTACAGGGCTTCTGGTAGACAGTCTGATTTTCTGAAG
Source organism: Oryctolagus cuniculus (assembly GCF_964237555.1). Classification (NCBI taxonomy): domain Eukaryota; kingdom Metazoa; phylum Chordata; class Mammalia; order Lagomorpha; family Leporidae; genus Oryctolagus; species Oryctolagus cuniculus. The sequence continues at coordinate 12,946,035 of NC_091437.1, forward strand.
CCCTTGGCAGGAATGCAATGACTGGGCCAGGGTGTGGGGATCTTCACCAACAATGCCGAGTTGTTTTCTATTCTGCATGTGTGGACACACCCCCTTACTAGCGGTGTATGTGTAGAAATCGTCCACACCTTCCCCAGGGTTCAACATTGTGAGATTATTGTTTGCAAATGTAGTGACCACCAAACAGATCCTTATATGATTTCACTTGAATTTCTGCAATTACAGTACTGAAGAGTGTGCACATCTCTCATCTGCTTATTGGCTATTTATGGGTTTTCTCTTCCATGAAGGCCTGTTTTCCATTACCCATGGCTGTTTCTTAGTTACGTATATTGTAAATATCTTCTCTTGATTTATGGTTTGTCCTTCTGCTATCTTTATGGAAAATTTTTGATGAACTGCAAGTCTCACATTTAATGTAGCTTAATTTATCAGTCTTTGTCCACTTGCTCTGTGTTTTCCATGTGTCTTATTTACGAGACCTTTGCCTCATCCCAGGTTGTAAATATAGTCTCCTCTGTGGTCCACGAGTTTTGTGATTTTCCTGGTGCCTTCCAGTCTTTAATCTACCATCATCGATTTTCACACTTGGCACGAAGTGCAGTCTCGAATGTGCTTTTTACCCTATAGGTACCCGATGGTTCCAGCCCTGTTGAGTGAAAGGGCCCTGGGACTTTACAGCAATGGTCGTAAACTGGGTGTCCACTTTCTGTGGCCTGCGTGGGCTCCCTACGCGAGTTGCGGTTGAAGCCCTCCCAGCCTCCCACGGCGGTGGTGTTTTCTGGGCGGTAATGCGGCTTGTGGGGGTTTGCCAGGAGAGGAGGAGGGAGACTGCGTGAGGACACAGTGAGAAGGCAGCCGTCTCCAAGCCCGGAACGGGCCGCCCTCCAGGAGCCAGATGAGCTGCCCAGACTCCCTCACCTTCAGGACTGGGGAACGAGGGTTACTCAGGCCACCCGGTCCCTGGTGTTGGGGACGCCGGCCGCAGCCGACTAATGCACCACAGATGGCATTCGCTCCCCCCCCATTCTGTTTTTTTTTATTATTATTATTAACTTGTCTATCCCTAAGATGATAAGATATTGAATCAATTATTCATTGTAAATGGTGATATATGTTACATTGCATTCCCCCTTAGGACTTTAATTTTTCAAATAAATACCAGAATCAGCTTGTCACAGAAAAAAAAAAAAAACATTGGGTGTTTTATTGGAATCATATTGAGTTTCAATATCCACTGGGGCACATGACCTTAGTGGTATTGAACTTTCCAGTCTTTGAGCATGGCATGTGCTGGGACTGAAGGTTTCTCTAGCGCATAAGCCGACTTCAAAAAGCTCGTGGAGAAACGGATTTAGAAGATAATGAATACTTGTCATAACTTTTTATAACTCTCTCTCCATAAATCTCTGTTCATTCTTTTCTTTAATGATTTATTCATTTGTTTCTCTGAAAGGCGGAGTGTCAGAGAGAGAGAGGGAGAAGGAGAGAGACAGAGAGACAGACTTTCCACCACTGGTTTATTCCCAAATGGCCACCACAGCCAGGGCTCGACCAAGCTGTGGCCAGAAGCCAGGGACTCCATTTGGCTCTCCCACACCACAGGAGAGTCGGCCACCTTCTGCCTTTCCTAGATTGGAAGCAGAGCAGTAAAGACTCAAATGAGCACTTGATATGGGATGCTTACATTGCAAATGGCAACTTAACCCACTGTGTCTTAAGATGGCTCCTGTCCTTATTAAATTTGTCCTTAGAACTTTGGTGTATAATATATATATAATGCACACACACACACACACACATTTAAAGACAGGCACAGTTAAAGACAGAGAGAGAGATTGATCTTCTGTCTGCTGGAAGACACCCCAAATGGCCACAATGGCTGAGGCAGGACTAGGCCAAAGGCAGGAGCCTGGATCCCCATCCTGGTCTCCCATATGGGTGGCAGAGGCCCAAGTTCTGGATTCACTTTCCAGTACTTTCCAGACACGATAGCAGGAAGCTGGATTGGAAGCTGGGTCTCAAAGCTGCACTCTGGTGGGGGATCCTGGCGTCGCAGGCAGTAGATCAGCCTCCTGCACCACAACAGCGGCCCCAGAACCTTTATATTTTTGATGATATGCCTAAGGCATTTTCTAAAAACCACATTCCTCAACTATTTAGTGAAGGAGAATAGAAATGCAATTGATTTTTATACATTGATGCTTATATATAGCAACTTGTAATTCTTAATCAGTTAATTTCTTCAATGCAATAATTTTATCTGGGAATAAAGATAGTTTTGTTAGTATGCAATCCTTATACATTTTAAGTGTTTACTTATTTATTTTTGCCATAATTGCACTGAGGAGGACCACTGCTGTATGGCTGGATAGATTCAATCATAGTAGGCAATCTTGTCTTATTTATAACTCCACCAGGGAAACTATCAACATGTTACCATTGTGATGTTAATGTGGATGCCCTTGATTGAGTTCAGTAAGTTAGTTCTATTCTTTGATGAGAGGTTTCTATTATGAACGTCTGTTCAATTTGTCCAGTGCTTTTTTATTATCTTGATGATCACATTTATTTTCTCTATTACTGTGATATGTTTCTGTAATTGATTTTCTAGTGTGAAATTAGTTTTGCCATCTAGGAAAACTTGATCATGATGCATGAGTATTTTATATTATGGGGTTTGGCTTGCTAATATTCTGCTTAGGAGTTTTTCATCTAATAGTCCAAGCTTTTACTTCTTAGAAGCCAAATAATTTAATCACCGTGGTCCAGAACCCCTGACTCTGAATCTTAAGAGAGTTAGTGAAAATATTTTCCATCTTGTGACCCTAAAATATGTGCAGCCAAAAAAAATCATTTTTTAAAGATTTTGTTATTTATTTGAAAGTCAAAAGTTAAGAACGGCAGGGAGGAAGATGGAGGTCTTCCATCTGCAGGTTCACTCCGCAAATAGCCGCAACAGCCAGAGCTGGGCCAGGCTGAAGCCAGGAGCCAGGAGCTGCTTCTGGGTCTCCTTTGCGGGCACAGGGGCCCGAGGACTTCGGCCATCCTCCGCTGCTTTTCCAGGCATGTTGACGGGAGCTGGACTGGAACTGGACAGTCCCACTGGAACTGGTGCCTATGGGATGCTGGCACTGCAGGCGGCAGCTTTACCCTGTATGCCACAGCACCAGCCCCCAAAAGAAAAATCTTTCACAGGCATCCAGAGAGCATAAAATAAGGCTGGCTTTTCAGTCCCAAGTAGCTTCTGCATCCATTGAATTTTCAGCCTTGAATTTCTTTTTTGAGCAATTTCACCAACAGCGTGAGAAACACCTATGTTTGCTGGACTGTGCTAAGCTGGTCATATCCATGTGTAACTCACCCTCCATATGTCTCAGTGCTTTGTAGCCACTCTTCTCACTGGCTTGCCTACTCGCGTGGCTTGGCCTCGCCGTGGAGCCTTGTGCTTTTCGGGACAGGCCTGAGGCCTGGCTTTCTGCAGCGCGTGTGTGCTAGGCTGCCTCGCCGCGCTGTGTTTCTCAGTTGTCACCTAAGAGCTCAGAGATGCTTGTCAAGTGGTGTGGTCAGCTTTCCCTGGGGAGAAAGCAAGACTGAGTGAGAGACGCACCCCCTGGAAACCGGCTAAGTGGCAGATCCTTCGTCTGAGCTCAGATGTGCCCAAACTGAACTTTGCCCAGGTCTGTCTGTCTATACCTCCCCCGATGACTTCTAAGAGGAATCAAACCTTTCATTTTGTTAGTGATCGCTCCTGGCCTGGAATCCCTTTTATGGCAGGAGGGCCGAGACCTCCCGTTTTATTAGACGTGTCAACGGACATGGCTGTTGGGAAATGAAAATGATTGAGCAGGGCCATTATGGGGAAGAATTTTTGAAAAGTGAGGGCAGAGCAAAAACAAACACCATTTTTAAGTCTGGATCTACCGGCCTTGGGAACTGAAAAAAAAAAATCATCATTTACCAAATTGGGCTTTGCTGCTTTGTTGCTTCATCTGACCTGAGCTCACAATTACCCTTTGTTACTCTCAACAGATCTTTGGGAAGAACTAACTCTGAGTCAGGCCTTGTCCTTGGCCTTGAAAGGCAAGGCGTGGTCCCTGGGCAGCTGCTGGGCTGCTGGGGGCTGCAGACGGAGCAGTGGCTCTTGCACGGTGGCGGCAGCCCTCCCTGAGCGCTGACTGTGAGCCTGGCACCGTGCAGGCGGCTGACCAGTTCTCCCTCATCTCCCTCTCAGGCCAGCCTATGGGGTAGGCACTGCGGTCGTCTGTGTGTTGGAGGCTCCGGAAGGAAGGTGGGAGGCATTCATTACAGTGCCCAGAGCCTAAGTTCTGGCCACAGCTCCCCTTCAAGTCCAGGTTCCTGCAGTTGCTCCCCGTTCCTGGGAGGCCACAAGTGATGGCTCCAGTACTTAGGTCACTGCCAACCACGTGGGAGAACCAGCGTGAGTTCCTGGCTGCTGGCTTTGGCCTAGCCAAGCCCTGGCTGTTGTGGGCATTTGTGGAGTGAGCCAAGGGATGAAAGATCTCTCTGTGTGTCTTTGTCTTTCTCTCTCCTGGTTTCTCTGCCTTTCAACTGAAATTAAAATACAAAATCAAAAATAACAGCAAGAACAGAAGAAGCACCTTCCTCTTTCTGATCTGAGCTGGGAAACAGTTTCGTATGTGCTCTCATGGTGCTCACAAGTGTGCAGTGTGGGGTTAGAGACTGAAGCCGGTTTTACACCAGGGCCACAGAGTCAGAAGCTGCAAGGCTGGCACCGGAGCCCTGAGCCCCTGCCTTCAATTCCACTGAACCATAGCAGCTCAGCTGCCTGGGGCAGACAGGACAGGGCGCGAGCAACTCGAAGGTGCATGGGTATCAGAAGGACCTCCAGTACACTGGTGCCTAAAGAAATGTATTATCAGGATGCAAAAAATGGAAGCACAATTTGACATCAAAGGCAAGGATTCCAATGAATTAGAAAGATGCCAAAAAATAAAATAAAGCTGCAGGCAATGCATCAGGGGGATGCTGTGTGCTGAGTGTTTATGTCCCTCATCTCACACTGAAATCTAGCCCCCTCTTGGGTGCTGGTGCTAAGAATCGAGGCCCTGGGAAGCATCGTGGCACAGCAGGTGAAGCCCCCTTTTGTGATGCCGGTATCCCCTATGAGCACCGTTTCAAGTCCCGGCTGCTCCACTTCTGCTCCAGCTCCCTGCTAGTGCACCTGGGAAAGCAGCAGAAGATGGCCCAAGTGCTTGGGACCCAGAACCCACGTGGGAGACCAGGATTAAGCTCCTGGCTCCTGACTTGAGCCCACACAGCCGCAGCTGTTATGGCCATCTGCAGAGTGAACCAGTGATTGGAAGAGTTCTCTGTCTCCATCTCTCTCTGTTACTCTGCCTTTCAAATAAATAGATCATTAAAGACAGTGAGAGAGGGAGAGAGAGAGAGAATGTTGCCAGTATGAGGGACCGGTCATTGGGGCTGTGTGGCAGTGAACGGGACAGCACCCTTGGTAAAGAGGCCACAGGGAGCTTGCTGCCCCATCCACTGTGAATACGGAGTGAGAAGACCCCCCACCCCACCCCCGTGTTCCTCAGCAGGGAGCAGCCCTCAGCAGGTGCTGAATCTGCTTGCATCCTGATCTTGGGCTTCGCCTGTGCGCGAAGATGCCTTGAAGCAAATAGAGCACCCTGCACCGGGGGCGGGGGCACCCACATCCACAGATGGTTGTAACTTGTAGTGGGGCTGCTTCCTTCTTTCCCACTCTCTTTCTGACCTTTCTTCTCAACGTAAAAAAATTCTCCCCCCCTCCCCCGCTCCTTTTCCTTGTCTTGAATGCATGCCTTAGTTAATCCTGACAATGGGCCCACAGGCACTGCCGACCCTTGCTAGTGGCAAGCAGAACTAATTCTTTTTTTTTTTTAAAGATTTTTTATTTATTTATTCAAAAATCAGAGAGTTCACAGAGAGAAGAGAGGCAGACAGAGAGAGAGGTCTTCCATCTGATGGTTCACTCCCCAATTGGCTGCAACGGCTGGAGCTGTGCCGATCCAAGGACAGGAGCCAGGAGCTTCTTCCGGGTCTCCCACATGGGTGTAGGGGCCCAAGGACCTGGGCCATCTTGTACTGCTTTCCCAGGCCACAGCAGAGAGCTGGATCAGAAATGGAGCAGCCGGGACTAGAACTGGTGCCCATATGGGATGCCGGCGCTTCAGGCCAGGGTTCTAACCCTCTGCGCCACAGCACAGGCCCCAACAGTCTATCTTATGAATGAGTATAATTTTACTTAACTGTTTGGTTCAACATTTATATCAATTTCACTTGTTTTTTTCTGTGGCATATATTCTTAAATAAAATATTTGTGTCATTTCTGTTCAAGTCATGCAATTAACAGGATTAAACTAAGATTTAGCTCAGAAAAGATGAAGCAGCAAGATACGAATGCTAACTCTTAGGTACAGGTATTGAAATATTTCCCGACTCCTTTTTATCTGTTTATAGTGCTTTCAAACCACATGTTAGGGTATGGGTTATAAACTAATTGCTCACTACTGAAATTTTAGGAAATAGAAAAACATAAGGCCGGTGCCACGGCTCACTAGGCTAATCCTCCACCTTGCGGCACCGGCACACCGGGTTCTAGTCCCGGTCGGGGCGCTGGATTCTGTCCCAGTTGCCCCTCTTCCAGGCCAGCTCTCTGCTGTGGCCAGGGAGTGCAGTGGAGGATGGCCCGAGTACTTGGGCCCTGCACCCCATGGGAGACCAGGAGAAGCACCTGGCTCCTGCCATCGGATCAGCGCGGTGCGCCGGCTGCAGCGCGCCAGCCGTGGCGGCCATTGGAGGGTGACCCAACGGCAAAGGAAGACCTTTCTCCCTCTGTCTCTCTCTCTCTCTCACTATCCACTCTGCCTGTAAAAAAAAAAAAAAAAAAAAAAAAAGAAAATTATAGATTAAACTAACTTGTAATGCATAAATAAAAAATCTAAAAATAGAATGGGGAAAACACCCCCACAACATTTACAGTAGAAATGGACCACACTCAATAGCAAGTTGGGTTGACACAAGAATTCAAGAATAACTTCACATTAAAAAAAAAGAAAAACATAAAATTTAAAATGCCCATAATTATAACTCCCAGGATTAATCATATTTTATGCAGTTTTGTTAGCATATACACTTTAAAACTGACATCATTTTAGATACACCACTATAATTTTCATTTTACTAGATGTGCAAACTTTCTAAATATTTAAATATTTTATTGATAAATAAGTATAATCATAGATAAGTACATATAAATATATACATATACAAACATGTACATGTTAAGTGTGTGATGTTCTAAGTGTTTTTTAAAACTCAGTTTGCAGTAAGTATATCACTTTTGGCTGTTTCATAAACAATCTGCATTTTGTAAACTACTTAATCACTGTTACAGGGTCCTTTCACATTCACCCCGCACTCTTTATTATTTACTTATGTAAAAAGACACGAGTCTGTCACACGCTAAGATATTTCCCCTGGCTTGTTGTTTTCATGCTATTTTATTCATGTTGCTCTTTACCGTAAAGACCTTTATCAATCCTTTCCTTAACATATCATTCCTTTGCTTTTCTATCGTAAGAACTTTAGCACCTGGAAGTGGGTTTGCTTCGCTTTGTTGAACTCTTTTCCCCGGTGGGATTTATTCTGGCCTAAAGCGTGCCGATTCGTGAGCCCAGTTCGGAGTGGTTATGGGTTGGATGGCCTCCGATAGGCCTTCCTTTTCTTTATTTTGTGATTCTGCAGGTCAGGAATGTTCTGGCTCCCGCTTGCTGCATGTGTCACCGTGAAGGCGGCTCTGCCGTTGGCTTTGACCGATGCTCCGTCTCTCAGAAAGCAAATAGATTGAAAAAGAGTTGTTTGAAGGAGAAGCCATAAGTACATAGAATTAGGGCATTTTAGGAAAGAATCTAAATGTCTAATTCCAGGAACAAATTCTGCAGATATAACTTGGAACCTCGCAACACCTTTTCATGGCTCTGTAAAAGGGCGAACGGAGGAGGCTCATTACAATTTGGAACGTTTGATTTGAGCCCACAGCGATTCATGCATCGGACAGCACCAGATCACTAGCAGTTTGAGTTGTGCTGGAAAAAAACGTTAAGGCAGAGTTCTTACGGGGTGAATACAGACGTGGAGCAAAGCAAGGGATGGGTGAAGGTTTAGCAACTGTCTTGTTTGCACTTTTGCAGGGAACGGAAGGACAGTATGACTCATGCCCAGCTGGCTGATGGGATTGAGGGGAATTAAGCTTCACTCTCTTGTGAATTACCCACTCCCAGGGAATGAGTTGGACACAAATTCTAGTTGACTCACAAAGGAACCTCCTGGAGGTGGGGCCACTTGGGCCTAATGGCCGCCCATTCAATTATTTTAACAGTTCCTCGGGCATTGTGCAAACTAGACTCACACTGTGCAGCGTTGGTGTTGCGTTTAGAGTTTACCTAATGTGCTAAGGAGTGCTGTGGTTGCTCTGAGGGTATGAGGGGTATGGTAGTGACTGCACGCACACCACATGCCGTGCTCTTCAACCCTCAGAACATTCTAGAAGGGAAATCCTGTGTCCCTCCTTTACAGAGGCTCAGTGAGTAGAAGGAAATTTCACCACTGCAAGAGGGGACTCCCCTGCTTGTCTTTAAAGTTGTGCGCATTATTTGAAAGGCAGATTCGTCCATCCATTGGTTACCTCTCAGATGTCTGCAGCAGCCAGGTCTGGGCCTAGCCAAAGCTGGGGTCTCCCACACAGGTGGCAGGGGGTCCAACTATTTGGGTCATTTCTCAGGACCTTTGCAGTTGCATTAGCAGGGAACTGGATCAGAAGCGGAGCAGCCAGGACTCACACTGCTGCTCTGATTTGGGATGCCGTCCTCATAGGTGGTGGCTTAACCCATTGTGCCACAACACCAGCCCTTCCCCCTTTTATTTGCTCCATGAAATTTAATCAATGCAATAATAAAAATAATACTAGGAAAAGTTCCAATGGGATACGACTTTGTTTTTCTAGGAATATTCTTGGAAAACTTGAACTAGTTTAAATCATAACTGAAGTTGTTAATAATATAGATGCTTTAAAATTTGAATTGACACGTTTGTATACTTTATGGTATGCAAGATGGCATTTCCATATATGTATGCAGTGTGAAGTGATGAGATCCATGTCACCGGCATACCCCTCCCTCAACTTGAGTCATCTCTCTGTGTTGAGAGTGATTTCTGTTTTACAAAGCAGGCTCTGTACGTGGCTGGTACTTCCAGCCTAAGCTTTGTGGAGGCACAGAGTGGGCCCTTCGTGCTCGGGCAGACAAGGAAGCTGAGGTGCTCAGAGGCCACGTGCAGAGCTGAGGCTTCAGACCATGACTTTGAACTCCACCCTCTGTGCTTCCCCTGCCTCTCGCTGCTGTTGCTGCTGTTCTCCAACCTGCTCCGACCTTTCCAGCAACCCGCATGCTGCATTCTAAGTTCTCATCGCTGCGGTGCCCTCAGCCGTCTGACTCAGGTATGCGCTCTGACACAGAGTGCTGTGGACTTCTTTCATCGAGTCAGACTTTCAGTGAATGAGTTACATGGTTTTCTGTCCAATGCGTCTCTTAAGAGTATGGAAGGTGATTTTTTATGAGGTTAATAAATATTTAATCACAGACATGATTCCTTAACACTTCATGATAACTGCCTTCATTTTTTGGTGGTACATAAATTTTGAAAAAAAAAAAGCTTTTATGTATGTAGGAAAGTATGAATTTTTCAGTAACTGTATTAAAATAATAACTCCTGGCCATTTCCCAGGGAAGAGGCAGTCATTAATAAAGCGGCAGTCTTGTTTTTCATCCTTGTAGCTTTCATCCTTGTTGAGATGCTACCACTTCTGTGACTTCACTCTGCAATATTTCTCTCCCTTGAGCACCATTATAATAGTTTCTAACACTGCTTTATAGTACCAGTCCCTCACCCTACTTGGAGTGCTTGGAGTATCAGCGTATCTAGGTGATTGGCTTACACAAAATGTAAAATTGAGAGGTAACTAATCAGGATATAAATAGTGAATGAACAGTAGAGACACTCATGTGTCTCACGTGTTATTGTATGGAAAATGCCAGCCCCGAATGAAAGACTACATTAAAGCTCGTTCTAAAGTAGAAAACACAACTTCAGTATTTTAAAATATAGCTAGAAACAGAGCATTGGATATGTTATATTAGGACCAGGATGTGTGTTAAAACTTAGGATGTGGCCGGCGCCGTGGCTCACTAGGCTAATCCTCTGCCTTGCAATGCCGGCACACTGGGTTCTAATCCCGGTCGGGGCACCGGATTCTGTCCTGGTTGCCCCTCTTCCAGGCCAGCTCTCTGCTGTGGCCAGGGAGTGCAGTGGAGGATGGCCCAAGTGCTTGGGCCCTGCACCCCATGGGAGACCAGGAGAAGTACCCGGCTCCTGCCATCGGATCAGTGCGGTGCGCCGGCCGCAGCGCGCCGGCCGAGGCGGCCATTGGAGGGTGAACCAACGGCAAAGGAAGACCTCTCTCTCTGTCTCTCTCTCTCTGTCCACTCTGCCTGTCAAAAAAAAAAAAAAAAAAAAACTTAGGATGTGGCCGGCACCATGGCTCACTAGGCTAATCCTCCGCCTGTAGCACCAGCACCCCAGGTTCTAGTCCCATGTGGGCGCCAGGTTCTAGTCCCGGTTGCTCCTCTTCCAGTCCAGCTCTCTGCTATGGCCCGGGAGTGCAGTGGAGGATGGCCCAAGTCCTTGGGCCCCTGCACCCAAATGGGAGACCAGGAGAAGCACCTGGCACCTGGCTTCAGATCGGTGCAGCACCGGCCATAGTGGCCTTTGGGGGGTGAACCAACAGAAGGAAGACCTTTCTCTCTGTCTCTCTCTCTCACTGTCTAACTCTGCTTGTCCAAAAAAAAATCTATTTTATAATTTGAAGATTCTCTGATAATTTGAAGATTCTCAATAGCTTTCTGCAGAAGCATTCAGGGTGATTGCAACATAATGCACGTGAACTTACATTCAGTAGCTTTACAGTTGATTAGTGCTACAGGCAACATTGATTCAAGAAAGAAGTACAATTATCAACATGCTTGCTCCTTTTGATACTTTAATACAATAATACAACTCGAGATACGTGTAGTCTCAAAACTAGTCTTTACATTCTAGAATAAAGTTCTTTCTAGAAAGTTGTGTGATTATACCATAGCATTTTTAAAACCTGTAAATACTTTTAAGATCGTATGGTCTGAACTACTTATTTACATGATTTATCAAGAAGTAATATGGAAAGGTGATATCAAATATTAGTAGAGGCTGTTCAGTGAAGTGAGGGTGTTTTCCAACCCAGAGCGAAGGCTGTTCTGTGGGTGTCCTTTGAGAATACACATGTCACCTGTTGGACAAAACTAATACGAGCAAGCTGTAAAACTGTGATGACTTCCGGTAAATCTTGGAGATAATTTTTCTGTTATCAAAAGATCTGATTTTGATTAAAATAATATGAAATATTTTAGTCACTGTCCAAGGTAAAATTTCAGAATGACTCTCACAGACCCTTGGACATCACCCTACGACCCCGCTAACTTCCTCCCTTTGCGTTCTGTGCATTTCTCCTGAGTGTCTGCATGACTGTTCACTGTCTTGTTCCTCTAAAGAGTGTGATTAACTCGTCTGTTTCATAAGCATTGTACAGCCTTGCCGCATGTGTAACCGAATGTTTTGTCATGGAATTGTAACTGGTTTGTTGAGCAGTCTATCCAGTGAGACACAAGCATCAATCCAGCTAATCCTTCCCACTTCTTGCATTGTGCTGTTCTCTCTCTCATGTACTGTGCTGCCTCCTGGACAGATGTCAAACTTCCTGCCATTTCACGTCATTAAAATTTCAGCCTAGAATTCACTTTCACCCTGTGTCAATCTGAGCTTAAGTGTGAGTATGTAGATAGGAAGATAGATAGATGTACTCTACTTTATTTTATTACATTTTGACACAGAGAGAGGGGGAATCTTCCATCTGCCGGCTCACCACTCACACTGTTGAGTGGTCTCCCACTTAGATGGCAGGGGCCCATCTTCCACTGCTTTCCCAGGCATACTAGCAGGAGCTGGATCAGAAGTGGAGCAGCCAGGATTCGAACTGGGGCTCATATGGGATGTCAGCATTGCAGGCAGCATCTACCAGCATCTACCAGCATCACTGTAGAAATTCATACATGTCAGTGCATGTAGCAGAAGTTCATTGTCTTGTTATTGTTCAGTGATACCCTGTGGTATGAATATCCACAATTTCTCCATTCTCCTGTCAATGGGTTTGTGTTATTTCTAATTTTTCCAAGCTATTGTCAGTACTGCTGCCATGAGCATCCTGTACAAGGCTCTTTGTGTACATCTGCATTCGATTTTGAGTAGGCGTCAACAGGTGAAACTGCCGAGCCATGCGACAGTGTGTGTGTGTGACTTTGTTGTCAACTGCCATACTCTCTTTGAGAGTAGTTGTCACATTTTTACACTTTGACACTTTCAGCCAGTAATATAAGGATTTCCTTTATCATATCCATGTCCACACTTAGTAGAGCCAATCTTTTTTATTTATATCCGTTCAATTGTATCTCTTGTGGTGGCTTCCTATGCCTTTAAGTAAAAAAAAAAAAAAAGTGACTAGTGGTGGTTTTGCTGCAGAGTGTCTCTAGAAGACTGCATGAGCATGGGAACATGCCGGGTTTCCTTTGAAGATTGCGATTCCCTCTTTGGGACACAGACGTGGCAGGGAGACTTTTCAGCCTGCAATCCTGAGTTACTATTGACTATGAGCTATGGAAATGTACTGCCTGTTAAAGAACTAACAACTGGATCATGATCCTGCCCTTGGCTCTGGGCTTAGACAGAGCTTGTGAGTTGGGGGACTGGCTGCTGTCACTAAACACCATAAACCGAGCGGCTTAGAAACAAACTTCTTTCTCCCAGCTGTGGAAGCTGGAAAACCCAAGACGAAGGCGCCGGCACTTTTGCTGTCTGGGGTCAGTCCGTGTCTGGTTCACACACAGCACAGTCCTGCTGCATCCTTACGTGGTGGAAGGGGCGAGGGGGCCCTCTCGGGGTCTCTGATGAGCATCCTAATCCCCTTCATGCCCCACGCTCATGACCTGGTCACTCCCGAGGGTCTCAGCTCCTGCTGCCATGGCGTTGGCAATGGACTTTACCCCTCGATGACAGGGACAGGGAGGGCAGAGGGGGGGGAGGGGGACTTAAACATTCCAGGCAGGCAGCGCCTTCTCTGGCTTCCTCCCCCCCCTCCTCCCGCCAGCACTTTGGGGTTGGGCAGGTTAGTTTTAGGAGCCTCCACCTCCTCCTTGTCCTGGTTCAAGCCCTTCTCTGAGGCTGGAAGGAGAAGGGGCAGGTGTGCCTGTCCGACTGTGACCGTCAGGCTGCTGCGATTTTTCTCACACAGCCTCCGTGGACTCTCTCTGGGATCCCACGGGTGAGGTTTTGTGGGAATGGAGGGAGAGCACCATGGGGGCCTCCCTCTGGCCCCTTCTGTGGTGTGGGGCAACCAGCCCCAGTACCACCTCTTCCAACCCTCTCCCTGGGGCTGTTGGGGGCACACCGCAAGCCCCTCCCTCAGGGACCTCCCTGTGGGTTCCAGGCAGCTGGCTCAGGCCTGGCTTCTCCCACAGCCCCTCACCTGGCCCCCAGGACCCTCACACATCGAGGGGGTGGTGGGCCGCTCCCCTCCCACCTGCTCAGGGAGCTGCAGTCCAGTAAAGCCCAAGCCTTCACAGCTGTTCCACGGGGGGACGAGATGCCCCTCCCTGCAGGAAGGAGAAAACATGAACAATTCCCTTCTTCACCCCGTGGCCGGGAGCAAGGCGGCGTCGGGGAAGGGGAAGAGGGGAGAGTAACAGCAGCTCCCCCTCACCCGGTTTCATGGCTCAGAGCCCAGCAGTGTCTGCCTCCCACCTTCCAGTCTCCTGCTCACACTCACTAACCCTGGGTGTGTGCAGGTAGGTGTGGCGTGTGTGTGTGTGTGTGTGTGTGTGTGTGTGTTGGGGCTGTGGGGGTAGCTGGAATGGGGTAGCTTCCCTTCCAGTACTTCTCACACTTTAATCTACCTACAGAACATCTAGGGATCTTGTAAAAACCCAAATGCAAACATAGAAGTCCAGGTGGGATCTGAATTCCTGCATTTAAAAAGGTGTTTTAAGTGTATGAAATACACGTATCGCAGCCACGTGCACCGTCTTTAAGTGCACCGTTCAGTGCCGTGAAAGGCATTCACGCTGTTGTGCAAACGTCACTCCCATCCAGCCCCAGAACCCCAAACTCTGCACCCACGTGGTGCTCAGCCCCACCCCCCTCCCATCAGCTCCTGGAAAGAGCATCTGACTTCTCTGGGGCATTTGCACTGGTTGGATCACAGAGCGCTTGTGACGCATTTCGCGCTGTGCCGAGCGCTTAGGGCTCGCCTGCCCTGTGACATGGGCCCGCGTGTCCCTGGCGCCCGCCCGTGGCGGAGGCGCCCAGGTGGTGCTGACGCGGGGCTCCTGGGCGGGGCTTTGAAGAGAGAGCCATTTAAGAAGGCGCACGTGGTGGGGCTCAGCTGGGCCAAGACTTCACCTGCAGGCAGTGAGAAGCGGCTGCTCTGCCTGCTGCCCAGGACTGATTCTGTCCGTCAGGGCACAAAGGCCACGCAGCCAGTAGGTGCACCGAGGCCAGGTCGCTGGCGCTGTGAAGGCGCATTCTCCATGACACTAATGCCGGACCCGCGGGTTTAGCATAGAGCAGATGACGCTGCCTCGTGTGGGCAGGCCTCCTCCGCCAGCCGGAGACTTTGAGAGAAAAGCCCCGAGGCCCTCACAGAGGAGGAGGTTCTGCCTCCCGCCGCCCTCAGACTCGTTTCTCCGCTGGGTGTCCAGATGGCCCACGGCCCTGTCTGCAGCGTCGCACCTGCCAGTCTCCGTGACCGCGTGAGTCAGTTCCTTGAATTCAGTGCTGTTGTCTCTCTGTACACAGCCTAGGGGCTCTGCTGCCCTGCAGAGCGTGGACAGAACAGTGCACGCTCCTGTTTCAGGGCTCTGGCGGGCAGCCCCTGATGTCTGGTATCACACTGGGTGCCGTGTTTGGCCTCTTGTTTGTTCACGGCCGCCATGAGTCCAGTTCTAAGACTTCGCCGTGATGATAGATCAAGCTCTGGTCAGTAACTCCCAAACTTCAGTGTAAACGAACCTCACCTGGAGGCCTTGTGCGCCCACCCCAGGGCAGGACTGGGCTCACCTGAGGCCGTGGCTCAGCCCCTCTGGTTTCTCCAGGTGATGGGGAGATACTGAGAGCTGCTGGTTTCATGCGTTCACTGTAATTGCTGTGTGATGTCCCACGGTGCTGTGGGCTACACGAGAGGGTATGTAAATCAGCAGCACCGCTCTCGGGTGGATATGGGAGTCGTTTCATAGTCCAAAATAGCATAATACAGGTTCTAGTTGTTGTCTCAGGCACACAGGTGAGCTTTTCCAGGCCGTGGTCTCAGGTGCTTCAGCCCCCACACCACCTGTGTATAAGCAGTATCTTCACCCTCTTTGACTATGCTGGGAGGAAAATCACAGGTAATCACTGGTAGGCAGGAGTGCAAGTGATTTTTTTTTTTTAAATCTAAGAGGCATTTATTTCGGCAGTGCAAGGCTTTTCCATGTTTGAAAATAAATACAAACTTCCATATGGCCAGAAATATTACTAGCCATCTTAATAGAGATAGGTTTACAAACCTCAGTAGTTTGTATATATGTAAAATGTGTATTTTTTCTTACCTAGAAACCTTTTATTTAAGCAAATGATTTTTGAGCCAAAATCAAGGTTTTCACAGGTTTGGTTCCTTCTGGAGGCTCCAAAGGGGGAAAAAATCAGTCTGCTTCCTGCGGTTTCTGATTCGCTGTCATTTCTCGGTATCTGGGCTCTGAGCTCATCACTGCAGTTGCATCCTTACCTGGGTGCTTCTCCTCGGTAGGACCACTCCTGTTCCCTCTCCCTCTGCCTGTGTCTTCCAGAAAACTCAGGGACACCGCAGTGAGGTCACCCGGGTCACCTGGGGTGGTCTAACCCGTCTCAAGATGCAGAACTGTGCCTGCATAGTCTCCTGCGGCAGCAGTGGGCGTTTGCACAGGGTCTCAAGTCAGGTTGCTCCTCTGAGGTCATGGCTCAGCCTGCAGCACCCAGTGCTCTTTCCTGGTCACCACATTCAGAAATCAACACTGGGTGCTGAATATGATTGGTGTCTATTTGACTTCTGTTGACAAGATGATATCATCATGTAATTTTTCTCCTTAAGTCAGCTAAAATGGTGAAGTATAATGAATAGATTACCCAATAGTGAAAGACTCTGGCATATGGCAATGCATTTGGTGATAGTGTGTTATACTTTGGTATTCTGCTGGATTCTCGTAGCTAGTATTTTGTACATTTATGATGCTTGTGCTGATGTTCACAAATGACTGATCTCTAGCTATGTAGCACACACTCGGGTACACACATGTTCCCTCCACCCCCAGCTTTGGTAAAAATATTATGCTTATGTCAGAAAAAGTTTTAGGGGAATATATTTTTTTACTTTTCTTGAAAGTATATATATATATATATATATATTTTTTTTTTTTTTTGACAGGCAGAGTGGACAGTGAGAGAGACAGAGAGAAATGTCTTCCTTTGCCGTTGGTTCACCCTCCAGTGGCCGCCGGCCAGCGCACCGCGCTGATCCGATGGCAGGAGCCAGGTGCTTTTCCTGGTCTCCCACTCGGGTGCAGGGCCCAAGCACTTGGGCCATCCTCCACTGCACTCCCTGGCCACAGCAGAGAGCTGGCCTGAAAGGGGGGCAACCGGGACAGAATCTGGCGCCCCGACCGGGACTAGAACCCGGTGTGCCGGCGCCACTAGGCGGAGGATTAGCCTAGTGAGCCGCGGCGCCGGCCAGAAAGTATATATTTTTTAAACTTTTATTTAGTAAATATAATTTTCCAAAGTACAGTTTATGTATTACAATGGCTTTGTTCCCCCCATAACTTCCCTCCCACCCGCACCCCTCCCATCTCCCGTTCCCTCTCCCATTCCATTCACATCAAGATTCATTTTCTATTATCTTTATATACAGAGGATCGATTTAGTATATATTAAGTAAGGATTTCATCAGTTTGGACCCACACAGAACATAAAGTGTAAAGTACTGTTTGAGTACTAGTTATAGCATTAATTCACATTGGACAACACATTAAGGACAGAGATCATTTGTATACTTGGAGGTAATGTAAGTAACATTTGAATTGCCTGTTTCCCAAGACCTTGTGGAATTTTTTAGAAACCAATTTGTCCAGACCATTTTGCAAATAATTGAATATGTGCTCAGCCGGCGCCACGGCTCACTAGGCTAATCCTCCGCCTGTGGCACCAGCACACCGGGTTCTAGTCCCGGTCGGGGCGCTGGATTCTGTCCCGGTTGCCCCTCTTCCAGGCCAGCTCTCTGCTGTGGCCAGAGAGTGCAGAGGAGGATGGCCCAAGTGCTTGGGCCCTGCACCCCATGGGAGACCAGGAGAAGCACCTGGCTCTTGCCTTCAGATGAGCGCGGTGCGCCGGCCGCAGCGGCCACTGGAGGGTGAACCAACGGCAAAGGGAGACCTTTCTCTCTGTCTCTCTGACTATCCACTCTGCCTGTCCAAAAAAAAAAAAAAAAAAAAAAAAATGTGCTCAAGTTCTTAGATTAAAATTGGTTTCTTAAGTCTTTCAGGCAGGTTTTCAAATCTTTTCCATTGATTAGATTAATAGATTTGAATGCTTTTTCTACCTATAGGTTCTTCCTTTATTTTGTATATTTATACATTTTGCTTTCTTAATCAATTGTTAATAGTTTATCAGTTTTATTTCTGAAAAGCAGGTATTAGCGTGATGAGTTCTGTCAGTTTTGTTCTTTGATTTTTGCATTTACTGTCTTCTTTATTCCTTCGCCTCTTGGATTTGTGATCCTTACAGTTAGGCATCGCATAATGGTTTTTCAGCTAATGATGGGCTGCAGATAGAGCCCAAGATGTTAGTGGAGCCGAGGGGCAGGCGTTTGGCCTAGCGGTTAAACCACCTGCTAGGAACTGCTGCATCCCTAGAGCACCAGGATTCAAGTCCCAGCTATGCTTGTGATTCCTGGGAGGCAGCAGGTGTCAGGCCCAATGCTGGAGATCCTGCCGCCATGCGGGATACCAGCCTGGAGCTCCTGGCTGTTGCTTCCGCCTGGCCCAGCCTCAGTGAACTCGCCCATGGAATCTCCCTCTGTATCTCTCCAGTTTTTCAAATTAACAAAATGAAGCTGAGCTGGAAAAATTATTTTCGTGTGGTGACATTACAGTGTCACATTGCCATCAAACAACACGTTACTCAGGGTAGTGGTGATGCTGGCATAAACAGACATGTGATGCCAGTTGTATGGAGGTAAAGTATGGGACCCATGCTGTGGTGTAGCGGATAAAGCTGGCGCCTTGTTGCTCCCCCTCTTCGCGGAGGAACGACACAGGACCCTGCGCTGTTCTTTTGTCTGCTCGGCCCTTCCTGGGTTTGCTGCTGGTTCTTCCCGGGTTGGCTGCCGATCCTTCCACCTCCATGGAAGGGCGGTTCCCCCTGCCACTTTCCCCACTTCCGCGGGGGAGCGGCACACCGCCGGCCGGCTCTCTTGGGGGCTGCTCAGATGTTCCTGGTGCATGTTGTCTTTCTCCTCCTTTATAGTCTTCCACCAATCCCAACTCTGCTACCCACACGCCGAGCACACTGCTCTCCTCCAATCAGGAGCAAGATCAGCTCCTGCAGCTCAATCAAATTGGCGAGAGGCAGCTGTGTAGAAGTTGTTTACTCCTCTCCCAGCGCCATATTGTGGGAGAGCAGATGCATAGAATAAGTCTTAATTCCAGTAACTTAGTCTAGTCCGAGTTGCTCCCCACAGCGCCTACAGTTCCAGCATCCCATATGGTGTTGGTTCAAGTCCCGGCTGTTCCATTTCCAATCCAGCTCCCTGCTAATGCGCCTGGGAAAGTAGTGGAAGATGGTCCAAGCACCTGGGCCCCCGCAACCACATGGGAGCCTCGGAAAAATCTCCTGGCTTCAGATTAGCCAGCTCTGGCCATTGCGGCCATTTGGAGTTGGAACCAGTTGATGGAAGACCTTTCTCTGTATTTCCTTCTCTAAATCTGCCTTTCAAATAAATATACAAATCTTAAATAAATAAATAAATAAATAAATAAAGGGTGTTTTTAAAGGACTTATTTGAAAGAGTTACACAGAGAAGGAGAGGCAGAGAGAGAGGTCCCCCACCTGCTGGTTCATTTCCCAGTTGGCCACAACGGCTGGAGCTACCCTAGTCTGAAGCCAGGAGCCAGGAGCTTCTTCCAGGTCTCCCACACAGGTGCAGGGGCCCAAGGACGTGGGCCATCCTCCACTGCTTTCCCAGGCCAAGCTGAGAGCTGGATCAGAAGTGGAGCAGAAGTTCAAGCACAACTTGAACCGGTGCCTAAATGGGATGCCAGCACTGTAGGTGGTGACTTTACCAGCTGCACCACAGCACCAGCCTCAAGTGTTTATTTTTTAAAGAGTAAAGCCTAAGCAATCACATACAGTAAGTACTACTATACTTTTTGTCATTATTTTTCAAATGTATTCCTTCTGCTCATTAAAAACAGTTTATGTGACACTAGCAGCACCAGCCCCCTGTGATAATCTTTTAATTATGGATTCAATCTCTTTACATGTTATTGGCTATTCAGGGTTTCTAGGTTTTCACAGTTCAATTTTGTTAGGTTTATGTGTCAATGTTTCTAATTTTTCTAGATTTTCCAAACTGTTGGCTTATGCTTGTTCATAATACCTTGTGATCTTTTATATTTTTGTGGTAACCAATGTGATCTCTCCTTTTCACCTCGGATTTAATTGTTTGAGCTTTCTGTTTTTCTGACCAGATGAAGTTGTGTCAATTTTACTTTTTCCCTCGAAAACCCAAAACTTAATGTCATCTACAAAATTTCATGCTATAAAATTTCCATCTTGGTACTCCTTTTGTTGATGGGATAGGTTTTAGCATGTTTTGTTCCCATTTTCACTGGGTCAAGTCATTCTAAAATTTCTCTTGTGTTTTTTTTTACTGGCCCATTGGTCATGTAAGAGCATGTTTCATTTTCATGTATCTGACCTGTTTGTAAAATTCTTCTCTTTGATTCTTAGTATCATTCCATTGTAATCAAAGAATATACATGCCATGCTCTCAGAGTCTTAAAATTCATTGAGGCTGGTGTTGTGTCCTAACACATACTGTGTGTCCTAGATGGTGTTCTTTATGATGATGAAAAGAATGTATATTTGATAGCTGTATGGTGAAATATTCTGTAAATGTCTAGTAGGTCTATGATATAAAACTTGATTGTTGGATTTTCTTGGTAGATAATCTATTGATGAAAATTTGCATGTTGAGGTAACTCGGTAACATTGTACTGTCATTGTGTTCTTCTGTGTCTAATAATACTTGTTTTATATAATTCAGTGCTCCAGCTTTGGGTGAATTTATATTTACAACTGTTAACTATTTTTGTTCAATTGATCCATTCATAATTATGTAGTGACCTTTTCTGTCCCTCTTGTTACAGTTTTTGTCTTAAAACCCATTTTGTCTGATTTAAGTATAGCTACTCCTGCTCACTTTGGGTTTGCATGAGTCTTCTGTAACCTCTCTCTGTCTGCGTGTGTCTTTACTGGTTGAGTTTCTTGATGAGCATACTATTTGGTCTTTCTTGTTTTTATGCACTCAGACAATTTGAGTCTTTTTTTGGGGGGATTCCAATGTAGTTTAAAAATTAGAACACAAGCCGGCGCCGCGGCTCACTAGGCTAATCCTCCGCCTTGTGGCGCCGGCACACCGGGGTCTAGTCCCGGTTGGGGTGCCGGATTCTGTCCCGGTTGCCCCTCTTCCAGGCCAGCTCTCTGCTGTGGCCAGGGAGTGCAGTGGAGGATGGCCCAAGTGCTTGGGCCCTGCACCCCATGGGAGACCAGGAGAAGCACCTGGCTCCTGCCATCGGATCAGCATGGTGCGCCGGCCACTGCACACCGGCCACGGCGGCCATTGGAGGGTGAACCAATAGCAAAGGAAGACCTTTTTCTCTGTCTCTCTCTCTCTCACTGTCCACTCTGCCTATCAAAAAAAAAATTAGAACACAAATTTTTATAAAGGGAACAGATTCCGTGTGTTTCATAGGTACAGTTCTAAGAAAATACACATCCTTTGATCTCTCTTCCTCTCCCTCCCTTAGTCTCCTTTCTTCCTTTCTTGTTTTGTCTTTAATTTTTGCAAAGACATAATTTCAATCCACTCCATTATCACAGGCTTAAATCACCGCTAGCCATAATACTCAACAAGTAAAAAGTAGGAAGACTCCACTTTCACAGGAGTATAAATAGGAGCTAAAATGGCACTCAAACTGCCAGATATGTTTCATTCCTGCACATTTTTTGTATTCTATACTAACTGCCACATATCAAACTTTTTTGGACTGGCTTATTTCACTAAGCATAATGGTTTCCAGTTGCATGCATTTTGTACCAAAGAGCAAGTATTTCATTATTTTTTATGTCTGAGTAATATTCCATAGTGTATATATACACCACTTTTTTTTTTTGACAGGCAGTGTTAGACAGTGAGAGAGAGACAGAGAGAAAGGTCTTCCTTCCATTGGTTAAACCCCCAAATGGCTGCTATGGCTGGTACGCTGCGCCGATCCGAAGCCAGGAGCCAGGTGCTTCCTCCTGGTCTCCCATGCGGGTGAAGGGCCCAAGGACCTGGGCCATCCTCCACTGCACTCCCGGGCCACAGCAGAGAGCTGGACTGGAAGAGGAGCAACTGGGACAGAAACAGCGCCCCAACCAGGACTAGACCCCAGGGTGCTGGCGCCGCAGGCGGAGGATTAGCCTAGTGAGCCGTGGCATTGGCCAGTACACCACATTTTCTTTATTCAGTCACCAGTTGATAGACATCTGGGTTGATTTCATATCTTAGCTATTGTGAATTGAGGTGCAATAAACATGGGAGTAGAGATGAGTTGTTCATATGGTGACTTTGTTTTGTTTGGGTAGATTCCAGGAGTGGGGTGACTGGGTCATATCGTAGATACACTCCTCCATCATGGCTGTACTGGTTTACATTTCAACAGTAGGGCATTATTTTTTTCCCAGTGTCCTCGCCAGCATTTGTTGATTTTTGAATTTTGGGTGATAGCCATTCTAACTGGGCTGAGATGAGACCTCATTGTGGTTTTTATTTGCAGTTCCCTAATGGCTAGTTATCTGGAGCAGTTCCTCATGTGTCTATTGGCTGTTTGATCTTTGAAAATGATTGTTCGTGTCCTCTGCCCATTTCATAACTGGGTTATTTTGTTGTTGAGTTTCTGGAGCTCTTTGTAGATATTGGATATTCTTTATCATTCACTTGCATAGTTTGCAAATATTTTCTCCCGTTCTGTCAGCTGCCCTTTCACTTTACGGAGTGTTTGGTTTGCAGTGCAGATCCCATTTGTCAATTTTGGCTTTGTTGTGCTTCTGGGATCTTTTCTAAGAGTCTTTGCCTATGCAATGTGTTTCAGGGACTCTCTGATGTTTTAATCTAGTAATTTGATGGTATCAGGTTGTAGATGTAGGTTCTTGGTCCATTTTGAGTTGATTGATTTAGTTATTTTTTTAGCTTGTTTGTCCAAGGTTGGTTGGTTGCAGATATGTGGATTAGTTTTGGTCTATGTCTATTTTTGTGCCAATACCAGACTGTTTTGATCATAACTGCCCTGTAGTATATCTTGAAATCTGGTATTGAGATGCCTCTGGCTGTTGTAGTTGTCGAAGATTACTTTAGATATTCAAGATCTCTTATATTTCCCTATGAATTTTTGCATTGTTTTTTCTAGATGTGAAAAGAATGTGCTTGGTATTTTGATTGAATATTTTGTGTAGTATGGACATTTTGATTATATTAATTCTTGCAATCCATGAACATGGAAGATTTTTCTGTTTTCTTTGTTTCTTGTTTTTTCTTCTTATATTTCCTTCTTTGTTCTATAATTTCCATTATAGAAATATTTTATATCTTTTGTTATATTTATTCCAAGGTAGTTAAAGTTTTTTGTAGCTATTATGAATGGAACTGATCTTAGAAGTTCTTTCTCATCCGTGGCATTGTCTATATATACAAAGATTATTGATTTTTGTGTTGATTTTATATCCTGTAACTTTACTAAACACTCTTGCGAGTTCCAATAGTCTTAGTGGAGTCTTTTGGTTTCCCTGTATCTAAGATCATGTCATCTGCTAACAGGGTTAATAATATTAAATTATTATTATTATTAAATGTTAATTAAATATTGATATGAATAGTTATGTTAAATAATATTAGCAGTGGTGAAAGTGGACATCCTTTTCTGGTTTTAGGTCTTAGTGGACATGCTTCCAACTTTTCCCCGTGCAGTGTTGATGCTGGCTGTGTGTGTGTCCTAGATTGCCTTCATTGTGTTGAGGAATACTCCTTCAGGACCCAATGTGCTTAAGGTTTTACCATGAAAAGATGTTATATTTTATCAAATGCTTTGTGCACCTGTTGAGATAATCACATGGTCTGTAGTTTGTTAATGTGATTATATTTGTTGATTTACGTATGTTGAATCATTGCTGCATTCCAGGGCTAAATCCTAGTTGGTCTAGGAGAATGATGTTTGTGCTGTGGTGTTGGATTCATTTAGTTAGTATTTCCTTTTGTTTGTTTTGAATAGTTGGAGAAGAATTGGAATTAGTTATTTTTGAAGGGGTGGCAGAGTTCAGCACCAAAGCCTTCCAGTCCTGACTTGTCTTTGTTAGGAGGGTCTTTATTACTGATTGAATCTCTTAGTTACTGTGTAGGTTTTCTGTGTCTTCATGACTCAATTTTGGTAGATTGTACATGTCCAGACATCTGATTTTTCTATAATTTCCTATTTGTTGAGATATATCTGTACTAATTCCTGATGATTCTTTTTGTTTCTGTGGTATCCACAGTAACATTGTGCTTTTTTATCTCTGATTTTATTAATTTTGGCCTTATAACCCCTTTTTTTGAGTAGTTGAGCCAATTTTGTTTTTTCAAAACAGCTCTCAATTTCACTGATTTGATTTTTTTTGTTCCAATTTTATCTATTTCTTTCCTAATTTTAGTGATTTCTTTGTCCTAATTTTGGGTTTGGTTTGTTACTGTGTTTGTAAGCCCTGGATATTCAGATAATTTATTTCCAATTTCTTGATGTTGGCACTAATTGCTATAAACTTCCCTCTTAATACTGCTTTTGCTATATCCCAAAAACTTGGCTATGTTGTGTTTTCATCTTCATTCATTTCTTGGAACGTCTTGATTTCCTTTTGGATTTCTGTTACCCACTGTTCATTCAGGAGCTTGTTTATCTGTCTCCATGTATTTGCATATTTTCTAGAGTTTCTTAAATTATTAATTTCTACCTTTATTCCATTGGTCAGAAAAGATCTATGGTATGATTGCATTTTTTTTTAATTTGAGACTTGTTTTATGGCCTAGCAGATGGTCTATTCTGGATAAATTCTATGTCCTCATGAAAAGAATACATGTTAAGCAGCTGTGAGATAAAATGTTCTGTAGATATCAGGTCTGTTCGGTCCATGGTGTAAATTAGCTCTATTTTTTTTTTTTTGTCTAGTTGATCTTTCTATTGATGAAAGTGGGGTGTTTAAATTCCCCATTATTATTGTACTGAAGCCTATGTCTTCCCTTAGATCCAATAACATCTGTTTTACATAGCCAGGTGCCCTGCCATTGGGTTTATATACATTCACTATAGTCAAATCTTGCTGTTGATAGACCCCTTAATCATTACATAATGCCTTTCTTTGTCTCTTTTAACAGTTGTTGTATTCGTGTCTATTTTCTGATATTAAGATGGCTCACCTGTTGGTTTTTGCTTTCCCTTGGCATGGAGTATCTTTTTCTAGCCTTTCATTTTGAATCTGTGTGTCTTTGTTATTAAAGTAGCAAAGCAATGAGTTTGGGTTTTTTTAATCTATTAAGCCTGTCTAACTTTCAGTTGGGAGAATTTGGGCCATTTATATTCAAGGTTATTGTTAAGTAATGACTTGGTGCTGCCGTTTTTCCATAAATGTTGTTTGCTTTGTATTTGCCTTGTATTTTCACTAGAAGATTTTCTGCCTTCACATTCTTCACAATGATGACTATCTTTGTTTCTTCGTGTAGCACATCCTTAAGTATCATTTTTAAGGCTGGAGGAGTGTTGATAAACTCAATTTCTATTTGTTATGAAAGGTTTTTATTTCACTTTCATTCACACATAAGATCTTTGCAGGGTATAGTTTTCTGTGTTGACAGAAATGTGTTGACAGAAAATGGACTTTGTCCATTTTCTCCTAGCCTGTAGGTTTCTGATGAGAAGTCAGGTGTCCGTCCAGTAGGAGATCGTTTGAAGGTAATTTGGTATTTCTCTCTTTTTTAAAAAAGATTTACTTATTTTATTTTTAAGTCAGAGATACAGAGAGAGAGAGGTGTCTTTGATCCGCTGGCTTACTCCCCAGTTGATCGGACAGAGCTGTGCCGATCTGAAGCCAGGAGCCTGATACTTCTCACAGGTCTCCCACATGGGTGCAGGGGCCCAAGGACTTGGGCCGTCTTCTACTGCTTTCCCAGGCCATAAAAGAGACCTGGATCAGAAGCGGAACAGCCAGGACTTGAACTGGCACCCATATGGGGTGCCAGCACTGCAGGTGGTGTACAGTTAAGAATACTTCATTTATGCTTTACTTTTGAAAGTGTGACTATAATGTGTCAAGTTGAAGATCTTTTCTGATGATGTCTGTTAGGAGTTCTATGTGCTTTCTGTACTTGGATGTCCCCTTTTTAGTCCAATATAGGGAAGTTTTCTGCTGTTAGTCCAGTGAATAGGTATTCTAACCCATTTTCTATTTCCACACCTTCAGAAATTCCTCAGGCATGTATGTTAGTTCATTTGATAGTATCCTGTAAATCTTGAACACTATTTTCAGTTTTCCTAATTTTTCATATTTTTTGTCTGAGGTATTTCCAAAGATTTGTCTCCTAACTCAAATACCCTTTCTTCTGCTATGTCACAGTGCCAACCCCTTACCAGTTATTTAAAAATTAAAAATAAATATTATTCTTCATCAGAAAAACAAAGAGTAAATGGGAGGACAGGATTTCTCTATTGTGTGTGCACTGAGCCTACTTCCCCAAAGTTTGGAAGGATTTTTTTTTCCTTTTTTTAAATATTTATTTATTTATTTGAAAGAGTTACACAGAGAGGAGAGGCAGAGAGAATGGTCTTGAATCTGCCGGTTTACTCCCCAGTTGGCTGCAAGGGTTGGAGCCGTGCCAATCTGAAGCCAGGACCTTCTTCTGGGTCTCCCACGTGTGTGCAGGGGCCCAAGGACTCGAACCAGCGCCATGCCGGCACTGCAGGTGGCAGCTTTACCTGCTATGCCACGGTGCTGGCCCCTCCACTGTATTTTTGATTTAACAAATAGAATATTGCATTTCTAATATTTGAGTTTGATTTCTATTCAGTATCTCTATCTTTTGGAAACATTTTTTAGCAATGTCATGTATGGTTTTCTTAACTCCTGTATTTGCTTCTTCATGTTTTTGAGTAATTTTATCATCATTCTTTTGATGAAATGCTGAAAAGGAATTCAATCTATTTGTTTTTACATTCTAATATTGAAGTGTTAGTATGTTCCTTTTGGGGAGTCATACTGTGTTGGCTGTTGATGTTTCTTGCGTTGTTATGTTCATTTTTATGCGTTTGTGGAAATACTTGTTGGTTTTATCCTGTTGTGGCTTTCATCTTTAGATTGTCTTGCTGTGGCTTTGTGGAGTGTCTGCTCTTTTAGTGGATACCCAGAGACATGTGCAGGGTAGGACCAGGGAACTCTGGGCAGTGCTCAAGGATAGGGCAAGAGTCCAGGGTGATGCCCAAGTTGTGTGCAGTAGGTCTCTATTGTCAGGAGGAGGGAATGGTATGATCACATTGGACGATGTTATCACAGCCTCACCTCTCCTCTGCCAAAGTGATCAGTGCTTAGGATGAGCTCACAGTGGGTACACACCCCTCCATGGAGGTGCATGAACCACACAAAGAATCTGTGTGGTCCTCAGTGTGAGCATGAAATCCTCTGACCCATCCCAGGCACTCAGGGAACTCTGAGCCTCTGAAGCCAGACACAATGACTGCCCAGAGACCCAGCTACCCTCCAAGCCCTATCAAGTGGTCATAGGATTCCCACACTCAGCACACAGGGCTTCCACAGTCACAGGGAGCCGGGGATCCACTCAGCCCTGTGAGCCTTCCCTGTCCACCAAGGGAGCCAAGGCATTCTCAGAGCCAGCCTTCTGTCAATGTTCCACTTGGACAGTTTGAGTCCAGCACCTACAATAGAGTGAGAGGAGGGGAGCGCCTCACAGGCCTAAGTGGGAACCTCCATCTCCCAACCAACTCTCCAAGTCAGTAGGGACTGCAGGTTGCTCTCTCTGATAAAATCCCCAAGCAGTATCCACAAGATAGTTGTAGCACCCTGTACCCAGATTATTAAAAAGGCCTTTTTCCCTGCTGGCCACTGGGTGCTCTTCTGGGGAAATGGGAAGTCACTGTGCTCTCCCTTCACAGGGTTAGGTGGGTACCCTGCCTCCCCTCTAGCACTCCAGGCTGGACTCAAAGTCAGTGTTGTCTGCAAGGTTCCCCTCAGGCCATGTCACCAGTGACGTGCTCCAGGAGATGGTGTCTCCCCCAGCCCCTGGCTGCGGGAGTCACCAGTGTCCCTTTGTTCGCTGCTGCCTGTTTGTACTCTCCACCTGCTCCATGGTTTCTCTGTACTTTATCTAGAATTTCCACTGCAGACTTCCCTCCAGTTTTCCCCTAGGATTGTAGATACTGTTTTCCTTCTGTTGTCTTCTCATAGACAAAATTAGCATCTTTTCCCTAGTCCTCCATCTTGGATCCTCTAATCTGAGTCTTTTATTTGGGAAATGAAATCATTTTCCACTCAGTTATTAATGATAAGTAAAGACATACTACAGTCATTTTATTAAATTTTTCCGAGCTGTTTTGTCTATCTTTAGCTGCTCCTCCTCCTTCTTTTAAGCATCTTTGAGGTTTGATGGTTATCTAAATAGATAAGGTTGAGTCTCTGCTCTATGTTTTTTGTGTTTCTGCTCTACAAGGGAGTTTTGCACATTTACATGTTTGTATAATCAAGGTTACCATTCTTTTATATCCCTTGTTCTCCTTGTTTTGGAAAGAACTGATTTTTCCATATCTGAAGGATAGTTTTGCTGGGTATATTATCCTTGTTTGGCAGTTTTTTCTTTCTCAGTACTTTGAGTATAGAATCCCACTGCCTCCTGGCTTGTAAAGTTTCTTCTGAGAAATCAGATGTTAATCTATCATTATCACTTCCATGTCATTAATGAATTTCTCTTGTTTTTTTTTTTTTTAATTCTTTATGTTGTGTGTATGACAGTTTGGAGAGGAAGCTTTTGGGTCCAATCTAATTGGGGTCCTTGAGCTTCCTGGTGCTAGATGTCCACATATTTCTTATGATGTAGAAATTTTTTAGCTACTATTATATTGAATGACTTTTTAAAATTGCCTTTTCAATCTCTTATTCTGGAAACTCTAATGTAAATATTTGTTCTTTAATGTGTCCTGTATCAGTCTTTCTTAATTCCTATTTCCCCATATTTTCTTCTATCTGACCAAGGTTTTCAGTGCTATTGCTTTCAAGTGCAGAAATTCATCTTGATCTGGACTGTTGTTGGGGCACCCAGGTATTTTTATTTAATTTATTGAGTTTTTCAGCACCAAGATGTCCATTATTTTTATATTGTCCATCTCTTTGCTGAATTATAAATTTTGAATTCCTTTTCAGGCAGTTTTTAGAAAAGATTTACTTACTTGAAATGCAGAGTTGCAGAAATGGGGAGAGGGAGAGACAGACAGAAATCTTCCATACCCTAGTTCACTCTCCAAATGACTGCACCTATGCCAGTCAGGAGTCTAGAGCTTCTTCTGGATCTCCCACACAGGTGCATGAGTCCAGGTACTTGGGCCATGTTTTTGCGGTTTTTCCTGGGTGCATTAGCAGAAGCTGGATCAGAAGTGGAGCAGCTGGGACTCAAACCAGTGCCATATGGGATGTCAGCACCACAGGCAGTGACTTTACCCACTCTGCCACAGTGCAGGCCCCTTCAAGCAGTTTTTATTTCCTTTCCTTTGGGATCTGCTACTAGAGATAATATAAGGCATCATGTTACTTTGATTGTTTTTTTCATGCTTCTGGTGTCTCTATGTTGGTTTGTGTGCATCTAGAAGATGAGTTTCTTCTACCAGTTTATAGAGTGGCTTTAAAAAAAAAACTTTTATTTAATAAATATAAATTTCCAAAGTACAGCTTCAGGATTACAGTGGCTCCCCCCTCCCCATAACTTCCCTCGCACCGCAACCCTCCCATCCCCCACTCCCTTTCCCATTCCATTCACATCAAGATTCATTTTCTATTATCTTTATATACAGAATATCAATTTAGTATATATTAAGTAAAGATTTCAACAGTTTGCACCCATACAGAAACACAAAGTGTAAAGTACTGCTTCAGTACTAGTTATAGCATTAATTCACATTGTACAACACATTAAGGACAGAGATCCTACATGGGGAGTAAGTGCACAGTGACTCCTGTTGTTGACTTAACAATTGGCACTCTTGTTTATGGCATCAGTAATCACCCTAGGCTCTTGTCAATGAGCTGCCAAGGCTATGGAAGCCTTTTGAGTTCACCAACTCCAATCTTATTTAGACAAGGTCATAGTCAAAGTGGAAGTTCTCTCCTCCCTTCAGAGAAAGGTACCTCCTTTGATGGCCCGTTCTTTCTATTGGGATCTCACTGGCAGAGATCTTTGATTTAGTTGGTTTTTTTGGGGGGTTTTTTTTTTTTGTTTGTTTGTTTTTGCCACAGTGTCTTGGCTTTCCACACCTAAAATACTCTTATGGACTCTTCAGCCAGATCTGAATACCTTAAGGGCTGATTCTGAGGCCAGAGTGCTGTTTAGGGCATCTGCCATTCTACGAGTCTGCTGTGTATCCCACTTCCCATGTTGGATCGTTCTCTCCCTTTTTGATTCTATCAGTTAGTATTAGCAGACACTAGTCTTGTTTATGTGATCCCTTCGACTCTTAGTCCTATCATTATGATCAATTGTGAAATGAAACTGATCACTTGGACTAGTGAGATGGCATTGGTACATGCCACCTTGATGGGATTGAATTGGAATCCCCTGGCACGTTTCTAACTCTACCATTTGGGGCAAGTCAGCTTGAGCATGTCCTGAATTGTACATCTCCTCCCTCTCTTATTCCCACTCTTATATTTAATAGCGATCACTTTTCAGTTAAATTTCAACACCTAAGAATAATTGTGTGTTAATTAAAGAGTTCAACCAATAGTATTAAGTAGAACAAAAAAATATTAATATGGATAAAGTATTACATTGTACATCAACAGTCAAGGACAAGGGCTGATCAAGTCACTATTTCTCATAGTGTCCATTTCAATTCAACAGGTTTCCTTTTTGGTGCTCAGTTAGTTGTCACTGATCAGGGAGAACATATGATATTTGTCCCTTTGGGACTGGCTTATTTCACACAGCATGATGTTTTTCAGATTCCTCCATTTTGTTGCAAATGACCGGATTTCATTTTTTTTTTTTACTGCTGTATAGTATTTATAGAGTGGCTTTAAAATAAAAGACCTCGTCCTGGTGATACGTCCTAGTATGCTGGTTGGGTTAGAATGTGTTGACTTTGGTTCCAGGTAGATGTAGTATTATAGCTTCTTTGTAGCCTCTTCAGCTGTAATTAATGTCAGTTATACTTCAAAGTGTGTTTCAGTCACCTACAGCATAAAGTCTCTTAGAATAGCTCTGCAATTTGAGATCCATGTCTCTTAGTGAAGATGAGTTTGCTTGCATCTCTGGGCATAGTTTGAGTTGCATGAAGGGAAAACCATCCTTCTAGGCATTGCCAGGAAATGCATAGCTGTCAGAACAGAGGTGTATGGTACCTGTCAGTATCTGAAAGCATGGCCACTGCTGGGCCTGGGCAGGGCATCTGTCAGAGTCTGCAGACTGCTTTTGCAGGGCCACGGTAGCCCAAATGCCCAGAACTGACTTCCTATTTTATTTTGTTGGCTGCGTTTGTAGGTGAATGTGGCTGCCAGGCTGCTTCATGCAATTGTGGGTGGGTAGGCGCTCAAGATGGCATTGTGTAGCAGGAATCTGTGCAGGGAAGGGTATTCCATGGA
Organism: Oryctolagus cuniculus; assembly: GCF_964237555.1. Taxonomy (NCBI): domain Eukaryota; kingdom Metazoa; phylum Chordata; class Mammalia; order Lagomorpha; family Leporidae; genus Oryctolagus; species Oryctolagus cuniculus. Next base: position 12,977,469 of record NC_091437.1, read on the forward strand.
CTGAGTTCTTTGGATCAGTACGGTAGTGTGGATTCCCCCAGAAGCCCCCACATGGCCCAGGGACTGTAAGGGCTACAGGCTTCTCCAGCAGCCAATACTTCAGGTCCCATTGTGGTGGGAGCCTCCTGCATGCCGACTCTGCCACGTGAGGTCCTTCTTGGTTTAGGGTTGATGTTGGCCACAGAGACAGGATGACAGACACGTTACATGTTCTGGTCCCTTCCTTATAAGGCCCTCCCGGATCTCCATGCTCTATGGCATCTCTACACAGCTCTATTGTATTCCAGGAGCTCAAATACTGCTGTGGAACACTGGTTTTTAAGTTTTCCTGGTGTTGGTGTGTATGTGGAAATGTTCCAGACTTGCCATCTTGCTGGTATCGTTCTGCTGAGCATTGTTTTTGGTGGTAGTCAGAACAGAACTGTTCTCCAAAAATTTATCACGACTGTGTAGAAACAAAGCTGACTTTTTTTGCCTGTTGATGTGTTCTACAGCCGCTGTATTCACTTAATAGTTCTAACAGGTTTCTCTGGAAAGTTGAAGTTTTTCTACATAGAACGATCATGTAACCTGTGAAAGGGTAATTTAACTTCCTCGTTTCTAATAGGGATGACTCTGTTTTACCTATTTCTTACCTAATTACTCTGAGTAGTTAGAAATATGTTGAATAGAAGTAATGAAACTAGGCTCCTTGTTTTGTCCCTACTTTTAGAAGAAATATTTCACCACTGAGTATTATGTCAGCTCTAGGATTTTGTATATGTCCCTATTTATTTTGAGTTAGTTTCCTTCTATTCCTAGTTTGTTGAGGTTTTTTTTGTTTTGTTTTGTTTTGTTTTTTTGTCATCACGAAAGGGTGTGCAACTTTGTCAAAAATTTTCTATGTCAAGATGATTATGTGGAATTTTTTCTTCACTAGGTTAATGGGATGGAATACATCAATTTTTCATTGATTTTGTTTTCAATGTTGACCCATTTTTGCATTCCAGGAATAAATGTACTTGCCCATTGTGTATAATTTTTAATTATGTTGTTTATTGCTGTGCAATTGTAAGGTTTTTTATCTGTGTTTATCAGGGATATTGGTTTCTAGTCTCGTTTTCTTATAGTGTCTTTATCTGGCTCTAGCTTTGGGATTGGGTTAACTTTCCTCATATAGTCAGTTTCTAAGTTTACCCCGCTCTTCAATTTTTTGGAAGAGTTTGACAAGTATTGGTGTGACTTCTTTAAATATTTCATAGAATTTACCAGGAAAGTGATTTTGGACTGGGCTTTCCTTTGTTGGGATATATTTCATTGTCAAAATCATTATTAAATTGCTCGACTAGTTACAGATATTTCCTGTTTCTTTAAAACTCAGAAGGTTATGTGTTTCTATACATTAGTCTGTTTCATTTAGGCTATCTAATTTTGGTGTTAAAATTGCTCATAATACTCCTTAAAATTTTTTTTGTCTTTTAAAGATTTGTTTATTTAATTAAGATTTATTTACTTAAAAGGCAGAGAGAGAGACAGATCTTCCATCCACTGGTTCACTTCACAATAGTTGGGCTGTGCCAGGCTGAAGCTGGGTTTCCCAGATGAGTACAGGGGCCCAAGCATGTGGTCCATCCTCTGCTGCTCTCCCAGGAGCATTAGCAGGGAGCTGGATCAGTAGTGAAGCAGCTGGGACTTGACCTGGTGTCCATATGGGATGCTGATGCTGCAGGTGGCAATGTACCCACTATGCCACAATGCTGGCCTTGGCTTTATGTATTTGTTTATTTGAAAGTAGGAGTTACAGTGAGAGGGAAGAACCGAGAGAGGAATTTCATCAGGTGGTTCACTCCCCAGATAGCTGCAATGGCCCCTGCTAAGTCAGGAGCTTCATCTGAGTCATGCACGTGGGTGGCAAAAACCTAGACATTTGGGCCGTTTTCCTCTGCTAGTTCTGGGCCATTAGCTGGGAGCTGGATCAGAAGTAGAGCAGCCAGGACACAAAACAGTGCCCATATGGAATGCCAGCACTGTAGGCAGTGACTTTAGCCACTATGCCACAGCACCAGTCCCACATACTTTTGGTTTAGAAAAATCACTGGTAATGTCTCCTCTTTGCTTATGATGTCAGTCTTCACTCTATTTTCTTAATCTAGCTAAAGGTTTGTCAATTTTGTTTATTTTTGAAAAACCAATTTAGTTTCTCTATTTTCTGTTATTTCGGTAGTTTGTATTTGGTTTGTGCTCTGAATTTTATTTTCTTTCCTTCTGTTGTGTTTGCATTTTCATTTGTTGTAAGAACATTTTTAGTTTTTCTTGATGTCTTCATCGATCCAGTGGTTGTTTAAGAAAGTGTGGCTTGCTTTCCACACATCCGTGGATTTTCAAATTTCCCATTTCCTAAGGATTTCTAGGTTGATTTTATCTTTTTTTTTTTTTTTAAAAAAATACTATATGAGACTTCAGACTTCTTAACTTTGTTAAAATTAATTTTGGGGCCTAAGGTGTGCCCTTGGCTGGGACTGTCCCCTGTGTCCCGGAGAAAAATGGTCATTGCATTGTTGTTGGAGCGTGCTCTTCATCGTTGGGCTAGAGCCACTTGGTCTATAGCGTTGCTTGACTGAGATACTTATTGATCTTCCTTCTGGGTGATATATTCATTATTGAGAGTGGAGTGTTGAAGTCTCCTAATACTACAGTGCTGTTTATTTCTTCCTGTAATGTGTCAATGTTTGCTTCCTATATTTATGGGCTCTGGTGTTTGGTGCGTATGAGGCACTGTCGCGAAGTTCTTGGAAATGTGTGTTATAGAAAAGCTGTGCATAGATTTCAAAACAATTTTTGCACCAAAGTAAACACTTTTTATCCCTTTTCCATGAACTTTTTGAAATAGCTTCAAATATATTATAACTGTTACTTTGATCTCTTTTCTCAGTTGTACATGGTTGTAAGGTTCAACGTGATAATTTCATACATGTACTCAGCATATGATGATCAAGTCAGGTTAGTATTTTCTTGTCCTTAAACATAAAAAAACCTTGATCAACAGTTAATGATGATGCATTTTGGGGGGAGTAGTGTGATATTTCAATAAATGTGCACAGTGTTGACAAGTCAGGGTAGTGATTCCTTGTCCTTATTTCGTTGTTTGGAGAGTTCTAGCTTTTCTGTTGCTGTATTGGTGCGATATGCAGTAGGTTATTTTGAACTGCAGTCATCCCACTGTGCTGCGGAGCACTGGGATGTATTCCTGTTACCCAGCTGGTATCCGTCTTCCGTGTGTCCCCTCATGCCCCTCCCGTCCGAGCCTCAGGTAATCACTATTCTGCATTCCGACTGACTTCCTTTCAACTTCCACGTATTAGAGAGAACGCGCATACTTGTCTGTGTCTCACTTAATTCGAGTCACATGATGCCCTCAATGTCCATCCATTTAGCTGCAAACCGTGGTATAGCATTGTTTCTTTTCTTTTTTTTTTTTTTATACAGGCAGAGTGGACAGTGAGAGAGAGACAGAAAGGTCTTCCTTTGCCGTTGGTTCACCCTCCAATGGCCGCCGCGGCTGGTACGCTGCAGCCGGCGCATTGTTTCTTAAAGCTGAAAACTTCCTGTGCGTGCGTGTGTGTGTGTGTGTGTGTGTGCTTCTGTGAGTGTTCACCAAGAAGTGACTGTTCATATCATTTGGCCATTTGATGTGTACTTACACATGAACACGAACACATTTTTTTATTTGTTGTCTAATAGGATTGCAGGTTAATCCCCTATCTTGGCCAGTGTGAGCAGTGCAGTAATAAACATGAGAGTGCAGGTGGTACTGGATGTGCTAAGTGCATTTCCTGTGGCTGTATACCCAGACGGGGGCTGCTGGGCTACAGGGTGGATCTGTTCTTAGTGTCTGGAGGAACCTGCATTCTGCTCTCTGAGATGACTGCACTGGCGGGCATTCTCACTAAGAGTGTGTTGAGTTGTCACTTCTCCACACCCTCACTAGCATTTTTTTGGTCTTCTTGTTAGTAGGCATTCTAACCGGTGTAAGCTATTTCACTGTGGTTTTGATTTCCATTTCCTGATAGCTAATGATGCTGAAATTTCATAAGCTTGTTAATCATTTGAGATTCTTCTCTAGAGAGGTACCTATTCATATCATGTGCCCTTCTTAAATTGGTTTGTTTTTGCCTTTCGGTATTAAAGTTTCTTGTTCCTTTTCGATCCTGGATGTTAATCTGTCACGGGGAGTGGTCTGTGCTTGCTTCCTCACATTCTGTTAGTTGCTGTGCAGAAGTGTTCTGGTTTTCTGTAATCTGATTTGTCCATTTTTGCATTTGTTGCCTGTGATTTTCGAAGTCACTTCCTGGGGCCGGCGCCGTGGCTCACTTGGTTAATCCTCTGCCTGCAGCGCTGACATCCCATATGGGCACCAGGTTCTAGTCCCGGTTGCCCCTCTTCCATTCCAGCTCTCTGCTGTGGCCCAGGAAGGCAGTGGAGGATGGCCCAAGTGCTTGATCCGTGCACCCCATGGGAGACCAGGAGGAAGCACCTGGCTCCTGGCTTCGGATCAGTGCAGCGCCGGCCGTAGTGGCCATTTGGGGAGTGAACCAACGGAAGGAAGACCTTTCTCTCTGTCTCTCTCTCTCTCTCACTGTCCACTCTGCCTGTCAAATTAAAAAAAAAAAAAAAAGTCATTTCCTATGGCAGTGTCTTAAAGTGTTTTCCCTGTATTTTCTTCTAGTAATTCTTTTTATTTTAGAAGTCTACCATTGTATGGGATGGGAGAAATGGGGTCATTTGTATTCTCCTGCTTATGGCTACCCAGTTTTCCCAGCAGCATGTATTGAAGAGGCTGTGCTTTCCCAAGTGAATGTTTTTGCCGCCTTTGTCAAGACACAGGTGACTGTAGCTGTGCGCATTCATTTCCAGGATCCCTGTTACGGTACGGAAGTCTGAGTGTCTGTTTTTATGCCCGTGCCAAGCTGTTTGAGGTAGCATACATCTGTAGTATGAAGTAAAATTATGTTGTGACGCCTCTAGCTTGTTGGTTTTCCAATGTCTGTTTATTGTTATCTACTTGAAAGGCAGAGAGAGTGTGATTGAATGATTTTATCCAATGGTTTCTCCCCAGATCCCTGCAGCTGACAGGCCTGGGCTGAGGTGAAGCCAGGAGCCTGAACCTCGCTCTGGGTTTCCAAGTGCATGGCAGTGCCACAAACGACTAAGACGTCAACTTCAGCCTCCCAGCTCTGCGGTAGTAGGGAGTTGAACCGGAAGCAAAGTGGCTGGAACTCAAACCAGCACTCTGACATGGGATGCAGGTGTCTCAAGCATGGCTTAACCACTTTGCTAGCTTGGTTCTTTCTTTTTTTTCCAAGGTGGGTTTGGCTATTTGTGGTCTTTTGTGACTAAGTGTAAGTTTCAAGGTCATTTTTATAGTTGTGTGAAGAACGCTCCTGAGATCGTGATGGAGATCGTGCTGAGTCTGTATGCCACTTTGGGGAATATGGATTTTTTTTTTTTTTTTTGACAGGCAGAGTGGACAGTGAAAGAGAGAGAGACAGAGAGAAAGGTCTTCCTTTTTGCCATTGGTTCACCCTCCAATGGCCGCCCCGGCCGGCGCACCACGCTATTCCAAAGGCAGGAGCCAGGTGCTTCTCCTGGTCTCCCATGGGGTGCAGGGCCCAAGCACTTGGGCCATCCTCCACTGCTTTCCCTGGCCACAGCAGAGAGCTGGCCTGGAAGAGGGGCAACCGGGACAGAATCTGGTGCCCCGACTGGGACTAGAACCCGGGGTGCCGGCGCCGCAAGGCAGAGGATTAGCCTAGTGAGCCGCGGCGCCGGCCTATGGATGTTTTAATTCTTGCAATCTACAAGCATGAGAGGTCTTTGCATTCTTTGTGTGTCATCCTCTGTTTCTTTTGTAGTGTTTTTGTAATGTTCATTACAGAGGACTTTTACCTCTGGTTCAATTTATTCTTGGGTACTTGGCCTTTTTTGTGGCTATGATGAATGGATGTTTTTTCCTTTAGACTTCGTCATTGTCCCTTTATTCTTGCAGAAGTGCATTCAGTCTCCACATAATATTTTTAAAGATTTATTTATTTGAAAGTGAGAGTTAGAGAGAAGGAGAGGCAAAGAGAGAGAGAGAGAGAGAGAGAGGGGTCTTCAGTCTGCTGGTTCACTCCCCAATTGGCTGCAATGGCTGGAGCTGCGCCAGTCTCAAGCCAGGAGCCAGGAGCTTCTTCCAGGTCTCCCACGCAGGTGCAGGGGCCCAGGGACTTGGTTCATCTTCTACCTCTTTCCCAGGCCACAGCAGAGAGCTGGATCGGAAGTGGAATGCTGGCACTGTAGGCAGCGGCTTTACCTGCTGCACCACAGTCTGCCCCCAGTCTGCATATATGTGCATGAATTCTAAAGGTTCCTCTTGTTAATATTTAGTTGCAGGCTTTTGTGGTAAGAAAAGATATGTTCATGAATTCAATATTTTTTTAATTTGTTGCGGTTTGTTTTACAGAGTAATGCATGTTGTATTCCAGGAAGTTTTCTGTTTGCAGATGAAAACAGTGTATATTCTGCAGTTATTGAAGTGGTCTGTTAGTATCTCTTGAGCTCATCTGGTCTAGGTAGAGTGTAATACTATGTCCTTGATTTTTGGAGAGATGCATGATCTGTCCATTGACCAACGTGGGATATTGAAGTCACCAACTAATATTGTAATAGTCTGTGGCTCCATTTAGATCTAATACTGTTTGTTTTATATAAGTGGGTGACCCTGCACTGGGTTCCTATATATTTATAACTATTATTTCTTGTGGGGTCAATCTCTTGATCATTACGTAATAGTTAAATTCTTTGTGTCTTTTTACATTTTCTGTCTTACAGTATGTGTTTTCTGACTTAGGTTAGCTACCCCAGCTCTCTTTAGCTTTCAATTTGCATAGAACATGAGTGGGCTTCCAAAAAATGCATGGCAAACCCACATTACCTTTAAATTACATTCTTCCATGAACTTTTAGAAGCTTTTTATCATTTTACATCCTGTCACTTTCCATCTGTCAGGTCTTTACTGATGCAACGATTTTCTTGTAGGCAGCATATCAGGATTTAAAAGCTCTAGTAAGTCAGTGTATTTTAATTGGGGAATTTAGTCCATGTGCAATGTGACTGACAAGTGAAACAGTGCACTCATTAGAAAATTTAAAGATTTATTATATTTGAAAGGCAGATTTACAGAGAGACTCAAACACAAACACACACAAGCAGGAATATATATATATATCTGTATCATCTATATCATATATATATGAGCAAGCAAGAGAGACAGCTACTTCCCAGATGGCCACAATGGCTGCAGCTAGGTCAGGTGGAAGCCCAGAGCCAGGAAATCCATCTGGGTCTTCCATATTATTGGCAGGGGTCCATGCTCTTCGGCCATCTTCTACTGCTTTCCCAGTTTCATTATCAGGGAGCTGGATTGGAAGTGGAGCAACCAGGACTTGAATCGGCACTCATACAGGGACGCTGGCGTTACTGCACCAAAATGATGGCCTTTTGTAAAAAAAAAAAAAAAAAAATTTGAATCTTTGGTACCTTTTCTCTCTCATTCATGTGTGTGATTTAGTGATACTCTATTAATGAATTTTGGTTCTTTGTCTTTTTATGTATCTGTTCTTCTAGTGAGTTTTATATGGTCTGTGTTTTCATGATGGTAGTTAACTTTGTTTTGCTCCTGGATGTGGGACTCAGTAATGTAATAAAATAATAAAAGGCTGGTCTAGTGGGAATGAATTACCTCAGTTTGTGTTTGCCTTACTAATTATTTCTCCTTCGTTTCTGAAGGATAATTTTGCGAGCATAGTATTCTTGATCAGCAGTTTTTGTCATTAAGAGCTTGAACTACATCATTGTCTTTGCTCCTGGCCTGTAAGTTTTCTGTTGAGAGATAAGCAGTTAGTGTGATGGGGTTCCTAATTCCTTCTTGTGTAGTACCTTTGACAGTTTGACTGTAATCAGTTGCTGTGAGGATCTTTGGTGCTTATGTCTGGGGTTTTATTGGGCTTCTGTAGCTAAATAGCCAAAATCGTTCTCAATATTAGGGAAGTTTTTGGTGATTACTACATTGAATAAATTTCCCCCCTTCTGGAATTCTAAAAATTCCAGTATTTTTTCACTGAATGGTGTTCCAAAATCTTGGAAGCTGTATGTATGTGTTTGTTTTGTCTGATGGGCTTATTTCATAATATGTGTCTTCAAGTTTAGATGTTCTTTGTCTGTTTTGACCTAATCTGTCACTGAGCCTTCCAGATGCATTTTTTTTAAATTTGACCTATTTAGTTTCCCTATTTCTAGGACATTTATTTGGTTCTTTTTCAAGATCTCTATCTCTTTGTTGAATTTCACACTCATAGCACAAGTTCTTCTCCTAATTTTAATAAGCTGTCTGTCTGTATTTGTCATGTATCTCAAATTTCCTGTTACCCTTTATTATATTCCTTGGAGGGTGTCACCCTACCTTGGTTTTCCATACTTCTTGTGTTTCTACACTGATAGTTGTATATCTGGCATGCCATTTTTCTCTTACGGTGACTTCTTTTTTATGAAAGGCTTTTTCCTAACCATGTGTGCGTAGTTTGCATTTGGGAGGCTACTTAGCTTTAGTTGCAGTGGGACTCCTGTTGCCATCTCCTTGTTCCGCTGTGGTGTTTGATGGCACCAGGGGCAGAAGCCTGGAGCAGGCGTTCTCTGTGCCGACAAGGTTCGGCAGTGTCAGTGGAGGCCCACAGTGGTGGCAGCAGGGTCATGGCAGTCCTGCCTTGAGTCTTGGTCGTGTCCCCCGGGTCCTGGTAGCAGCCTGCAGGAGGAGAGCTGGGGCTCTGAAACTTGGTCAGCAGGCTGGTGGGGTGTGCGGTCTCAGATGCTGCAGGAGCACCTGTGCCCCCCCCCCCCCCCGGAGAGGTTACACGAGGCCCCGTGTTGGCTTGCAACAGTGGGGACTGCAGGAACACTGGCCGCAGTCCTAGCCGGGGCGGGGGCGGGGGGGGGTGGGGGGAGCGTATGTTTGGGTCTCAGCAGCAACAATGAGCACTTCCCTGCCAGCCGGAGGAGAACCATTGGGGGGAAAGTTCAAGTTCAAAGGAGCAAGCACACGTACAACCAGGACCAGATCACCTGTCCTTGTAGCACAGGGCACTGTGTGGGCGAGGGTGGCGGGGCTGCCACTGGGTTCCTGAGGCTTGGTTCCTCTACTAGTGCAGGGGGATGTGTGTGGGGTCCGGAGATGAGGATGTGTGGGGGCTTCTGTTCTCTAAGGCAGCGTGGAGTCCTACAGTGACTGTGTCTGAGTATGGTGCCAACTGCTACAACCGGTGCTCCGGGGCTCAGGGGAGACAACGTGATTGAGTTTTCAGAAAGACAACAGCCACGAATCCTGCAGGCAGGTCTCCTTACTGGACCCCATGTCTGTGATGACTGTGGGCCCCTCTCGTGGCTAGGATTGGTGGCAGCCAGCACCTGGGTGATTGGGTTTGCTGGGATTCTCCTCTTCCCACTTTGCTCTGCAATGGGGATTGTCCTCAGCATGGGACCCGGGTGGCAACTGCTGGTTGACTTCGCTGCGCTCATGCCAGGTCTCCGTCTTGTGGGTCCCCGCATCTCCCTTGCTGAGTTCAAGTGTTCTCCATCAGGCGCTCATCTACAGACACGCAGCTCCGACTCACTTGTTGGGCTCCTCTCCTCAGGCCTGGTGGAGTCTTCTTTGTTCTTTGTGGAAGTTGTTGAGGTTATTCCAGGTGCTTTGCGTGTCGATACAAATGTTGGAATCCATTTTTTCAGTTTCTACAAAAAAAAATGCTGGTATTTTCATAGGAACGACATTGAATCCATAGATTGATTTAAGGAGAATGACTCCTTATCAATATGGAGTCCTCTGATCTGTGAACATGCCAAGTCTCTAGTTATTTAGGTTTTCTTTACTCTCAACAGTGGTTTCTAGTTTTAAGTGCATAGGTCTTTGACATTTGTCACATTTATTGGTCTTTCATGCTTTGTCCCATTTATTGCTTTAGTATTACATATTTTTCGTGTAACTGGAATTGTCTGTTGCTCGTATACAGGAATGGAACTGATTTTTGTATATTTTCCATATTGATCCTGTATGTTGCAACCTTGCAAAAATCACTTAGTAATTCTAGCCACTTTTTGGAGATGCCAGTGGATTGTTTTAGGCAGTCAATCATGTCGTCTGTGAAGAAAATAGTTTTACTCCTGTCTTTGCATTCTGGATGCGTTAATTCTTTTTCTGCCTATTTTGATGTTTATGAGCTTCCAATGAAAAATGAAGCGGAGGGAGTGAGAGCCATTATTCTTGGTTCTGTGGCTAATCCTGGGGGAAGAACTGTTTTACCAGTAAGTGACAACAGCAATTTCTGTGGATGTCCTTTCTCGGGTTGAATGAACTCTCCTGTTCGTAGTTTGGTGGAGAGTTTTCTGATGACCAGGAGGGCATGTTGGAGTTGGTGATACACTTTTTCTTACCTGATTAGCAATACCACTCGTCTTAGTGTGTTTGGGCTATTTTCCAAGAACGTCAGCAGCTGATTAGCTTATAAAGAAGAGGAAGGCACCGCTTGCCTTATCGCTGCTTCATAGATGGCAGGTTCCAGCAGTCTCCTCCCATGGTGGAGGAGACGCAGTCCACTGGGGCGTTTCTCTTCAGGGCACTCCCCTCACTCATGAGCGGTCCCCTCTCGGGGTCTAATCCCTCCCAACGGTCCCCCACCTCCTAATAGCATATCCACTCAACTCAATGTATTTAGCATCTAGATGGAAGAGTCACCGTGAGTTAAGGGGACACAGACCTTCAGCCCACAGCATCACCGGTACTGCAGAACAGCTATTATCACATGAGACAGACCGCCCTGGATCTGGGTGCTCAGGCCGCTTCGCATTGCACCCGAGTGTACCGAGACTCATTCCTGAGCCCACCCTTTGCCAGTCACCTTTGGTAATGAGCAAGAATGAAGCATGAGGAGGAAAGTGCAGGTGGATTGTCCTAGTCACCTCTGCTGTTGATACGAAGGCGGCGAAAGCCTACTGTGGCCTTCACAATTGATTACTAACAGGAAGTTCAGAGACCTCCCCGCCCCGATACCATAATTGGAGGAACAATAGGAACACTTTCTACATAAGTACATGAAATGGTATACTAAATGAGACCCTTCTATCTAGATGCTAAATACGCTGAGTTGAGCTGAATGGATGGTTTCAATTTCTTTGATCACAGTAAATCGGCACATTATCTTTGACTTGGTAGTAGGGTGTGTCATTGGGCATTATGCCAAATATATACATAGACAACAAGTGTTATTAAAATGAGTACTGTACACATACAGCAAAGCTGTTTCTGTCTTTGTTCCTCTCAGGGTTTTTGAAAGAATCTTAAGAAATCTGGGTGTCATTCATTGCTGGTAAATATTAACATATCCATAGAGAGGCAGAGAGAAAGAAGAGGACTGATGATAGAGGAAAGGATGGGGGGCGCACATGGGCGTTCAAATGCAATTGTTACTGCAGATAGCCAAGAGTCGGGGGCCCACATGGCTTCAGAACCCTGTTTACACAGTTATCTCCCACTTGGTACCTTTATTTTCCTTGCGCCAGTCAGTTGCTGGAAGCCAAGTCATGACCATTATTCTCATCTGCCCACGACGGAGCTAAATCGGGAACTGAAATTTCCGTCCACAAGGCAGCAGCCAGGTGAACCTGGCGCACTCTGCTGCACTCTCCCTCCAGTGGGCGCCGCGAAGCATGCTGGGTATCGATGCCCTCACTGCTCATCTCTTAGGGCGTGCAGAAGCCCGGCTCGAGACTGAGAATGTCTCTCCAGGAGACAGAAATTGTAGTGATGAAATCTTGGTCATCTTTGCAGATCACAGCAAGTCAGCAGAGACACAAAACCAGGAACGCTTTGCTTCCTGCCCAGTCGACTCTGTAGGCGAGACCCTGCCCGAGGGCTGACTAACCTATCGCAGCTCACTAAGCACAGGCTCTCACTGCTGGGTTGACATTCACTGAAATGTACAATCATGTCAAGGCGGAATTGCTGCGGCTACATTTTGTTCACTCTCGCCCAGCAGCGATCTAAACGGCGGGAGAAAATCACTCGTGCAGTGCCTCTGGATGCTTTTGACGAGTTAACATGTTAACCAAGAAAAGGCTGTGCTGTCCGACTATTGGATGAGTTATTGGGAAAAGGGAAAATATTTATCTACGAATTTGTCAGTGAAGTATTTCCAAGAAGAAAGTATAAATGGAGTCTATTTTAGTTCTTTCTTACTCTGAATGACAGGCTTAACATTGTTGGAAACCTTAAGAATATAATGACTACATCTTTAAAAGTCTCCAGGGATTCTTGGCCATTAGTATGGTGGAGTCAGGAAATTATTTATCTGTAAATTAATCTTCCTAAGCAGATTTGCACCCTTCGGTTTGAAAGCAAAACGTCTGAGTCTCCACTTGAGCGACTTCATATCTGAAGAGCCTACATCTGTGAAAACATTTCTAATGAAAACACGGAGGCAAACAGAGTTATATAACGAAATCGGGGAGCAGCCGCGGTCCCGCGCTGTGGCACAGTGTAGAAACTACAGCGGTGCTCTTGGCCCACTTACTCTGGGGGTGCAGGAGTTCCACGTGGTCCTCAAATCGGGGCAACAGAGGGCCATCAGCGTGGCCGGGCCCTAGAGCAGGGGGCAGGAAAAACTGCGGCTGCCAAGTCCAGGCTCAAAAGGCTGTTCTGTCATTGCCTAAAGACACAGACCCGGGTGCTTAAAACAGACTGGAAAAGCGGAGCTAAATGATAAGGTTGTTCTGGTGCAAAGAAATCTTGAATGCCACAGTTTTTTCACAAGAACCTTTTTCCAGGAGCTTTTTCGAAGACCCCCCTCCCATCAAAGATGGATTTAAATTTTGAAGTCCTAATGAAGAATGACTCAGCCACACTTGATTTAGACCACCAATCACCAGTAAGACATGAAGAGTAACTTGGGAACTGGTGATCAGTTGTTAGAGACAATTCTCCAGTCGGTGTCTATGATCTCAATTGTCTGCTTAGTTTACAAAACCTGTGCTTTCCACTTGTTTTTAAGATTTATTTATTTGAAAGGCAGAATTAGAAGGAGAGAGCTTTGATCTGCTGGTTTATTCCCCATATGGCTGCAGTGGCTGGGGCTGGGCCAGCCTGAAGCTGGGAGCCAGGAGCTTCCACTGGGAGTCCAACATGGTAGCATGGGCCAAAGTACCAGGACCATCTTCTGCCGCTTTCCCCGCGACATTGGCAGGGAGCTGTATTGAAAGTGGAGCAGCCAAGACTGGAATCGGCACCCATATGGGATGCTGCTGTTGCAGGCACTGACCTTACCCACTATGCCTCAATGCTAGCCACACTTTTTTTTTTTAAAGCAGACCTTAACTTTATGAAGGATCAGACTTTATAATTCTGAGTTTTAAGGACCTTCCAATTTACATTTGTAACTCAGAATTTTAAGTAGTCATTAGGGGCCGGTGCTGTGGCGTAGTGGGGTAAAGCCACTGCCTGCATCGCCGGCATCCCTTATGTGTGCCGTTCAAGTCCCAGCTGTTCCACATCCCAGCCAGCCCTCTGCTATGGCCTGGGAAAGCAGTGGAAGATGGCCCAACTCCTTGGGCCCCTGCACCCACATAGGAGACCCAGAAGCTGCTCCTGGCTCCTGATAGGCCCAGCTCTGGCTGTTGCGGCCATTTGGGGAGTGAACCAGCAAATGGAAGACTTCTCTCTCTGCCTCTGCATCTCTGTAACACTGCCTTTCAAATAAATAAATAAATAAATCTTTTTAAAAAGGTAGTCATGAATTTGCACTACTATCAGATTATATTAACAAAGGTACTACAAGCCTATGAAGAAGTGTCTTCAACAGTATCTCCTGTTGGCCTGCCAGCGACCCTTGTGCAAAAAACTTTTCCATTTGAGAACACTGGGTAGACAGATTTGGGGTAGAATATGAAAATTATTAGTTCCAGAGACAGAATGAGTTCCTGTCTGCTGGTCATTTCTTAAATGCCTGTAGTAGCCAGGGCTGGGCTAGGCTGAAGGTAGGAGTTGGGACTTCAATCCGGGTCTCCCGTATGTGGCAGGATACCAGTAACTCTGAGCTGTCACTGCTGTCTTCCAGGGTCTGCGTGAGCAGGAAGCTGGAGTTAGGAGGCAGAGTGGGGACTGAAGTCCAGGCATTCCACTGTGAGACAGGAACGTCTTAACAGCTAGGCACAATGAGCACCTGCATTTTAAGTGCACTGAGCGGCCTTATGTACAAGTATGGAATTAAAGATGTCTGTTTTGGTTCAAAATGTTTTGAAAGCCATGCAAGATTTTTAAATATATTTTTTCATAAACTTTGAGCCCTCATGTCGTCACAGTGCACCCGTTGTCACTGTCCATGATCCAGAATTTTTTCATCGTCCCCAACAGAATCTGTGCCCACTAAACTCACTCACCCCCCAGTAATGCCCATTTGACTTTGTATTCTGTGAATTTAAGCATGCTTACTTAGAGCAAAAGCAATGCATGAAACAAAACCAACTCCAACAGGACCAGGGCAGTCAGCTCATAAACCTGCCAAGGTCAGGGAAGCGTATTTTCCCAGCGGCTGTCGTCATACACCCCATACAGTGTTGACCCCAGGTATTTCATGAATTTAGCAAATACAGTCCGTCCTCTGCCTCCCTTGAGTTCTGCATCCCTGGATTCAACCAGCTGTGGATCAAAATACTGTAAATCTGTACCTGAGGACATGTGCAGCCTTTTCTGCCTTGTCCATTTGCTATATAACACAGCACAACTACGACCCACTTGGTAGGAGGCACTGTAAGCCATCTAGTGATGATTGCATGATATTCAAAAATACATTTCAGACAAAGGGACTTGAGCACCTGCAGAATGTGGTCTCTGCAGGGGGTCCCGGACCTAATATCCCAACACCCAAAGGACAGCTGGCCTGTTGGCACTGCCTCCATACGGCAGGCACTGTTTTAGGTCTGGCGCGTGGCAGAAACGTACACCTGGTTTCTGCTCTCATAAGGCCTTGGGTTCTGGATGACTGTGGTTCCCATCATTCCTGCTCTATGAAACACGAAGAGGATGCAGTTCTGATACCAATGGCATCACACACGCCTCGTGTCCATCATCCATGTCCAGCACCAGATCAGAAGTGTTGAGAGCAGACCATGATGTGTTTTTCACGATTTTTCAACAGTGCTTTCACAGGCCTTATTCCCAACTCACGATGAGTCTTCTGCCCTCATGTCAGTGTTCTAGATCTCGCTACACATCTGAGGCTTTGGGTGGGCATTTGGTCTAGCGTTTAAGATCCCTGTTAAGCCTGGGACCCACATCAGAGTCGTGGGGATTGATCCCCAGGATCTAAGGCTAATGCAGACCTTGGGTGGGGGTGGGGGGTGCAGAAGGGCGGATCCAGCAGGAGTGTTTCAGGCAACTGGCTTTCTGCCCTGACTTGGGAAACCTGGAATTTGTTCTTGGATCCAGGGTTGGGCCCTAACCATTTTGGGAATGTGGGGGAGAGAAACATCAGATAGGATCTCTCTCACTTGATCTGTCAACAAAATAAGTAGAAAAAAATGTTTCCAGTTAAAACCCTGAAAATGTTATAAACTGCAGAAATTAAGCAGAAAACTATTTTTTTTTTAGTATTTTCAATTGTAAATATGGATCTTGGGATTCCACTTTTGGGCAAATCCATAGACAGAAGGTAGAGGGCAGTAGAGAATGGGTACTGTGAGTGTTCTTGGATAGTGAAGATGTTTTAGATGGTAGTGATGCTTGCACAATGTTGTTAACACAGACAAACCTATGGAATTGTGTACTATAAAACGGCATTTTTTATGGTAGGCAAATTACCTTAGTTTTTCAAAAATGAATTAAGGAATCAGTCACACTACACACAAATGATAGTGAAACAGTGTCTAAAGAGTTCTTGTGAACTCTGAGAACCACATCAGTCAAATCTGAAAAGGGTGCAGACCAGCACCATGAACTAGGCTGTCTGTGAACCCAGGTTCAGGCTGGGCAGGAACTGGATAGGGCAACAGGGAGAGGCACGACCATTTGGTCAGACGAGGTCATCTGCCTGCATCTGTGCAATGGCCGACAGGTCCCTGAACCACACTGCAACTCGAGATGGCTTGCTGCAACAGGAACTCAGATCCAGATAAAAACTCCTGGGATACAGTGTAGAGGAACTGGGAGTGTATACAGACATGGTGTAGGCAGAGCTGGTGGATGAGACAGGCTCCTCCCACGTAGTACACGCCAGCCCCAGATGGGGAAACCGTAGGCTTTCTCCATGACAAATGCAAAACTTATACTTTGCGCTAAAATGTGGGATGAAAGGCCTCTGCTGACGTGTCACCATGAGGAAGCACGGTCACACACGGCCCTGCCTGCTCACGGAGCTGCTGCGGCACGCCTGCTGACTGCTAGACATGGACCGCACTTTGGTCATCGGTCTGAAGACCTCCCATGCCACTTGCAAATGGAATGGCGATTGCTGAAGGACTCCAGAAAGACTCTTCCACGTGAACTCTGCTAACTGTAAGGCTCCAACAGTATCTGCAAGACAAGGCCTTGAAACAGACACAGTGACTTGAAACAGGAAAGGAATGAGGCTTGCCCCGCTAATTAGAAACATAAGCAAGGCTACTTAAGAACAGAGATACTTACAATTTTGATTTTATTT
Organism: Oryctolagus cuniculus; assembly: GCF_964237555.1. Taxonomy (NCBI): domain Eukaryota; kingdom Metazoa; phylum Chordata; class Mammalia; order Lagomorpha; family Leporidae; genus Oryctolagus; species Oryctolagus cuniculus. Next base: position 12,994,223 of record NC_091437.1, read on the forward strand.
GTTAAATTACAATAGCCAAAAGATCACTTTACAGAAGGCAAAATAAAGCACACATCCATTTTTAAAAAGTCCTTTTTTTTTTTAAATCTAAGGCCCCCTCTAGTGTTTGAAAATAGTCACAGGCAGCACACAATGCAACTGAAAGTACACCCAGTGCACCACCCTAGACCTCCCACAACAAAAAGAATACTTCCATACATGTGGCACAAAAATCAGTGAGAGAAAATAACCATAATTAGCATTTCAAATTCCTGCTGTGATTAACAGATTCATTATTCTCTCATTCAGTCACTTCTTTGTAATTTACTGCTGGGTTGTCATTAAAAGGTTAATACTTCGTTAATAAGAAAAAAACATTAATGAATATAAGGATTTAGTTTTCCAAATACTATACCTGTTGGAAGTACAGAAAATTCATTTAATGGTACCAAGCATCCTATTCTGATTTTATGGAACTTACTGGTAAATACTGGAATCTTCCTCAAGTATACAAGGGCACTTGAAAACAGTCATGGAAAATGTGCATAAACTTTGAATTGCATTCCTCCATGACTGTTTTGAAGTACTTTCGTATACTCCAATCTACTACATTTAGGAATCCAAGTTTTTAATCACACAACCTGTTTATCCAAAACCTTCCTGTTGAAGGAGGTAGGAAAGTCTTACTGTGAGAAGAACGCTGGCTTTGAAAAGTATGATGTAAAAGGACTTGTAAAGCTTATACGGCACGTCATCGATCCAGCAACTCAACCTCATGTACTTCTGAAAAAGCCTCAAATTACGAGTGAAAAATAGTTGCTTTTTCACTCTGTGTTTGCAGCTGAAGCCTTCACGTGTCTGTTTCCACACTCTATGGCAGAGGGTTTGCATTTACAGCTGGTATGTCATTCCCTGGAAAATAAGAAGTCTCTAATCTCAACAATAAAAAAATACATAATGAGACCTTGAGCAGGAGACCAACAGGGAAACCCCTATCAAACAGTTAGCGTTCCGTGTTCTTAAAAGTGGAGTCTACGGAAAACTTGCAAGTTGAACGGCTCGAGAGGAGTTGGATGTGCATTCGCTCTGTTCACATCAGTGACTAACGTGTGATCCACTGCCATGCGGCTTCTCTGCAGGGACCCCGCCGTGTTTCGGAAGCTGTCACTGGCACATATTAAAAGTGGAGGATGTAAGTTAGGTCATCTAAAATGAGTTTACATTTACAACTTTGTCTCCATCTTTCAGATCCAGATGTTTAAATGGAAAAAGACAGGGCAGCTCTAAAGTGCAACATAGACTATGTTGGCTCAGCGTGAAAATCAGTCCACTGTGGTCATATCTCCTAGGACCAACGTAATGAAAAGCTGTTTTGAAGGTTAGCCATCAGATCACACACCAGAAAACACTGAAAAGTCACTTAAAGTGAGCATGCAAAATAAGTGTACAAAATACAATTAGAAATAAAAGGAGCATGGGAGAGGTAGCATCAAGTAAATAACATTAAATAAATACTATACAATGACATACAAAATTTGACTTAGAAAAACTTAAACAGCATGTCAGAAATCCCTTTCTCCGAAGTTTCGAGGATTTTACAATGTCAGTAAAATTTAGCTCTGGAGTCCGTGTGAAGATCTTTCCAAACGTTATTAATTACTTGCATTGTTTCTTGCCAAAACCTCTCTGATCTGTCGGTCGAGCTCACTGATTATCCGATCCTCATGACTGTACACACCCGTTCTCATCAAAGTATCCCTTTCTTCTATCAGGCGAGTCAAATAATCATCCAAACCTTCTTCGAGTGCAGTGCCGTGGGGGCTGTCCGCTTTTCCACTTGTAATCTCTCTGGAATCCTGGTACTGTTTCTGTTCTTGTTGTCTTAACCTGAGGAGTCAAGAACAAATGGCACTCTAGCAGGCAACAAATACTGTTTAGGTTTTCTTAACAGCACTGTTTAAAAACAACATGATTCCTTGGTAAAGTCAGTTTTTAATGCCATTTTCAGGAAGAAAACAAAGCGATGTTCCACTTGGCTAAGTCAGTCACACTTAAAAAGGCAGTTTTTAAAACAATACTTATTGTAACTGGAAACTACATAAACTATAGAAATGTTGGAGCTGCATGAAGAAAAACACATCGTCTGTAACCGATCAGCCAGAGATAACCCATCTGAGCCACATGAGTGTATTTCTCCTCAAGTTTAAAAGTACACACATGTACATCCAAAAATATGTACTTTCTCTTTAACCAACTGAAACCGTATTTGCAATGCTGTCTGTTTTTCACTTACACAGTGCATATCTTCCTACATCATTGTTCTTTGTTAGCATTCCATCATTCGCATGGACCATCATTCACTCATCCTTTACTGTTGACCTTTAGGTTGTAATTAAGCCCTTGGTATGGTTTAGAACATGGAATTCTGTTGCTAAATTCACTCAATAAATGTCTGTACTCAACAGGGATATTGCATTGAGTCAAGAAGGAGAGGCTCTACTATGCAGCTTCTCTTATTCACGGACAGCAAAATTCTAGAGATGTTAAGGTTCTGTACAGATACCTTCAAGTTCTCAGTCGGAGATGAAAGGTTGGTCATTATGTCAGGAAAACAGAGCAGTGACAGTACTTGGTGTTACTATCACTGGGTAGCTATGCTAACTTTGGGTATGTTTTAATTTAGAATACACAATTAAGATACATTCCTCTACAGCACTGGCTACAACAACATTTTGATGTGCAAGTCTTCCTAAATTTTATCTTCATAAGAAAGACAAAGCAGTTGAACCTAAGCCCCTCTATAACATGGTCTTCACAGTAGGAAAACCAATGAGAGGCAAGTCAACTTTGGAATCTGAATCTACGCTTGGGGCGAGATGGGGAGGAAGCATCGTTCAGGAGTGGAGTCCTGCTGTGACCCCCCAGGAGGACCAGGCCCTGGAGGGTACAGGAATCCAGGAAGTATACTGTTTCCTTTGATTAGTTCCTCTGAAATCTCAAACTCCCATAATTTGTCACGAAGGAAAAGGACACTGAAGGAATCTGTCTAATAAGGACACCAAATAGCTTTATCACTTGTAAAAAAAAAAAAAAAAAAATAGTAAACAAGGAGGAGCACTGTGCTCGGAGACCTCGGTGGAAAATCAGCCATTAAATGAGATAATGGTACAAAACTTGCCAATTAATCTGACCAGCTCCTAGTGGAAGACAACAGCAGATTTCTTTTTTTTTTTTTTAATTTATTATTTTTTTTTATTTTTTGACAGGCAGAGTGGACAGTGAGAGAGACAGAGAGAAAGGTCTTCCTTTTGCCGTTGGTTCACCCTCCAATGGCCGCCGCGGCCGGCGCGCTGCGGCCGGCGCACCGCGTTGATCCGATGGCAGGAGCCAGGAGCCAGGTACTTTTCCTGGTCTCCCATGGGGTGCAGGGCCCAAGCACCTGGGCCATCCTCCACTGCACTCCCGGGCCACAGCAGAGAGCTGGCCTGGAAGAGGGGCAACCGGGACAGAATCCGGCGCCCCGACCGGGACTAGAACCCGGTGTGCCGGCGCCGCTAGGCGGAGGATTAGCCTAGTGAGCCGCGGCGCCGGCCGACAACGGCAGATTTCTGAATAGCTGATGCCCCTACCCTAAGTCTTCTGCTACCTTGGAAGAAGGGGTCTTGCAAGCAAAGTAATGCTGCACAGTGCCTCCCTACATACCAGAAAGTTGAAACACTTCGCTCTTGGGCCTTGCTTACACAACAATAACAAATCCTAGTTTTACACAATGCATACTATATCCCTACCAAATCTTTACTGACATGGAAATTAGCAGTAATGATCACAACATAATTTTAGAACCTGTTAGCTGGGCACATACATATAGTTAATACAGGAAACATTGACAATATCCCTGAGTAAACTTGCTGCCACTAGGAACCTACTGGATTGTAGGTCTGAAAGTTCCTTCTTGCAGTGAATTGAGTGAGCTTCTATATATTTTTTCACTGCTCAAGGAGAGAAGCCTGTGTATTTTTTTAGTACGGTAGCCCTCTAGATACATGAAGGCAGTGTAATATTACCAGGTGGTCCAGGTGTTGTCTTCCCCAAGGTCAGTATCTTTCCTCTCTCCTTGCCACTTCTGGGACAACATGGTAGACAGCCCCCTTGTCTCTGGGAGGCTGATTTTCTTCAAAAGCGAATACTGACCACTGTTATTAGTACATAAGACCTCTCTGGCTTTTTCATATGAGCTGTCCGATGCCATCCTGCCTATGACTTAACCTTTTCTTACACACAGAGCTCCTTTGCTTTTGTCCCTTATAGTAATTTTGTTGATTTCGGTTCTCTGTGAATCTTGTAGTAAGAGATTAGTGCAATTCAAGTTGGGATGATTTACAAACTGGACGGGCACAAGTGGCTATCCTTAAGGAAGCCACTACAACAACACTTAGCAAACAGCAGAGACATTACATATACTTGGTACACTGAAACCAATGAAGTGCTATTTATGATGGAAAGCGCTGGAAGACAAGGTTCATGGCATACTCCATGGATCTGTAACTACTTCCACGTCTACAGTGCTGTAGATACTGAGTATCTGCTGAATGACGGCATGGGTTTGGCCCTGCCGGTGCAGCGCTTTTCATCAACCTGTTACAACTGGTGCTTGCTCATGCAGCCTTCAAATACAGCTGCTTAATTCAGCTCGAAACCCATCTAATGTAACAACAGCATGTGTCCAGCGCAAACATGGAGATGTCACAGGATACTTCCATCGAATATGTGTGTGTTCCTCACGAACTGTATCCCCCAAACTCTGATGTTGGAGCTCTGAGCTGCCACGTGATAGGGTCTGTAGGAGACAATCAGGTGTGGATGAGACCGTAAGGGTGGGTGGGGCTCTCATGGTGCGATGAGTGCTCCTTCAAGGAGAACTACCAGAACGCATTCTCTCCGCATCTCATGAGCACACAGCGAGAGGGCAGTCCTCTGAACGTGGCCAGTTGGACTTTCCAGCCCTTCAGTCTGTGTTTTCTGCCCTGGCAATCTCGGGTGATTCAGATGGTACGCTGGGCTGAAACAAAAACGCACTGCAGCCCCTTGATAAACTAAGCAGAAAGGTCTTTTCCCCAAACTACCCTCCAGAGAGACTGTACACATTCCAAGGGGAATCTGTTCCAAGAACCCCAATGGATGCCTGCAGCAGCAAACAGTACTGAACCTATGGATGCTATGCTTTTTTTCTATGATAGTGTACAGTACACTGAAGTAAGACATCACGAGCTTGTGATGTTTCTGAAAATACCTTCTTGTACCATACTCAGCTTTCCTGTGGGCTTGTGTGGTGAGACAGGACCTATGTGAAGAGATGGGGCTAGCTACGTGATGGCAGCCTTGTGATGCATCGTTAGGCTAATAAATAAAAACTACTTGAACCCACGCAATGTGACACCAAGACAGTTGTTCTGACCCTAGAGCTGGCTACTCCGTGATACCAGGAGGGTAGTAAGTACAGTGTGGCTCTGTTGGAAAAGGGATGACGCAAGTCCAGGAAGGAGAAGCAGAACGTGAGATTTCATCACACCACTCAGAACGGCATGCATTTCAAAGCTTACAAATGGCGTATTACTGGAATTTTCTGCATACTATTTTTGGACTCTTGGACAGTTAGCTGTATGTAACTAAAACCACAGGAAAGAAACTGCAGGAAAGCAGGGACTACTGTAATTAAAAAAAAAAACAACAACAAAAAAACTGGTGTCTGACACAGTGAGCCTCAATAAATGAGGCATTGCATTACTGATATTAATGTAATTAACTGGACACTTCTTATACTTTAAATACATAGATCACAGAGGAAACGTAGGGAATCTACTTCAGGATTATGTTAAATGCAATTTTCAATTATATAAAGATGTGTACCTTTTTTGGAAAGGCACAGGGAAACAGAGGGAGAGACGGCAAGAAGGGTCTGGTTCACTCCCTCAGTGGCCTCAGCAGCGAGGGCTGGGCCAAGCTGAAGCCAGGAACCAGGAGTCCACCTGGGTCTCCCTTGTGTGTGGCAGGGACTCCAACCAGGACTCTGATCCGGGATGCAGGCCTTGCAAGCAGCAGCTTAACCTGGAAGAGCACAGCACCGGCCTCTGTTTTGCCCTTGGCAGACCTAAGGTGGTGTGTTCCTGGGACCAGTGCTGACTGAAGGTTCCCCTAAGGAGCAGTGCGGCGGTGCAGGTTTCGCAGTTTCCTACGACGCAGGCCTTCCACATTCATCAGAGTCCTGGGTGCCTCACTTGCGAAAAGCAGCAAAGATGGCCCACATGCTGGGGCCCTGCCACCTATAGGTGAGCCCCGGCCCAGCCGCTGCTGCCACGTGGGGAGTGAACCAGCACTAGAAAGCTCTCTGTCACCTTGCTTTCAAATAACTAAACAATAAATCTTAAAAAAAACTAAAAGCTTCCTAAGGACAGGAAAAATGTTGATTTAAGAAAGATCATCAGAACTGTTGTTCTTTTTAGAAAAGCCAATCTTGATTGTACCTGTTCAATTCATTTCTTATATCCAGTAACTCTTGCTGTTCAGTTTTGACTGTGTCTTTTTCCTCCGCAGCCAGGTAACGCAGTCTCATCTGTTCCAGTTCTTCCTGCTGCTTTTTAAGGCGAGCCATTTGACTTTCTTGCTCCCTCTTGAAAACAGAAACAAGCCAGATACATAATGGGAGTCAGACAGAGATTTCACATGCCTGGACTTGGGATCAGAATCCTATTTTGACAGTTCTGATGATAGAGCCCGGCACTGTCTAATCTGCAAGTGACGTATAAACTAGACATGTTCAGCATGGGAGACCAGGAGAAGCACCTGGCTCCTGCCATTGCATCAGCGCGGTGCGCCACCCGTAGCGGCCATTAGGGGAGTGAACCAACGGAAGGAAGACCTTTCTGTTTCTCTCTCACTAACTCTGCCTGTCAACACACACACATTAATTAAAGCAGCTTTGACCCATTACTAATTCCAGCCCCACCCCAGAAAATAAGGTCTTTCTTCTTTGTGAGCACACACAGAAACAGAATCACAAAATACACTGTAGGTTGTGTTAGGATTATTCTGTACTCCTCCAGGTCAAGAGAAAATCTTTTTAAAACAACATCTGGCCGGCGCCACGGGTCAATAGGCTAATCCTTCGCCTGTGGCGCCGGCACACCGGGTTCTAGTCCCGGTTGGGGCGCCGGATTCTGTCCCAGTTGCCCCTCTTCCAGGCCAGCTCTCTGCTGTGGCCTGGGAGTGCAGTGGGGGATGGCCCAGGTACTTGGGCCCTGCACCTACATGGAGACCAAGAGAAGCACCTGGCTCCTGGCTTCAGATCAGTGCAATGCACCAGCTGCGGCAGCCATTGGAGGGTGAACCTACAGAAAAGGAAGACCCTTCTCTGTCTCTCTCTCACTGTCCACTCTGTCAAAAAAAAAAAAAAAAAAAAAATCTAACCTTTCCCAGGCTGTTCCCTGACTTCCTCAAGCAGTCTCTCAATAACAGACCTTTCTGGAGCTACAAACAATGCCAGACTGTGACACTATCTTCTGCACATGAATCCTTCCACACAGTCCTTAAGAAACAGTGTTTTTCTTGAGGACAGCCCCGCACAGTGGGAAAGCCAGGTCACTAGTAATGTATCATCTATGTTTTCACACTGAGTAGTTTACTGAAAGGAACAGTGAAAGCACGAGTAAATACTGTGCTAAGAGAACCACTATGCAGACCCGAAAAAGAGCACGGCCAGGTCTCCACCAGAACTGTTTGCTCCCAGGGGCACCCACCCTTACCCCAGGTAACTGCTGCCCTAACCAGACAGGAGCCACCTTGTGAGTGCTCTGGGCTTTCTCTGGAACTGTGTTGTACGTATTATTTTCCTTCAGGCTTCTTTCATTAGCATTGTTTGCAAGACTGATTTGAGTTACTCTGTGTAACTGAACATCTTAAACATTCATATAATGTAGCGTACCACTGAGAGAGCATGCAGTTTACTCCACTGTACTTGCAAAAAGACGTCTGGCCACTCTGCAGTGCAGTATTATAAATAACTGCATGCGTGTCTACCAGGCCTTCAAACTGCTGGGTTGGAGGCTGCGGAAATTTTTCAGCATTAGCTGTACTACCAAACAGTCTGAAAAGTAGTCATAGCAGTTTGAGCATTCCAGTGTTCCATTTTCTTGCCAACACTTGGTAATGTCAATTTTTCTTTCTCTTCACTGACAGGTGTTACACTGGTATCTCATGATTTTTATTGTGCATTTTTCCAAAGAGTAATGAACATTTTTTAATGGCATGTGGATATCTTGATGTATAAAGTTGCTATTCAACCTGTGCAACTCTTCTCTACTTTGTTTTAGCATCTCACTGATACTTGTATATACTGGTTAATCCCTTTGTTACATAAATTACAAATATTACCCAGAGCCTTTATCTTGCCTTCTTCATCCTTTATTGGTTTTTTACTAACAGAAGTCCTTAATCTTAACGTAGCATGAAGGTGATGCTGGTCTAATTAAAGTGGGGGGGGGGGGGATGTTCTGTTTTTTGCTCTTTGGTCAGTTTAGTGAATGGTTTTCACCACCCTTATCTCTGAGCACCCAGGGCCCCTGGAATTTGTCCCTTTAGAAAATTCTGGATGTTGGTGGTAACTGCCTGCTCACTTTTGCCCTTGCACATTCTTACCAAGGGAAAGGACTCCTTGAATTTGGTGTTCTTTGACTGATTTCTTGAAAACACTAAAGGATTTCCCTCTAGGCATAGCTTCCCCAAGTTCCATGCTTTGATATGCTGTAATCTCATTTTTCAGCATAAAGTATTTTTATACTTACCTTTATTCTCCAATGTACCATGAGTTATCAGAAGTATATTATTTAATACTCCAGCATTTGGGGTATTATTACATTTCAGTTGCCAGCTTAATCTCATTGTGGCTAGAGAACATATTCTGAATTACCATCTTCAGCAATGTGTTTAAGAACTGTGGTTTAGTCTAGTATGTGGGCGATGTGGCTTAAAGTTCCATGTGCACTAGAGAACACCTATCCTGGACTTGTCTGTTTCTTGATGAAGTATTCTAGACATAACCAATGGTTAACTTCGTTGTCTCTGTTTGCTAACTTTCTGTTGCTTGCTTTGTCAATTCTCAGGAAAGTTAGGTAAAGTGAATTAACCCTCTTAAATGATGAAGAATACTCCCTACAGTAATGGTATCTGCCTAACATCTACTTGCCCGATCCAAGTGCTGCAAGAACTTTTAGTATTTTTTTTTTAAAGACTCATTTACTTCACAGAGTAACGCAGAGAGGCAAAGAGAAAGAGACAGACGCGCCGATCTGAAGCCAGGAGCCTCTTCCGGGTCTCCCACGCGGGTGCAGGGGCCCAAGAACTTGGGCCATCTTGTACTGCTCTCCCAGGCCAGAGCAGAGAGCTGGATCAGAGGTGCAGCAGCCAGGTCTCGTACTGGCACTCATAAGGGATGCCAACCCTTCGAGCCAGGGTGTTAACCCACTGCGCCACAGCATCGGCCCCAGAACTTTTAGTATTGATACAGTACATATTTCTCCTTCTTTCAAAATCCAAGCATGCTGTATCCTGATATTTCAGCTATGTCCCTTATTTACCATATTTTCTAAAAAAATATTTATTTGAAAGGCAGTGTGACCGAGGGAAACACAAAAAGAGATGTTTTATCTGCTGGTTCACTCTCCAAATGGCCGCAACAGCTGGGTTATACCCCGTCAAAGCCAGAAACCAAGAACTCCATCTGGCCCTCCCACGTGGGCGGCAGGCATTCCAACACGTGGGCCTTTCTGCACTGCTTTCCGAGGTGCATTAGCGGCTGGAGCAACCAGGACTCATCCTAGTATTCCAGTATGGTATGTGGCAATCCCAGCTGGGGGCTGCACCTGCTGTGCCACAGCGCTGCCTGCCACCCCCCCCAACCCACCCATATTTACCTAACTTTTGGGCTTCCTTTTCACAGGGTACTTTTTAATCTAATGTTTGTTATTAATGGGGACGCTTAGTCCATTTATGTGTAAAGCCACTGATAAATCTTTGAAATCTTTTCATCGTATTTTCTACTTTGATGGCTTTAAATATTTTATCATTGATTTTCCCCCCTACATCAACTTGTTATATTTCTTAATGTTTTTCTACAACTTTTAGTCTGATATTTAATTTCCATTACTCTTGAGTGTTCTGAATTTGAGTCGTCATTTGTGGTCATTTTCCTTCTGTCCAAAAGACAGATATCTTCTATGGCATCTACCTCAGGGTTGGCAGGACTGATTCTCCCAATTTTTACTGGTGTAAAAAATCTTAGGTCACTTTACTATATGAAAAAATTTTTTTTACTGGGTATAGAATTATAAGTTGGCAGTCACTGTCGTACTGTCATTTAATATTTTAGGGACAGAATTCCACCGTCTTGGGAATTCTGTGACACTGATTGAAAAGTCATCTGTTAGTCTTACTGTTAGACAGCAGTCTGTAACTACCTTCCAGCCCTGGCTCCCAGCTGCTTTTAACATTTTCTTTGCTTTTATCCTGCTTGGAGTTCACAGATTTTCTTAAATCTATGCACTGAGAGATTGTCTACTTTAAAAAATCTCAGCCAGCATCTCTCTGAATATTGCTCTCTATGTTCTCTTGTCCAGAGGGGTGTCCAATTGCACATACGTTATTCTATGTCACTTCAGTCCTTTTAAACACTAGTATTGGAAACTGCAAATCTGTACAACCAACTTCAAGCAATTTTTAGTTCTCTTCTACCAGATAGTAAACATGAGACAAACTCTTAGGTATACAAACCATGTTCACTAGGGAGGAAAACAACAACAGATAAATTTTAGTATACTGACAGAGAATGATTCCATCCACACATAGAAAGTCTAAAAACAGGCAGAAGCATTGGTGTTACCAAATTTAAAAATATCCACAAGGTAGAAAATTATAAAGAAAATCAAAGCAGTAATAAATCCTACATTCAGGCCCGTGGCTACTTGTGGAAACCAAGGAGAAGATGCAGTTGAGAAAGGCACCCAGAGGGCTTTTACAGCACTGATAAAGCTGTGTTTCTTAAACGTGACGGCAGGTGTGGAAGGTGTGCAAGACTCCCGCCTTTGAGATGTGAGACATATTTGATTTGAGACATATTTGATTTAAAAATATTTTAAGGGACGGATATACCAAATTGTTAGCTCTGGTGGAAGAGGAGATAAGATTATTGGTGATTTTTATTTCTGTGTTATATATGGTGGAGCAAAATTTGTTTTTACAATAAGCAAAATGACTAAGCTGAAAAGAATAAAACTCACTCACTTTAGCATTAGGTTACACTTATCTCCTTTAAATGCCTTGAATTTTTAATCAAGTATACAGTATTAATAATAATCGCACATGCACACACAAATTAGAGGTTTGTGAAGGAAATCCTGTCTACTGCCAGGTGCTCTGGGTTAAAGGCTCCTCAATCAAGTGAGTATAATCTTTATTTTGCCTTGGCTGCCCATAAATCCAGAGAGGAGATGTAAACATACACACACTAGACTAAACAGCGGCTATAAAGTGGCCACTACTTACTCTCCCACTCACACATACCATGTAAGTCTGTGGGAAAAAACTTACAACTAAACCAAGGAACTCAAGTCAAGTTTTCTGAAAATAACCCAGAGCTGACAAGTCAGTAGGAGGGCCTGGATGGTTTCAAGACACAGTTTTTAACCAAGACTTGGACCTCCAACTGTTTTCTTAAACAAAGATTTACATCCCATCCTTGGCTAAATTACTTATAAATTAATCAAATTAATTACTCTGAGTGGATAAGCAGAAGGCTGGACAAGATACTGCTGATGTCAGCCGATGAAGTCTGTGTTGTTTTAACTAAATGTATCAGCTTGGTTTTAAACAGATCTACTGTGCACAAATATGGTAAGGGAACCACAACCCACCTAAAATCTTAGCCCTGCTTCCTGTCCTGGGAACACAGATACCTCGATAGAATACATTTGACTTAATAAGACACAATTCATACTTCATAACAATGATCCATGTATTTAAAAAAAGGCGGCTTTATTTTGCTTACAGAATTCACTGTAAGGGGTCAAAGGTTAAGTAAATATAGAAGTGTTATTTAGAATACAGAGGAGTAAAGAAATCTTGTTTTTTAAATATTTCCATTGTACGTCTTCATGGAGAAGGGAAAAAGAAAACTGAATTACCCCTGAAATGTCGAACAAGTAGAACTCTGAACTTTGTCCCAAGTGCCCAAACCTAGAAGGGGGGGGGGGGGGATCATTTGCTTGTTCTCTAAATTAGGGCTCATTTGCTGTTACACTTAGTTATATTTTACAGCTGTTACCTTTTCAGTTACCAAAGAACACAACAAGCTGCTATTTGGAAGCACAACTTTTACAGTTGTGAATCCAAAGAAAAGATTTCTAAATAGTTACAAGATTATAATTTCTTAATTCACAAACGGACTATTCCAGGTCACCTTTGAGTAATGGAAATCTCTGTGTAAACATTCTTTTGGCAATGGGCACCAAGCATTAGATCTTGTTTCCAAGTTCCACCAGCTGGGTTTTGTCATCAACATTTATTAACAATCTAAGATACGGCTTTCACCGTCTAATTCGTACTACACAAATGTTTTGCATGGCCCTCTGGAGGGTTTTGATGTGACAAATCACTGGCAGAGATTACAGCCCCGTGGCTATTCACCGGAGGCAATGTAAAATTCGCATGGTACTAATCCAATTTAAACAAGAAGCTGCACAAACAATCCTGTGCACAAAAGCAGACAGATGATGCCAATTTTATATCAAATACAACAAATGTGTTTTTATTAAGAAATATTGGGAACAATTTTGAAGTGAATTTGTTTCACACACACATGCATCGGATGAAGTTATTAATTTCAATCGTTCCAAGCAGTGAACGGCTGCGCCCAGTTCACTATGGCAATCCCCACAACTCCAACTTCTCATCCTAAAGGGCTGCACCTCCGTGTGGTCTGCAGCACATCAGCCGTTCCTAGTGACCTCCAAGTGTGTTTGCAGTGTTGTTTCTAAAGCAGACAGTTTCTGGGATACGGAGTAACCCTGATCTACCATGCCACAGCAATGAATATCATGGCATTCAAAGAGCAAGATGACTGTATTTTCTGTCAGGAAGCAGAACTCTGGGAGATGAACTACTAATTTTTAACACTGCTTTCTTTCCTTTTCCTAATGCACTTAGAGTAATTCCAGAAGGAGGCCTCTGACCGTTTATAATTGTCTTTTTAGGAAAAAGAAGCTATTTTGCCAGAAGATGGCAAAAATGGGTGAGGATGGATGTGTCAGGAAGGCGAGGGATCGCAGGGCCATCTGTTATACAATATCCCATCTATAAAACAAATAAGCATGAATTTGGGGAGGGGGCTTCTATTCAGCACATTTTTTTCAACTGATATTGATAATGTCTTATAACTGTCATTTTATTTGTCAGTTAGCATTCACTGCAACTTCTTTGGGGGGGCAGGGTAGGAATTATCTTCCACTTCTCATTTATTCTCTCTTGTAAAACTTGAAAGAATCCTAATGGTGTTACCTGAAACATTTTCTCTATGAAACAAACACATTGATAACACAACCGTGCTCTGGTTTTTCTAACACTTACTGACTTCACTTGGATGGATGTCTCACCACGCTGCTGTATTCTTGCGAAATACCAGTCCGCCAAGCTGAACTTTCAAGTCCACATGGGAGACAACTGCCGTATCTGTAGCACTGTGCACAGGTGCATAGCAGCTCTCAACATCAGGAATGACAGGATGGTCAACTCAACTATGGATATTTCTTCATACTTAAAGATGCCATGTTGCGTATCTTCACCACGTGGCCCTTTCCCCTCTGTACAACACTGATTAAAACTACCATCCACTACAAAGCGCTGTCTTTCTCAACTCTGTTCTCCCCTACTTCCCTGCCCCTGGCACTCTGGAACAACATCCCCTGCTCCACGGTTACTGCTGATGCTTTCTTCCAACAGCTACTCAGTTATGATTCCTGCAGACACCACACAGCAGCTTTAGGGCTCCTCTCCCTTTGACAAGGCACCACTGACGCAGCACATGCTCCGTACTGAACACTTCACAGACAACTCACGTACTTCTCATTATACCAAAGAGGAGGCTAGCATTAGACCAACTGCCAAAGTAACAGTGGTAATAAGAGGCAGAGCTAACACTGAAGCCAGCTCTCTTAACTGAAAGATCATGTTCTTAACTACGAAGAGGATTTATGATCCTTCTGTCAGAATTTGTGTCCTGTGACTTGTAACAGCTATTCTCATCACATTGTTTCCTTGCCCCCAATTCCACAGGGACTCCTACCTGTCGTACTGTAAGACACCTGTGTATTTTGGCATTGTGCCTTCAAGTTAGCTTCTTCCAGGGCAATACTCTTGATCAGATAGCCCTGCCTGCCATGGCTCATTTTCTTCTCCTTGAAAGCCTTCTGTTGCTTGCTGCTGTGGCCCAAAACCATTCGATTGTGAAAGGCAAAGATTCTGAACCTGCACTTTGGTCAGACGATTTCAATCTTCGCTCCAGGGACTGGCACTGTGGCGCAGTAGGTTAATCCTCTGACTGCAGTGCTGGCATCTCAAATGGGTGCCAGTGTGAGTCCCGGCTGCTCCACTTCCGATCCAGCTCCCTACTAAAGCACCTGGGAAAGTAGTAGAAGACGCCTCAAGTGCTTGGACCCCTGCACCTGTGTGCGAGACCTGCAGGGAACCTACGGATAGAACACCTTTCTCTCTGTCACTCCCCTCACTGTGTAACTCTACCTCTGAAGTAAAATCTTCAAAAAAAACAAAAAACTTAGCTCCACGCCTGCATGATCATATGCACCTTAATTTCTTTAGGGCTCCCTTTGCTCATCTGTACCTGGGAACTGGGGTCATGTTCCTCAGGAACTCTGTCGGGACTGAATCAAAGGTCTCGATGCAGTGAGCCTTCCCCGGCATCGTCCTGATGGCCCCGTCCCTCTAGTAGCTATTGTCTTCATCAGCTCTCCTTCATAAGGTTCACAGAAAACGAGTATCGCAGAATTACTCTGGGATTTCAGGTTTTTTTTTTTTTTTTAAACAAAACCAACTTAAATCCATTTCCGTGAACTTTATTAAGTACCTTCATATCAGTTGTCTGTGGCACAGTTGCAAATTTTATCTCCGCAAAGGATTCCTGCATCCCTGTTTTGAATTACTGAATTTCTTTCCGTAAAAATTAAAGCATCCACTTTGCAAATCTTATCTCCTTCCCATGCTCCAATCAGCTTCTTAGAAACTATTTCCAAAACTGGAAACTCTCTACAGACACTACAGCTCCGCTCCTGTCACAAGGATCTTACTGTATTCTCCCTGCAATGACCTCTGACGTGGGCCCTCTGCTGTTTCACAGAAACGCTCCCTGCCTCTCTGCTGCGCCCATCCTATTCACTGTCCACATTCCCCCACTATGTTACTAACTTACAACCAATTCCTCCATTACAATCCGACCTGTTCACCTTCAGACGTCCATCTCAAATACCTCCTCTTCTAAGACCTCTTTCCTCACTCCTATTAAATACATGTACTTTCCCTTCCTAAGTACTCTGTGTAGTTTTTTCCAAGGCTCTTGCCATCAGGCAGTAAATGGTTTATTTATAGTTGTTTCTTCCTCCCTGAGAGAACAGACAGCATCCTGTAGCACTATATACAGTGTCTTCCTCAGTCCTATCAGCATTCATGACTTGACACCACAAGAGGAAAATCCCATACCTGGCTTCATGGGACAGTTTCTGGTCAAAAAGCAGGCACCCTAAAAATGCTATATAAAATGACTTTGAGACTAAGGGGCATAGTGGATTTCATGTTTACGCTTGGATCCTGTCCACAAGATACCTCATTATGCATATGCAAGTACTCCAAAAGCTGAAGAACCACCAGCACCCCCCACCGCGCCCCGCTTTGGGTCCCAAGCATTGAGGACATGGGACTCTGAATCAGTATATTCACTGACATCAGGGTAAATCGTCCGCTACTATGTAATTCTCATGCATACTGCTAGTACTCTTGCAAGTTTCAGGATAAAACTATAATTTGTTGTCTAGTAACAAGAAAAGAGATAAGCATATAAGAAGAACTCAGGACACAACTATCAGGGTTTTTAAAGTCTTTTAAACTTCCGCAAAATTAGCCATGTTTCCTTTTCTCTACTGAATTAGTCCATCTTCCTACAATTAATATTTTAAATACTTTGTCAAACTTAATTTTGAAGATTCCTTCCCACCCTCCCCCACAAGGAGGTAAAAGGGAGTTATTTTTAAGTGAGAGCTAGATAAACTACTCCAAACTTCTTTTGGGGAAAGAAGATAACTGACAACTTGGGGGGGCACCTAAATGTTTCCATTTTTAATTATGAAAAAGGAGGATCCTACGTCAAACACTTTTTTTTTAAAGCCTCTAATCTCAAAGAATAGCACTCGTGCTTCAAATGCAGACATCTAAACATTACAGATACTGCTAAACATGCAAACTTGTAAAGAAAGAAGGGAAAAAGACATAAAACGAATACGCCATAAACTACATACCTGTTTAAGTCTGGCAAGTTCTTTCAAAGCTCGTCCCCACTGTTGCTTGTAATGCAGTTTAGACTTAGTTGCAGATTCCAACTTTCTTTCAAGTTCAACCTAACAGTGATTAAAATCATATCAAGTGAAACACTATACCACTGTGTACAATCACTGAAAGATAATATATACAAAGAGTCTGGCTGAAGAAAAGAGTTTATATAGCGTAACATACGACATCATCTAAAACTGTTATATAATTGACTATAAATATTATGGCACATGAACATTTTCTTGTTTAAAATATGGTCTTATTTTTATTGCCTAACAGCCTACACCAAGAAGAACTGAATTAGTCTTAGCCTCCAGACAGTTGCTATAAAAGTATTTACACATGTATATTACATAAAGATCATAGAGAAAAAAATACATGATTTTCTACAAAAAGCAGTTCTGTTCACATTCCAAGTTCGCTGGCATTCTACATCTGAGAGACCCGGTTTCCCTTCTGGAGTCCTATCGTTACAAACATACTTTGGCAAAACCATGGAATGCTGAAAACACTCAAATGTTTTATCAGAAAGTAGTTTATTAAGAATGAGTATAAAGTCAAAAATATTTGAAGAATGTTAAAGTAAATCCAAAGGTTTAAAAAAAGTCCTTAATAAAACATATCCAACTTTTACTTTTTATTTTTCCCCTCAAATACATAAAGAAAAACACTAAAGTGATTCAATTAAAACGATGGTTATTTATACTTGCAGCAGGCAATCTGTTGTGCGTGAACTGAAGCCAACTTGGCAGTGTTATGGAATGTACTCGCTCGGTTTCAAACCAAGTACCAAACAAACTCGTGGAGCCAACAGACAGTTTTACTATTAAGTGATAATGTAATAATCTGCTTGAATTACAGTAAAGCACTGTTATTTGGAACTGACCAAATTTTTTTAGATCAAATCTAATTTTTTCCATATATACAGTTTCTAATGTTTTGTAGAAAAACAAAAGCGAAGACACTACCCAAAAATTCACACTTCAGAAAACTCCTATGAAAATAAAACGAAGGAACAGCAGATTGCCAAATTCCCTTCACAAGAGACCAGAACATTCGCTGCAGTAATATATGACCACATGGAGTCAAGGTCTTTGCTGCTTTACAAATCCCTAGTGCTCGGATTTAAACGTGTTGACATTTTCCAACCAGACTCAAGCATCTTAAGTCGAATAATACTGCTGAGATTATCGGGGATGATCTCTTCCACTTATCCCCCCAAGATTTATAAATATTACTTGGTAATTTAACAAGAGGCCGTACCTCAGAAGAACAGATCTTTTTTATAGCTGTGGGATAAAGGGGGTAGTCAACTATGGTAGTGCCCGTGTCCACGGTCTTGCAGAAGCCTAGCATCCTGAATGGGAACCAGGATGAGCCGAGAGGTGTAAGTTAGACCCAGTGGACTAGCTCTACTAGCAAACTATCTGGGTTCTATCAGTTTTGCCACCATTATTAAAATAAGTCACGAGTACATACTTGTTCATATTAATTTAAAATACCTGAGTAGTTATATGTATACTTTTAAGAATAAAGCCTCCAATTAGTATTTCTGAGACACAAACTTAATTCATTCCTATCACCAAATCAATGACACACAATTTGAGTTCTCCTTTTTAAAGAATAAAGAAATCTCTGATTCTAAAGAAATATATGGACTCACCTTCCTGAAAAATACACACAAGTAAATCTAGGCACTCAGAGAACCCTAGCTAAGAGCCTTTATTGTAAGTAGATCCGAGCCTTCTGGAACTTTTGCACTTGTCCACAGGGAAGTAATGAATCGTAAGCTAAATGATAAACTCCTACTCAGAGCCTGGAGAGGTTGAAAGCACAATTTCCCTCCTCCTACCCTTCGTATACTGACAATTACAGTTCTCTGCTACAAGTATGGAATTGACTTTGTCTCTAATCCCCTATTCCTAGGTCCATCGGCCATATAGAACTGCAGATCTCTCCCTAAAAGATTTTCAAATTTTATTCATTTATATTCCCACTGCCACTTCTTAAGCGCAGACTCTTCTGTAAGAGGATCTCATGTCTTTTCAGCCACCAGTCTCTTCTAGCTACAATCTTAAAACCACCATGAGATCGACTCACTCTACTAAAAAGTCTACAAGAGCTACTATTGGCCTATAGTATCAAGCCTAACTTCTCTCTCTGGGATTCAAGGCACTCCAAGACATTTGTGGGTACTTTATAAAGTTTGCAGAAAGATGGGATTAAATACTAGGTTTATTTTGATGCAACACATTTTGGAAATTCATGCACAATTTTCGTGATACACATTTTCCATGAACTTTTCAACACCTGCCTTCTAGTGTTCCTCAACAGGAAATCCTGTATTCCAGCCAGGTCTGTGTGCCCCGGGCTCCTGAGTCTGCCTGTTCTTTATCTTCTTTGCTTACTTAAACCTTAAGGCTCAACTCCTACCACTAACTGCAGCAGTCAACGGTTTCTCTCTTGTTACAGTCCCTGGTATTGGATTACTCAGAGTCATTTACTGCTCTCTGACCTACCTTCCCAATTACCTTACAAGCTCTCAGAAAGTGATGTTCCAAGATGGATGACCATGTGCTTGTCTTTCCCGTTTGACTTTTGTTGAAACCATCTACATTCTTTTCTTTTCTGTCTTTTCAACCTCTGTATGCCCCACTAAATTGTACAGTTTCCATATTTTATTTTTTAAAGTTCCAATTATTTTCAAACTATGCAAAACATGTTTATAGGTAAAAGTAAACCACAAAGTATTCACTTATTATATACTAATCAAAAATTATAGCAGTAATTACTGTAATGGATCTCAATGTTAACTCATTTTTAGACCACTTCAATGAGAATGGAAATATTTGTGTTACATTAACAAAATGAGTGATCAGGAAACACAGAAGGCCTTTAATCAGACACAACTGGAATACCTAAGGCATAAACTTTTCTACCACGGTCTCCTTTTGTGCTCTTACTTCTGTTACTATTTTTGAGAAATAAAATTCTGCCCTCTTCTGGCTCCAAAAAGGTTTACACAAGGTTTTTTCCAACAGCAGGAAAGCTTTGTTTTACTAGGCACTTCAGCGTGCGGATTAATTCACTAGGTCTACTACAGAGGCCACCCAATGACACACTTCCTTCTTTCTCAACAGGACACTAGCTACGCTTTCATGTTCAACAACCTTGATGGTTTCAACAACAGTGCCCTTGAAAGAAGGAACGTTTTAAACCATGTAAAATTTCTATGGCTGTGGCAGTTATTATTTAGTGAGCTAAATAATATTTTTATTTAGGGAAAAATAAGATAATGCTTCTGTTGAAACTGGTACAATTTCGGAACCCAGATAACAAAGTAAAATGGAACTACTCTTTGACACCTCTTATCTAACAGATATTGTGAGAACTGGTGAGGTATTATCCAGCTAGTACTTCAAATATTCCTGAAAAGGACTACATAATTCATATTCCTAAGCAGAGAAATACTTTAATACTTGGCTTTATCAAAAAGGGTGGGCACTGTCTAACTGGATTCACGTTCATAAGTAGAGAAATGAAGAGACTATCCATTGAAATATTCAAGACACAGAATCAAGAATGCTTTGCAAGTAAAGAAAGTAGGCATAAGAAGATGACCAGAAAACAGTTTTGCAACTGAGAGACTGCAGAGATAGTTCATGCATCCAGAAAGGTCAGATGAAAACCAGGTTTCAGGAAAGAGGACTGGGTTTAGTTTTGGATATTCTGGGATATCTGAGACTGAAGTTTCGACCTCAAGGGTCCAGAAGGACAAAAGAAAGACACTGTTCTGACAACAATCCTACTATCTTGTCCAGAGGCCACCTCATGTTTACAACACAACAGACGAAATGGGAAAGCAGATACGAGAATCCAGCCCTCTTCTAGTACCTGGACACTAAAGGGAACTGCAATACAGTAAAACAATGTCATTCCTAACACAGTTTCTTGCTATAGTAACTGCTACTATGTACTGAGCTTATTTCTTGCATGAATAAAAATTTTTAAACATCTCCAGTTTTAATTTCTAGTAATGAGGGTACTCCAAAGACCTCTTGTATCTATCAATTTTAAACAGTTCATGGGAAATGCATTATGGAGAAAAAACTTTTTACTAAAATAATCAACTTTCGAAGTCCCCTGGTGTTAAGGGTCTCAAGTCCAGCACATAAGAGAAAATGCTGCATCAGTGGGACTCCAGTGAGAGACAAATGCTGTCCTCTTACTACAGTTTTTACACATACTTAAAATGTAAAGATAGCACAATGTACATCAGATGCTTGCTAAATAAAATAAATAATGCCCCAGGTTCTAATTCTTTTGTCAACTTTATTAGCCTCATTTCAAAGACATGGAAGTAGAATTACTTGCCCAAGGTCACTGTCAACTACCATTATGTGCCACCCAATTTCCTTGCCAGGGCTTTATAGGCCCCTATTATAAACTTTAATCTTGGGGCCAGAGCTGTGGCACGGCGGGTTAAAGCCCCAGCCTGCAGTGCCGGCATCCCTTATGGGCGCCGGTTCCAGTCCCAGCTGCTCCACTTCTGATCCAGCTCTCTGCTATGGCCTGGGAAAGCAGTGGAAGATGGCCCAAGTCCTTGGGCCCCTGCACCCACGAGGGAGACCCAGAGGAAACTCCTGGCTTTGGATCGGCGCAGCTCTGACCACTGCAGTCATTTAGGGAGTGAACCAACAGAATGGAAGACCTCTCTCTCTTTTGAACTCAACCTCTCTCTCTGTAACTCTGTTTTTCATATAAAAATATTAAAAAAAAACCAATGTAATCTTGCACCCTCTCCTGCCAGCAAACCTTCTAGGCTTAGCTGTACCTCAACACCTGCTCCCTGGACTCAAGGTCTTTGCACTGCTGGCTCTTGTCCACATGTTACCTCCTCCAAGAGGCCCTGCTTCATTGTCCTATGCACAGCAACATCTGTCCTGCCGTGCCCTCTACACTGCCACATTCACTCTAACACTTTCCTTTTTGTTAATTATTGCTTAGCGTTACCAAAAAGTATTTATTTACTCCTCTTGAATAGAGCTCGAGGAGTATCTCCTGTTTAGTTCAATGCTAACAATCAACCTGGGAACACAGAGCGAACTTACCAAATGGACGGTGAACTGAGAGATGCAAACTTAACACCTCAAAAACCCTTTTGTACCAAGTTGACAAAGCTATAAACCACATGTGCTCCCTCAACTGACGCTCACGGAACGAATATATGGAGATTTCGAGTGGCAGAGATGACTTTGCACTACTATCGATACATTTTTACTTGGCGCACAAGGCACAGTTGCTGTCCAGAGCACAGATCACAGGAAAATAGCTACAACATGCTTCCCACCTGGGCGAGTTGAGAAGCCAGTTTGGACTGGCACAGCTGTCGGAGTCACAGCATTACAATTCCAGAAGGAATCTAACCCGCATCTGAACATAAGCGCTCAGGCTGAGTGGTTTTCCAAGCAGTTCAGTACTCTTCCTTTCCCTGCAGCACTCCAAGGGGGACCACACGTGACTCGACTCTACGCTCTCATCTGCTATGCTTTAGTCCTTTCTCGCAAAGCTGAAGGCTATCTCATGCTGCCTAGTGTCTCTGTTACTACAGTCACGTCCTTCATCAACACGCAGTAAGCCAATCCTATAAACCAGACAGGAAAGAGTAGAGAAACGATCCTTCATGTTTCCAACTCCCAGTGCTGCGTCTTTCACTACTGCCCCCTTGTGGCTGAGTCTACAGAGAGCAAAGTGCAGGGAAGCTGTCAGGAGGAGGGGGAGTACAGGGGAGGGCTGGCACAAAAACCAGATGATGACACAACTGAAGCTCACTTTCTAGCAGTATTGCCTGTGTGTTCCTCCTGTATGTGTGTGTGTGTGTGATGTCTTTTTAATCATACCTACAAATGATTAAATTACAAAATGCAAAAACAGGTATTGTCAAACTTCAGTACCTGTTGGCGTCACACTTTTTTTTTAGTGCCTAGCCCCTCAATGTTCTCTGCTTAAGGAGAATCCCAGTATAAAGGCTTGCTAACCACAAGAAACCAAACAGGAGCGCGCTGCCTCCTTCCACGCTGAGTGACAGTGCACACAGTGATCTAAATGAGCACGCCGTCCAGAGAGCAGTCACAATGGCTCCCACAGACCCAGCAGTTCTGTTCTGGCACTCCAGCCCTGGAGTCTGGAACCCAGGGACAGGACAGCAGCACCTCCACCAAGAGCATCCCACATAGGCTGTTCTGAGACAGGACACCGCCCAGGCCTTGCCGCCACTAGTTCCTGCGCACATTTTCAAACGGTTTCTAGGCTTCATTCCCAGGGTCAGTCAGTTGTGGTGTTGGCGGCCAACAACTCGACAAAGTCACATGCTCTTACCTGGTATTAGAACACTACAGGGGAACATCAGCACACTGCACACGAGCCTCTTACTCACTGAGTTTATACAGCTATCACCGAGCCTGGGTAAGCTGCCAGAGATGACACGTACCTTTTCCAAGGTGAGAAGATTTATTTCAGACTGCAGACGGATTTCAGGTTTGCTGCTCTGCTGATCCTTGAACTGCTGGAACTCTTTTTCCAAAATCTTGTATTTATTTTCAGAATCACTAAGCTGCATTAAAAAAAAGTTATTTTAAAACAATGATATTCAAAGTATATTACAGAATTCAATTCAACAGTGTCATTTTTTCCTTATCCTACACCATGCTTTGAGCAGAAGACTGGCAAATGATGCAAAATATGAGGAAAATACTGATCTCTCATAATTAAGTTCAGTAAATCAACTGACAACAAATCTACACAACTTCTGTATACATTTTTTTAAATTTATTTTTATTTATTTGAACGTCAGAGTTATATGGGGGGGGGGGGGGTCCTTCCATCCAATGGTTCACTTCCCAATTGGCTGTCATGGCCAGAGCTGCACCGATCCAAAGCCAGAAGGCAGGAGCCAGGAGCTTCTTCTGGGTTTTCCACGCGGGTGCAGGGGCCCAAGGACTTGGGCCATCCTCCACTGCTTTCCCAGGCCAAGCCCAGAGCTGGATCGGAAGAGGAGCAGCCGGGACTAGAACCGGCACCAACATGGGATGCCGGCACTTCAGGCCAGGGCGTTAACCCGCTGCGCCATAGCGCCGGCCCCTTTATTGTTGTTTTTGAACTACATAATTTGGACCAGGCAAAACCAGGAAGCAGCCAATCAATTCGGATCTCCCACAGGGGTGGCAGGGGCCCAAGTACTTGGGACATCACCTGCTGCCTCGCAGGATGCACGTGAGCTCCAAGTTAGGATTGCGAAACAGCCAGGACTCCCCACCAGGCACGCAGGGCCTCTGTCTCTTGCAGTGTTGGTTTACTTTCACGTTCGTGAAAGGCTAAGTGAGAGAGGGAGAGGGAGAACTCCTCTACCTGCTGGTTCACTTCCACAAGCCTGCAGCAGCCAGTGCAGGCCAGGCATGTCCACACCTGACAATCTTCCCTGTCAGTCAAGTTCATTTTCTTTTTTTAACATCTAAAGTTGGGCCTTTTAAAATACTTTTTTTCACTTTTTCATCTTCAACAAAAACTACTAAACTTACTCCATGTGGCAGTTTCTTGACCATTCAGGGACATTATCCTGAACGGTTACTACAATCATGCTGTAAAGCAGCAAGCTATTAAGTCATGCTGAGCTCTTTTCTTCTTTTGCTACACAGCCCAAAATTTATCTACTAGAGGACAGATCCTTTATCTTCACCAGTTCTCACCAGGAGTGTGCTTAACTATCTCTCTATCCAGCTCATTAAAACTCTGTGTAAGGCCGGCGCCACGGCTCACTAGGCTAATCCTCCGCCTAGCGGCGCCGGCACACTGGGTTCTAGTCCCGGTCGGGGCGCCGGATTCTGTCCCGGTTGCCCCTCTTCCAGGCCAGCCCTCTGCTGTGGCCAGGGAGTGCAGTGGAGGATGGCCCAGGTGCTTGGGCCCTGCACCCCATGGGAGACCAGGAAAAGCACCTGGCTCCTGGCTCCTGCCATCGGATCAGCGGGGTGCGCCGGCCGCAGCGCGCCGGCCGCGGCGGCCATTGGAGGGTGAACCAACGGCAAAGGAAGACCTTTCTCTCTGTCTCTCTCTCTCACTGTCCACTCTGTCAAAAAAAAAAAACCTCTGTATAAAATGCATGTAACCTAGTCAGAGGTAGGCTTAAAGCAGGTTTTCAACACATACAATGTGAAATGTATAATCTGGGCATCTTGGAAATTTACCTTTTTCCCCAAATCTTAGACCAGCAGTTCAATAAGAAGTATACCCTGGGTAATTTTCCCACCAAGGCTCTTCCTACAAAGCCGTAAGCTAAAGATACCTGTCTGGGACAGAACACAGATACGTACTTCTTGAGAGCTCCCTTGGTGATTGCCAAACATATTAAGGGTCGTTACTCTAGAAGGCGGAGTCTTCCCAAGAGGAAGAAGTGACACGTTACTGGTGAATCACAGCACAACTGCCCAAATTCACGATTTTCTCTCTATATTTTAAATGAGATCCTCAAAATAACCATCAAATTCGTATTCACTGCTACCTAAATGAGACTGTAATTGACCTTGAGCTGCTAAGGAAACTGTTCTTCATGACAGAGTAGACTGCAGAGGCATTCATCACATAGATCTGGCTACACAGAAATTTTTCCGAATAGATGCGCTTGATTTCTCACAGCTTGATCCTTCTCAGCACTGTTTATTGAGCTCCTATTACGTGCTGGTGACCAGGCTGGGCTCCAGGAATACAGCTATGAACCAAAACAGTTTTTATGGCACACTGTGACCTAAACTAAATGATCCTACATTCTGAGCATGGCTACGTCCAACTTTTGATGGCTGGATGCAAGAACAGCCTGCCAGAGAGCCAGAGCGGCAGCAGAAAAGGCAGAGGACTGCTCAGAGTGATGGTAGAGGTGGAGCAGAGAATGTGAGAAGACAGGACAATAGTGTTGATGATGTCAGTGCATTTCAGTGAGGTAAGACCTTTAAACTGCCCCTGAACTCAATGACTTAGCCACTGAGGGCTTCTCTGACAAACGGCTGGCGTACTGGGGACACACATCGGTGTGGGATGGGTTAAGATGGGAGTGTATGGTGAGGACATGACAGAAGTACAGAATTCCCTGACGAGTTTTGGTTCTGGACCCATTTTGGTCCAGTGCTACATGAAGAGTAAAAACTGTACACTGGAAGTCACCTGAAATGCGGTGCAGTTTCACACAGTTCCAAGGGCAGGAAAACTATTCCAAGTTAGCCTGACTTAGAAAACGACCCAGCTTAAAGCATACTTGACTCACAAGGCAGTACACGAGTAACAGTCCAATCACTGATTCTCATCACTTTTCAGGACACTATTTCTATTACTTCTAGAATGCCAATTCAGAAAGTCTAAGAGGACGACAATCATGTTATCCAACCTGCTGCTGAAGCCGGTGTTTGTCCTCTTCCAGCTGCTTGATCTTGGACCTCTCCAGCTCCACCTGGTGAGCACAGTCTTCTTTGGCCCTCCGGATCGAGTCCTGAAGCTCCTGTAGGTTCCGCTCACGTTCCAACTGAACTTCCTTTTTCTCTCTTTGAAGCTGCAAATAAAGGCACCTTACAGAGGCTGGTCTATTGCTGCTACACTACACTGTGTGACAGTCTCTTACCATCAATGTTAATTCATAAATACATGTGGAACCCCTATGCTACCTGTATAAATTCAGTTGAAAAGGTCTTAACCACTCACAGTTCCCACTTGACTAAAGCCCGTTTTTATTATACAACCAAGTGTGTCCAAGTTTCTTCTCTTCTATTACAAACGTCTGATTCTCTGCTCATTCATTTTGGAGGTAATGATGCCTCTGCACTAGGAACACACACATACTGTATGTATAATGAGGAGCTTAGTGTGATTTGCTAAGAAAATTATAACAGTTTTAAAAATGGACTTAAAAATGTAACGTGAGAGGCCCGTGTTGTTGGTGACAGCAAAGCCAGTATCTCAGATGGGCACTAGTTCATGCTCTAATCGCTCCACTTCCCAGCCAGCTCCCTGCTAATGGCCTAGAAAAAGCAGCAAATGGTGGCCCAACTGTTTGGTCCCTGCTGCCTACAAGGGAGACTCAGATCAAACTCTGAGCTCCTGGCTTTGACGTGGCACAGTGCTGGCCAATGATGCCATCTGGGAAATCAATCAGCGGACACAATCTCTCTCACTCTCTAACTCTGACCTACAACTTAAATAAAATAAATCTTTTAAAAAAACACAAACATAACTAGGCATAATACTAATATACAGTCTCCTATTCCCTGGGCAGGAAAGAAGGCAATTATTTTCTTCCTGAAACAAAAGCAATATTCTTTCTTGAGCCTGTTTTCTTCTCTGTGGACAGTACAAGCACCCTTTCCTTCCCCAGCGAGGGAAAGGTAACTGAAGACCTCCACCACTAAAGCAGCGAGCAAAGCTGCCTCACTGGTAGCTACCTATTCCTAACACAGAAAACACGCTTCAGCACTTAAAATGGCAACTCTCTCCGAAAAACAATTTCCATGAAATACACTTTATGTAAGTATCAAGCAAACAAAATACGTGAGTTCTGTAAACTTTGTGAACTGAAGACAGATGAATGGAGTACCTCTGATTCAGCACTGGCAAGCTGCTGCTCTCGTTTCTCTAAGTCAATCAGGGTTTTTTGCAGTTTTCCTTCTAGAATACTATATTCAGCCACCTACAATACAGTAAAAGAAAAGTTATCTTCTCTCCATATTCAAAACATGTACATTCAAAAAGACGTAGCAGGGCCAGCGCTGCGGCACAGCAGTTTGAGCCGCTGTTTACCGTGCTAGCATCCCACATGGGCTGCACTACTCCCGATCGGGCTCCCAGCTGACGACCTGGGAAATGCACCAGAAGATGGTCCACATGCTTGCGCCCCTGCTAACCATGTGGGAGGACCTGAAAGAGGCGGCTGGCTCCTGGCTTTGGCCTGGCCCAGCACTGGCCATCGCGGCTGTCTGGGCAGTGAAACGGCGCATGGGAGATTGATCTCTCTCTGCTTCTCCCTCTATATCTGTAACTCTGACTTTCAAATAAATCTCTCTCTCAAAAAAAAAAAAAAAAAAAAAAAGGAAAAGAGTACCATTTCACTGAAACAGGACCATAGCCTCTGAGGATAGGAAAGTCGTAAACTGCATCCAGCAATTCAAAGTGGAATTCTTTCTTTTGTACTCTACGGATGGAAGTCCACTTAGCTTCTGCTTCGACATCTCCAGTGCTACTCAGGAAACTGTTCTCCATCCAGGCAGGCAGAGTGCTGGTAAAATCTTGCACTTAAAACCCAGCTGCTCAGGGTCTGCCTTACGCAATGCTCCAGGAGCCTCCGAAGCCCTCTGAGCCAGCCTCTTCCTGGAACCAGCACTGTTGGCTAGATGGCCAGTCAGTTCCAAGTCAGTCCCTCCCTCTACTGGTTCTGCGATCGCTGAGGCTTCAGCTTACAAGCATCTCCATAACAGCCACTCTCCTTTCGTCAACAATCTTAACTCCAAGTTTACGGCCTTCATTTTCCTGTAGACGTTACTGCTTTCCTGGGCTCCCCAACTTTAATTTCACATTCCTTGATTCCACCCACTACGTTTCTACCAGAATGACTGCTCTAAGATGACAGTTTCTCCCTTATCTAAAAATCCTTTTAAAGGCCAGCACTGTGCCTGTGATGCCAGTACCCCATATGGACAGTGGTTCGAGTCCTGGCTGCTCTACTCCCGATCTACTTTGGTCTGGCCTGGTCCTAGCCTTTGTAGCCATTTGGGAAGTAAATAAGTAGATAGAAAAACCTCTCCCTGTATCTGTCTTTCCCGAACTCTGCCTTTCAAAAAATTAAATCTTTTCCAAAAAATCTCCCATTAAGAACAGCTTCTCCAATGTCTGTGCCATCTCAATGACAGGACACCGAGAAGAATTTGAACGATTATGTTCTCCATCCTCTTCTAAAATGGTAACTAGCTCTACCATTCTAGATACAGAGGACAGAGTCAATTCCCCGCCCACTACAGGTGCCTCAGGGCATTACGGCTCCCTTCTCTCCCTCTCCGGGAGCCCTGACAAGTCCTACAGGATCCAGTGGAACCCGCACCCTTCTCGCACTGGCCACCAACCCTCCTGCCTTACTCCCTGAAGCACACCATCTCCTCTTTTCCTCCCACATTAGGTATATAATTCTATTCATGCGGGGCCTACTTTAAACTTCTCTGCCTTTGTCCATGAGGCTGTTCCTGTTCTGAACGCCTTTAGCATCCACCTGGCAGTCTCTACTCATGTTCACCAAAATGCGACCACCACCTTCCCTGTGTGACCCTTTCCCCGATCCCTTCCTTGGAGGCACATGACAGCCGCTCTCCAGCCCTCTAACAGGCAGGAACATCTAAGACAGAAGAAACATGACCTTAGCTCTTCCACAGAGCAGAACAGGACGCATACACGCCTTCAGATAAACTTTCCAAGTCTTAGTTTTAAAAGCTTCAGTTGAATAAAACAAAATAAATGAAAAGACTCACACATCAAGGACATGAAAAATACTACAATGAGATTCTCAGAAAATTTAGTCTTAAGATTTCATCGTGGCCAGTGCTATGAGGCAGCGGTTACACTGCTGTCTGCAGGGCCAACATCTAATACAGGTGCCAGTTCAAGTCCTCGCTGTGCGAGTTCCAATCCAGCTCCCTGCTAATGTGCCTGAGAAAGCAGAGAAAGGTGGCACAAATTCTTGGGCTCCTGCACCCATGTGAAAACCTAGAAGAAACTCCTGGCTCCTGCCTTTGGCTTGGCTTAGTCCTGGCTGTTGCAGCCACTTGGGGAGTGAACCAGAGGATGGAAAGATCTCTCTGTCTCTCCTTTTCTCACTCTAACTCTGCCTTTCAAATACATTTTTAAAAGATTTCATCATAGTGAAAATAAACAAAATCTCCATTTTCCTCCTTATTGATTCTACACTGGCTTACAGAATTTTTAAAACCCAATCACCTTTGTCAGCATCGCCTCGTTCACAATATTCTTTCAAGAAAGGACACTGTAAGATAAATGTACTGCAGTACTTATTTAAGTGCACTTAATTTTAAAGAAAATCACCACCTCAAATCTACCTTTATAATGTAACTAAATCAATAAGCAGTTCACAGTTTATCAGTGAAGCACCATATTCAGTTTTCCGACTGGAGTTCTTCAATAGCAAAAGCTCCCCACTCCAGCTGAAATGGTGGAAGGAGTTGCACACATGCAAACCAATGAAAAACTTCAACCGAAAATATCACTATTACCAACATGGGAAAACACCCAAAATTATTACTTGATGAGTTTTTGTTTTTCCTTTGCCCCATTACACTGACCCACTTTTTTTGTTTTGTTATCAACAGAAAGTCCAATTATGGCACAATTTTATTACCTTTTCAAAATTTTTCATGATTCAAAGTTGAAAACCTCAGTACTAAAAAAGTTTTTAACAGAATAAAAAAAGTAATTTACAGATAAACTCATCTTGCCTTAAAGGCATAAAAATGGTATTTTCTAAAGCCCTTACTTTTAATTAATACCTAACACATGAGGTCTGTAAACACTGCATTAAATAAAATCTACTTTTGAGTAACAATAGAACTAGTAAAAGATTTAAATACGTGCAAGGGTTTCTAATTTAAATTCTCGTTACTGCTGAACATTTCTTAAGAATAGAGGCTTTGAAGTAATCAAGTCTTTCTCTTTTAGCTTTTTAAAAAACTCAATGGTTATTCAAGTTTTAATGGCTTGAGAATTACGTTAGAAAAAGTTGACATTGATAAAGTCAAATGTGTAGTGGACTTCAGCTTCCAAGCACAAAAGACAAACTGAACAACAGCAGGAAACGGCTGCTCCCAGGTGTTGGTGAACAGTGAACACAGGACTGTGATCCCTAAGAGGCAGGCAATTCAGGAGGCAAACCTTGCACTAACTTGAGCTTACTGTCTTGGGGGAAGTTCCCAGACTGTGTCTCAAGGTGGGAAGACCAAACAGATCCCGCTCATGCTGCCCAGTTGAGGAAACAGACGGGAGAGGATGGGGCCACCACCATCTGCCACGAGAGGCTGGAAGTGCATACTGGGTGGGCACTGGTGACCTGCAGTGTTTCTGAGGCTGAACATTACATAATACTGGTGAGACACTCAGAAATATCTCAACCCGAGTCTCA
This sequence comes from Oryctolagus cuniculus, assembly GCF_964237555.1. NCBI lineage: Eukaryota > Metazoa > Chordata > Mammalia > Lagomorpha > Leporidae > Oryctolagus > Oryctolagus cuniculus. Next base: position 13,025,067 of record NC_091437.1, read on the forward strand.
TTGCCAGGGTTGTTTTCAGAACCTTGGGTGTAGATGAATAAAAACTTAACTCTGTATTGCTTTCTTAATAAGATCAGGTGGTCTGGTGTTACCATTTTTAAAGCTGTGATTTACTTTAGGATTTAATTCTTCATCACAGCTTAAAAGTTTCTGAGTTACTTATAGATTATAATGCAATCTATACACAGGTAAATGTGTTAATTTGTTTTTCACACAGAGGCGGCACTTTTCTCCAGAGTATTCTTTTTAAAAATACTTACTTTCCTAAATAGATGGTATATTTGCATATTTCAAAACCCACAAAGCGCCAAGCTTCCGTCTGTTCCGAGCCTTGTGCTCACCGCACTGTCACTATTCTCACAGTCTCCTCACTGCCTGTATCAGATGTTACAGTAATGCCCCCGTCCTCTTCCACCGTCACCCCACCTCTACCTTTTTCTTTACTAGTGATTCCCTCTCTCGGTCTCTCTTCTTCCATTCCTCTGCAAGAGCTTGCATATGAGCCAGTTCTTTCTGCTTCAGCTACAAAAGGAGGGAAAAAAATCATAAAAAACCTGACTATCACAAAGAAACCAATCATTTACTTTCAGTTACAGAACTACTCCATATTAATTTTTTTCAGGCACTCTTTTTATTGTTAAAAAAGAAAAAAAATAGGAGGCTGCCTGAAGCAAGTAAGAGCCGTGTGAGAATCATTCAGGAGCCCAAAGCTCCCACGGTTGGACAACGACTGACGTCCCCCGTTCCAGGCGGGAACACTGCGTGAGGACCCAAGGTCAAGACAATCATCCTCATTCCTCATTTAGCACCACAGTCACGGACAAAGTCAGTGCAGCCTTTCTGGTGGGCTTCTCCACGTCATCAAATTTCAACTGTTTTTTTAATCTCAATTTGTCTTTCTGAGTAAGGCACTGTTGATATTCAATGAAACTAGAGATAGAACAATGAGGGGGAAAACCCTGCTCTAAAGAAAGAAAATACACCAAGCTAACAGAAATACTTTTAAAGTAATGTTTTTAAAATCACCTGATTTTCAAAAATGTCTTCTTGCATCTCCTTCCACATTTCCAGCTCCAGGGCTGCCTTGTATTCTAGGGTTTCCCGCGGCTCCGGCTGGATCTCTGAGGGGCAAGGTGCAGGCGGAAGGGAGGGCTTCTGAGGCACAGCAGAAAAACCCTAGGATACCAACAAGAAGGCATATTTACACCAAGCGCCCTCACACACATACTACGGTCAGCAGATGCACTCACACGCTCTATTTACCTGTGATGAATCAGAGACGAAAATCTCACGCATTTTCACCAGCCCGTAATCTTCCAGAGTGATTGTGTAGGAAAGATCTACTATCTTGTTATTTGACCTACAGATGAAACAGCAGACACTGTGCGAGTCAAGCACACACTTGCGAACCCCGTCCCTCCCTCTCCGGGCTTCAGTGCTGAGTAGTGGGCGACACTCTGAGCGTGTGCCTTTCTCTGAAGGGAGGAGAGAACTTCCACTTTGATTATGGCCTTGTCTAAACAAGGTCAGAGGTCATAAACTCAAGAGGTTCCCATAGCCTTGGCAGCTCATGACAAGAGCCTCGGGTGATCACTGACATCATAAATAAGAGTGTCAACTGGTAAATCAAAAGGAGTCACTGTGAACCTGCTCCCCACGTAGCACCTCTGTCCTTAATGTGTTGTACTATGTGAATTAATGGTAAAACTATCTTCAAACAGTACTTTCTACTTTGTGTGTCTGTGTGGGTGCAAACTGTTGAAATCTTATACTAAGTATAGAGTTGATCTTCTGTATATATAAAGATAGTTAAAAATAAATCTTAATGAAGAATGGGATGGGAGAGGGAATAAAGAGATGGAATGGTTTGCAGGTGGGAGGGTGCTTATGGGGGGGGGGGGGTACCAGCTATTATCCGAAAGTTGTACTTTCAAAATTTGTATCTATTAGAAGTTATCTACTCAAAAAAAAAAAAAAGAAAAAGAAAAGAAAAAAAAACGGAATAACATAGCCAGCTAAGCAGAATCACCACCCAAATAAAAAGAAAAATGAAGGCCCATTCTGTGACCTGCATTACCCTTGTGCTGCTATCACAGGCACGCTTTCACTGTAAGTTTGACGCCAACACTGTTCACCATTAGAACCTAAAAAGCGTGTTTTTTCTGAAGACAAGATATTAGAAAGCTGAATCCTTGCAATTCCCAGAAGTAAATCTTTACTCATTTTATCCTTGTGCCACAATTCAACCAGCAATGGAATCCTATGGAAGACAGAAACATGTGTTCATACTCAGCAACTCAGAACTAAAATCTCCAAACACCCTCACGGTAGCCAAAGATGTTTCTGTTACCTGGATTGTCACCAAATATAGTATTGAGAATAAAGGCTCAGTTCAACAAGGACCAAATAAGGAACGCTACCACACTTCCTGCACCTCTTTCTAGACAATAAAGAAAACCCTCCAAACACGATTATTCCCACAAATGGCTACATAATTTTCAGTTACATGTCATTCTTCCTTTAAAATACATATATTTGGGCCAACGCCACAACTCAATAAGCTAATCCTCCACCTCCAGCACCGGCACCCTGGGTTCTAGCCCCAGTCAGGGCGCTGGATTCTGTCCTGGTTGCTCTTCTTCCAGTCCAGCTCTCTGCTGTGGCCCAGGAGTGCAGTGGAGGATGGCCCAAGTGCTTGGGCCCTGCACCTATGGCAGACCAGGAGAAACACCTGGCTCCTGGCTACAGATCAGCGCGGTGCACTGGCCGCAGCAGCCACTGGGGGGGTGAACCAACGGAAAAAGGAAGACCTTTTTCTCTGTCTCTCTCACTGTCCACTCTGCCTGTCAAAAAATATATAAATAAATAAATACATAAAAAATTAAAAAAAATACATATATTTGAATTGTGACACTCTGAGCAACCGAGATATTTCAAAGATCTCATTGTTCTTCACAAATCCATTTCATACAGCTACATTAACACCTCCAGTTTACAAATGAAAAATCAGAAAAAGTAACACACTATGTTCATCCAGTCAATAATAAAAACTAATTCTTAGTAATCTTCAGATACAAACAAAAGTATTTGACAAAGGTCATAGCAAATGAAATTAAAAGATGCTTATCTCAAAACAGGAAATTTTAAAATCCATACAAATGAGTCTCCAAAAATCTATGAAAATGAATACTGTGAAAAACCATGAACAAATTTCTAAAGTTTTCACACCAAAATAAACTTACTGTTTGATTTGATTTCCCCAAAGTTTCTTGAAACATCCTTGTATTACATATTAGAAAATGGGAAGCAAGACCATTTTTTAAAGCTCCTTAATAACCCACAGATTATTTTTAACAAAGTTCAAATATCTAAACTCAAAGTATGAAAGTAGAAAAAGTCCTTTAAAATAAACCACTAGTGGAAGCACAAACGTCACAGACATTCCTGGTAAATAAATTTGTAGCTTGAGTCTCAAATGTGTTACATTTTCTGGATTTCAGCTTGTATGAATTGCCCTTTTAAGTAATAATATATACAGAATGTATACACATTACCTTAAGAAAGTATCTTGCAGCTGATGAGGCAGAGTTGCAAAATCAAACGCACAGTAAGACTGGGGAAGGAAAACTTCCATGTTTTTCCGAACTTCTACAGGAGGGTTAGTCATAATAGGAGCCGCACTTCCAAAGAATGGATATGAGTACCTAGAATTTAAGAAAAACAGTGTTTGTCGTAAAAGTAAAATACAATTGTTAGGAGCAAATATCATTTTTTAAAATAGAATACACTAGGAATGCCCAGCTGCCATCTGTGAAGAGACCATGCTTCCTACCATCTCCTCTTTGCATGACCAGGTACAAACCAGGACTTTCTACCTTACAGTAAGTAACCAGTCAAGAAATGCTTGCAAAGTTAATTTCTAAACCTACTTTCCTTCATCCAACAGTGTTCTGATCTTTTATAGGCTTAAAAAAAACCCTTCATCAACACCAAAAGGATACATTTATGGTAATCTGTCTTTGAACAGAGGGATGAAAGCAACTCAGATGAATTATGGATGAAACAAAGACTGACACAACCGTATCTCTCCCTTTCAACATAAAAACCACATTAGATTAAATGAACAAAGGCCTAATCTTACTCTGTATTTGAAGCCAAATGTGAGGATATTATACTGCTCACTTAAATTTTATCTTGTCTCATTATATATAATCTCGTTTTACACATAACATTTCAAATTTTAACTCTACTTACAGAAATAATTTTTGTGACACAATCCTAGGCATTCACCAATTCCTATATAATTCCAAATCTACTAGAATCAAGTCATTTATACATTGAGCTTTTCAAATAGCAGTCCTACCTCACATATTGCATTGCACTGCAAACCACAATTTCATATCAATGTGCACAATATAAAATGTGTCAAACGGACAAAAAAATAAATGACAAGCATTTTTTAAAATGACTTAAAATGAATCAAGGGCAGAACTGGTAACCCTGATCTCCAAAAGAATCCCATGGACACTGGTAAGTGGATCCTAACTGTCACTTCCTCGGTTTAGAACAGCATTCCCCCTTTCCTTTATCAAATCAAACACTGTTCTCCCTCAAAACCTAATTTCTGAACCTGTCTTCCTCACGAGGGTGAGCTCTTTGCTTATGTGGCTCAGCACCCTGAGTATCAGGCCTACTGTAGGTGTTTAATAATTAAGTAACTGGTCCTCACGAGAAGAAGTAAACACAAAAACTTATAATAAGTGCCTTGTAACTGGGCTTGTGCCAGGCTTTCCTGACAGCTGTGATTTTTAAATCAGCCCTGTTTCTGTGTCTCTGGTAAACATCCTCTCTAGGCATCCTAAGGTCAGACTCTCCAAGCAGCAGCAGGAGTGAGAGCTCAGTGAAACAAGTAGAGATTTTGAAAAAGCTGGACAAAAGAAGCAAAAGATAATAATTGTACTTCTAAAAGCAATTTTGAGGTGTTAAAAAAAACTTTGACAAAAGCTTTATCTATGAAACTCAAAACCTTCATTCAAACCTCAAATTTCAAATAAAAACATTCTAGACTAATTCCCAGCACCTGACAGGTGAACCGCAGAATTCAGAGGTGAACCCTATGAATTCACAATCACACTCCACACAGGGTCCCTTCAACTCTGGCCATCATTCATGCAGGAGGCGATGTGTAGTTCCCGAGATTCATCAGAATGGCAAGACAAATGTTGTCACTTCAGTCACATAAAGACCAAGAATTTTATGTCAAATGCTAATGCTGACTCCGAGAAATTTATGATCGCCTAAATCTTCCAAACACAACAAATTACTATATTACATTTCATTAACATCTCAGTCACAAATGTCTATAAAAATGTAGCATTAAAAAATTCTTGTATAAAGCCATTCATTTAACTGACAGATTTTATACTGATGAGACTGGACACATTCCACTTAGAGCTCATTAAATATGATATTTAGATTCACAGCTATAAAATGTAGGTTTCAAGAACTCAAGTTTCCAATCTAACACAGCTTTACAAAAAAATCAGATACTAGTCTCGTATTATTTTGGTCTGAGGCACCTTTTACCAGAAAAACACCTCTCAAGTTCAAGAACCACTGTATTTCAACTGGCAGCATTAACATATTATTATATCAGAATAGGTCAGAATGGTTACTTCTCACACCACCAATGCCACCCTGGTTTAAATTCAAAGTCATTAGGATATAGCCTTACCCCCTTCTAGGTCACTGATTGAACACAACTTCTTTGGTGCAATTTCTCTTTGTGCCAATCTCCAAATAGAAGAAAGGCATTTCTCCTCAGAAAGTAATACTTTGAAACAAGATCAAATCACACCTTAATATACAGTTGATTGGAAAACCCATTTCCAAGTCATGGATACTCCTTAAGTCTATTGAAAAGCAAAAATGATGTGATGTTGCTGGAACAGCAATCTTCTGCCCTGAAGCTGTTTCCGATGCATTGGATGCAGCCACTGGCTGGGGCAGTGAGGCAGGCACCGAAGAACTGATAGCTAAAATACACATAAAAACAAAACAAAAAATTCCATTGGTTCACAGTTTCTCTTAAGTTGTTCACATTATTTAAAGATACCATCTCATTTACCTTCAGGCAGCAGGGAAACTATTTTGTTTCATAAACTAATGAACTGAGGGATAATCATCTTAAAATTTATTTGCCCAAAATTATGAAAGTTTTAATTCCCATTCTAAAGCTGTGTAAACAAAGAGCTTATTCACAATATACACTGCACACATATAGAACTGACGCAACAGCGTATGACTGCAGCCTGGCTGGCATAGCTCATTTTCAAGAGGCAGCTACACATAACTTAGCTTTCAGAGGGTTATATTTGAGACTTGCAGCAGAAATAATTATACCACCTTTTTAAAAGTACTTTAGTTATTTTAAACACATATGAAAAATCTGAACAAAATGCTAGAACGTGAAGAAAGACTTAACTAGTCCTACCTTATTATAGAACAGGGATGATCAGTAAGTGGCCCAAGTCCTACCACTACTCAAGACTCCAACTGTCCCTAGTTACTTACACTACAAAGTGCAACTGTAGAACCTGATGCAATGGATGGAAAATTTAATAAAACGACTTCAACATATATTCTCATGCTTTCTCATCATTAGGATAAAAATGATTATTCTGAGATGATTGTAAGTTGTTTCCTCTAAAATTCCAATGAATTTGAGTCAAGAGTTTAATAGTTTAAAAATGTGTCTGAGGGGCCAGTGCTGCAGTACATTTAAGCCACCCCCTGCAATGCTGACATCCCAGCTGCTCTACTTCCAATCCAGCTCCCTGCTCATGCTCCTGGGAAGGCAGCAGCAGATGGCTGGGCCCCTGCCACCACATGGAGACCTGAAGGAAGCTCCTGGATCAGCCCTGCCCAGACCTGGCTAATGTAGACATCTGATGAGTACACCCGCAAATGGAAGCTCTGCGTCTCCCTCTCTGTCACTCCAACTTTCTAATAAACAGACAAATCTTAAAAAAAAAAATTAAAATAAAAATTTACCTGAAAGAGCTACATTCTTTCATTTCTTTTGACTAGGCTCTTTACAGTATAACATGAAAAACTCTCTTACCTTAAGCAAATTCTATCATGAGGCTAAATATATTGCATTTAAATTGAAACACTGTTATTTAAAAAAATCTACGATTGATTCTCACTAAGAACCCATGAAAGCACTTAGTCATTTACAAGATCTGGGGAAAAACAGTCTTACCCTTTGGATTCAGTTTTGTGTCTTTATCATACTGTAAGCTTTCTACTTCACTTTCTGTGGCATCATCCTTTGTTGGAGGTGAATGGTTAGAAGGTGCAACAGGTGACATACATGGCGATTTTGGCCCAGTAAGTGTCTTCTCCTTGATGGGGGTTAAAACTCTCTTCTTTGAATGCTCGGGTTCATGTCCATTCTGGGTCTTTAATTCAATTAAAGACTAAAAACAATTTTTAAATAAAGTATAATTTGCAAAGAACTTTCCTTCACAATTAAGCAAAAAGTTGGCGTTGCATTTGTTTTTTTGTTTTTGTTTTTGTTTTTTTTTTAATATAAGCTTCCTTTCCCAGTTTGGATTTTCCTAGTCTATTTTTCTTCATAATTTGCAAATGTCCTTATAGCATCTAGGACCAGAAAAAGGAAGATGAACAGAAAGGAAATGTGATATTCAGAGCACAGTACCAAACTGTATCCTAATGGATAAGGAGGAGCATCTGTGGCTGAGAGAGATCTGAGAAAAGATGGCATGCACTGGAATCCTTGAGAGTAGCTACTCCTACACCAACTTGGTACATGTGGGTGTGTGTATGTATATATATACAGATACATATTTTTTAAACTCTCTCTTCAGGTTTTGTAAGGTTAACTCACAACCTGTGGAAACACTGCTTCTTGAAAGGACAAGACATTACAGCTGATTCTGGAAACATTTAAAATCAAAAAGCACGTTTGAACAAATGCGCATGTCTACCGCAGAATCTGCCTGAAGAGACAATGAGGAATACAAAGCACTAATGAACCAAGATTCTGACTTCAGCTCAGATTTTGCCAAACAGAAACTTTGTTTACAGAGGAGCTCCTTTGCTGCCCGTCGATGATCACTGTGAGGGATGGGTTGCACCAGACAAGACAGTCCCAAAGGCTAAGAGGGCTCTGGGCACACTCAACAACTGCCAGCAGTGGAGGTACAGACCTTTTCAGACAGGCCCCCTCCCCCAAAAGAAGTATCCTATAATGTAGGCCACTTACTAAGAGTGAAAAACAAATCCCTAGGCCAGGCAGCTCTTCTGCCTAATTTTCTGAGTAGACATGCATGAGGAAGGGGGGCAGGGCACGACTTGCCTGGCAGTCCACGCCTTCTTTCTGCAGAGCCACAGACACTCCCACCGTCGGGGCGAGCTCCACCGGAATAGGTGCCAGCTTCTGTTTGGCGCGGTTGGGAGGGTCAAGGGTAAAAGCACCCTCAACAGTGACCGGGTGCTGGTTGATTTCTGCACTGCCCCTTTTCAGTAATCCCGTTAAAGGTATTTCTGTACTTCCAAGTGACTGGTCCCCACAGCAGAGATGGATCTAATACGAAAGAGAACATCAAAACAGGGCTTTAGGCTTCCTCTTCTCTCCTAAATACCACAAGGCTACAAAATGATTCATCAAAGGAAAACACAATCTAATTATCTCACTGAACTGCAAGTGACTAACGAATGCTTACACATGACTTTCAAGACTGGTAATAACATACAAAGTTCTACTGCTGATAGAAGCTATTACTGCTTCCTAATTCCTTGCAGTACTGTGTAGTCACGCTACCACCCCTTGTTCTGTTTCTTTGGCAAGCTATAGTTACTTTAGCACTCCACTGCGGGGAGGCAGAGTACGGCACAGGTTAAGCCACACATGGGATTCCTGCGTCCTTTACCGCCGTGCTCAGCATCTATCCTGCCTGTGCTGCTGATCCTGCTCCCTGCTAAGCAGCATCCTGGGAGGCTGCAGATGACTGAGTGCTTGGACTCCACCACACATGTGCAGATCTGCATGAAATCCTGGGCTCCTTTCTTCAGCCTAGCCTAGTACTGGCTGCTGCAAGCATTTGAGGAATAAACCAATGAATGTAAGATCTCTCCTTGTTGCTTAGCCTTTCAAATAAATAAGCTTCAAAAATTTCATTATAGTACTTTACATATGTAACATGGTCAACAGAGTACATAAATTTAAATAGGAAGCAAATACCTCAAACATTCTTGCCATTTTCGTCTTAACAATAAGCATAGCCTCAAAATTAAGTGCATCAATCATATTTGGAATCTAAAAACCTCAATTTTATTTAGTCATTTACTAAAGAACTGAGTGTTTCTTTTGCTCATTTCTCATTTTACAGATCCTTTATATAAAACAAGCTTAACAATAAAAACTACAAGAATACACGGGGGCGCGCAGGGTGCAGAGGAAGCACTGTGGCACAGCAGGTAAGCCACTTCCAATCCAGCTCCCTGGTCACATGCCTGGGAAGGCAGCGGAGTTGGTCCAAGTCCTTGGGCTCCAGCACCCACACGGGAGACCTGGATGAAGGTCCTGGCTCCTGGCTTCAGCCCTGCCCAGCTCTAGCCGCTGCAGCATTTGGGAGTGAATCAACAGATGGAAGACCTCTTTCTCTCTCTTCCTCTCCTCTAACTCTGCCTTTCAACTAAATAAATAACATCTTCAAGAAAAAAATTACTCCTGGCATGGAATATGCTTTTAACCATGGACAACTACCCAAAAGGTCAACATCACCACCTTTTGACAACTACAAACAGATTACAGCTATATATTATGTGATTTGTTCTTTCTCTTTATTATATTAAAGCCTGGAACAGTTCCCATTCCTATAACAAGCAATCGCTATATAAAAGATATTTTTAGTTCTAATATAAGCAGTGACAGAGTTAAGAGGCATCTGTAACTTGATCTTTATGTTATTAGGTGTGACATTTTCCTGGGCTGAAGAGGAAGTATTTTTATGACTTCATGTTCTCCATCAGAAGCAAACTAATAAATAAAGCAATCTTTTCAGTAAGAAATGATTTTGTTAGATGCAGAACACAATGCTAACTGCTTTTTCCTGCATTTCATCATTTTATAGCCTTTAGTTTCCCAGTTATCTTGGGTTTAGCTGAACCACCCCCCTAAATTACATTTCCACTACAATTTCTAAATGTCTCTTCTCACCTCCTGCCCAAAACACAAGCAGTCTCATGACTGCCAGTACTCCCAACAGTGACTACCTAACCTTGCATTTCACTGCTCCACTTCAGTCTCATCAAAAGCAACCGTCATAAAACAAAAGCAGTTATCATGAGGTTAGGTTCACTTTAAAACAGAATCCACTTCAAGGAGTACAAAAAATTGAAACAACACTCTACCTCAACTCAAGTTTTAGAAAACTGTTTTCTCTCTTCATTTTTCAGAGTATTACGCTAAAAAATTTTGCTATCTAGAGTATGACCTGTAACACCAAAACTTGAACTGTGACTACAGCTCTAGGCTCGGGTAAAGTTTTTTATTGCAAAGGACTGACAACTGATCTAACTCTTTCCTCAAGAACTGGGCGTAGATGCAGGATCTCTTAAGCACTGACTTCATGACTCAGAAAAATACCTAAAAAGTTAAAAGATACGGCACAAATATGGCCTCCTCTACTGAAATAAGGCAGAACGTAGGTACTAAAGTAATGTTTAAAAATCCATCCTCAATAAAACATAACTTGCGGCAGTACTTACCTGTAGTTTAGACTGAAGTGCCAGGTAAGCACGCAGAATCTCCACACTGCTACGAATACGAACCGATGCTCTCTCTGGCTCAAAGTCTGGGTTGATTAGATCAGCAAAGGGTTCATTTGTGACGTCATTTCCCAGTAAAGAGTAGTAAAAGAAGAACTCAGGCTGTCTTTCTGGAAGTTTCATGGTACATGGAATTAACTAAATAATGAAGGGAAAACAAAAGCATGACTTTCTAAACTACTAAACATGGTTAGTGAGTCTGTTACATTCCAAAAATCTTGGCTAAAATGCTGCCAACTCTTTATTTGAAACCTTAAGATTTAGCACTTAAACAAAGTTTATAAATCTCCACCAAATCTCCAGTTTGTTTTTTTTTAAGGACTGTGACAAAAATACAGAGCCTATAAAAGGCTTTTATAGATTTATGTTGTTTTAGTGTTTTTACTTCATTCAAATGATCTATGAATAAATATGTCAAAGTTGTTTTTAGAAGAAACAGGACAAATACTTTAAACTGAGTTTTCCTTATTTTCACATTTTATCTTTTCTCATCCTTACTCCACCCTCAGAGTGGCTCTACTTTTAAAACAAAGTCTTAATCTAAGCGATTTAACATATAATATCTACCCTTGGCTTTTGATAAAAGTTTTTTAGTTACTCTGCCAAAACCTGGAGAACTGTGAATTAACAGCTACAAAAGGATGCCCTCCGTACTACTTCTCCGAGCTGCCAGTCTTATGATTACAGGCAGGATTCCCGTCCTATGAAACATAAAGTGTCTACTAGGAGATCCTTAACGTTCACTAGAACATTGTGAAACACGAAACTGTAAACATTTAATGTGTCCATCAACAGGAAATGGCTTTAATATATTTAGTTCACCCCAATCAACATCTTAACCAGCAGGCCAAAAATCCACCTCTCACTCTGCCTCTGAGTAAGAAAAAAGAAAAAGCTAAATGGTTAGTTTGATCAAAACAAAAACATTCATATTAAGCACTCACTCGCCCCACTCTCCCGTATCTAAGCCCCAGGACCCACAAACCTGCTTTTGGTTGCTACTTTTCCTATTCTGGATACAATACGTAAAATAATAATACGGTATGTGATCTTTTCTGTTTAGACATGTTCACTCAACATATTTTCAACACTCATGCGTGCTGTACCATGTATCAGTACTCTATTCCTTTAATGTACAGAAAGCCCACATTTGTGTACTCACTGTCTCCTGATGAATGCAGTGTGCACCCTGGAGCTACTGTGAACAGGCATTACATATTACAGAGGAAAAGTATTCCTAACACTTCAAATTTCTACAAGAAGTACATTACTTAAATAGTAAATTTTCCCAGTAGCCTTTTTTTTTTTTTTTTTTTTGACAGGCAGAGTGGACAGTGAGAGAGAGAGAGAGAGAGAGAGAAAGAAAGAAAGGTCTTCCTTTGCCGTTGGTTCACCCTCCAATGGCAGCCGCGGCCGGCGCACTGCAGCTGGTGCACCGCGCTGATCCGAAGGCAGGAGCCAGGTGCTTCTCCTGGTCTCCCATGGGGTGCAGGGCCCAAGCACTTGGGCCATCCTCCACTGCACTCCCTGGCCAAAGCAGAGAGCTGGCCTGGAAGAGGGGCAATCGGGACAGAATCCGGCACCCCGACCGGGACTAGAACCCCGGGTGCCGGCGCCACCAGGTGGAGGATTAGCCTACTGAGCCGCGGTGCAGGTATACATACTTCATACATTTCATAAATACAACTCCAGGAACATACTGCTTCTTCCTACACTACCCTCCCTCCCACCCACACTTCCATCTTTCTTCTTCCTCCCTCTCCTATTCCCATTCTTACTTTTTACTAAGATCTATTTTCAATTAACTTTATACACATAAGATTAACACTACACTAAGTACAGAGTTCAACAAATAGTATGGGGGAAAAAAAACTGTTCCTCAACTGTTGAGACAAGCACTGTTCAAAGTCATCAAGTCATCACTTCTCTTTTTTTTTTTTTATTTTATTTTTTTTTGACAGGCAGAGTGGACAGTGAGAGAGAGAGACAGAGAGAAAGGTCTTCCTTTTGCCATTGGTTCACCCCACAATGGCCACTGTGGCCGGTGTGCTGCATCAATCTGAAGGCAGGAGCCAGGTGCTTCCCCCTGGTCTCCCATGCGGGTGCAGGGCCCAAGCACCTGGGCCATCCTCCACTGTACTCCCTGGCCACAGCAGAGAGCTGGCCTGGAAGAGGAGCAACCGGGACAGAATCCGGCACCCCGACGGGGACTAGAACCCGGTGTGCCGGCACCGCAGGCGGAGGATTTGCCTAGTGAGCCGTGGCACTGGCCCAGAGTCATCACTTCTCAAAGTGTCATTTTACTTCTACAGATTACACCTCAGGTACTCGATTAATACCTAAAAGGGAACACATGGCATCTGTCCTTTTGGGACTGGCTTATCTCACTAAGAATGTTTTCCAGTTGCATCCACTTTATTGCAAACAACAGGACTTCTTCTTTTCACCACTGTGTAGTATTCCATGATGTTATACCCCTGATCTCTTTATCCAGTCCTCAGCTGACAGACACTTGGGTTGATTCCATATCTTAGCTACTGTGAATTATGCTGCACTGAAATTAAGGGTACAGACCACTCTTTCAATATACTGATTTATTTCGGTTAGGGTAAATTCCGAAAAGTGAGATGGCTGTGTCATACAGTAGGTCAATGTTCAGGTTTCTGAGGTATCTCCATTCTGTTTTCCACATTGGCCGCACCAGTTTACATTCCTACCAACAACGGATTAGGGTGCCTTTTCCCCCCACATCCTCGTCAGCACTTGTCATTTGTTGATTTCTTTATCAAAGCCATCTTGACAGGAGTGAGGTTAAACTTCATTGTGGTTTTGATCTGCATTTCCCGCAGTTAGTGATCCAGAGAATTTTTTTATGCGTCTGTTGGCCATTTGGATTTCCTCTTTTGAAAAACGCCTGTTTAAGTCCTTTGTCCATTCCTTAACTGGACTGTTTTGTTGTTGTTGAGTTTCTTGAGCTCTTTTTATATTCTGGATATCAAGCCTTTATCAGCTGCACAGTTTGCAAATAATTCCTCCCATTCTGTCAGTTGAGTCTTCCTTATCCCAAGTGTTTCTTCTGCAGGACAAAAGCTTGTCAATTTGATGTTATCCCACTTGTCAATTTTGGCTTTGACTGCCTGTGCTTCTGGGGTCTTTCCGAAGAACTCATTGTCTCTGCCAATGTTACCCAGGGTTTCTGCAACATGAGATTTAGGTCCTTCAGTGGATTTTTGTGCAAGGTGTAAGGTAGGGTTCCTGCTTCATACTTCTGCATGTGCAGATCCAGTTTTCCCTGCAGCATTTGTAAAAGAGACTCTCCTTGCTCCAGGCATTGACTTTAGCTCCACTGTCAAAGAAATTGGTTGTAGATGTGTAGACTGATTTCTGGCGTTTCTATTCTGTTCCATTGGTCTATGCCTCTGTTTCTGTGCCAGTACCAGCCTGTTTTGATGATAGCTGCCCTGTAGTATGTCTTGAAATCTGGTATTGTGAAATTTGTTTTTGTTGTTCAAGATTACTCTAGCTATTCACAGGGTCTCCTCTGTTTCCTTATGAATTTCGCATCATTTTTTCTACATCTGAGAACAATGTTCGTAGTATTTTGATTGGTATCACACTGAATCTATTAATTACCTTGAGCAGTATGGACATTTTTATGATATTGGTTCTTCCAATCCATTAACATGGAAGATTTTTCCTTTTTAGGGGTCTTCTTCTATCTCTTTCATTAATGCTTTATAATTTTCATCATAGAGATCTCTAATGCCCTTAAATTTATTCCAATGTATTTAATTTTTTTGTAGCTATTATGAATGGGATTGATCTTAGAAGTTTCTCAGTCATGGCACTGACTTTCCAGTAGTCTCTCAGTGGACTCTCTTGGATCCCCTATACAAAGAATCACGTCATCTACAAATAGGGACAGTTTGATTTCCTCCTCCCCGATTTGTATCCCATTGATTTCTTTTTTGTTTGTTTGTTTGTGTTTAATGGCTCTGGCTAAGACTTCCAGGACTATATTGAATAGCAATGGTGAGAGTGATCATCCTTGTCTGGTTCCAGATCTCAGTGGGAATGCTTCCAACTTTTCCCCTTTCAATAGGATGCTGGCCATGTGGATGTCACAAATTGCCTTGATTGTGTTGAAGCAAAATGTTCCTTCTCTACACAATTTGCTTATGGTTTTTGTCATGAACGGATATTCTAATTTATCAAAAGCTTTCTCTGCATCTATTGAGTTAATCATATGGTTTTTGTTCTTCCAATTGTTAATGGGATATATCACATTGATTGTCAATGTTCAACCGTCCCCATATACCAGTGATAAGCCCTGTCTGATGGGTTGCTGGACTCCACAGGCTAGTATTCTGCTGGGGGTTTTTGCAACTATGTTCATCAGGGAAACTGGTCTACAGTTCTCTTCCTCTGTTTTGTCTTTTTCAGGTTTAGGAATTAAGGTGATGCTGGCTTCATAGAAGAAGTTTGGGAGGATTCCCTCCCTTCAATCATTTTGAATAGTTTGAGAATTGGAGTTACTTCTTTAAATGTCTGGTAGAATTCAGCTACGAAGCATCCAGCCTTTTTTTTTTTTTTTTTTGGAAGGTATTAATTGCTGATTCAATTTCATTCTTGGTTATTGGTTTATTTATGTTTTCTAGATCTTTATGAAGCTCAGTTTTGGTAGGTTGCATGTGTATGAGAATCCATCATTTTGCCTACGTTTCCCGATTTGTTGGCACACAGGTTTTCATAGTAATTCTTGATGATTCTTTTTATTTCTGTGGTATCTGTTGTTACATTTCCTTTTGTGCCTCTAATTTTACTGATCTGGGTCTTTTCCCACTGTTTTTTTTTTTTTTTTTTTTCATTAGTTAGGCCAATGGTGCATCAATTTAATTTTTTTCAAAAAATGAGCTCTTCATTTTGCTGATCTGCATTTTTTTTCAATGTTTATTTCTTCTCTAATTTTAATTATTTCTTTGTTCTTGCTAATTTTGGATTGGGTTTGCTGTTGATTTTCTAGGTCCTTGAGATGTATTGCTTTTCCAATTTCTTCATGTAGGCACCAACTGCTATAAACTTTCCTCTTAACACTGCTTTTGCTGTGTCCTGTATGTCTTGATATGTTGTTCTGTCATCTTCATTCGTTTTCCAAAAGTCTTTTCATTCCTGTTTTGATTTCTTCTGTGACCCACTGTTCATTCAGCATGTTGTTCAGTCTCCATGTGTTTGCATGTGTTCTAGAGAATCTTTTTAAAAAAAATTTTTTTATATATTTATCTGAGAGGTGGAGTTACAGACAGCGAGAGGAAGAGAGAGAGAAAGGTCTTCTGTCCGCTGGTTCACTCCCCAAATGGCCACAATGGCCAGAGCTGCACTGATCTGAAGCCAAGAGCCAGGTGCTTCTTCCCGGTCTCCCACGCCGGTGCAGGGGCCCAAGGACTTGGGCCATCTTCTACTGTTTTCCCAGGCCATAGCAGAGAGCTGGATTGGAAGAGGAGCTGCCGGGACTAGAACCAGTGCCCACATAGGATGGCGGTGCCGCAGGTGGAGCATTAACCGACTGCACCAAAGCGTCGGCCCCCTAGAGATTCTTGAGTTGTTGATTTCCAACTTCATTCCATTGTGGTCTGAGAAGTATACGTGCTATGATTTTGATTTTTTTTTAATTTGCTGAGACTTGCTTTATGGCCTACCATGTGGTCAGTCCTAAAGAAAGTCCATGGACTGCTTAGAAGAATGTGTTTTGCAACTGTAGGATGAAAAGTTCTATAGCTATCTGTTAGGTCCATTTGGTCTATAGTGTTGATTAACTATTTTTCCTTGCTGATTTTTTTTCTGGGTGGCATGTCCACTGCTGAAGGTAGACTACTGAAGTTCTCCCATTACTATTGTATTGGAGTCTATGTCTCCCTTTAGATCCATTAACATTTATTTTAAATAGCCAGTTACCCTGTAATAGGGTGCATATACGTTTACTATAGACACATCTTCCTTAATCATTACATGGTGCCCTTGTCTCTTTTAACAGTTTTTGTGTTAGAGTCTATTTTGTCTGATATTAAGATGTCTACACCAGCTCTTTTTTGGATTTCTGTTAGCATGGAGTATCTTTTTTTATCCTTTCACTTTCAGTCTGCATTTATCTTTGTTGATGAGATGTGCTTCTTGTAGGCAGCAAATAGATGAGTCTTGGTTTTTAATCCATTCACCATACTACCCATGATGCCTTTCGGGGGCATCATGCTGTTTTCCTTATTGTTGTTTCTTGAATTTGTGTGTTTATTTTCAAACATTTGTAGAGATACTTGGTTTGGTTTTCCCCTGATTCATCTTTCTACTACACCTCTGTGGGCTTAGTGGACTGTCTGCTCTTTTGGTGAATACCTAGAGGTATATGCAGGGTGTGCCCAGGCAGCTCTGTCCAGTGCTCCAGGTGGAGGCAAGTGTCCAAGGTGACACTCAAGTTGGGCATGGTAGATCTTTCTTTTCAGAGGGGGTGGTGTGCTCAGCTCTGTTGGTGTAGTCTCACACTCACTTCCTCTCCTCCAAGGCTCATGAGCTAGCCACGGCGGGTGCAATTTTCACCCAAAACCACACATAGTATCCATGTAGATCTCAGTGTGAGCATAGATCCTGCAGCAATGGCCCTCCCCAGGATATCAGGGAGCCCCGAGTGTGTGGAGCCACTCACAGCTTCTGCCCAGAGTCCCAACCACACTCTGTGCCCTCCCATGCAACCAGGGTTTTCACAGTCCCAGCGCACAGGTTCCCACAGTCACTGGTACCCAGCACCCTGTCAATTCTCCCAGCACGACTCAGTATCTCCTTTCAGCTGGTTCCTGGGAGTGCAGACACAAGCTGGCACAGCTGTATGTCCAATATGGCACCCGCCTTCTCTCAGCTTGTTACAGGATGCCGTTGTCAGGTGGCTCAGGAGAGAGAAATGTGCTCCTTTTTTTTCCCCTCTAAGCTGGCAGGTACACTGTCCGCCACAGGACTCCAAGCTGAATTCATGCCAGGCTCTCCCCACAGCTTTATTGCCAATGGCTTGGGCTGCTGCAGTCCGGTCTCACCTCACTCTCCAAAGCTGGTGCGGAGGCTCCTGGCTGCTCGTGCTGCGCTTCCACACCCTCCACGTAGATCCACAGCGTCCCTCTAACTCGTGTGGAGTTTCCACTGCAGTTTTCTCCCTCACTCTTCCCTCAGACTGCACTCTCCACACTTTTTTAAAACTGTCTTCCCCTAGACTAGAGCAGTAAGCTCCCTACTTATTCCTCCATCTTGCAATCTCCTCTCAAATAATGAATTTTAAAAATCCTTTTATGTCAGTCCTGACAACGTCATACCATCTAACTGGAAACAGTTTATCATTCTCCTAAAGTCTGAGATTTAACACATTCTCTTACTGACCAAGATCAAACTCTATTTAGCAAAAATGCTTTCCAGTATGAAAGAAAACATTTTTTAAACTAATTTTTCAAAAGTAAAAAGGCCAACCTGCAAATCTTTGATACCTAAAAGTCGGGTTTACAAATAGAATGTTTTGCAATTCATGAATCATTAACCTTAGCAAAAGCCTTACCTGCTCCAACTGGGTGGCAAACGCTATAGTGACTGACAAAATGAAGGAGTCAGTACAATACTCTGCAGGTCCAATCTGATGGTAGCCTCCCTCCTCATTCAGCACCACCACGATATCCTTGGGGTCAAGCCTCGACAAGCTGGCAGGTACTGCAGAGAGGAAAACATGCATTACTTGGCAGTCTGTCATAAACCACCGTAAGATTTTTAAAAGCTGATTGTATTTTCTAACTTATTTGGCAACTGTCATAGAAAGAGAACATTTCAATCAAGTTTCAAATTTCTCACACATTCTCCAAAGAAACCTAACTTAATCACCATTTTGTTGCTGTACATAAAGAGTCATTCTGAAATGGGACATTTTAAAACTTCATTTAATAAATCACATAGAAAAGGCATTTATCACTGGTTTCCTAGTGTCGGGAAATTAAGAATGAACCAGACTTGGCAAAGACAAAGACAAAGACGACTGAACAGACAACACGGAGTGTCCTAGACAGGAAGCAATATGTACAAAGAAGAAAGCAAAAGCTTCCAGCTGAAAAACCAACGTAAGTATGTGTGCTAAATCACAGAATGAGCACTAGCATAAAGAAAGAAGTGTGGCTGGAGAGATAAGCAGAGGTCATACCATAAAGGGTCTCCTTGATTACTACTTCGAAGTATTTGTACAGCTTTCTAAGAATCAGGGAAAATCAAAACACAATTTTGAAAGCGTCCAATGTAACCAAGTAGGTTTCAGTATGACATGACAGCAGAGAGACAAGGGTTTTTCAATTTGATTAAAGGGCTGGGGTAGGGGTTGGAGTGGAGGTGGGGGGTGAGGGGGGAGAGCAAAATTTGGCACAGCCTCGGGGCCGGCACCATGGTGCAGTAGGTTAATCCTCCACCTGCGGTGCTGGCATCCCAGTTGGGTGCCAATTCTGGTCCCGGCAGCCCCTCTTCCAATCCAGCTCTCTGCTATGGCCTGGGAAAGCAGTAAAGATGGTCCAAGTCCTTGGGCCCCTGCACCCGCATGGGAAACGGGGAAGAAGCTCCTGGCTCCTGGCTTCAGATTAGCACAGCTCCAGCCATTGTGGCCATCTGGGGGAGTGAACCAAGGGATGGAAGACCTTTCTCTCTGTCTCTCCCTCTCACTGTCTATAACTCTACCTCTCAAATAAATAAATAAAATCTTTAAAAAAAAAAAAAAAAAAAAAGAATTTGCCACAGCCTGCATCCCAGACTGGAGTTCACTGATACAACTTCTAGGTCTGCTCCAGATTACAGTCCTGCTAATATACACCTTGGGAGGCAGTGGAGATGACTCAAATACTTGGGTCCTTCTACCAATATGGCAGATCTGGATTAAGTGCCTGGCTCTTGGCTTCAGAATGGCCCATTCCTGGCAAAATGCATGTCTTGACACTTGTCCATCTCTTCAGTTAATAGTACCTATAAAGCCAATCAGATGAAGATGCCCAAGAGGCAGGTGACACTTGGCTCTGAAGGCTTCTTAGAGTTCTCTACCATAGAAAGTAGTACTTAACAGGTGCGTGGCCAAGCCGCTAAGACACAGACTGGGATGCCCACCATCCTGTACGAAGTACTGTTGCTCCCAACTCCAGCTTACTGCTAGTGTACCTTCTGGGAGGCAGCAGTGACAGCTCCAATGGTTAAGTCCCCACAGTCCCCACAGGAGACCTCGATGAAGTTCTCAGCTCCCAACTTCTGCCCTGTGCTTACAGGCATTTGAAGACTGAATCAGCAGCTGGGAGCTCTGTGTCTCTCCACTCTCTAATTTATTGTTAACAATTTTTTCATACTCCAACAGAAATGGAGATTTTCTCTGATAGGTTCATTAGCAGATTGGGCACTGTTGAGGTTATGACAACAGAAATTTCCAAAACTAGAAAGCAAACACAAAAAAGACTGAAAATTCTAAAAACAAAACAAAAAGACATGACTCAGAATATACAAGAACTGTGTAAGAACTACAAGATGTGTAATAAGCACGTAATGGGAATACAAAAACGAACAGAATGAAGGCAGTACATGAAGCAACAATTACTGAGAACTGTACCATATTCAGTGCAGACAACCAACTACAGACTCAGCAATCTTAGAGAGCACCAAAGATACGAATTGCATCTGACTACTCAAAAATCATGTAAGCGAGAAAAGAGTAGGGGCCGGAGCTGTGGCGCAGCAGGGAAAGCCGCCACCTGCAGAGCCAGCATCCCACATGGGCGCCAGTTCGGGTCCCGGCTGCTCCACTTTCCAATCCAGCTCTCTGCTACAGCCTTGGAAAGCAGTACAAGACAGCCCAATTCTTTGGGCCCCTGCATCCACGTGGGAGACCCAGAAGTAGTCCCTAGCTTTTGGCTTAATATTGGCACAGCTCCGGCCATTGCAACCAATTGGAGAGCGAACAAGTGGATGGAAGACCTCTCTCTCTTTCTCTGCCTCTCCTTCTCTCTCTGTGTAACTCCAGCTTTCAAATAAATAAATAAATCTTTAAAAAAAAAAAAAAAACAGTGGAGTGAAATATTTAAAGTCTTGAGAGAGAAAAATCCACCAACTTAGAATCCTGTGCCTGGTGGATGATCCTTAGAAAGTGAAAGAGAAAAACAGACTTTCACAGACAAACTAAACTGAAGGGACCTGGCCACCCTAGTGAAACAAGCGAAATCGCCATTCTTCAAGTAACTGAGACGAGGCAGAAACTTAGAACTATACAAAGAACTGAAGAGCACTGGAGAACAACTAAGTGAAGTGAAAAAAACCTCTTTTTAATTCTTAACTGATCTAATGGTGTGAAGCCAAAATAATAGCAACACTTTATTCAATTATGCTTGTGTGTGTCTACATATATATATATATGTGTGTGTGTGTGTGTGTGTATAGATATAGATACTTACTAGCAAGTAAAATGAAAGCAAGGATATAAAATACAAGAGGACAGTATTAACATTTGCTTACTATCAGGTACTGAAACTACCCAAAGTGAAAACTTTAGTGCACTTTTTAAAAAGTAGGAAACAAAAGTATAACTGACATGCTATGAAAACAGAAAATGAAATCATACAGAACCACCGAAAAGAGTGGGACAAGAACGAGGAGAACAAATGGAAAACAAATATGCCTGACATTAAAACAAAGGTACCAATAATCACTCTGAATATTCATGGTATACCAAATACTGTTATGGTGTGAGTGTGTTTTGAGTACTCCCAAAGGCCTCATGTGTGGAAATTAAATCTCTATTATGAGCTATCAAAAGGATGGAACCTTATTTTGACAATGAATGGCATTTGAAGTGAGGCGTTTTTGAAGTCAGTAGGATTAGATAAAGTCATTAGGGTGGAGCCTCTGACAAAGATTGTCAGACCAAAAAAGAAAAAAAAACCACTGTTGTCTATAAGAAACTCACTTTAAATATAAAGACAAACACAGATTAAACATTAAGGGATGGAGAAAGATATACCATGCCAACATTAATCAAAATAAAGTGGGAACCATTATGTAATTTTGGACATAGAAGACTTCAGATCAAGGGAAGTTAAGAAACAAACAGAGGTATTGGGTAATCATAAAGGAGTCAGTTCACCAAGAAGACCTAACAGTCCTTAATGTGTATATATGTAACCATAAACGCCAAAGTATATGAGGCAAAACCATGTAAAACTGCAAGGAGAAATAGCTGTATCCATTACTATAGCTGAAAACCTTAATATCCCTTTATCAGAAATGGACAGATTCAGCAAGCAGAAAATCGGTGGAGACTTAGTCAAACTGAACAATATCATCAATCCACTGGATATTAAGAATATCTAGAGCCGGCGCCTTGGCTCACTTGGTTAATCCTCTGCCTGCAGCACCAGTATCCCATATGGGCACCAGGTTCTCGTCTCGGTTGCTCCTGTTCCAGTCCAGCTCTCTGCTGTGGCCCGGGAAGGCAGTGGAGGATGGCCCAAGTGCTTGGGCCCTACACCCGCATGGGAGACCAGGAGGAAGCACCTGGCTCCTGGCTTTGGATCGGCATAGTTCTAGCCACAGCGGCCATTTGGGGGGTGAACCAACGGAAGGAAGACCTTTCTCTCTGTCTCTCTCTCTGTCTGTCTAACCTGTCAAATAAATTAAAAAAAATAAATAAAAAAATATCTCTGGGGCCGGTGCTGTGGCGTAGTAGATAAAGCCACTGCCTGTGGTGCTGGCATCCCATGTGGGCGCCAGTTCAAAGTCCCAGCTGCCCTACTTCTGATCCTGCTCTCTGCTGTGGCCTAGGATAGTAGATGGCCCAAGTCCTTGGGCCCCTGCACCCACGTGGGAGACTGGGAAGAAGTTCCTGGCTCCTGGCATTGGATCATCACAGCTCCAGCTGTTGCGGCCATCTTGGGAGTGAGCCAGCGGAAGAGAAGACCTCTCTCTCTGCCTCTGCCTCTCCTTCTCTCTCTGTGTAACTCTGACCTTCAAATAAATAAATCTTAAAAAAAAAAAAAAAAAAAAAGAATATTTCTAGACTACTTCACTACTTCATTCAACAGCAGCAGCAAACACTTCCCTTTCCGTCGGACATTAACCAACAGACAATATTCTGGGCCACAAAACACCTTAACAAATTTAAAAGTTTGGTAATCAAGACACGTCTGCTTTCAGACCACAACAGAAATAAGCTAAACAGTAACAGAAAGATACATAGCTGAAAATTCCCAAATACTTGTGTATTAAACAACACACTTTTTAATAACATGTAAGTCAGGGGCCAGCACCATGGCTCACTTGGTTAATCCTCTGCCTGCGGCACTGGCATCCCATATGGGCGCCGGGTTCTAGTCTCGGTTGCCCCTCTTCCAGTCCAGCTCTCTGCTGTGGCCCAGGAGTGCAGTGGAGGATGGTCCAGGTGCTTGGACCCTGTACCCGCATGGGAGACCAGGAGAAGCACCTGGCTCCTAGCTTCACATCAGCGCAGCCATTAGGGGAGTGAACCAACGGAAGGAAGACCTTTCTCTGTGTCTCTCTCTCTCTCTGTCTATAACTCTACCTGTCAAATAAAAAAAAAAGGGGGGGGGGGGAGTCGAAGAAATCGCACAAGAGACTAAAAATTATCTTGAAGTAAATGAAAATACTAACACAACAAAATTTGTGGGATGCAATGAAAACACTGCTCTGAGGGAAACTCATAGCACTGATGCACGGGAATTCATCACAAAAGATCAAAGATCTGCAATCAATCATCTTAACTTCCACCCTAGAAAATCAAAAAAAGAAGGGTACTGAAGTCCCAAGTAAGCGAAAGAAAATTTACTGACCTCTTAATTTTTTAAAACTAAAAATAGGAAATCAATGGAGAACAATCAACAGAATCAAAAGCTGGTTCAATAAATTAGTAAATAAAAGCCAGAATGTGGGGCTGGCGCTGTGGCATGGTGGGTTAAGCCTCTGCCTGTGGCACTGGCATCCCGTATCAGCACCATTTTGAGTCCCGGCTGCTCCATTTCTGATCCAGCTAATGGCCTGGGAAAGCAGTGGACGATGGCCCAAGTGCTTGAGCCCCTGCACCCACATGGGAGGCCTGGAAGAAGCTCCTGGCTTCAGATCAGCCCAGCTCCAGCCACTGAGGCCCTTTGGGGAATGAATCAGCAGATAGAGTCAGGAGATAGAAGACCTCTCTCCCTGTCTCTCCCTCTAACTCTGCGTCTCAAATAAATAAATTTGTAAAAAGTAAATAAACAAGAAAGCCTCTGGCCAGGCTAAGTTAGAATATAGAAGGGAAAGAACACAAACTATTTTCAGAAATGAAAGAGGAGATACCACTACATAGCCCACGGATATCAAAAGGATAATAAAGAAATGCTGAGTACAGGCCGGCGCCGCGGCTCACTACGCTAATCCTCCACCTAGCGGTGCCGGCACACCGGGTTCTAGTCCCGGTCGGGGCGCCAGATTCTGTCCCGGTTGCCCCTCTTCCAGGCCAGCCCTCTGCTGTGGCCAGGGAGTGCAGTGGAGGATGGCCCAGGTGCTTGGGCCCTGCACCCCATGGGAGACCAGGATAAGTACCTGGCTCCTGCCATCGGATCAGCGCGGTGCGCCGGCCGCGGCGGCCATTGGAGGGTGAACCAACGGCAAAGGAAGACCTTTCTCTCTGTCTCTCTCACTGTCCACTCCGCCTGTCAAAAAAAAAAAGAAGAAAAAAAAAATGCTGAGTACAAGTTCACTCCCATACTTGATAATCTGATAAATGGACTAAGTTGTTGAAAGACAACTTCTGCCAAAATCACACAAATAGTCTGTTTCTGTAACAGACTACTAACGGAACTGAATCAATACCAAACAAACGTCCAAAACAGAACGCAGATCCGGACAGGCTCAATGGCAAGTTCAACCAAACTCGTTTAACTCCGTAAGTCCTTGCTAACTGGCCTAATGCTGCCTTGCAATTTAGAAATCCTTTCGGAAGATAAAAACAGGGCATATTTCCTAACTCATTCTATGAAGCGAGCAAATTCCTGATAACAAAAAATCATATTAAAGTCATCATCAACAAGATGGACCAATAATATCTCTTAGGAACACACTTACAGGTGCAAAAAATCTTCAATTTGCAAAGTGACTCCAACAAAGTATAAAGTGATCATGAGTACTCCATTACCAAGGGGGATTTATAGCAGGTATGTGAGGCTAATTCAACATTCATGTATCAATCTAGGTAATCAACCACATCAACAGACTAAATAGGAAAAATCATGTGATTGCATCAACAGATACAAAAAAGTACCCACAAATATCCTATCATACTTAAGAAACTTGAAACATTCAAAAAAAGATCAAGATCAAGCAAACACAAGCAATGAATAGAATTTGAAATAAAACACATTATCAATTACAGCAATATCCACAAAAGTGAAATACTTATGTATAAATTTGACAAAATATACACAAGATCTGCATGCAGAAAACTACAAAATTCTGATCGAAGAAATCAAATAACTAAATAAATGGAGACATAATGCTTGTTGCAGGATAGGGAAACAGTACTGCCAAGACATCAGAGCTCAAGTTGATCTATATATTCAGGCATTCCCAATCAAAATCCCAACAAGTTATTTTGAAGATACTGACAAAGTGAGTCCAAAGTCTATGTAAAGAGGTAAAAAATGTCGAACAGCCAGTTAGTACAGAAGCTGGCTTCACTGCCCTAGGCTCGAAGGGAGCAAGGGATCAACAGGAAGGAAGGAGACAGAAGATCTTCTAAATATCCCAGATTCTGTTACAACAGGAAGTAACCTCGTTACGCAGGTATCTGCAGAGCTACTCATATGAACTACAGCATGGGTGACCTTGACATCTCAGTGTGGGTTTCTCGGTCGTGCCACTACCCCTCTGGTGCTGGGATGCTGACAGTAAGGGACATTGTGTGTGAGAAGAGGCCGCATGCAGGAACGCTCTGCAGGTTCACTCAATTTTGTTGTGAAATTGAGTCTGAAATTGTTGTACAAAACAAAATTCATTAAAAAGGAAAAACAAAGTTTTTGAGTTATAGTTGATTTAATAAAAAACAATGTATCACACTGGGCTTTCCTTACACTCACCCAGGAGGAAAATATTCCTAAGTAGAAATTTCCAAAACCAATACAATCCTGCACTGTTGCATTATATATGAAATAAGCAGGAAAAAAGCTTTCCCTAAGACGTATACACAAGAGGTAAGAGCATCCAGTGCTGCATGCGTGTGACGTCACAGTATCTGCCCGATGCACTACACTCGATCAGTTCACAGCCTCCACAGATCCCCAGGACATACGCTTCCCCCTCGCCTTCCTAAAGTTCTACTCAGAACATCAATGACTCAAAACACATGTTCAGAAATGATGCACAACAGACCTTTTCCATCTCGAGGAGGGGCTCCCTTTGCTTTAAAACTATCCACGGGTGCCTTTGTATCTGTCTCCAAAGCGATGCTTATCTGTATCTCTGACTTGAACTTGGTGTATTTATTACTCAGCAACTGGTACCATTTTGGTGCCTAGAGAATAACAACAAAACTCATTAACAATTAGAAAGTAAAAGGACTAGAAAATGTATGTAAGGTCGTGATTAATTTGCTGTTGTTTTGCAGCACTTTCTCTTAAAAAAAGACTTCCTCCAAAGAAATTAATCCTACTTCAGCAAGCCCAAAGTCGCTTGTCTCTTAGAAAATACCACAAAGAAGTTTGGAATGTTGGGGCTGGCATTATGGCGTGGTAGATAAAGCTGCTGCCCGTGACGCCTGCATTGCATATGGGTACCACTCGAGACCCAGCTGCTTTACTTCCAATTCAGCTCCCTGCTCATGCGCCTGGAAGGCAGCAGAAGATGGTCCAAGTCCTTGAACACCTGCACCCAGATAGGAGACCTGGAAGAAGACCCTAGCTGCTGGCTTCAGCCTGGCACAGCCCTAGCTGTTACAGTCATTTGGGGAGTGAACTAGTGGATAGAAGATTCTCTGTCTCTCTCTGTAACTCTACCCTTCAAATAAATTAATTAAAAAAAAAAAGAGAGAACTTTGGATTGTCTTTGTTGCATACGTGCCCATGCTTCAAAAGGTAGAGCAATGAGAGGGAAGAGTCTGTATGTGTATCTTTGAACTTTACAGGCCCAATCCCACTACATTCCTTAAGCAGCAAGAAACTTCCAACTTTCTGTTTCTCTACCTTGTAATTTCCCACCACTTTATTATACATTTTCTTCCTGCCAATTCCTGCTTTATTCTGTTTACATCAAATTAGGAAAATAAAACTACAGTGAAGGCTTGACAGTAGAGTTCTGAATGTTTAGCCAGGCACTTGCTTGCTCCTGAAACAAAAGCCTGTTCATGGACGCAAGTATTCTCAATTACCTCCAGCCTTCCCTAGAGAACCTCAGAGATCACCCCACCTCACTCCAGCCAGAAACAAGCCTCGGCTCTGGGCTCTGTGTACCCCAGCACAGGAACCACTGGTCAGTGGGGCCACCATCTGCATTCCTGGAAGCAGCCCTCTCTCCCTGACTAGTGTTAGGTAAAAACACAGTAACCGGTGGTTATGCTGATGACAACCAAAATCTGCTGCTTCATGGTTCAGTTGCATCTGGTACAGAAAACAGCACTAGCAAGGCTTTCCGATTTGTTAAAAAATATGTAACTGATTTTAAAGATTAAAATGCATAATATAGTGTATTTTTGCTGTATTTGACAAATATTTTCTAATTTTAAGGATAAGCTGGAAGAGACTATTTTCAGCTACTCACAGTTTTACTTTTCCGTTATGTAATTTAGAGAAGTAATTGTGGATTTTGTTGAGTTACTATTTTTGTACAGAAAGCCACTTTACTTTGAACCTTCAGTGCTGCACTAGACAATTCAAGCACCTCTGCTGGTGAGCACAAGAGGACAAGCAGACAGCATCCGACTTTCGTAAAACTAATCCTTTCAAACCCTGCTCCTTAACTTGGTTCACAAATATGCCAGCCAACTATCCTGAAGCCCAGGAACACCAAGGACACTGGGAGACATCGCCTCTTCCCTCGGCTTTCCCACCCAAAGAGCATTTGTGTTCTCTGCAACCAAACTCAATGCACAAGTGCCTTCCACTGATATGCCTGTGGCAAGAGAAAAGTCGCCTAAAAAAATGTCAGGTACCCAATCAGGGCCTTTAGTTCAAGTGTAAGAATAAAGAAGGAAAACCCTGGGGCCGGCGCTGTGGCGCAGCAGGTTAAAGCCCTCGCCTGAAGCACCAGCATCCATCAGCACCAGTTCTAGTCCCGGCTGCTCCACTTCCGATCCAGCTCTCTGCTATGGCCTGGGAAAGCAGTGGAAGATGGCCCAAGTCCAAGTCCTTGGGCCCCTGCACCCATGTGGGAGACCTGGAAGAAGCTCCTGGCTCCTGGCTTCGAATCGGCGCAGCTCTGGCCGTCGCGGCCATCTGGGGAGCGAACCAGTGGATGGAAAACCTCTCTCTACCTCTCTCTGTAACTCTTTCAAATAAATAAAAAATAAATCTTAAAAAAAAAATAGAAGGAAAACGCTCTTCAGGATAGTGACTACAGGCAGACAGGTGACCAGTAACCAAAGGCTAGGGGAGATACAGGTCCTCTTTTAAAGCACTGTAAAATTCCTGCTTCTTTTACATGATTCCAATTTTGGGCTGGTCCGTTTCATGTACAACTATCTTTGCTATCAGCAGTAAAAATTTTAGTAACAGACACATTTTTCTTCTCAAGGATTCTAATTTAAGATTAAAATACAGAATAGAGATATTTTAAACACCTCTAAAAAACTTTTTATTTTAAGAAAATTGTGACCAAAGAAAAACTGAAAGGATGGTTGCTGCAAGTCAGTAAGAACAGAAAGGTCTGAGGGTACTTAGGAAAAAGCACTAAGACAGGAATCAGGACGCCGAGCTGTTGAGGGGAGGATAGGGGACAGTTGGCTGGATGTAACACGTGGTGTTTCGACACCCTCACTTGCTCCACTACGTAAGGAATGCTAGGAGTGATGAAGCAGGGGAGACCACCACGACAGCAGAGGTAACAAACCCAAGGAACATGGGAAGAGAACAAGGAAGAAGGAACATGGGAAGAGAACAAGGAACATGGGAAGAGAACAAGGAACATGGGAAGAGAACAAGGAACAAGGAACATGGGAAGAGAACAAGGAACAAGGAACATGGGAAGAGAAGGGGTCCATCTCGGAAAAGGAAGCGTACAGGCTGAACGATGTTAAGCTTGAGTTAACAGCAACCAGAACACAGGACTGAGATCAGGGACAATTTCCTTATAGCTCTCTGCTATGGCCTGGGAAAGCAGTGGAAGATGGGTCCAGCTCTTTGGGCCCCTGTACCCATGTGGGAGACCCAGAAGAATCTCCAGGCTCCTGGCTTCAGATCAGCACAGCTCTGGCTATTGCGGTCACTTGCGGAGTGAACTGGCGGGTGGAAGACCTCTCTCTCTGACTTTACCTCTCTCTGTAACTGTCTTTCAAATAAAATAAATCTTTAAAAAAAAAAAAAAAAGTTTGGTGACTGTAGACTAAACAAAAGTGGTCATGTAAGCCTATGCCTGAGCCATCAGGTCTATCAGTTTGTATCTTTTTCATCAATTTGGTATCTACTGAAAATTATCGTTAACAAAGCACCAAAGGTCAATACCTGCTTGGTTTCTTGAGCAGTTCTTAAGTCCAGAACAATGTACCCTATAGTTTCTTTGGCTGAAGATACAGGATCCAAGGCGAAACACTGGAGTTTGATAGGCGTACGCTGTAGCCTGTAACATTACAATTCAAGTAGTAAATAAAATTGGTTTTGCTTACCTTGTGCTGACTTTATATTAGCCTTAAAAAAATGCCCATTTATCAAAATAATGCAATTTTCATGGATAAGCGATCCACTCTCTATAAAAAACCTTATACGTGATAAGAAATATTAGTTTTATCTATTTACCTCAATATCAACTAAGTAACATAAAAACCCTGTCAAAATCCTAGTCTGCCTCATGTAAAAAGTTATCGTCTAGCTCAGTGTCTTTTAATATTTATTTATTTGGAAGGCAGTTACAGAGGGAGGGAGAAAGATTGATCAATTTCCCATCCTCTGGTTCACTCCTCAACAGGTGTGGCTGGGCCAGGCTAAAGCCAGGAACCTCAACTCCATCTGAGTCTCCCACGTGGGTGGCAGGGGCCCAGTGATTTGAGCCACTTCTGCCACTTTCCAAGGTGTATTAGCAGGGAGCTGGGTTGGAAGTGGAGTAGCTAGGACTCTAATTGCATTCATATGCAATGCTGGCATCGCAAGTCACCTTAACCCTCTGTGCCACAATGCCAATTCCTAGCTCAGTGTTTTTAAACTGCTATAATGTACAAGGATAGAAATCTTTCTGAGTCCAAAACTATCAGGAACCTTACAAATACACCTACTATGTGTTTATGATTCTTTTCACAGCTTAAATCATCTAAAACCATAAAATAAGCTACTCAAGTTTAAGCTAATACTTGAGTATAACCCATGACAACGCTCTGTGAGCATGTTTACCAGCAGAGCATCAGTTCATTTTGTTTTGGAGCCCTAAAGCAGACAAGGCGCTGCACTGACCTTGCCCTCTCCACGGGCACTTGAGTATGAAATGGCACTTAGCACAGATCCAACTGATCTGTATTACTTCCTCAGCCTACAACAATCACAGTGGCACCACTTGCTACTAACACAATCGAACACATGAGCACAAACTCAGGCCCAGCATGTCATAGCAGGACTCTGCTGATACAGCTGACACCACAGAAAGGAAACACAACATTGTGATATTCTCTAGGAATTACCCCTTTAAATAAACCCATCGACTGATGAAGCAACAAGTTTCTATTTTCATTTGATTTATTAGTGCTGAGAAAGAGTAAATACTGACATAACTGTGTTTCCTTAAAGGTAATACATTTTCGATAATTTGATAAATAAAACTATTGCTGTTCTTGCCTGCTTCTGGTCACTAAATTCATGAAAAAAATGAGATGCTGTAACTTTATTTTATACACTAATAAAGTATTTGTCTAAAATCAAATATAAAATTCATTAGAAAGAATCCCTTATACAAGGGTCTTCAAAAAGGTCATGGAAAACAGAATTAAAAGATCAGTCTATTTTGGCACAAAAAACTCTGAAATGCATGGGTAGTTTTTTGGAACACACATGCTCCATGAAATCCTGGAAGACTCTT
Source organism: Oryctolagus cuniculus (assembly GCF_964237555.1). Lineage (NCBI taxonomy): Eukaryota > Metazoa > Chordata > Mammalia > Lagomorpha > Leporidae > Oryctolagus > Oryctolagus cuniculus. The sequence continues at coordinate 13,056,210 of NC_091437.1, forward strand.
TGCATTATTACTTTCTTAATTTTTCACTGGAAACCTCTTTATATGACTTGCAAGGCAGGTAGACATATAATGAATGATTTAACACTTACAATGAACTCCAACACATGTTTAACACTGAGTGGCCATAATCAAGGTACTTCTAGAGTATGTACTGTTTCACACACTAGCAAAAGACAATCATAAACCATGTCGTGTCGCAGTTAAGAGCTTAGGCCCAGACTAACTGGAGTCTACCAGCACACAGCCCACAGATGTAACGGACTTAACTTCAGGGCTCAGTTTTCTTATCTGTAGTAGGGGGAAATAAAAGCAGCAACTTCAGAGAGCTGTTCTCATGTTCAAAGAACTTGTGAAGGCCTACCATTAGGAAAATTTCCCAGCACATTAAAAAACAATAAATACATGATCATTATTATAATCTAAGAAACAGAAAATTATTTTTTATAACCACCTGACAAAGACCAATAAAGATGCTAATCTGAGTAAAAAGTAACAGTCACCTGTGCTGATGCAGCACTTTCCTATCAATCTCCCAGGCTAACTCAGTGGCAAACTCTGGCTGGTCGGTATGGTCCACAGGATCAGTCGCCAACTGTTCTCCATCAAACTTGGCTTCCACTACAAGCATATGCTTCGGACGCTTGGGAAAATGACGACCTGGAGAAACAAGACTAGGACGATGAATCGGTAGTGCACAAAGATTAAAACAGGATCATGGCCGGCGCCGCGGCTCACTAGGCTAATCCTCCGCCTAGCGGCGCCGGCACACCGGGTTCTAGTCCCGGTCGGGGCGCCGGATTCTGTCCCGGTTGCCCCTCTTCCAGGCCAGCCCTCTGCTGTGGCCAGGGAGTGCAGTGGAGGATGGCCCAGGTGCTTGGGCCCTGCACCCCATGGGAGACCAGGAAAAGCACCTGGCTCCTGGCTCCTGCCATCGGATCAGCGCAGTGCGCCGGCCGCAGCGCGCCGGCCGCGGCGGCCATTGGAGGGTGAACCAACGGCAAAGGAAGACCTTTCTCTCTGTCTCTCTCTCTCACTGTCCACTCTGCCTGTCAAAAAAAAAAAAAAAAAAAAAAAAAAAAAAAAAAAAAAAACAGGATCATTTAGCACAGACTTCTCAAATAGGCATGTTTTCAAGACGGTTGACTTCTCACGTATTTCATAAACTACCGAACACATACTCACTTTCTTAATTCACAAAAACATCAAACTGAAAGCTGTACGTCAGTGCTTCTCAAACACTAACATGCACATCAATCACCGGAGGATCCCATTCAAAAGGAGACCCTGGTGCAGCTGTCTCGGGGGGCCTGCTATTGTCAGCTCTAACAGGACTTCAGGGATGTCAGCGCGACTGTCCTCAGCTCACATTTCTGAGCAGCAATGGTCTCAGCGACATCTGGAATTCCAGAGCTAAATATGTCGTTATCCAAGTCTGAGGGATCACCTGTCTGTACCTCATACAGAACAGCTGCCTGAAGAAATGGGAAAGCTAATTAGCTCACTTGGTTAATCCTCCCCCTGTGGCACCAGCATCCCATGTGGGTGCCAGGTTCTAGTCCTGGTTGCTCCTCTTACAGTCCAGCTCTCTGCTATGGCCTGGGAAAGCAGTAGAAGATGGCCCAAGTCCTTGAGCCCCTGCACCCGCAAGGGAGACCAGGAGGAGGCACCTGGCTCCTGGCTTCGGATCGCTCAGCTCCATCTGTTGCGGCCATTTGGGAAGTGAACCAATGTCTCTCTCTCTCTCACTGTCTGTTACTCTACCTGTCAAATAAATAAAAATCTTAAAAAAAATTTCTTGCACCTGAATTTTCCCATTATTTTCCAAATCAGCTAAAGAAAAATAAACACTCATAGCACATTCACTCTGTTCTCAAAGGACAATGCCATGTATGATCAAGAAATATTAAAATATTTTATCTATACATCACTTTTAAAAAAAATTTTTTTTTATTTATTTGAGAGGTAGAGTTACAGACAGTGAGAGACAGAGAAAAAGGTCTTCTGTACTTTGGTTCACTCTCCAAATGGCCACAACGGCCGGAGCTGCGCCAATCCAAAGCCAGGAGCCAGGCACTTCCTCGGTCTCCCATGTGGGTGCAGGGGCCCAAGCACCTGGGCCATCCTGGGCTGCTCTCCCGGGCCACAGCAGAGAATAGGATTCGAAGAGGCGCCACTGGGACTGGAACTGGCGCCCAAACCACTGCACCGCGGTGCCGGCCCCTATGCATCACTTTCAATTTGTACCGCTTAACTCCATGACTTAATGAAGGCCTGTTCAAAATTAGATATTATCTGAGACGGTGGGCTGCAAAAAGAGCAAAAGAGAGCTCACCCTCCAAGAACTGTGGGCCTGACGGGAAGAATCAAAGAGAAAGGTAAAGAACACCAAAGCAGCAGCACTGGAAACCCTGCGCTCTCTTCCAAGGTGCGAGGAACTGTAGCCACGGTTAAGTAAAAACCCACACCTCGACTGCAAGCCATGTGAGCTGCAGTCCCAGCTCTCAGATGTCTCAGACGCCTCACTCTCAGCCCACAGGAGCCTCTCAGGACCCCACTTCTGCTATCCTAAGAGTACTAAGCTCCCCCAGGGATTTCACATAGAGCAAAGAGCTTGTATGTTCAGTCAGGCTACCCTAACGATATCGGCCAACAAGCTTTAAACAAGAGGAAGTGCATCCAGTGCGGCTGTTCCTTCTCAACACCTTGTGCAAACACTGCCTCTTCTCCCTCGGGATCTAGGACTCGGCCCCACGTTTGCTCATGGTGCAAACTCAGGCACCATCTTCTGAACAAAGGGCATTTCTACAAGTGCTGTCAGGGAAGTGCAAGGCTGGGAGTGGACGAGACAAAGAAAGATTGGAAAAGTAGCAAGACACCTACCACTGGGGCCACGCGTGCCATTCTAAGAACTACGGACATTACGCTTAAGGACACAGGAGGATTTTAGCAAAGTACGATTTTCATGTTTGAAAGAATACCTCCAGACAGTACTGGGGGCAGCTGCTGTTTCTGGAAGGGAAGACAACACTCAGAAAACAAGTACTGAAAAGATCACAGTGGGTAGGGGGGTCCTCCAACAAAGGCAACAGCGATGGAAACTCGTCCATTCAACAGTCTGCATGTAGCTCCTGCTAATACTTAAAAAATGAAACCACTAACACTGGATACCTATTTGGAATTGGGGATGGAGACACAGCCTGGATGACAATGAATCCCAGGTTCTTGGTTTGAGTCAACATTGTAGCTACCATGAATGGAAGCACAGACACACAGGAACAAGTTGAAGCGTGGACCACAGCCAGTTGTGTTTGTAGCAACAACGTAACTGACAGCCCTGCCTCCAGCTTCTATCCTGCACAACTCTACTGACCTTGAACTGACCTGGAGAAAAGCATTCTACTGAGAACTACACGCTGCCTACTTATCATGGTATTCCTGGTCACCTTGCTAACCCATTCCACGTCCTACTGTTCACGCTCATTGCCACCTCGGCCTGGGTTGTCCAATCACCCAGAACGACCTTCTATCGTCACCTAGCTAAAGCTTACTCATAGCTGAAGATACTTCCGCCACCCCCACCTCAATGCCAAACCTGCCACATAGATGTCATGCATTTTTGATATCTTTTCAGTTTATTTCAAAGACAGAGACAGAGAAATAGACGAAGAAAGATCCTCCATCTGTTGGTTCATGGCCCAAATGCCCACAACAGGCAGAGCTGGGTCAGGAGCCTGGAACTCAACTGGGCATGTCTTATGTGGGTAGCAAAGACCCAAGTATTTGAGCCATCATCTAGCTACTGTCTCGTAGCGTGTGTAACCGCAGGAAGCCGGGTCAGAAGCTGAGGAGCCAGAATTCAAACCAAGTACTCCAGTCTAGGAAGGAGCCATCCCAAACAGCAACTCAGCTACTGCAACAAATGCCCGCCAGTGCCGTCAGTATCATACCACATCTCGTCATACTCGTGTACCGTATGGCACCTTACGTTGATCTCCCCACACTGACAGCCTCTACATCCCTGAAGGGGGAGGAACGTCCAGGCCCTGCCAACGCAACCACAGGTGGGATTTAAAATTCAATCCATCTACAGCCAGTTAATCTTGATGTTGATAATTTGCGTGGCCCCTGAATGTTGCTACAAATACCCAAATACCCAAATACCCCTTTGCAGAAAAAAAGGTTCCCACATGTACTTTAAACAGCCATCTACCTGGGAACACCCTGATTCCTCACGGCTTCCCGTCTCCTGCTTAACAATTCACAAATTCAGATTTACAATGTTTCCTTCCCTCTCAGCCCCAGACAGTACCAGGACTCCAGCAAACTCCCTCCCTGGGAGGTGGGGACAATCTAGCTGCACCTGTGGCCCTGCCGCACAACTGCTCCTCCATTTACCTAATAACTTCCCTCCCCCTCTGTGGCTCAGTGCAGGGTTCTTGGTGCTAATTCCTCAGTGCTCTTTAGCTTTCTGTTCCCAGGGTTTCAAGACTCAGTCTTCCCACCAGATGCTCAGTTCCCGGGGGCCAGTGCTCGGTTTCACTTTTCCCAACCCCTCATCTGAGACAACACCTGGTTCTGAACTGCGGACTTGCAGTCAGCTGGTACAAATCAAAGTGATGTGCAGACAGAACTGTTTCTTTTTTTCTTTTTTTGACAGGCAGAGTTAGTGAGAGAGACAGAGAGAAAGGTCTTCCTTCCGTTGGTTCACCCCCCAAATGGGGCACTTGGGCCATCCTCCACTGCCTTCCCTGGCCACAGCAGAGAGCTGGCCTGGAAGAGGGGCAACCGGGACAGAATCCGGCGCCCCGACCGGGACTAGAACCCGGTGTGCCAGCGCCGCAGGCGGAGGATTTGCCTAGTGAGCCGCGGCGCCGGCCCTGTTTAGTATTTCTTGATTGCACAGGGCACTGTCTTTGTGAACAGAACGCATACATGCGCTCACTTTAATTTGCAAAGTACTGGTAACTGAGTCAACAGGAACAGTACGGCCCAAGTACATCTGTTTTTGCTCGTCTGCCTTCCCAGGACTTTAGGCGACTGTTGTGCACAAAGTATACAGACGGGGATACCGAAAACTAGGGAATCACGTTTAACCGTGTAATTCTGAGTTACCGAGATGACCCACACTCAACAGCCGGAGCCTGGACAGCGACTCTGACGTCACGGGACACCTGCTCCCAGCCGCAGCCTCGGGCTGCTGCACCTGCAGGGCCCCCATCCCCTGCTCAGCTCGGAGCCTGCAAGGTGCAGCCTTCCTTCCGCAACACCCGACAACTCCCGGACCGCCTCGGGCCCTCCAGAAAAGCCCCCCTCCCCGGGCCGGAGGTAGGGCTCCCCTCTCCCACGCACAGGGAGACACCGCCAGCGGACACGGCCGCTCCCACCGGCCAACACAGGACACTCAGCTCTACACCTGCTAACCGCCGCGGCGGGACGCCCCCGGAGGCAGGGGTCTCCCGGGCGGGGGGTGGGAGAGGGCGCCGGCCCGAACGTGCGCCCTGGGCACCTGGCAGCCCCCCACAAGGCGGCTTCGCAGGGCCATGGCTCCTTCCACGGTCGCGCTCCACACCGGAGCACAGACAGGCGGGCCCGCAAGCGCAAAGACCACCCGCTCGCCAGGTGAGCGCACCCTCGGGCCACTCGGGCAGCCGCGGGGGCGCAGGCCGGGGTCGGGGTCTCGGGCAGCCGCGGGGGCACAGGCAGGGGTCGGGCCCTCACCTTCCAGGATGGACACGACGATGAGCAGCTGGTCGGACTTGGAGACCATGGTCGCGGCCGGCGGCCCGCAGGCGGCGGGGTCTGCGGGCGGGGCAGAGGGTCTCCGTGAGGGCCGGGGGGTCCGGGACCCCCGGCAGGGTCCCCACCGCCCGCCCGCCCACAGCCCCTGACGCCCCGACACCGCTGCGAGGCCGGGACCCGCAGCCGCCGCCTCAGCGCGCCCCGGCTCCCCTGCCCCACGTCGGCAGCCCAGGCCCTAACCCTGCCCGGACTGTGCCGCGGAAGACCAGCCCGCCGCCCGAGGACCTTTTGCCGCCAGTCAGCCGCTTTTCAAACGCCCGGGCAGCCGCCGCGGCCTGCGCCGCGCCGCACTTCCGCCTAGCAACCAGGCCCGCAGGCCCAGTGCCGCCGGGAGGCTGGAGGACCAAGGGCGATCGAGATCGGGGCCGGCGAGGATAGAGCGCCCGAAGGCCCGCCTCGCCTCCCGCTCGCTTCCGGAGCCCCAGGGAGAAAGCGCGTCCATGACTTCACAGCGCCCCCTGCTGACCTGAGCGGGGAGAGGCGGGCGAGCCGAGCGGCCTCACCGCGCAGGCGCACTGCTGCCGGACCGGCGAGGCTAAGCATGGCGTATTGTGTGGTGGACGGCCGTCCCCAAACGGACACGTATGCCTGTGGGAAGTAACACACTCGCGCACGCCTGCCGTGCGTTGAGGGGACGCGCCTCAAGGCTACTTAAAAAAAAAATGTCGTAGAAAAATAATGGCTGACTCCTCACGCAGCCGCCCCAGCGTCCATTCGGCTCTGACTGTGGCCGCGGGCGCTGACGTCAACGCCCCAAGAATTTCCTGCACCTCCGAAATCCCCGAACAAACACCACCACCGTGGCGTGCTCGGGGAGGCGTCCGGGCGCGGGCAGAGCCCGCGACGCCTTCCCCGCCGGCCGGCCCGTGGCTGCGCGGAATCTTGCGGAGCTCGGACCGGACGCCGCCTGCGCCCTCCCGCCGCCCCGCGGTTCCTAACCCGGTTCCTAACCCAGCCCGAGTGTCCGTTCTGGAAGCCGAGGACCTGGCTCTGGCCCCCTGTTGGCTTTTCCATCCCCTGTGTTTTGTTCCCCCAGGAGGAGGAGGGTGTGGAGGCCTGCAGGCTTCCTCCCCAGCCCCCTGGGGCTCTCCTGAAGTGCTTTCGTCTCGGTCCGCTACGCAGGCACCGTGAAAGCAGCCAGGATCCAGCCAGGCTCGCACGCCGACGCCGGCACCAGCTGCAGCAGTGACCAGCTCCACTCTGCATGGTGCAGTATTTTGAAGGAAATCCCTACCCGACTCATCTCTTGTTAGGCACATCTGAAAACACTAAGTGTTAACCACAATTCCATGATTACACGCCCAGAATTAATTCCGTACTATCATTACACAGCTGCCAGACTTCAGTGTCTAAAGTTTTTCAGTAGGTTTGATTAAATCGGGGTCCAAACAAGTCCGGAACACCATGCGCTTGTCTGATACATCTCTTGTTTCTTTTAATCTAAGAATTCATTCCTGCATTCTTTTTTCTGCCTTAGTTTACCAAAGCGTAAATCCTGTTGGTATGATGGCCATGCTGTCATTGAACGTAGCCTCTGCTGAGAAATCTAATAAGCATGTTCACTGTGACAACGTTTCTAATAGGTTGGGAAAGAATCAGTGGCAACAAGAAAAGTATATGCGAAAAGAGTAATCAGCATTAACTTTATATAAAGCGAGAACCAAAAATCTCCAACTTTGTGTTGGGGACCTAGGGAACCTCTACCTGTCAAATTCCAGGTAGCCTCAGACAAACCATTTTACCTCTTCGAGCCTTGGTTTCAGCTATAAAATGATGGCATACAGCCGGCGCCGCGGCTTAATAGGCTAATCCTCCGCCTGCGGCGCTGACACCCCGGGTTCTAGTCCCGGTTCTCCTCTTCCAGTCCGGCTCTCTGCTGTGGCCTGGGAAGGCAGTGGAGGATGGCCCAAGTGCTGGGCCCTGCACCGGCTTGGGAGACCAGGAGGAAGCACCTGGCTCCTGGCTTCGGATCAGTGCAGCGCCAGCCTTAACGGCCATTTAGGGGGTGAACCAACGAAGGAAGACCTTTGTCTCTCTCTTTCTCTCTCTCTCTCTCTCTCTCTCACTGTCTAACTCTGCCTGGCAAAAAATTAAAATAAAAAAAAATGATGGCATACAAGATTTCTTAGTTTAAGATTTAAATATAGTAAACATCACTTGATTATTATGTTTTACTTGTTTGAGCAGCAAAGAGAGAGAAAGAACTCCCATCCACTGGTTCACTCCCCAGATGCCCAAAATGGCCTGGGGTGAGAGGGTCAAATCTGGAAGTTAAGAACTCACCCCTGGTGTCCCACGTGGGAGGCAAGAGTCCAATTACTTGAGCTCTCACCATTGTCTCCCACAGTCTACATAAGCAGGAAGCTGGAGTCAGGGGTCGGAGCTGGGTACTGAACCAAGGGACTCTGATGTGGTTCATGGGCGCCTTAACTGGCATCCTAGTCACCAGGCCTGCCCCAGTTATTATGTTTTTACACAGTCTCAGGCCTTACAAAATAGCAATAGAATACCCAGGAAGTGCCCATCCATGCACCTTGCTCTTGTGCGATGGGATGCCAAGCAAGGCTAAAAACCTATACCATAAATTACCACTGCATGCCAGAGAAAAATCCAAGTCGTGGAAAAATCTAACCAATCATTAGATCAACTAAGAAATTTTCTCACGTGGTAAAAATCTCACACAGTTCTCTTTATCTAGATTTCCCTCACAAACAACATTAATACTTCTAAAATCACCTAATCACAGATACTGAGCAGTCATCAACTTTGTTGGTGTGGTGCATTTTTTACAGGCTGAACAAAATTAATAAATATGAAATTTCCCATCTACAAATGGAATTATAATTCCATTACCATCTATATCTGTTAGTCTGTAATCTAATTTCCTTTCATATTCTATGTTAAACAGGAGTAACTTCAGTTTCTGCCATAAATCATCACATTTGAGCTTAAATTCATGAAGGAAAATTTTGTTATAAGTATATGAAGTACCAATTACTGTTCCAAAATACGTAGTAAATAAATGCTAATAACATATGTAATTTTCATCTATTAGAGAATGTGCGAACCACTGCCCTATAGCATACCACCATGTTAATTCAAATTGATAGGTTCTGAATCCATTTTAAGCCTTTATTTTTAGGTAACTATTTCACGTTTTGGAAAAATGCTTAGTATTTCTCTGTATTTTTTCATCTTTTCAGCAATTTCATGGCCCACCGTAGGAGGGATCAGGAGCTGTAGTTCCCTCTTTTATCCCCGTTCCCCAGTCATGCGCACACAAACTCATACCCAAACCGGGTACAACTTGAGGCAAGCTGCCAGGACTAAACAAATCAGCAAATTTGTTGAGTAGCTGCTATTTGTAAATGTGTGGAGCCAAACCCTGCCCTTCAAGAGGTAGTTAGGAAACAGTCCCCTTGTGGAAGAAGGAATGGGAGTGAAAGCAGTTACCAGGACCCCTCCATTCAGTGCCCAGAGGACTCCACCCTTTCCACGCAGGCTCTGATCCAACTGCACTCAGCAAACAATCGGGGTGCCTTTAATCCCTTAAAGGAGGGCCACTAATGTGTATCATAAGAAACACAAACATCAAAGACCAGAAAGAGTTCAAAGAGTCATTCATACCGGGATGAAATCCACGATGTATTAGCCTGTGACATGGCCAGGTTGCTTCTTTCCAAGCCTCTGTTTTTCCATCTGTAAAACAGGATGAATAAGCCTTATGTCACATGGTTTGTGTGAGGATTAAATGGCACTGCTTCTACGAGGGGCTGAGGCCGTGATGTGGTCACTTTTATTGTGAGTTTGGAGGGACCATCTGTTATGGTAATATTTTGTGATTTTTTTTCCCCTTTCTGGTTCTGCAAGGCAAAAATAATCAGATTCTTTATATTCCTCCACCTTGGCCAATATCCATGTGCTAGAGGTGACAGCCCCCCAAAAGCCCCTGTCCCTGGATTTTTGTGAAAGAGCACAGTGGAGACATATCCAAGTGAACCACACCTGCAGGTCAGGCCGGAGCTATAAATGACAGCAGTGGGCTAGACAGGGCCTGCGGAAGGGCGGCACCACACTGTCTATCCCTCTACCTTCCCTGTCACAGCTGGTCACTGCGTGTCGCCAGGTTTTCATAGGAACCTAGAATTATGGATTTTGATGCAAATTCACCAAAATATAAGTGCTGGTAATGAACTTCACCTTAAAAACAGAAAGACTGCAGGAGCCACACCAAATACCTGTATCAGTCGCACCTTACTTATCTGTAGTCTAAATTCACGATCGTGGCTTTGGAGGGCAGAAAAAAGAGTGGTAAGGAAAGTGGAAGAGACGTCCTAAAACTGGGCACAAAAGGGATTAGGATGATAGGCAGAGGAGCCACTCACGTCTGGCAGCACTCGGAGCGGGAATGGGAACACCCCATGGAATCCTTAGGGAAGACGTAGGTCCCAACCTATCATCCTTGGCACAGATTCTCATGCCCTGGTTTGAATCAGAATCAGTCAACTGACTAGACTTCCAGAGGCCAGGCTGACCTGGATATTGGACAGCTTATCAGTGACCAGCAGGGCCCCCTCAGTATGCGCTCCGAGTGAGAACCTCAGGACCACTGCTCAGCACTGTGTGGAAGGAGCAGCCCGAGTGATGTTGAGACTGAACTGCAGTTGACAGGCAGAAAGAGCTGGGAGTTTGGCCCGAATGCTCAGATTCCTGCCACCCATAAATTCTCAGATTCTTGCCACCCATATGGGAGACCCAAATGACGTTTCTGGCAAGTGGCGTCATCCTAGCTGTGGCTGGCATTTAGGAAGTGAACCAGTGGATGGAAGTCTCTCTCTCTCTCTCTCTCTGTCTCTCCCTCTGTCTCTGACCCTCCACCTTTCAAATAAGTAAATAAGTCTTTAAAAATAAAAAAGGAGGCCGGTGCCGTGGCTCACTAGGCTAATCCTCCACCTGCGGCGCTGGCACACCGGGTTCTAGTCCCGGTCAGGGTGCCGGATTCTGTCCCAGTTGCCCCTCTTCCAGGCCAGCTCTCTGCTGTGGCCCAGGAGTGCAGTGGAGGATGGCCCAAGTGCTTGGGCCCTGCACCCCATGGGAGACCAGGAGAAGCACCTGGCTCCTGCCTTCGGATCAGTGTGGTGCGCCGGCCGCAGCTCACCGGCAGCAGCGGCCATTGGAGGGCGAACCAAGGGCAAAGGAAGACCTTTCTCTCTCTCTCTCTCACTGTCCACTCTGCCTGTTAAATAATAATAATAGTAATAGTAATAATAAAGGAAAGCAACATTTCTTGCATGCGCTCTTCTGTGCTGTGGCTTCATGGGATTACTTTAGGCTACGTTGAGCTCTGAGCCGCCCTGTCATGCTGTGTGCCAGGGTGGCTCTCTCTGAAGCAATGGGCAGAGTGCAGGGTTGGGGAAGGCAGCGGACAGGCAGAACTGGTGACACTGATGGAACTGCGGCAAAGAGAAAATAATGCCCAGGCTGCTTTGCAAGGACAATGCCATGGGCAGATGGCGGGTGCCCGGATGAAAGACCTGCCAGTGTAACATTGTGATGTTGAGATGCAGGCCGTGGACTGCTGATTCACATATTGTGTAATGTCTGATTGTGTCATTGTTTGTTTTTTCTTCTGAAAAACTTCCTTTTGACACATTGAACCCAACTCTGAAGGAAAAGGTGGTGCCAGCCCACTTGTCTGTCTGGTGGGGAAATTCTGGGGGGTGTTTTGGTGGTGGAAGTCTGATACCACTAAACTGAAACACTACAAGATATCTGTGGTGCAGGGTTCCACTAATCTGTGATGTCACAAATACACCTAGGGGGTATAAAGCTGTCCCTTAACTTTGCTTTGATTTTAATGAACGAATAATTATAACACAACTCAGGCACTAACACCTTCCTTGGAATTCAAAGGAGGTTCTAGATGTATGGCCTGGGATCAGGGAAGACAAATACCTCCCTCAACCTCACTAAGCGATGGTCCAAGGAGCTCCCCCAGCCCACAGCTGGCGGGCTTCGCCAGAGGTTGCACCAGGAGTGTGAAAGTTTTCATCACTGGATGACTCATCCATCACAAACCGTCCTTCCTCAGGGATGGCGTGCCTTGCTGCTGCCAACATAACGCTTGTGTTGGAGTGCCTGTGTTTCTTTCCAAGCAGGTTCTAGCAAGCCTACCAGCCAAGAGGATGTTGAGAGAGGACTTTATCTGCTGTTGCCTTGATTTTGTCACTCGTGACCCAAAAGATGACAAACAGGTGTCATGTCCCCCATATTCTAAAGAGCACCCAAGGAAACTAAGGCCCAGAGACTTCTCCCAGGCTGGGTAAGAGATGACCAAGCTGACCTGGCTACTCACAACGTCAGTTGGCACTCATCTAGCACCGTGTGCATAGATGAAGAGTCAGGCGTGGTGAGTAATGCGCCAGAAGCCAGTTCTGTTAGAAGTGGCCAGCGCGTCCCCTCAAGCCTCAAGCCTACTAAAGGGAGTGAGTCTAAGAGAATCTTGAGCAAAGATGGAAGGGTTTGCTGGTCAGCAGCTCACTGTGGAGTAGGGAGGAAAGAAACAGACTGTGTGTATGTGTGTGTGTGTGAGAGAGAGAGAGAGCGAGCGAGCGCTGGCTGATTAGCAAACTGCATCTGCACTGTGCAGCTGAAGTAGGCAGGCCCACCACATGCTACACGCCTGATTAATAGAGCAATATATGCATTAAGCTCTATATAGGCATAGTAGATCAAAGATGTCAGATTATTGTTTAAGGTAGATGATCAGAGATACAACTGGGCTGAAAGCTTGGCCCTATTTACCTCCTGTCTCCCCAGGTTACAAAGCAACTTAACTATGGGTAGTTCTACACCTGCTCCTTTGGAGACGCCCTGAAAGATCTGCACTTAATAATTGGAAGACCCTTCAACTAGATGGGATTAAGGAATTATAACTAATACAATGTATCCATGTAAAATGCTTAAGAAGAGCTCTGTTTTTATTTCCTCAGGTTCTAGAGAGAGACTGTAAAGCGGTGTAGCTCTGCATGCATTCTTAAGGAGTTACTTCTAAGGGTACAGTTAAAAATTGCCATGGGATCACAAATCCCCTTTGGGCTAGATGGTAATGTTAACATCTTAAGTTTTAAAGTGATCATATAGGTGGGATGAAGTGTTAGAGTGATCGTGTCAATAGGATTAAGTGTTTATTACTACTAATAATAAAGTTAAAAAGAAGTAAATGCTCCAACATGGGAAGCGGTCTGTACAGCAGACTCATAGAGTGGCAATGGCTTTGAGTAGCACTCAGTGACCTCAGGATCAGCCCTAAAGACATTCTGGTCTGGCTGGAAAGCGCACAAGAGCATTTCAGGCGTGGAAAGCCAGGACATTGCGCAGAAAGTGTCTCTACGTGGAGAACCTCCCTGGGTGTGACCCCAGTGGAAAAGAGTGGCCGTCAAAGGACGGACTTTTCTCCGGAGGGAGGAGAAAACTTCCACTTGCTTATGGCCTGTCTGAACACTGATGGAGTTTGTGGAACTCGGAAGGCTTCCATGGCCTAGGCAGCTCATGTCAAGAGCCTCGGGGGATCACTGACGTCACACGTAAGAGTGTTAATTGTTAAATTAACAACAGGAGTCACTGTGTACTAACTTCCCATGTAGGACCTCTGTTCTCAAATGAGCTACAGTATTAACTTTGACGGAAAAACTTAATCCCAAAGATTTGCTTTGCTCTATTGTGTGATAGTATGCATCGTAAGTTCTAGTCATGTCTAAGTGTCAGACTCCATTGCCTGTTTTTAGGGATTTATTTAAGGTTTAGTAAGTGCCTCAAGTGGGAAATCTTGCATACATGTCTCCGTGAAATTCCTATCTAGTATGTTTAACATAGGGTCAGATATTTAAGTGCAGCCAAGGAGATTTCTGAGAATGGCAAAGTTCTATGGACTTTGGACCCCAAGATTTGGATTCCAGGCTTTTGCGTATAGCTTTAAAGACGCCCCGATTCAGTCTCCATGCTGAAAAGGGTAGTTGCAAAAGTTGTTCCAGAGAACTAAGGAGCTTCTAAATAAAAGCTCCGGGTTTGGGAATTGCTGATGACAGGATTCTATGGAACTTGGAGTCCAAGATTTGGATTCCAAACTTTTGTATACAGCTTTAAAGAGGCCCTGACGCAGACTCCGTACTGAAAAGGGTAGCTACAAGAGTTATGGACTCCAGCATCTGGATTCTAAGCTTGTGTTTGCTTCAAAGCCTCTGAAACAGACACTGTGCTGGACAGGAGAGCTACAAAGGTGTTCCAAGGAATCAAGGAGTTTTTAACAAAAACTCCAACATTAGGAATTCCTGAGCAAGCCATTCAAAGATCCTCTTCAGATCAGTTTCAGCATAAATGAAAGGGACCTGACCAGGTGCTAGTGAGCACGACTACCTCCGTGAAATTAGGATTAAACTTCTACCTCTTAAGTCTTCGCAGGTGAATATGAAAGACATGCCTGACTGTTCCTATAAGCCAATCAGAAACCTTAAGTACTTCAAAGCAAAAAGGATCAGTAAAACTTTTGCCTTTGTCTCCTTAAGGCAAACATGCTGTACCTGCCTTCCTTGATTATCTCTTAAGAACTGTTATTGAGGATTAAGCTACCTAATGATTTCTTCTATTATTCTCTATACTCAAGCTAAATGGGTTTATAATCTACATAAGGGTGGCCTACCATTACCCACTATCTGGGAATCTGTAAGATACGTTGTTTTTATCTAAAGGGGCACCCCACTTACAATTGGTCTTGTTCCAGTTTTGCGTATACTAATTAACAACTTATATGTTTCAGAATTCAACTTCTGGGAGTAACTGACCACACAGGGGACACAGACCTTGGCAATGACTGAGACTGCCCCAGCTCACAAAGCAAATTTGTTAGAATAGGCAGAGACCTCCAGACCCTGGATAGGCAGGGCCTGCACTACGCCCCTCATAAGCAGGAAGCAGTTACAGAAGAGATGATTCGATGGCCATCAGCTTCCCTTAGGATTAAGGGATGGAGTCTCTAAGGGGGGAATGAAGTGGGCAGGCATATGGGTTAAAATCGATTAGGTTTGTGAGCTGGAAGACCACGCCTTCACCACGCCCCTGTGTGTCCTCATCCTCCTCCCTGGCCAGACTTGGTGCCCACCAGCCAATCAGGTTAATTAACCACTCCCCTTTGGAGTGGGTTAAAAGCCTGGGGCACAGTGCGCTGGGGCTCTCTGCGCTGCTCTTCTTCCCTGGCCTCTTGTCAGGACAGGGCTGGCTGTAGCCCTGTGCCTCCAGGGTGCACGGCCTTCGGGCCATGTGCTCTAGGCTTCCTGGCCTGGATGCTCATCCACGTGGCTGGTTCCTGGTGCTTGGTATGAACCCTATTCACCTCTCTCCCCTAAATAAAGCTCTCACTCTCTTATGCACCTTTCTTACTAAATAAAAGCTTGAAACGTACCATTCTGCCTCATTTATCTGTGCCGGTATTTAGAATTCTTCTCTAAATACTAGGCAAGAACCCTCTCGGGCTTATTAATATCGGGGATTTGGTAATAAGCCTGTGGTGAAATCATAAGGCACCCCAAATTCTGGTAGCGCATGTGGTATCCTGGATAGCATTTCTAGGGAACTTTAAGGGGCCACATTTCAGGGTAAATTTTAGGGGGTCTTTTCTGATTTCACAGTGACAAAAATGTGTGAGATTCTGTGACTCAAGAGAACACAGTGGGGGCTGGCGCTGTGGCTTAGCAGGTAAAGCTGCCCCCTGCAGTGCTGGCATCCCATATGGGGGCTGGTTCAAGTCCCGGCTGCTCCACTTTTGATCCAGCTCTCTGCTATGGCCTGGGAAAGCAGTGGAAGATAGCCCAAGTCCTTGGGCCCCTGCACCCTCCTGGCAGACCCGGAAGAAGCTCCTGGCTCCTGGCTTTCAGTTGGTGCCGCTCTGGCCGTTGTGGCCAACTGGGGAGTGAACCAGTGAACGAAGACCTCTCTCTCTCTCTGCCTCTCCATCTCTCTCTGTGTAATTTGGACTTTCATATAAAATAAATAAATCTTAAAAAAAAAAAAGGAACACAGTAGAGGGTCACTTTGATGGAGTCATCTTGCTGTCCAACGGGACAGGCCACGAGATGAGGAGGCTGCAGCAGGAGCAAGATGCTGGGGAGGGGAGTGTAGAGGCCAGGGCGGGAATGGATTGGGTTTCAGAAACACTCGAGCAGGAGCAGAGGTAAGCAGGTTCACCGAGTTAAGCAGGCCTCCCAGGACTGACAGAGCACACGGTAAAGCCCTTCCCCTAACTTCACCCCTAGAGCTAATTGACACGCGTCCCGGGAGAGATTCTGCCTCGGCCTGGGCGCCGTTCAGAGGATCTTGGATAGAGAAGGAGCAGCAAACACGTGATGAGCACACCTGCGTCTGCTCCGTGATGTGTGTTTCCAGTCTCCATCTCAGCCCAGTTCTTTGGAGGAGAATGCTCCCAGAAGAGAAGTGAAAAGGGTGGAAAAACTGATACCACTTCTTCTGCACGCCAAGTCTCTTAGGTGGAAACTGCTGGAATGGAGGGATGGGAGATGACACACCCAAGAGGAAGTGGAATTTTAGATTTACATGAACTGAACATTTTAATAGCTGAAAAGCCCTTGGATCTGACCAAGTTGTCATTAAGGGGCGGGATAAGGGGACTCACTGAAGCAAACTTGAAAGCAGTCATTGGGGAAAATGGAACCATTTCGTAAGTGTACTTAACACAAATCCAGGTTGTTGAATAAACAAATTATACCTTAGCATCTTCTGATCTTTCCAGCAACCAGGGGTGAGAAATGACCTGCCCACAAAATCATGTGGTCTGGCTCTGCCAAGGTCACTGCAGGTGTAACTTGAAGTTCAGTGAATCTAAAGCAGGCTCACTTATAAGTGGATAATTTTGTATGGCCCACAAATGATGCTATAAATACTCAGATGGTCCTTGGCAGCACAAAGGTTCCCCACTTCTGCACAGCAGAGAGGGAAGTGTTTTGGGTTTTTAGCTCCATTTTAACAGATGAGAATGCTGGAAGCTGGGTAACTTGAACACTTTGGTAACAATCAGTACTTCAGCCTTCTGAGTGCTTGTGTGAAGCCACCGCAGTGATTCTCAGATGGGGGTATGCACGTGCCCTGAGCCATGGAGCCGTGCCAGGAAAGGAAACTAGAAACACAGTGCATCATATTGTGAGGAGTAATGTTCACCAAGTGGCAAGAAATTAAAATACATGAAAACAAACACATGAGTATGTAGGTATAACCCATTTTTGCCTGACTTTTTATGATAAAACATAATATCTCGAACTCTGTTTTGGATCACATCCTTATCCCTCATCCCACCAAAACACTGTCCATGTTTCCCTACACTTACAGGGCCACTTGGTTGATTTTGAGAAATTCATTATGTCCTTGAGCCATAGTCACATTAAAAGCTTTTTGGAGGGCTGGGATTGTGGTGCAGTGAGTTGAGCCCAAGTCGCTACCAGTTCAAACCTGGCCATTGTGCTTCCCATTCAGATCCCTGCTACCGAGCCGTGGAGAGCAGCAGATCATGGCCCAAGCACTCGGACCCTTCCCACCCACGTGGGAGACCTGCGTGGAGTTCCAGGCTGCTGGCTTTGGAATGCTCCAGCCCTGGCTTTTCTAGGCATTTGGGAAGTGAACTGGGAGGTGGAAGATCTTGTCTCTGTCTCCTTTTCTTTCTGTCACTCTGCTTTTCAAATGTATAAATAATTTTTTAATAAAAAAGCTGTTTGTAACCACAAAGGAGACAATATAATATCTAAGGGGAAGTGATGTCCTACTTTTACATAATACTCAGTGGGACTGGAGAAGATTAAAGCTATTATCCTAGTTATATGTTAAAATGATTGTCCCAGCAATACAGTGAGGCAAGGTCTTAGGAAGACTCACTTGGAAATTCTAGTTATTCCAGATGTATGAGGGTACCTTGAAAAAGGCTGTGGAAGGGCCAGCGCCGTGGCGCAGCGGATTAAAGCCCTGGTCTGAAGCGCTGGCATCCCATATGGGCGCCGGTTCTAGTCCCAACTGCTCCTCTTCCAATTCAGCTCTCTGCTATGGCCTGGGAAAGCAGTGGAAGATGGCCCAAGTCCTTGGGCCTCTGCACCGGCATGGGAGACCTGGAAGAAGCTCCTGGCTCCTGGCTTAGTATCGGTACAGACCCGGCCATTGCAGCCATCTAGGGAGTGAACCAGCAGATGGAAGACACCTCTCTCTCTCTCTCTCTCTCTGTAACTCTGTGTTTCAAATAAATAAAATCAATCTTAAAAAAAAAGAAAAAGAAAAAGGCTGTGGAACATGGAATGAGCCAAATGTAATTTTTTCATTATATGCATTTTCCCATGAACTTTTTGAAGATCTTTCCCACTTGGGTGGATATTAAAATGAGAGGTGCTCTTAAAATTGTTGAATATGGTTACAAAATATCTATGTACTGTAAGTTGTTATAAATGTGAGTTATATTTTTAATCATACAACTGATTAATGTTCCATATAAGAGTTGAATCCAAAATTTTTTGACTAAGAATCTACGGTGTTAACATTGACTGGCTTATCCTAACATTAGCCAGAAATACATTTCAAAATCTTACTAATATAAATTATAGTAAGTCATAAAATTTGTGCATTTTGTTCATTACCATATCCCTGGTACCTAGAAGTATCTTGAATAAATTTGTAGCAGAGACTCAATACTTCTTGTTAAATAAATGAATTAGGCTACATTTACAAAAATGTTAGATTATATCTGCATTACTGACAGAGACTATTGAGATATACTTCCTATTCGTAGACAAAGGTAAATACATAATTAGATGCAAATCAAGAAATACAGCTGGGACATTGTCTTGTTCAGACTGACCAGAGAAAATTGCTAGCCATTCTCTGATACATGGAGAAAAAAGTTTTAATCTACTTGAAATCAAAAACTCTTCAATAATACAAAAAAAATTATTTACTGAACTTGAGAAGGAGAGAAGGGCAGGGAGTGGTGATTCGGGGAGAGGCTCCAAGGCTGGGCTGGCTCCGCACAGGTGACTTGGCAGGAATGTCACAGGGAGGGCGAGTGGGTTAACTTGAGAAAGTATGCCCTACATGTGCTAACAGGGAAAAGGAAAATCTAAAAGATAAGGAGAGAGACCTAATACTAAACCCCTGCTACATTCCATTTCTCACTGAAGCCTGACAGTCAGGGAGGATGACTCATTAGGGTGTTAGAGGAAGGCTGGGAGGGAAGGGACTGAGGAATGGGCAGGGAAAGGATGGCGGCGGGAAGAGAGGAAGGGAGGAAGAAATTAAAAATCTAGGGGTCTGTAGAACTTAAGTCTACAGAAGAGGTATTTTCTAAATATGTTTTTATTTTTCTTTAAGATTTATTTATTTATTTGAAAGTCAGAGTTACACAGAGAGAGGAAAGGCAGAGAGAGAGAGAGAGAGAGAGAGAGAGAGGTCTTCCATCTGCTGGTTCACTCCCCAACTGGCCGCAATGGCTGGAGCCGCGCTGATCCGAAGCCAGGAGCCAGGAGCTTCTTCTGGGTCTCCCATGTGGATGCAGGGGCCCAAGGATTTGGACCATCTTCCACTGCTTTCCCAGGCCATAGCAGAGAGCTAGATCGGAAGTGGAGCAGCTGGTTCTCGAACTGGTGCCCATATGGGATGCCGGCACTTCAGGCCAGGGCATTAACCCACTGCACCACAGTGTCGGCCCCCAGATATGTTTTTAAATAGTATGCACCTGTCAGCCAGTTCTAATAATTTTTATTCATATAACATTTGAATTGTATCAGAATGTAGGGTATTATAGTTATGTATGACACTCAGGCAATGTTTTATTTATTTTACTCTGTTTTACTCTATTTTGTTTGAGAAGCAGAGAGACAGAAACAGAAACAGAGAGAGAGAGAGAGAGAGAGAGAGAATCAGAGAATCTTGTATCTGCTTGGTCACTCCCCAAATGTCTTTAACAGCCAGCCCTGGGTCAGGCTGAAGGCAGGAGCTGGGAACTTAATTCAGGTCTCCCCCATGGATGGCAGGGTCTCAGCTGCTTGAGCCATCACTTGCAGACTTTGGGTGTTCATTAGCAGGAAGCCAGAGTCCAGGACACGAACCCAGACACTGTGACATGGGACATGAGCAGGAAAGCCAAGTCCTAACCCACTGCACTAAAAGCCTGGCTACAGGCAGTGGTTATAAACAAAGTGGTTCATGTGATCTCTATCAGGAAACATCAGTACACCAATATGATGCCTGTTTAGGAGGGTGACCTTGAAAAAGAAATTTGATTGTTTGTTTACTATGTTCCTGTTGAGAATTTTAACAGTGTTTTGGTATGGTGCAGCCTAAATCCTTGTTTAAATTGACAAGTTGTTACATCACTAGCACAGTGAGATACAATTAATTAATATCTGTCAGACAGGGGGATTATTTGTTTCAACTGCCAATGCTCAAGGGCTGGAATAGTGCTTGGCATCCAGTAGGAGTTCCGTATTTTTGTCAGGTGAATGGACAAAACTATATTGGATTTTAGCCAGGAGATGAACTCTAATGCTAACCCTACATTCTGCATTCTGTATTGGAGTACTGTCTCCTACTGCGGAGTAAATTTATGAAAATGCTGACACTTTCTTGGACTATTGATTTCTTCAAAAGAAAATGTGACAGCATCACCTTATTATATTTGCTAGTAGTTTACTACTTTTGTGAAAATGTCTCTTTCTTAACTAGACCAAAATAGAACCACCAGGCACCATAAGATTCCCAAGAGTTTCCTTAAATTTCAAATATCCAAGCCCATATCACTGTATATCTTGAAAGATTTTACCTCTGAACTTACATAGGGAAATGGAATGAATTTATCGTATATATTTTCAGTAGAGTTCACTTTTTTTTTTTTTTATTAAAGTAAGCATCTCAGTTTTAGGAAAACTGAGCAGGCATACGAGAGCTGGAATTTGCTTCTACTTATAAAGTATTAAATGGCATAAGGAATGCATCTCAATGGGCCAGCTTATCACGCCATCCAAAGAGCCAACCTAGCGCTTCCAACAGCAGAGCTCAGGGAGCACTCAGCTTACACGTGTGGTCAGATTGCTTTTCTTGTCCTTTCCATGAAAGTGTTTCTGCCTGGATCAATTAGCTTTCTCCCTACCAACCTGGTTCTCATGAGTGTGGGTCCCTAATGTTAGCATTTTCACATGGAAAGGTAGAACTTCATAGCAGATTGTTGTATTCAGCATTTTCAAGTCCATTTAAATGATCTGATAACCAGAATTGAGATAAAATTATTCAGTACATTTTTCCTTTCCCCATAGCCCTACAATAAATCAATACTGGCTATATTCAAAGATGATAACTTAAGAAGACATGTTCTTTATTTCAGTCAAAATTTCACTCGGTAAGATATTTTATAAGTCTCCCACCCTCAAAATAAAGTCTTGTTGGATTGAAATGTTTTAGATTTTATAATTAGAACCTACACATCAGTTCACATTAGTTGTTTAGACCTTATCTCACATGGCCTTCTGTTCTAAAATCTCCAATGTGGACTTCTGCATACTAGGAGAACAGAGTTAATTTAATGCATTTTTCCTTAATTTAAGAGCTTTCTTTTTGGATGTACCTATTTCTTTTTCCTACTCTCTTGTGTCAGCAAACCAGAAATCAATTTAAATCTAGATGATCAATATTCAGCTAGCTTGTATACCTTACTTCCTCAGTGGCCTCATGCTATTATAATATGTAGGAATGTATGAATCCAGCAAATTAAATCTAAGTAGATAATGGAAGATGGATGGCAAAGTGCCTGGGATGTGTAGTCTGCAAGACAAATATTGCTGAGTTTAATGGAGAGAAAGTAGAAAACCCGAAACAAGCATGTCTGAAGGGCAGAAGATTTTCTCTCACAATGTAACACAAGTTCCACAAGTATTCCGGCACCTAAGTAATCTCAAATAAAGACATACACCTTAGCTGCAGTGAGATTTATCCCAGAAGAGAGACGCGTGCTCACATGTGGTTTTCATCACCTCTGCTTCTCACTGTATCCTAAAAGTACTGACCTCCTAGACACACCAGCTGCAAAGTGGACCGTGGAATCACGTCACCAGAGAGGGATCATTTTTAAAAAGCGACTCAGGGGCGGGTGTTGTGGCACAGGCGGGTAAGCTGCTGCTTAGGATGCTGCATTCCATATTAGAGTGCTGGTATGGAAACGGGGCCCGCTGTGCTTCCAACTCAGCTTTCTGCTAACACGCCTGCAAGGCGGCAGATGACTGTCCAAGTATTTGGGTTCTTACCACCCACACGGGAGCTCCAGATGGAGTTCCAGCCTTCTGTCTTCGGCTTGGGTTGTTGCTGCCATTTGGAGAGTAAACCAAGGACTCTCTCTCTCTCTCTCTCACCTCTGCCTCTCCTTCTCTATCACTCTACCTTTTAAATACATAAATAAATCTTTTTAAAAAATAATAAAAAAGAAACTTACATTTATTTCTTATAGCTTTATTTCTATGTCTTTATTTTTAAAGCTCTAACAATATTTTTAAGGATTTCAATAAATGTTAGGGGATGAATGATCTGAAAAGATCTCACTTTTAAAATCAGAAGTATTGCTTTCCACTGCTTCCTTAAAGAATTATTAAAATCTCTGTTCAATGTAACTCTTCAACTCGATGATGTGATACATAAATTATTCATAAAATAATGTATTTTAATTATTTCTTATCAGCATTGATATTTTAAGATTGGATCCCAAGGATATTACAGGTAAAACATAGTTTAAGTACAAATCCTATTGTTGAGATTTGCTTTAAGATCATTGACATTTTGTGACTGTTAAAAGCCCGCATCTCTTATAACCCAACCATATTATGATGTTGTATTTAATGGGAACTTTTAGAATTAATATTTAAGATGCTATTCGAGATGACCAACTTCAATCAACAGTCCGAGACTAAAGCAACTTGTCTTTTCTTATTCCTTTCAACCTAGAAAGGGAAACTCAAGGTGTGATAAAATGACAAATTATATGTTTTTAAATTTTATTTATTTATTTCCTTATTTATTTATTTTGAAAGAGAGAGAGAGAGAGAGAGATTGAGGTTTCTTATCTGCTGGTTCATTCCCAAAATGCCTGCAGGAGCCAGGAACTCAATCTGGGTCTCCCACATGGGTGGCAGGGACCTGGGTGCTTGCGCCATCGTCTGCTGCCTCCCAGGGTGCAGGTTAGCAGGAAGCTGGAATCAGCAGAAGAATCAAGTCTCAAACGTAGGCACTCAGATATGAGATGTAGGTGTTCCTAAGCAGCATCAAGCACTACTCCAGTACCCACTCTGGCCAGCTCCTAGCCTGAAGAATTCTTCAATACGGCAAATGTCGCATCGGTGTTAATATGCTTCCAGCTGCAAAAGTACGTAACTTTACCCTGCCGGCTCACAGAGTAAGCAAGTGTGTACCTCTGGTACCTGAGAAGTAGGAGGGCTTTTAGGGTCGGTGCAGTCCCTTCAAATCCCTCCTTGTGCCCTCCTCTCTGAGCTGCTTCACTCTCGGGTCAGGCTCCTTCGCTGGGGAGAGGCTGGGACACTCCCGCGTGTCACCACAGCACATGGGGACCGCCAGAGAAAGGCAGCTTGCCCCTTCCGGGCGCTTTCTCCCAGCAGCAAGGACATTTCCTTCCAAGCACTGAGACTTTGGCTCGCTGTGGCCCCCATGCTCATTCCTGTACTACTGTGGTCAGCGCAATCCTGCAGCTGAATTTCTTGGGCCCTGTTCCTAAACCAGTCATTGCTGCAAGAGGTGGAGATTATCCTTGAATTAACCAGGCCTCACTCCAAAGCTGGAGATGAAGTCACCTCTCCCTGAAGTTCGTGGAAACACAAAGAAAGTTAAGATGCAGCTAACAAGGAAGAACTAGCAATGGGGCTTGGGTGGCATTAAGAATCTTTAGTGGCAGAGAGTGAAGCTTTTCTGTAGGTGGTGGCCTTTGATGTTGATCTAAATATCCAATGAAAGGCAACAGAACATTGCGGAGAAGTGATGATCGAATGAAGGGGATACCAGCAGCCCTAGACTGTTTTTATTCGGCTGTAATTCTCCACATTCAAATTTGCATCTGCACCAGGGTCTCCCACTGAACACCAGGAATGCTTGGAATCCACACTGGGTCCTTCGGGAATGAGATGACAAGGGATCAGAACCAGTGGTGTGGAAGAATCAAATGGCGCACTGCTTACGAATACTTTGCTCTAGGGGCAGCCTCTTTTCTCTCCATGTTCTGGTTTCACAAATTCCATGATTAAAAACTATTGCTTTTTTTCTTTTCATTTCAAGGGAAATAATTTTTTAAGCTAACCTAGCTCTAGGAAAATCAACTAAATTGATTGTGCTTTGCTGACCCTAAGATGTTTTTCTGAGTAGGGAATGGGTCGGGCTAACTGGAGCTCTGTTACACTTTTCTCAGCAGAAGGCAAAAGACTTCTGAGAAAGCCTTGTTCTACAGTGGCACCACTTTAGGTAGGATCAACTTCATCTTGGAAATATTTGAAAAAAATTTTTTAATACTAGCTGTATCTTACACAAATTCAATATAGAAAATAAAGTCTGTGTTCAATGGAATGAAGAATAAACATTTAAATTATCAATGTAAAGAAACATTGATAACAACACAGCACAATCCTCCAATTGTGCTTGTATATGAATCAAGTACACGCACAGATTTCTTTAAAAATATTTACTTATTTATTTGAAATACAGAGTTACAGGGAGGGAGTGAGGGAGAGAGAGAGAGTGAGCTTGTTCACTCCCCAATTGGCCACAGTGGCCGGAGAAGCAGTAGGGACTCAAAGCAGTGCCCATATGAGATGCCAGTGCCGCAGATGGTTGCTTTACCGACTATGCCATAGCACTGGCCCATACAAAGATGCTTTCAGAAATCAGCGCCTTTGGGCCAGCGTTGTGGCACAGTGAGTTAAGCCACCACCTGTGATGTCAGCATCTATGTGAGCATGGGTTCAAGTCGTGGCTGCTCCACCTTCAATCCATGTCCCTGCTGCTTGGAAAGCAGTAGAAGATGACCTGATTAGTTAGGCTCCTGACACCCAGGTGGGAGACTCAGATAGAGTTCCTGGATCTTCAGCCTGGCCCAGCATCAGCCATTTGTGGAGTAAACCAGTGGATGGATGGAAGATCTCTCTCTCTCTCCCCCCCCCCCCTTTTTTTTGACAGGCAGAGTGGACAGTGAGAGAGAGATTCAGAGAGAAAGGTCTTCCTTCCGTTGGTTCACCCTCCAATGGCTGCCGTGGCCGGCTGATCCGATGGCAGGAGCCAGGTGCTTTTCCTGGTCTCCCATGGGGTGCAGGGCCCAAGCACCTGGGCCATCCTCCACTGCACTCCCTGGCCACAGCAGAGAGCTGGCCTGGAAGAGGGGCAACTGGGACAGAATCCGGCGCCCCGACCGGGACTAGAACCCGGTGTGCCGGCGCCGCAAGGCGGAGGGTTAGCCTAGTGAGCCGCGGTGCCGGCCTCTTTCTTTCTCTTTGTATTTCTGCCTTTCAAATAAATAAACAATTACTGCTTTTATCAGAACTGCTATTTTGTAACATGCTTTCTTCATTTAAATAACCAGGAATATTATATGTACTCTTAATTCCTTTGAAACCATCATATAGTTATAAGATAGGTTAACCGTTCTTGAGAGAGATTTTATTCTCTCTCTCTTTTTTTTTTTTTTTTGGATATTTTGCTCTTACAGATAAAACATTTATAAAGCCAGAATAGCCAACTCAAACAAAACCCTAGGTTCCTCATTAAGTTACCTGAGCCCTTAAAGTTGGAATGAAATCAGAGATGCAGTAGAGAAGGAAGGAATGAAACTCCAAATTTTAACACGGAAGTGTGACGTGGGAAAGAATTATGAATCAGATATGGGATTTCTCAAGTTTTCCGATTCAAGCCAAAAATGTGGCTCTGTCGACATGTGTTGGTCCTAAACGCTCATTAATTGCTCCTTTATTCAGAC
Organism: Oryctolagus cuniculus; assembly: GCF_964237555.1. Classification (NCBI taxonomy): domain Eukaryota; kingdom Metazoa; phylum Chordata; class Mammalia; order Lagomorpha; family Leporidae; genus Oryctolagus; species Oryctolagus cuniculus. Next base: position 13,082,059 of record NC_091437.1, read on the forward strand.
GAGGGCTTTCCTGTTGTTGGAGCTGGCGCTGAGTCCAGGGAGAGGAATCCACGGGGTGGAACCCTGCCTCACGAGCAGGCAGTTTTTCCCCATTCTGTGTCCTCCTAGCCCCAGTAGAGAAGGAACGCTGTGCTGGGATGTGGCACACGGCCCTGGAAACAAGCTTGGGCTTAATAGTCAGGGCTGTGGTTCAGCCTAGAAGCGGAGATGCCAGGTGCTCGAACGAATGTGCCTTGATGGGCAATTCGAGTCTGTAAGACCAGGGAAGACCAGTATTCGGCATATCTTACACAGTACAGCAGCATTTAGAAGACTTCTGTTCTCTTGGGGCTGCTGCAAATACTCTTGCCGTATCTATCGACCACCTGTGCTACCATTAATATTTTTCTTCCAGGAGTTTCACTTTCCAAAATGTAAATGCATTATGCTAAATTACAACCATAGCAAGCTTCTTGTTGCAAAACACAGTCACTCACCACAAATGGAAATGCTAGGTAACCTCATGGATTTAATGAAAACAAACCTAACAGACACAAAACAAAAACAATGTTCCGTTAGGGCTAGAGGCTGTTGCTAGCCAAAAGCTCCTGGGCCTACAGTGATTTCTGTTTATTTAGGAAAAGAAAAAATGGCTCCAGAGCATATAGGGAGGAATTAGCAAGTGCTAAAAGCATTACCAACAATCGGAGACAGTCCAAGGACTTCCTCAGGCCTGTAAGGAAATTAAATCACTTTCCCTTTGCGAGTGAATGTTATTTCCACTCTTTAATGCCCTGTCCAGGGCAAACACTGTGCTTGTGGAAGCTGCGCCCCATACAGGGACAGGGAACAGGCCCTGAGGTGGCTCCAGGCCAGCCCTGTGGCATACGCAGGAATTGAGGAGGTGCCATGAACCCCTCTACTCCATCACTAAGTGACACGTCTGTCAGGAACGCACGTACATCTTGTGAACTGCCCCGTTACGAGCTGGATTTTGCTCCCAACATCTGTGCTTTGAAGTCCTAACCCGAGGACCTCAGTATGTGACTGTATGCAGAGACAGGGCCTTGAGGAGGAAAACTAAATTGAAATAAAGTCATTAGGGCAGGCTTTAATCCAATATGAAGGGTGTACTTTTAAGAAGAGGAGGTGGGGATCCAGAAACACACCAAGGGGAAACCACGTGAGGACCAGGGAGATGATGGCTAGAATCTACAAAGGAACCAACCCCCAAACCACTGATCTTAAACCTTGAGCCTCCGTAACAGCAAGAAAATAAATTCTTGTTGCTCAAGTCATCCAAGTCTGTAGTAGTTTTTTACAGCAGCCCTAGCAAACCGACACATCTCCCACACGGAACAAAGAGAGACTTTCGACACTGCTTGGAAAACACCTGGGGCCCTCATGACTGGCACACCTGTGGAGACCATTTGGATTAGGTTCCTTGATGGTAATTAGTGCTTGTAAGGCTCCCAAAGGAGAACAGGTGCGGGAGGAACACCCAGTGAATACATACATAAGGCACCTGTTCAAGTCAAGTGACTAAAGGCAATCCTGTGTGTCTCTAGCAACCTGATGTGAGGATTTCAATGGTGGAAACAGCCCGAGGTTAAAATGAAGCCATGAATCTCACTATGTTCTGAAAGATGTGGACTGGCCACAAGATAGGATTGGAACTTGTTAGGAAAGCGTGTGCCCATACAATCAGAAAATTAGCTGAAAGTGAGATAGTAGCCAAATCGTCTGTATCAACTCAAAGCCATCTGCGCCTAGTGTGCAAACTGAAAACATGTGACTCTATCCACCAGGCAGGCCTGGGGCCGAGTCTCCTCTGAACGGCAGTTTGGTCCCTGGGGGCAGTCGGCAAGCTTCCGGAATGATCCGGATTCATCTCCGGAGGCACATCTCCTTCCAGAGAGATGACCCAACTGATGGATTCGTCACCAACACAGACTTTGCTGTGTCCCATTCCTTCACACTGCTTGAGAACTGGGACAGGACAGGATGAAGACCATCACAGGTGCTCTTCCATGAATTAGATGATGCGCGGACGTCAGGGAGAACATCTGAGCCTGCACTGCCCACCTCACATAAATATGTAATTATTCAGTTACTTGGGTTTTTTTTTTTTAAATTGTTCTTTCCTAATAAGCTCTGTTGAAATCAGTTCCTATATTTTCCTCAGCATCTAGCAAGGCAATTGACACATGGTGTCTGCTAAGAGGTTTCTGAAGCAAGGAACAGAGATAAACACAGGCCTTGAGTGAGAGCAACAGATGTGAATCTCCGTGCGTGACTCACTAGCTCTGTGACCCGGGGCAACTCCGCTAGACTTCCTAAGCCTCCGTTTCTGCATCTGTAAAATGACTTTAGCGATATCTACTTCAGAGAGTTATTTTTAAATACTTAATGAACACTTGCAGCGTGAGGCACATTAAGTACCTGGTAATTATTTATATTATTATAGTGATGGATTCTAAGATCGCATCAAAACTGAATCTGTTGGAGAAAATGGACTACTTGGGCAAACACAGATCATGCAACTTGTCGGTTTTCTTTTTCTTTTTTTTCCCCCTGCATACCATGTAGATTCTCACTGAAACAAAAATTCTGAGAGCAAAGCACGCACTAGCAGGTGAGGGCACCGGGCCAGAGGGTGTAAAATGCACTGACTGTCCTCTCCCTGGGGTGGGAGCAGCCACGCTGGTATCCCAGTCACTGTGTAGTCCATTCATATGTGTACCTTCTTCTTAAACATGGCAGGCTTTGGAAAAAAAAGAAAAAGGTTAACCACAAAAACATATGTTTGGAAATGCTCTTGATATTATATGGTAGCAGTTGTAACACTCCTAGGCTATTTTAGAATTTCGATGTTCAAATTTAGTCAACTTTATGTATAATTAACTCATAGTGTGTTATATAGACTTAACCATTTATTGAAAACAGTCTATTGTGGACTTAAAATGTTTTAAGATGTTTTTAAAAACTAAAATTAGTGTTCACTGAACCAAGTATTCCACATGATCAAAGGGCCATACAGAATAGTGATATGGATGGAAATCATTATGAAATGACATTAATGCAAACCATTATATAAGCAACCATCTAAATGAAACACCTCTGTACAAAACAATGCATGTAGTAAATTTCTTTCATCATTTTTATTCATTTATTTTGTTTGAGAGAAACAGAGATCTTCTGTGCACTAGTTCATTCCCCAAATGCCCCCAACAGCCAGGGCTGGGCCAGGTGGAAGCCAAAACCCAGGAACTCAATCCAGGTTAGGGGTCAGGGACGCAAGCTTGGAGCCACATCTGCTGCCTCCCGGGTTGCCCGTTCCTGGGAAGCTTTTAGAAAGCTGAGGAGTGTGAAACGCAGGCACTCCAAGCGGCGGCTTCAGCTCTGTGCCAAATCCCCACCCTATTGGTAGATCTTTTAACTCATTTTCCTAAATCCTTACAAAGCAATTTAAACAAATATTCATTGTATATGCTATGAGGGAATACACAAAAACAATGAGATAAATCCTCTGGCCAAAAAGAATTTACAATCTAAGTTAGAAATAAGACATCCTTATAAAACAAGCAGTAAACATAAGGGCAAGGCAATACTTTATATATACTTTTTTTTTTTTTTTAACAGGCAGAGTGGACAGTGAGAGAGAGAGAGACAGAGAGAAAGGTCTTCCTTTTGCCGTTGGTTCACCCTCCAATGGCCGCCGTGGCCAGCGCGCTGCCACCAGCGCACCGTGCTGATCCGATGGCAGAAGCCAGGTGCTTCTCCTGGTCTCCCATGGGGTGCGGGCCCCAAGCACTTGGGCCATCCTCCACTGCACTCCCTGGCCACAGCAGAGAGCTGGCCTGGAAGAGGGGCAACCGGGACAGAATCCGGTGCCCTAACCGGGACTAGAACCCAGTGTGCCGGCGCCGCAAGGCAGAGGATTAGCCTACTGAGCCGCAGTGCTGGCCGCTACATCATTTTCACAAAGGGAGTGCACTGTTGTGCCCTTAGACTTCCTGAGTTCGCATTCTTTCCCGTAAACCACGCACCAAGCAGACATTATATGTTAGCATTTTAGAGCCCAGAAGAACTGACAAAGAAGAAAGCAGAAAGCTATATGTGTTCATATATGTAAATCAGCTTTGTGTTTAGTTTGCCTTGATTTTAACTACCAGTCAGTAACAAAATTTTTCAGATAATTATCATTAAAATAATCATCAAATATATCTTTTTAAGTGTCATTAATTCTCTTTTGAGAATAGAAAGTAAAAACTTTTGAATCATTTTTGACCTAACAAAATGCACTTTGTTTTTTTTTCAGCAGAATGCCAGCAATTTGCTGGTATACTTAGAGAAAAGATTTAAAACTTGAGGCTTCCAAAGAGAAATGCACCCAAAATAGGCAGCTCTTTTGGAACAACATTTTTTGCTTAATCTAATGTTTTGTGGGATCTTCAAGTCAGTAAGAAAAAAATGTTTCTAATAAAAATATAGGCAAAGTACACAATTAATAAAAATAGCCACTAGGCCAATGGAAATATGTTTAACACAAGATTTAAAGAAATCCTACTAGAGACAAATTTAGACATTTCATTTAAGTGTTTTTGTTGGTATTTTCACCTATCAAAGTGTGTGTGGTTGCTGAATTGGTTAGAAAATGCCAATTCTTTTGTAATGTTGGTAGCAGTACAGATTGGTAAAAACACTTTGGTAGGCAATTTGGCCAAGCATGTGACCTAAAAAACCACATAAGCTTTAACCTGATGTTACACTAGTAACAATTTATCTTATGAAGATAATAAAAGTAAATCCTCATGAATATTTTATAGATATAGTATCATTGCATTTAAAGCCTAGAAATTAGAATACTTGATATAAGAATTATAATTTATGACATAGCTATACAGTTGAATACTCAGCAGCTATGAAAAATGACTATTTAGAACTGCATTGACCTGAAAAAAATGTACAGAACATAAATAATGTTTACAGCCATGGCAAAGTGAAACCTCACTCTATTGCTCACAATAGTACTTAAAAAAAAAAAAACAAAAAAACAAAAAAAAAAACAAAACATTGGAGACCACCTCAGGTCCTTTATATTGCAGACGAACATTTTCCATGGTTTTAGTCTATCAGCGTGTCTTTTGTGTCTGAACCATTGTCTACCAGTACCAACAAAACAGGTGTGCCAGGTGGGGTAGACCATCTGTTTCTCTTTGTAGAGAATTTTTTTAAGGGGAGGGAAACGGGTTTAAAATCTGTCCTCGTTGATTGCAAAGCTAGAGGAAGAAAATTAATACCTTCCCCCACCACCCAGCGTTACCTTCAGTTGCTATTTTCAGTGAACGTATTTAGAAACTACCAACTGTTCACAAAGTTTTAGAAATACAAGCTTTGGCTGAGGCTACAACCTCAATGTTTTCTTGCCAAAAGGATGGTAATTAGTAGCTGATGTTAAGACAGACAGAGCTGTAAACAGTACTTCCTACTCTATAGCTTTAGTTTGTGCTAGAGATCAGAGAGTGGCCCATGTGTCCTCCCTGACTGTTACTCTCTTCTTTATTTATTTGAAAGACAGAGTTACAGAGAGAGGTAGAGACACAGACAGAGAGGTCTTCCATCCGCTGGTTCACTCCCCAGATGGCCTCAGCAGTCAGAGCTGCGCCAATCTGAAGCCAGGTGCCAGGAGCTTCTTTCGGGTCTCGCAGGTGGGTGCAGGGGCCCAAGAATTTGGGCCATCTTCCACTGCTTTCCCAGGCCACAGCAGAGAGCTGGATTGGAAGTGGAGCAGCCAGCACTTGAAGCGGCGCCCATACGGGATGCCAGCACAGGCGCAGGGCCGGCCCCCATGTTACTCTCTTCCACAGCATGAAGACAGCAGCTCTTACAGGGACATTGAGGGAGATTTCACAAAGGCGTTCTTTTGGCTCTTTAGAGGAGCCCCAGCCTAGCCCCAGCCTCGCTCCCTCTAGAAAGGACACATCTTCCATGTGATGCAGCCACTTTGCAGGACAGTTTTCAGGTTCTTATCAGATCGAACACTCTTACATCAGCTAGCAATCACCTTTCTTCATTTTACCCAAATTTGTTGAAAACATACATTGTAACAAGAACCTTTGTAAATGTCAAAACTTGGAGACAACCAAGATGTCCTTCCAAAGATAAATGGATAAACTCACTGTAGTTTATCTAGACAATGCATAAGAAGTCCCGCACGATAGGGGCTGGTGTTGTGATCTGGTGGGTTAAATCACCACTTGTGATGCCCATAAGAGCACTGGTTCAAGACGGGGCTCCTCCACTTCTAATCCCGCTCCCTGCTAACATGCCTAGGAAAGCAGCAGAAGATGGCCCCAGTGTTTGGGCCCCTCCACGCATGAGGAAGATCTGCATGGAGTTCCAGGCTCCTGGCGTCTACCTAGCCCAGCCCTGGCTGTTGAGCCCATTTGGGAAATGAACCAGTAGAAAGAATCTCTCTCTCTCTCTCTCTCTCCTTCTCTTTTTGTCACTTTACCTTTCAAATAAACAAATCTGAAAAACATACAGAAAAGATAGTCACCATCAAGTTATGAAATGATACAGAAGAAGTTTAAAGACATTGCTTAAATACCTATCTTAGCTGCATACCTCAAACAGCTGCATACGTTAGGATTCCAACTGCATGCCATTCTGGAAAAGACAAAACTGTGGAGACAGTGAAAAGATCGATGGTTGCCAGGGTTTGCAGTGGGGGTGGGTAAGGGAGGAAGGGTTGTGTGGTGGAGCACAGTGATTTTTAGGGGTGAATGCACGCTTCCATACATTTATCAAAGCCTGCGGAACATGCAACACAAAGAGATGAACCCAGTAGTAAACTATGGACTTTGGTTAATAATCCTGTGTCAGTATTGGCTCATAAAATAAATCACACTAATGGGAGATATTATTAACAGGGAGAGCTGGGGTGGGTGGGGGAAGTAGTTTATGGTACTTTCTACTCAAATTTCCTGTAAAGCTGAAACTGTTGTAAAACATGAAGTTTATTAATAATAATAATAAAAAACCCAGCCAGCACCGCGGCTCACTAGGCTAATCCTCTGCCTGCGGCGCCGGTACCCCAGGTGCTAGTCCCGGTCAGGGCGCCGGATTCTGTCCCGGTTGCCCCTCTTCAAGTCCAGCCCTCTGCTATGGCCTGGGAGGGCAGTGGAGGATGGCCCAAGTGCTTGGGCCCTGCACCTGCATGGGAGGAAGCACCTGGCTCCTGGCTTCGGATCAGCGCAGCCCCGGCCGTAGTGGCCATTTGGGGAAAGAACCAATGGAATGAAGACTTTTCTCTCTGTCTCTCTTTCTCACTGTCTAACTCTGCCTGTCAAAAAAAAAAATAATAATAAAAAACAGAAAGGTTTTTGATGGCTGCTCTGGGGGCACCTGGAGTATCACAGAGTTCTGAATGGTGCTTGTTATGCCCGTCACTGCCGAACTTGTGCTTGGCTTTGTGTCCCACGTTGTACAGGACCCATGATAGCAGAGTCACAAAAGAATTACACCGGGTATTTTATTGTATGTATTAAAGCTATTCTATTAATTTTTACCATGTGGTGTATGAGGATATTTTGGCATCAAATCACATAATCAAAATTCTAACACAAAATTCCTTTGAAAATTTCTCAATCTCTACTTGTTATATTCATTTCAAAGATCGGCAGGTAGAGGAAAGAGATGTGGAAGATGTGAGATACAATGATACCCTGGTAACTGCACAGATTGAACAGGCAGAGCAATATTGTGTGTGTAATTATATATTTTATGTTTCTGAAATCACAGGACTGAAAACCGGGGCCATGAACATGCATCTCCCAGATCTGCTGCAGGGTACGTGGCTCCCGGCCAGACTTTCCCGGGGCTGTTCCCAGACGATGACTAAGCTCGCAGGGGCTTAGTGGAGCAGCAGGCAGGAAGCATCCCCAAGGCAACTTTGTCTCAGAGATTCTCCCTTGATCTGGCCAAACCTTACTTAGACACATGCTTCAGTGTGCGGCTTCTACCTAATCCTCTTCCCTGCCGGCGGGGCTCACGATGTGAGACCTACACTGTCGTCTGATGGCTCCTTTTGTCTCTCCATACATCTTCCCCTTTATCCTTCACAAACATTTCCCCTAATATATTTTTGCACATCTAATCCCACTTGGCATCTGCTTCTCAGAGGATCTGAACTGACACAAAAACCACCCATCCTCTAACATATGGTCCTTTTTATCCTTTGAAGCATACACATGTCAATTAAAATCCATATAACTTACGCCTACCTGTTTGTGAATTGAATTCTGATATCTAAGAGCTGCAAAAAATTTTGTGAATATAATCACACATCCTGTAAAAGTTTAGGGAATGTTGATTAAATTTTGATATTTTTGTCATACAGGTCCCAAGTGGACCTGGATCTTTGGAATTGATACAGTTCTCCTTCTTTCCCGCTAGTTGGTATGAAGAAAAATATGAGAGAAGTTTCAGTAGAGCACTTGTTGCATAGAAAACATTTTTGTTTTCCCATTTATGTGCCTTGAGCACTTCTTTTAATTCCACATAAAAATAAATTCCCTTGCTTATACAAATCATACATTTTTAGTTTTTAAAAACTTAGTAATTAAAAATAATTCTAGACTTGCAGCAAATAATAAAAATAATGCAAAGAGGTACTATGCTCCTTAATCCAGCTTCCCCTAAAGACCCCAAGTATTGATAATATATTTTTAATGTTTATTTATTTTAACTTATTTGAAAAGCAGAGTGAGAGAGGGAGAGAGAGAGATATCTTTCATTTGCTAGTTCACTCCTTGTAACACCCAAGGTTGGGTCAGCCTGAATGCAAAAGTCTGAAAGTCTATGCAGGTCTTCCACGTGGTGGCAGGGGCTCAAGCATCGAAATCATGACCTGCTGCCTCCCAGGAAGCTCCAGCATGCAGCTGCATTGGAAGTGGAGGTGCCAGGACTTGAAACAGCCCTCCAACGTGGGATGCAGGTGTCCCAAGAGACGGCTTAACCCATCATGCCGCAGTGCCCATCCCTAACATATATTTCTATACACAATAAAATATTTCACGTCTAGTCAATGGCTAGCTTATTTTTAAATGAGCAAATCAGAAATTTTCCAGTAATTTTAGCAGTCTCCTAGAGTTCATTCTAACTAATTAGATTTCACTAAAACAACGGCTCTTCAGCATTTATCAGAATTACCTGGAGACCAGGTTAAGACAGAGTACTAGCTTGCTCCCCTAGAATGTCAGGCTCGTAGGTCCGGGTTGGGATCCTAGAAGTGCAGCTCTAACAAGTTCCCAGCCGATGCTGCTGATGGTGGATTGGAGACCACACCTTGAGACCCAAAGCATGAAACAGCTTCTTAGCCACTTCATGTGTTTAGAACATAAGGGGCAATGACCCAGTCCTCATCTGGAGAGTGAAAGCACAACTGGCAAAACTCGTCGTCTTATTATCTAAGTGTGTGACAGAAAAGATTGGGCAACCACCAAGCCCAGCCAAGGTACAAAGGTTGTATTTCAGTGAAATTAAATTATTAGGAAGGAATTGTGACAGAGCAAGATAAAACGTGATCAGTTGACGTGTGCCATCTGAAAAAAAGAGAGAGTGGTCTGAACAGATTCTGGCAAAGGAAATCCTGTACAATAAAATGTGTGGCTGTTCAGAACTGTCCAGAAGCGCTGTTGCTGTGCTAGCTACTGTGGCTGTTCAACCTGGAATCAAGTGAACGTGTTAGAAGAGCACCTGGCCTAACCAGTGTGACTGGCCAACCTGGATTCCACCAAAGGGGTCACACACGGTATCAGACCTGCTGACACCAATCACCGAGAATGCCTCATTATCTCTAATTGCTACTCTGTATTTGCACTTAGGAGATGAGACTTACCACACTTTTCTGGCAAACTTCTGATCTACATGGAAACTGTATTCTTTTTATATAAATGAACACATCAGCATTACAGACCGAATGGCATCACATATGACTTTTGTTAGTACCTAGACCTGTACCAGCATCAAGGACCAAAACAGTACAAGGGATTACTGGGGTGCTCAGTCAGATTCTATACACACATTTCTACCTCCTCCTTATGGGACAGTAGAACTCTGCTCAGGTATCCTGAAAATTCATCCACTCAAACACATGATGTTTTTTCCATTATTCACCAAGTCCTGGGAAGAGACCACAAGGTTTCCAGAGAATTGTCGATTCCAGTATTTGCCAAGGACCATGCAGGTTCTGATTTCTACCCAACTTCCTCACTTACATACTGTGCGGCCACAGTTCCGTGGATGCTGGAAGAAGGGACGCCTCCTGCCTTGCAGATGGACAGCAGTGGCAGCAGTCAGACCAGTTAGAATTTTTGTGCTTCATCCTGATTCTCAGCTCCCACAGGACAACACAAGGGAGCCGGGTGACGCTGAAACACCCTGTTGGTTGTGTTACAGGGAAGGAGCCTGAACTTGGAAAGCCAGAATCTTTCTAGTGAGTAGGAAGCGTGTGCCCTTTGCTTTGCGCGGGAGGCATTACCCTTGTTTGACTAGGTAATGCGCACCTCTGCCCAGCGCTCTAGAGGCTGCTACCACATCCTCAAAGGCTGTAAGTAAATCTGCCCTTTGCTCTGAAGGGCAACATTTATCTTCCAAGTCCATTTCAATACAAAGGACTTAAGTTCATGGAAAAAAATGGAATTCAAAGATAAGCTTATTTGGGTGCAAAAAAATATCTTGAAATCCATACATAGGCTTTCCATAATACACATTTTCCATGAACTTTCCGGAGAGCCCTGTCCAAATGTCCTTGAGGGTGTGCAGAACAACAGGCCATCACAACATGTGCAGAAAGGAACACTGAAGACCGGTGGAGAATTCTCTCCCAAGAAGTTCACCTATAGTGAACTCTTCTCAGTCCTGAAAATATACATAGATCAATGGTTTTCTTCGAGAAACCTCGTCCTTCCAGAACTCCAAGCAGAGCCAGACAAAACCAGCCACCCAGCAGAGCCTACCTGGAGGTTAAGGAAGATTTGTTGCCATATAAAGTGGCATAACCCAGTACATAACTATTTGTTTTCACTTTGTTCCATTTTAGATACTGATTCTTTTCCTCCTGGCTGTGTCTAATTATTTCTGTCATTGCAAATTCTCCCAGCGATTACCTGGTTTCTGTTCTTTGTTCCTTTAGAATTGTTACAAATCTGATTTCAGTTTTACTCCTGCAGAAAGACCCCCTGCTTAAAAGTCCCTCTGGGGCTTGGAACTGGGGACAGGCTCATGAAATGCTGCGCAGCTTCAGTTGCCACCATGGCGGCTCCAGCTCCCTTCTGCCTTCTGCTCTCTGTGTCTTTGTTTATGTCACGCCGCAAAATACTTCTGATCCTCCTTTGATAACGTGTGCCAGACACAAGGTCTTCTATCAGATCCGGCACTGCAGCACAAGGGGGAATCTCTGTGTTCTGCTTATGCTGATTAGAACACACTGTCTCGTCCTCTCTCTTTCATTGAGATGTAGCAAACGATCATTTTATCTCATTTCATTTTTTAGAAAGGGATTTAGCATTTCACACAGAATAAGAAAATGGCTTCCTTTGTGAAATACAGCAGGTAACCTTGAAAACATTCCCTGTCACATCTGGTTAAACTCTAAGGGAAACATTACAACAATCATTTCTAATTTTTGCAACTCTAATTGTCTGTGGCAGATTCATTTGATGTGGATATTAGATTTGTAGGGAATGGAACACTCTTAACTTCAAGTCTGCTGCCCTTTTATTACAAGCAGGCTGCTCACTGTAAGCATCAAAACAGTTTTATCCTCTTCAGAAGCTCATTATTTTTGAGGGGCAGGCTTTGGCTTGATCACTAGAACGAATTCTGGCTCCCGGCCAGCTTTGTCTCCTTCGGTACAAATACGCAGCGATTCACAGCCCTCACACGACCTGAGCTTGGAAGACGAGTCAGGGATCAGCTTTCAAGCTCTTGTGTCAAAAATATATCCACCAGATTCCTGGGTTGCATCGTAACAGGAACAACAACGACAACAAAACCCCAGACACAAAATATGCTCCAAGGAATTCTGGGCTTTCTTCCCTTGCAGCATTGTCTCAGAACTTGTCCAGGACACGCAGGCACACTATTGATGGTGCAAGGTCTGTGGTATACCAGTAGTCGTCGAGGGCCACTGCTAGTTCCAAGCTCAGGAACCAGGCGTGGACTGCCCAAGGTCACACAGCCCAGTGGTGGCAGAGTGAGGCTTTTTGGTCTCTCACCCCCTGCTGCCTCTTTTTCTCTATGCCGGGTGGGACTTCCACTGAGAAGTGAGCCAGCCTCCGGCATAAATTAGCCAGCTTCATGAATGCTTACAGGTCACCAGGGCACCATCCAGTAAAAGGGAGTTTTATTTGGCTAAAAGGGCACCCCACTAGCCTGGAATAATTTATGGACCTCCAGTGTGTCAAACAAGAACTGAGAACATATGATACATTAATTTAGCAAATAATTCAAAATCTTTGTTCTCTCAAAAAATTTTCAGAATCTCCACTTCTCACTTGAAGAGAATTCTATCCTATTCTCTTCACATATTCCCCTCTGTGACTATTAATGAATCGCTGATTGCTTGCATAGTCATTTACCAGTGCCACATATTTTACTGAGTGTCAGGAGCTTAAAAATAAAGAAAAAAAGCAATATTCTCTGAACTCAAGTCCCTCAGAATCTAGGAAAAATATTAAAACATACAAAAGTAGAAAGTCATTCAGCTTGAATAGGAATTCAGACTATCAATGTGTGATGGACCTTAATTTCTAAAGTAGATTGTAAAATCCTTGCTTTTGCAATGAATATAGAATCCAGAATATTGAGACAATCATAACTATTAATGGAAAACTGTAGCAAACAAATGTACAGTTTTAATAGCTATCACTTATTAGTTAAAAGATTGATAAGAGAAAAATTTTGAAATGTCCAATTTTTTAGAAAAATATTCACTTAGTTTTTTGAAAGGTGGGGTGACAAAGAGAAGTAGGGGGAGAGAGAAAGATCTTTGGGCAGCTGGTTCACTCTCCAAATGGCCACAAATGGCTGGTGCTGGGTCAGCTGAAGCCAGGAGCCTGGAACTCCGTCTGGATCTCCCACGTGAATGGCAAGGGCCCAAGCACTTGGAAGATCATCCGCTGTTTTCCCAGGCATGTTGGCAAGGAGCTGGATCAAAAGTGGAGCAGCCGGGGTTCAAACCAGCACTCTGATATGGGACGCAGGCAGAGCAACCTGCAGTATCATGCCAGTCCCCTAAGTGCCCTAAATTTAATTATAAGGGCTGCGTATGGTGGGGAGAAGTACTACGGGAAGTTAATCAGTTGATAGCTGTAGGTCAAAACAACAACAAAACAACTATTGTGCCTTCCCGAAGCTGTGTGAAGACGCTGGCTGGAAAGCCCTGGTGCTTGACCGCCCAGGTCCCAGCACCTCCTGCTCACTGAGCCTCAACCAGTCCAGAAACAGCAAGGATGTCTCCTTACAGACTCTCTTTGGGGTCACCCTGCCTCCCTTGTCTGTACAGAATGAGGTGCAACACAAATAATTTATGCTTCCTTTCTGAAATTTTCAGTTTGAAAAGCACTCTTGTCTAAATCTAATATACGTATATCTGCCTGCTGTGCAGCCTTGCTGGTCGTTGCTGGAGCTTGTCCTGAGATCTGTCCCTTTCCTGGCTAGCATTTGTGATGCTTTCAATAAATTCTCTTATTTCAGAGACCCTTGGATTGAAGAGTTTTGGTTTAACAAGAACTTTCTAGTTTCTTAAAAGTTACCTGTAGGTCATCTCCTCTAATCTTCAAAACAACTCTAGGAAGTAGGACACATAATGATGGAGTCATTTTGCAGGTGGAACTCAGAAATCTGACACTTAATGTTTAGCAGTCAACTACCACACTACAAAGTTATGAAGACTTGGCCCCTTTCTGATCTCTATCCTTGCCTAAGTTCCTTGAGAGCTGCGGCCCTAGTATCAAGCAGTCTTTAGTCCCAGCCACACGATGGGCGGGAGCCTGAATCCTTTTCTCTCTTGTCCATCACGGCAGGCCAGAAAGCAATGTGAAAACGCGCATTTCCTTTTGCCTCAACCTGAAGTAACAAGCACAGCCCCAGCCTGATGAAATAGTAGAGAAAGAGCTCTTACCGCTCACAGGCTGAATCCCCTAAGACTAGAATTTACAGAATGTAAACACTCCTTCAGCTTACCTTATGTGGTCAGGGCAGACCCTGGCCCATTAGATTCTAACACCCCCGTCAGTCTATAGTACGTCTGCTTCCAGAAGGTAGAGTGAGGGACAGAGGTGTAGCTTTCTCCTACGAACTATCTATATGTTTCTGGTTGTGCTTTTCCTTGTTTACTTGGTTGTACGGAAGTCTTGTCACCCACTAGAGCCCTCTCATTAAAGAAGTCGAGTGAATATGGAAGAAAGTGTGGCCAAAGATTCAGTGTGGAATTTGCTTTTTCTCACCCTCTGTCTGGTTCATATGCCTAGCTCCCTCAGCTAACCTCTTAATATTTTTAATTTTGCTTCATTGATTTGGTAGTTATTCATGAGTAATTAAGCTTCTCACATTAATAAGTCTAGTGCTTTTAAACACTCATTAGCCATCTCTAACCGAGAGAGCCATTTGTCTTGTAAATCAAACTGTATTTAGACATCTTTCAATGCTAATTAATGTATAGTATTTATAAACAGTTCTAATTTTTACTTAGATTTAAATGACTAGATTACATTCCAAAAATAAGGTAGAAAGTCATTATGTAGCCTGACTGTTCTTGGACCAGGGTTTCATACTGTAAGACAGAGTAGCTAACGGGGTGAGGAAGGGGTCTGGAGTCAAACTGTCTGTGTGGCTGTGATTTGGGTTCTACATTTATTCCCTGGGTTGACCTTAGGCAAGTCATTTGACTTCTCTAGCCTCAGTTTTCTCACCTAAACACACACACACACACACACACACACACAACAGAGCTAATAATACATCTGTCTCATAAAGTTGACAATTTGGGACACGTAAGACACTCAGAAGAAACGTTGTTATGGTTATTATTGCACATGGGTTAACATTCGTGGGACAACACTGGTTCGTACCCCTGCCTGCTATTATACAAATCCTGGTTCCACTGAAAATATCATCAGTTTATTTCTGGGATTTCCCAATTTCAGTTCTCATGGGCTCACAAAAGAGAGTATTCTTCCACTTTGGCCTAAGCTACCCCAGGCGTCTTTCAACGCCCAAGCTGCCCGCCCTGGGATGTGAATGATGTCTAACCACATCTGGTTATTTCTAGATGGTGTCCACATTGGATTCCCAGGAGCTTCGCTGCACTGAAGCCAAGGTCTTTGCTACCCAGAAGGGAAGGGGATATCTCTACCGCCTGTTGATTCCTGCTCTTTGAGTCCCTCATTCCTACTGCCTCTCTTTAATCCCACACCTGGGGCCCTGGTGTGGGAACAGTGCAATCTAAGGCACAGAACTCCTTGTCTCCTGCATCTCTTCCCTGCTCTGTCATGAGAAACTCTCCTGTCAATAGACTCCCGAATGGCCCAGAAGTTCCTTAGAGGGGCTTGCAGGAGCTTCACTTTTAACTTCAGCTCAGTCCACAACCCTATTTCCTTCTATAGGGTTATGCAGAGGTGCTAACAAAATCCCAAAACCTTCTGTGAGCAACCACGTTGGAGCCTTCCACCCCTTTTGGGTTATTGTGTACTTTTGTACTATTTTCAGTAAATACATTTTTTAAACAAAGTCAAGCTTTCCATATGCTTCTGCAATTTTTTTTTGCATGCTGCCAAAAGGCTCAATAAAAGCTTGAAATGTCTCCAGGACTGGCAAGACAGTCCTGTGCGTATATACTTCCTGAAACAGCTTTCCATCATGACTATTAAATGTCTCCCTAATATCACGATTAACAAAATACTGGATTCACTGGTATAGTAGTTGAATCAATCACGTGATTTATTATTACCCAGAAGGCTTTTTCCTTGAGGTTCATAATGGCAGACAGAAAGAGGAACTAATACACATAGAGCTATGGGACAAAAAAAATGAGCATTTTCACATAGCAGGAAAGGCAAACTCTGTTTTTCTTCAGAGCATTCCTGATGGATAAGGTTTACATGCACAGGTATGTGTACCTGCTGTTGCTACGGGCTCAGTAGAGGAATAATTGGCTGCAGAATATAGCCACTAATCATAAAGCTGGCTACCAGTCCCTCTTTTCATCTCCCATTCATCCATCACACACAGGTGAATAGGACCCCCCCCCCAGTCCTTTCTCCTATGAGCAACTATTTGTGATCGCAGTTTCTGACATTCTGAAATAAGTCCAACTCCAGTTGCTGTCCTGTCCAGTGGGGTTTCAAGATTTATGTCTGAATCAGCCTAAATACAAAACGGCAAGGTCTTGGAGCATTGGCAGTGATTAGAGTCTTGAACCCTATTTCCATTTACTGTCCAGTAATAGCCATGTTTAACTCCAGTGGGCTGGGAATGTTGACAGAGTGCACTGCAGAGGATTCCCTAATATTTGAATTATTGCAACCTCTAACTGTGTGCTTCTCCAGCACACTGTAGGCAAGGGAGGGCATTAGGCTGGGGTGGAGCAACTGAAAACGAAGTGGCCTTCCAGAAACAAAGGAAAGGCAGTGTGAGTAGAAACACCTGCCTGCCATCCAGGCCAGGCAGGGCAAATCGTGTGGCAGCCTGAAACCAAAACCTGCTATGTACAAGTGGAGAGGATTATTGTTCACGTCAAACTTTCAAAACCACTGCTAATCCCATCATCACTGTCGCTAATATCCCCTTGGAAGCATTTATGTTTACAAAGTAATCTGCAGAGCTGGCGCTGTGGCACTGCAGGTTAAGCCAAAGCCTGCAGCACCAGCATCCCATACAGGCGACGGTTTGAATCCCAGCTGCTCCACTTCTAATTCAGCTCCCAGTTAATGTGCCTGGGAAAGCAGTGAAAGATGACCCAAGTGTTTTGGCCCCTGAGCCCACATGGGAGACCCAGAAGAAGCTCCTGGCTTCTAGCTTTGGTCTGGCCGTTGTGGCCATTTGGGAGAGAAAACAGCATATGGAAGATATTTCTGTCTTTCTTTCTCTCTCTCTGTAACTCTGCCTTCCAAATAAATAAATAAATCTTTAAAAAAAAAAAGCAGCCTGCACAGAAAACTCAAAACTCAAGATATTTGTTTTGCTGGAAAACCAAATTGAACTATATGGGAAGAATTTATAAGGAAGAGGGAGGCTCATTGAGGTACTACTTCATGTGTAGTCAGAGAGTGCAAATGCTCCTCCTGTTTTGGTCATGTGTCCTCTCTAACACAGCTCCCAGGCACGACTGGAAGCTTGGAGGAGAACTTTCTATCGCTAGGATCCAGAGAGTGTTAATCAACATTTATTTAGATTCCTGAAAACAACAGAGCAAATAAACAGCTTGAAGTTTCACCATTTCAGACGAGGCACTCGGCATCCTGGAACATCATATTACATTTAAGTATTTGCATAGAGGTGAGTTATAATCATTTCTCAGCCTTGTGCAGCTAGAAACAGAGACCTACAAACTTCATTATGGTGCTATCAGGGCGTTCATCACTGTCAAGTTCCTGTTGGCATTTCCATTAAAGACAAAGGAGGCGGAGAGGGAAAAGGAAGTGAAAGGAGAAAATACTAGCCTTTGAAAGTAACTCAAATATTTGTACTTGGTATTTTCCATGCTTTGATGATTCAGCAGGTGCGATGGGCGAGACTGATGTCCAACTTTGGCACTTCTCTTGGCATATTCCTTGTTCCCAGCCAGGCTCAGTGCAAAGCACCCTGTGATGTAAGCATGTACTTAAGCCAGTGGACTATTTCATATAGGAAGATGCCTCAGCAAAAGAGTAGTTTATGATTTATTGAGGTCCCTCCCCAAAAGTGTAATAGGTCTTCACCTCACTGTCTGTACAGTCACTCAGTTTCTGCTGGTCACAAAGGCCATCTTTTATCAGCTGATTACCTAGGGGAAGGAGTACAAGGTACCATCACATGAACAGGGGTTATTCCCCATGGAGTGAGAGGAGACCCATCTGGACAGTGAACCTCTGACCTAAGGCTCCTAAATACAATACACTTGTCAACTAAATTGATTTGCTGGAGACACAGAGAGCACTTTCAATGAGAAAATAAACCTGGCTGCTCAATGCAATCGACTGACTGTTAAGTTGGTCCCAACACTTAGATCCCAGGTTAAATAATTCTCTCACTTTCATTCTTCCTTCAAAAAGTTTTCATTTCCAGAGACTTAACAAATAAACACATTTGAATATCTCATTATATCCTGTATTTGAAGAGAAACTATAAAGGGCACTTTGGGGATAACTGGAGAATTTTGAAAATCATTGTATTGGATGAATTGTTGTTATATTTCTCTGTTGCTGTTGTATTTCCTAAGGGCAGTAATGCTATTATAGTTTTTTTAAAAATTTATTTGACAGAGTTATAGACAGTGAGAGAGACAGAGAAAGGTCTTCCTTCCGTTGGTTCACTCCCCAAATGGCCGTCATGGCCGGCGCTGCGCCGATCTGAAGCCAGGAGCCAGGGTCCTCCTCCTGGTCTCCCATGTGGGTACAGGGCCCAAGCACCTGGGCCATCCTCCACTGCCCTCCCTTGACATAGCAGAGAGCTGGACCGGAAGAGAAGCAACCGGCACTAGAACTTGGTGCCCACATGGGATGCTGGAGCCGCAGGCAGAGGATTAGCCAAGTAAGCCAAGGCACCGGCCCCACTATTATAGTTTTACATGAAAATATCTTTATTAGAAATTACAGCTGCAATATTTAGAGGTGAATTGTGATGTTAGTACCTTTCAAATGATATCCACACAGGAAATGCTGAAAATCCCAAGGTGGGGGGTATCTAGTTATTCATTGTACTATTCTTTTTTTAATATTTATTTTATTTATTTGAAAGACAGAGTTACAGAGAGAGGTAGAGACAGAGAGAGAGGTCTTCCATCCGCTGGCTCACTTCCCAGATGGCTGCAATGGCCAGAGCTGAGCCGATCCAAAGTCAGGAGCCAGGAGCTTCTTCCATGTCTCCCACGTGGGTGCAGAGGCCCAAGCACTTGGGCCATCTTCCACTGTCCTCCCAGGCTACAGCAGAGAGCCAGATCAGAAGAGAAGCAGCCGGCACTAGAACCTGCACCCCAGGCCAGGGCTTTAACCCACTGTGCCACAGTGCCGGCCCCTCATTGAACGATTCTTACCTCAAGTTTTCTATACTCTTGACAATTTCTGTACTAAAAATTTGGGAAAGACAACTTCTCTTTCCCAAGTTATGACAATCTGGTGAAAACAAATACTCCAAGCAGTGCCAATGTTAAAAATTCAATATAGGGCTGGCACTGTGGTGCAGTGGGTAGAGCTGCCACCTGCAGTGCCAGCATCCCATATGGGTGCCGGTTTGAGTACTGGATGCTCCACTTTTTTTTAAGATTTATTTTATTTATTCGAAAGACAGAGTTACAGAAAGAAGTAGAGACAGAGAGAGGTCTTCCATCTGCTGGTTCACTCTCCAGATGGACGCAATGGCTGGAGCAGCGCCGATCCGAAGCCAGGAGCCAGGAGCTTCTGCCGAGTCTCCCACGTGGGTGCAGGGGCCCAAGGATTTGGGCCATCTTCTACTGCTTTCCCAAGCCACAGCAGAGAGCTGGATCGGAAGACGAGCACCCGGGACTAGAACCGGTACCGATATGGGATGCCGGGACTTCAGGCTAGGGCTTTAACCTGCTGTGCCACAGTGCTGGCCTGTTCCACTTCTGATCCAGCTCTCTGCTGCGGTGTGGGAAAGTAGTGGAAGATGGCCCAAGTCCTTGGGCCCCTGCATGCACATGGGAGACTCAGAAGAAGCTCTTGGCTCCTGACTTCTGATCGGTCCAGCTCCAGCCATTGCAGCCATTTGGGGAGTGAACCAGTGGATGGAAGACCTCTCTCTCTCTGCCTCTGCCTCTTTGTAACTCTGCCTTTCAAATAAGTAAATAAATGTTTTTTAAAAAATCAATATAGTAAAACAGAGTCGAGAACTCTGCTCCCAAGTTATGTTTGTAAGAGAAAGTAAATTTTGGTTGCATTTGTTTCATTCATTCATTCCTGAAATACTTATTGAATATTTACTCTCTAGATGTGGAGGTACAATAATACTAAATTTCTTTAGCAATTTGTAATCAACACTCAATACTTTTTTTTTTTTTTTTTTTGACAGGCAGAGTGGACAGTGAGAGAGAAGAAAGAGAAAGGTCTTCCTTTTGCCGTTGGTTCACCCTTCAATGGCCGCCGAAGGCAGGAGCCAGGTGCTTCTCCTGGTCTCCCATGGGGTGCAGGGCCCAAGTACTCGGGTCATCCTCCACTGCACTCCTGGGCCACAGTAGAGCACTGGACTGGAAAAGGAGCAACCAGGACAGAATCCGGCATCCTGACCAGGACTAGAATCCGGTGTGCCAGCGCCGCAGGCGGAGGATTAGCCTAGTGAGCCGCGGCGCCGGCCTCAATACTTTCAATTCTACCTTCAACTTCTTTCCATCCCCTTCAATTCTAGGTAATTGGCATTTGGTGCTTCAACTACTAGAACTACCATTAAAACATTGTCAGCATCTCTCACCTGCATCACTGTAATGGCTCTAGACCCGATCATAACGTTTTCCTGCTAAGATGACTGCCTCTCTGTTGGCCCCAGACCTGTGTGACTCATTAGCTCTCTGCTTATCTCTGCAGACTAACGTTTATCTGTCACCACTCATCCTCAGATTCTGCACTCCATATGGGTTAAAGGCTTTTCATTGTCTACACTGGCATGCTCCCTCTCACTTTTCAGGGTTCCCACCTGACACCCCCTCAGCTTGAATCAGATTCTCCACTCCACTCTCACCAAACCCTTAGGTCTCAATTGACATGTCGCTTCCCACAGGAAGCCTACTTTGACCTCCAAAGTCATTACCTCCATGATACCACTCCCTGCTTTCCCTGGCATTCCACTTATCACACCATATTGTAATTACCAATAGTCAGTGCTTAAAAACGAGCAGGCTGCACTTCTCACTGTGAACTTTGGCCTCACTGATAAGATAAGGATAGCAACACTGACTGGAAGCATGGAGTGGATATTGGAAGAGTGTTCAGTTGTTGGTATATGGGTAACATGAGAGTAATGATTATTACTACATACATCCATGGGGAAATTGTCTAGTTAAGAACTTCCAACACAAACTAGGTGGTAATATGTGTGCTGTCATTTTGTTTGGAATTATAATATCTTCAGGAACCAATGGATGTCACAAATCAACCCCATTACACCGTATGCCTTTAAAAAGCACACATACATACAATTACAAAGAAGTAGAATAAGTGAAAAAGCACGTACCTGATGCAATGTTTATCAACTCCATGGTTATTTGCTGAACTGTTCATGAGAAAGCTTCTCCCGGGTCCTTTGATGGTAGAAATACTTCTAATTATAGGACACTTCAGGTGTGTTTTGTTACTGAGTGCTCCCGCCTACCATTCTCTTCTTCGCTTTCTTTCTCTTTTCCCTCCTGTCATGGATTATTAATGATGGCCGGCTGTGATTTATGAGCTGTCGTGCACAGTATTTCTTAAGTGTACCATTGACATTAGCTAATTGCCAATGCCATAACCCTGCCATGATCCACGTCTCCCTGTCTTCCATTTAAACACTTGCTGTTCTGCCCAGCCTTCATTCATCGGTGATCTCCTTCTAAAGGCCAAACAAATACAATGCTGTCGATTATTCTCTATTTATAGTCGTGCTTTAATTCAGCATATTTCGAGTTTGAGATCCGCCTTCAAGAAAGCATACATATCATCATGTATATATCTTTGAGTATTCTCTTTACAGTTTTAAAAATCACCCAGTTCACACGCTGTATCAGTTACTAGGCTGAAGCGATAACTCACTCTTACTTGAAAAAAGAACAGTCATCTTGATTTATAGTTTGTACCATCCATTCACAATGTATCATGAAATTACGAGTACCGACCATTTTATCATATGACACTTATGCATTCCTACAGTAAATGATACTCATGACAAACTCAAAGAGCCTACAACATCTTGAATATTAAATTATGATCCATATAGTTTTAGTATTGAGTGAATTAATTTTTAAGCCCTGTTGAGATGTAATGCATGAGTAAAAGACTTAAAGATATGTATTTTGTTAATTATTAGTAGTCTTTTTTTCTTTATAGAATGTTCCATGTACACAAAGTTGTTCTTACATATTCCAAGTATTTGCCTGTTTTTCATCTAGATCTGTTTCCTCTATGAGAATTAGTGAGTCATTTCAGAATCTAGGAAAAAATACATAATACATCAGTAGGAAAGCTATTTCTCTCCAGTTATCATCACCAGGAAGAGTTTGATATGGATTTTTCCACTAACTATTCTTTAAGTATGTGGTTTAAAGGCAATATATGTGAGCATTGCTTGCAGCAGTTTCATTTTTTTACTTTTATTTAATAAAATTTCCGAAGTATAACTTTTGAATTATAGCAGCTTTCCCCCCCATAACCTCCCTCCCGCCTGCAACCATCCCATCTCCCGCTCCGTCTCCCATCCCATTCTTCATCACGATTCATTTTCAAGTATCTTTATATACAGAAGATCAACTTAGTATATACTAAGTAAAGATTTCAACAGAATGCACCCACACAGACACACAAAGTATAGAGTACTGTTTGAGTAGTAGCTTTACCATTAATTGGCATAGTACAACACATTAAGTACAGAGGTCCTACATGGGGAGCAGGTGCACAGTGACTCCCATTGTTGATTTAACAATTGACACTCTTATTTATGACGTCAGTAATCTCCCTAGGCTCTTGTCATGAGCTGCCAAGGCTATGGAAGCCTCTTGAGTTCCCCAACTTTAATCTTATTTAGACAAGGTCATAGTCAAAGTGGAGGTTCTCTCCTGCCTTGAGAGGAAGGTACCTCCTTCTTTGATGGCCCGTTCTTTCCGTTGGGATCTCACTCACAGAGATCTTTCATTTAGGTCATTTTTTTTTTTTTTTTTTGCAATAGTGTCTTGGCTTTCCATTGCAGTAGTTTTTTTTTTTTTTTTTACAGGCAGAGTTAGACAGTGAGAGAGAGAGAGAGAGACAGAGAGAAAAGTCTTCCTTTTTCTGTTAGTTCACCCGCCAAGTGGCAACTACCGCGGCCGGTGTGCTACGCCGATCCGAAGCCAGGAGCCAGGTGCTTCCTCCTGGTCTCCCATGGGATGCAGGGCCCAAGCACTTGGGCCATCCTCCACTGCCCTCCCGGGCCACAGCAGAGAGCTGTACTGGAAAAGGAGCAACCAGAACAGAATCCGGTGCCCCATCCGGGACTAGAACCCAGGGTGCCAGCGCTGCAGGCGGAGGATTAGCCTAGTGAGCCACGGCGCCAGCCCATTGCAGTAGTGGTTTTTTTTTTTTTTTTTTTTTTTTTTTTTTTGACAGGCAGAGTGGACAGTGAGAGAGAGAGACAGAGAGAAAGGTCTTCCTTTTGCCGTTGGTTCACCCTCCAATGGCCGCCGCGGCCGGCGCGCTGCGGCCGGCGCGCCGCGCTGATCCGATGGCAGGAGCCAGGAGCCAGGTGCTTTTCCTGGTCTCCCATGGGGTGCAGGGGCCAAGCACCTGGGCCATCCTCCACTGCATTCCCTGGCCACAGCAGAGAGCTGGCCTGGAAGAGGGGCAACCGGGACAGAATCCGGCGCCCCGACCGGGACTAGAACCTGGTGTGCCGGCGCCGCTAGGCGGAGGATTAGCCTAGTGAGCCGCGGCGCCGGCCCATTGCAGTAGTTTTAATCAAGATTTTGAGCCCACTTAAATATTCTAGTGGTCAAACTCAGTCCTTGCTTTCTTCCTTTGCAGAAATTAATGCTCAAATTGGTCATGATCAGGCATAAATAGGTAGATCATGGAATTTGGCCTCAAATATTTAGATTTCTTAATTGGTGTTGTAAATATGTCCTTTCTATTCTATTGTACAAAAGGGTACTTTAAAAAGTGTGACAAAAAATTGAATTAAAAGAAAAATTTATTTTGGTAAAAAATACTTAGAAACCCATGCATACATAGTTTTTTCACAATATACATTTCCATAGTGTGTATTTTGGTGAAAAAAATTTGAAACCCATACACAATTTTTTCAAAACACACACCCTCCATGAACTTTATCCGCCCAGACATTGTTATTATTTATTTATTTGAGTGGCACAGAGTCACAGGAAGAGGCAGACAGAGACAGCTCCCATTTGCTGGTTTCTTCCTCAAATGCCTACAATAAGAGCCAGCATTATGGCTTAGTGGGTAAAGCAGCTGCCTGTGCTGCCCGCAACCCATACAGACACAGGTTCAAGTCCAGGCTGTTCCACTTCTGATCTAGCTCCCTGCTAATGTACCTGCAAAGGCAGCAGAGGAAGACGGCCTAAGTTTATGGGCCCCTGCTACCCACACGGGAGATCTGGAAGAAGCTCCTGGCTTTGGACCTGCCCAGCTCCAGATGTTGTGGCCACTTGGGGAGTGAATCAGTAGATGGAATCTCTCTCTCTCTCTCTCATTTTTTAAAGATTTATTTTATTTATTTGAAAGACAGAGTTACAGAAAGAGGTAGAGACAGAGAGAGGACTTCCATCCGCTGGTTAACTCCCCAGATAGCTGCAACAGCCTGAGCTGTGCCAATCTGAAGCCAGGAGCCAGGAGCTTCTTCCAGGTCTCCCACAAGGGTGCAGGGGCACAAGGACTTGGGTCATCCTCCACTGCTTTCCCAGACCATAGCAGAGAGCTGGGTTGGAAGAGGAGCAGCTGGGACTAGAACTGGAGCCCATATGGGATGCTGGTGCTTTAGGCCAGGGCTTTAACCTGCTGTGACAGAGCGCCAGCCCCATCTTCCTCCCTCTCTTTATAACTGTCTTTCAAATAAATAAATAAATCAGAGAAAAAAAGTCTGCAATGTCCAGGACTAGGCCAGGAATTCAATCCAGGTCTCCCTCATGGGTGCCAGTTGGGTTATCATTGCCACCTGCCAGAATTTGCATGAGTAGGAATCTAGAATTAGAAGCAGAATCAGGTATTGAACTTAGGTACCCCAATATGGGATGTGGGCATCTTAACTGTTAGGCCCAATGCACACCCTCAATCATCTGTTGATGGACACAAGCCATTTCCACATGTTGGCTATTGTCAATAATGCTGTGATAAACAGGGGAGTGCAGTTAACTCTTCCAACTACTGAATTCATTTCCTCTGGATATTTATCAAGAAGCAGAATTTCTGGGTCATATGGTAATTCTACTTTTAGTTTTTTTTTAAGAAATGCCATATTATTTTTAAAATATTTTTATTTATTTATTAGACAGGTAGAGTCACAGACAGTGAGAGGGAGAGACAGAGAAAGGTCCTCCCTCCGACGGTTCACTCCCCAAATGGCTGCAATGGCCGGAGCTGCGCCGATCCGAAGCCAGGAGCCAGGTGCCTCCTCCGGGTTTCCCACGCGGGTGCAGAGGCCCAAGCACCTGGGCCATCCTCCACTGCCCTCCTGGGCCACAGCAGAGAGTTGGACTGGAAGAAGAGCAACCAGGACTATAACCCGAAGCCCATATGGGATGCTAGTGCCACAGGCAGAGGATCAACCTGGTGTACCATGGTGCTATCCCCCATATTATTTTTAATAAAGGGTATGCTGAAAAGCCCATGAGAGTATTTCAGGCATGGAAAGCCAAGACACTCTGGCAAAAGATCTCTGCGAGTGAGATCCCAGTGGAAAGAACAGGTCTTCAAAGAAGGAGGTACCTTTCTCTGAAGGGAGGAGAGAACCTCCACTTTGACTATGACCTTGTCTAAACAAGATAAGAGTCGGAGAACTCAGAGGGCTTCCATAGCCTTGGAAACTCATGACCGGAGCATAGGGAGACTACTGATGCCATAGACAGGAGTGTCAATTGGTAAAGTCAACAACAGGAGTCACTGTGCACTTACTCCTCATGTAGGATCTCTGTCCTTAATGTGCTGTGTATTGAGATTTAATGCTATAACGAGTACTCAAACAATATATTTCACTTTGTGTTTCTATGGGGGTGCAAACTGTTGAAATCTTTACTTAATGTATACTAAACTGATCCTCTGTAAAAAAAAAAAAAAAAGAAATTATCAACTCCCAACTTGACTCTCACTGGGATTAAACATGACAATAGGTCTGATCTGATTTCATCATCATTTAAAAAAAATCATCTATTATTTTTCACTTTATGTTTCTGTGTGGGAGCAAACTGTTGAAATCCTTACTTAATGTATACTAAGCTGATCTTCTGTATATTAAGATAATCGAAAATGAATCTTGATGTGAATGGAAGGGGAGAGGGAGTGGGAAAGGGGAGGGTAGTGGGTGGGAGGGACGGTATGTGGGGGAAGCCATTGTAATCCATAAATCGTACTTTGGAAATTTATATTCATTAAATAAAAGTTAAAAAAAATAAAGGGTATGCCAGTTTTTATTCCCACTAAGAATACATTTTTCCATACCCTTGCCAGAATTTGCTGTCTCTTTTTTTGCTGTATTTTTCATAATAGCCATCTTAACTGTTGAGAAGTGATATTGTGTTTTACATTTGCATTTCTCTGATCGTTAGAGCTGTTGATAACCTCTGCATATATGTGTTGGTCATTTATATGTCTTCTTTCTAAAAATGCCAATTCAAATGTCCCTTTAAATTTGGTTACTTGTTTTTTGCTCTTGTTTTGGTATTGAGTTATATGAATTCCTCACATTGTCAAATGAACTTTTTATCAGAAATACGGCATGTCAATATTTTTTTCCATTCTGCAGGCTGCCTTTTGTTGTGGTGGGTTATTTCCTTTGCTGTGCAGAAACTTTTGGATTGATGCAGTCCCACTTATTTTTTTAGTTTATATTTCTTGTTTCTGTTTTTGTTGCTTGTGCAATCATATCTAACAGTCATGACCAAGACCAGGGTCAAGGAGCATTTTCTCTGTCTTTTTCTAGGAGATTTATGGGTTCAGACCCTACATTCAGGTCGTCAATCCTTTCGAAATTAACGTTTGCATGTCGTATCAAAGATTACCTTGGATGTGGCTCTCCAGCTTTCCCAGCATCACTTATTAAAGACTTTCCTCCCCCCACAGGGTAGTCCTGGCACTCGCGTCAATGATTAATCACACAGATGCTCTCCAGCCTACCAAGTTTCAGCTTTTTGACTTTATGATGGGTACAAAAGCCCTACATTGTCAGTAGAAACGAGTTTTGAATTTGGAATGTTGACCTTTCTGTGGGCTCCTGAAGTGTGGCGACACCTTCTTGGGACAGCAAGCAGCTTTAGCAGTCCACAGCTCAGTCAGCAATGAACTGGTACGCTACTGTGTAGTGTGTTGTAAAACTCAGGTGTTCATCAGTGTTGCTGCATTATTTTCATTTTTTGCTTAAGATTTTTTAAAAAGATTTATTTATTTGAAAGGTAAAGGGCAGAGGAAAATGGAGAGGTGGAGAGAGATGGAGATCTTCCATCTGCTGGCTCATTCCCCAAACTGCCCTGACGGCCAGGCCAGGAACTCCATCCTGGTCTCCCTCATGGGTGGTAACAGCCCAAGTACTTGGGTCATTCTCCATTGCCCACCCAGGCGCATTAGCAGGAAGCTGGATCAGAAGCAGAGCAGCAGGAACTTGACTGGCCTTCCTAAAGGGGATGCCAGACTGCAGTCAGTGGTCTAAGCCAATGCACTGCAACACCAGCACCACGTAAGATATTTCTAACACTTGATGAGTTTATCAATATGTATGCAACGCCATCACAAGTCATAAGGCATCTGTTTATGTACAGGTTTTGTTTTTTTTTGATTCTCTATTCTATTGGTCTACGTATTTTGTTGTTGTTTTTTGTTTTGATTTCTTTTTTAAAGATTTATTCATGGCTGGCACTGTGGCTCAGTAGGCTAATCCTCCACCTGTGGCACCAGCACACCAGGTTCTAGTCCCGGTCGGGGCGCCAGATTCTGTCCCAGTTGCCCTTCTTCCAGGCCAGCTATCTGCTGTGGCCCGGGAGTGCAGTGGAGGATGGCCCAAGTCCTTGGGTCCTGCGCCCACATGGGAGACCAGGGGGAAGCACCTGGCTCCTGGCTTCGGATCAGCACGGTGTGCTGGCCACAGCACGCCGGCCGCAGTGGCCATTGGAGGGTGAACCAATGGTAAAGGAAGACCTTTCTCTCTGTCTCTCTCTCTCTCACTGTCCACTCTGCCTGTCAAAAAAAAAAGATTTATTCATTTATTTGAGAAACAGAGTTACAGACTGGGAGAGGGAGAGACAGAGAGAAAGGTCTTCCATCCTCTGGTTCACTCCCCAGATGGCCGCAATGGCTGAAGCTGGGCTGATCCAAAGCCAGGAGCCAAGAGCTTCTTCTGGGACTGCCACCTGGGTGCAGGGGCCCAAGTTGGGTCATCTTTCACTGCTTTCCCAGGCCATAAGCAGAGAGCTAGATCAAAAGAGGAGTAGCTGGGATATGAACCAGTGCCCATATGGGATGCCGGTGCTACAGGCAGAGGCTTAACATACTACTGCACAGAACCAGCCCCTATATGTTTTGTTTTTGTGCTTTATAAACCTATTTTTTAAATTCAAAGGCTATTAGAATGCCCAAGATTTAAAAAAAAAAAAAACAGCAATTCTTATGAATGTGAGAAAAGGGCAAGGAACATGGTCTTTAGTTGAGCTTTTACTGTTTTAAAGCAAAATTTAGGGGGTCGGCGCTGTGGTGCAGTGGATTAATGTCCTGGCCTGAAGTGCCGGCATCCCATATAGGCGCTGGTTCGAGATCGGCTGCTGCACTTCCGACCCAGCTCTCTGCTATGGCCTGGGAAAGCAGCAGGAGATGGCCCAAGTCCTTGGATCCCTGCACCAACGTGGGAGACCTGAAAGAAGCTTGCGGCCATCTGGGGAGTGAACTAGCAGATGGAAGACTTCTCTCTCTCTCTCTCTCTCTCTCTCTGCTTCTCCTCTCTCTGTGTAACTCCGACTTTCAAACAAATAAATAAATCTTAAAAAAAAAATAAAGCAAACTTTAAAATTCTGAAGTTGATTGCAAGAGATGAAGGAGCCAAGATGCTTTGCTTGACTTTTTTCATTCAATGGCACTTCTGCCTTTTCTAGTAAGAAATCTGTAACAGGTAATTTTGTGTGTCAAGTTAACTGGGTTACGGATATCCAAACAGCTGGTAAAATATTATTCCTAGGTGTGCCTGTGTGGGTGTTTCTGGAAGATTAGCATTTGAATCAGAAGACTGAATGAAGATCCACCCTCACCGCTGTGAGTGGGCACCAGCCAATCTGCTGCGGGCCCAGATACAACAAACATGTAGAGGAAGGGCAAATGCGGTTTTCATGTGGAGCTGGAGCATCGTCTTCTGCCCTTGGAACTCAGAACTCGAGGTTTTCAGGTTTTGAACCCCAGGACTTAGGTTAGCAGCCTCCACCTGGTTCTCAGGTCTCGGTGCTTCAGCTGAATCACATTACAAGTTTCTCTGGTTCTTTAAGTGCAGATGGCACATTGTGGGACTTTTCAGTCTCCAAAGCTGCACCAGCCAGTTCCCATAATAAATCCTCTCTTATGTGTCTGTATCTGTTTACTACTGGCTTTTCTCCAGAGAATGCAATCTTTGGGAAGCAGCATTATTCCTGCCTTGTGCACTACTAGATTTGAAGCATTTAGCGTGGTATCTACCTACCAGCAGACTTTTAACAAATATTGATCATGGACAGATGGCTATTGTGTGTGTGTATTATATATATTTTTATATATATATGTGTGTATATATATATATATTTGCTTTCCTAAATAATATTATAAAGTGCATGCAGCACACATTCTGAAATTAAACTCCTTTATATGCCCAATTTAAAATATTTTCTCCAGTGATAGAATGATTGACAACTTACTCCACTTCTATGTTGAAAAAATATTGATGAAATCTGAGTAAATATTTCACAGCATGTTACAGGTTCTAAGCCAGATCACACTCATGTAGTAAAAAAATCAATCAAGGCAAGTGCGCATATCAAGGAGAAACCATTTATCTAAATATTGAAAATGCTGTTGTGTTTTATTTATTTATTTGAAGAGCAGAGGTACAGAGAGAGAGGGAGAGAGAGAGAGAGAGAAATCTTCTACCCACTGGTTCACTCCCCAAATGGCCGCAAAGGCCAGGGCTGGGCCTGACAGAAGCCAAGAGTCAGGAGTTCTTTGAGTCTCTTATGTGAGTGAAGGGGCCCAAACACTTGAGCCATTCAGGGAGCTGCATCAGAAGTGGAGCAGCCGGGACACTAACTGGTGCCCATAAGGGACGCGGGTGTTGCAGGCAGCAACTTTCTCCCCACTGCCCCAGCACCAACCCCTAGGAAAGCAGCTGAATTACAACAGTCCCATGAGAATATTTAAACCTTAAAAACAAAATGGGGCTGGCACCGTGGCATAGAACTTAAGTCTCCCCCTGCAGTGTCGGCATCCCACGCAGCACTGGTTCAAGTCCTGGTTGCTTCGCTTCCAATCCAGCTTCCTGCTAAGGTGGCTGGGAAAGCAGCGAAGATGGCCCAAGTGCTTGGCCCCTTCATCCTCATGGAGACCCAGAAGTTCCTGGCTTCTAGGCTCAGCCTGGTCCAGGCCCAAACATTGTGGCCATTTGGTGAGTATGGAAGCTCTCTCTGTCTCTCTCTCTTTGTGTGTGTGCATGTATGTGTGTCTGCCTTTCAAATAAATAAATAAATCTTATTAAAAAACACAGTTTTTTTTAATTAAAAAAAATGAGATGAGGAATTAGAACAGAACACAATCACCAGCCTATATCCACAGGAGATGCAGTCATCTGAGAAATTCTAAAGCCCTCGCATAATCAGAAGTAGGAAATGCATTTTAATGTGAAAAAGAGCTGATAAGCCCTGTCTTAGATTGCCTGATAGCTGTATATTTCTCTGGATATCTGAAAGAAGTGTAAAACCACAATACTTTTGATGTCTTGTATTTACACTCTCCCATAGGTTGTCAAAATCTCATTCATCATCAAACATGATCCTCACATAACCCTCTTCTTTTTTTTCCAAATTATCTTGTATAGGCGCTATTCGAGACACAGTCCAATTGCTATCACCTTCTTTACTTTGAATTCTGTACGTCAGTTTTGCTCTTTCCCATCTGGCCGTATTTTCCTATCCTTTTAATGGTCTGATTTCCTCTTTCCTCTACAAACAGCAGCGCTCATCTCTCATTTTCTCAAGTGTGAGCTCTCAGCAAGTCTCTTAACCTTTCCGAGTTTCAACTACAGCAACCTCCACAACCATATTTCTAGTACCCTGGTCATGTCCCCTTGCATTCCCTGAAGGGTTCGGCGCTGAGCTGGCTCAAACTAGGTCAGCATTAGGTGAGTCCAGATCCTGAGCGGTTTACCTGACCTTTGTATCACACATGCCCCATGACCTCCATTATCCCACCTCAGCCACCCACTTCCATGGTCATTTCTGGGAACTCAAAATGACGGAAAATAGTCCACCTTCAAAATGACTAATTGAAGCATTCCGTCCTGTGACCACAGCTTCCTCTTATCCTAGTTTCTTCTCTTTTTTTGTGTGAGAAAAAATTCTATTTATGAAATATTGAGAATACAAAGCTAAGAAACTCTACTTCGGTAGAACAAGGATATAGTATAAGCAATCTACTTTGGCTATAAAGCGAGGAAGATGTGAGGTTGACAGGGCACAATAAACCTTAGAGCGGTACTCCTCAGATCTTGATAGGATCCTGTAGCTTTTCTTTTTAAATAAGCAAGAATAAACTTTGGACAATAAACTGTAACAGATGGAACTATATGCGGTGATTTGAACAAAGATGCATATAAGCTTAAAACAAAATATTTTTTATGTAGATAAAATATTGATGCCATAACCAAACAAATTAGCCCAGTTGCATTAAGATTACTAGATTCTCGGCCAGCGCCACGGCTCACTAGGCTAATCCTCCGCCTTGCGGCGCTGGCACTCCGGGTTCTAGTCCCGGTCGGGGCGCTGGATTCTGTCCCGGTTGCCCTTCTTCCAGGCCAGCTCTCTGCTGTGGCCTGGGAGTGCAGTGGAGGATGGCCCAAGTGCTTGGGCCCTGCACCTCATGGGAGACCAGGAGGAAGCACCTGGCTCCTGGCTTTGGATGGGCGCAGTGCGCCGGCTGTAGCAGACATTTAGGGAGTGAAGGAAGACCTTTCTCTCTGTCTCTCTCTCTCACTAACTCTGCCTGTAAAAAAAAAAAAAAAAATTAAAAAAAATAATAAGATTACTAGATTCTCTAGACTATGGGATAAAGAGGTGGCCTC
The DNA here is from genome assembly GCF_964237555.1 of Oryctolagus cuniculus. Classification (NCBI taxonomy): domain Eukaryota; kingdom Metazoa; phylum Chordata; class Mammalia; order Lagomorpha; family Leporidae; genus Oryctolagus; species Oryctolagus cuniculus. The sequence continues at coordinate 13,114,486 of NC_091437.1, forward strand.
TCCATTCTCCTCCTGTATTCGCTGATTCTGCTGGAGCTGTGCCCTCAGGTGAATGCCCAGAGGACTGCAGTCGGGTTAATATGAGAACCGGCAGGGGGAACCTGACATTCAAAATCTGCTCCAAGAATCTCCAGGATGGGTCCTGTTGGGAAACTGAGTTCTACAGGAACTTGGGTACAAACCATTGCAAAGTCTCTGAGTTTTGTGACGGTGATGTCTTTTCAGAAGTACAGCACACAAAGAATTCCTGGTCCCTACGGAGGTTATGAATCAAGTACCAGTAAAAAAAAGATGTTTTGATTATTACTTGGAAGACTGTATAAAAATATTTACAGAAGGAAATAAATTCACAATAAAGGAATAATTCCAGGATGTCCAAAAATTATTCATCTTTAGCCATCCTGAGGCTCCTTCAAGCTCCCAAAGCTTTTGCTTTCTTTTTATTATTATTATTATTATTATTTTTGACAGGCAGAGTGGACAGTGAGAGAGAGAGAGAGACAGAGAGAAAGGTCTTCCTTTGCCGTTGGTTCACCCTCCAATGGCCGCTGCGGCCGGCGCCCCACGCTGATCCGAAGGCAGGAGCCAGGTGCTTCTCCTGGTCTCCCATGGGGTGCAGGACCCAAGCACTTGGGCAATCCTCCACTGCACTCCCTGGCCACAGCAGAGAGCTGGCCTGGAAGAGGGGCAACCAGGACAGAATCCAGCGCCCCGACCGGGACTAGAACCCGCTGTGCCAACGCCGCAAGGCGGAGGATTAGCCTAGTGAGCCGCGGCGCCGGCCTATTGCTTTCTTTCTTTTCACTCTTGCTCATCCTTCTGCCACTGCTCTTTCCTAGTCTGGGGGTGTGACTGTCTGTAAGTTTTCTCGTGGAAGCTAACTCTGCTTCCGTGTTCACTGGCAGAATTCTTTCTTTCGGAGGCCCCCATGGTTTCAGCTTTCCTTTGTGTGGCTCATAGTCGAGGGGCAAAGACAAACTTGCTTTGAGCTCCGGTACAGGTTTCTTACCGGAGACCGGAGTCTGCATTGCCACTGTCAACCAGAATGGCCTATTGACGGCAGAATTTCTCTTGGTGGTCTGTCATTTGGGTGTCCCGAGCACAGCCTGGCCCTTTGGGATAATCCCAACAGTGGTCACCTGGGGAGACTGTCTGCCAAGAGTCCTGGTCCGGGGTCGCTTACGCTCATTACCCCGCTAGGCAGCAGGTGCTCCGACCGCAGGGCCGGCCTTGTGAGCGCTGCTGGCGGGCGCGGTGGGGTGGCGTTCTGGCCCCCGGGGGTCTTACTCGGGCTGCTACTGCAGCTCACTACATGATTTGTGTTCTTTGAAACGTGCCCTTTTGCTCTCCGCGTGCTGATCAGTGGGCTCACGCAGCTTCTTCAAGTTCGGCTGTTCTGTGTTCCAGGTTTGGCAAAGCCAGCGGCGGAGGCAGGCTTCCTTCCGAAGCTTCCTTGGCACCATTCGCTGCGCCTCCTCCTGCAGGAACCGTGCTCATCCCCGGCGTTCGCAGGGCCCCGCAGTCTCGGCTTTGCTGCTTCCCTTGCTCCCAGACTCCGGGGACCACTTAGCTCATCTCTGACTGATGCTGTGGGGGAACAGCTTCTCCCGTTCTTTTCCTGCTGCCTGGCGAAGGGGGGGCTTTTAGGGCTCTGAACACCTCGTCTGCCTGCAGGGTAGCTCGGAGGCCGGACTCTGGGCTTTATAAAGCCTGCAGGTCACTGTACTTGGCGGAGCCCAGCTCCTCCGGGGAGGGGACACTCCTTGTGATACACACAGGGTCGGTCCGCCATCCTAATCCGCTCCGTTCAAAAACGGACCCTGTCACGTTCTTCTCGAACTGTACCCTCACCGCGATTTCTTAATGCCGCCTTGAATTTCCAGTCCGCTGAGCTGTTTTCTTTGTCCTGACAACCCCTTGAGGTCACTTCCTTTCTCACACAGTTTAGTTGCAGTCATGCAACACCTGCATATTCTCTCCCCCAAATCCTACAGTCCCTTCCCAATTCCTACAGTCCTGTCCCAGGTGTTCCTCTGTCCTCCCCTTGACAGAATGTTACTCCCCCTAAGGGAATCCATTCGTCTGCCTTTACCACGCCCAGCAGGCACCTGAGTTAATGTTGCTGTATTCTCGGACTGTCAACCTTGACCTTCACATGACCTGAAAAGCTATGTATGTTACTTATCTAAGGCTCCAATTCTTTGCCATGACTGTTACAAAATGTGTCCCATTATGCTGAAAATCTGATAACCCTCTTCCACCTCCAGATTTGCAGTCACTCTGAGGTGTCCTTATCTCATACTTTACTAAGAAGAAAGTGATTGCAAAGCAATTTTATCACCTGTCATCTTAAGGCCTGCAAACTGACATCTGCATTAACTCTTTCCTTCTTTCATCTCAGTACAGTCCATTAAATAAACATGTATTGAGGGCCTGTATTTGCCAGGCACTGGGTCAGGTGCTAGGAACTCAAAGAAGTATGGGACAGACAGTGTAAGTGGAGGCATTTAGCCCAGCACTTAAAATGTCCATATTCCACATGGGAGTACCTGGATTCAATTTCGACCTCTGGCTCCTGATGTCCTGCTAATGTAGACCTGGGAAACAGTGGTGACGGCTAAGTTCCTGAATTCCTGCAACATTTGTGAAAGACTAGGATTGCATTCCCAGGTCCCAGCTCTGGCCCCAGCCCAGCCCCAGCTGTTGTAAGCATCTGGGGAGTGAAGCAGTGCATGGGAGCTCGCTTTCTCTCTATCTGTATGAATAAATAAATACATTTTAAAATAGACAGTCTTCTATCTCATGAAGCATATAGTGTGGTGGAGAAGAGGTCCCTTAAGCAACTACGCTAATAATTAATTACTTTTGTAATATGTGCCATGCCTAAGCAGGGTGCTGTGAGATCATACAACGGGGGGGACCCAATCTAGAGGCTTTAGGTAGGGAAGATGAGTGGGAGGGTCCAGGGAAAGACGGATCTACATAGAAGGAATTTTAGCCAAGAGTATGGATAAGAGCACACCACGCCTATGCAAGTGAGAAATGGTTGGTGTGTCAGGAGCAAAGAAAAGCAAGTGCGAGATGAGGCTGAGGGCAGAGTGATCCTTCTTAATCACGCGAAGAGTTTTGGCCATTTCTTTTTTTTTTTTTTTTTTTTTTTTTTTTGACAGGCAGAGTGGACAGTGAGAGAGAGAGAAACAGAGAGAAAGGTCTTCCTTTGCCGTTGGTTCACCCTCCAGTGGCCGCTGCGGCTGGCGCACCGTGCTGATCCGAAGGCAGGAGCCAGGTGCTTCTCCTGGTCTCCCATGGGGTGCAGGGCCCAAGCACTTGGGCCATCCTCCACTGCACTCCCTGGCCACAGCAGAGAGCTGGCCTGGAAGAGGGGCAATCGGGGCAGAATCCGGCGCCCCGACCGGGACTAGAACCCGGTGTGCCGGTGCCGCATGGCGGAGGATTAGCCTAGTGAGCCACGGCGCTGGTGCCATTTCTTTTTAATAACAGAGATATTTTAAGCAAGGACGTATATTATTAGATTTGATATTTGTCAGTATATGTGTTGCCAAAGCAAGCATTGAATTTTTTTAAGCGGTAGAGAAAGGGGGAGAGAGAGAGAGAGGGAGAGGGAGAGAGGGAGAGAGGGAGAGAGGGAGAGAGGGAGAGAGGGAGAGAGGGAGAGAGGGAGAGAGGGAGAGGAGAGCTCCATCTACTAGATTTCACTCCTACAAATGCTAGGAATCAGAAACTCCGTTCAGGTCTCCCATGTGAGTGGCAGGAACCAACCTCTGAGTCATCGCTACTGCCTTCCAGGGTCTGCACAGTAAGCTGGAGCCAGGAGCCAGAGTAAGGAACAGAAGTAAGGGGCTCCGATGTGGGATGCAGGTATGTGTTACCTACTAGGCCAGTGCCTTCCCTTGGATTTGCTTTTCAAAAGAAGCAAAACTCCACAAAGCCTGCACTTCGGGCATTTTAAGAAGATTGTTCAAAATTGGGAGGGGTACAGCTGAAGCAGGTGGAGCAGACCTTGTTTGATAGTACTGAGGAGCGGATGGCTTAGCAAGAGATTATTAGTCTTCCTAATGTGGAAGAAAGGTTACTAAGGAGGGACTGGGGTCACTGGAGGTGTGCTTTCATCCGGGACACCCGTGAATAGGCATGGTATAGAGGGGCCAAGGGTGAAGGAAAGAAAGATGCTGTATTTGCAAAGACATAAAGAGACCTAAGAATTACGTCAGGGAACGTACACTGCAGTTAGGTATCCATGCACTTAAGAACTATGTCAGGGAACGTACGCAGTAGTTAGGTATCTGTGCACTTAAAAAAGAGTGCTTCCTGGGGTGGGCATTTGGCCTAGCGGTTAAGATGCAGGTTAGGAAGTCCGTGCCCCACACTGGAGCGCCTGGGTTCAGCTTCTGGCTCCTGATTGCAGCTTTCTGCTAACGTGGATCCTAGGAGGCAGCAGCAATGACTCAGATAATTGAGTCCTTGCAACTCACACAGCAGACCTGAATAGAGTTCCCAGCCCCTGGCTTCGACCTGCCCTAGCTGTGGCTGCTGCAGGCATATAAGGGGTGAACCAGCAGGTGGGGGCTCCTCGCCACTTACTCTCTGCCTTACTTTCAAAAAATAAGTAAGAAAAAACATAAGGGAAAAAAGATAATATTACATACTTGAGTTTGAGGCAAAGTTTCAGTGATGTGATCAGGAAAGATGTAGTATTTAAACTGAGCCTTGTAGAATGGGTAGAATAAAGATATCCTAAACTACGGTTGTGGAAGTCTAGGTGCGAGAGATATTTAAAGGGAAGAGCCTATTTTACTTTGTGCTTGGGTCAATAATAGATGATTAGAACTCAGGAAAATTCCAAGGGTTCCAACCAAGTTTGTAAGTCATATGATATTCGCAAATAGAAGGGCTGGTGCTCTGGTTCCCTTCCAGTAATGCTCTTTCCTCTCTCAGTGACGAGCAAAAACAGGGAGATGTAAGGCAAGGTGTGAGGTGTGGGGATTGCCCAATACCCAATGCTACCAAGCTGTCACAGCTGGCGAGAAGAAATGAGAGTAAAAATCCCTAGTATTCATGAAGGTATGGGAAAATCAGTGCCTGTACTCAGCAAGTAAATCAGAACTTTTCTACAGCCTACAAATAAGAATTAGAATTACTGGAATAAGTTACATTGTTAGAAATTTATCCTAAGGAGTGAATTACAGAAAGTGTAGGTATGAAGATATTCATGGCAGAGTTATTTATAAGAGTAAAAAAATCTGGAAACAATCTATATGTCTATTCTCTGAGATATATATATATAGATAGATAGATAAAATGTGGCCCATGCACAAGAAAATATCATGGAAATTTTTTTTGTTAAAAAATAGAGATGTCAGTCTGTTATGCACCAACATAGAAATAGGTTCACCATATATGTAAAAATAACAAGCTACTGACAGATATGTATTGTATGTATGACTGAATATATGAAAAAAGTATTTACTATATATAACAAAGTTTGAAAAGGGATACAACCAGAAACAAAACATTTTTAAAGGCTATTTAATCAAGTGCTAAATGTGATTGAGAATAGGATTATGTCTTCTGCCTAGTATATTTCTGTTTGTGTATATTTTCTTTATTTTCTATTTTTGGGGAAATTGATAAATATTGGTTTTATATGGAAAAGTTGTTTTTATGGTTCAAAACCCAAAGTTAATTAATTCTGCACACCACATACCAATATTCCTTCCTATCTGCATGCATAATGGACTATCCATAATAAAAGGGGGAGGTAAATTGAAATTTGGGAGCTAAAAGTAATAAATGAAATGCCATTTCACACTAAAGACACCACTGGCTTCTTTCTCCTTGATGGGATACTATGCCTAAATGTTCTCTAGAGATTTGAAAGTGTTAATGCACTTCTCTAAGTACCCAGCGAAAAGTAAGACGCAGCAAGTTAAAATGGCTTTTCAAGCCGGAATAGAGGCCTGAGTAAAACCCAATTTGTGGCAGCCTCCTCCAGAGTTGAGACAAAGAATCCATTTCTTGGTCCTTCGTCCAAGTCAGATCTCTCTTTCAGGAATTTAGGTCTCTCCATGATAGAACCAGTTTATAAATATATATATATATATATATATATATATATATATATATATATATCTCCACCCGCTGGTTCACTCCTCAAATGATGGCAACAGCCAGAGCTGAGTTGATCTGAAGCCAGGAGCCAGGAGCTTCTTCTTGGTCTCCCACATGGGTGCAGGGGCCCAAGGACTTGGGCCATCTTCCACTGCTTTCCCAGGCCATAGCAGAGCACTGGATCAGAAGAAGAGCAGCCAGGACTTGAATCGGTGCCCATATGGGATGCCGGCACTGCAGGCTGTGTCTTTAACCCACTGTGCCACAGTGCCGGCCCCCAGGCCCAGGTTAGTTTAAGACTCTCGGGACCTCAGTGCACAATACACTAAAGGATGTACCAAAATGAACGAACTAATGAAAAAACCTATTAAATAATAAAAATATGTCAAGAGAGCCAGGTGAACATAGGAAAGGTTGAGAAGTTAAATATGACAAACTAATACTAATAAAAGTAAAATAATTGTTGCTATAAATTAAGCCAAACATACAATCCTATACAACAGAGGCAGCAGGGATTGGACTTTTAGCCTAGAGATTAAGGCACTCACCTATGGCCCTACCACCCTGATTCATCTGATCTCAGAAGCTAAGCAGGGTCGGGCCTGGGTAGTACTTGGATGGGAGGTTAAGGTATTCACATCCTACATGGGAACTCCTGGGTTTGATTTCCAGCTTTGGCCCCCGATTTTATCTTCCAGACCCTGGGAAGAAATGGTGACAGCTCAAGTTCCTGCCACCCATTTGGGAGACCTGGACTGTGTTCTGCACCTCCTGACTTTGGGCCTGGCCCAGCCTCAGCTTGGCAAGCATTTGGTAAGTGAACCACTGGATGGGAGTGCGCTCTCTCTCTCTCTCTCTGTCTACATGTGTAAGTATGTCTATGTCTCTCTCACCTCTCAAAGAATTAAATAAAAGCTTTCAAAGAAGTGTATTTTTAAAATGCTGTTTTTCTTTGGATTGCTGTAACAAGCACCACAGACTGGGTAGGTTAAACACTTCTTTCTCATGGCTCTGAGGCTGGCAGCGTGAGATCAGAGTGCCAGCATGGTTGACTCCTTGGTGAAGGGTCGCTTCCTGGTTCTGCCCTTCAATGGCCTTCTTGGGTGGGTGTAAGCAGAGGGCAGCCATGTTTCTTCCACTTTTTATAAGGGCATGAATTCTAACATGAGGGCTCCACCCTTGTGACCTCATCGAAATCTAATTACCTCCCAAAGGTCCCACTTCCAAAAGCTATCACACTTCAAAACAGGCATCGGGGATGGACACAAACATGCAGTCCCTAGAAATGCCAACTTAACGGATAGAAGCAAAATGTTTCCTTAATCCCAATACAGCTGGTGACAACATTAAATGATTCCATTATTGTTATAAAGAGAAAATGGGTCAATAAAAGTTGGTTAGTCAGCCTGAATGCCTAGAAAAAGAGGTCAAACAGAGAACCTGGTCATCCCCATGCCTCTCCAGTGTAGGGTAGATGCTTGCACCCTGAGACTGTTTTATGTGGGCCCTGTGGCAGGGGACCCCACTGTGGAGGCTGATAAATCACATTACTATAGGATGATGTCACCAGGCATTTAAACTTTACAATTCTTCCTCTTCTCTTTACCATCGCCACCCTTTCTCTCATTCCGTGTTTGCTAAATAGCTTCTGATTGTAATGTGCTTTCCCACGCAGATTTCCTACGGGGAAGGAATGTGCTGCTCTTGCAAACTTCAACGGTTGAACAGCCCATGGGATAGCTGCATTCCTCTTCTTAGCTAACTGTCATTCTCATTTCTGTAAGCCATCTGCTGCGAGCTGGGCTTGTGCATGCTGGATACCTAGACGCTAAATATAGGCTAGGAGTGCTAACTCAAAGAGGGGGAAATTTCCCATTTGACTCATTTATAGAATTTGGTTCCTTGTTCAGTTTTCCACTTCCTCCCAAACTACTCTGCATCCTCATGGGAGATTTGAACATTTATAGAGCTGTGCGGCCCCCCCATTCTGGCCTCTTGGTTCATTAGTGTCAAGTCAGTTGCCACAAAGTTCTTTAATGAATCAGAGTTATGCAAAGTATTCTCAGAGATTTTTGTTATCATTTTGTAAAGAGTTTTACTCACTAACCTTTCTTTTTTTTATTGTGGTAAAACTTACCTCAGATAAAATTTATCATTATAGCCATTTTTTAAGTATTTCATTCATTCAGTGGTATTAGGTACATTCACACTGTTGTGCAATCATCCGTTTCTAGAACTCTTCATCTTCTTCATCTTGCAAAACTGAAACTCCACACCCGTTATACACTGTTCTGCTTTCTGTCTCTGTGGATGTAACCATTCTAGGTTCCCTACAGAAGTGGATTCATGCAATATTCGTCCATTTGGGGACAGGTTTACTCCACTTTGCAGAATGTCCTCAAGGTTTATCCATGATGTAGCATGGGTCAGACTTCCCTCCATTTAAACAAATATTTATTTATTTGAAAGTCAGAACAACAGAAACAGAGAGAGATGTTGCATCTGGTGATTCACTCCTCAAATGGCCTCAACAGCTGGGACGGGGTGGGGCCAAAGCCAGGAGTCAGGAAGGCCATCCTGGTATCCCACATGGCAGACAGGGACTCCAACTACTTGGGCCGTCTTCCACTCCCTTCCCAGATGCATTAGCAGTGAGGTGAATCAGCAGTGGAGCAGAAGGGACTTGAACTGGCACTCCCATATGGGATGCCAGTGTCACAAACAGTGGCTTAACCTGCTGTGCCACAACGGGAGCCCCTCCCTCCATTTTAAGAATGAACAATATTCCATTGTGTGTGTGTGTGTGTGTGTATACATATGATGTATTTCGTGTATCATCTCTTGATGGCCACTTAGGTTCTTCCACCTTTTGGCTGCTGTGAACTACACTGCTACTATTCTTCTTTCTTGTTGGCAATCTGACAGTCTCTCTAACTTACTTGATGATGAACCAAAACAGTATGAAAAGGATTCCTCAGATATTTGCCATTCATTCTTCCATATTTGCTTTACCAGAAAATAGTGTGATGATTCAGACCTGACTTGGGGCGGTGCCTTTTGAGTGAGCTATTCTGCACTTGCAAAAAGCTGTTCACCAGTGGAGTGTGTTATCAATGCTGTGATTCTGTTAATGTAAGTGCTAGCTACATGTGCTTATTGAATACCCGAAGTGTATGTGAGGTGCTGCCTCAAAGAGCTTCAGACTAACACGGCTTTCGGGTGTAGTCTTTGACAAAGATGCTAAGAACATGCCTTAGGAAAAGGATAGTATTTTTAATAAATGGTGCTGGGAAAGAATGTTCACACACAGAAGATTGAATCTAGGCCCTGATCATTCACCCTTTAGAAAAGTCAGATCAAAGTGGATTAAAAAGCTAAATGTGACACCTGCAACTCTGAGACCACTAGAAGAAAACAGGGGGAAAATAGTTCAGCATATTGGAATGGACAAGAATTTTGTGGATCAGGCCCCAAAGGAGCAGGAAGAAAAAGCACAAACAGACATATTTCATCAAACTAAAGAGATTCTGCACAGAAAAGGAAACAATCAATGGAATAAAGAGAACACCTACATAATGGGAGAAAATACTTGTAAGTCATGTATCTGACAGGGGTTAATATCAATAATAATATATAAAGATGTCAAGCCACTCAACAGCAAAGAAAAAAAAATCACTACAATAAAAAAAAAACAGATAATCCAAGTAAAAAATGGGCAACTCTTAACAGAAATTTCTTAAAGGAAGATTTACAAGTGGCCAACATGTGCATTAAAAATGCTCAATACCAATCATCTGGAAAATGCAAATCAAGACCACAGTGAGATCACTTGACTCCACTAAGACTGGCTCTTTTCATAAAGGCAAAAGATAGCAAGTGCTGGTGAGGCTGTGTTGAAAAGGGAACCCTTGCACACTGTTGGTGGGAAGGTGGAAAACAGAAAGGAGGCCTCTCAGAAAATGAACAAAGCACTAACGTACGATCCAGCAATCCTACTGCTGGCTATATGTGCAAGGGAAATGCAATTCATGTGTCCAAGAGACATCTGCACTCCCATGTTTATTAAAGCGCACGTCACAGTAGCCAAAAAATGGAAACACCCTAAGGGCACATCCACTGATGAATGGATAAAGCAACTGTGGTATGTACCGGAGTACTGCTCAGCCATACAAAAGGGTGAAATCTTCATTTGCAACAACAGAACGAGTTAGAAGTCATTACATAAAGTGAAATGGGCCCAAGCACAGACAGACAGATATTCATACATCTCATTCACAAATGGTGGTGTCATGGACATTAAAAACATGATGGTGGTTAGCAGAGGCTGGAGAGGTCAAGCAGAGAGATGAGGGACGGGAAAGCTTGGTTGATGGGTGCTAGGTCAGAGCTGGACAGGAGTATGAATCCTGGGGCTGCGCTGCGCGGAAGGGTCACCAGAGGCACTGTGCACTCCACTGCACTGTGGATTGCTCTGCTTTCACAAAACTGTAAGACGGAACCGTGGATGCTGCTGCTATGAAGCAACGTAAAATGCCTGAAAGGAAATGGAGTCCCCTGGCTGACAGTCACATACTACACAAGTGTGGTGAGACATCCACAGTGCCCCGCAAAAACGCACCATCTTAGGTCTGTTAAACCCGGCGAGGCAAAATCTCCTTTCCTTCAGGACGCAGGAGCTTTTCACTGTCCTACTTTCCTCGCTGTTAGGAGAAGCCACAGAGCCATTCTGGTGAGTGCATTGGAAGAAGTGTGTGTGTGTGTGTGTGTGTGTATTGAGTGCATGTAAGTGTGTGTGTGTGTATGTGTGTGTATTGAGTGCATGTAAGTGTGTGTGTGTATGTGTGTGTGAGTGTGCATGTGTGTATGTGAGTGTGTGTGTGTGTGCATGTGTGAGTGTGTGTATGTGTGTGAGTGTGCATGTGTGTGTGAGTGTATGTGTGTGAGTGTGCATGTGTGTGTATGTGAGTATGTGTATGTGTGTGAGTGTGTGTGTGTGTGTGTGTTGAGCTAAAGCACTGTAGGTCTACTTCTATGCCACAGCTCATTCTCCCTCTGCCGCTGTCACTCAGGAGGCCACTTGTTCCAGATGGTACAGCCATGGGATGACAGAACCACTAACACATGACCACTGAGTAGCCACAGGGAAGGCAGTTGCCCTGGACAGTTGCCCAGAACCTCAACAGACATTCTGTAAGCAAGAAACAAACCGCTGAGATGTATGGGTTATTTGCTTCTCCAAGGTAACCTAAGCTAACCTGCTGAACACAGTAGTGGACTCTTAGTAAACTGTAAACTGCTATCTATTCATTAGCCATGCGTCTATTGAAATAGATGAGGCTGATACAGAAAACTCTCAAATACATTAATTTGAAAGATACAGAATAGAAAGCATAGGGTGTCACTCTGTGTAAAATACAAATGGACACTTGTGTTTGCATTGGATGGCCATCAAGATGCACAGCAGCTTGGTGAGAGTGGTTCTCTCTGGGAAGAGGAGGAGGACAAATAGGTGTGGTTGTGAGGCATCTTTCACCACTGATTGCTTTTAACTGCATGCGTGAGTTAGCTGGAAATACATATTAAAAGCAATAGTGAACATCTAAGCTAATCCAGTGGTCAGAGGATCAGAAAGAAAAGAACAAATTAGGGAAATCATACAATTGGAAGACACTAGACTGACAAGATTGGGGAGCTCATAACTATTAGGAACATGGGAAGAAGTAGCTGTAGTTGACCATAATGTGAGTTACATGAAGGCAAGAATGTTGGTCTCTTTTGTCCAGTGACATTAGATATCAACTGATTAAAATACTAATTTTTGTTATGTTGAAAATAATTTGTGTCTTTTGCAATCTGGCATATGTTTATAAGTAGGTAATACTTTTTTGCATGTAATGACATTTTAATAAAATTATCCCTTAATCAGATTTAATAAACATGGGTATTGTGGTGCAATGCTTAAGCCGCCAGTTGGAATATGTGCATCCTGTATCAGAATGCAGGTTTGAGTCTTGGCTTCTCTGTTTCCAGTCCAGCTTCCTGTTAATGCACCTGGGAGGCAGCTGATGATGGCTCAAGTTCCCGAGTTCCTGTCACCCAAGTAGGAGAATCAGAAGGTGTTCCTGGCTCCTGGCTTTGGCCTGGACCAGCCCCAGCTGTTGTGGCCTTCAGGGATTTAATCAGTGGATGGAAGATCTCTGTCTCTCTTTCTGATTCTCCCTCTCTCTCTGTCACTCTGCCTTTCAAATAAGTAAATAAATCTTCCAAAAAATATTCCTTTATTTTTTGTTTTACTATACATGCTACCTTCAGCTACACGTAACTACTTAATGAGGATGTGTTTTTAAAAAGATAAAATCAGAGCACATAAATAGGGAATCAAACCTAACAATGTAGAGTTAACCAAGGATTAAATGATTAGAATTTAAAAGGTCTTTGAAAACTGACAGCTTCCTAGAAAGATGGGAACTCTTTTGGAATTCAGAAATCACTTTATAGGAAAGAAGTTTGGCTTTAAGGTTTGAGAGCACTTATACAAAACTGTTCCTGAATTTTGTTTAGAGCGTTTAGTTTAGAAGCATACAGATAACACACTCAGTTGATTCAAGTTACCACACAGTTTCTCTAACAGGTCTAAGGATTGGTTCCTTGCTCTTCCCTTGGAATTTGTTAGAATTTTGCATTGCCCACAAAAACTACTGTCCTTATTTTTCTTGAGGATTTTGAAGAGAAAGTTTTCAACCATACGAACCGATGATAGTTCTGTCCTGTGTCAGAGAACAATTTCCTATTTCTTGCACATATAAAGGGAAATGAGTTGGTTGGTGTTTACATGTAAGCAGCCCAGTTCTGTGTCCAAACCAAAGAGGAAGAGGTGCTGAGAGCCCTCGTGTAATCGGACGAAGCAGAGGGGATCACCTTTCTTCTTCACAGACAACAGTAGACCCGAGACCCAGCAAAGATGGGAGACATCACTCAGCAGCAAAGCTTTGCCTCCCAGCACGGATGCCACAGGCACAGATGCGGGCGACTGCCCTCCTGCTTCCAGGAATGCCCTGGTCCTCAGCACCTGCCGCCTGGGCTGACATCCAGATGCTTCACCACTCCGAGCTGTCATTGGGACCTTAGCCTCCCACCTTGGGCTCAGGACATTTCTAACAGCACCTGCTCCGGCGTGACTCTTCACAGCTTCTGGACTGTTCTGTAGCATGCGGCTGGTACTCTGACACCCTCTGTGGGCTTGGTGCTGAGAGCTTTCCCCCTGACCTCTCCACACTGCGATTTACCCTTGCTCTCCCATCCCCGACCTCATCAACAGCTTTTCCCGTGTTTGGCATCCCTTTCCCATCCCCATTTCTTCTCAGCTCTTTGTGCTGCTTCTGACTGCTTAGGGAAAACACTTCACCTTGCCCTGCTCAGCCCCGGCCTTCTTCCAGGCTTCTGCAGGCAACCTGTGCCGCATACCCTGATCCCTCGAACAGAGTCTAGACAAGAGAATAGCTCATGAGAATGAATGCAGGAAATCATCTGAGTCATTTTCAGTGTCCTGAGGAAATACCACAATCAACCTTCACTGCGCTTGCCAGTATGACATGCTCTTCTGCCCAGAAAAGCTGACTCTCATTTCAGTGAGTCCTGAGAGGTTGTCAGAGTTATTTTGCAACACTGAAATTGTGTGTACTGAAACAAGGCTGCTTTCGTCAAATAATGCATTTTAAAAGGCGATTTCCTTTGATTTTCCTTGTAGATTGACTTAATAATTTCTATAAAGATGCCACATATTCATTATAGTGATGTTAGGTAGTTGATTATTTGATTGCCTTTTTCTTTAGGTGGGGTGAGGGCTTCTAGCATCTTGGGCAGAGAACTGGGCAAAATCTCTCACTGTGTAATCCTTTGTTCCATAAGCCAAATATCCCATCTTCACGCTCCTGGAAATATACTTGCAGACAATATGACCATGACCCTGTCCCTCACTGAGTTTTCTTGAGAAATACGAGGTGACATGGGATGATCATTCATGGTGACAATTCCTCAGTCCCCATCCTCCTCTAAGCACATTTCTCCAGATGAGAAAGGAGAGTCAGGCCCAGAATGCTTTCGTCGGAGTCCTAAGGTTGTACACAGAAAGAAGAACCCAACCAGGTACAAGGTTTGTGCGCATGAGTACCTGGTGCCCCAGATTGCTCTGCCGTGTATGTGTGTGCAGCCTCACGCCGGCTGTGGCAGCAAAGTCACATTCAACCCCCAGCAGAAGCTGGGTAACTGGGATTCCAGGGGTCTACATGCTGCTTTTATGTAAATTAGCAAGAGATGTCCCTTCTTTTAAGAAACTTTACTGGTATCTGTTAAAAATTGTTATATACTGATTGTTACTATATATTGATTGGATTTCTTACAAGATACCTTATGGCCTTACACTAAAAACATCGTTACAATCACGGGAGCAAGCATTCAGTGCAGTGGCTATGATGCTGCTTGGGCACCTGCATCCCATTTTCAAATGCCCGAGTTTGACTCCCAGTTCCTTTTCCCATTCCAGCTTCCTGCTGAAAGAAACTCTGGGAGGCAGCAGGCAACAACACAAAGACTTGGGTCCTTGCCACCCACGTGGGAAACCCAGAACAATCCTGGGCTCCTGGTTTCAGTCTAGCCCAGCCCTGGCAATTGTGAACAACTGGGGAGTAAATCAATGGATAGAAGATCTCTCTACCTCTCATTCTGACTCTCTGTCACTCTGCCTTTCTTTTTTTTTCTTTTCTTTTTTTTTTTTTTTTTTTTTTTTTTTTTTTTGACAGGCAGAGTTAGACAGTGAGAGAGAGAGACAGAGAGAAAGGTCTTCCTTCCGTTGGTTCACCCCCCAAATGGCCACTATGGCCGGCGCCGCACCAATCTGAAGCCAGGAGCCAGGTGCTTCTCCTGGTCTCCCATGCGGGTGCAGGGCCCAAGCCCTTGGGCCATCCTCCACTGCCTTCCCAGGCCACAGCAGAGAGCTGGACTGGAAGAGGAGCAACCGGAACAGAATCTGGTGCCCCAACCGGGACTAGAACCTGGAGTGCCGGCGCTGCAGGCAGATGATTAGCCTAGTGAGCCGTGGCGCTGGCCTACTCTGCCTTTCAAATAAAATGAAAATAAGTTTTTAACATTTCCGATATTGTGCATATGTGAATATATGATTCCATAATGTAGATAACACACTTTATATGTCACAGACATGATTATAATCCCCTTCTTAACCTTTTTCCCAATAGTGTGAAGAATCAAATTGCTGGTTAGAGGCTGTTGCTTGCTTCTACTTCAGTGGAGCTGTAATTTATTATGTGGTAGAAATTTTTGAATGTGAGAATTCCAGATCAACAGGACCTAAAGAAGTTCCACCCATTTCTTCTCGGCTCATAAAAGATTGCACAGTCTCAATGTTGTGTCTCTCCAATATTCACATGCTGGAATATAACCCTCAAGGGGATGATAATGAGATGAGACCTTTGGGAGGTGATTTGACCACGAAGGCAGAACCCCTCTGTGTGGGACTGGATTAGTGCCCTCACAAAAGAGTTTGAAGGGAGCTGCCTTGCCCCGTTCCCGCCCCCTGGGGGATGTAGCAAGAAGGCAGCATCTGTGAAGCAATGAAAGCCCTGGCCAGAAACTGAGCCTGCCAGCACCTTGATCTTGGCCTTCACAGCTTCCACAACTTGAGAAATAAATTTCTGTTTCTTAGAAAATTACCTAATTGAAGCATTCTGTTATATCAGCCCAAACTGACTAAGACATTGTAGGATCAGCAGACCCAGATATTTGTTAAGTTCATAGCACATGCTGTACCTCCAGGGTAGCACCCCAGATTGGCAGGATAGTATCTTCTAATAAACCTACTTGAGTATTTAGTGGGCCCCTGCCTTTCTATGCAGGCAAACCGCTTTCAAGTAATGGGACATAGGACATCTGTGATTCTATTGGCATCGAGGTATATGAACAGTCTATAACTGACAACGTTTTGGGCAATGACAGCTAATACATGCAGGGGTTATCTCATAAGAGTTTACTTTATACTGATGTCACAACATCTTATTTTGTGTAGGCACATGTTAGCAGAATGATGAAATCACCTAAAGACAAAATTCTTGGAGAGTATCCCTATTTTTAAGCAGTCCTTGGCTACACTGTCGTATTTCACTGCAAAGTAAAATCAGGGACCGCCATTGTGGTGCAGCAGGTTAAGCCACTACATGTGTTGCTAAATGCTGCTTCGATGCCCGGCTGCTCCATTTCTGACCCAGCATTCCTGCTAGTGTGCCTGGGAAAACAGTGGATGATGGCCCAAGCGCTTGGCGCCCTGCCACTCAAGTGGGAGACCCAGATGGAGTTCCAGTCCCTTTGGCCTGGCTCAGCCCCAGCCATCGTGGCATTGAGGAGTACACTAGCAGATGGAATATCTGCCTTCCAAATAAACAAATAAACCTTTTTTTTTTTAAAGTAAACTGATCAAAAGTAGTATTTTGCAAGAGAATTTACTACTTAAGAAATGGTGCCTTTGAATATAAGGCAGTCAGGAGAAGGAATCCAAAAGCACTGTTACAGTGATGGCAAACCTTGCCCTTCCAGCAAGAAATGCAGTCAGCCTGATCAGCCTGTAATCCGCCTTTCATAGCTCCTGTAGTTGGATTCACATCGGAAACGCATGTCTGCTTACTGTAGGTGTGAAACTGGACTTTCAGCAGTGTCACTAGGCTGCCCAGCTTTGGTAAGGAGAAACCCATACCCCTGAGCCCGAGAAGAGGTTTTATTTGTTGGTGAGCACTGTTTCATAAGCTTATCAAAAAGCACAAGATTGTCTCCAAATTATTGCAAATCTCTCTCATTCCTTCTCTACCAGGACCCAATAACAAGCAAAAGTGGTTTCTCAAAAGAGGAATTATTACTTGGCAAAATAGATGTGCTTCTGCTCAAATGCCCTGGGGCCTCTGCTGTGATTCCTTTGTTGGAATTTCCACAGGGCTTAGAAGGCATTCCAATGAGCTACAGGAACTTTGAATTCTGTTGGATTCATTAAAGTCAAGTAACAGAGCTGTTTGGATCTACCCTGCCTTTTCTAGTTCCAGGACTCAAAACTTACAGTCTTTTGGATAACTCTGTAAATGAATCAAAGAAGCACACACATAGTATACAATGTTTCTAAAAACCAGTGAGTCCTATCCAGTGTTACACCTCTTTCCTTAATGCTATGTAACAAGCTGCACTAATTTGTTCTTTGCATTGGAAAGAACATCTCAGACAGGTGAGAGGCCCACCTGAACTCACTGCTATTTTCTATTCTAGATATTGTCATCATGATACAATAATGTAGTTGGCCAGCACGATGCCTGACGAAATGGTGAAACAACCAAGTACCCTATGGAACAAACTGCAGCACAGAACTCAAGAGTTGTTAGAATCCTGAGGCAAGACGAGCACACTGCTGTTCATGCTGGGTTGTAATAAACGTCTCTTAATAACCTCTTTTTATTTTTTTGAATAGCACTTGTCAGATCAACAGATTCAAACCAACCATGGTTTTTATTGGCTGCAGTAAAGAAAATCTACTGAACTTTCCACTCTAATTTGAAAAATAGAGTAAGATTATAATAATCAACTGGACAAGGGTATTTATGCAACATTTTGATTGAGTGGATTCTGCATAGGAAAAATAAGGCACCTGTGTATCTTTTATGTCTGCTGAAGTGACATTAACGTTGTATGTCATCCCTGCTTCTTCCAACCTTCTCTCTCTGATATGGTTTGGCTTTTGACAGGGAGGATAAGTTCTGGAATTTTCCTTCGTCCATTCTACCTTAGTATCTAGGGTGGTCGTGTAATTATCATCAAAAGCATAGTATTTTTGATAGTAAATAATTAAGCTGGGAAAGCAGACGCAAACTGGTACTACAGGGGTTAGGAACTCATTGTGGGGCTCTGGTCCTCTGAGGTTTCCTATACCAACACTACATTTGGGAATCAGGAAAATAACAATGAGTTGAGTCAGGAATCCAGCCCTCTGTGGGTCACAACTCTATCCACTGATTGATCTCTTTGAATCTTTGTTCTAACTGGTGGTTCACATTAACAATCTACCCCATCCCCTAGAATTAGGGGTAGCTCAGAGCCAGCGTCCAATCATCCCTGAAAAGTCTGGGTATTTCCCCTTCCCAGTGTATGGTTTCTCTGGTAAACAGCTGTAGCTCCCTTCGTGGGAGTTTAGAAAGAAGCTTCAGTCCATGCTTGTTACCACATGGTTGCTGCAAGGTGCTTCCTCAGGTGTATCCAGCCTTGGCTCAGTAGACGTCTACAAACGGACGGAGGTCTGAGAATGAGCAGAAGAGCCAGGAATCTGTTAGGGTGGCACTGTTGCTGCTGCAGTGAATGAGCAGGGCTTCCATGGGCTGTACTCCAGGGACTCTAACTATAGGCCTGTAGACAATCAGCACTGGTAGGATCGGGCCATGGGCTCAGATCCCCCTTCTTTGATAGCTTCCTCAGGTAAAAGCATTACAAGGTCTTCAAGGAAGGAACAGCCTTATATAAAAAGGGTGGTTGTGGGGAGGGAGGAGCTACGCTTTGATTCCTTCCACTCCTTCAAATACCCCTACTCCAATTCTTGTAGATCCAATCTTTAAAAAAAGAAAAAAAGATTTATTTCTTTATTTGAAAGGCAGCATGTGAGAGAGAGAGAGAGAGGTCTTCCATCTGGTGGTTCCCCAAATGGCTACAGTGCTCCCCAAATAGCTACAGCTGGGGCTGGGTCAGGCCAAAGCCCGAATTCTAGAACTCCATCTGGGTCTTCCACATGGGTGAGAGGGAACTTGAACCAGCACTCACACGGGAAGTAGTGTCACAGACACCCACTTAATCCCCTGCACCACAAGCCCGCCCCAGCTCCACTCTTTTTCAATAACTGCTCTAATTTTCACACAAGAGACCTGGAGAAGCATGGGATCCAGTTGACTTACTCATCAGCCTACTGTATCCAATTTTTTTTTTTTTTGACAGGCAGAGTTAGACAGTGAGAGAGAGACAGAGACAGAGAGAAAGGTCTTCCTTCCGTTGGTTCACCCCCCAAATGGCAGCCACGGCCAGCGCGCTGCGCCAATCTGAAGCCAGGAGCCAGGTGCTTCCTCCTGGTCTCCCATGCAGGTGTAGGGCCCAAGCACTTGGGCCATCCTCCACTGCCTTCCCGGGCCACAGCAGAGAGCTGGCCTGGAAGAGGGCAACCGGGACAGAATCCGGCGCCCCGACCAGGACTAGAACCCGGGGTGCCGGCGCCACAGGCGGAGGATTAGCCTAGTGAGCTGCAGCACTGGCCGACTATATCCAATTTTGAGTTTCATTTTTGGCAATTTTAGACTGGCAAGTTCAAGCTATAAAAACCTGTGTGTGTGTGTGTGTGTGTGTGTGTTAATTTGCATTTTAAAAGTGCTGCCATAGGAGTCTGTCGCCATTCATTAACTTCTGTTACCAACTGAAGTGGCTACTCCTCCAACTATCCTTGAGCTCCTCTGTTTAGGATTTATGGTTTCCAACAGGTGTATTAGTCAGCTTTTCCTGCCATAATGGAACACCTGACACTGGCTATTTAAAAGGGGAAGAGGTTTCCTCTGGCTCCAGTGTGGGAGGTTCACAGCCCAAGACCTGGCAGGCCCCCCTGACTCAGGCTCTGGGTGCTGGCATTCTTGCTGGCAGAGTCTGGAGTTGGTCGAGTGTCAAACAGCAAAAGGGAGCATAGACATCATGTGTCCGTGTGGTTTCTTACAAAGCCACTGGGATTTAACCATGGGAGTTCAATCCAATTTCCTCATACAGGACTTACCTCCAAAGATTGCCACTGAATTAAGCTTTCACTGTTAACCTAGGGCTTTGGGATATAAACTGCTCTGTAAGTTCAAGCGTCAAATCATATTCAAACCATATCACCAGGAGATTCTGGAGAATTAAAGGGATGCCAAGGGAAATCATACTGGGATAAGAAGAACAAAATATCCAGGAGCAACTGGACACACGATCACTCTCCGCATCCTTTGAATGCAGTCTTAGGACCTCAACTAGGAGCTTGCCCAGAGTCTTTTCCTCAATGGATATGTATTCTAGGTGGCCAGAAGCAATACTCTGATTCAATGTGAAAGGCTAGAATTTCATAGTAGCATGCTGTAATACTACTTTGATGCTATTGTCTTTCAGCCTAAACGTACCAAATAAACCAATCCCAGATTCCTGGCATTTCTATCTGGGTCTGTACTTTGGAGTTTTCTGCACTCACTCCTCTTATCCATGTCTTACCATTCAGAGTTCTTAGTAGCAAATAATGGCTGACAAAGAGTGTTGGGCCACCTGGAGTTCCATGGGGTAAGTATTAACTTCATAGGATGGCATACTCGGGACTGTCTGGAAAATCTGACCTGGTGGCATGCAGTGGTATCTGACACCACCAGCAGATTTACCAGGAAAACTGTATGATAGCTCTCAGCTACGTTTCTATATTAGCAGGTGTTCCAATGGATTCCAGCATACTACAAAAATTATGGGGCTGGTGTTGTGGCACAGCAGGTAAAGTTGCCACCTGAGATGCTTGCCTCCCATATGGCCACTGGTTTGAATCCTGGCTGCTCTTCTTTTGATCCAACTCCCTGCTAATATGACTGGGAAAGCAGCAGAGCTGGGGACCCTGCATCCACATAGGAGACCTGGAAAGAGCTCCTGGCTCCTGGTTCCTGACTCCTGGCTTTGTACAGGCTCAGTTCTGGCTATTGCAGCCATTTGGGGAGTGAACCAGCAGATCGACGACCTGTCATCTCTCTCATCTCTCTCTCTCCCTTTTTCTCTCTGTCTGTCTCTCCCTCTTCTCTCTAACTCTTCCTTTCAAATAAATGAATAAATATTTTAAAATAATTTACACTAAGCATTTGATGTCTACATGAATGAGCACAAGCTACTCAAAACATTTAAGTCATGTTTTAGTCAAGTCAATTTACTTCTGTGATTTGCATAAGCCTTTCTTTCACTACCTAGATTAAATGAGCAACTGTGAAAAGAGAATAAAGAACAATTTCAACTGAATGGCAAATGTGGTAAAACCATTCTGCTATGTTGGAGGAGAAGGGAAAGAGGACCAATCCACTAATTCTAGGACAGGATTGTTTCACATCAATAAGTGAAGAGTTATATTGGGTGAACAATAGGAACTATATAGTTACTATCAGTAACTCCCAGCCCCATTATTCTAAGAGTTGTAAAATACCAGCATGAAAAAAGTTACTGTTGTGAATTAAAATGTGTTTGTACAAAATTTAAGGTATTGCTTTTGTTTTTGTTGATAGCAAGAGAGGTGGGCCAAAGAGAAAAGAGCTACTGGGTTTATTCCATATTTTGACAGAAGAAAATTATTGCAAGAATATTTCAGAAAATTATTCTGTCTTCAGTCTTGAAGTCTACGAAGACGGGTTTGACCAAGTGTGCTGGGACGCATGGAATCACCTACGTGGGATGTTGCAGATTTAGGTTCCTGGTGCCGTGCTGTTGCGCTTCTCCTTTTTGATGTGGACTATATACATGCCAAGCTGAATTTCACACCTTTGCAAGGTACACATTTTCAAAATTCATGTTCAAAATGTTTTGCTCCAGAAAATTAAATCATCTACTATTTTTGAGAATTATTCAAATGCTCTATCTCAGTATGCTTGATACCAAGGAACTATGGTTTTCCTTTGACTTTTAGGCTTGGCAGACAGTAGTCTCCAGAAAAAAAATTTTTAAACATATTAAGAAAAATAAATATTTAAATGAGATGTAGGAAGATACTTCAAAAAGTCTGTGGGAAAGCAGAGTTAAAAGATAAATTTAGGGACCGGCATTGTAGCTTCTGCCTACCATGCTGGTATCCCATATTTGTGCTGTCCGAGTCCTGGCTGCTCCACTTCTGATCCAGCTCTCTGCTATTGCCCTGGCAAAGTAGCGAAAGACAGTCCAAGTACTTGGGTCCATGTCATCCACCTGAAAGACCCTGACGAAGCTCCTGGCTCCTGGCTTCAGCCTGACACAGCCCTGGCCATTGCAGCCACCTGGGGAGTGAACCAGCAGATCGAAGATCTTTCTCTGCCTGTCTTTTCTTCTCTCTGTGTAACTCTTTTAGATAAATAAATAAATTTATTTTTAAAAATATGTTTATTTTGGTGTAGAAAGTTTGAAATCCACATGTAATGTTTTCATAGGAAACATTTTTATAGACTTTTTGAAGATTCTTCCTGTTAAAGCCACTTTTGTGATTTAGAAGCAGACACAGCTCATCTTATAGGTTTGGGGGTGTGTGTGTGTGTGTGTGCGTGCACGTGCGAAACTATTGGATTTGACTAACTGCAATGAAGAACAGTTCTGTAAAATCAGGGAAGCTTAGATTTGTCCTTTGAAAGTTAGTTTTCATTGAATTGCTCAAAGCTACTGAAATTATAAGGGAAGCACCATTATATTCTTTTTTTTAAAGAATTTGTTTTCTTTTATTATTATTATTATTATTTAGACAGATAGAGTTAGACAGTGAGGGAGAGAGACAGAAAGGTCTTCCTTCCGTTGGTTCACCCCCCAAATGGCCGCTACGGTTAGAGCTGTGCCGATCCAAAGCCAGGAGCCAGGAGCTTCTTCCTGGTCTCCCACGCGGGTGCAGGCGTCCAAGCACTTGGGCCAACATCCACTGCCCTCCCGGGCCACAGCAGAGAGCTGGACTGGAAGAGGAGCAACTGGGACTAGAACCAGGTGCCCATGAGATACTGGTGCCTCAGGTGGAGGATTAACCTAGTGAGCCACGGCGCCAGCCCCAGCATCATTATATTAGAACTGTACCTGTGAACTATATTAAATCTGTTCTCATTACTAAAAAAAATATACTTATCAAATAAAGCTGTGATTTGATGTTTCTTTATTTGGAAGGCATCTTTCCGGTTAGAAAATGTGGAATTTGATCTTCACCTGTGAATTACTGAAAATGGGCCCCAAGATGTTCCATTTTGAAAGAAATTATAGCACTCCATTCTGGAACAAATTTCTCCAGGGCTTTTGAAATGGCCTGATTTTTAATGCACAATAGTCTTAAAATTTTCCAATTTGATCAATTCCTTTTTCACTTGGAATGAGATTCAGCTTTTCCTCACGTACTCAGATAAGCTATCGACCCAGTTCACAGGGCAAGCACGTTGAACAGATTCTGCAGTCCGGGTGATGCGAACCCACGCAGATCCTGAAGCTGTCACCCAGCTCTCCCTCATCTAACTAGCGGCACTGCTGATCAGCTAGGACGTAGATCTCGCCTTTAGAGATGGAACAGGCTGTGTGGCCTCCTCTAAGCCTGGATCGTGGGGGCACCACCTTCTGATCCGCAGAATCAGCTAGCAGCACGTCGTTATCTTCCATCTCTGAAGTACGTACGTGTACAGATATCCAGACTTCCACCCTCTCTGCTGCTCTCTTACTCTTTCCTTAGGTTGGAAATTTTTTGTTTGCTAATACTTCCTAGCTTAGGTTGCGTTTCCAGCCAAGGACGTTTCTGCAAGAGCGGCAAGAATAGAAAATCAATACCACATCGATTGCCAGTAAAAATGGCCATGAACAGCTTCAGTTACCTCTTTGTAGTTTAAGGCTCACTGCTTTGTCTTCCCCATCTATGGCTCTCCGGGTTTTTGAAACAAAAATGTTAAGATTGAATCAAATATCTATACACGCTTGTAAATTCCTAAATGGTATGCTTCACAAAAGCCTTGCCACCTTGGACTTAAAAAGGATTATTTTCCTCTTTAGCTTTTTGATTAAGAAAAGCGTCACCATCTTGGTTACAGTTATAACAGAGTGGTCATATGAGCCTGATCTAATTTAAAGTAAAAATATTTACCTGTCCACAGTATTTTCACTTGATTTCAATACTTCAACAGATGCTTCCATGAAAATCTACTTGGTTTAGACCTGACGTTTCTTTTAGACACTGAACCTGAAAAGCACTATTTACCTATTCTATCAACACAGCAATGTTCTAAATTTCAGACAAATCATAGAGAACTGGGTTGTGCTTTAGGCATACGGGGCTTAGGAAAACGTATTTGTTAGCTCTAGAACCAAGAGTGAGGAGCTGTGAAGATGGAAAAATCTGCCTGATTTGGTCGGCTCCCCGAGGAAAATAGGACGCTGCAGATGACAGCGGCTCTTTGGGGGCTTCCTGTATTGCAAATTCAAGGACACCGACTCAGACTGCATCTTTGGGGAGGCGGACTCTGAAGAGAATCAGAATCTCGTTGACCTTGTCAAGAGTAGTCACTTATGATATTTGGTTACAAGCAACAGAAACTAAGTTAGCTAATTTAAATGAAACAACACCCAGACAGGATGGAGATATTCCAGGATCCAGGGGGTATTGAACATGCAAATTTCAAAAAGGTCTGGAATGAGAACAGCTGTGGCCAACTAGGTGTCCACTGTCCCAGCTCGGGAATGAAACAGCGTCAGTTATTTCCTTTCCTTTCCTCTCTCAGCTTAAGATTTCAAATTCTGGGAGCCAAAGTCCAACTTACCTAGTGAGGACGCTGGGCTCCGGTAAGGGAGAGACACCTTCACACTGTGTTTTGCCTATATTCCCAGGGGACAGGGAGGGGCCCAAAATGCCAGATGGAGGGCAGGAAAAACACAACAGCTATCCTGCATACATATTACTTTTCTCAGCTGGTGTTAGGCATCGTCCCGATACCCTCCTCTCTCGATTGCCCTATACTCTTGGTACCACCCTTATCCCTTCTCCAACTATTTCCCTTGTAGGCTCACCACCCCTAGAAACAACTGAACATCTAGCTCAACTTTGAGAGAGGTCTGTGCATGGAGGAGCTCTTGCTGTGGCTGGGATGCCCCGTATGGTTTAATTCTAGAATAACTTCTGCCCTTTTCTTAGACCCAGCCTCCTCGTTTCTGACAAGAGCCTCAGCTACCTCCAGGACCTCAGTGGCACGGTGACACTGCTAGATTTCTTGCCTGGCCCTCTCCTGCACCAGAGTCTTGGGTGCTTTCCTGACTCTCCAATAGGTGCCTGGTGCCCCATTTCTGCCGTGGAATTCGCCTGGGGCTCTCTGGCTGATCGCTTCTGTATTTCCTAGCACAGTGTTTCTTCTATGAGAATACATTTGATATTCCTGGTGGGAGGCTGCTGATGCCAACTGATGCTCTGCCAGCTTTTTCCTCTCAAATTCAGAAGCATCCCTTTATACAGTTCTGGCTCATCCAGAACTCCCACTCTATTTCATTTAAAAAATTGTTTTGGCAAATATTGAATAAAGTCCCAATAATATGAAAGGTTTAAAGAAATGCTAAATAGTGATCGAAATGTACCTACCACTGAGCCTAAGAAACAGCATGGAGGGGGCTGGCGCTATGGAGTATTAGACTAAGCCTCCGTCTGTGGTGTTTGCGTCCCATATGGGTGCTGGTTCATGTCCCAGCTGCCTCTCTTCTAATCCAGCTCTCTGTTAGTGGTCTGGGAAAGCAGTGGAAGATGATGGCTCAAGCGCTTGGGCCCTTGCATCCATGTGGGAGATCTGGAAGAAGCTCCTGGCTTCTGGCTTTGGATTGACTCAGCTCCAGCTGTTGCAGCTATCTGAAGAGTAAACCAGTGGATGGAAGACCTTTCTTTCTGTTTCTTCCTCTCTCTGTCTGTAATTCTATCAATCAAAATAAAATATTAAAAAAAAAATTTCAAGAAACAGCATGGAGTATCATCCTCTCTCACAGTAACTCTGCCTGAACTGGTATGGTAGAATGAGGCCCCACCTTGGCAGTCAGGGAAACTGCTAGAGGCTCAGCTCTGACAATACCTGTGTGATCCCAGAGAGGTTGTGCACCACCATGTTCACCATAGGTTTATTTTTTAATATTGATTTTATTTATTTGAAAGACAGAGTTATAAAGAGAGGTAGAGACAGAGAGAGAGAAATCTTCCATCTGCTGGTTCACTCCCCAGATGGCTGCAATGGCTGGAGCTGCGCTGATCTGAAGCCAAGAGCCAGGAGCTTATTCGTGGTCTCCTATGTGGGTGCAGGGGCCCAAGGACTTGGGCCATCTTCTACTGCTTTCCCAGTCCAAAGCAGAGAGCTGGATCGGAAGAGGAGCAGCTGGGACTAGCACCGGCACCCATATGGGATGCCGGTGCTTTAGGCCACAGAGCCGGCCCCACCATGGGTTTAAATGAGATGCTATGTAAGGTGCTCCACATACACAACTGTGTTTCTTTTATCAGATGGTGCTCGGTTAATGGGTCTGTGTCCTGCACCTTCAACACCTCCTACCCACTGCCAACCTGCTCATTCTGTCACAAGCTAGCACTTCTACGGTAGTCAAACCAGGGGTCCTTAAATCCTTTCTAACTGAATGAATTGCTGGTCTTTAAGCAGAGCATAGCAGGGACTTTGGGGTCCTGAGTGCGGGAAGTAGGCCTTCACTGTTTGAGGATTCACTCCCCACACCCAAATTTACAAGGCTGCATAGAGAACTGAGAGTTATTGCAGTAGAACATTAATCTAGAAACTGACCACTTGAACACTGCCCCATTTAACCATCCCTCCAATCTCAATACCGGTGTTTACTCCCGCCTATGAAATCATCTTTGTTGGACAGTGTTTCCTGGGGTACATGTCCCCAGTATAGAGTTGACTCTGCCAGATGCTACTGTCTGTTTAAATGCCTGTTTTCACACTAGACGTAGCTTCTTAAGTGCAGGGCTCTTTCTTGCCCTTATTATCTTGTCATGGTCTGCACTCAGCACCAAGACTAACTGGAGGTGCTCAGAAAATGTCAGTGCCATGGGAGGTGCAGAGGATGAGTTCAGCAAACCTTTATTAAGGAAACTCTGATCTAAAAATAGCACTGCACTGTTGCAGGGGCGAAGACACCAGCCCTAAGACAGATGCTTTGGGACTTAACGAGAACCAATAACCCTACTTGCACACATGACTCACGCAAAGATGCAGTGGTGTTAACCTGCCTTTTTGCACGGATTTTAAAAGGCTCAGCCTCTACTCCAAACTTCCGCCTCATGAGATATTCTGCCATTTTCTCCCCCCAGTTTGAATTCTCTGCTTCAGGCTGCCCTTGTCTGTGCTTGAGTGGGCGGGAGAATACTTCAGCTTCGGCCTGAAGCAGCAAGCAGCACCACTGTATCTGCCCCCACGCCCACCCCACACGAGCGTTGGGGGTGCTCTAAAATTGCTGGTAGACAGAGTCACTCTCATAAGTTAGTTCATTTTGCTTAAATGAATATGCCCATGTGAATTGCCACCCACATCTGAAATTCCCCAGTTTTCATAGTAACAGCGTTTCCCTCCATCCCCCAAAAGAAATCTCATTCTGCTAACAATAAAAATTATTCAAAATTTAAATAATTTTGATACTGTCTTGTCAAGATCACTAAATCCTTTTCAATCATATTTAGAAAAATGTCTGTGCATATGTATAATGTTGCTTTTGATTAGGAAAAACAACAGACTTTAACATATCAGATTCTCAGGCAGACATAATAAGCACTTTAGCAGTTACTGTGTGGGGGCTGATTGTGTAGTGGCTGAGCCGCTCGGAAGATTCAAAGAGCAGTATTTCTCCGCGTGGGTGGTGGGCGGGAAGCAGTGTCTCATTTGCAGGCAGCTAAGCCGCAAACATGTTTATGACTGCAGTGCCAGGGAAGGCATTGGTAAAGCTTTGGACTGTACAACAATCGCTTATGGATTTCATGCCAGCCGGCAGGCGTTAAAGCAAGGATAGGCAGCCATGAGCCCGTGGCCTGATTCTGGCTCACTCAAGTGTCTTAAACCACCATCCAGCTCTTACCACACCAGACTAGTTCTAGCCCACACACACTGGTGGTTTGAGATACCGTATCTGTCCTTTTTCCTTGTGTTCTTGAGAGCTAAGAAACATGATACACTTAACTCCAACACAATGTTTCTGAATTTAGAACTCAGCTGGGGTTGGCTTTATATGAAGAAGCCCATGGACATTCTGATGAATAAATTCCAGAGTGCTGTTGTTCTTAGAAAGATGAATTTCTAGGGTTTTTGGGAATTCTGAGCTTCTCGTTTTCTTTCTCCCCCTCATCCCCATTGTCAGTTCTTGTGTGTTTAAAGGCCTTGGGTAAGTGAGATCCAGTGCCTTGGTGTTGCAGGATGGTGGGGCAGGGTTCAGAATAGAATCAGATTTAACAGCAATTTGAATTCAGAAATCATTTTAAAATGAGGATAATTACTCTTTAGCACACCAGAGAAAAAAAAACAATCTGAAAATGCAACATTCATCATATAAGAAACATCAAGCAAAAATGACCTTTAAATACAAAAAGTAGCTTGAAAATATGTGAAGACGGGAAAAGAGGAGGATTAGCCAATGGCAATTCTCTAGGACAAAGATGTTCTGGGAAAACCCAGTTTGGCAAGGCCAGCCATGGTATTCATGGAGGCAATGGGATGGAACACTTTCAGAGTCTGATTTCAGGGCCTGGGGAAGGTTTGCAACAAAATTCTCACCTATTTTAAGTCCATGTTCTGCTCTTACCTTGAAATATCTACAGCTGGGTAACTGATGAGGAAAGAATTTTTTTGGCTCACCGTTCTGGAAGCTGAGAGGTTCAAGAGCATGGAGCTGGCAGCTGCATGGCTTCTGGTGGTGGCCTCATGCTGCTTCAACTCCTGATAGGAAGGGAAGGGAAACGGAAGCATGGAAAAGAGAAAGAACTGGGTGGACTCACTGACAACCTGAATTCACTAAGTAACTAACCCAGCCTGCTGACAACTCACACAGAAAGGAACACCCATTCATGAGGGCTCCAACTCCAGGATATTACCACATTCCACCAGAACCCACCTTCCAATGCTGCTGTGTTAATTCACAAATGAACTTCCAGGTGACGCTCAAATGATAGCACCTACTTCTTAGTGTCTCCTCCCCTTGAAATTCTTACATGAGGGAGTCTCCGGGGCAGGAGTGGTTGGGGTTGTGCCCTACTACAGTCATGATATAACTTGCAAATATCCCTGGGATTGGTGATACATTTCTATTATTAATAGTGAATTGTTTTATCTCATTCCTAAAGGAATAGCAAACCAGTGAAAATTTAGAGAAAATTTTGGAACACAGATCACTGTCTTAGGAGTATGAGAGCACTCGGTGGGAACAGTGGTTGTAGGACAGGGGTATGGAAGAGAAGGTATTTTATTTATTTACTTTTTAAATGTTTATTTTTCATCTACTTGAAAGGCATAAAGAGATATCTTCTATCTGCTGCTTTACTCCTCAAATGTCCCAGTCCGGGTTAGCCCTGGCTGAAGCCAGGAACTGAGAATTCCACTGGATTTCTCATGCGAGTTGCAGGAACCCAGGTGCTGGAACCATTATCTGCTGCCTCCAGGGATGCTTCAGCAGGAAGCCGGATCAGAAGGGGAGCAGCCAAGACCTTGAACAAGCCTTCCAGCGTGGGATGCGGGCTCATTAATCTGTTGTGCCACAGTGCCCATCCCAGCATGTTTCACTTAAATCAGACTTTTTCCTAGGACAAGATTTCACTTTTAGTTTTCCACCCTGGGACAAGGGTGATCTTTTATACTATCTAGTAGTTTTTCCAAACACCTGATACAATTTAGAGCAGAAAAAACTCAAGCTTTACAATTAGGATCTAGTTTTAAGCTACTCCCCCTTCTTGGGCAATTAAACTCTTAGAACATGATTGGAACTAACAGTATGTCTACTGGACTCATGGTGGTCACCCACACAGCTGCAGTTCTCTTGTTTCATAGCCTATGACTCCCAGCCATGGGTAGTTTGGCAGAGATCATGCCCAATCCAGCCCAAAGAGTTGGCTTTGGCAGATTCAAGCAACTTACTCCATCTCATGAGCACGTGATCCAATTTAAACTGAAAATATAAAGTGAAGCATTTTGGGGGAAATGTCTGGCATACACACTAAGTCATCTGAGATATCTACTATGACACGTGCTCTGTCCTTACATACTGTGCGATCTGCTGACGCGGGCCTGGGAATGACTCTAGCCATTGTTCTAACACAGATGAAATTGAGTTTGACATATAATGGAGGGAAAATCTGAGAGAAACAATGAGAAATTCAGAGCAATGATAAAATTGTACCTGCAGGGGCTGGCACTCTGGCATAGCAGGTTAACCCTCTGCCTGTACCAATGACATCCCATATGGCACCAGTTTGAGTCCTGGATGCTCCACTTCAGATTTAGCTCCCTGCTAATGCACCTGCAGAAGCTCTGGAAGATGGCCATGTCTTTGGGCCCCTGCACCAATGGGGGAGACCTGGAGGAAGCTCCTGGCTCCTGGCTTTGTCCTGGCCCAGCTTTGGCTGATGCAGCCATTTGGGGAGTGAACCAGCAGATGGAAGATCTCTCTGTCTCTCCTCCATCCCCTGCACCAACTCTGCCTTTCAAATAAATAAATAAATCTCTAAAAAAAAGTATACCTGTGGCCTCACATACTACCACACTTTTTAGTTATGTGAGCTAATAAATTCCCTTTAGTACCTAAGCTAGGTTTTGATTTAGGGTTTCTGTTTTTTTTTTTTTTTTTTTTTTTGCAACCGTAGCATTGATAACAAATGCATAAATCTCATGCAGTTTCTCTGAAGTTGACGATCTAGCACACTAATGACTAGATGAGTATTACCTGGAGTAGCATTTCTCTACTAGTTCTTTTAAAAATTAATTGAACAAATATCTAGTGAATACCCGTATGCCATTATGTACAATACATGACACTTGGGCCGGTGCTGTGACGCAGTGGATTAACGCCCTGGCCGGAAGCACTGGCATCCCATATGGGTGCCGGTTGTAGTCCCGGCTGCTCCTCTTCCAATCCAGTTCTCTGCTGTGGCCTGGGATAGCAGTAGAGGATGGCCCAAGTCCTTGAGTCCCTGTACCCACGTGGGAGACCAGGAAGAAGCTCCTGGTTCCTGGCTTCGGATCGGCACAGCTCCAGCCATCACGGCCAATTGGGGAATGAATCATTGGATGGATGACCTCTCAAAAGTCAGAGTTACACTGAGAAAGGAGAGGCAGAGAGAGAGAGAGAGTTTTCTTAGGTATCACTAGAAAAGTAAGAGCAGAAGATATGGGATTCTTTCATTCCGAATAGAAAGTTAGGCTTCCTAGAACTTAAAAAGTTTACTCTTGAATGCATTAGTCCATTTTCTGTTACTACAGCAAAATACCTGAAGCTGGATACTTATAAAGAAACGTGGATTATTTACCTCACAGTTTTGAAGGTGAGAACTTCATGGCAGAGGAAAGGGAGAGATCTCATGGAAAACAAGAAGGCTGGGAAGGGAAGGATTCTTATTCATGTATTTTTTTTTTTTTGACAGGCAGAGTGGACAGTGAGAGAGAGAGAGACAGAGAGAAAGGTCTTCCTTTTGCCGTTGGTTCACCCTCCAATGGCCGCCGCGGCCAGCGCGCTGCGGCCGGTGCACCGCGCCGATCCCATGGCAGGAGCCAGGAGCCAGGTGCTTTTCCTGGTCTCCCATGGGGTGCAGGGCCCAAGCACCTGGGCCATCCTCCACTGCACTCCCTGGCCACAGCAGAGAACTGGCCTGGAAGAGGGGCAACCGGGACAGAATCCGGCGCCCCGACCGGGACTAGAACCCGGTGTGCCAGCGCTGCAGGCGGAGGATTAGCCTAGTGAGCCGCGGCGCCGGCCTTATTCATGTATTTTTGTGTATTTACTTTTATTTACTTGAAAGACAGGGAGAGGGGGAGGGAGGGAGGGAGGGAGAGAGAGAGAGAGAGGGGAGAGTGCATGCTGGAGAGAGCTTCCATATACTGATTCATTCCCAAAGGCCTGCAACAGCTGAGCTGTGCCAGGTCCAAGCCAGGAATCCAGAATCAGTACAGGGGTCTAAACTGGGTGGCAGGAGCGCAAGCACTGGAGTCATCACCTGTTATTTCCCATCACCTGTTATGTACACATTAGCAGGCAAAGGAGTGGAGCAGGCCTAGGACTTGAACCCAGGCACTAGATACAAGATGTAGGTGCCCCAACTGAGTCTTAACTGCTTGTAGGAGGGGCTCTTTCATAACAGGGGCTCTTGTGTGAAATAGTTTAAGGTCCCAAGAGGACTATCTTAATCCCTTCCAATGATAGTGCTCCCAAGGCCCAAGGCTCCCACTAGGCCCCACGTCTTATGGTGCCACCACCTCTTAATATCCCCACACAAGGGACCCATCTGCAGCCCATGAACATTTAGGGGGCAAACCATATCCAAACTGTGGCTCTAAATAGATGCTGATCACAATGTTAATTTGCATGCACATGACTATAATAAAAATAATCTAATCATTTCTTTAGGAGTCGACAAGTAATGGGGAATGATGCTAGAGAGGTTTTAGCGTGCTTTTCTCTTTTTTTCACAACATTCCAACAGTGGTGTGGTTCCTTTTAAGATCATTTATAAACATCCTTTTGTGATTCAAAAAAAATAGTGCAGTAAGCTCAGTACCAATTTTTCCTGTTTAAGTATAAATAACTCAAAAGAACCTGAAGCACTTTCAGAATACAGACGCTTTCTTCAAGACTTCTAGCTGAACTGCCGCTGCTACTGTGAGAGAAGTGGGAGCGTGCTATCTTTAGAGTCAAAGTATACTTGCTCCTACGAGCAGTTCCTTAAGGATGATGCTACTCATCAGTCGATGTTACTAAACACTCCGTTGGCTTCCGTAGTGATTTGCTTCTGCTTCCTGATGGCTGTGGGGATTTTCCCCACGTTTCCTTTTCTCTCCAGTAGTTGAATACACTGAGCTGCTCAGATAACACACACAATACAGCTACGCCTGACAGAATACTCCAAATGGCCTTGTTACATCACTGATGACGCAGCTTGTGCTACAGTGTGGTAATATAATTTCCATTTGGGCTTAGCTTTGAGGCACTGATCTCACTAATTCCTAGTTTATAGAAATGTGTTTCAGGATCTAAGTCTGATCTGAGGAAGGTATGGGTTCTGGAAGGTTCCTGAAACAACAACAAGAAAACAATATATAAGAATGCTGTTCCAGCCCATAAGCAGACCAGAAATTAAAAACCTAAAAGGCTTCCCATTTGGTAATGGCCTCGGTTGTTGGGGACTCTCCTGGCACTCCACCTCTAGCAGTCAATGGAAACCAGATCCATTCTCAAGAAAATGTGCCCAATAGGAGCAGTGGGCATGCTGCCAACACAATCTCTCCACGGTGCTCAGCCTGTTACAGAATCACCCGTAAGAGAACTGTCAGCCTTGCAAGAGACAGCAAATGCAGAGGGACATTTTAATATCCAAGGCACAGAGGTCTTAGTTAACATTTTAAAAATACATGTTAACAGTATGTTTTGTTGTTGGCACAAATCTCATTGGCTTTGTAAATTTTATTATGATTTAGACTTTTAGCACTCATTGTATTGCTTGTTAAACTTACCAAAATACACTCTAAAGCTTTTAAATTACTTTTTTTGAAAAAAACTTATATACTTATTTAAAAGCAGAGTGACAGAGAGATAGAGGGACACAGAAAGAGAAAGAGAGAGAGAGAGAGAGAGAGAGAGAGAAAGATCTTCTCTCTGTTGATTCACTCCCCAAATGACCACAACAGCCAGGTCTGGGCCAGACCAAAGCCAGGAGCCAGCAGCCAGTAACTCCCTCCTGGCCTCTCACATGGATAGCGAGGGGCCAAGCGCTTAGCCATTTCCAC
Organism: Oryctolagus cuniculus; assembly: GCF_964237555.1. Lineage (NCBI taxonomy): Eukaryota > Metazoa > Chordata > Mammalia > Lagomorpha > Leporidae > Oryctolagus > Oryctolagus cuniculus. The sequence continues at coordinate 13,148,385 of NC_091437.1, forward strand.
TGCTTTCCCAGGCACATCGGTAGGAAGCTAGACTGGAAGCAGAGTAGTGCTGATGCAAACCCACAGTTCAATAGGGGATACAGGTGTTGCAAGCTGTTGCTTAACCCGCTGCACCTTAATACTGGCCCCTGCTTTTAAATTCTTTAGTCAGTTACACTAAAACTAAATGGTATCCTCATCGCCAGAGAGCAACTTTACTGCTAGAAAAAATAATGGGAGGGCTTTAGTTTCAGGATTTTTTCTGTGAAAAAAGGCAATTATTCTAGGAAGGAGCATCCTTTTTTTAAACTTTTATTTAATAAATATAAATACAACTTTTGGATTATAGCAGCTTTTTCCCCCCATAACCTCCTTCCCACCCGCAACCCTCCCATCTCCCGCTCCCTCTCCCATCCCATTCACATCAAGATTCATTTTCAATTATCCTTATATACAGAAGATCAATTTAGTATATACTAAGTAAAGATTTCAACAGTTTGCACTCACACAGAAACACAAAGTATAAAGTACTGTTTCAGTACTAGTTATAGCATTAATTCACATAGTACAACACATTAAGGACAGAGATCCTACATGAGGAGTAAGTGCACAGTGACTCCTGTTGTTGACTTTACCAATTGACACTCTTATTTATGACATCAGTAACCACCCGAGGCTCTTGTCATGAGCTGCCAAGGCTATGGAAGCCTCTTGAGTTCGCCAACTCCAATTTTATTTAGACAAGGTCATAGTCATAGTGGAAGTTCTCTCCTCTCTTCAGGGAAAGGTACCTCAGAAGGAGCACTCTATTACTACTAACTTGAAGAATAAAGGATAAAAAGTCGATGTTGACTAAGAACAGTACCTGCAGTTTTCTCCGGCACCTATGTTAGTACTCAGATACAGTTTTCTTATGATAGACAATAAGGCAAATCGACCCAGTGGTATGCTAGAGAGCCAAATGTTCAACAAAGAAGAAGTCTGCAAGATGGCTGATGTCACACAGGAAGATGCATTCTATGGAAATTAACAAAGTCTGCAAGTCATACCGTTGACCCGCCACATAGACCTGGTTGCTAGACATTAACCTGCGTAGCCCAGACACCCACATATTGATGGGGTGAATGACCTCTCACATTTGTGAATTTCAGAAGATAAACTGAAGATGGTCTTGTCTACTTTCAAAGAACTCCTTAACTAATCTTTGGTAGAAATCACACCGCTGTTCAGTAGAGGAACTGTGGCCAGAACGTCTGTCTGATAGGGATCTATGACTTAGGAAAGTACAGTCAGCCGCTTCCATATAGTCTTTTTATTATTTTTTGACAGGCAGAGTGGACAGTGAGAGAGAGAGACAGAGAGAAAGGTCTTCCTTTGCCATTGGTTCACCCCTCAATGGCTGCTGCAGCCAGTGCACTGCGGCCGGCGCACCACGCTGATCCGAAGCCAGGAGCCAGGTGCCTCTCCCAGTCTCCCATGCAGGTGCAGGGCCCAAGGACTTGGACCATCCTCCACTGCACTCCCGACTTCCATATAATCTTACACAGATTACAAATCGCTCAACATGGTTGGAGCCATCTGATCTTTATGAGTATCCTAAGAAGCAGGTGTATTATTATTTCCATTATACAGATGCGGTACCTGAGGCTCAAATGGATTTGTTGGCTTGTCCAACATCACATAGCAGGGATGGAACTGATAAGGAAATGTAGATCTTCTATTTGACTTCAAAATACTTTCTACCTGACCATGTTTCAGAAAGAAAAGTACACTAGGATTGGCAAGAACTACTAAGTTGGTTTGGACTGTGGCTGAGTCTATTTCGTGTTGCTCTAACAGAATGCCCGAAAGTGGGTAATTAAAGAAGAGATTTATTTGTTACTGTCTGGAGGCTGGGAAGTCCAAGTCAAGGACCTTCTAGCTGCAACATTCTACAGAGTAAGGTAAAAGGCAGGTGTGAGTGCATGAGAAAGGAACGGGGTCACGCCTGCATTAATGGCCTAAACGCACTCCCAAGGGAAAGCCCTCAGGACCCAATCACCTCATAAAAGTGCCACCCCTCAGCATTATTGCCATGGGATTCAGTTTTCTAGCTCATGCACTTTGGGGGACACATACAGACCATCACAGATTAGGAAACCGGTGCTGGAGGAGGTACGGAGCACCAAGTGCCTCTGTAGCAATGGTAGCATAGTCCCAAGCAACCAGCGAACATGGCAACAGGTACGTAAGCAGCAAACTGCCCGCAGGAGAACCTGGAAAATCAGGAGGAGACTAGCAATTGTGCCAGAGGCAAAGCTGCCAGCTGAAAAGAAAGAGAAAGCCGACTTGGAAGAGCACTTCAGCCCCTGGGGCTGCATCTCCGCAGGCACCATAGGCCTCTACGAGCCAGTGCCCATCAGGAAAGCAGAAACCACAGCAGGTGTTCCCAACACAGGTGATTTAACAAGGGGACTTTTAACAAAAATAAGAGATCATAAGTTCTGGAGGACAGGATAGGCAAAGTGCTGACTAGCTATTAGTAACTGCAAGAAGCTACTTCCACTTTGACCTGGAAGAGAGCTAGAATGCTAACTCTTGAGCAACTCAGATGCTTCCAGACTATTGGGTGGTTTTGGGAGAAGGACAGGAAAAGTGAGTGAAGCGATCAGGGGACAATTTCCCTTGGGACTTTGAGTGTGGGTCCTTGGCACTCACCACATGAATGATTGGAACCAATGGGTGATCTTAGAAACAGCTCAGGTGGGATTAAGGTAGAAGAGGTTTTAGAACGTTCAGATATGACATCGCTTCCCAAGACAGAGGTGCACTTGACTTCCGGGGCTTCACTTCCAGTACCCTTCCCGAACAGCCACCACAATCCAGTGAGGAGCAAGGGAGCCAAAATGACCTCAGAGGCCCACTTTGTAAAAGGAGATGGAATTAATGCAGACCAAAAAAATCCAGGTACTTTGCAGAGGTCAGCAAACCTTCCTTGGAAAAGGATGTGGGCACAGGAGGTTTCTCTGAGGTCAACGCGGCTGAATTTGTTTGCTTACCTGAGTGATTAGTCAGAACCACTAAACATGTGCGTGTGTTGAAGAGGATCACACACAAAACAAACACACCATACAACAAAACAATTACCTAACTATTGAACACTACATGCATATCCACCCATATACAGTGTACATATATCCTGTGTGCCATTTAATACACTATAGATATCATATATAAGCAGTATCTATATACCATCCACATATGCAGTGCACATATACTCTATATGGCATATAATACATATGCATATTGTATATAAGCAGTATCTATATGCCATCCACATATACAGTGTACATATATCCTGTGTGTCATTTAATACACTATACATATTATATGTAAACAGTATCTATATACATCCACATATACAGTGTACATATATTCTATATGCCATATAACACACTATGTTTACCATATACAAGCAGTATCTATATACATCCACATATACAGTGTACATATATTCTATATGCCATATAATACACTGTGCATATTGTATATAAGCAGTATCTATATACATCCACATATACAGTGTACATATACTCTATATGCCATATAATACACTAAGTCTATCATATACAAGCGTTATCTGTATATACTATATCACACACATAATTAAGAGTACAGATAGCTACAGACTTACAGTAATGCCCTTGATGACTGCCCCATCCCTCCTCGGATCTTGGTTCAGCCTAGTCCGAGAGTCTGGTGGCAGCTTCATGCCACATTAGAGAATCTACGAAACCTATAATCTAGCTGCAGACAGTCGAGGGATATATGGGAAACCCATATTACCGAGACCACAATGAGGAGATCATAGAGGAGGAATACTTGTTTGAGGAAGACGAGGGCAGGAATTAGGTGAGGTCAGTATGTCGACATCATGCTCAGTCATCTTGAACTGCATTTTGCTCTGGGGGAGGGGAAGGCAGGGATTTGGTAACTCAATAAATCCACTTCAGTCTCATCCCTTAGGCTTGAGACCGGGCAGAGATTTCAGCTGATTCTTACCTTTCTGTGTAAGACTGTCCAGGCTGCTGGACTCCCCAGGGCTCTTATTTATATGGCAAAGCTCTATATGCAGTAGGGGCAGGCTTACAGAAGGGAAGAGTCGAGAGGTAACTAAGAAGTGTTGGGATCTTAACCCACTGCCACGTTCTCATCTCCCCAGCATCCGTTCCTCCAGGCCCCAACACAGTGGGTCCAACGACATGCTCATAGGGGAAATGACGTGGCCTTCGTGAAAAGGGAGCAGAATGAGGAGGCTGGAAATATTCTCTCTTCCTTCCCACAACAAAACCACAGCCCTTCCTGAGAAGGCTGCCTAGATGGGTAGCATTGCTTCATCAGGAAAAGGCCCTGGCTTTACCTGGAGCATGGACTGGAATGACAGGGGACTTCACTGGACATTTGATAGCCTTCATTTAGTCTACTGGGAGGCTACTGGTACCCTCTCTGGTCTAGGGGCCATACTGTGTGCTTTCTATTGCAGCAGTCTCCTAACTGTCTGCTCTTATCATCTGATCTCTTCACCGCAAGCCAGGAAGACCTCTAGATGCATATCACATTGTGCTGTGCTCCAGCTAAAGGCCTCCTCTGAGTTTCCTTTACATTCTCATGTGCAAAATGGACTGAACAGTCACCTACTTTCTGAGATTCTGAAAGTTAAACAAGATAAGGCAGGCAAAATATTTCACACAGTGCCTGGTATATAGTACACACTCAATAAATGATCAGTGCTATCGTGAGTATTCTATTTCTTCCCCATGTAATGAGTTGATGAGTATTTTATACTTATAATTCTTTTTCAGTTACTAGTGACTGCTTGATATTGCTTGGGAGAATCATTAACTATTGCTAAATAAACAAGGCCTCTGCCACTACACATTTGGAAGCAAGATGCAATGACTAAGTGAAAACAGCTTCATAAGCAAACGATTGCCTCTCATCGCTTCTTTCTCAGTTTTCTCTGATCCTAACAGCTTCATCTAATAGCACATTATTCCCAGTTAGGTCTCTCCTTCACCTCCTCGTGTCTCAACTTTGCCTGCTGTAGCAGATACGTGCATTTCTCCTTGAGGGGTCCCTCAGGACCACCCTTGTGTGAAATTTAGGAGTGCCACATGTGTAGCAGAGTAATCCAAGTACACTCTTCAAATGGGGGGGGGGGATCAGCCATTTTCACTGGATGTGCTAAATAAGCAATCAGAAATTTAATTTTTTCCACATCTTTTCTACATGTGCTTCAATAGAACCAAAGGAATCAAGGTAGTTTATAAAAACATACATTTCATGACAAGATTCAAATAAAAGGGGGAAATAAAAGATCAGATGAGATTATATCAGGGCTAGTTAACTGACATATGTGTCATCAGGTACACAGACCACCTAGCAGGGGTGGGGAACATCTGGCCAGGTGGGGAACACCTGGTCATTTGGGCTGGTGTTGCCAAGGCAACCACAGGCTGGATTTGAAATTCCACACATCAGGCCAGAGCCCCGGCTCACTAGTCTAATCCTCTACCTACGGCGCCGGCACCCCGGGTTCTAGTCCCGGTTGGGACGCCGGATTCTGTTCCGGTTGCTCCTCTTCCTGTCCAGCTCTCTGCTGTGGCCCGGGAAGGCAGTGGAGGATGGCCCAAGTGCTTGGGCCATGCACCCACATGGGAGACCAGGAGGAAGCACCAGCACCTGGCTCCTGGCTTTGGATTGGTGCAGCATGTTGGCCTTAGCGGCCATTTGGGAGGTGAACCAATGGAAGGACGACTTTTCTCTCTATCTCTCTTTCTCACTGTCTAACTCTGCCTGTCCAAAAAAAAAAAAAAAAAAAAAAAAAAATTCCACACATCTACTGCTAATTTTTAAGTTGATAATTTTGTAAGGTCCATGGATGTTATAAATATCCAAATGGCCCTTGGCAGAATGAAGCTTCCCTACCTCTGTAAGAGAAGTTGGCTCCAATCGGTCACATAAATCCACCTAATAGTTGCGTGATTTATAACACATGTAAGGTAGAAACAAATGAGCTGCTTTAAAGAAATTTAGTTCTTCCTGTAATGGCAACTTCACAAAAATTGGTTCCCTGGATTTTCATGGAGAAGATAGGGTGTGATGTAGTAAACATCATCCTTAAAAACATTCCTACGGGGCTGGTTCTGTGGCATAGTGGGTGAGGCTGTTGCCTGCAGTGCCGACATCACATACGGTGCCAGTTCGAGTCCTGTCTGCTCCACTTCCGATCCAGCTCTCTGCTATGGCCTGGGAAAGCAGTGTAAGATGGGCCCAAGTGCTTCGGCACCTGCTCCCACGTGGCAGACCTAGAAGAAGCTACTGGCTTTGGATCAGTGCAGTTTGCAGCCAACTGGGGAGTGAACCAGTGGATGGAAGACCTTTCTCACTCTTTCTCTCCCTCTCTCTCTCTACCCCTGCCTTTCTGTAACTCTGCCTTTCAAATAAAATAAATCTTTAAAAATATATTCCTATAGTGTTTAATAAGTTTCACAGAGATTTGTTTATAATGCTCCTAAAAGTAAGTAGTTGTCACAATAGACATGCACAGCTTGGTAAAACAAATCTATACCAAGTGTATTTGCTGGAGGGGTGGGAGTGGGGGGGAGGCACAAAACCATGAGACCAGAGCTATCTGACTAAATCCAAGCATAAATTTGAGAGTTCTGTAGAAATAATGCTACAGAAAATGCTTTTTTTCCCCAAACATTTTCAGTGAGTATTATGTGACAAGACAGTTTATAGTTATATTCTCAAACGCTCCTCTTACTAATTAATGGCAAACCCATTCATTAGATTTACATCCTTTTTTCAAAGCTGAGCCTAATCAGGGCATGTCAGAGCAGATACTACTTGATTTCAAACAAGCCACTTCCCATTGCGTCCTCAAGGGTAAAGTGGTTAAAAAGAGTTCCCAGGGATGTGAATAGTTGAAAGTTGGAAGCCATTTGCTAAAAATAATTATTAATAACTGTATATATATATATATGGCTGAAAAGATCCATTATATAACTAAGCCAATTGTGCACAAGTAAATATTAGTTCTTTGGCTTGAAGCACCTGTCATGGTTTGGAACTTCACTTTTGGATAAAATATCTGACTACCGACCACAGTAATTCTCACTGACGGTGCTCCCTTGAGTGTTTGCTCCTTAAAGCTGAGCTTATAAAGGTTCTCCAGTTCTCCTTTGGCTTCCCCCTTTTCACTGATCTCCCATCTACATCCTTACAGCTCGTTCCAGTTCAGCTTGGTATAAATCTCTAATTTAGGATCCCTCCCCCCTCTTCTTCCAATTCTCCTTCCTGTCCTCCTCCTTCCTTTACCTAAACAGGTTCACCCGGAGGTGTGGCCTTGCTGTAGGTAGCTGCGGCCTGCCAGTGGGTCTCCCGTTCACATCATGAAAGGCAGTGTAAATGCGTGGCATTGGAGTTGGACATATTTGTATATAAATCTTAGCTCTGTCACTTCCTAGCTGAGCGATCTGAGCACTTGAGTCTCAACTTTCCTCACCTAGGGAAAGGGGACAACGATATCTCCCTAGGAAAATTAACAGAGACGTTACCTAGAAAAACGCCTGACATTTTTGAGTCAGGCACTCAGCAGCTCTTACATGCGTTTTAGTCCATTTATCATTACGTGAGCCTTCCAGGAAATGCTGATAAAATTATTCTAAAAGCCACATGTGGCATTTGTCGGTATCAGGTCCTTGTGTCAGCAACAGGGGTTAGATTCTACCTCTTTTTTAAAGATCCAAAAGCCTTCTATTTGACTTAGAGCTTCTGATAGGCAGAATAATGGCTCCTCAAAGATGCCCACACAGTAATCCCCAGAAACTGACTACATTATCTCACACAGCAAAGGGGACTTTACATCAAGTTAAAATTAAAGATTTTCAGACAGGGAGATTATCCTGGATTATCTTGGTGAGCTCCGTGTAATCACAAGAGTCCTCAGAAATCAAAGAGGGAGGCGGGAGGGGATGGGATGATGGAAGCAGGATCCGGGGCCTGTGATGCTGCCTTTGAAGATGGAACAGGGAAGGCAGAAAGCCTCAGGAACCTGGGGAGTGCAAGCAGATGCATTCTCCCCCAGAGTCCCCAGACGGCACACAGCCCTACCGATGCCCGGATATGAGGCCAGGGATAACCTCTTTGGACCTCTGACCTTGAGATCGATGAGACAGTAACTCATCCTCAAGGCACCATGTTAGTACTGACTGGTCTCAGCCACAACAGGAAACTTACACACTGCCATGTTACACTCGTTTCTTTGCAGTCTGCACCGTGAGGGCTAAAGAGACTCCTCCCAGGTGAGCTGGGCTTGCCTCTGGGCCTCTTCAGTGGACTGGGCTGGGACATATCTGCATAACATACCTGTGGATGCATGATGATTCTTCCAATTCAAACGCAGGACTCTTACACTGTTTAGCTGGTTTCTCTCTTTCCATCTGTTTCAATAGAGAGAGCAGAATTAGAATAGACAATACACAATTTGCTAGATCTCGCATTAGAAATACAACAGTCTCAGAAAAACAGTGTCAACACTAACACCAACAACATGAAAAGTCAATACTCTTTTTTTTTTTACTTTTATTTATTCTTACAATATCCTCCACTAAAGATATGCGAATTACTGTTTCAAAATCACTCCTAATTATGATCTTTTGGAAAATTTATATGTACAGGATGAAATTCTTACTTTTCCCTTATTTACCAATCATCATCCTGGTATGTGCCACAGAAATGTTTTATGACTTTGGTCAATGCGTTAGCTTGTTGAGTTTAGTAAGAAATAACACTTACAATCATTTCATTATTCACAGTTGGGCTTTCTGATGTCTGGAAATGAATTCTCAAGTCAGCTTCTTTTGTGCAACCTTGACAGTGACTCTGTGGAGCAGCCTGTTCCACACCATCGGATTTCCACTGAGATGTTCATGTCGGGTTTAAAGGTAGGTAACAGGAAGCCGGGGACTGCACCTTTAGTTTGAGCCCCAAACACTCTACAACTGGATTCTCTTTAATACTCCAAAAACAGTACTGAGCACACTAGGCAGCTTGTTGAAACAAGTATAGCCCTCTCACCAAGTACCTCAACTGCTATTATAACCGTATAACACAGAATTTATTCCACTGCAAAGAGACCAAGTTGACTTCTCATTACCAACATGAGTGAAGAAGATCAGATGAGTATAGGCAAGCTATATATAAAGGAAATGGGATACAGGATCATATTGGCTTTTATTATGAAGATAAACTGATAAATATCCACTAAGATGTGTTAAAGCAAAAGGTCTAAAAAGCAGCAAGCATTTGTATTTGATTGAAATTTGTTCTCAGTTAGCTCAGGTCACCCAAGTTAGCAGAATAGAAGGCACAAGTTCATAGTCCAAAGGGTTTGGTCTGCTGTTGGCAGGGTTTCAGCAAGGAGCAGAGGTAGGACTGCCTGGTGACAGGAGACAGCGGCCCTGAAATGTGGCTCCTGCACAGGGTGTGACCAGCTCTGTTACTTAGAACACACGCCTGAAGTCAGGAAGCCTCACAAGAGTGAGACGGTCAGAGATTATGTCCGGGTGAAGCCCGCGATGGAAAGCTGAGTTGAGCCGTGGAAGCTCAAGAGGATGCTCCAGGAAGGACATGGACATTGGAACAGCTGGGGCGACACTCCCTGCTGAGCGCCTCCCCCACGGGACTGCGGCTGTGAGCCTGCTGTGATCCCTGGCTGCGAACCATGGCTTTGAATTCAAGTGTTCATGCGGACCTAGCACCAGACCACAAGACGAAGGGACAGAGTGAGCTGAACTGAAAGCGAGAATCAAAGTTGGCAAAACAGAATTTAGTGAGAGGGACCTGGGAGGGGAGCAGTGGGCGGTATCTTCCAGAGGTGATGGCAGCTAGACAACCTGGTCTAGGCAGAACCCAGAATGGGAAGTCAGAACACAGCCACAGTTCTGTGGCAGGAGCTGCGTACTCAGGGTGCTGCTCTTCTCCCTCTGCTGAGAATTCATTGCTGGGAAGACAGCATCCAACTGCATTGTACAGGCAATGTGGCCCTCGCTCTTGCTCTGTGATGTCATACCTGCAGGAAGGCAGAGCTCCCAGTCAGGGAAAAGGATGGGATCCAAAGGAAATCTGAATGCCTTCAGAGAAGAGGTAAAGCAATGCCCGTGTGGGTGACAGGGACCTAGGTACCTGGGCCATCACTTAGGGCCTCCAAGGCTGCGCATCAGCAGGAAGACTGGATGGGAAACAGAAGAGGCAGGATTCAAACCAGAGTGGGTATCCCAAGTGGTGGCTTAAACTGCCGTGCCACAGTACCCACTCTGAGATGAGAGCATTCTGACTGGAATCTTTACCAGGCCGACTACCCTCTGCTGATAGAAGTATTACTACATTGTGCATCTGTGCTGAGGTCCAGACTACCAAACAGTTTGTAGCAGGCAGGAATACAGACGGAAACCATCGTCTTAACCAGAGTAGAAGCAGAGAGAGAACCAAATGAAGTGAAAGCTCTAACTCAATTCTTCTTTTTTGTCAGTTTTAACTTCTGTTGACCTTGTGACCTTGTGCAGTCAGAAATGGCATCAATACCAGAACGGGAACCAGTGGGAGGCTGAAGACACGCCAGGAATTTCGCAGTCCTGCTTGCTGGAGACAGGGATGAAGTTAAGACGGAGCTTGATCAAGCGTGACAGAGACTAAAGAAACATATTTAGACAAAGAGACTGACCCCAACAAGGTGGTTCTTTGTTCAGCGTCCAGAGGGCACATGAAGTTCAGACATGGCTTAGACGAGCTTTGGCACCAGCGCCGTCCTGTGCTGCAGAGGCACACAGTAATCCAGCAAGTCTGGTCGGGGGTGGGGTGGCATGGGGGTAGGGGATGCTTGAAGTTGATAGTTTGAGGGGAATTCATCACAGTAGGTGCCTATCCAGAGCTGCAATCCAGTCTGCGCTGACTAGTCAGAAATTTTCCAAACCAACTTTATACTTTCTCTACACTGAACAGGGTTAGGCCAGGCTACAGTTTCAATCAGGAAAAGAAAGTCAAAGAGATGCCCAGCACTTGGGACTGGGAACACATCTGAACAGTTGCAGTCCACCTTGCAGCCAGCGCTTGTACTTGGCCATCGACACCTTCAGCCAAAGGACTGCAGGATTCCTATGAGGGGGCTGATAGACACTGTGTCTTGCTTAGGTTTGGTTCATGAGCTGAGATGAACTTCTGAGGGAGACACAGGTGCATTTACCAGGAGCGAAAGAAGACAGGGTGTTGGGACGGAACAGGGACTAATCACCTTGGTCATCCTCAAACCTCGCATTTATGTATGACCCAGATGCAAGCTACTCTTGAAACCATCACACGCACACGATCACAGCTTCAGCTAACTCCTGCATTTATCACAAGCAACATTGTTTGGATAGCCAAACTTGCTTAAAAGCTGGCAAAATTCAGGTCTGCTAATGGAAAAAACCAAATATTAAATTGTCTAGCTAGAGATTTAGCCACTCTTTTTTGGCAAGATGTTCTTAGACTTTTATGGTTATAGCTTGTCTCTGTAGAGTTTTCTTTATTGAAGTCCTTTCTCTGAAAAATGTATTCTTTTGCTCTGTGACATTTTAACATTGCGGTCTGTAAGTTGTCTTCCCCCAGTAATATCCCAACTTTAGTTACTCTTTCAATTACAGAGAATATATTCTCTACAGGGAAAGTATTCCTTTGTGGAGAGCTATGGACTGAATTTTGTCTTCCCCAAACTCATGTTGAAGTCCTTAATGGGATGGTGTTTGGGACCAGGCCGTTTAGTAGGTAATTAGGTAGAGATGAGGTTGGGAGGATGGGACCCCTATGGTGGGGTGAAGATGAGAAAAAGAGGAATCGTTCATTGTCCATGCCCTCATGCTGAGCAGAGGTCACGTGAGGACAGAGAGAGAAGGCAGGAAGAGAGCTCTTCACCAGGTTATGACCATGCTGGCACCCTGATCTCAGCCTTCCAGCTTTCAGAACTGTGAGAAAATAAATTCCCGTTGTTGAAGCCATGTAACTTCAGACAAGGGGTCCTAGAGCGCCACTTTACTAAGCGTTTCTGAATGTGTTTATTGGAAAATGAAAGTTCTCAGAAAAGGCTTGTGATTTGGGGAGCACTCTTCTACCTACAACATCCTTTAGCCATCCTTCCAAGGATGTATAAATCAGGGTCGTGGCACTTGCTCGTTGCATAAACATCTGCAGGAAAACCTGTTCTAGCTGCTGTGAGACTGGCCTTCTGGCTGGCGCCGCGGCTCACTAGGCTAATCCTCCACCTTGCAGCGCCGGCACACGGGGTTCTAGTCCAGGTCAGGGCGCCGGATTCTGTCCCGGTTGCCCCTCTTCCAGGCCAGCTCTCTGCTGTGGCCCGGGAAGGCAGTGGAGGATGGCCCAAGTGCTTGGGTCCTGCACCCACATGGGAGACCAGGAGAAGCACCTGGCTCCTGACTTCGGATCACCGCGGCGGCCACTGGAGGGTGAACCAACGGCAAAAGGAAGACCTTTCTGTCTCTCTCTCACTGTCCACTCTGCCTGTCAAAAAAAAAAAAAAAAAAAAAAAAAAAAAAGAGAGAGAGAGAGACTGGCTCTCTCCCAGAATCCTTCCCAGCCTTTCCTTTGACTCCAGGCTGAACTACAGAAGAGGTTATTTTCCTTTCTTAGTAAATACTATTGCTCTTCTCTCAGCCCCTGACTACTCTTAAAATGCCTCTTTTTGCATCCTTTGTCTTTCTGCTTGATCATTTACTTTTCCTTAATAACATCTTTCCCCGAGGTACCTGACCTTACTGAGAAATTGAAAAAGAAGTAAGTATAGTTTGGAGATGTCTCAGGCGTTTTCCTCTGTCAACCAGTGAATCAACACACGAGGTTTACTATTATAGTTAAATCATCTGGAAGAGGAAAGTGAATGTGTCATCTCTTTATTTTGAAAAATTTTAGTAAATTCCTTAGTTTCATCATTTCCTCTTTAAAACTCTAATCAGAGGGCAGCATTGTGGCATAACGGGTTAAGCCATTGCCAATGACGCCGGCATCCCATATGGATACCAGTTCAAGTCCCAGCTGCTCCACTTCTGATCCAACTCCCTGCTAATGCACTGGGGAAAGCAGTGAAAGATGGCCCAAGTGCTTGGGACCCTGTACCCACGTGGGAGACCCAGCTGAAGCTCCTGGCTCCTTGCTTCAGCCTGGTCCAGCTCTGGCTGTTGTGGCCTTTCTGGAGAGTGAACCAGCAGATAGATGATCTCTACCCCCCTCTCTCTGTAACTCTACCTTTCAAACAAAATAAATCTTAAAAAAAAAAAAAAAAAACCTAATCAAACTATTCCATTGCCTTCTTTCATTCACTTGAAGACTTACTGCTTATGGAGAAGGGAGCAAGGCAAGTTTTATTTTCCACATAATCCACATACCATTCTCTCCCCCAAACAAAGCATTTGTAGGACATGAAAAGAAAGCTTTTGTCAAAAGAAAATTTGATAAATCCAAGTTTCCACTGGACTACAAAAAACTGACAGCGTTAACACAGAGATTTATGCTACAATCATAATGAAAAATATTCAGACTACAGACACCTGAGGAATGGCAGAGCTAGGAAATACAGGGTGACATAACAAATAAACTGTATTCAATTTGTAGTGCGGCACATGGGAAAAGTATGTTGTCAGCTTACGTTGAGAAATCATACCATAAAACAAAGTTTTGGTCCAGATGCCTGTGGTTTGGCTAGTCTGTCATTAACGTCAGTTGTCCTCATACTGTCACCCTTTCCTTACAAGTTAGTAGAATGACCTGAAAATTTCATCACTTCTTACCTAGGTTACTTAGGAATTTTGACCTACAGGAGCTGCTAGGCCAAATTTTAATAACATCAAAAAAATCTTTACTAAAGTGTTAAAAATGTAAACATTTATCCACATCCCTATGTAAAAATGTTACTTGATTATATAATTATTTTCGTGTTTGTTTACCATTTACCAAAACATAATAGGGGCTGGTGCCACGGCTCACTTGGTTAATTCTCCACCTGCGGCTCCGGCATCCCATATGGGCGCTGGGTACTAGTCCCAGTTGCTCCTCTTCCAGTCCAGCTCTCTGCTGTGGCCCGGGAGTGCAGTGGAGGATGGCCCAAGTGCTTGGGCCCTGCACCCACATGGGAGACCAGGAAGAAGCACCTGGCTCCTGGCTTCAGATCAGTGCAGTGCCGGCTGCAGCGGCCATTTGGGGGCTGAACCAAAGAAAAGAAGACCTTTCTGTCTGTCTATCTCTCTGTCTATAACTCTACCAGTCAAATAAATAAATAAATATAAAACATAATAGGAAGGTTGTCCTTCATCTAAACTAATCAGTTTTTTGAGCCAGCGAACATAAAATGTTGAGGAAAATATTTAGATGCTCATGTATCTGCCAATATTTAGAGTTTCATGTATTCCAGACAAAGGGATACAAGGGTAACTTGACTTCTTGTCCAGTATTGCATCCAGGGATGAATCAGAAACTGCAGGATTATTCCCATGTCTATACACGCATCCCAGGTCTTAGCTGCTTTATGAGTCTCTTACAGAGTGATGGTGTGTACGGTAAGCAGGAACAAGTGATACTTGTCACTTCCCTTTTTTAATGTCAATTTTAAAAACATACATTTATTTTTGTCACATACCAGTAACTTGTCTACCTCTGGTTTGGAAAAGAGTGTGAGGACAAAAGTTAAGAAGGCAGTGTTAACTACAAAACAAAACCAATCCAGCAATTTCCCATTCTGGCCGCCACTCTGAAGGTAACATGCTAATCCCAGCACCAGTGTGGATGAGATAAACCCTCACTGGTTTGAACGTTCCTTTTGCTTCCCTGGAGTCTTGGAGTTTTGAAGGAGATACAAGGGTAACTCAACATATCTCGAATACGGAATTAAAAGATAAGTTCATTTCGGTGCAAATTATTTTTTGGAAGTCCGTGCTTAGTTTTTCCATAATATGCATCTGTATGAACTTTCAAAAGACCCCCTGGACTGCATTTCAGGTCTGCTTTGCTCCAGAGTGAAATTATCTTTTTTCATTGCGTTTCCCATTGCGTTTCTGGCTGGACTCTCAGACAAGACCCAGGTTTCCGGACGCACTGAGCGCCAACAAGAGCATAGGAAAGCCTGGTTCTGGAGTGCGATTTTTCTCCTCGCACGCCTTAACGCCGAACTTCTGCGAAAGGTCTGGAACCCTACGTGGCACTCAGAGCTCAGAGACCTTGGCAACGCCTGCACGGGCACGGTTCGCGGCCCGCACGCGCGGGAGGCAGGGGCTGCGGGGGCTGGGCGCTCGGGGCTTCGGGACGCCGGCCGGAGAAACTGAGGCGAAGCCGACGCCAAGGTGCACTGCGGGGATTACCTGAGCTCACGAACGCCACCCGGGGCGCACACGCCAGCCTCCGCTGCGGCCGCGGGTGTCTGCGCGTGAGTGTGTGGCGGGGACGCGAACCCGGTGATGTCACCCTCCGACCCACTCCAGGACCGGCCGTGGCACCCCCAAGGCCGCGCGCCGCCCCGCACGCACACGGCGCCCGCAGGGCTCTCGGCTCACTCAACCGCCAGCAGCGCCCCTAAACCGCGGGCTCGTGTTCTCCCACTTCCCTCCGGGAAGCCCCCTTAAGCGTCGCCTCCCACGGCCTCCCTCAGAGAAACACGCCCGTCCCCGCGTCAGCTCCCGGGTCTCCTCACGGCCCGCGCGAAGGTGGCGAGGGGGGCGTGGCCCGGCCTCGCCTGGCCTCGGCAGCCAATGAGCGCGCCGCCTACCTTCCGGTCAGCGATCCGACCAATCGGGCGGGCCGGTGTAATCTTCGGCTGGACTCGGCTCTTTCCGTGGCTGCGGGCTGCCTGGGGGCCGCGGCGGCCGCTGAAGAGACGCTTTCCTTTTTTTATTTTTTTTTTTCCATGCGTTCACTTCCGGGTCCGGCGCCGATCCGGATGCCCGAGGCCGAAGGATGTTTGACCTCCGGATAAGCGAGGCGCCGCTGTGCATTCATTGCCGGCTGCATCGGTGGCGACAGCAGCGGCCCGGGCGGCGACTCTCCGGCCAGCGGCGGCGGTAGGCGGCGGCGGCAGCGGCAGGAGCGCGGGCCCAGGGTCCGAGCGGCGCTGCGTCCCCTCCCTCTCGCGCGCCTTCCCCTGCCTCGCTCGCTCGCTCGCTCGCTCCCTCCCTGCGTGGCTCGCTCGCCTCCTCCGGCCGCCGGCGGCTGCGATGAGCGGCCGCTGCCCCCGCCGCCGCCGCCGCTGACCGAGCGAGCGAGCGAGAGGCCGGCGGCCGGGGGCGCCGCCCGCGCCGGGACCCAGCCCGCGGAGGTAAAGCCCCCTGGGCGCCGGCGCTCGCTCGCTCGGCCGGCCCCGGCCCCCTGCCTCGCGGGTGCGGCTGGGTGGGCTGGGGTCGGCGGGGGGCCTGCGGGCGGGGGTCGCGGGCCCGGGGGGCTCCGGAGCGGGCGGCGGGCCGGGCCGCGGCTGCAAAAGTTGCCCGAGCGGCGCGGCGCGCGTGGGGACGCGTGGGGGCGGCCGAGCTGGGCCGGGGTCGAGGGGGCTGCGCGGCTACCTGCGGAGCTGGGCTTGGGGAGGACCCGCCGGGCCCGCCTGCGGTTCACGGGCGAACTTCCCGTGGAGGTGGTTTTTTTTTTTTTTTTTTTTTTTTTTTTTTGTTATTGTTGTTTCGGGAGGGGGCTGGGATGTACCTAGGTAATGGAGCTTCTTTCTGATCGAGCTGCGAACTTCGCCAAGGCGGTGGTCAGCCGAAGGGGGCCGCACGTCCACGGCTGCCCCCGCACGCGGGGAGGGGACGCAGCACGGCCGTGTGTGGGCCCCCCGGCCCGCGGCGCCCTGGAGGGCAGGCCCGTGTGGGGCAGGGGGCGAAAGTTGGAGGGTGGGAGAGGGAGAGGGAGACTCGGCGACCGCCGCCGAGGCCGCGCGGGCGGAGGCGTGGGCACCCGGGCTGTGCTCGGTGGCCAGGCGCTGCCGACCCAGGCCGCCTTTGCAGCCCGGGGGTTCGGATGCTGTCGGAACGTCCCCTGGAAAGCTGGGCAAGTGAAAACCTGCCTGTCTGCCATACGGGAGCAAAACGAGTCCCCAGTTGTGTTTCTTTTGTGATTGTGGCCACAGGCAGGAAGAGTGGTTGCGCTGTATCTGCCACTTTTTGAAATGAACATTGGGGTTTTAAAAAGTTCTCCGGGTTTCTCTGAAGACTCTGGGCTTTTCCCGTAGCTAGTGGGACGGGTATCACAAAGGTGATGAGTAATTGAGGATTAGAAAGAGGTGAGGCCAGTGTAAGGAAAGGTGTTCCACCAAAAAATCAGATCTGGTTTGCGACATTCTTAATACAGTTTTTTTTTTTAAGATGTACTTTATTTGTTACATTGATTTTCGTAGTGTACTCTAGCTGTATCCTGAGCTAATGTAAGTTGTCTTCAGATTTTGTATGTAAGCCTTTATGGTTGCAAGAAAGATGAAAATTAAGTTTCCAGGCATTGGAAGAATGATGTTATCAAATACTTTGGGTGACTTTGGCATGAATTGTGACAGAAGGGGTAGACAGTTAGCTTTAAGTGGGCTTGCATTTCTGAAGAGGCATCAGGTAGTAGTTCTTATTAGACTTAAGGACATTAAGATTAATTTCAGTGTTGATATGTATAAGACTTTTGGCATGATATTGAGGGATGATTATCTTTACTGATATATTGCTCTCATTGGCCTCTTCTGCCACTCATGAACTTAAGAATTAATGCATTATGTAATTATTGATATTTTCACCATTAGACTTGCAAACAATAATATTAACCGAGTCTCCAACACATGAAAGTCATTTATTGCTTGCTTCAAAATAACAGGTTGGTGTTAGAATCAAGGAGTAGTTTCATCCAGTAAGGCCTTTGCTGTATGTAAGGGACTTTTATGATGTGGTGAGGATGGAAGAGTGCATAGAATACGAAGATGAGTGAGACCAGGTAGCTGCCTGCAAGGAAGAAGCAGATAATGCCCAGAGTATGGCAACACAGCATTCCTGCGGGTTTTATTAGAGGTGCATCGAAGCGCGGTGAGTGTGTGTGTGTGTGAGTGAGTATGGGGGCACTTTCTGTTGGAGGTTTATGAACATGTGTGGAGTTGGTAACCCCCTTTTAGGGTCTTGAAATAGTTAAATAGGCAAAGCGGGGGCTTGGGAGGGTTAGTCTTCTAGGTAATGAGACCAGGATGAGCAAGGCGCACGACTGCGTGTGGTGGGGCCTGTTGAGGTGGACGTAGGCTCCTGGGCCAGGAGGTCTTTGGAAGAGGAAGCTGGGGAAGTAGGTGGAGATGACCCGTGGAAGTCCAGAACATCTGTGTGTGTGCATGAGTCAGTTTAGGGTGTGAAGGTCCCAGCATGTGGCCTCTGCGCTGGTAGTAGGTAGGCAAATATGGATGGTAAGTTTAAGGAAACCCGATTAACGCGAGAGGGCCGACTTGATGTCACTCATGGTACCAGAGCAATGCAAGGAAGTGTCTAATCCAGAACAGTTTGTGCATGGTGGTGTTCTGTTTCTCTGGTTGTCTGTGAATGTGGGTGTGTCTGGTAATGTGGTAATTGGTTCTGAATGAAATAAATTCAGACTGTAAAAGTGTGACTCAGGGAGGAATAGGAAGCTCTCCAGTTACTGCTCTGTGTCTCTGATCCATATGATCCCCTGCAGGCTGGGGAGAGACCATTATTCTGGTATCTTTTATTGGTTCAGATTTTTCTCAAAATGAGACAAATGGCTGCTTAGCATTTGAGGTCTTCCCAAAAGGATGTATCCCACGAAGTAGAGGAATGGTGAAATATTAAATAGCAAAATACAGGTTGCTTGATAATTGTATTACTGTTAAAATGTTTGAAAGTCAGGTTTATTATGGATAAAAGTGAAATGTGAAGAATCTGCCCATGAAAAAAAATTAACTACAACAATGATATAAAATGAGAAAGTCCCATAGTTGAAGATAAATATATGCCTGTTTTTTGGTCATCTTAAATATCAGGTGACCCTAAAGCAATGTAGCCCTAAACGTAATCATTTTCAAAGGAAGTGCTTAGAAAAATGTCACTCTGATGCCATTACTTTGTTTTAAGATTTTATTTACTTTACTTGAAAGGTGGGGGGGGGGGGGTTGGAAGAGGGTGGGGCGAGGAGTTAGGGCGAGAGAAATAGAGAGAGAGGGAGAGAGAGAGATCTTCCTTTCATTGTCTCACTTCTCATTTGTCCATAGGAGCTGGGGCTAGGCCAGCCTGGAAGCCACATTCCAGGGCCCAATTTCAGTGTGGGTGGCAGAGGCCCAACTGCTTGCCATCCTGCTGCCTCCCTGGGTGCACATTAGCAGAAAACTAGAATCTCCAGTGTAGCTGGGACTTGAACTCAAGCCCATTGATACGACATTTGTGGGCATCCCAAGCAGGATCTTAACCACAGTGCCAAACTCCTCTCAGCACACCACCAGCTTCCACTTGTATATACAATCATGTTACAGGGAAGGCTGTTTGATTTTTTTTTTTAAACTAATTATTCTCCTCTTAGCATTCAAGAAGGACTTAACATTATAACTGAATTTGTATTACCTTGAACTTCCCCATAACAATACTGCCTGTTACAATTTAAGTGCCTACTTTGGATAAAGACCGTAAATGATACATTTGAGACAGCTCTATGCTGTGGTGGTGTAACCCCATTTTTGAGAGCAGGAAACAGTTTTCTAG
This sequence comes from Oryctolagus cuniculus, assembly GCF_964237555.1. NCBI lineage: Eukaryota > Metazoa > Chordata > Mammalia > Lagomorpha > Leporidae > Oryctolagus > Oryctolagus cuniculus. The sequence continues at coordinate 13,168,157 of NC_091437.1, forward strand.
AGCTTAAATATCCTGTTGAGGATTTCTTCTGCAAGCAGCAGAGTGCATAGTTGGGTCTTTTTTTCTCCTCGACTTCGAAGTCTTAAACCACCAATGATCTTTTTTCTTTTTCTTTTTTTTTTTCTTTTTTGTAGACTTCTGTCTTCTTTTCTCCTTTCTTTCTCTCTCTCTCTCTCTTTCTGCCTCCCTCTCTCCCCTCCCTCCCTCTGTCTTTTCCAAAGCAGTTGGCTTATGTGATATTACTTGTTAGTGTGTGTTTGAATGTTGGCTGTTCATGATGTCATTTCTTTGAAAGTGGCACTTTTGGGGTATGTATTTGTCTCTGTAGTTGTAGGAATTCAGACAACGTAGTTCCAGTACCTTCAGCTATCAGAGAGTATTCCCTTTGTGCCCATCTGCTGGAAAGACCCATACACAGGAGTCATTGCCTTTTCTTTTTAATCAAAAAATGTTTTTTCAATTTATATGAGAGTCAGAGAGATAGAGAACAGAGATAGAAAAGAGAGAGAAGTAAAGGGACAGTCAAAGAACGAGGGTGAGAGAGAGCGCATCAGCCAGGCTGGTCTGGAGCTGTTACCAGGAGCTGGGAATTCAGTCTGAGTCTGCTGTGTGGGTTGCAGAAAGCCAGTTACTTGGGCCATCACTGCTGCCTCCCAGGGTCTGCATTGGTGTAGAGCCAGAGTCAGGGGCTGGAGCCAACAACAGAACTCAGGTACTTTGTATGGGATGTGGGTGTTTTAACCACTAGGCTGAACACTTCAGTCCCATACTTGGGATTTTCAGTGTGTAAGATCAAGCGTGTAATGAAGTGACTTTGGGGAGCCTATGACAGTACTCAGAGAAGAGGGGATGGCAGGTAGATATGAGGAGAGAGAACTTTCAGAGACATAGTGGTAAGCTGTTACATGCTTTATCTAGCTCCCTTCTCAAAGCTGAAATTTAGAAACTGTAAATATTTGGAATTCCCTGCTATTACGGGACCTGAGGAAGGTGCAACTGATTTGTTCTTAGAGTGTAGTAAATGGTTGGTTATAGTATTCTTTTCTGCTACTGCCTGCCTCATATCTGAGTTACGAGATATAATTTTAACAATGAACTTGAAGTGTTTGTGTAATTGAGGGCTAAGACATGCTTTCTGTTCATTTTCTTTACTAGTGATACATTACATAACTTCATTTCAAGTGGTGAAATTGATGGCCAGATCATGTCCACAAAATCATGTCTATCTTTTTAAGTTGCTCTCAGTGCAGCTAAGTAAGGTCTCATGATAGATACTGGTTTTAAATACAGATTTTTTGTGCCCCCCCCCCCCCAGTGTAGTGGATGTCAGATATGAAGCTGTACTCAAGCTTTCTTAAATTTGCTTAGATGATTTTGTATTACTGGGGCTGCTGTTTTAGCTGACAGTTACGTTTGCTTAAAAAGGCAGTCGTTAGGGGGTTTGGATGAGAAGGGTTGGGGGGTGTGTGGAGAGAGGGACTAACTCTCCCATCATGTTGTTTATCTAGACTGAGAAAATTCATGTAAAGTGACAAGGTGTGGTGCCTGGCAAACAAGAGGCGCTTATGTAAATCTTCTTCCTTTTCATTGCAGAAGTTGCTGATCTGTATGAATTATCGGAGGGTTGAATGGTGAGTAGAATAAGCAAAGACTCTTGGGAACAGCCTGCTAACGGGACTTTCTTAACTGACCTCTGCTTAGCATCCTCATCAAATTATACTCCTCATTCTCTCTGTAAAATGCATTGACTGATGCCCATGCTACACTGAGTGGCAGGACACTACTGGAGTTCACTCTTGAATTTTATTCTCACCAGTATACTTAACAGAGAATCATTTGTGTTTGTACCCAAAAACTCTTATTAATGGCTAATGTGTTTGATGATGATGGAATTACCTAGTCTAGTGGAACATTGTTCAGTGAACTCTGAAGGCAAAAAGGTGTTTGGGAAGAAGTTGACTGCTTTGAAAACAGGGGAACAGCTAAGGTGGATTACTGTTGAAACAGATGAGGGTGAAATAATCTTGATCCCCTGGGCCGGTGCTTTGGTGCAGCGGGTTAACACCCTGGCCTGAAGCGCCGGCATCCCATATGGGTGTCAGTTCGAGTCCTGGCTGCTCTACTTCCCATCCAGCTCTCTGCTATGGTCTGGGGGAAGCAGTAGAAGATGGCCCAAGTCCTTGGGCCCCTGCACCTGCGTGGGAGACCCGGAAGAAGCTCCTGGCTCCTGACTTCAGTTCGATGCAGTTCTGGCTGTTGTGGCCATTTGGGGAGTGAACCATCGGATAGAAGACCTCTCTCTCTTTCTCTGCCTCTTTTCTCTTGGTGTAACTCTGACTTTCAAGTAAAATAAATGAATCTTTAAAAAAAAGAAAAAAAAAAGAAAAAAATCCCCAACTAACATGAAAAGATTCCACAGTAAGATTACTTTTCAAGTGTTTGTGAAATGTTGTTTCCTAGTTAAGAAACAGAAACTGTAAATCCCAGGTGAAGTACCATGACTGTGGTTTTTGTAAGGTGAAGAAAGTAGAACTGCATCTGTCGACCCGCAGTTGAAGAGGCTTTGACCTGGGGTTGTAAGGTTCTTCTTGAGAAAACTTGTGTATGTTTTAATTGCAGTAAAATGCTTAAAGTGTATAGATTTTGAAGTGTTTTCTTTTTAAGCTAATTAAGCATATGAATTAATAATATGAATAATAACAACATGGTAAATGAATAGTAATAGCATATCTGCTTCGAAAACACTCCCTTTCCTAATTTGCACTCCCTCTCAGATGTTTATTTAGTGGCATCCCCTTTTAAAAAAGAAGTGGATTTGGGTCTTGCTAAACCTACAGGGGTTGGTTATGGAGAGTGCTTTGTTTAGTCACGTGTCACTTTGCAGTTCTTGCATGTCCCCAGGGTGGTACCTCATCTGCTTTTGTGATACCTCTCAGCTTTTATGGAGCAGGAGGGGTGGGGAGGAGCCATCTCATAGTTTCAGCATCTCCTCAACCCAAGTGGGGATTTCACGGGAACTGTTAGAGTCGATTGTTCTCTGGAAGGGGACATGCCATCCCCTTGGTTTGTACCGGTTGCATTTGACATTGCTGTGAAGCATGGTGGCCTAATAGCTTGCAGTAGCCACTCTTCTCCTGTCTTGCCTCACTCAGCCCAAGTGGAAAGCAGAGAAGTACAGGTAAAGGAGACCCAAGCGTGTGGGGTATGCTGTTTAAGGTGGTGTCACCACAGTCCAATCAGTGATGTGCAGTGGATTCGGAAGTGGAACATTAAGATCGGATAGGATGGCTCTGAGCCAGTAATTGGGAGCTCTGTTCTCTGGTTCTCTTGGCCGTGCTGTCCTCTGTGTTGGATCCATCCTTAGGCTGTCAGTAAGATCCCATCTCGATATGCATCAACCAGAGGGAGAACTGGAGCTTTCTCTCTCTCTCCCTTTTTGCAAAAGCAAGGACATCTGGTCAAGCCTACCAGAGTACTTTTCCCTGCGTGTTTTGTTGATTAGAATTAGGTCACAGACAGTTCCTGAGTAGTTAGGACAAGGGAGGTGTGTTACCCTTGTTGGTTTCTGCTAGTTAGGTCGGATCTCCTGCAGTTGCTGGTGGGATCACTTTCTCTGTGTTTCATAGTAAAGGGAGAATATTTTAAAAACTTGTGGAAAGGAAGACTATGAGGGAAATGGGTGTTAGAGAGGCAATCAGCAGTGGCCTCTTTATCTGTTTTGGGGTTGAAAGTAAATAATGCACATGAATGCACTTTGAACTTTGAGGTACCCTGCAGCTGTCAGGGGTAGAGAGTTAGAAAGCCGCTTCCCATTGCTATCTTAAATATGCTAAGGCCTGAGTACTTTTGGAGCAAAAAACACTTTTTTTTTTTTACTAACTTTTTAAAATGAGTTATCTTAAGTAGTAAGAGTATGCCTTTTTCCCCATCGATCTCATGAAGCTATTTTTTTTTTTTAATATTTATTTGACAGGTAGAGTTATAGACAGAGAGAGACAGACAGACAGAGAGAAGGTTCCTCCTTCCATTGGTTCACTCCCCAAATGGCCGCTGCGACTGGCGCTGCGCCAATCCGAAGCCAGGAGCCAGGTGCTTCTCCTGGTCTCCCATGCAGGTGCAGGGCCCAAGCACTTGGGCCATCCTCCACTGCCTTCCCGGGCCACAGCAGAGAGCTGGAGTGGAAGAGGAACAACCGGGACTAGAACCCGGCGCCCACATGGGATGCTGGTGCTGCAGGTGGAGGATTAGCCAAGTGAGCCACACCGCCAGCCCCTCATGAAGCTATTTTTATATTAAGTTAAAAATTTGTACCTACATACATTTTTTTTTAGTTGTTCTGTCTTCTCCCCCTAAAATTGCTCACACTTTGCTCTCATCACTTACTAGGGGAAAATCAGTGCTTTGAGGAGGTGGCAGTTTGTGGGAAGGATGTGGGATGTGTGTTGAATTGTGGAAACCCAGTGAGCCCGGAGGAGAGGATTTATTTGTTTGTTTGTTTGTTTTGTATATCTTGAGAGGAGCAGAAAAGATGGTGGGGAAGAGAGAGGCAGGGGAGAATCCTGGCATTTTGAAATAGAGTGAGTCACAGGAAGGTTGAGTGAAGCGCACAGGTCACGAGCTTGGTCAGTAGAGCTCTCAGATCCCAGTTACAAGGAGACCGCTCTTTGTGTCAGGAAGGCGAGGCCCTTAAAGCCGACTTGTCTGCTGTGCAGTTTTGTCAGGACCATAACCTGCTCCTGGGTTCCAGGGGGCCAGCCTTCTTTACTACAGATGCCTGTGTTCTCAGGCTTTGGAAAACTCAGCCAGGGTCTTCCTTTTCTTTATCCTTTTTTCATCCTAAAAAAAAAATAAATACATAAATAAAACAAGCAAACAGACACAGTTTTTCATCTTCTCTTAAGCAGTTGACAACAGTAACATGTGCGCGTGCATACACACTATTTCATATCTGGCCTGCTTAAATGGAAGTACATAAGCGGAATGAGCGGAATGAGGTATATGTTTCTGATTTTCAAAAAATTATCTTAAGCTGTTCTTACATTTCTTCAATATTTGTAAAGGAAAGGACTGTGTGTGCATATATATACACATATATGGATGTGTTTACATTGATTCATATATGTGTGGTTGTGAATATATAGAGCCCATCCATCTTCTGGAATGATATTTATGTTAATGATAGTTACTTGTGAATAGTGAGATTCAGGATGATTTTATTTTGTATTTTCTGTATTTCTGTGTGTTGTCGGGTTTTCAGCATGATTCCTTTTTTTTTTTTTTTTTAAAGATTTATTTATTTAAAAGTCAGAGTTACACAGAGAAAGAAGGAGGGAGAGGTCTTCCATCTGCTGGTTCACTCCCCAATTGGCCACAATGGCTGGAGCTGCGCCTATCCAAAGCCAGGACCCAGGAGCTGCTTCCCAGGTCTCCCACACCAGTGTAGGGGCCCAAGGACTTGGACCATCTTCCACTGCTTTCCCAGGCCATAGCAGAGAAGCTGGATGGGAAGTGGAGCAGCCGGGACTCAAACCAATGACCAATATGAGATGCCAGCACTGCAGGCGGTAGATTTACCTGCTACACCACAGTGCCGGCCCCCTCAGCATGATTCTTACCATCTGAAAACTGAATTTATTTTTTGAGGAAAGAAAATGGAATCTTGATGGGGATGATGTTTTCTGCCAATTTAGAATTTAACATATCATTCTGTTTAACTGTATATTATCTTGAATAAAGTCAACTTACAGTGCATTGATAGTTTGTAGTTTTCTCTATTTTTAAAATTTAATTTATAAAAATTACTTACCTTAAAGTTTTAAGTTGAAATTGACCATATGACACCTTTTAGGACAAGGGCATTTTGTAAAAGTAGTGGACTCCTGAAAATTCTGAAGGCATTAACTGTGTTATTTATTTTTTTAAACTTGTTTGATTTTGACTTCAGGTAGTAGCCTAGGCTTTGGATTAGAGTGTGATATATTAAAGTTATACTCAGAATTTCCTTTAGTAAAAAGGGAAGTAAAAATGATTTTTTTCTTACACCCAGTCTGTGTGTAATGTTTATTTTCTATTTTTATGAAGTACTTATTTTATATTCTAGAGATGAATACTGCCCTTTCAAGGGGCAGGCAGATACACTAGGTAACGCAGTAGAGGGAGAAGAGAGGACATTTATGGTACTCTGCTCACTTTAAGGTGCAAAAATATATGACTACAAGTCCTTTTAATAAAGTTCTAATTTGGAGGACAAAAATAACTATAATTTTGGACCTGAAACTTGTATCAGTTGTGGGTGACCTTTACAAAAACCTGGTATTTCTAGATTCATACTTTTATAAACCATTTTGTTTTCTCTATTTGCTCCATGGACCTGAGATATGAGTCCCCTTACCCTGAAAGTGCGGATTTTAAAGATGTGGAATGTTGTGGCACCAATTTCTGTTTACAGAAATGGTACATTATTGACTGAGTTGTTTTTCCAGCATGTGATTGTCAGGGTGCATTGTGGCTAATAATCTCTATAGGAGTGAATACTGTTAATAAAGTATAAGAATGAAGTTAGCCCTGTAAAATTATTCTTCTGAGTGTTTTTGATAATTTATTGAAAGTTGATCGATTGGAGTGTGTAGCGTGTGTTTGCGTGTTATTGTGTGTTTGTACCTTTATACCCTTCTAAGCCTATTTTTATGACTGAAATGAAAACTTGAACATATGGGAATGAGAGTATAAAGTAAAATGAATTTTTACTTTTTGCACTTGTTAAAAAACTTCTAATCAGAAATTAGGATTATTTATTTATTTTTTCTGTGACAGAGAACTATAGTTTTAAAGGTAGTCCTCACCGTGGGGCCTGGAATGCTGACAGTAATAGATGAGAGCAGTTGTTCTCAGCTGACTTCATGTTAAAATTTCCTTGTGATGGTTAAAAAAAGAAAAAAAGGATGTTGAGTTACTGCCCATGCTCATTTACGTTTCAATCTAGGGATAGGATCATGGCATTGACCTAATTTAGAATTTTCACAGGATATTCCAGTGTGCAGCAAAGTTGGAAAAAAATGGGTATTTCTCCTTCCCATTGTGCATGTCTTAGCTCTTTTTTTTTTTTTTAATTTTAAGTTGTCTTTTTAATTGGGAATGGAAGTGTGAAGATGACAAAGAAGAAATGCATAGAAAATATTAGCAAGAGGACTGCATTAAAGAAGTGACTTCTGTTCGTTACTTCATACTGGCATCCTTAATGAGGCCAGTGTATTCATTACTTTGTGGCAATTTTTAGTAAGTGCAGCACCAGAGTTGGAGAGTTGCTGAAGTTTGGAAAGATTGTTAAAGGGAAATTTACCAAGAGTAAATTAATGTATCCATTTAGAAGGAATCCTGAGAGACCTAAGTGACAAAGATTTGCCTATCTTTAAAGTTATTGTCAACTCAAAGAAGGTAAAAAGTGTTGCTACCCAAAGTTACTCATTTTAGGTTGTATTTGTCATACTTACAGTATCTTTGAGATAGTTGTATTTTTCATGAAGTGTCAGGAAAGAAGCTTTTAACGGCTGTTGTGTGTAACTACTTCTGCTTTACTGTCCCACATACTGTTGCTGATGAAGACTTGTCTCTGTTTTTTTCCCTTGGTGGGAATATTTTACCTCATTTATAGAATGTTCTGGTTATAGTGTAGTATCCGTGTCATGTATAGTCAGCAGTTACACACATTGGTGCACTGTGGTAATAAGTTTAATGGGTTATTGTATCTTGACATTTGTGTCAAATTGGTGTCCTTTTTGTGAATCATCAGATGCTATTTCTAAGGGTGTAAGAACACCCTTACTGTTACAGCATTTTTCCTGGGACAGAATGGGGGCATACCATTTTATGATTTCACTAAGTTCAATTCAAGAAGCATGGTTTTGCTTGGTGGCAAAACCAGATTTGGCAATTGTTCTCTGCATTGCAAGCTCTAGATTCCTGAACACTACCCTGATGTGACAATTTGTGGTAGAGAAATTTAACACTGAAAGTAAAGATTTAAAGGGCGTATTATCTGTGAACCTGTGAAAGACTTAAGAGTTACTCTGGGATCTCCAAAATATCCACACAGGTACAGAATAATGGTTATTGTTCTCCATAATTATTATTCTTTATTCAAATTTTAGCATCCAGCATGCTCTGAAAACCAATTTTTTTGTGTGTATGTTTGCTACCAACTGAGTTTTTTTTAAACCAAGTCTATCGTGAATTGTTATCTGTATTGTCATGTATTTGTAGGTTTCACTGCAGAAATAGCAAATGTCTGGTGATTGCCTGCTGTCCTTACCCTCCTGGGCCATCCCAGCTTTCCCTAGGGCCTGTGCACACTTTATCACCTGTGGGAATCCCTTCACAGTGTGGGTTCCGAGACATGATTGACCTTGAGAAAGGTGCAAAGGGACTGTTGGACTTTAATAGAAATGCTGGAGTAGAAACTACTTACATTTGACTTCTGAGATGCAGCTTCTGTAAAATGCCAGTAAATTGCATTTGCTTTTTCTTTTTTTTTTTTTTTAAAGATTTATCTATTTATTTGCAAGTCAGAATGACAGAGAGGTATCTTCCATCCACTGGTTCACTCTTCACAAGGCCACAATGGCCAGAATGGGGCCTGTCTGAAGCTAGGAGCCAGGAGCTTCTTCTGGATCTCCCATGTGGGTGCAGGGGCCAGCCAAGCACTTGGGCCATCCTGCACTGCTTTCCCAGGCCACAAGTAGAGAGCTGGATCAGAGGAGGAGCAACAGGGACACATTTGGGGTGCCGTCCTCACAGGTGGTGCCTTCACCTGCTGTGCCACAGCATCCCCCCCCCCCCCGGCCTTTTAACTTATAAATATATACATACTGTGAGACATGTTGTTTTAATTGGTGTTGCTTTGAGAGTTGTTGAAAGCTTTTCTCTTTTTTTGGGGGGGTGCTAAGTTATTAACCCCAGTCCTGTGGGCCCCAATGTATTCCCAGAAGCACTGTGTAATTAGGATGCTTGAGATGGAAAAAGTTTCAGATAACTTTGGCATAGCTGAGTGTTCATCAGATGCTCTCTCTGGTCCTCGGGGTAGTATGGTTTTACCTCTGAACATGGTAACTTCATGGCAAAACACCTGCAGGCGGTCCTCTTTTTACATATCCTGGCTTCCTTTTTTTGTAACAGAAAGAAGCAGGGGTGTGGTTCTAATGCCTCTGTTTTAGTTTCCTTGCACTTCCTTGATTTGTTTTTAAGACTTCATTGCAAAAATCTTTATACCTCCTTTGGCTTGTTTTTTGCCTCCAGTTCCTGTTCCTATCCTTTTTTAAATTTTTTTTCTGTCCTTTTCATTTTCTTTCCTACTTCTCTTCCCTTTTTCCCCTCCCTTTTAAAGTTATGTTCCCCAGAAAGAGTAGCTTACAGTTATGGTATTCTTTATCAGATGTGTTTACTGCTCCTGGGATGGTGACAGTAAATCTGCATGTTCCAGGATTTCCCTAAAGAAAGCCTTCCTAGAGTGTGGTGGTTATCTTAATGCTGCTGGTAAAGAGATACCGTCCTACTTGCGCAGTCTCTTTGCTGTCTTTCCATCCTTAAACCCTGAAGGGTGATAAGATGGTGACCACTGGTGTTGCATGCTCTGTCAGTTGTGTCTTTGACTTCGCAGAACGATCAGGCACTCTGAGGCCCAGACCCTGATGGGCGCACGTGGACCTCACGGGCAGCCATCTTCTCTGCTTCAGACGAGATTCAGAACTTCCATGGTTGGGTGACAGGTGCCTGCTGCATGCTCTAAAAGCAGTGCGATTCTGCCAGAGTCGCCTTCGTTCTTCATGTTGTTGCTCATTTAAATTTTGTGATACCAGGGGTGGTTTTCTTGTTTACCTTTTGTATTTCCTGTTTGGGCACATAATAGACCTCTAATATTATTTGTTGAGTGGGTGGATTCATTATTTCATCTTTTTTTTATTAGAGAGAATTCTAGGAGGGAAGAACCTTAATTAAATGCTTCCTGAGGTACCCATTTATTTTGCATTGTCACAAATATATGAGACAAATCCAAAAAACAAAAAATTGACCTCAAGTAAAATCATAAACAAAAGCTCCTGTTACTAAGGCTTAAACATGCAAATACTTCATGGTTTTTTTTAACTGATGAAGTTGAATACATTTGTGAGCTGGCCAAAAAATTTCAAGGGAATAGTTCGTTTTTTGAGCATTTCAGTTAACTGTGACTTTGTGTTAAAATATGTTTATAGGGGCCCGTGTTGTCGCATAGAGGGTTAAGCCGCTCCCTGCGATGTTGGCATCTCATATTGGTGCCAGTTTGCGACTGGCTGTTCTACTTCCAGCTAATGCGTTTAAGAAGGTAGTGGAAGATAGCCCAAGTGCTTGAGCCCCTGCACCCATGTGGGAGAACTTTATAATACTTCTGGCTCCTGGCTTCCACCTGCCTCAGCCCTGGCCATTGAGGTCATTTGGAGAGTGAACCAGTGGATGAACAATCTCTCTCTTTGACTTTCCTCCTCTCTCTGTAACTCTGACTTTCAATAAAACAAATAAATCTTTTTTTTAAAGGATGCTTTTATACTTTAGATAAAATTTTCTCCCTATTTCTACTTATAAATTTATACCCACTAATAGTTACTTCGTGTAGACATAAAACAATCCCAGCACCACCTGGAATTCCCCATGCAGCCCTCCGTAGTCAGCATCCATGCTCTGTTTGTCCCTCCTATAATTGCTTCTTTTCCAGAACATTACGTAAGCTGAGCCCCCCAGCATTTGTCCTTTAGAGCCTGGCTCTGAGTCTTTCTGTAGAGTGCCTGCGGTCCCTCTGTCCTGCTTGGTATGTCAGCAGGCCCTTTCTGCTGAGCACTGTTGCATTGTGTGTGTGTGTGTGTGTGTGTGTGTGTGTCTCAGTCTCAGCATGCATCCCCCCCTTTTTTTTTTCTTCTCTCAGATGAGTTCATAGAATTGGAAGCATTGGGTTGTATGGAAGTGTGTGTTTATAAGACACTTTTTTTTTTTGTTTTTTTGACAGGCAGAGTTAGACAGTGAGAGAGACAGAGACAGAGAGAAAGGTCTTCCTTTTTCTGTTGGTTCACCCCCCAAGTGGCCACTACGGCCAGTGTGTTGCGGCCCGCACACTGCGCCGATCCGAAGCCAGAAGCCAGGTGCTTCCTCTTGGTCTCCCATGCGGGTGCAGGGCCCAAGGACCTGGGCCATCCTCCACTGCCTTCTTGGGCCACCCTCCACTGCCTTCTTGGGCCACAGCAGAGAGCTGGACTGGAAGAGGAGCAACCGGGACAGAATCTGGCACCCCAACCAGGACTAGAACCTGGGGTGCTGGTGCTGCAGGCAGAGGATTAGCCTAGTGGGCTGTGTCGCTGGCGCAGCCTGTTTTCTAAAGTGGCTTACCACTTTGATTCACACCTCAGTGTATAAGAGCTCCAATTACAGGGAGTTTCTAAAATTTAAATTGGCAGTATCGAGTTACTTCAGTTAGGTAGAAGACTTGCTCACCAGCCATACTATGTACAGTATATACAATGACAGTAATATAATTCTGAATAGGTTTTTGTTGGTCTAGGTCTGTCATGGTTAGTGATTTAAGGGGAATAGCTTATTTTTCAATGAAAAAGAAGCAGTCTTCAGTGTACTATGGGACTACCTTTTTTTTTTTTTTTTTAAGCTTTATCTGTTTGAAAGGCAGAGTTAGAGGCAGGGACAGAAAGAGAGAGAAATAGGAGAGAGAGGGAGAAATCTTCCATCTACTGGTTCACCCTCCAAATGGCTCCAACTGTGCCTGGCCCAGGTTGAAGTCAGGAGCCTGGAATTCCGTCTGGGTCTTCTACCTGGGTGTAGGGGCCCAAGAACTTTAGCTGTCTTCCACTGCCTTCCCATGCGCATTAGGGAAGTGGATCAGAAGTAGAGCAGTGGATTTGAACTGACATTCCTATGTGATGCTGGCGTCATAGGCATTGGCATAATCTGCTATGCTGTAACATCTGCCCCAGGCCAGGTTTTTTTTTAATATATCTGTATCTATATCTATATCTATATCTATATCTAGATATAGTTCTGTATATCTATATCTATATCTATATATATATATGTTTTTTAAAGATTTATTGAAAGAGTTACACACAGAGGGGAAAGAAAGAGAGAGAGAGAGAGAGAGGTCTTCCATCTGCTGATTCACTCCCCAATTGGCTGCAATGGCCAGAGCTGGGCCACTCCCAAGCCAGGGGTCAGTAGCTTCTTCCAGGTCTCCCACGCGGGTTCAGAGTTCCAAGGATTTGGGCCATCTTCCACTGCTTTTCCAGGCCATAGCAGAGAGCTGGATCTGAAGTGGAGCAGGCGGGACTTGAACCGGCGCCCATATGGGATGCTGGCACTGCAGGCTGTGGCTTTACCTGCTTTGCCACAGCGCAAGACAACTCTGATCTAAGAAAAACTAACCTCTTAACTCTGTTACTCATGTGTGTTTGGGGAGGAGGGTGTGTGTGTTTAAGGTTCTTTCAGATCAGATTTGTGTGTTTTCCTCCTCAGACCGTCAGACATACTTTGGAAAGAGGTTCTCTGGATTTGGTCTGGGCAGAGGAAATTTCGTCTGAGTAGAAGTAGTTGTCAGTTTAGCTTGTTTCTGTTACTTGTTGCATATTTCATTCCAGAATGTTGTGGTACTTGGTTATAATTTGCACTCAGTTACACCATTAAGTCTCTTCTATCATGAGAGATGAAATTATTAGTTTCATAATCAATGCCCATGAATGAACTATTCAAATTTGTGATCTTTGCCTAAAGTAGGCTGTTTGTAGTTGCATTTTTTGTAAATTGGGAAATGAGCCTTGTAACTGAGACAAAAGAATATATCTTTGTTATGCGAACAAAGGTAGCAGTCCTGGCTTTTCTGAATGTACATTTCTTTATTTGAAGGTACTTTCTTATTTACCAGGTATTGTAGGGAAAAAATAAATTAGAAGATTGAAGTATGCCCTTTATACCAAAATATATTTTTATTTTAGTTTTTTTAAATGAGAAATTTTACAAAGTATTGTTTTCTAAATATTCAAGTCTTTTCCTGCCAATTCAGAGTTCTCATTCTGAACATCAGTTATAAAGTGTATTATAAGGCAGAGATATCTAAAGATTTACTGATGAATTAGGGATGTCTGTTTTTCTATTCTCTGCCATATTTTTATGAGTCATTTCAACTTTTCCCTTTTCATTTGATTTCTAGGGTAAATTTATTAGAATTATTTAAAAATAAAAATGAACGTCTTTAGATGGAGTTTAGGGATATTCTCATTTAGTTAAGAAAATGTACATTTTGTCACCTCTTTCAGTGACTTTTTTTTTTCTGGTTCATAACTGTGCTTTGGAGAGTTGAAGTCAGTATAAATGAGCTTTTATTTGTGAGGTGTTTTTCCCCTTTTTGTAGTATTTCTTAGAGCTATAAATTACTGTCCTGTCCACTCAATCTTTTCTTTTCCTCGTTTATTTGAGAAGAGATAGCATATATAAGTTAACATTCTTAAATTCCTAAGAAGTTCTTCATTATCTTACTCAACAGACTTTTTTTTTTTTTTTTTTTTTTTGACAGGCAGAGTTAGACAGTAAGAGAGACAGAGAGAAAGGCCTTCCTTTTTCCATTGGTTCATCCCCCAAGTGGCCGCTAAGGCCAGTGCGTTTCGGCTAGCACACCGCACCGATCTGAAGCCAGAAGCCAGAAGCCAGAAGCCAGGTGCTTCTTCCTGGTCTTCCATGCGGGTGCAGGGCCCAAGGACCTGGGCCATCCTCCACTGCCTTCTTGGGCCACAGCAGAGAACTGGACTGGAAGAGGAGCAACCAGGACAAAATCTGGCGCCCCAACCAGGACTAGAACCTGGGGTGCTGGCGCTGCAGGCGGAGGATTAGCCTAGTGAGCCGCGGCGCCGACCCCAACAGACTTGCAGTGGGTGTCACCTGTCTGCTATATATTAGAATAGATACTGAAGGGCCGGCGCCGTGGCTCACTAAGCTAATCCTCCACCTTGCGGCGCCGGCACACCGGGTTCTAGTCCCGGTCGGGGCGCCGGATTCTGTCCCGGTCGCCCCTCTTCCAGGCCAGCTCTCTGCTGTGGCCCAGGAGTGCAGTGGAGGATGGCCCAAGTGCTTGGGCCCTGCACCTGCATGGGAGACCAGGATAAGTACCTGGCTTCTGGCTTCGGATCAGCACGGTGCGCTGGCTGCAGCGCGGTGGCCGTTGGAGGGTGAACCAACGGCAAAGGAAGACCTTTCTCTCTGTCTCTTTCTCTCTCACTGTCCACTCTGCCTGCAAAAAAAAAAAAAAAAAAAGATACTGAAGAGACGGAGTTCCATAAAATATGACCCCTGCTTTTAAGGATCAGATTATAACATTGAAGTATCTTAATGTGCAAGAGTAAAAGCATTGTCCTCTATTTTTCCTCTAAATTGGCAGTGAGCTGGACCAGTTTGAACAGATTCACTTTCAGTTTTTTTCCTTTTGTTGAGAAGATCCAAGATTTTCTCTCTTGTTGTGATGCTAGCAGTCACTGAGGATCCCTGCCTAGTTCCATCAAAGCATTAAAAATTGCATAATAGTGATCTTTAATTCTCTCATTTCTTATTTATTTGTTAGCTGGAATACTTTTTATTTAAAAAAAGATTTATTTTATTTGTAAGACAGAGTGGCTGAGAGAGAGGGAGGGAGAAGGAGTGGGACAGCTTCTCTCTGCTGCTTCATACCACAAATAGCAGCAGTGGCCATGGCTGGGCCCCACTGAAACCGGGGCCTGGAACTTCACTGGTTCTCCCACATGGAGGCCACATCGATGGTTATCATCTACTGCCCTGCTAGGTGTGTTAGTGGGAAGCTGGGTATGAAGTAGAGTAGCCTGGACCCAAATTGGTGTCACAAGTAGTGGCTTAATCCACTGTGCCAAAATGCCAGCCACTGGAACAGAGAGAGAGAGAGAGAGAGAGAGATCTTCCATCCACTGGTTTACTCTCAAAGTGGTCTCAGCAGTTGAGCTGGGCCAGGTGGAGGCTGGGAACCTGGAACTCTAACCTGGTCATGTTGGTGGCAGGGACCCAAACACGTGGCCATCTTGTACTGCTTTTCTAGGCATCTTAGCAGGGAGCTGGATTGAAAGTGGAGCAGTCAGGACCAGAACTGGTGTTCACATGGGATGGTAGTGTCGCATATTAACCCGCTGTGCCAAAATTTCTGAGCCCCTAAACTATTTTTATAGAGAAAATTTTCTCTATCAGTTAGAGTTCGGCCTTATTATTTGAAATTTCCATATTTGCCTGCTTCCTAAAATTTATTTGTAACCCCAAATCTGTGGCCCAGGCTTAGTTTTGAAGTACTGTCTGGTGTTCCTAAAAATGAGAGAGCTATGATATGTCTTATGAAGAAAATGCATTTTTAATTAGCTCAGTGGATTTATGATAGGATGCTGTTGGCTGTGAGTTCATTGTTACTGAGTCAATAATATACGCAAAGTGAAGTGTTTGAACACGCACACACCTACACACCCACACCCATCAACATGGTTATATATTGCCTGCTTAGTGAAAATCTTGTGGTGAGGGCCACTGGAAGGAACTCACTCCCCCTGTGTTTTCCTATGAGCAGTAGTTCAGTGTCTGATAATTCTAATTACAGTGGGTTTATAAGACATAAATATTGCAAATGAACTGCTTTGGTTTTCCTAAGGTACTACTGCAGAATATTGTTTTTAATTAGTATAAAAATATACATCAAAAAGTGGTGTGCTATGAAGTCTGATGAGACCGTTTTTGGGGGACACGTTCATTACTATATTTCTAGTACCTAGGCTAAATCTGGCACATCATAAATACTCAATAGAATGAATTGGAACTTCTTTCCCTGATGGTGTACAGTTTAAGTTTGCTATTATTGTTATGATTAGAGTTTGCAGTCAAGTTTGTGGTTATGGGTAAATGAGATGACTTGCTGTAGAAGTTAGTGTGGTGAGGATTTCAGTAATGTGAAGTTAGCGTGACCTCTGTTGAGGCCTTGATTCTTGTCATTCTTTTTTTTAAGACTTACTTATGTTATCTGAAAGTCAGAATTAGATAGGAGAGACACACACATACAGAGATCTTCCACCTTCTGGTTCCCTCCCCAGATGGCTACCATGGCCAGGGCTGGTCCAGGGCAAAGCCAGGAGCCAGGAGCTACCTCTGGGTCTCCCACACAAGTGGCAGGGGCCCAGACACTCAAGCCATCTTCCACTGCTTTTCCCAGGCCACTCCCAGGGACCTGGATCAGAAGTGGAACATCTGGGAAACGAACTCTACCTGAGCCCGTACAGGATGCCGACATTTCAGTGGGTGACTTTACCCAGTGTGCAACCATGCCAGCCTAGACTCTTAAAGACAGGAGATAAGGGAAATCTGTGCATCTTAAAATATAATACTTAGTAGGCTGATCATTTTTAAATTGAACATCTCTTTCCCTTCTACCTATTAAGACACCAATGAGAATGTAAATTCACTTGAGAAATTGGGAATAGATGACACAAAAGGTGTTTTGAAAACCTGTGAAACAGTTCTATCCTGTTTATGGAGAACAGTCAAACCTCGATTAATTAGAATATTAATTTAATTAGACTTCCAGTAATATTTATGTTTACTGAGGAAATTTAGATTTTAGTGAAGTTTCTCATTTAAAAACTGGCTTAATTATGCCAAATTGTAAGAGTGTGTTTTGATACTCCATGCCTTTGTATAGTAGCTTTGAAATTGTAGAAATGTGGGCCGGCGCCGCGGCTCACTAGGCTAATCCTCTGCCTAGTGGCGCCGGCACACCGGGTTCTACAAATAGTAGAATAGAAGAGGGGCGCCGGATTCTGTCCTGGCTGCCCCTCTTCCAGGCCAGCTCTCTGCTGTGGCCCGGGAGTGCAGTGGAGGATGGCCCAGGTGCTTGGGCCCTGCACCCCATGGGAGACCAGGAAAAGCACCTGGCTCCTGGCTCCTGCCATGCAGCGCGCCAGCCGCGGCGGCCATTGGAGGGTGAACCAACGGCAAAGGAAGACCTTTCTCTCTCTCTCTCTCACTGTCCACTCTGCCTGTCAAAAAAAAAAAAAAAAAAGAAATTGTAGAAATGTTTATTGACCACAACTCATAGTAATGATTTTTTTCATGATTTATTTATTTATTTGAAAGGCAGAGTTACAGAGAGGTGGAGAGAGAGAGAGTGAGAGGGAGAGAGAATGAATGAGATTCTTCTGTCTGCTGGTTCACTTCCCAATGGCTACAACAGACAGGGCTGAGTCAGGCCCAAGCCAGCAGGCAGGAGCTTTTTCTGGGTCTCCCACATGGGTGCAGAGGTACAAGTAGTTGGGCCATCTTCACTTTCTCAGGCCCATTAGCAGGGAGCTGGATCGAAAGTTGAGTAGCCTGTACTGAAACTAACTCCCATATAGAATGCTAGTGCTGCTAATATATTTTAACTATGCCATACGGAAATATTTTATGGTGTGATCCAGTGATTGTGTGTGTGTGTGTGTGTGTGTGTACATGCATACATACACATTCATTTAAAGAATGAAAATAGCATTAAGCATGACTTACCTTTATTATACATGCACACCATATTTTCTGTTCCACACTATTTGTAAAAAACTCTTGAGACCCTTTATATTGCTTACTTTCCCGCTAATGAATCCTGATCCCCAGTTTGGAGAACACTAAGAGATCTGGGTGGTAGTTTTTAAAGGCTGGAAATTCCTGGATCTTAATAGGAATACACAGGGACATGACTGAAATCAAGTTTTGAAAATATAAAATGTGTCGATGATAGTTATAAAGTCTTTCTGAGACAAGAAAAGCTTCTGTAGTATGTAATTAGAGAAATTGATCTCCATTTTTGACATTATAGTAAATGATTTAGCTTTTAAAAATAAGTGTTTATTCTTTTCTTAGACAACCACAGTTGAGCTAATGCCAGAAGCAGTAGCTGGGACACTTGCCGCTATGGAAGCGTGTGCTGGAAGGGCAGCCCCCACTTGAGGAACAGGGAGGTTTGAGGACATACATTGTAGTGACCTTTTTATAGAGACTGAACATAGCATTTGAAACACTGCATAAATAATTTCATATACTAAGTATGGACTTTTCATTTGGAATAGTAAAGCAGCGGGAAATCCAGTGCTTTGACAAGTAGCATTTGAACATAAAATTTGATTCTCCGATTTCCATTTGCTGTGACTTTGTTTTTGCAGAAATATTGAATATCACGGTAATCATGAAAAGGATATCTGTAGAAAATCTTAATGCTCAGTGTTATAGGGTACTCGGCATTTCCTTTGCAACAGGATTTTGGAAGCTAGGAAGAATATTACTAGTCATATAAAAAATTAGAGTTTGTCACTGGTGTGCATTTGAAAATTTCAGTGAGGTCTTGATGGTGTTTTTTGGGAAGGTGCTATACTGGTACATGCTCAGATTGCTTTCTGTGTTTTGTCTGGTCACAGCCTTAAGGAGGTCAGTTGGCTCCGTAAAGCCCTGCATTACTGGCTGTGCAGATCAGAGAATCTGATTTTCTGTTTTGTGGATTGATCAGTGGTCATTGGATGAGACATATGCCAGCCTGCGTTTCTGCTCACCTCATCAGAGCGCGTCTTACTTTTTCTGTATTTCGCAGCTCATTTTTTTCTGTATCAGTGGATGCTACCAGGTCAAAATTATAATTATTTCTGAAAGCAAGGCAATTAATTGTTCATATTTGTTTATTCTCAGGGGTAATTTTAAAAAGCATGCTTTTGATGATTTTCCTGTCTTTAATTTAGATTTCTAAAATAAGTCAGCTGAGAATAATTATAGAAGCAAATATGGTTGTAAATGCTTTATTACTATTTATGCCTACTCATGTAACTTTATGCACATTGATCCTATTACCTGTTTATTAGTTTTGGTAGTAGCAGAATTAAGGTTTCAGTTAAAGGAATAATTTCTCATAAAAATTAGAATATCATTAAGCAGTATAAGTAATTATTTTGCATTACAGCAAACTTTAAGCATGGCATATTTTTGTGAGACTTCTCTTGGTAGTGTTTGTTTCTATGGATGCATAGTTTTTATGTTTTTGAGATATATTTTTCCATTTTCCACCTGTATCTTTTGACTTGAATCTTTTCTGAGGCAGATTTTCAGTTTTCACTATTGGCCACGTTCCTAGCTGTCATCTATTGCTGGGGCTGTTCCTGGGTCTTTTTAGCAACTTGTGTTGCTACAGCAGAGGCTCTGAATCTTGTAACTGATCGTATTTCCATTTTCTGCTTGGCTACTAAGAAGATAAAGAGAGAAACTTGTTGTGTGTGTGTACTGAACTATATGGTATATTAACTTTACATGGTTTTATTTCTAGCAATACTTTTTTTCCTTCCTGGTTTCCTTATGTAAGTCTTTCTCCAGTCCTTTTGTAGTGCACACATTGTAAATTGCCCTAAGTACTTTTTTTTGGAAGGAGATTGGCTTTTAAATAAGTACAGATGCTACTTAGTTTTTAGGCTGTTTCTAAGAATGTATTTATAAAACCACGCAGTGATTAAAAAAAAAAAGTGTTCTTTTCAATGTTCTTAACTTTTTTAGGGTCAGATAATCTTTGGATAATCTATTGAAAAATACTGAGTATCTCTTCAAAAAATGCTAAGGGGATCTAAACTGTGAGTTGTAGAGACACTTAATATGTTACTGTCCCATCATTGAAAATATGCTGGCTTTGACAGTGGTTTTTAGAATGGAAGCTTCTTGTTTGTTGATACTAGAAATTGTTTATTAAACTGAAGCCTACATACAGAGAATAAAATATAGAAATATATAAGCAATATATTGCTAATCTTTGAATTTTTCAGTTGAAGAAGGACTTTAATTATTTATTTTAAATATTTTAGGTGGTTACTTTCATGATACCAAACAGCATGCATACACTTGTCTCTTTGATACTTCTAAAATTTTTCCATTTTAAAATAAAAAAAAATTATTTATTTATTTGAAAGAGTTACAAAGAGGCAGAGACAGAGGGAGTGAGTTCTTCCATCCACTGGTTCACTACCCAAATGGCTGTAATAGCTGGAGTTGGGCCGATCTGAAGCCAGGAACCTGGAGCTTCTTTCAGGTCTCCCACATGGATGAAGGGGCCCAAGGACTGGTGCCATCTTCTGCTGCTTGGCACATTAGCAGGGAGCTGGATCGGAAGTGGAGCAGCCGGGACTTGAACCAGTGCCCATATGGGATGCTGGCATTGCAGGTAGCAGCTTTCCCTGTTACCCCACAGCGCCAGCCCCTGCATTTATCTTTTAAATCTCCATCAAATATGATGAGATTTTAGCTCATATTCCCAGTTCTCCATCTTTCTTTAAATGTTTTGATAGTTATTATGTATACTTCCTGTGGTTACTTACTTTGGACACTTTAAACACTCTCCCCTGTGTTTCTTGTTGTAGTCAGTTTTCACCTTAACTCTGCACTGCTTGAGGTGCAGTTACTCTTGCCCCTGTCCTTCCCTCTACCTTACATGTGCAGCGGGAACAGCTGAGCGTCTGTCAGTTGTTGTGTTATTTTAACACTGTCGAAGTCAATAACATTTACTTTCTTTTTTATGACATTCCTCTTGCATTTTTTTAGTAAGATTCGTTCTAAATGTTGAGACTCAATTGAGCATACTTAGATGAGCTCTAGAACCAAGCGGTATGCCAGGGTTACTTTTCTTTCCTGTTTAGCATTCTGTAGCCCATTTTTGTTCCAGCTAAGGGAAAACAGATTTTTTATCTGAAAAGCTGACCGAGAAAGAGAGAGGGAGAGAGAGCCAGCGAGCAAAGAGATATCTGAGAGAGACAGGCAGAGATTTTCTATCTACTGGATCATTCCCCAAATGGCTGCAGTAGCCAGTTGTGGACCAGACTAAACCCAGGGCCACAAACTCCATTTGTGTCTTCCACATGGAGGCCGGCTCCCAAGCACTTTGGGCATTTTACACTGCTTCCCCAGGCGCATTAGCAGGGATCTGGATTGGGAGTGGAGCAGCTGGGTCTCAGACTGGTGCCCTTATTGGATGCCAGCATCACAGACAATGGCCTAATCCTCTGTACTGCAACGCCAGCCCGTAATGTATTATTTTTTATTCTGTTGTACTTTCCTAAGCTTCTGAGGAGCTGGCTGTTTTCGTCACCCCGCCCCCCTGCCCTTTTGGGAGTATAGCTGCCTTTCATGTTAGATGTGTTCACTTATCTAGTGATCCTTTAAACTTAAAAAAAATTTTTTTTTGTTTAATTAGTTTTACTTACATGAAAGTCAGAAAGAGAGAGACTGGGACAGACCTTCCATCCTCTAGTTCACTCCAAGGGCCTGCAACAACTGGGCCTGGGGCAGGCTGAAGCCAGAAGCCTCCAGGTCTCCCGTGTGGGTGATAGGGACCTACATCCTTGAGCCAGGACCTCCTGCCTCCCAGGATGTGTGTTTGCAGGAAGCCAGAACTAGGACTCGTTCCTGGATTCTGAATTCCAGCACTCAGGTACATGATGCAGGTGTGCGAAGTGGCGGCTTAACCCGTGCTCCACACATCGGCATCACGGCTGACGCTGGGCTGTCAGTTCCTGTTTGTGAAGGAAGGATTAGGTTGATATTTCTGGATTTGGATTTGCTTTGTTTTCCATTTCTTCATGAATCTCTGGGAGCTGTGCTAGGGCTTGCTTACTAGAAACGTTCAAAATAGGAAGTACTTAGTTATTGATGTATAATATGTATTTAACCATACTAGCTTGTGGGCAGTGTGCTACGTTCAGGGATAATAAAGTGACATATAATAGAGTCCTTGTCATCAAATACAACAGAAAATTGTACTACTGTGCATAATGTGAGAATGCCATTATAAATCTTCTGTCCTACCCCTGCTATTTGTAATTATTAAAGTAAGGTTAGATTAAGTCCCTTGCCCAAGGCCGCAGATAGTTGCTAGCTAAACTGGGTTTCTACGATTTCTCTTGTCTAATACTATGCTCTGTTTTTTTTTTTATTTATTTTTATTTTTTATTTTTGACAGGCAGAGTGGACAGTGAGAGAGAGAGACAGAGAGAGAAAGGTCTTCCTTTGCCGTTGGTTCACCCTCCAATGGCCGCCGCTGCAGCCGGCGCACCGCGCTGATCCGATGGCAGGAGCCAGGATCCAGGTGCTTTTTCCTGGTCTCCCATGGGGTGCAGGGCCCAAGCACCTGGGCCATCCTCCACTGCACTCCCTGGCCATAGCAGAGAGCTGGCCTGGAAGAGGGGCAACCGGGACAGAATCCGGCGCCCCGACCGGGACTAGAACCCGGTGTGCCGGCGCCGCAAGGTGGAGGATTAGCCTATTGAGCCACGGCGCCGGCCCAACTGTGCTCTGTTAAAATGATAGGCAAGCAGCATGAAATGGTCTGGAAGCAGACAGCTAGGATCCCAAGACTTTGCAAATTTGGAGTATTACAGCAGAGTACAGAACCTGGGTCTTAGGTGCCAGAGAAGGTTACCTTATCTAAAGCTCAATCTTAGGCTGGCACCGCGGCTCACTAGGCTAATCCTCCGCCTGCGGCGCCGGCACCTTAGGTTTCTAGTCCCAGTTGGGGCACCGGATTCTGTCCCGGTGCCCCTCTTCCAGTCCAGCTCTCTGCTGTGGCTCAGGAGTGCGGTGGAGGATGGCCCAAGTCCTTGGGCCCTGCACCCTATGGGAGACCAGGAGAAGCACCTGGCTCCTGGCTTCGGATCAGCGCAGCATGCCGGCCCCAGCGGCCATTGGGAGGTGAACCAACGGAAAAGGAAGACCTTTCTCTCTGTCTCTCTCTCTCTCTCTCTCACTGTCTAACTCTGCCTGTTAAAAAAAAAAAAGGCAAATCTTGGACAATTGCAGCTAGGTCTTCCTTTTAGGGGCTTGAAGAAATAAGTGACCATGTTGGAGAAGCTTGAAGAAATAAGTGACCATGTTGGCGAGGAACGGAAGAAAGCCTATAAAATCTGAGAGTAGCCTCCATGTGACTCTTAGGACAGGGTGGTGGCACTCAGATGGGCACTGCAGGGCCTGAATTCTTCCCACCGTCTGCAGGAGCTTGCAAGAGGATCCCCCCACCCCCAATTTGAGCCTTCATAAGGGAATGCAGCCCAGGCCTTGAATACAGCCTGAGCAAGTGACTCAGCTAAGCTGTGCACAGAAAGTGTGAGGTAATAAAGTGTTGTCTTGAACCTCTGTATTGTTGGTAATTTGTTACTCAGCAATAGACTACTAATACATTTGGTCATGTCCAACTAGATTGTATTTTTAGCATGTGTCATTGTGCAATAAACACAATGCTTTCCCGCATAATTTGATAACAGTCCTCCACTGCGCCTCGAAAGTGTGACAAAGTCCACTTTTCCCTTCTGGCTTTGACATGATAAGTATGCACTGATAATAAAAAAGGAACACAATGGTACTTTGTCACGGTGTCGGTTGTCCTGGTACCCCTGCAGTTGAGGATGCCCTGAGGAGCAGAGGGAGGTGACAGGAGTGCCACATGCTGTCTGAGCTGCTCGGCTCATGCAGCGAGAAAGCAGCATAGCATCTGGAGTGAGTGCGTGAGGCCTCATTTCTGCACAGCCCTTGTTGTGGATACTAAAATTCAAATTTCTTATGATTTCCAAAGGTTACAAAATATTGCTCATAACTGTTTTACAACTATATCAAAACATAAAGTCCATTCTTAGATGGAAGTCTGTACAAAAATAGGAATTGTACTGGATTTATCCTGTTGATTGACTCCTGTTATTGACAAACATATAGGCGATTGTAATATTGTTTGGTAGGTCTATAATAGGGAAAATGCTAGCAATATTTGAAGCTTTTAAAAAGATAATATTTAAAATATTAAATTGTTAACAGTATTTTTAAAACCTTAAAAAATCTATTCTTAGAAATTTATGTATATGTTGAACTGGATGGAGTACAACAGGAAATGGTGTCATTTCTCACTAACCACTTTTGTCATATTTATACTTTTCGCCCTCATGAAGTTTAGTCTAGTCAATTTTCACTGATTTCTTATCATGAAGTTTTATAAGAATATTCCAGTTTGGGAAATAGTTGCATTTTCAGGCATTAAAATCACCCGTTGACTAAGCATTAAAAAAGAAAAAGAGAGACACACACACAGACACGCATACACAGAGGGAGAGGGAGAGGGAGAGGAAGAGGGGGAGGGGGAGAGAGAGGGAGAGGAGTTCCCGTTTACTGGTTCACTCCCCAGGAGCGCATGGTGGCTGGGCCAAGTGGAAGCCAGAAGCTGGGAACTCAGTCCAGGTCTGTTGCTTGGCAGTCAGGAATTCGAGTGCTTGAGCCCTCACCAGTGCTTCCCAGGCTCTGCATTAGCAAGAAGCGAGCCAGGAACCAGAGCTGGGCACCGACCTAGGCACCACAGTGTGGACTGTGGGTGTCTCAACTGCTAGTCCAAGGCCCACGCCCTGTTGCACTTTTACTTCATTTTAAGTTAATTCGTCGTTTCTTCCTACCTCTGCCTCCTCTCTTCCTGTTTCCAGGCTTGGGTCCTTACTGTGGACCCTCTTTTAAGGAAGGGAGTTGGAGTCTATACTTGACTTTTCTCCTCACTCATTTTGCTATCCTTTGCCCTCCAGGGTTTATGCAGGGTGGAAGATGTCAAGGGAGGGACATGGAAGTCTTTCAATGTATGATACGATTTTAAATACTCTCTTTGTTGTGGGACTGTTTTGTATCTTCAGATCTTCCTGTGTAAAACAAATCAACCTGCAAATATTTCTGTGCATAAACATATGTAGGTACAAACTTCACAAGAAAAGTGTTAGAATGTGTTTTAGATACTTGAGTCATTAAATAAACATAAATGAAAAATTAGTTGCTGAAGATAACACAAAAATTTGCCAAAGGGAAATTACATCCTTCTAAATAAACTACAGGATTCTGATAGAAAATCCGCCAGATCACATGCTGCTCATTAACTGTTTAAAAGAAAGTAATGTTTTTAGGTAGATTTCATAGTGATGGTATAGTGAGGAAAACAGGAATTTTGGCGTATGAAACTCAGTTTTGGAGTATGTTATGAAAAAATCACAGTGAGGGGGTAATTTACATATAATACGATGCATAGATTTCATATGTAGTTTGATGGATTTTGACAAATGTTTGCTTATCTGTTTTGTCAGTGGATATTGGAATATTTTTGATTTTTGGCTATTGTGACTAACGTTGCTATAAACATTGGTGTACAAGTCTTTCATTCTGTTGGGGCGATTCCTAAGAATGGCATCAATAGGTGGTAGCATAGGTGTATGTTTCACTTTTTTAAGAACATGTCACAATGTTTCCCACCGTCATATGGCTTTATAATCCCATGAAGCCATTTATAAGCAAGCTTTCTAGTTGTTGTTCATTTTTGTCAGCATTTGATATTGTCAGTCTTTTAAATGTTGGCCATTTTGATGGGTGTGACATGATATTTCATTATGGTTTTAATTTATACTTGCATTATTAGAAATGACATTGATTACTACTTTATATGCTTACTGGCTTCATGTGTAAATTATTTGAGAAATATATTCAATTGTTTCCATGTTTATAAAATGGAATTACCTTGGGGCTGTCGCTGTGGCATAGTGGATAAAGCCACTGCCTGCAGTACCAGCATCCCATTTGGACACTGGTTCAAGACTCGGCTGCTCCACTTCCGATCCAGCTCTCTTCTGTGGACTGGGAAAGCAGTAGAAAATGCTTTGGGCCCCTGCACCCATTTGGGAGACCCAGAAGAAACTCCTGGCTACTGGCTTGATTGGTGCAGCTCTGACCGTTGTGGCCAATTGGGGAGTGAACCAATGGATGGAAGACCTACCTCTCTCTTTTGCTCTCTCACTCTCTCTCTCTCTGTCTCTCCTTCTCTCTGTGTAACTCTTTCAAGTAAATAAATAAATCTTTTTAAAAAAATGAATTACCAGGCCGGCGCCGCGGCTCACTAGGCTAATCCTCCGCCTAGCGGCGCCGGCACACCGGGTTCTAGTCCCGGTTGGGGCGCCGGATTCTGTCCCGGTTGCCCCTCTTCTGGGCCAGCCCTCTGCTGTGGCCAGGGAGTGCAGTGGAGGATGGCCCAGGTGCTTGGGCCCTGCACCCCATGGGAGACCAGGAAAAGCACCTGGATCCTGGCTCCTGCCATCGGATCAGCGCGGTGCGCCGGCCGCAGCGCGCCGGCCGTGGCGGCCATTGGAGGGTGAACCCAACGGCAAAGGAAGACCTTTCTCTCTGTCTCTCTCTCTCACTGTCCACTCTGCCTGTCAAAAAAAAAAAAAAAAAGAATTACCTGTCTCATTCAATTTCCATGGATTTATACACACACGTAGTTATGTCATATAATACTTGCATTCTGTAGTGTTTCTGGTAATTGTCTTAATGCTATTTTTTGATGAATGGGTGTTTTTAATTTTCATGAAGTTCTACTTATTTCTTTTTTCTTGTATGAAAAACTGAAAAGTTTTTGTTACTTTGAGTAGCAGAGAAATCCTCTGTATGGTTCTGACTTGGTGTTTAGCTCTTTTTACTCCTTCTTTCATTCATGCAGTGATCTAGCATTCAAATTCATTTTCTCCATGTTAGAGAAATGATTATTCTGGCACCATGTTAAAAATGCTTTCTTGACACTATTGAATTGACTGGGTACCTTAATGAAAAATCAGTTGTATACCTGTGGGTCTGTTTCTGAAATCCGTATTGTTTCATTCATCTATTTGTCTATTTTTATGGAACTTCCACATAGCCTTGATTACAGTAATTCTTTAATAAGTCTTGAAATTAGATAATATGAGTCTGTTGACTTTTTCTTCTGTTGATTTATTCTGGATTTTGTATTTCCATATCAATTTTAGGACTGACTTATCAATTCCTCCTGTGAACATATTGTTTGGAGTTGGTTGCTTTTCATGTAAGTCATTGACTTTATTGGCAGAAAGTTGTTAATAATTGTCCTTTATCCTTTTACTATTTATATTATTTTTTAGATATCTCTTTTTTCATTCTTTTACCTATAGTTTGTATATAATTTTTTTTGTTCATGATCATTTTTGCAATTCACTGAATTTTTTTCAAAGTGTCATTTTGGCTTCATTTCTCTATTGTGTCTGTTTCCTACTGTATTGTATTAATTTGCCTTCTGGACAGTTTCCTTGGAGCTCCCTTTAGCTTCATTGGTATCTTCTTCTTTATGCAGTTTGCTGCTGTGTGTATTCAGTGAAAATTTTCATTTCAAATGCGATTCTTTTTATTTTAGGTTCTCTGTTTTGTAGTTGTTGACTTGATTTTTTCAGTTTATCTGTTGAGAATTGCTGTTTTCACTTAATAAGATGTTTTCCCTAAGCCCATGGATTATTAGTAATAGCTGTATTAAAGCACTTTCTCTTATGACCAGTTTGTTCTCTTTCTAGCTTGACTAAAAACTTCTGTTTTAATGTAAGCATTTAAAACTTCTATTTTCCTTCTAGGCACTGCTTTAGTTTCAGCCTACAAAATTAAAATGTGGTATTTCATTATTCTGTTACAGTTTTTTTCTGATTTCGTTTTCCACTAATGAAGTATTTAAAAGTGTGCTTAGTTTTCTGATGTTTGATGATTTTATAGCTATGTTATAATTAATGATTTTGAATGCTTTTTTTATCAAATAAAATTCTCTGTAATGTTCCAGTTATTTGAGTCTTATTTCAGAAATGGCTGACATTTGATCTTTGTAGGTGAACCTTGAAAGAGAATTTTATTTTGTAGTTTTGGATGTTATACTTTTTTTTTGACAGGAAGAGTGAGAGAGAGACAGAAAGGTCTTCCTTCCGTTGGTTCACCCCCTAAATGGCTGCTACGACCAACGCGCTGAGCCGATCCGAAGCCAGGAGCCAGGTGCTTCCTGGTCTCCCATGCAGGTGCAGGGCCCAAGCACTTGGGCCATCCTCCACTGCACTCCCTGGCCACAGCAGAGAGCTGGACTGGAAGAGGGGCAACCGGGACAGAATCTGGCGCCCTGACTGGGACTAGAACCCGGTGTGCTGGCACCGCAAGGTGGAGGATTAGCCTAGTGAGCCGCGGCGCCGGCCAGTAATGCATTCTTTATGTTTTAAGTAGTAATTTATTTTAAAGGAGAAGAATACCCATGCATTTCCTGTTTCCAATGCACTTCATTTCTTCTTGACATTTCACATTTCCGCCTGGTTTCATCTGATTTACTTCAACTTAAAAGACTATTTAAAAATATTTCTTCTTGTGCAGGTTTGCTGGTGACTAATTTTCAGCTCTCTTCATGTGAAAATGATTTGTTTTCAAACCTTTTTTTAGAGAATAACTTTGTTTGATATATAATTCTGGATTGGATTTTTTTTTTAACCTGTACCCTCATTGCTCAAAAATTATCTTTCTTTTTTTTTCTTGTGGGTCACCACTATTACTGACGAAAAGTTTAGTTTCACTATATGACATGCTTCCAGTGATTGATTTTATATGTGTGTGTGTGTCTGTTTTGGCTATGATGTGCCTAGTTTTAGTTTCTTTGCATTTCTCTCTTATGATCAGATTGCTAGAGTATCTTCAATTTGTAGGTTGATATTTGACCAAATTGGGACGTTTTCATCCATCATTCGAAAATTTTTTTTTACTGTTGTATTGCTTTTCTTCAGTTAATGGGGCTCATCTGATTTAGAAGCTTTGAAATCTTGTCTTCTCATTCAAACATCAGGGGCTTCTTGAGCCTCTGACATCTTTGTTTCCTGACTGTGGGTCACATTTATTGCTTCTTTGCGTGTTCTACAATTTGCAATTAGATGGCTTACATTAGCCAATTAGATGGCTTACATTATAAATTAACATTATTGAGAGTCCTAGTATTTTTGAGAATGTTGACACAGTTAAGTTATGGGGAGCTATTCTTAATCCTTCCTAGGCTTGGTTTTCAGTTTTAGGCTGGTCTGGAGTAGTCTGTACTTGAGAGCGTGGGCCTCACTTATGAGACTTGGTCTTTGTAATGCCTCAGCTGGGTGCCTCGGATCTCCCTAAGGCTCCTCAGCAGGACTGGACCAGACCTGAAAGTCCTTCAGTCCTGTGCAGCCTCCAGGATCTCATTACCCGTTATCTGCAGAGCGTTCCAGAGTATTCTCCTTTACACGTCACCCAGTTTTCTGCCCTGCTGCCTTCTCATCGTCACCCACTCTGGGACACACTCATGTTTGGTACTATGTCCTGCAAATTCCACTCTTCTCAACAGCTTTAACTCTGTAGTCTGTGGTCTGTGTGCTGCCTGAGCCTCATGCTGAGGTCAGGAAATTATGCTGAGCTTGGGTGAGGGTGGGACCCACCTGTGTGTCTTTTCCCAGGGATCACAGTTTGGGCTGCCTGTTATCTGATGCCTGCAAACAGATTTTGATGCCTGCAAACAGTTTTGTCCAGCTGTGTAGTTATCTACAACAGGAGGGGTTGTTCAATATCAGTTACTCTATTACAGCTGGAAGCAGAGATCTCACTCAGTTTTACATATGGTAAACAGGAGCTCACAGTTTCATCCACAAATAGAGTTTGGCAAAAACCCAGAAAGTTCATAAACAGGTTGTGTTGTAATTGTATTTTGGGGGTTGCTTAATATTAATTAGAAAATACTCAAAAAAAAAAAAAAACCCTTTAGATTATTATTAGATTAATATTAATATAGTATAGAAAATAATAGTAGAAAACCCTTGTTATGGTTAAATTTTTTAACTAATTTCAGAAATAGGAAGTCCTTATCATTAATGCTAGTTTCTACATTAGTGGCTCACTTTTGAAGTCAGAGCGTCTTTAATGGCCAAAAAATAGGAACCCACTCAAATCTCTCAAGCAAACGAAAGTAGACCACGCAGAGTTATATATTTACTACAGAATTGAGTGATGATTTATGGCTAAGTTTTCTACAGGAAAGATGGATGGGGCAGAATCTTCAAGTCTTGAACATTTTCCTGAACTTTAGTGTTTTCATCTGTGTATTAGAAAATTTCATATCTAACTTCTAACTCGTACGGCTGATGCCCTCTCCGAATTTCTTAGTCTTCTGAAATTGCATTTTTTTTAAGGCCCAGTTCAAATGTTACATAAAAATTATTTTCCTTGGGGGGGGGGTAACAGGAGTGTGCATTGTATTATCAGTTCTGTGATGCTTTACTGTATAGAGTGAAACATGATAAATATTTGAAGAAATGAAGATCAAGTGAGAATGTGTATTTGAAAAGACTTTGAAAATTATTACATGTGAACATGAGGAAGATATTTTTATTAAAATGTTTTACTAATTTTTGAAAAGTATTCTGTTTTTCTGGTTTTGAATTGAAGATTTTATTTTTTTAAAGATTTATTTTATTTGAAAGGCATAGTTACAGAGAGGCAGAGACAGAGAGAGAGGTCGTATATCTGCTGGTTCACTCCCCAGATGGCTGCAGTGGTCAGAGCTGTGCCTATCTGAAGTCAGGAGCCAGGAGCTGCTTCCAGGTCTCCCATGCAGGTCCAAGAACCCAAGGACTTGGGCCATCTTCCACTGCTTTCCCAGGCCACAGCAGAGAGCTGGATCAGAAGTAGACCAGCTGGGATTCGAACTGGTGCCCATATGGGATGCTGGCACTTCAGGTCGCAGCTTAACCTGCTATGCCACAGCGCTGGCTCCCTGAAGATTTTAGATAGGACTTTTGGAACTTTTTGAGTATCTTTTTTTTAAGGATTTATTTATTTATGTGAAAGGCAGAGATATGGCGAGAGAAGAAAGAAAGAAAGAGAAATAGAAATAGAGAAAGAGAAAGATGTCTTCCATCCGCTGGTTCGCTATAACAGCCAGAGCTGGGCTGATCTGAAGCCAGGAAGGAGCCAATAGCTTCTTTGGGTTTCCCATGTGGGTTTAGGGTCTCAAGGACTCCAGCCATATTCCACTGCTTTCCCGGGTACATTAGCAGGGAGCTAGATCGGAGGTGGAGCAGCCTGTTCTCCAACTGGTGCCCACATTGGAGGCTGTCACTGCACGTGGAGGCTTAACCTTCTGTGCCACAACATGGCCCCAAGTATTTTATTTCTAATTGAGGTGATTTTAAGTTGAAAGTTCTAGATTAGTGAATGTTTATTAGTTTTTGAAACAGTGGGTATATGTTTATTCCTTTAGTTTTAAGAAATAATCAAGCTGGCACTGCGGCTCACTAGGCTAATCCTCCGCCTTGTGGCGCTGGCACACTGGGTTCTAGTCCTGGTTGCCCCTCTTCCAGGCCAGCTCTCTGCTGTGGCCAGGGAGTGCAGTGGAGGATGGCCCAAGTGCTTGGGCCCTGCACCCCATGGGAGACCAGGAGAAGCACCTGGCTCCTGCCTTCGGATCAGCGTGGTGCGCCGGCCATAGCGCGCCAGCCGTGGCGGCCATTGGAGGGTGAACCAACGGCAAAGGAAGACCTTTCTCTGTCTCTCTCTCACTGTCCATTCTGCCTGTCCAAAAAAAAAAAAAAAGAAAAGAAAAGAAAAAGAAATAATCAAACCCTGTAATTTTTTTTTTGTGTTGTCTTTGGTAGAATAATGGTTAATTTAAAAGACTACTGTGTTTTTAAATTTTTAAATACATTTATTAAATTTATTTATTTTTGAGAGAGAGAAACAAAGAGAAAGTAGAGACCTCATAACTGCTTATTCACTCCCCAAATACCTGCATCAGCTATAGGCTAGGATGAGCCAAAGTCAGGAGTCTGGAACTCAGTCTAGGTCTTTGATGTTGGCTGCCTCCCAAAGTCAGAATTAGCAGGAAGCTGGAATCAGGAGAGGAGCAGGGACTCAAACCTAGGCCCTCTGCTGTGGGTGTGGACATCCCGGGTGGCATCTAACTGCTGTGGGTGTGGACATCCCGGGTGGCATCTAACTAACTGCTGTGGGTGTGGACATCCCGGGTGGCGTCTAACTGCTGTGGGTGTGGACATCCCGGGTGGCATCTAACTAACTGCTGTGGGTGTGGACATCCCGCGTGGCAACTAACTGCTACGCTTAATGCCCACCCCTTGCTGTGGACATCAGCAAATAGCCGTAATTTATTGCCCAACATTTTGTTACGTTGTCTAATTTTTCCAAACATATTTTGCATTTCTTAGCTGACTGATTTTCTTTTCATTTTCCAGCTCTCTATCAATAGCACCTCACGTCATTAAAAAGATAACTTTGAAGACATGTTTTGCTGAAAAGACAGCTGAGCAAAATTTTCACGAATGGGATGAACACGCTCCAGCTAACTGACTACCTACTGCAGTTTGAATGTTGACGTTGCCCACTTGGTGCAGCACCCTAGTGATGTACCTGCTCTCACAATACCCTATTTCAGTGTGCTGGTCTTGATTCAAGAATTCAAAGTGGAGTACCGCAAACTTGATATGGATAATAAAAAGAAAGACAAGGACAAATCAGATGACAGAATGGCACGGCCTAGTGGTCGGTCGGGGCACAGTGCTCGAGGAACCGGTTCTTCTTCTTCTGGAGTTTTAATGGTTGGACCTAACTTCAGAGTCGGAAAGAAAATCGGGTGTGGCAATTTTGGAGAATTACGATTAGGTGAGTTAATTGTATTTCCATATGTTAGAAGCTTTACTTTTTAAAGTGGAAGATTTTTTTTTAAAGAAAATGATTTAGTTGTTTATTTGTAGTGATTTTAAAGAATGCACATGTAGAAAATTTCTCATGCACTTATATTTTTGTTTGTAAGGAATCCCCTAACACAGGCATATTTACTTTGTTGAGATTAAACATCCAGAATATAGAAAGTCGATTAAAAAAGCCCAGCAGGCTGTAATAACTGCCAGTGAAACCTTTGCAGTTTGTCCTTTAGGAAGATTTTTTTTGGTTACTTTTACAGATATGTTCACTTCAGGAGCAGTTGTTAAATGGTTGTTTATGACTGAAAGTCAAGGTAGTGTACTGAAACTGCATAAAGTTAGTGAAGATTACGTTGATGAACTTTAGTGTATTTTCTCTGTGAGCTTCTCCATCCTCATGCATGTCTGCGGTGGGGCTCAGGGATCTATATCTGGGCAGGGGCCTGAGCGTATTGGCTCAGACTGCTGTAAGCTGGCAGCTTGAGGAAGCACAGGTCGAGTGAAACCGTCTAAGTCTACACTTAAGGCATTAGAAACAGAGAGGGAAATTTTGCCAGAGGTCAGAGCAAGTTAATGACAGACTTGGGATCAAAATCTAGGCCTGTGAACTCCTGCCCTCTCTACTGGAGAGAAATAAAGAGAGTGGCATGGTTCTGGCGGAGTTAAGTTTTGAGGTACCAGGAGGGCTCTGGCCAGTAGACCACCAGGAATGCCAACTTCAGAAGTAAAAGGAAAAACAAAACTGGCTTCAGAATTTTCTTTAGATTGGACCTTGCTGCTATAAATAAATCAAATTGTATGTTTATCTACTTACCTGTTTGTCTTCTTCATCTTGTAAAACACTGATTTGTAGTGACTCCTTCCTTGTGCTAGTTTGGTATCTTAAATGTGAATTAATGTTAATTTGAAGCAAGCCAATAAAAGACAGTGACATACTTTATGCATAGATGTAACCGGATGTCTCTGGCAGGCTCTGTGACACGTTGTAGGAACTTATATATTTGAAAGGGGAACATTCTATATTTTGATTTTGAATGATATTGAATTAAATACTTTGAACTTCTTAAAATGTTTCTGACTTTGCAGTTAGAGAAACCACATTATCTGGTTGTCTGACTTTGAACAGCATCCAGCCAGTATTTAAACCATGTGTAGGCACGATTAGTCACCAATAACACACCAGAACAACAGAAATATGTTACCTGCCACTGTGTTCTAGTGTTGTTTAAGCACTGAGGGCCTCAGCTTTCTTAACTTTAAAATGGGATTTTTTCCACTTCCAGGTTATTTAGAGGATTCAGTTTAGATGATAATGTAAGAAGACCAACACTGCATATAATTTAGTGATTTTTATTCAGAATTTATTTATTTCAAAATAACTGTGTATAGGTGTAATATACATACGTGCATGTATATTCATGAGCCATTTTTAACTAGGGCAGCATGAGGAACTACATGTACCATATACTAAAACTGCAGGTGCTGAATACCGGAAAGACAGTAGAACAGCCATTTCTTTCATAGTCCGTGAATAAGCAGGATAGGAATAGTATGGCAATTTGAGGTTGTTCTGTCTAATCTTTCAGTGTTTGATGTAGATTTATATATATCCACATACATTTGCATGTGCACCTATGTTTCATATATATTTACAATACATATACTTGTTAAGCTAATTAAGTCATCTTTCTTTCCTTATTTAGACGACTAACCGGTCATTTCACTGCTTTTGTAAAAAGTCCACAGTGGTTTCTCAGTTTAGAAGAAGTTAGTATAAGCATTATTCTTTCTATACTAAAAAAAAAAAAAAACAGGTTTGGATTCTTAAAATTCTTTTCCTTAAAACCTTATTTTGTAGACTTATCTTGAATATTTGGTTCCTGAGACTAAAATTTTTTGTGGTTAGTGTTAGATAAGAAGGTATTCATTTATATGTAAGCAGGTTTCAACAAAGGTGCTGTTGGTATTTGGGCTGAACAGTTCGTTTTTTTTTGGTAGAAGTTTGTCCCACACCTTGTAGGCCGTTCAGCCTTTTGTGCAGAAGCTAGGAGTTGGCAAGTCTACCCACAACTTAGAATATTCTCCATGTCCAGATGCCCCAAGGAGAGATGGAACCTAGTATCCCTGTTGAAACAGTTTTTTTTTTTAAGTTTTTTTTTTTTTTTTTTTTTTTTTTTATCTGACAGTCACAGTTACAGAGGGAGAGGGAGAGGCAGAGACAGAGGACTTCCATCAGCTGGTTCACTCTGCAAGTGGCTGAAACGGCCCGGGCTGAGCAAGAGGCTTCATCTGGGTATCCTACCATGGTGCGGCAGCCCAGACACGTGGACCATCTGCTGCTGCTTTTCCCAGGCCGTTCTCAGGGAGCTGGATCAGAAGTGGAGCAGCTGAGACTCCAGCTGGCACCCATATGGGATACTGGCGTCGCAGGCGGTAGCTTTACCTGCTGTGCCACAGTGCTGCCTCGGGAACAGTTATTTTTTAAAAAGATTTATTTATTTATTTGAAATTCAGAGTTACAGAGAGAGGGTGAGACAGAGAAAGAAATCTTCCTTCTGCTGATTAACTCTCCACAAGGGTGCTGGCCCTGGAATTAGCATTTTCTGCTTTGATCTTGTAGATAACAGAGTATGTAAGAGCCAATGAAAACAATACTCTTAGGAGTATTTGGGGGCCCGGCACTGTGGCATAGCAGGTTAAAGCCCCAGCCTGCAGCGCCGACTTCCCATATGGGCACTGGTTCGAGTCCTGGCTGCTCCTCTTCCAATCCAGCTTTCTGCTATGGCCCAGGAAAGCAGTAGAAGATGGCCCAAGTCCTTGAGCCCCTGCACCTGCGTGGGAGACATGGAAGCAGCTCCTGGCTCCTGGCTTCGAATTAGCTCAGCTCTGGCTGTTGCAGTCATTCAGGGAGTGAACCAGTGGAATGCAAGACTGTTCTCTCTCTCTCTCTCTCTCTCTCTCTCTCTGCCTTTCCTTCTCTCTCTGTGTAACTCTGACTTTCAAATAAATAAAATAATTGTTTTTTTTAAAAGAGTATTTGGGCCAGGCTGAAGCCAGGAGACAGGAGCTTCTTCCGAATCTTCCACATGTGTTGCAGGGGCCTGTGCACTTTAGCCATCCTCCACTGCTTTCCCCAGGCCATTAGCAGGGAGCTGGATTGGAAATGGAGCAACTGGGTTTGGAACTGTTGCCCATGTTGTATGTCATTGCAAGTAGTGGCTTAACCTGCCAATGCTACAACACTGGTCTCTGGAACGGTTCTTACGCATAATTAGTTAAAAAATTGAACATGAGTTTTTTTTAAAGGTAAGAATTTAATACAATAATTTAAGTAATATTTAAATTAATGTATTTATTATTTTTATATGTACTTGATTCTTTTTTGTTGTTTTTTTGTTTTGTTTTGTTTTATTTTCCATTTTTTTTTTTTTTTGATGGGTAGAGTTATAGACAGTGAGAGAGACAGACAGAGAGAAAGGTCTTCCTTCCGTTGCTTCACTCCCCAAGTGGCCACTATGGCAAGCACTGTGCTGATCCGAAGCCAGGAGCCAGGAGCTTCCTCCTGGTCTCTCATGCAGGTGCAGGGCCCAAGCACTTGGGGCATCCTCCACTGCCTTCCTGGGCCACAGCAGAGAGCTGGCCTGGAAGAGGAGCAACCAGGACTAGAACCCGGTGCCCATATGGGGTGCTGGTGCTGCAAGGTGGAGGATTAACCAAGTGAGCCACTGTGCCGGCCCTATACTCAATTCTTTTTTTTTTTTTAAACTTTTATTTAGTAAATATAAATTTCCAAAGTACAGTTTATGGATTACAATGGCTTTTTCCCCCCATAACTTCCCTCCCACCTGCAACCTTCCCATCTCCCGCTCCCTCTCCCATTCCATTCACATCAAGATTCATTTTCAATTATCTTTATATATAGAAGATCAATTTAGTATATATTAAGTAAAGATTTCATCAGTTTGCACCCACACAGAACATAACGTGTAAAATACTGTTTCAGTACTAGTTGTAGCATTAATTCACATTGGACAACACATTAAGGACAGAGATCCTACATGAGGAGTAAGTACACAGTAACTCCTGTTGTTGACTTAACAAATTGACATTCTTGTTTATGGCGTCAGTAATCTCCCTAGGCTGTAGTCATGAGTTGCCAAGGCTATATGGAAGCCTTTTGAGTTTTTCGACTTTGATCTTATTTAGACAAGGTCATAGTCAAAGTGGAAGTTCTCTCCTCCCTTCAGAGAAAGGTACCTCCTTCTTTGATGGCCCATTCTTTCTACTGGGATCTCACAGAGATTTTTCATTTAGGTTTGTTTGTGTTTGTTTGTTTGTTTTTTTTTTTTGGCCAGAGTATCTTGGCTTTCCAAGATACTCTCATGGGCTCTTCAGCCAGATCCGAATGCCTTAAGGGCTGATTCTGAGGCCAGAGTGCTGTTTAGGACATCCGCCATTCTATGAGTCTGTTGTGTATCCCGCTTCCCATGTTGGATTGTTCTCTCCCTTTTTTATTCTATCAGTTAGTATTAGCAGACACTAGTCTTATTTATGTGATCCCTTTGACTCTTAGTCCTATCATTATGATCAATTGTGAACAGAAACTGATCACTTGGACTAGTGAGATGGCATTGGTACATGCACCCTTGATGGGATTCTTAAAAAGTTGACTTGATGTAGTTGTGGTGTCATTTGATCTTTATGTGTTGGTGCCAGGGCCTGCACAGTTGGTGGTAGATGTATCTCTAGTGTTGGTTAACTG
Organism: Oryctolagus cuniculus; assembly: GCF_964237555.1. Classification (NCBI taxonomy): domain Eukaryota; kingdom Metazoa; phylum Chordata; class Mammalia; order Lagomorpha; family Leporidae; genus Oryctolagus; species Oryctolagus cuniculus. The sequence continues at coordinate 13,205,561 of NC_091437.1, forward strand.
GAACCCTGAGGGGTGTTTTTTCACAGGCACTGAATGAGACCAAATATGGCTAAAAAACAGGGTTTTATGGCATACATTTTAAATGATTTTCTTTGTTATGAAGTTTAGACGTCTTAAAAAAACCTTTCTGGCTAGAACACCTGGCCCCTTCTGGGATCTGCCAGTTCCTAGAGACAGCAGAAGACGATGCTGCGTGCACATGTTTGATATGCAGCCAACCAGCTCATCAGCACACGGCCTCTCCCTGGTCAGTACACCATTTCAGGACCAGGCAGCAGGCAGGTGGGGACCACCTCTCTAGCGCACTGGTCACTGAGCTAGTCCAGCTAGCTGGCCCCCCGCTGTTTGTTGTATCCTGCCTTGCCTTGCCCTGGAGTCTCTGGTAAAGGCCTCGCCGAAGCCCTCCTCCTGCTCCCGTTCTCTGCCTCCCTAACTAACACCTGCTGTTGTCTCGGTGACCCTGTGTGGCCTGCAGTGCCACTCCGTCGCTTTAGAGCTGTGAGACTGGGGCACTGGGGCCTTTTCTGCGTCCTCTTGTGCTACACCTGACTGGTCATCACCCAGAGAGCGCTGAGCAGGAGTGGTGCATGTTATTTAGGAATCGCCATATCTGAAATAAGCCGTTATAAATTTGGACACAATTAACTCTGCTTCAGGAGTTTGCCCAACTTCTCATTTTTGTTGCTTCTCTTTCTATTGCTGTACAGCTCGTAACCCTACTTATTTTGTTGTATGTACTGGAGAACTGTTTTGTTCAGAATTCTGCAGGCCATTCAATAAAACATCAAATACATGGGCAGATTTGGCTGTGTTCTTCATTTTAATGTGTATAGGTTTTCTGTTGTTTCTAACTGAAGGGTATTATAAAACTTACATAAAGAAATAGCTAAGTAAAGAAGTAAAGAACCTGAAGTTCTAACAGAAAGTTCCCAGGATAGTGGTTGTTATTGAAAAGTTCATTTTTTTCTAATGTAACACAGACCAGAAGGAGAGCATTCATGGCTTCTGGGTCCTCTGGATCGATCCTTCCTTCCTTCCTTCCTTCCTTCCTTCCTTCCTTCCTTCCTTCCTTCCCTCCTTTCTGTCTGTCTTTCTGTCTTTCTTTCTTTTCTGGCACAGTTAGACAGTTGAGAGAAAGAGACAGAGAGAAAGGTCTTCCTTTAGGTGATTAACCCCCCAAATGGCTGCTACGGCTGGTGCGCTGCGCCGATCCGAACCCAGGAGCCAGGCACTTCCTCCTGGTCTCCCATGCGGGTGCAGGGCCCAAGCACTTGGGCCATCCTCCATTGCCTTCCCAGGCTACAGCAGAGAGCTGGACTGGAAGAGGAGCAACTGGGACTAGAACCCAGAGTACCGGCACTGCAGGCGGAGGGTTAGCCTAGTGAGTCGCGGCGCCGGCCATGGGACCTCTGTATTCTCAATGTGTGACTCAGTCTGTGCCGCGTGATTGCTCCATTTTTTGCCATCTCCCAGCTGGCAAGAAGAGACATTCCTGGGAGTGGGGAGTGGTCTATCTCAAGTCCACCCAGGCCAGAACTCAATCACCTGGCCACGCGGAACTGAGAGAGAGGCTGGGAAATGCTGCCTCTAGCTGCAGCCATTTTCAAATGTGGGTATTCAAACGAAGCGGACAGTGGGTATCGATGGACAATTAGGAGACCCTGCTATAAATATATGAGCTTACATAGTTTCTGAAGAACATGATTATCACTTCAGTACCACAACATGGGTGAAAGTGTCATTTGAAGTTCAATGTCGCAGTATGTGCTACTAGATATGTCTTTTGAAATTGGATTAAAACTTGGGTTAACTGGCCCCAGACCTCTTGGAGACTTGTTTGAATGTGATTCCCTCCGCACCCATATTCCCTCCCTCTCAACCATACCATACACACACATAGTTTGTGCATCATTTGTTTGTGTGTGAAACACACACTCATTGAAGGCTAACTGTGTGAGGCTATGGCTATGCTAAATGATGAAAATACATTTGTGTTTAATCTTTGTTCATGTATATAACTGTGACTCCCATTATCTTGAATGTTCAAAAATAGAAGATGCTTTTAAGATTTAGCACTTGATTGATTTATTTATTTGAAAAACAGAGTTAGAGAGAGAGAGAGAGAGATGGAGAGGTAGAGAGAGAGATGCTCTTTTATCCACTGGTTTACTTCCCAAATGGCTGCAAGACTGGAGCTGGGCCAGTCCAAAGCCAGGAGTGTCTTGCGAGTTCTTCCATGTGGGTGCAGAGGCTCAAGCCTTCTGCTTTCCCAGGTGCATTATCAGGGAGCTGGATTGGAAGTAGAGCATCTGGGACTTGAACTGGCGTCCATCTGGGATGCCCACAATGCAGGCGGTGGTTCTACCCGCTACACCACAGTGCCGGCACTGAATTTAGCACTGTATGCTGTGACCTAAAAGGTAGATACCAAATTATGTAAGAGCTATAAAAATAATACTTTTAAAAGCATTTGATGTGTTTGGATTTGTGGAGTCCATATTTAATGTAACATCTTGTGAATTTTTCCCCTGCATACTTGTGAATAATGAAGATAAACAAAACAGTTATGAAAAGATGATAATGTCTTGATGAAACAGAAATTCCATCTTTGAACTCAAAACCAGAGTTATTCATTTGTTAGTTAGATAACAGTTCCCCAAGATTACGTTCCTCATTGTAAGTATCTTTACTCACTGTAAGCTTATTAGGGGATACCTGAATCTTCCTACAAAGTGGATCTTTGGAAATGTAAATGACGGTGTGCTTATATGGTGAACTAATCAACAAAAATATGAAACAGTCTTTATTATATTTGATAAGTTCGGTGAGTACTTGGGTAGAGATTAATGTTTCCCACCCTTTGTACTGGCGTGGAGTTCCATCTTTGTGCCAACTGTATTGAATTTGTGAGATTTTAGGCCTTAGCATTAGTAAGAATGCTTGTTTTTTTTTTTTTTATCTTCACTCTGTTTTTGCTCATTTTTGTGTAAAATGACAAAATTCAGAGAAGTGTTATGATATGGATATGAAGAAACACTGTTGTCCAGTGGTGGCGATTGTGTGAGGCTGAGGTTCTGCTGGGAGGTGTTACCACCATCTGGCAGCTGCCGTGTGCAGAAACACGAGTGTGAAAGCTGCTGCTGCCCACCCCGTGTTCTGTTACCACTATGACCAGGGCCAGTTAGTTCCAGTCTTAAAAAACATTTCATTGATCTATTTTTATTTAATATAAAATATAATACATGTTGGAAAAATGTTAGAAATTCAGAAATACCAAGTTGTACTACTCCTCATTTTCATTCTTTTGAATATACTTATAAAGAAACATATTAATTTATATATTTATTAAGTTGTTATTTCTTCCAAAATTCCCTGTAGTTTTTTGCTTAGGCTACAGATGTTGACACGCTGGACTTTTCTGCATTAAAGTTGATTTAACATTGCCACAGATTACTATAATTCATGGGAATCTTTTACATGTTCATGATATTAAATCTCTATTCTGGTTTGTCATTCACTTGTTCTTTCTGAAATATGGTCTATTTTTTCAGCATTCCAGAAGTTGAAAATTTCCAACCAAATTTGTTTAAAAATTGGATCTTTTTTATATCCTGTAATGCTCAGAAATTACTCCCTGTCTTGGGATGATAAAAAGTTTTTCTTACTTTATAGCATATATTTAACTCTTAAAATACTTGCAATTAATTTGGGTGTGAGATGAGCCACAAATAATTCTTTTTTCCCTCAAAGAGGTTAAATAATTTATCAGCGCTCATTAGTGAGTAACGGTTTTCTCTTTATTCATAGTATTTTTTTACAAGAAGTTTTCTTTATCCAGGTGAAAGCCAGAGTTACAGAGAGAGGGAGAGACAGAGAGAGCTCTGCTGGTTCACTCTCCAAATGGCTGCAACGGATGGGGCTGGGCCAGGCTGAAGCCAGGGTCCTGGAACTCAAACCAGGGAAATGGAATGGGAATTGAAGTACCTGGGACCGGAACTGGCAACCGAATGGGATGCCAGTGTTGCAGGCAGCGTCTTAAGCTACACTATACCACTGTGCTGGCTCTATGATTTCATTTTATTTTAAATGTATGCCGTGTTTGCTATATGTACTAGATTAAACATGAACCCTAATAAGATTGTATCCCATAATAACGAAGAAGTTAACATGAAATGATGGTCAGGAAAGAAATTTTGTATTTCTGTTTTTAGGTAGGAGTTTTGGTTTCACAGTTCACTTAACATGTGTTTGACTGTTGATTACTTTCTTATTTGAATACAGTGGTACAAAAAATCAGTGTGTTTCCATCTGTGTATTTGTTAGTATCACTTTCTGCTCTGAAACTAGATGAAATACTAAATACAACACGGAGTTGATCATGAAATTAAATATTTCCTCAGTAAAGAGTATTGTTGCTGAATAGTTAGAAGCAAGAACGTATGCTTCACTTCAATATATTATGTGCTTTTTCCTCCAAAAGCATAATTTTACATATTATATCTTTAAAAATTAATTACTGACAAAATCTGACTTTTTTTCTTTCTTTTTCAAGGGAAAAATTTATACACAAATGAATATGTGGCAATTAAACTGGTAAGTTTATGTTTCTTTTTCCTTAATTGGTTCCTTGTTATTTCCTTAAAAGGGAAAATGATGTGCATAACTGATGTTTTGCTAATTAGCTTCTTCACATCATTCTGCTCTTCACATGCAGGTAGGATGTTGGTGATTTTCTCTGCCACAAAAATCAGTCTTTGTACTTGGCCAGTATTGTAGACTTCAGTTTGTGAATTTGGGCATTATTTTTTTGATTAAGGGATACGTTTTTAATTTTGTGAAAATTAAAAAGCAGTACCTCTCTGTGATTCAACCATTTGGACACTGCAGTGTGGTCCTTTTGACTTAGGATTGCATCTTCTAAAAACGTATTTCCAAGAACTTTCTCTGATTTCTTTTTCTGGTGGTATGGTTGGCCATTGCTTGGCACCCAGGGCTTCAGAAGTCCTGGATATGGGTTGGGGTAGCAGGGAAAGCGAACTCCTGTGCGACTGTTCTGAAGTCCTACGTGGCCAGCATGGCAGCTGTGCAGCAGAGACATCTGTGGGATTAACCGGGCCCAGGGATTGTTTTTCTATGATATACTTTGTTCAGGGACATATTTTCTCTCTGGCTTGCCGGCTTGATTTTCCCGTTTGTCCTGCTTTTGTCAATCTTGTTTGTGCCCTTACAAGCTCAGATAGTAGGGTGATGTGAATTAAAATATAAGAGGCACCAGTAGAGGAAGGGGCAAGTGAGAGAGAATAGAAAATCTTTTGAGATGAAGTGAAGAAACTATGCTACTCAGTTTTAAATGTCTGTGAATGTAGGCCCAGTGTCAGTGAAGTAATTACTGTTTATTTTCACTGGGAAATAAGATGCACAGCAGGTGTTGTGGTGACATGGGGAGAGCCTGGCTGGTTGACATTTGGGTTCCAGCTGGCTTTTCCTAGATAAGTCAATGTTGTAAGGGCTGATCCTTGGCTTTCTGACGCAAAGTCTGGGTGAGTGATCCCACCAAGACTGCCATGTTTCTGATGGGTGGATTCATGGTATTCTTTCACAATAATCAGCTCACAGTCCAGTGCTCAGGGATTTAGTAAGTATTCAGGAAAAGAGTTAAATTTCTAATTATGATGAGGCAAAATAAAGTGTGTTCTTCTGTAGTCTGATCTACTTAGAGAGCCATGTGAAAATTACAAGCTTCCTTCATGTGTGTGACATCAGGACAAAGGGAGTGTGTATGAATATTGATAAAGCAGCCCAGGATACAGGGGTTGACAGTGTTTGAACCGGTGTTGCTCGCTTTCATTTCTTTGGAATTCTTCCTTTTCCCATCTTCTAGGCCAGTGGTCTTGAGTTTAGATACTGCACAGCACTGGGGTGGGTGGAAGTGCCAGGATGGAAGTGTGGTAGTGGGTGTATCCTGTTACTGATGGAGGAGCCTGCAGAGAGGCGCTCCACTCCCGGGAGTAGGTCTTGTGTGTGAGTCAGCTCTGACTAGATTGGAGGGTGCAGTGTGTTCTGTAGTCATGGTCTGCTCAGAGTCATCCAAAGCATATGCTGGAAGTTCAGAAAACTCCATGAACTGTTGGACTGTAGTTTGTTAGTTTGCGTTTCCCTGTTATGTTTTTATTTGAATGAATTTTATGTGTTTGTAAGCATATAATTTTGTGCACAGCCTGCAACCAAAGTAATGAGTTAGAGATATTACTTTTGTATACTCGCAGTGGAATCTGATTTTTCTATGTTGGTACAAGTGAAGGCAGTGTTTGATAACATGGTGTTCAGAGAGCAGATTTCCTGTGACTGCTTTCAGCTTTGTCATCTCTTTTAAAGATTTTCACATTTATTTAATTTTACTCTGGTTCAGTTTGAAGGTTTGTTTCAGGGTAGTTTGTGGTTTTGACCTCATCCACCACTCTCATATCTTGCTGTTTGCACTTACTTAGTAACTGGTTTTCATGAGTGATGAAAATGTCAGCTGGAGGTAAGGTGACTGTTGTTGTAGTGTAGTATATTGTAGTGTAGTAAAATTTTACTACTAGGAAGGTGCTGGAATCAAGTTGAAGTGACTCACTTGAGTCAGATCTGGATCTCTATTTTTAATCTGGGGAATATTATTGATTGAATAAGTTAGATACATAATTTCACTTGTGATTGCAAAAGTGGGCATCTTTTTATTACATATTCAGTTTATGTACTTTTGGTAGTTAACTGAAAAATTGTGGGCTATAAAGCCCTTTGCAGATGATACCGTTTTAATTACTTTATACGTATTTTGAGAAAGATAAAATTTTAACTTATTTTATAGATGAGAGAACTGAAGAGTATAGAAACATTAAGTAACTTGCTGAAAATCACACAGCTAAGCAAATAAGTAGTGTTTTTTGAATTCAAACCTAGTACAGTTTAGTTTCAGTGTCTGTGCTGTTAACTGCTGTACTATCCTGCCTGTCAAGAACTAGGATCCTTGCTTTATTTTATAGTGCTCTTTTTTTTTTTTTAAAGATTTATTTATTTATTTGAAAGAGTTACACAGAGGAGGGGCAGAGAGAGAGAGAGAGGTCTTCCATCTGCTGGTTCACTCCCCAGTTGGCCGCAATGGCTGGAGCTGCACCAATTCGAAGCCAGGAGCCAGGAGCTTCTTCCCGGTCTCCCACGTGGGTGCAGGGGCCGAAGGACTTGGGCCATCTTCTATTGCTTTCCCAGGCCATAGCAGAAAGCTGGATCAGAAGTGGAGCAGCCGGGTCTTGAACCGGCACCCATATGGGATGCCAGCGTTTCAGGCCAGGGCGTTATCCCACTGCGCCACAGCGCCAGCTCCTATTTTATAGTAATCTTTATGATGATTGGTTTCCCAGTGAGAATTTCCTAGTTGCTTATCAGAAGTCTGCTGTTGGTCTGTGTGTGCTAGTATCCATTTCTTTTTAGTTATTCTGTTTGGGATTCATGTTTTTCTTCAATCTATGGTTTATCATCATCATCAGTTCTTCAGTATTCATAGAAATTATTTCTTTGGTTCCTACCTCTGCTCACCTTCTTTCCCCTGTCCTCCTGAGACTGTTATCCTGAGATGCATATTAGACCTTCTTGCTGTATTGTCATAAGTCTGTAATCTTTCTTTTTTCTTTTTTTTCTTTTTCTTTTTTTTTTTTTTTTTTTTTTTGACAGGCAGAGTGGACAGTGAGAGAGAGAGACAGAAAGAAAGGTCTTCCTTTTGTCGTTGGTTCACCCTCCAATGGCCGCCATGGCTGGTGCACGCTGTGGCCGGCGCACCGCGCTGATCTGAAGGCAGGAGCCAAGTACTTCTCCTGGTCTCCCATGGGGTGCAGGGCCCAAGCACTTGGGCCATCCTCCACTGCACTCCCGGGCCACAGCAGAGAGCTGGCCTGGAAGAGGGGCAACCTGGACAGAATCCGGCGCCCCGACCGGGACTGGAACCTGGTGTGCCGTTGCCGCTAGGTGGAGGATTAGCCTATTGAGCCGCGGCGCCGGCCTGTAGTCTTTCATAAGTGTGTTCTGTGTTTTTATTTTTAGAAAGATTTATTTATTTATTCAAAAGGCAGTATTAGAGGGAGGGAGAGACAGAGAGCGTGAGCGAGAAAGAACCAGAGAGAGAGAGAGAAACCTTTGATTCACTGTTCCATTCCCCAAATGGCTGCAATGCCAGGGCTGGGCCAGGTCAAAAACCAGGAGTTTGGAGTTTCCTCCAGGTCTCCCACATGGGGCAGGGGCCCAGGCCCTTGGGTCATCTTCTGCAGCTTTTTCCAGGCTATAGCAGACAGCTAGAATGAAAGTGGAACAGTTGAGACTGAAAGTGATGCCCAAGTAGTATGCTGGCCTTGCAGGTGGAGGCCTTACTTACTGTGACACAATGCTGGCACCATCATTCATTTTCTTTATGTGTAATTTTTGTGGCTACCCTCTAGTTTCCACACTTTCTCTTCTGTTATGTTAATCTTCTGGCAAACTAAGTTTCTGATTTAGTTATTTATTTTTCAGTGTTCTGTTTTTTTTTTTTAATTTCTTATTACCGTGTTATCCTTTCTTGTTGGTTCTTCCTTAAATTTTGTTAGCCTGTTGTAGTTTTCTGTTTCTTGCAGATATTTTCACTATTTAATATTATTTATAACATATGAGCTCTGTGCTTCTATTCATGTCTTTGTGTCTGTATGCATCTCAGACACATTTGTAAAACATATTGCAAGGTGTTCGGCGCTTTAACAAATCTTGCCAGGCAGATGAATCAATTAATTCACAAGCTTTTATTGGAATTCCGCTCCCAGGCGAGGTTCCCAGTTCCCAACAGAGCAACAGAGCAGGGGCCGGGGAAGTCGCGCGTCAGAGATTGGGAGAGCTCCTTTTATAGATTCAGGGCATGCGGGTTAAAGGTTGAGGTGGGTCTGATCCTCATTGGTTGACCTTTAGGCACCCGTGGGGACCTTGACAAGGACTTTTCTTCCCCGGAAGTACAGATAGGGACTCTCCATTCCCAGAAGTGTAGGCCTTCTCTCCTTGTGGATTCCAAAGCTACCATCCCGACCTTTTTATGATAGGAAAGGCGGCGATGATGAGTCTCTGGCTACTTCCTGCTGATTGGGGACGGTGAGGTACTCTTTGCTGGCATGGGGCGATGTCTCAAGCCACTGTCTCCTGGGTGGGGAGCCAAATATATCCCTGTAGCAGCATTTGGTTGACCACCTGGTTGCTGAAGGCCTTGATTCGTTCCATTATCACCTGCTGTAAACACTTAACTAGACACTGTAGTATACAAGTCAGGGTGAGAATAGCAACCAATGATCCTGAGTGGCATTAACCAGGTAATGAAAGGATTTCATAGAAGAGAAGAAATGGGGGGGGGGGGGTCCTCTGGACCCTTGTGAGGATTGTTTGATGGATTCTTAAAATTTATAGAAGGCATTAGACCTTCTGGTAAATGTTTTCCTAAGTTGTTATCTAATGATTGAAACTGCTTTCTAAATTTTCATTTGATATTGCTATTGTCAGTAAGTGATCTGGGACTGGCACCCCCATTTCTCTATTCTAAGTCCAGCTTGTTCTCTCATTTCTCTATTCTCTTCGAGGTAGGAAACTAATTCTATTCTGAAGGACTCTCCAAGACATACAATTTGATTTTTAGATCTTACAAAAGGGATAGCTAACATTTTCTGTAGTAATAGCATAGCCAAAATGAGAGCTTAAATTATAATTTCACAGCTAGATTTACTTCACCATGGGCACAGTAAACAGGCAAGACCTCCCTTTCAGACCACACAAAGGGAAAGAAAGTTTTGAAGCGAGGACATAGCTCTCCCCATGGGCATGTCTGCCTTAGAGAAACCACTGTCAGACCTGCCTGTGACTACTGACTTCTAGTTCAGGCCACCAAGATCAGAGATGGACTGAGCAGCCCCGTGACTTGCATCCTCTGGTCTGCTTTAACAAAAATCAGGAGGAAAAGAAAGCCAGGCATTAGAAATGTAAAGATAGGTGGCAGGCCTATTAATGGCTGTTCTGTACAGTGATCTGCCCTCAAAGAGACCCAACAGGCCAGTCCACCTCCGTGGCTTTCGATGTGGTAAGCTTGGGCTTCAGCAGAAGTCAGCTTGTGAAGAGCCCTGGCAGCTCTGCCAGCCAAGAGTTGGATCACTGGAAATGGACCTGCCCTGGAGTCGAAGGATGCCCAGGTCAGAGCCACAGATCTTGCTGGCTCCAAGCTGAAAAACCCTTCACTCAGCCCAGCTTCCAAAGTGACCACCGCAGCCGAGGGGACAGCCAAGTAGGGTCAGCAACATTGCAGGCAGAGCTGTAAATTTCCCGTTAGAGTTGCCACCTGCCTTTACCTGGCCAGCTCTCCTCCCAGGTGAGGTAGGTAATGGAAGTCAACAGGGTGCCTTCCCCAAGGAGATTCGCACCTCCCTTAGGATGTACCCCATGTGAAGAGATAGATAGGTCTGGGCCTCTTAACTTACAAGGCCTAAAGCCCACCAGATTATTATCAAGCCCCTTCTGTCAGTTTCTATTTGTCTCTCAATCAGAGAACTTATTTGTGGCTTACACAGCACCTTTCTTGGGTCCTCTAATAATGACTCTGTTCTTTGTTCTAGACCCTGTCTAGCCCACTTGGGTCTCATTCCTTTATAATTATAGCCTCTACTCTAACATCAATGTCTCTACTCCCAACCTGTGTGTACTGATGGTCCTCTCTCTCCTCCACTTAATGTTGTATGATTATTCAGAATTTCTCTACAGACAAACCCCTCTACCTGCAAAAGTTGAGTGGCCTTTCTCCCGGTCCTGGCTAGGATCAGCTTCAAACCATGTCCATTTGTTATGCGCCGAACACCTTGCACATATACTGCATAATATCATTTAGATGGCATCCAACATCAGGAAGAACTGATTCAAATGTGTTTACATTCAGAAGCCATCACCTCTGAGGGAGGGGTGGTGGCTATGCTCTGTAGTGTTTGTAGGACATGTGCAGTTTACAGAGCTCATGGATCTGACAATTAGGAACTGTGTGTTCTATTGCATGTAAGTTACAACTCAAAAAAAAAAAACTTAAAAAATATCTGAATTTCCATATCACCATTTTTGTTCTTTGTTTTCTATGACTTCGCTTTAACCTAGAACCTTCACATCAGGTGTATGCATTTCAGTTGAGGCACAGTAGGTTAAGCCACCCCTTCTGATGCTGGCATCCCATATTGAGATGCTGGTTTGAATCCCAGCTGCTCTGCCTCCCATCCAGCATCCTGCCCAAGTGCTAGGGCTCTTGCCATCCACATAAGAAACCAAGATGGGATTTCTGGTTTCTCACTTTGGCCTGGCCCATGTCTGCTGTTGTGAGCATTTGATGAATGAACCAGCAGATTGGAATAGCTCATTTCTCCTTTCCCCTCCCCTCCTCTTCTCTCCCTTCCCCTCCTCTTTTCTCCCCTCCCCCCCTTCTCTGTCTCTCTCTCATCATTCTCTGTTGCTCTTTCAAAAAAATGAATAATTTTTTTTAAAAAAGACATGCTGTTGAGTGTTAGGCATTAGGCTAGGGTTAAGACACTGGTGGAGATGCTGCATCCACATAGGAGTTACTTACATTCAATACATGTTTTGGCTACTGACTGTAGCTTCCTACCAATGCACTCTGTGGGAGGCAGTGATTGTGTTTCAAATAAGGGGAACCTGCCTTGCACTTGGGAGACCTGGATTGAGTTCCCACCTGGGGGCTCTCTGGGGGTACTGTGTGCATCTGGGGAGTGAACTAGCAGGTGGGAGCTTTTTCTGTGTCTCTCACTCTGTCTTTGAAATTAAAAAAGTAAACAGTTCACAGGTGATTTCCTGGGAACAGCAGTTACAGTGTTACTGGCACCATTTCCTTAGTTACCAAGGTACAAGTGTATTTTTCTTCACAAATTTAAACATAAGAATTCCTTCCTGCTTGTTCCTAACCTCATGCTTAGCTCCTTAACCTTATGTATGTTTACGAATGTCCTCAGTTTATTTTACTGTGAACATTTAGTTGATTTTTATATTGGTTGTCTTTCAGAGATACAAAGAATCTTGATGGAATATTATAGAAGAGTTGACACCCGAATTTAATACATTTTAAAGTGGGGCTTAGTTCTCTTGGTAACTTTTTTTTTTTTTTTTTAAATTAGGAGCCCATGAAATCGAGAGCACCACAGCTGCATTTGGAGTACAGATTCTACAAGCAGTTAGGATCTGGAGGTAAATCTTAAGTTAATGTTAAACTTTGGAACAAAGTGAATTATCACAATAAAAACTCGTAGTTTCAAGGAATAGTATTTTAAATTTGTCTAAGAAGAGTCACTTCTTAGGGCTTTTGCTTACTACAGATTTTCTTATTATAGTTTTAATGATTCCATTTTGTGTTAAATACAGTGAAATTGGAGGTTTTTTTTTTTTTTTTCTTTGCTATTGCTTGTATGAATGGAGAACATTGTGGAAATAATTGCTGGGAGGACATGAGATGTAAATAGCTTCCAAATTCTTAGCCTTTTTGGCAGGACTATAGCTTAAGATATTGGTGGTGGGCTGAGCAGTGGCCCCATAGAAGATATCTACATCAGAATCCCTGGAACCTGTACATGTTACCGCATAGCACCAAAGACTTTGCAGTTATGACTGCATTGAGGACTTTGAGATGGGTGTTACTCTGAATTAATCAGGTGGACCGAAAGTGCAATCACACTCTGCTAGTGAGAGAGGGGCAGATGGGCATTCTGCCTACACGGAGAAGGAGAAGGCAGGAGAGCAAGGAGCAGAGATTGGAGTCATGTTGCCATTAACCAAAGAATGCTTGCAGCTCTGAGAACCTCTGAGAGGCTCTGGAATTCTTTCTAGTAGCAAATGAACATAAGTATATTTTTGCATAAATTCTTCAGTGATATTTTGTGCCATTGGAAAAAAAATTAAAGCAAATCTTTTCTACTGTATGTTGCATTAGCTCTGTGTTTCTTTACACTCTTATTCTATTAGTTGTAATGATTTTCTTTGTATAATCTTTTATAAAATACGGGTAAAGGTATTTTGTTTCTGCAGGTTTAATAAAAACGAATTTCTTCCTGTATCTTTTTGTAAATATGTTTACATTTTTGTCGGTGAAGCTGTTCATTTGTTAGTGCGGATATTGATTTTGTACTTTTTCCAAAAGCCGTATGTTTTCCAGATGGGCAGTCATTTCGGGGACAATAACTTTGAGATTCTGAAATAATATATTTATCAGTATAGACTTCTTACACTGGATTTTTTTTTTTATATGTATAGTCACAGTGGATATTTTAATTTGGATACAGATGGGCCTTGGGGAGTTGTTAAAGTTATCATTGATAGAACTAAGATTTAAAGGATATGGGCTGAAACTAATTGAATGTGAAACCCTACACATTAGGACTAGCAAGTAAGGGGGGTGAGATTTATTGACTCATTATTGAAATTTTCAGGAAATAGCCAGACATATGAGACAGCCAGAGCTTCGCATGCTGTCTCATCTTGAGCATCTGATCTCCTTTTTCCGTGTAAGCTTCTCTGAGCTTGGTCCTTCTTGGGACATGGCAGCAGGATGGCCGTTAGTGGTCTAGGTTTGGCAGTTAAAAAGCCACTTTCCTGAAAGTTCCAGCAGAAGCTCCAGGACTGAATGTCGCTCCAGTGTGCTGTGTGCTGCAGTTGCCTTGACTGCATCCCTCGGAGCAGGATTGCTCAGGGCTAGCTCACCTGCACATCAGCCCAGAGCTGCCTGCACTCGGGACCTGAGCGTGGAGGGGGAGCAGTGGCTGCTTGGTGGGAAAGGGAGGTGTTATCAGATGGGAGATGGGCTGCTGGGAGATGAAAACAACACATCTGTCTTCTCAAGTAGTAGATTATCTCTTGGGAAAATAGGATGGAATGATTTAATTATTTGAGAATGAGTAAATCAGTCTGGAGTTGTTGATCTGAATAACAAAAGTGCTCATTGCATTATTTTAATCTTTTCTGTTTTAAGAATTCTGTCAGTTAGTAATAATAAAAATGGGACATATATCTTTTAGCACTGCAGTGCTGCGCTGTTACAGGTAGCAGCATTTACTGGGTGGTCCTTGTATGTGGATTGCACCCCTATACTCCATGGGTGTCAAGCATGAAGAATGAAATATGGATAGTCTTTCCAGAAGACATGTATTACAATGGCCCTGAAACTAACAACTGTGAGATTAAACTACCATTTAATCTCAAATATTGCATATGTGTATATGGGGATTGAAAGCAGAATTCCAACAGAAAATTGTACACCAATATTCCTGGCAGTATTGTTCACAATAGCCAAAAGGTGGAAGCAACCCAGTTGCCCATTATCAGGAAAACTGGCAAACAGAAGTAGTATATACATATGAAGGAATATTATTCAGCCTTCAAAAGGAAGGACATTTTGAGATATGCTATATATATGGATAAAACTTGAGGATATTAAACTAAGTGCAGTAAGCCAGTCACAAAAGAACAACTGTGTTTAAGTTCCACTTATATGAGATACCTAGAGTAATTAGGTTCATTGAGGCAGAAAGTGGAATGGTGGTTTCCAGGGACTTGGTAGGGAGAGGAGGTAGACAGGAGAAGTGAGAAGTCATCGTTAATGCATGGGCATTTCAGCATAGAATGATGCAAAGGTTCTGGAAATGTGTAAGGCTGATGGTTGTACAATAATGTGAATGTGCTTAGTGTCACTGAACTGTACGCTTAAGCAGTTAAAATGGTAAATTCTATGTTAGTGTATTTGCCACTAATAAAAATACAAATTAAAAATCAGTTTACTTAGAGTTATTTAGTGAAATATCTGTGAATAAATAAGCAATTTGTCCGGTTCTGCCTTGTTGGGCTTTGGTCTTGCTGTTAGTCCATATGTCTCTGTTTGCCTTTATGTAACTCTCTTACTTGTTCAATGAATTTGTTATACACGTGATGTTTTCAAAAAGTTCAGGGGAAATGTGTATTGTAAAAAAAAGAAACATGTATGGGTTTAAACTTTCTTTGGTACAAAATAATCTTTTCTTTCTGTGTATCTGTTTTCTGTGTATTTTTTGCAGTATTCTTACATAGATATGGCACTATCATAACTTCATACAGCAAATATTTGATGTATTTAATATGTTGAATAGTCTTATCTGTCATATCTATTCAGTGTTCATTGAATAAAGTAAAGATTCAGGTTTGCAAGTCAAGAGCACATAGATTATTTATTCATTTAATTTATTTGAAAGGTAGAGTGAGAAAGAGACCCAGCAACGGTCAGAGAGATACCAGAGATCCTCCATCCACTGATTCATTCCCCAGGTACCTGTGACAGCTCAGGCTGGGCCAGGTTAAAGCCGGGAGCCTGGGACCTAATCAGAGTTTCTTGTGTGGGTGTCACGGACCCAAGTACTTGAGCAATTATCTGTTGCCTCCTAGGGTGTGTATTAGTAGGAAGCTGGAATCAGGAATGGAACTGAGACTTGAACCTAGACGCTCTGGTGTGTGATGTAGACATCCCAAGGCTTCTTTTTTTGTTGTTTTATTTTATTTTTTATTTATTTGAAAGTTAGAGTTACAGAGAGAAGGAGAGACAGAGAGAGAGAGAGAGAGAGATCTTCCATCCACTGATTCGTTCTCCAAATGGCTGCCATGGCCAGAGCTGGGCCAGGCTGAAGCCAGGAGCCAGGAGCTTCCTCCAGGTCTGCCTGCAGGGGCCCAAGCACTTGGGCCGTCTCCTGCTGCTTTCCCAGGTGCATTAGCAGGGAGCTGGGTGGGAAATAGAGCATTGGGGTTTGCTGCAATGCCTGCTTTCATAGATTCTTTTTAAAGCTAAGAGAGTGGACGAGACATTTAGGGGAGAGTTAAGTATAGAGAAGCAAGGACGCTTTCTACTAGGACCTCTGAATTGAGTAGGAATGATTTTGGCTCTCAGTGACAAATTATGAGAGGTGCTTAACCAAGTAAAGGGATGTTATGTGAAATATAAGCATATGAACAAGCAGTTCTGAAGCAGGTGATGGTAGGTTGGGATAGGTACTCACACATAAGGAACCAGGCATCTATCCTTTGTGTGCAGCTTATATCCTACAATCCTGGATCTTTTGTAATAGGAGAGAGGGAAGAGAGAATGCAATGATTATTTTTATAAAGATAATTTCTAATTATTTGCTTTCTGACTCTGTTCTTAAATCTAACCATGCATGAATGTCCATCCTGGAATCAGAAACTTACTATTTCTATAAGTGAATTCTCCACCTGCTTTTTTTGTTTATTTTTCCATTGATTATTCTCTGTTAAAAGGCTTGCTTAGAGGCCGGTGCCATGGCATCCCATATGGGCACCGGGTTCTGGTCCCTGTTGCTCCTCTTCCAGCGCAGCTCTCTGCTGTGGCCCGGAAGGGCAGTGGAGGATGGCCCAGGTGCTTGGGCCCCTGCACCCGCATGGGAGACCAGGAGGAAGCACCTGGCTCCTGGCTTCAGTTTGGCGCAGCGCTGGCCGTAGCAGCCATATGGGGAGTGAACCAATAGAGGGAAGATCTTTCTGTCTCTCTCACTGTCTATAACTCTGCCTGTCAAATAAATTTAAAAAAAAAAAAAAAAAAAAAAAAAGGCTTGCTTAGTCTCTGCATTACCTGTTGGAGACTCATTGTTAATCTCTCTTGATTTTGGCCCTTTGGTGTAGTCAGAACATTCTGTGACTTCTCTCTCTTAAGATGTTTCTGGACTTCACTCTCTTCTTGCCGTCCTGATTGTCACATTTCTTTGAATTGGCTTCTTTATCATTGGGCATCTTGCCTCCTCCTTACCTTCACTTCCTCTTTGGGGCTGATCAGTTAACACAAAGTCCAAATTTTCTTCTTTCTACTGACCTGCTTTTTAGTTGTACTAAATTACTACTACTAAATCCTACTGTTGTCCATCTCTATGATTTTCATTGTAAACTTCTTTTCTCAATGAATTCCTTCCTTTAAGCTAGATGTCACCTGCTTTGTAATGTATTTCCTGAGGTTTGTTCTTTCCTCCTCAGGAAAGCAGCTGCTGCTTCTGATCTGATGTTATTTTGAATAGACCTGTGTTTTCCTCCTACCACAGAGGATATTATTACTGTTTATGTTTGTTTCCTTCACTGAATTTTGAACTCTTTGAGGGCAGTAGGAATGATATGTTTGTCTTTTTCTCTTTGAAACTTAGCCAGATGATTGACAGTTGCAGGTTTGTAGGTTTTTGGGTAGCGCTTGAAACAATAAATTCCTATATGACAGTAATAGATTATTTTCTTTCATTACATGTGAAGTTGTAATATATGATATCTGAATTTTCTATGGTTTTGTAATACCAATAACTGTTATAGTTACATTTTTATATTTTAATGTAATATACGATTGTTACCAATTTTGAGTTTTAATTACCTCTGGACAAACAAAATAATACTTAAAAATTATTTTCTGTTTGTATTATCCTATGTACATACTTTGAGAACTAGTTATAGAATAGGAAGAAAAATATGATAAAAATTGTTCAGATTTATAAAAATGGTAAATTAAAGGGATATGCAGAAATTTTTATATTTAAACACAGCATTCTGAGCTGTACAGTTTGACCTCTGTAAACAGTTACTTTCTGTAGAAGCACATACTTTAATTTTTAAGGTTATTGATGTTTCCTGAAAATGCATGAAATATATTGTGGAATTTGTGTGAAATTTTTCATTGAAAATCTGTAATTTGGAACAGTGTTTCTTTATATTAAATTGTTTCCTTGATATCAGATAGCTGAAATAGGCTATATTGTGAGAAATTCTATAATTAATTCATTATGTGGAATTTCTTTTTAGTGAATCTTTATAAGAACTAAAATATTTTTTGTGTCGTAGATGACCACTTATCAGAGGAAATAAGCAATTTTTATTTTGTGTCATAAATTACTGTTTTTGGTAAATTTGTAACTATAGAAATAATATTGAAAATACTATTTTGTACCCAACAGTGCTGTCCTTTAGATAGGAAGGAAAGAGAAAGCCATTCCTATGCAAAGATTTAGAGAACTTGTTTCCACCAGACCTGTCCTTCACCATACGGTAACGAGAATTCTTCAAGCTGAAACAAGTGCTAAGAAGTAAAAAGTAGGCCGGCGCCGCGACTCACTAAGCTAATCCTCCACCTGCGGCGCCGGTGCTCCAGGTTCTAGTCCCAGTTGGGGCGCCGGATTCTGACCCGGTCGCCCCTCTTCCAGGCCAGCTCTCTGCTGTGGCCCGGGAAGGCAGTGGAGGATGGCCCAAGTGCTTGGGCCCTGTACCCGCATGGGAGACCAGGAGAAGCACCTGGCTCCTGGCTTCGGATCGGTGCATCGCACCGGCCGTAGTGGCCATTTGGGGGCTGAAGACCTTTCTCTCTGTCTCTCTCACTGTCTAACTCTGCCTGTTAAAAAAAAAAAAAAAGTAAAAAGTAAATATCAGAAACTAGAAAACCCAGAATAATAGAGATCCTCAAAGTAGATCTGTGTGTCTACAGCTAACTGATCTTTCAGTTAGAGAGGCTAAGTGCATGCACTGGAGAAAGGATAGCTTTCAATTAAAGGAATTATCTACATGCAGAAGAAGGAAGCTACACCCCTGTCTATTATCATTTATCAAAGTCTGCTCAAAATGAATTAAAAACCCAAATGCAGGACCTAAAACTATGAAACTTTCCAAGGAAACAGAGAAAACACTTCAAGATGCTGGAATAGGCAAAAATTTTATACATAAGACCCCAAGAAGCAGCAGAAACAAAAGCAAAAGTAGATACATGGGATTTCAGCAGTTAAAAAGTTTCTGCACAGCCAAAGAATGATCAGCAGAGTGAAGAGACAACCTACAGAATGAGAAAATACCTGTATCTTCAGACTGTACCCCTGACACAAGGCTAATGACCAGGGTATATATCTTCAGACTGTACCCCTGACACAAGCTTAATGACCAGGGTATGTATCTTCAGACTGTACCCCTGACACAAGGCTAATGACCAGGGTATATAAGAAACTCAAAAGCACAAGAAGAAATGATCTGATCAGAGTGAATGAGAACCAAGGTATCATCTCATGCACTCTAGGCAGATCATGAAGAAGATGGAAGATAATGAGGGCTAGCAGGGATGTGGAGGAGAGGGAGTACGTGGATGGCCTTGCTGGGACTCTGAGTACAGCTCTTGTGGAAAACTGGAGGGTCTTTAAAAAGCTAAACAGCACTGTTATCACCAGGCAGCCCTGTTACTGCCACATAACCCAAGGAAATGAAGCAGTTTCTCAGTGAGAAGTGTGCGTTTCCATGTTCACTGCAGCGCTGTTGACAATAGCCAAGAAATAGAAGCCACTTAAGTGAAAAGATGGATTGATGAAGAAAATGTGATACATATACACAATGGAATATTATTCAGCCATAAAAGGATGAAAACCTGTCTTTTGTGACAATGTGGAGGTCATTATGTTAAGTAAAATAAGCCAGGCAAAGATATTCAAGTACCGTATGATCATGCTTATATGTGGAATCAAAACATGGATCTCATGCAGTTTGAGAATAGAATGTTGAGTGGAATGTGGGTACCAGAAGCTGGAGACAGGAGATGCAGGGCTGGTGAAATGATGAATGGATACTAACTTAGGAGAAGGGAGTTCTGGTGCTCTGTTGCACAGTGGTGTAACCCTGGGTAACAGTAATGTGCTTACAATTTTATACTACACCTGTATGTGTATATATAATCCAGAGAGGATTTTGAATGTTTTCACCAAGAACGTGTGCTAAATATTCGGGAATATATTTCTGTTCACCTTCTTTAGTGTTGTACAATGTATACATGTATTGAGACATTACATGTAACCTCAGAAATGTGTGTAGTTCTTATCAGTTCAAAATAAAAAGTTAAAAATACTGTTTCAGAGCATACATATGTTGAATCATTATTTCTCAGGTGGGTGGCTTTACTTTTCAAGGTTCCCTGAACTGTGTAGTACTGAACAATAATTTGAAGACAGCAGCAGTGGCTGCTACTAAAGTTACGTTTCTTTGTGCTTTTGCCTTCTGAGAGGTATTAGAAAGCCCATCTTCCTTCTTCCTGTTGACTCCTCTGCTTTGCTGATGTGTACGTGTGCCTTGTGTGTTTGTACTGGTTTACAGACATCTCCATTTTCACATTCTTCCCAAGACTAGTTAGTTCTGTCTGCTAATTAAATGAATGCTAGTGATTCCAGAGTATATGACATTGTTGTATTCACTTTTTTTTTTTTTTTTAAACAGGCAGAGTGGATAGTGAGAGAGAGACAGAGAGAAAGGTCTTCCTTTTTGCCATTGGTTCACCCTCCAATGGCTGCCACGGCTGGCGCGCTGCGGCCGGCACACCACGTTGATCCGAAGGCAGGAGCCAGGTGCTTCTCCTGGTCTCCCATGGGGTGCAGGGCCCAAGTACTTGGGCCATCCTCCACTGCCTTCCCGGGCCACAGCAGGGAGCTGGCCTGGAAGAGGGGCAACCGGGACAGAATCCGGCGCCCTGACCGGGACTAGAACCTCGTGTGCCAGCGCTGCTAGGTGGAGGATTAGCCTATTGAGCCACGGCGCCGGCCTGTTGTATTCACTTTTGAGCACTATTGGTAATAGTTGTTGTTATTGCTAACAGAGTCCTGAGGTGGCAGAGGGTGTCACATTGCTGAGATACGCAGTGCATGTGGCCTGTCTTGATATTCTCTCTCCTCTTATAAAGCCATCAGGATTCAGTCCCCAAGACCATACCCTGATAACCTAATCCACTCTACTCACTCTCCAAGGGGCCCACCTTTATGTTTCTCTTGGCTTAATCCCATTAAGATAATACTTTTAGGCATAGTAGGCTAAGCCTCCGCCTATGGCTCCAGCATTGTCCCGGCTGCTCATCTGCTGATCCAGCTCTCTGTTATGTATGGCCTGGCAAAGCAATGGAAGATGGCCCAAGTGCTTGGGCCCCTGCACCCATGTGAGAGACCTTGAAAAAGCTCCTGGCTTCGGATCAGCCTGTCTTCAATCATTGTGGCCATTTTTGAGGGTGAACCAATGGATTGAAGAGCTTTGTCTCTGTAACTCTACCTCTTAGATAAATAAATAGAATCTTAAAAAAAAAAAGATAGTACTTTTAATCCCCTACGTGAGTTCAAGGGACACATCATATTCAAAGCATAGTAGATAGTGTCATGGTTGGAATGCATGAGGAAGAGAGGAAACACTTGGGAGAATGGAAGGTAGAGAGGTTCAGCCCAAGCTCCTTTTTTTTTTTTTTTTTTTTTAAAGATTTTATTTGAAAGGTAGGGTTACAGACAGTGAGAGGGAGAGAGAAAGACAGAGAGAGAGAGAAGTCTTCCTTCCTTTGGTTCACTTCCCAAATGGCTGCAATATCCGGAGCTGTGCTGATTTGAAGCCAGGAGCCAGGAGCTTCTTCCCAGTCTCCCCTGCAGGTGCTGGGGCCCAAGGACTTGGCCATCTTCTGCTGATTTCCCAGGCCATGCCAGAGAGCTGGATCAGAAGAGGAGCTGCTGGGACTAGAACCAGCACCCCTATGGGATGCCAGCGCCACAGGCAGAGGATTAACCTACTGCACCATGGCGCCAGCCCCTCAAGCTCCTTTTTGTAGCTAATTCTTGCAGGGGTAAACCAGGACCTCGTGAGATCCACATTAATATATTTTTTTAAAT
Organism: Oryctolagus cuniculus; assembly: GCF_964237555.1. Lineage (NCBI taxonomy): Eukaryota > Metazoa > Chordata > Mammalia > Lagomorpha > Leporidae > Oryctolagus > Oryctolagus cuniculus. The sequence goes on from NC_091437.1 coordinate 13,227,298, forward strand.
AGATTTATTTATTTGAAAAGTGTTTATTGAGAGAGAGGGCTAGACACATACACAGATTGTGATTTTCCATCTGCTGGTTCACTTCCCAAATGACTGTGGGTACAATGGTTCACTTCCCAATGGCCGGGGCTGGGCCAGGCCGAAGCCAGGAGCCAGGAGCTTCTTCCAGGTCTCCCAGGTTGGTACAGAGCACAAAGCACTTGTGCCGTCGTTCATTGATTGCCCAGGTGCATTAGCAGTGGAGCAGCTGGAACTCAGTCTGGTGCCCATAAGCGTTGCCCGCACTACAGATAGTGGCTTAAGCTTCTGGACCACAGTGTCAGCCCCAGCACATTAATAACTCCTCAGTGAGCTGAGGACTTTGCACCAGGCCTTAAAGGTTCCATCACCTGAGCAGGGCTGCACTGGGGAACAAAGCTTCCAGACAGTGGGCTTCTGGGGACACACAGGACCATATCCAAACCAATACAGGGAACGGTACACTTAGAAAGTGCTGTGCATGGTCAGTAAGAAAGAAGGGTTAGCTGAGAGATGTTTCAGTTTGGAATGTACAGTGCAGGCAGTAGCACATTCCTGTGTGTCAAGTGGTAACTGTATTTTCAGCCATCTGTTAACCCCGTAAAATGTTAAAGTAAAACATATTTTTGAATAGAGTATATCACTAAACAGTGATGACAGGTATAGTTTTCTTAAATGCTGAATCATTTTTTGTAATTTCCATAAAATAGTAAGAAATAGAAAGTATCAAACCATGACAAAGCATGTGATAATTTTATATTTCTTATTTATTTTTGCTTTAAGTGTTGTAACTTATTGTGAAAAGGTTTGTAAGCTTTTTAAGTATCTTGGGGACTTTGGGGTAAGGATGATAGAGAAAAACTTACTTCCTTAATTATTTAGGTCCAAAGAGGATGATAATAAATTGTTTTCAGTTTTTGTGGCATGTGAATTTTATGTATTTACAGATAATATTATTTCGTGTTCTTTGAGTTTGAGGGTAATTTTTAGTTGTGTTATTAGTATTATCACAGATAGGACCATTGTTTTTCTGCATTTCAGTGACTTCATTGCTTTTATTTGGGATTAATGAGTAGAGAACGTTGCTACAGAATGGATGTGTGAGGTTTTAGTGGAAGACTGTTAGCAGGTCTGTACCTCTCTACACCTGTATGTTCATTTAGGTGCTTACGGATGCAGCAGGTTGCAAACTTTGGAGTGTCAGGGTCCTTTTATACTCTGAAACTGGCGATCTCAGCTTTTGTTGCTGTGAGTTATAGCTATTGATATCTACCATATTCAAAATTAAAACAAATATAAACTGTTGCTATATTAATTCATTTTAAAATAACAATAGTCCAGACATTTTAAAATTAAAATGAACTGCACTTTCCGAAAACAAGACAAAAAAAATAATTGAGATAGGTGGCGTTTTTACATATTTTACCAATCTCTTTCATGTCTGCCTCAGTAGACAACAGCTAGATTTTTTATGTTCTGTATTCTTTCCCTTGCAACTCCACATGTCCTGTAATCTTTGGAAAATTCCACCACTCACTTTTCAGAGAATGAGTAGAAAAGGTAAATAACATCTTTGTGTTCCTGTGGACTAGTTTTGGTGGCATTGATCCCTGGAAGGGTTTCATGGACCACTCCCTCTCCCATCACCTGTGTCTTCAGACTGTGCTGGGAGCTGCTGACCTAGGAGTGGAGTAAGCATTTGTGCTAAAGGTTAAGATTATTATAGCACAAAATGTGAATAAAAAGGAATATAGCCTGTGTGATGATTTCTGTACTTAGCATTTCTAATCAGATGTTAGGTTTTCTTAATCTGAGCTGTGGAGTAGAAATTTCATAATCTGCATGTTAATAGTTTTGCTCCAGATCTTCTCAATTTAACATTTTATAAAGGCCAGTGCTGTGGTGTAGATGGTAAAGCCGCCACCTGCAGTGCCAGCATCTCATGTTGGCGCAGGTTCAAGTCCGGACTGCTCCACTTCTGATCCAGCTCTCTGTTGTGGCCTGGAAAAACAGTAGAAGATGGCCCAATTCCTTGGACACCTGTACCTGCATGGGAAGTCCTGGAGGAAGCTTCTGCCTCCTGGTTTCCGATCGGTGCAGCTCCGGCCCTTGTGAGCAGTTGGGGAGTGAGCGGATGGAAGACCTCGACCTCTCCCTCTCCCTCTCCCCCTCTCCCCCTCTCCCCTTCTCCCCTTCTCCCCTTCTCCTTCTCTCCCCTTCTCCTTCTCTCCCCCTCTCCCCCTCTCCCCCCTCCCCCTCTCCCCCTCTCCCTCTCCCTCTCCATCTCCCTCTCCCTCTCCCCCTCTCCCCCTCTCCCCCCTCCCCCTCCCCCCTCCCCCTCTCCCCCTCTCCCTCTCTCCCCCTCTCCCCCTCTCCCCCTCTCTCTCTATCCCCTTCTCCCCCTCTCCCCTTCTCTCTCTCTCCCTCTCCCTCTTTCTGTGTAACTCTGACTTTCAAATAAATAAATGTCTTTTAAAAAATAAGAAAATATTTATATGAACAGTTCAGGAACTGAAAATGGATCATGATATTTCCTTTAACGGGCTACTCAGCGAACGCCACCTATAATAAACTATAGTATTTCCAGACAAGGCACAAGATACCTGTGCATCCACCCTCCAGTGGGTTATTGTTATGTGACTTAAACTGATCATTGTTGTTTTGATGCTTGAAGGCAAAAATGAAATTTGAAATTAATGAAGTGAGTTTTGGGGGAATGAGAGATTGTATTTTAAAATGTGAACTCGGGCTGTGGCTCCGGCATCCTATATGGGTGCAAGTTCTAGGCCTGGCTGTCCCTCTTATGATCCAGTTCTCTGCTATGGCCTGGGAAAGCAGCAGAAGATGGCTCACGCTCTTGGGCTCCAGGTTCCTGGCTTTGGATCGACCGAACCAGCGGATGGAAGACATTTCTGTCTTTCATTGTTTGTAATTCTTCCTCTCAGAAAAATAAAAATAAAAAAAAGTGAATTTGTCTATTTTTACTAGTCTGAAGATGTGGTGGTGGAAATACACTTCAGACATGCAGGGTAGCATCCCTGAAAACTGAAGTGATCAGAGTTAACTTTCCCAAATTCACAATGGGTGGCTTTTTATAGCAGTCTCCAGTAAAAATAATTTTAGAACAATTGGACATGGGTGGAGTATGAGTCTATGGTTGAAAATTCACCAGGGTAAGAACAAAAGCTTGCTTTTGCTTGTGAAACTCATCCTGAGAAATAAAATTATAGTATTTTTACGTATTATTACGTATTTTTTTCTTACTCAGGTTTTTCTTTGAGGTCTCAGAAGAGTTTTTAAAATGTACATTTTCCCCCAATAGCAAAAAATGGTATATATTCTTCAAAAAACTTGGAAAAGTCCCAAAGCTGTGAAGTGAAAGCAGAAATCACCTGTGCTTCCAGTAATCTCTGTCCGCTTTCTGGTTTTTCTTTCTAGTCTCTTATTCACATGTATATTAATGACTCATTAGATATATTTCATTTTGAAGGTAAGACAGAGTTGTAAACCACAACAAAAATTTAATCATCTGTGTTATAAGAAGTGAATAATAAGTTTGTCTACAGTTACGTCCAAACATTGTTAAGGGCTGTATTGTATTCCACAGAGTGCGTATTCTATAATTTGTTTAACTTGTGATGTGTGTTCTAGTACTTGACGGTTGTAGGAAGCAACATAGCTGGAATACAATGATAGGGAAACTTGTCCCGACTTTGAAAAGGGTAGTGTAAATAGCCAAAAAATGTGGCTACTTCATATTCTCACCTGGGGTTTAGTCCACAGCTTTGTGAACCTTGACTAATTAAACTTAAATTATGAACATCATTTTTATTGTGTATCATCACCTGAGAAGTGCTGGTTTCTTAAGGTTAGTGCAGCCTAGTTAGGGGCTGTCTCAAAAGTCCTGCTCACTTCATTCAGATGCATTTGTCTTTGGATGTCTCATTCACCCATGCATTATTCTCTAACTGCATGCATTGGTCTTTTGGAAATACTAGCATACTGATTTACACATATATTTGAAATATTGATATGTTTCATTACTCCAAATTAAATCATAAGAATTAATAGCACCACCGTTTGGTCTGTACAAGTCTGTACATATTGGAAATCTGACAAGATCTTCAAATTGTACATAATTATGATTATTGCTTGAAAGCTTGAATTTAATTATCAGTAACAAACACTTTTCAATTTTTCTTGAAGTAATAGTCTTTTCATTCTCAAGAATGTTTTTTGTTTTTCTTGCGTCACTGCAATCTGTCAAATGACAAAATTATAACAGTTTGGTTTTAAAAGAAATCTTCTTTGGCTTCATTTTCAATTCTAGAATCAGGTGAAGCTTCATGCCATCGAACAGACTAAGTGCTTCTGTGGGCTGAGCCAAAGAGTTCAGCTTTATGGAGAGAGAAAGGGCTGAAAAAGGCAGAAACAGAACAAAAGCAGATTAGTCACTTCAAAGCTACTTTCCTTGTATGATGGGGACCTAAGACAGAACAGTAGAAAAATAACTTACTGGTGAACCTTAGGATGTTTTAGGTTACACCTTGTGGAAGGTAAAGCAGAGGTTATTTCATTGTGCTGACCAGATTCACCCTGTTTGGGAGATTTGAAAGTTACCTCTTGTTCATCTTATTCTGGAAGGTCAGCTAAACAGTTAGTCACAGTTTGATGACATGGCACTTTAGCATGAGTGACTTTTTGATTTTTAATCTCTTGGGGCCTGCTGCAGGCCTAAGCAAAACAGTAGCCTCCTTTAATTTTTGCTTTAGCGCACTTTTGAGTAGAATAGACAAAAGCGGATGTCCATGATTGCTCCCAGTCCCGAATGGAAATTGTTTCATATTGTACCAGGCTAGTTTTTGGTTGATTTTCTTTTAAAAATATTTATTTATTTATTTAATTTGAAAGTTAAGATTACAGAGAGAGAGTGGAGAGACAGAGAGGTCTTCTATCCACCAGTCACAAAGGGCATCAACTGCCAGGCCTGGGCCAGGCCAAAGCCAGGAGCTAGGGGCTTCTTCAGGGTCTCCCACATGGGTGCAGGGCCCCAAGGACTTGGATCATCTTCCTCTGCTTTCCCAGGCTCATTAGCAGGGAGCTGGATCTGAAGTGGAGCAGCTGGGATTCAAACTGACTTCCATACGGGATGCCGGCGCTGTAGGCCATGACTTAACCTGCTGCTCCACAGCGTTGGCCCCTTGGTTGATTTTCTTTATCAGATTTAGGAACCTTCTGTTCCAAATTTGCTGAGCGTTGTGTTAGATGCTTTCTTTAGAACTATTAAGATGATCTTAGAGTTTTTCTATATTTATTCGGTTAACGATGTTGAGTTCAATTGGTGGATTTTACAATAGTAACCCAGCTTTACGTTCCTGGGATAAGTCATCTTAATCATGTGTTTTCTGAACTTTGGTATCCCAACTGTCCAACCCAGTGTGACTGGTTATGATGCTGATCGGGATGCTTGTGTCCCATGTCCATGTGTGTGGATTGGAGTTATACAGGGTGTGTGTACCAACAGATGGGAATTGTGAGGTGTGAGATTAGCGGTACTCCTTCCACAGGATTAATTAAGATAGTGGCTCACTTGTTCAGTTAAAATGGAGTATTCCCTATGTGCTGATAAGCATTTTAGGCCATGGAGATTTGAGCATACTTCAAAATGTGCTTGGAAAAAGGACTAAAAGATTAGTTTGGTGCAGAAATACTCCAGAGTCTGCTGCTTTTATAATATGCGTTTTCGATGAACGTTTCGAAGGTGTCTCTAAAGCTAAGCAGCCTGCAGGTGGAGAGACGGTGCAGTACCATGGATCCTGTGGTTCAGTCTGTGTGTGCCGCGGGGGTGGCACCAGGCTGCAGGAGGGCCTCCCAGAGGAGATGTGGTCAGGAAGAACTTGTGTTTCTGGAGAATGGACAGATACTGCCCTGGAGCTTGGAGCTATAAAATTAAAAAGTCTTTATGTGTTGTTTTCCTGGGGTGGTGGTGAAGCTACTAAACAACTGTTTCTTTTCTCCCAGATGGTATACCTCAAGTTTACTATTTTGGCCCTTGTGGTAAATACAACGCCATGGTGCTGGAACTGCTGGGTCCTAGTTTAGAAGACCTGTTTGACTTGTGCGACAGGACGTTTTCTCTGAAAACGGTTCTCATGATAGCTATACAGCTGGTAAGTAAAGCCCGGCGCTGTCCGAGCGCTGGAGCGGTGGCGTGCTTCCTTGGTTACACATTTGGATTACAGGCTTGTGGTGTTATCTTACATACCGGTCGGTCTAGTACAGATGCTTGTGTGTTTCGTATTGTCTTTCTAAAATGTATATATAGCTTAAGGAAACTGAATCAAGTGTATTTTATTTGTATGAAAATTAACATCTTAATTGCTTTAAGATCAGGATTGATATTTAAATGACAGCTGCTCCTTTCACGTTTTCTGTGTAGAAGATGGATCCAAAGGGAGTGCTGAGTAACATGAATTGTTAATCATGATGATGGAGTATTGGTCTAGAAAAAGAAGAAACAGACTAATGAAGGAACATTACTACATTATTTAAATTTCAGGGAACCTGTGGGAAAATACTTTAGAGATTGAATTGAGGGCGGTTTTGCAATGAATGCCAAGAGGAGCACGCTGTGGAAGCCGTGAGACGGTTTCTGTCCGTTGACTCGTTCCTTCCACGTGGACGCGTTCATCCTGTGGAAGCACTCAGATGCACTTGAAACTTCGTGTTCAAGGGTGTCTGTAATCAAAAAGCGAAGCAGCCCAAATGTGCAGGCCTAGCAGGGTTATTTGGATAAATTATTAATAGCCATAAAATAATATGTAGCTCGTAAAAAGTGTATGTTAAAGGAACATTTCATGACCTGAAAAGTGCTTGTAAAATTGTCAGTTGAAAGGTCAGGAGCTAGCATTGTGGCGTATAGTGGTGGCTGCATCCCATATGGGCACCTGCATGTGCTGGCCACTCTTCTGATCTGGCTTCTTGAGAATGGCCTGGGAAAGCAGTGGAAGATGGCCCAGGTGCTTGGGTCCCTGCTCCCACGTGGGAGACCTGGAGGAAGCTCCTGGCTCCTGGCTCGGGCCTGGCCCAGCCCTTGCCGTTGAGGCCCTCTGTGATGTGAACTAGCAGATGGAAGATCTCTCTCTCTCTGTCTCTCTCTCTCTCTCTCTCTCTGTCTCTCTCTCTCTGTCTCTCTCTCTCTGTCTCTCCTTTCTCTGTGACTCTTTCAAATATATAAATATTAAAAAAAAATTGTAGGTCATAGAAGTTACAGACTACATCATCAGAAGTTTGTTAATAAACTGGTTAGAAGGGCCTATAAATACATTGTGTTTACATTGATTATTAACTATGATTATCACTAAGTGAATCAGATTTTATTTTTGTAATGTTCTATTTTGTGACAGTTTGTCAAATGAATATTACTTGAAAATCTGTAAAACAGCTAACAATATACCGTGTTATTATTATAGTTGGATTCTAAACTTTTCTAGGTTCAAGATGTTATTTTTAAGTGTTCTCAATGCTTAGGAAAAGTAAAGAAAAGACATTATAAACAGGAAAAAAAGAAATATTGAATGGTGGTGTTAATTATTTAACAGTTCAGACTCTTAAGTTTCCATAATATGATTGTTATGTTGCTGGGTTATTGAACTAATGAAACATAATGCAACTTTATTAAGATGTCTGCTTATACTTTGAGTTCAAAATTTTGTGTGATTATAGCTTTTAGAGTTCATGAGACAGCATCCTCTGGAACTGTTGATTGAGTCATACTTGCTGATCAGAAAATAATTCATAAAATCTAAGCGTTTAATTGTCATAACCATAATAGTAAAGGCAAATGTTTTAATATAATTGGATGGGGTATATGGGGAACTGTAGACTGATAATGCATACTGTTAAAGGGTTGAAACCGTTACTGATTTTTTTTAAGTGTTGGTTTCATTGTGAAAGTTCTGTCTTGCCTCTATCATGCTTTCTTACACTCATCAAAGCCTAAAATAAAATTTCTCTTTTTTTCCCCCTTAAACCAAGATTTCTCGCATGGAATATGTCCATTCAAAGAACTTAATATACAGAGATGTAAAACCTGAGAACTTCTTAATAGGACGACCAGGAAACAAAACCCAGCAAGTTATTCATATTATAGATTTTGGTTTGGCAAAAGAATACATTGATCCAGAGACAAAGAAACATATACCATACAGAGAACACAAAAGCCTTACGGGAACAGCTAGATACATGAGCATAAACACGCACCTAGGAAAAGGTATGTGTGTTTTTCGTAAGTATGGAAGCTTGAATTCAGCAGTTACATTGACAATGTGATTTTTTATTTCTTATTATGGTTCAAGTTTTGAAGATTACAATAGCTTCTCGTAATTTTCATTTATTACATGTACGTAGAATGTATTTTCATTTATATTTTAATAAATCTCCGTTAAAGTTAGTTGCTGTAGAGTGAATGAATGACAGCTATCCTTACATTAACTTATATGTATATTTCTGTAGAACTTGAAATGTTGAAATTACATTAGGGGGAGACATTGGAATATTTCTGTTGATGAATATGAGATAATATTGTTCCTACTTTTAACTGAATTTAGTGTGTAAGAAAATTTTTGTTTGCAACTGTAGCTCCCTGATAGGGCTAGCTAGGGCAGTAGCACCTGCCTAGGAAGTGTGATGCTTAGAGCGTGCGCTTTGGCAGTGAGGAGAGCTGGATTCCTACTTGAGCTTTGACTTTATGTCTGTGACCCATCTAGAACTAACTTTCACATGGAGTGAAATAAGGATTGTTCTTTCTGTGACACCGTATTCTTTCCTATTGACAGTTTTTTAAGTTTCTAGATTGTATTTGAAGTAGTTTATTCTTAAGTCATGGTCACTGCTCATGTCAGAGGAAGTACAAACTTAGTTTTCTACTTTTAGGTTGTGTTCCTGATATCTTTGAAGGAATAGATACGAAAATAAGCCCAGTCAGTTACATATCCAACCCCTGTGCTAAGAAGTCTCTACAGTGTGGAATCGCAGATTTAGATAGGCCCTTAGAAGTTACATCATCCACTTTCCAAATCTAGAGCTTAGCTCCTCTCCACCGTCCCTCTCAGATTCACTGTTTAGTGTGTGCCCCTGCCCTGCCTTTCACTCAGAACTCACTTGCCTGTGTAGTCTTTGCCTTCAGCAGTCTTTGCCCTCAGCCTGCCTGATGGTAGGCTTATGCATGTTTCTTTTCAGAATTCTAATACACTTAAGAAATGCAAATTTGCCTTTCTTTAAGGAAAGTATGTTTTCCAACATCTAAAATTATAAAACACAACTCAGATAATTTTGGGGATACCTTTCAATGGCAAACTTTCATGATGGATTTGAACGGCAGTTGGGTGGTTTGTAGCCTTCTGGAGTGTACCCTGTGGTAAACCCAGGCACACCTGTATTTGCATATGAAATGTCTGTGAGAAATTTTCATTGCATGGGAATTGTTAACTGACTGTGTTGTAACAACTAACAAAGGTTCGCCACTAGCCACTAGTTTATTGTGAGCCATGAAGTCACAACTTCCTTATGGCTTAATGTTCTTTATCTGAACAATGGTTAAATATAATCTATTTGTAGAAGCAGCAAAGCAAGACTGATGTATTTGTTCTTGTTGGGAAAAGTCTTTAGAGTGAGGGAAATGGTACTTAATGTTTGTAGTCTTCTCTTTTTATTCCTCTTTTAAGAACAAAACAGTTGTTTCTTTGGCAAATATTGAAAACAGAACTTTTTTTAAAAAAAGATTTATTTATATATTTGAAACTCAGAGTTACAGAGAAGGAGAGACACAGAGAGGGAAAGGTCTTCTTCCATTTGCTGGTTCATTTCTCCAAATGGCTGAAACAGCCTGGGCAAGCCAAAAGCCAGTAGCCAGGAGCTTCATACTGAGGCTTAACCTACTATGCCACGATGCTGGGCCCATCACAAGATTTAATGTTTACTTTTCCCTATTTATAAAAGCCTTGCTTCTCAGTTTCCATTTAGATGGAAAAGAAAGGTAATATTAACAGGAAATTGTGTGTTTTTTTTTTTTTTTTTGCCTGAATACTTGATTTCCTATTATTAATGAAATAAGAGTTTGCTAAAGTGATCTGAGTTTGAGTGCTGAAGAGTTCAGGCATTCTTTAACATGAATTTTTTTGTGGTATTGAGGTCAGAGTACTTATGTTTATGAGGTGTCAGAGATAAAGAAAAAGGAATAGAGAAAAATCTGACTTTTTAATGTGATTTTAATTTGTATATACCTAGTTGTTGTCTTCACTGCTTTGCCTGAGTCTTGGTGATTACTTTTAAAGCCTTCTCCCATCTGTCATTCACGTATTCATCCTTGAGTGCTCATCAGCTTCTTTTTAAAATAGAGAATTGGTTCAGAAGAGTGTTGTGTGCATTTATGTCTTCTTTTCTGTTTGTAGACTGAAGCTGTATCAGATTGAAAACGGACAAAATTTTCCTAATTTTTTAGGAGATGTGGAAGAATAATGTCAAATTATATTGTAGAATTCAGCATTTTGATTCCTGTGGTACCCATTGATCTGTACTAGGTGGTGTGCATTCAGAAGGCAGGTGTAGTGCCTCACTTCACACCCTTCTGCAGTCTGTTCATGCCACTGTCAGTCAAGAAATCTGGACAGTAGCTTTGGATGTCCACAGTCTGTTTGAACAGAAGCTTTACTTAGTATTGTCATGCTGAAATGTTATCAGATCTTATCAAATGGTCTATTTTTTCTTTTAAAATATTTTTTGTGTATTACATTGAACCTTATTTCATCTTCTTCCTTTGAATCCTTTTATATCTTCTTTTGTTGAAGTCGTTTGAGATTAAGTAAATACTGCATGGTTCTCTAATTTATGGTCATGAAATAAAAATTTAATCTTTTGGGGCAGCCATTTGGCACAGTGAGTAGGCTGCCACTTGGGACAGCTGCCTCACATATCAGTGCCTGGGTTGGAGTCCCAGCGCACTCTCTCTCTCTCCCTCTCGCTCTCCCTCTCTGTTTTTTAAATGTTTATTTATTGAAAGAATTACAGAGAGAGAAGGATTGAGAGACAGAGAGAGATCTTCTATCTGCTGATTCACTTCCCAAATAACCACAGTGACCAGAGCTGGGACAGGCTGAAACCAGGAGCCAGGAGTTTCATCCACGTCTCCCACGTGGGTGCAGAGGCCCAAGCCTTTGGGCTGTGCTCTGCTTTCCCAGGGAACTGGATCTGAAGTGGAGCAGCCGAGGCTTGAATGAGCACTTACGTGGGATGCTGGCGCTGCAGGCAGTGGCTTAACCCTCCGTGCCACAATGCCAGCTGCCCAGTTCCCCTGTTTCCAGCTTCTTGCTAGTGCGATGCGTCCTGGAAGGCAGTAGGTGATGGCTGTAGTAGCTGGGTTCATGCCTCCCGTGGTGGAGACCTGAACTGAGTTCCCGGCTCTTGAGTTCAGCCAGGCTCAGTCTTGGCTGTTGAAAGCATTTAGGGGATGAACTAGCAGAGGAACTGTTTCTGTCTTTCTGCCTCTCAAATAAATTAAAAGGAATTTATGTTCCTTAGTAGAATATTTCACGCTTTTTTTTTTTTAACATTTTATTTATTTATTTGAGAGGTAGAATTACAGGCTGAGGGAGAGACAGAGAAAAAGGTCTTCCATCTGCTGGTTTACACCCCAGAAGCCCATGGTGGTTGGAGCCGAGCCAATACGAAGCCAGGAGCCAGGAGTTTCTTCTGGGTGTTCCATGTGTGTGCAGGGGCCCGAGTGCTTGAGCCATCTTGCAATGCCTTCTTAGGCCACAAGCAGAGAACAGGATCAGAAGAGGAGCAGCTGGGACACGAACCAGTGCCATATGGGATGCCAGTGCCATAGGTGAAGGCTTAGCCTATGAAGCCACAGCACCGGCCCTTATTTCAGGCTTTTAAGTGGTATGCTTTTTGACTAGGAGAAAAGGAATTGCAGAATGACTATGTTAAAATGCCATTTTTCTGTGCTGTTGTTCAGTGATGTGATTCATTTAATTTATTTCTCGGTTAATTGCCCACATTCCTGAGGCCTGCTCATTAAGCTGCCCAAACAGCTTTTTTCCTTGAAGGTTTATTCCTTCATTGGGAGGCAGTGTTACAGAGAGCAAAGGAGAGACAAAGAGATCTTGGATGTGCTGATTCATTCCCCCAGCAGCTGTAATGGCCAGGGCTGGAAAAGGCTGAAGCCAGGAGCCAGGAGCTTTCTCCAGGTCTCCCATGTGGATTCAGGGGCCCAGACACTTGCGACATCCTCAGCTGCTTTCCTAGGCACACCAACAGAGAGCCAGATTAGAAGCAGAGGAGCGGGGCCAGTGCTATGGTGCAGTAGGTTAAAGCCCTGGCCTGAAGCTCTGGCATCCCATATGGGCGCTGATTCTAGTCTCGGCCTCTCCTCTTCTGATCCAGCTCTCTGCTGTGGCCTGGGAAAGCAGAAGATGGCCCAAGTCCTTGGGCCCCTGCACCCATGCGGGAGACCCAGAGGAAGGTCCTGGCTCAGCTGTGGCTGTTGTGGCCATTTGGGAAGTGGACCAGCGGACAGAAGACCTCTCTCTCTGTCCCTGCCTCTCTCTGTAATTCCTCTATATTTCAAATTAATAAAAATAAAAATATTAAAAAAAAAAAAAGAGGAGCCAGGATGTGAACCAATGCCCACATGGGATGCTGGTAATGCAGGCAGTCACCATAATGCTGACCCAGCCCCCTCCTCCCCCAAACAGCTTTTTCACAGTTTAAAAGCATTACATTTTACAATTATATTTTAATAGCTTCAAAATGTTTTTTTTTTAAAGTGTGAAGAACGTAGTGATACTTTCTTTTACTTATTTATTTATTTGAAAGGTTGCAGGGGTGAGCAAGAGTGAGAGAGATACCTTCCACTCAGCTGGGTCAATCTTCAGATGCCTGCAGTAGCCAGAGTAGGGCCAAGTTGAAGCCAGCATCTGGGAGTCTAGGTCTCCCCTGTGAGTGGCAGGGACCCAAGTACTTGAGCCATCACCTGCTGCCTTCCAGGGTGCATATTAGCAGGAAACTGGAATGGGGGTGCAGCCAGGATTCTAACCCAGACACTCCATTATGGGATGCAGCCATCTTAACCACCAGGCCTCATGCCTACCCTGATGATTTCTTCATGTTTCAGGATAAAAATTTTCGTGTGATTTTTTTTTTATCTTGTGTAGTAATATTATCAAGATTAGTTGGAATATCCTAGGATGTGCATATTTTTCTAAGAGAAAACACTGTTTTTTTTTTTTTGTTTTTTTTTTTTGTTTTTTTTTTTTTTTTTTTTTTTTGGACAGGCAGAGTGGACAGTGAGAGAGAGAGAGACAGAGAGAAAGGTCTTCCTTTTTCTGTTGGTTCACCCACCAGGTGCTTTTCCTGGTCTCCCATGCGGGTGCAGGACCCAAGGACTTGGGCCATCCTCCACTGCACTCCCGGGCCACAGCAGAGAGCTGGCCTGAAAGAGGGGCAACCGGGACAGAATCCGGCGCCCCGACCGGTACTAGAACCCAGTGTGCCGGCACCGCAAGGCGGAGGATTAGCCTATTGAGCCGTGGCACCGGCCCACTGTTTGTATTTTTAATAGTTTCTTCGAAGTTTTATTTTTGGGTTTCACCTCTGTTTGTTTTTTTTTTTTTTTTTTTTTTTTTGATATTGTAGGCAGTACACTGTTGGCTGCCAGCACTTTCATTTTGATTTGCTTCTCCTAACCTGGTAACAAAATTTATTGGAATTATAGCTGTATTAAGAGAACTACATTTCGGCCGGCGCCGCGGCTCACTAGGCTAATCCTCCACCTTGAGGCGCCAGCACACCGGGTTCTAGTCCCGGTCAGGGTGCCGGATTCTGTCCCGGTTGCCCCTCTTCCAGGCCAGCTTTCTGCTGTGGCCTGGGAATGCAGTGGACGATGGCCCAAGTGCTTGGGCCCTGCACCCCACGGGAGACCAGGAAAAGCACCTGGCTCCTGCCATCGGATCAGCACGGTGCGCCGGCCGCGGCGGCCATTGGAGGGTGAACCAACGGCAAAAGGAAGACCTTTCTCTCTGTCTCTCTCTCTCACTGTCCACTCTGCCTGTCCAAAAAAAAAAAAAAAAAAAAAAAAAATTGAAAAAAAAAAAAAAAGAGAACTACATTTCAAAAAGGACCACTTTAGTAATGAACTGAGTGTATGTACTGGGTTCAGTCATTCAGAAAATTCCTTTTTCTTACTTTTGAAGATTTATTTATTTAATTTTTTGGGGGGCAGTGAGTGAGTAAGAGCACATCAGAGTGCTCCCATCTGTTGGTTCTCTCTGTATGCCCACAACAGCTGGGGCTGGACGGAGCCCTAAACTGGGAGTTGAGAATCAATCCAGGTTCCCCAAGTGGGTGGCAGAAACCCAGCTGTTTGAAGCAACATCTGGTTCCTTCCAAGGTCTGCATTAGCAGAAAACTGGGGTCAGGCACTGAAGACAGGCTTCTCAGACACTTTGACAGGGCAGGAAGGAGTCTCAACCAGTAGTTCCAAGATTTGTTTTGATGTTGGTAGATTAGCTGTCGGCATTTGTGAGCTGTTGTTGCATTTTGTCTTGAATATTGTAGTTTTTCTTTTCCCTTTCAAGTTTATGTTCTCATTAAAAAATTTCATTTTTATTATATAGTTTTTAAAAATGTGAACTCAGTGCATCTTGGTGAAAAATGTATTTTTGTTTCTGTGGGGCGCCAGGGAAACTTTTACTTGCTTGCAGTAGATGGACTTTATTTTTTGATTCTTAGTGCGGAACTTTCTTCCAGGAGAATATTTATTATTTGAGCTCTGTTGTCATATCTGTAGTCAGTTTAACTAAAATGTCCTTTGACGTCCGTAGTGAGGTTAGTTTTGCTAATATATGCAAATGTAGCAGAGAGTTGTTTACAGAAATAAGGCATTCATTTAATTTTTTTACAGATAAGATTTTTTTTTGACAGGCAGAGTGGACAGTGAGAGAGAGACAGAGAGAGAAAGGTCTTCCTTTGCCGTTGGTTCACCCTCCAATGGCCGCCGCTGCAGCCGGCGCACCGCGCTGATCCGATGGCAGGAGCCAGGAGCCAGGTGCTTTTCCTGGTCTCCCATGGGGTGCAGGGCCCAAGCACCTGGGCCATCCTCCACTGCACTCCCTGGCCACAGCAGAGAGCTGGCCTGGAAGAGGGGCAACCGGGACAGAATCCGGCGCCCTGACCGGGACTAGAACCCGGTGTGCCGGCGCCGCAAGGTGGAGGATCAGCCTATTGAGCCATGGCGCCGGCCTACAGATAAGATTTTAATGAATGAAAAAGTATTTTTCTGTTGTTGAAATTGAAGTAACAGTTCCCAAAGAAGTGTAAGAAGTGCTAGTCATGGAATGAAATGAGACAGGAAACATAATGTTAGGTTATGAGATTTGAAATTTCACATACAAAAACATTACAGAAGGTTTGCAGTAGGTATTTAACTTACTAATGGATTCTTTCTGAATTCCTACAGTGCGGTAAGTATAGGCAATGGGCTGAAACCGTGCTCTTATTAGGTGCATGGTTGTAGTAGGTGAGTCACTTAACCTGTCTGAACTTTGCTTTCCTTGTTGGGGGTTACTAATAACAATTTTCAGTGTAGTTGCAATTTCAGAACATGGCAAGTGTGAGGTGTAGAGAGGCATTAGGCTTCTAATATCTGATGATTGTTTTATGTTTGCATATACTCTTGAAGTGCAAACTTTTTAAAAAAAATATTTATTTTGCAAGTCAGAGTTAACAGAGAGAGGGAGAGAGAGGAAGAGAGAGAAAGAAAGAGAGGTCTTCCATCTGCTGCTTCTTCACTTCCCCAGGTGGCCCCAACTGCCAGGGCTGGGCCAGGCCAAAGGCAGGAGCCAGGAATTTCATCTGGGTCTCCCATGTGGGTACAGGCGCATTAGCAGGGAGCTGGATCAGAAGTGGAGCAGCCGGGACTCTTAATGAGCACCCATATGGGATGCTGCCATTGCAAGCAGTGGTTTAACTTTTTAGGCCACACCAGCCCCCTTCCTAGTTTTTTATTTTCATAGCAACAGTCTTTGTAATGATTCTTGTCTTTGAGAAAAGATCCCTTTTCAAATAGGCCTTTTTAGTTAAGTGCCTTAAAAAAATGTGAACAGGGTTTATTTAATAAGGGCCAGATTGCCTTTGGAGATTTTTTTTCATGTTACGGACCTGAGGGAATGTTCTTTAGTTACTGTGTTCCGGAGCCTTCCTGTGATTCATATTAATAAGTACATGGTGAAATTTATTTCCAGATATGCCTGTTAGTGAAAATAACACAAAGAATATATGAGAGTAAAGAGAATTTCAGAGTCAGTTTCAGTAGTAGATTTATTTTACTACCTTTTATTTATGGCTTGAATTTTGAGTGCTTTGCATGTTATGAGACTAATGCTGCCTCTAATTTAGAACCATGTGAATGAAATCACTATAAGGTAATTGGTTGTTGATGCTATTGTAGCTGAAGCCCCTTTTGGTTGGGATTCAGAGAGGAATTGCCTTTTTGTACTGAATTTTTCTCCTTTTGAAGAGTCTTATTACAGGGTCCTGTTGTACATTTAACTCTTTTAAACTTTGTGCTATAATATAGTGATCTTGCATATATAATGATCAACTTATTCCTGAGTATTTCTCATTTTTTGATGCTTTGTAAAGACATTGATTTTTAAATTTAATTTTCAGTTATTGCTATTATCAAAATTAAGTTGGTTTTGGCCGGCGCCACGGCTCACTAGGCTAATCCTCTGCCTTGCGGCGCCGGCACACCGGGTTCTAGTCCCGGTCGGGGCGCCGGATTCTGTCCCGGTTGCCCCTCTTCCAGGCCAGCTCTCTGCTGTGGCCAGGGAGTGCAGTGGAGGATGGCCCAGGTGCTTGGGCCCTGCACCCCATGGGAGACCAGGAGAAGCACCTGGCTCCTGGCTCCTGCCATTGGATCAGCGTGGTGCGCCGGCCGCAGCGCGGTGGCCATTGGAGGGTGAACCAATGGCAAAGGAAGACCTTTCTCTCTGTCTCTCTCTCTCACTGTCCACTCTGCCTGTCAAAAAAAAAAAAAAAAAAAAAAAAAAAAAAGGGTGAGAGTGGGTATGTTTATTTTGTTTCTGATCTTAAGGGTGTCTTTCACCATTTAAGAATTATGCTAGGGGCGGATAAAGCCACTGCTTGTGATGTTGGCCTACCATATGGGCATTTTTGCAACTCCTGCCTTCTCCACTTTGAATCCAGCTCTCTGCTAATGAGCCTGGGAAAGCAGCTGAGGATGCCGAGGCCCTGTTTCCCACATGGGAGACCAGGAGGACGCTCCTGGACCCTGTCCTGCCTTTGGTCCTGTGTAGCCCTGGATGTTGCATCCGTCTGGGGAGTGAACGAGCAGATGGAAGATCTCTCTCTCTCTGTAACGCTTTCAAATAAATAAATAAATTAGTAGATCTTAAACAGAATTCCACAGTTACGCTAGTTGTAAGTTTTTTTGTGGTTGTCCTTTATCAAAGCAAAGTTGTTTTCTTCTATTCCTGATTTGCTAAGATTTTTTTTTTTAATCACAAATGCTTGTTGGATTCTGTCAAGTGCTTTTTAAATATCTGAGATGATCGTATGATTTATATATTTTATTCTTTTAATGTGGTGAATTACCATATTAGTAATGTTTTTAATTTTATTTGAACGACAGAGTTACAGAGAGAGGTAGAGACAGAGAGAGAGGTCTTCCATCCTCTGGTTAACTCCCAAAATGGCTGTAGCAGCTGAAGCTGAGCTTATCCAAAGCCAGGAGCCAGGAGCTTCTTCTGGGTCTCCCTTGTGGGTACAGGGGCCTAAAGACTTGGGCCATCCTCTGCTCTCCCAGGTGCATTAGCAGGGAGCTGAATCTGAAGTGGAGCAGCCATGATGCGAACTAGTGCCCATGTGGAATGCCGGCGCTGCAGACCGGGGCTTTAACCCATTGTACCACAGTACTGGCCCCAGTACTGCTAGTTTTTGAAAGTTAAGCCAACTTTACATTCTAAAATGAATTTTACTTGGTTATGGTGTATTATCTTTTTCAAGAATTTTTATTTCTGTGTTTGTGAGGGATATTTCCTATAGTTTCCTTTACTTCTGATGTTATCTGTTTTTGGTGACAAGGTAATGCAGAATTGGGAACTCTGATTATTCATAAGAGTTTGTACAATTGGTCTTGTTCATCAACTGTTTAGCAGAACTTACCATTGATACCACCTGGTCCCTAGATTATATGTTGGAAGATCTTAAACCATACTTTACATTCCTTTAATTGATACAGAGCTATTTGTATTCTCTTCTTGCTGCAGTGTTGGTAATTAGAAGCTTTCACAGTATTTGTCCAGTTCAACCAGGTTATTGACTTTATTGGTATAATGTTGGTTCACAGTATTCTTTTTATCATTCTTTTAATGTCTATAGAATCTGCTCTGTTCTGGTATTGGTGACTTGTGTTTTTGCTTTTAGCCTAGTCAGTGAATTTATGATGTTACTGAACTTTTGAAGTAGCCTTCTTTTGTTTTCATTGTCTGTTGGTTGTCCATTTTTGTCATTGATTTCCTCCTTTACTTACTACTTATCTACTCCTTTCTTCTACTTATCCTGGGTGATATTGATATGAAGACATAAATAGGTCATTAAATTTGTGACACTTATCTTCTTTTAAACATACTCTGAAGATAGCAAGAAAGCACCCAACCCAAAAAGGAAGCTTTCGTCGTAGAGGGAGAAAGTGGTTGCAAAACTTACATCTAATAATGACTTGTATTCAGAATATACAAGAAACTCTTAGAACTTTATAATCAGGCAACCCAATTTAAAAATGGGTGAAATATTTGGACGGTTTACAAAAAGGTGAATGAACGATCAGTAGCAAATGAAATGAAGTTTAGTGATATGCATCACCAGCATGGCTACAATTTGAAAAACTGGCTATACAAAGTATCTGCCAAGCTCTGGAACAACAGCAACTCTCCTGCTCTGCTGGTGGTAGTAAGAAATGGTACCATCTTTTTGGGAAGCGGTTTAGAGCAGTCTCCCAGAGTTAAACCTACAGATCTATGGTGTATGATTCCATTCATATGAAGCATTATTAATTACACATGTAGTCTGTAGTGACAGATGCACATAAGCAATTGAAGTATGAGATTGTGGGGAGACAGGAGGGTGCCAGGTACTGGATAAGGGAATCTTTTGAAAGTGTCAGATGTGCTTCCTGATTGTGGCGGAAGTTCTGCAGGTGTGTGTTATCAAAAACCTAGGGGGCCGGGGCCGCGGCTCACTAAGCTAATCCTCCGCCTGCGGCGCATGCACCCCAGGTTCTAGTCCCGGTCGGGACGCCAGGTTCTGTCCCGGTTGCCCCTCTTCCAGACCAGCTCTCTGCTGTGGCCCGGGAGTGTAGTGGAGGATGGCCCAGGTGCTTGGGCCCTGAACCCCATGGGAGACCAGGAGAAGCACCTGGCTCCTGGCTTCGGACCAGCATGGTGTGCCGGCTGCAGCGGCCATTGGAGGGTGGACCAACGGCAAAAGGAAGACCTTTCTCTCTGTCTTGCTCTCTCTCACTGTCCACTCTGCCTGTCAAAACAAAAACAAAAACCTAGGAAACAGTACTCTTACTGTGTGTGTTTTATTGCATATAAATTGTACTCAAGTGAAAGCAGTTACTTTGTAAGTTTGTCAGACATGACTGTACTTGAGAATCATCTGCTAACAGTTATAAAAAGCTCTCTGTCCCTCCCCAGAACCTGAAGGGTCTAACGGGTGATTCTCGTTCTCATCTCAAGTTCAGAAATATTTTTCTCTTTGCATGGTTTTTAATTTTTAAGATGCTCAGAACCCAGTGAAGTGAAATTTCATTTGAAAGTCATCACTAGTTCACTGAAGCAGTTCACATCCACACTTCCAGAAGTGGATTGAAAATGAACTGTAAATTTCTGCTTTTTCTAGAAGATATTTATTGATTTCAAAGGCAGAATGTCAGGAAGAGGGAGAGAGAGAAAATCTTCTATTCACAAATGGTTGCGACAGCCAGAACTGGGCCAGGCGAAGCTAGGAGCCTGGAACTCCATTCAGGTTTCCAGTATGGGTGGCAGGGGTATAAGCACCTGGGTCAGCCTCCGCTGCCGTCACAGGTGCACCAGCCAGCAGGAATTTGCCATCTGCTGGTTCATTCCCCAAATGCCTGCAATGGCCGGGCTTCAGCCAGGAAAATCCAGGAGCCATGAGTTTCATTCATGTTTCCCACATGTGTGGCAGGGGGCCAAGCAGTTGGACCATCTTCACTGCTTTGCAGGCCGTTAGCAGGGAGCTGGTGTGGAGGTGGAGCAGCTGGGACACAAACCAGTACCTACATGGGATGCTGTAGTTACAGGCAGCAGCTTTACCTGATCATGACATAATGCTGGCCCCTATGAAAGCATTATTATACTCTTACTCTTAGCTACTGTTTTTGTATTATTTCAAAACATGTAGAAATCTTCAGTATTTAATAAGCAAAAATTGAAATATTGCTCAGGCAACAAATATTTATGAGCATTTTCCTGAGCCGTGGTTTGTGATTACTGCTTAGTTATGTGCTGTTATACAACATTTGGTTGCTAAAACGACAAAAATAACTTTCAAAATGATAGTTTTTTTTTCTAGTAGCATTTTTTTGTTAATAGTGGAGGGGGTGTTGGGATTTGTGTTAAGCACAAATGTTTCCTTTAAAATTTTTTGTTTTAATTTTAATTAATTTTTAACAGATTCAATACGATTTGTAAATCCTCCCTCCTTTCCTCCTGCCCTTCCTCCCTCTCTCATATCCTCCTTCCTTCTACCTGTCTTTTTTTGTTTTGTTTTTGTGGTAACATGTTGTAAGTTTACATTACAATAAAAAATTTAACAAATAGAAAGTAAAAGACTGTTGTTTAGTGGGAATATAGACAATGGCTATAAACCGTAATTGAATGTATAAATGACCATTTTGCCCAAATATAGTTTTTTTTGGTCAATTAGTCATTCATAATTTTTTTCAGTGAAATACAACCAATGACAGTGTAGCTTGTAAATATTTCCTGTATGGTTATAAGATAATAATTAAGTTCATTTAGACTTGAAGCTATTTCCTCTCAAGAATTTATTCACAGGAGTAATTTAATGCAGATTGCAGTGTAAATAATTATACGTTACATCTTTTTTGTACTCTAAGAGTTACCACAGATTAGGGAAAACATGTGATATTTGTCTTTTTGGGACAGGATTATTTCACTAAGAATAATCGTTTCCAGTTACATCCATTTTGTTGTGAAAGACAGGGTTTCATTCTTTTTATGTCTGAGTAGTATTCTGTGGCTGAGTAGTATTCCGTAGTGTATGTGCACCACATTTCCTCAGTCCAGTCATTGGTCGATGGGCATCTGGGTTGATTCCATCTCTTAGGTATTGGGAACTGATCTGCAGTAAACACTGGGGATACAGGTAACTCTTTCATGTGCTGGTTTCATTCATCTCCCTAATGGCTGACTCCTTGCATTCCCACTAATTGTGGATTAGAGAACCTCTTGCTCCAGTCCTCACCAGCGAGTATTGTTCTTTGCTTTCTGTTTGAGAGCCATTCTGACTGGGGTGAGGGGAAACCTCATTCTGATTTTGATTTGCATTTTCCTGATGTGCAGTGATCCTGACCATTTTTTCATGTGTCTGTTGGCCATTTGAATTTTCTCTTTTGAAAAATACCTGTTCAAATGGGCCGGCGCCATGGCTCGCTTGGTTAGTCCTCTGCCTGCGGAGCCAGCACCCCATATAGACACCGGTTCTAGTCCCGGTTGCTCTTCTTCCAGTCCAGCCAGCTCTCTGCTATGGACCGGGAAGGCAGTGGAGGTTGGCCCAAGTGCTTGGGTGCCTGCACCCGCACAGGAGACCAGGAGGAAGCACCTGGCTCCTGGCTTTGGATCCGTGTAGCTCCGGCTGTAGCAGCCATTTGGGGAGTGAACCAACGGAAGGAAGACCTTTCTCTTTCTCTCTCTCTCTCTCTCTCTCTCTCTCACTCACTGTTTAACTCTGTCAAATAAATAAATAAATAATACCTGTTCAAATCCTTTGCTGATTTCTTAACTACGTCATTTGTTTTGTTGTTGTTGAGTTTCTTGAACTCTTCATAGATTCTGGATATTAGTCCTTTATCAGTTACATAGTTTGGAAATATTCTCTCCCATTCTGTTGGTGGCCTCTTCTCTTTGTTAAGTGTTTTCCTTTGCAGTGCAGAAGCTTCTCAGCTTGATGTAATCCTGTTTGTCTATTTTTGCTTTGCCTGCCTGTGCTCCTGGGGTCTTTTCCAAGAAGTCTTTGCCTATGCCGATGTGTTGCAGAGGTTCCCCAGTGTTCTCCTCTAGTATTTTGATGGTGTCAGGTCATAGATTTAGATCCTTGATCCGTTTTGAGTTGATGTTTGTGTAAGTTGTAGGTAAGGATCTTGTTTCATACTTTTGTACGTGGAGATCAGTTTTCTCAGCACCATTTGTTAAAGATAGTGTACTTGTTCTAGGCATTGATTTTATGTCATTTGTAAAAGATTAATTGGTTGTAGATGCATGGAATGATTTCTGGAGATTGTATTCTGTTCCATTGTTCTGCATGTCTATTTCTGTGCCAGTAACAGGCTATTTTGATCATAACTGCCCTATATACGTCTTGAAATCTGGTATTTTGATGCCTCCAGCTTTGTTTTTGTTAAGATTGCTTTAGCTATTCAGGGTCTCTTGTGTTTGCATATGAATTTTAGCATTGTTTTTTTCTAGATCTGAGAAGAATATCCTTGATATTTTGATTGGGATCTCATTGAATCTGTAAACTGCATTCAGTAGTATATACATTTTGATGTTAGTCATCCTTCCATTCCATGAACATCGAAGATATTTTTTCTCTTTCTTCAGTGTTTTGTGATTGTGAAGCTCTTTGATTTATTCCGAGGTATTTAAAATTTTTGTAGCTATTGTGAACGGGACTGATCTTACAAGTTCTTTCTGAACCATGGCATTGTCTGTGTATACAAGGCTATTTATCTTTGTGTTGATTTTATATCTTAAATGTCACCAAACTCTCTTCTAGGTTTCAGTGGTCTCTTATTGGAGTCTTTTGGTTCCCCTGTATAAGGAATCATGTCATCTGCATATAGGGATAATTTGACTTCCTTCTTTCCAGTTTGTATCCCTTTGATTTCTTTTTCTTACTTCATGGCCCTGTCTAAAACTTCCAGGACTACAATGAATAGCAGTAGTGAAAGTAGGCATCCTTGTCTGGCTCAGAATGTTAGTTGAGCTGCCTCCAACTTTTCTCTGTTCAATATGATGCTAGCTGTGGGTTTGTCATAAATTGTCTTGAATGTGTTGAAGAATGTTCCTTCTTTTTTTTTTAAATTTTTTTTTTTGACAGGCAGAGTGGACAGTGAGAGAGAGAGACAGAGAGAAAGGTCTTCCTTTGCCGTTGGTTCACCCTCCAATGGCTGCCGCGGCTGGCATGCTGCGGCCGGCGCACCGCGCTGATCTGATGGCAGGAGCCAGGTGCATATCCTGGTCTTCCATGGGGTGAGGGCCCAAGGACTTGGGCCATCCTCCACTGCACTCCTGGGCCACAGCAGAGAGCTGGCCTGGAAGAGGGGCAACCGGGACAGAACCTGGTGCCCCGACTGGGACTAGAACCCGGTGTGCCGGCGCCACAAGGCGGAGGATTAGCCTAGTGAGCCGTGGCGCCAGCTAGAATGTTCCTTCTGTACTCAGTTTGCTTAAGGTTTCATAATGAAAGAATGTTATATTTTTTCAAATGTTTTCTCTATAACTATTGAGGTAGTCATATGATTTTTATTCAATTTGTTAATGTTATATATCAGATTTGTTGATTTGTGTATGTTAAACCACCCTTGCACATGAGGGATAAGTCCCACTTGTCCAGGTGATGTTTCTGATGTGTTGTTAGATTTGATTAACTTGTATTTTGTTGAGGATTTTTGCATCTATGTTCAACAGTGTTATTGGTCTATAGTCCCTTTCTTTGTTGTATCTTTTTCTAGTTAAGGAATTAAGGTGATGCTGGCTTCATAGAAGGAATTTGGGAGGATTCTTTCCCTTTGAGTTCTTTTTTATAGTTTGAGAATTGAAATTAGTTCTTCTTTAAAGGTTTGACAGAAGAGCAGCTGGTGCTGTGACATAGAGGGTAAAGCTGCCGCCTGCAGTGCCAGCATCCCCTGTGGATGCCTGTTTGAGTCCCAGTTGCTCCACGTCCGATCCAGCTCTCTGCTATGGCCTGGGAGAGCAGTGGAAGATGGCCCAAGTCTTTGGGCCCCTGCACCTGTGTGGGAGACTTGGCGGAAGCTCCTGGCCCCTGGTTTGAATCAGTGCAGCTCTGGCCATTGCAGCCAATTGGGGAGTGAACCAGTGGATGGAAGACCTCTGTCTCTCTCTCTCTCTCTCTCTGGCTCTCCTCTCTTCATGTAACTCTTTCAAATAAATAAAATACATAAATATTTTAGAGAAAAAAAGGTTTGGTAGAATTAAACAGTGAAGCCATTTGTCCAGGCTTTTCTTTGTTGGGAAGGTCTTTTTTGCTAATTCCGTCTCTTGGTCATTGATCTGTTTAGATTTTCAGTGTCTTCATGTCCCAGTTAAAGTAGACTGTGTGTGTCTGTAAGCCTATTAATTTCTTCCAGATTCTCCAATTTGTTGGCATCTCCTTTTTCATCTCTGATTTTATTGATATGAGTGTTCTTTCCACCTCCATTTTTTTTTGTTAGGCCAATGATATATCAATTTTCTTTCTTTCTACTAATTTTGAGTTTGGTTTGTTCTTTTTCTAGGTCCTTGAGATATTGATAAATAATTTATTTTATATCTTTCCAGTTTCTTTCATTTTTTACATCCAACAATACATAACTTTATTAATGTTAGAAACATTTACTCTTTTGAAATATCAAAAAGGGTCCTTGTTTCTCAGATGGTTACATTATTAATTCCATAATAGCATTTATAGTATCATTACTGTTGTTCTTTAGGGTCAGACTGCCTTTGCTCTTGACACACTTGCCTGTGACATGATCAATTCTGTATCCTTAACTTGTACACCTGTTTCATCGACCACTTCCTCCTCACTCTCCTCCTGTACCGTTGTAGTCAGTGTCTTTTCCTGAGACAGCTTCACACTGAGCTTTGTATTTCTTAGCCACTGCTAGCTGTGTTTGGTGAGATCAGTCCTGAATCTTGGCTTCCCCCAAAACTATACAGGTATCTGAGGCTGGGTACTTACCTAGACATTTGGTTTTGCAGTAACAAAGAGGATATTCTTAGATTTCTGGATAGTGACTCTAGTAACCCCTGTATCCTGTTGAAGACCAGTTTGGACATGGCCTTTCATGCCTTCTTTTCACTCCGACTCTGTTTTGATTTACTGACTGGTTCTTCATCAAGTTTAGCTGCTTTGCCCAGCTGAGCCTGTGTTGTGGTTACCTGCATGGAATCTTGTTCTTCAGGCTGAGCCACTGACTTGTCAGTCAGATTCTGTTCCAGACCCTGGCTAAGCCTGGGGCCGGTGCCACTCTTGCTTTGTAGAAGGCGTGGCTTCTGTGGGTTCGTGGCTTCTGTGGTTTTTACCATGCATTGTGCGGGGAACGTGGAAACCAGATGAGGACAGAAAGAGAATGAATGAGAACATGGCCTTTGCATTTTCTTGATTGCTACAAATTTCCCTGTTAACATTACTTTTTCCTGTATCCCATAAATTTTGACATTTGTATTGTCATATTCATTCATTTCCAGGAATTTTTTTATTTCTTTTTTTTTATTTTTTATTTTTGACAGGCAGAGTGGACAGTGAGAGAGAGACAGAGAGAAAGGTCTTCCTTCCGTTGGTTCACCCTCCAATGGCCGCTGTGGCTGGCGCGCCACGCTGATCCAAAGTCAGAAGCCAGGTGCTCTTCCTGGTCTCCCATGCGGGTGCGGGGCCCAAGAACTTGGGCCATCCTCCACTGCCTTCCCGGGCCACAGAAGAGAGCTGCACTGGAGGAGGGGCAACTGGGACAGAATCCGGCACCCTGACCGGGACTAGAACCCAGTGTGCTGGCGCTGCAGGCAGAGGATTAGCCTATTGAGCCGCAGTGCCGGCCTTGATTTCTTTTATGACTCACTGTTCTTTCAGGAGCCTGTTGTTCATTCTCTGTGTGTTTGCATATTTTCTAGAGATTCAATTTCCAGCTTAATTCCATTGTGGTCACAAAAGATAAATGGTATTATTTCAATTTTTTTTTTTTTTAATTTGCTGAGACTAGCTGAAGGCCTGGCATATGGTGTATCCCAGAGGAAGTTCTATGCACTGATGAAAAGAACGTGTATTCTTCAATTGTGGGATGAAATGTTTGGTAGATATGAGTTAGGTCCATTAGGTCTGTAGTGTAGATTAGCTCTGTTGTTTCTTTTTTGATTTTATATCTAGTTGATCTGTTCATTGATGAAAGTGAGGCATTGAAATCCCCCATTACTATTGTATTTGAGTCTGTGTCTACCTTTAGATCGATTAACATTTGCTTGAAATAGCCAGGTGCCCTGGCATTGGTGAATGTACATTTATTGTAGTTATATCTTCCATTTGAATTGATTGCTTAACCATTACGTAGCACCCTTTGTCTCTCTTAATAATTTTTGTGTTCAAGTCTATTTTGTCTGATATTAGGATGGCTACAGCTGATCATTGTTGCTTTCCATTAGCATAGAATATCTTTTTCCATCCTTTCACTTTCAGTGTGTGTGTATCTTTGCTGGTGAGATGTATTTCTTGTAGGCAGCAAATAGATGGGTCTTGTTTTTTAACCCATTCAACCAGGCTGTGCCTTTAATTGGAGAATTTAGGCAATTTTTTTTTTCTTGACAGGCAGAGTGGATAGTGAGAGAGAGAGACAGAAAGATCCTCCTTTTGCCGTTGGTTCATCCTCCAATGGCTGCCATGGCTGGCGCGCTGCAGCCAGCATACCACGCCCATCCAAAGGCAGGAACCAGGTGCTTCTCCTGGTCTCCCATGGGGTGCAGGGCCCAAGGACTTGGGCCATCTCCACTGCACTCCCTGGCCACAGCAGAGAGCTGGCCTGGAAGAGGGGCAACCGGGACAGAATCCGGCACCCCGACCGGGACTAGAACCCGGTGTGCCGGCGCCGCTAGGTGGAGGATTAGCCTATTGAGCTGTGGCGCCGGCGAATTTAGGCAATTTACATTCAAGGTTCCTATTGATAAGTATTGATGTAGCCCTGCCATTTTCCTGTAAATATTTCTATTGATTGATTGCTTTGGGTTTCCTTTGTACTTTTACTAGGAGATTTTCTGCCTTTTTTATTTATTTATTTATTTATTTTATTTTTTTATTTTTTGACAGGCAGAGTGGACAGTGAGAGAGAGAGACAGAGAGAAAGGTCTTCCTTTGCCGTTGGTTCACCCTCCAATGGCCGCCGCGGCCGGCGCGCTGCGGCCGGCGCACCGCGCTGATCCGATGGCAGGAACCAGGAGCCAGGTACTTCTCCTGGTCTCCCATGGGGTGCAGGGCCCAAGCACCTGGGCCATCCTCCACTGCACTCCCGGGCCACAGCAGAGAGCTGACCTGGAAGAGGGGCAACCGGGACAGAATCCGGCGCCCCGACCAGGACTAGAACCCGGTGTGCCGGCGCCGCAAGGCAGAGGATTAGCCTAGTGAGCCGCGGCGCCGGCCCTTTTTTTTTTTTTTAAATAATGATAACTGTCTGTGTGTTTCTGTGTGTAGCACATCCTTAAGCACCATTTGTAAGACTGGATCAGTGATAGCAAATTCTTTCAATTTCTGTTTTTTATGGGAGTTCTTTATTTTATCTTCATTCATAAATGAGAGGTGTTGCAAGGTACAGTATACTGGGTTGACAATTTTTTTCTTTTAAGACTTGGACTATGTCTCTCCATTGTCTCCTAACCTGTAGGGTTTTTGATGAAAAATCACCTCTGAGTCTAATTGGAGATCCTCTGAAGGTAATCTGTCTGTTCTCTCATGAATGTTGTAGAATCTTTTCTTTATATTTAGCTGTTGAAAGTTTAACTACAATGTGTCGTGGTGAAGATCTTTTCTGATCATGTCTATTAGGAGTTCTGTGTTCTTCCTACACTTGGCTGTCTTTTTGTTTCTCCAAATTAGTGAAATTTTCTGTTATTATTTACTGAATAGGCCTTCTAATTCATTCTCTGTTTCCATGCCTTCAGGAACTCCCCAAGACCTGTGTATTAGTTATTTGACCGTATCCCATAAATTGCCAACACTGTTTTTACACTGATCTTAGCAGAAAGGCCCAGAGCAATGCCTACACTCTTTTTAATTTGTCTCATTTCTTCTGTGTTTTGGTGTGACTGACATGTTTCCAAAGATTTGTCTTCTAGCTCAGATATTATCTTTTCTGCCCCACCAAGTTAAGGCTTTCCACTGTATTTTTTTATTTGACATATTGAATTCCTCATTTCTAATATTTCAGTTTGATTTCACTTCACAGTCTCAATCTCATGGGAAAATTTTTCCTCCATGTCATGTATAGATTTCTTTAACTCATGAATTTGCTTCTCATTGCTTCCGCGTAATCCTATGATCATTCTTTTGAATTTGTTCTCAGGCATTTCATCTGTCTCTTTGTTTGCATATTCTCATATTGAAGGGTTGTTGTGTTCTTTTGCAGGGGTCATGTTGTTTCCTTGTTCTTGTTTCTCCTATTTCTGTTTATTTTTAGGTATTTGTAGAAGCACTTGTTGATTTTCTCTACTGTTGGGTTTTATCTTTGCCCTATGCTTCTGTGGCTTAGTGGAGTATTGCTCTTTCACTGGATACCCAGAGGCGTGTTGTGAGTGTGTCCAGGAAACGGGTCAGTGCTCAGAGTTGGGGCGAGAATCCAAGGGTATGATAGGTCTGCTCTGTTGTCAGCAGAGGGAGGGTATCATCACATCTGTTGGCGTAATAATAGCCTCATCTCCTCTCTTCCAAGGTGATCAATACCTGGGGTTAGCCCACAGTGGCTACAGCCCTCATCCACCCTGAAGCATGAATCAAATAAGGAATCTGTACAGTCCTCAGTGTGAGCACAGATACCTCTGCATTTAGCCACGCCAGACAATCAGGGAGCTCTGAGCCTCTGACACCAGACACAGGGATTGCTCAGAGACTCAGTTACACGCCATACTGTATTGCACAGTTGCACAGTTCCCACAGTCACAGGGTACAGAGGACCTCCTCCCCACTCCACCAGCTTGCCCCGTCCCAGAGAGCCAGATGCCTGTGGGTGCTCCACTTTGGCAGTTGGAGCCCCAGACCATGAAATACGTTGAGAGGTTAGGGGCACCTCACAACCCGAAGTTGGTACCCAGCCCCCCTGTCAACCCTTCCAGCCCATTCAAAGGCAGTGGGAAATGCAAAATCCCTTGGTCGTTCATGTGAGACCTGCTACAGCCTCTACTTGTGTCAAGAATGCACCTTCTCCCCTTTGGTTGCTGGGTGCCATTGTTGGGGGGTGGGGAGAAGGAAATGTGCTTTTTCTTTGCTGGAGCAGGTTCTG